>NC_090658.1:14421323-15836323 GCF_013368605.1 Nyctibius grandis
GATCCAAAAACATAGCTCTCAGGGCTGGCTTACATTTGTGAATCCTGATTTCAGTGTCTCATTTTTCCTTCTTGTCTTCCACATGTGACCGGCTCTGATTTCCTTTATTTAAGGAAGAAAAAATCAAATTAAGTGACATTTTAACTGTTATTAGATTCCAGAGCATTTTTACCTGCAAAGCTTCTTAGCCAAAATACTAAAATTTAAAGTAAGTGCCTCTTGTGACCTGACTCCTGTAACCAAGTGAGGTCTGAATGCAGTAGACATCGAGAGGCTATTTGAGAAATTACCTGGTATGAGAAAAGCCTGTTCCTGTTAAAAATGGTGGTCTTGAGGTGGTGCACTTCTTTTCGCTGAGGAAAGCCATTGGAAGAATTAACATAGCTGGGATATTCTTTGCTGAAGTTTTCAGTTGCTTTTGAAATTTCTTTTGCAGATGTGGATATTGAATATGTATTGATCTCAAATGTTAAATGAGACAAAGCACTTATGAATAAAGATGCTCATATTTCACTCAAATATTCTTGAGAATTACCTGCTAGCAATTAATAGGGTTGCACATTCTTACAGTCCCCCTGACTGTGCCCATTACAGTCCAGCACATCTGGGGTCAGGCTGCAAGCTGAAGTGAGTTGCTTGAGGCAGGAGTTCATCCACATCCCGAACTGCACATCTGAATCCACACATCTGGATAATAACCAGACCGGGCTTTACCACACCTCCTATAAATTATATATAAGGTTTGCAATGAAGTGAAGGCTTAGGATTTATTGTTAATGATTTTCACTGCAAATTCCTAAAAAGTATTTTTAAACATCACTGGACATCATGTCCTGTCCTACCATTAGTGTATGATAAAATAATTTAGGAAAGAAAGACTGGATAACTGTACTAAAAATGCGCTATAGATGAGGCAGGTAGCTTCCAAATCATTTCATAGAAGTGATGTGCAGTCAAATTACTAACTAAAAATGAACACAAATTACTGGTGTTCACACAAATCCATCCATTATTGTATTATAATTAATGCAGAATAATGAACAAAATGTTGAAATATTATTTGCTGCTAATTGAAATGAGGGCAAAGGAAATAAAATTATTTTGGCAACATCCTTCTGTCTTTTATTGGGCACAAAGGAAGGAGCTACTATGTGGCATGAAATAGACTCTGTGGATTCAGTGGCCTTGTGGATATGTACGACCTTCTAGTCTGTAGGCCTAGTTATAAAACTGAGGGTAGAAAGAAATAGTACTTACAATCTACCTCTTGCTTGACAGCTCTTGAGTGCTTAAACACCATCACTTTCATTGCATCCTGTAAAATTATTTCAATATTTTTTAAAAATCTAAAAGTAGGAACTAGGTTTTTTTTAAATCTAAAAGTAGCAATTAGATTTTATTTTTAATAAAAGTTCAGTGGGGCTCTGCAAACCCACAAACACAGCTGAATGTAAATACTAAAAAAGTTGCCAGCATTAGGATAGTCCCTAATTCTAAGATTCAGTGCTTTGATATTTCACGTGACACAGGTTTAAGGTGAAATCTAAGCATTCAGGCATGGCGTTGTCTGTCTAATACAAGCCCGCAGCAGGCGAGGATTGCAGTATCATCCCTGGGTTACGGACATGCAGGTTTGCCAGTAAAGGAGGACTCCACGTTGTTTCCCTTCTCCACGCACCTGGTGTGGAGCGTGGGACTTTTGGTAGCTCCAGCTCACCCAGACAGCCCTGCACAGGCACTGGGTGAGCACAGCTGGCGGCCACAGCCCTACAGAGGCAAAGAACCAAAGGGATATTTTTTAAAAACCCCAAATATGTTCAATGGACTCTTTGAAACCAGTTTTTAATTTTAAGCTGATGCTGCATAGAAATAACTGCAGTCATGAGGGCTTAGTGGGTTTTTCTGTGGTTTGGGGGGACCTTTGGTAAAGGAAATTTTCTTTCTCTGTGGTAATCAGCAGAACTGAAGTGGCAGATGCTGTCTGTGATGCACCAACAGGATGTGCTGTTGCTTGTGTTTCTAGGTTTTTGATTTAATTAATATACTTCTGAGACATGCAATCACCCTACTTTGGATTAATTTAGGATATTCCTTGTACCATGAAAAGTTTACTCTATTTTGATTCTTCTTAAGTTATGCAGGTGAAGCACAGGAGCAGCACGAGGAATGGCTGCCTTGTCGCCTGTCGGGTGGTTTTAATCTGCTGAATTTACTGTGCAGATTCTGGTAAGCAGATAATACCATGTTGCTTATTTAAATGTGGTATGCTAATCTCCAAAGCTCTTGCCTGGCTAGTTTAAGGTGCTTTCGAAGGGTGGTACATGATTATTATTTACCATGATCAGGCATAGTGAGAGTTATAGAAAATCTGGAATAAAATTTAATGGGTGAATGCTAGATTCAGTAAAATTTCTTTCCCCTTTTTAGGAAGCCATCCATAATGAAAATTGTTTTATTACTACCCTAGAGAAAAGCATCCTTTCTCTATCCTTACGTTGAACATCTCTTATTAGCCGCCAAATTTTGTTGAGCAACAAGAATAATTTCAAATGCATAGAAAGAGGTCTGAAGAGATGGGAGATGAAAGTAAAGTGAAGCTGCACCAAGGTTTGGAGGGAAGGAAATGGGTACAGTTAGAGATTGTGTGAAACAAAACAACAAGGCAAAAATACCAGTCTGATTTTTGTATTTTTCCCACATAGAAATAACTGCATGGTAATATTTAGCTCTTAATTAGGCCCTGTAGAATTAAACTTGTATTTAAAATTATGGAGTATTTGTGTTTTCTTCTGTTTTTTGTTATCCATGAAAAGACACTTAGACTTCCAGATTTATAAGCTTTTACCAAAATAATTTATAATGTGTAATGTCATTAAAATTATTACTTAACTATATGAAAAGAGCAGGATTTTAACATTTACTTAGTTTTAAATATGGATTTATATTTCAGATGTCAAAAAATATTTCAATAAAAACTTCTTTAGCCGAAAGTAAAACATTTGAAAATGTTTATAAGAGTTTGATGTTATGCTCTTCGTAGTTTTAATTGCATTTAGTGAAATTCTGTCATTCGTTGGCATTCACGCCTTTCTAAGCAGTAGTTAGAGGAGCATACTTAAAGCTTGGTGTATCTGTGGGTCTGTAGATCATCTTTATATATAGAAGACTAAGTGTAATTGCAAAAGTAAACATACTACAAATAGCAATTCCACGACAAACATACCTGGCTGCCCATTTATATCATATATAATGCTTTTTAATATTTTATTATGTAATCCACAAATGCTTTTATACAGATTGCTTGCCTTGTTGAAAAAATCTGCTTTTTAAAATAGTACTTATCACATCATAATCTAGAAGACAGATGTTTTTGTAAGCTCAACTGCAATATTAGCTATTTCATTCTGGAAAATAACCGGACAATTATAGATGATAAATGACATTTATGTACATGGTTGATTGACTGTCTCTGGTTCACTGCAAAACAGTTGTACAGTCATGTACTAGTCGATCTAGTGCACTGACAATTTTAATGGCACTGTTACCAGTGGCAAAGCAAAATCACCGTTTGCTTAAAGAGAGCTAAGCAATCAGATCTCTTCCTTGTGTGGTTTCTGGTAATTGTAGGAAAAAAAGATTTTCTGCTGGTAGCTGTCAAACATGAAGTCCCTTTATGTTGAAAAAGGAAATAATTTTTAAAAACCACACTAGTAAGTGCATAAAACAACCTTTGACATGAACCTCTTGAAAAAAGCAAATTATTAAAGATTTCTAGTCTGATATTTTTGTGCACTTAGAGCATTTAGTTTCCCATTTAGATGGAAATTCAGGAATCTAGGCAGGAAGCTATTCTGTGAAATTACACAGCTTTTTATCATACATAATACCGTAACAGTTGCTCATACCTGCTATGTTACCCACTTACCCAATTAAGCTATTGTTAAAAATTCTTCACACAATGTAGATTTGAAATGTAAGTCAAACCGATTTCTGAATATGTACAAATGCGATCTCTGGTGGAAGAAGAGTTTGAAACGCTTGTTAATTCTGTATTTAAAAAAAAAAAAAAAAGTTAAATATACTTGATCTAGCTCTTTTTTTAATTTTCCAAATGTGATGGAAATGCTTATAATGCCCTGGTAACAGGAGACCTTATTAGAGCTTAGGTGGAATAACAAAATGCTGCAGAGGAGAGTGCTGCCTGCTAGTGAGACATACACATTTGTAAGCAGGTACCTCTTCTTGCAGTCTAACTTACTTTTAAAAAGTAACAGAGGAAGATCTAATTGTGTTAGCAATGGTTATGCTGTCAAAATTACTTTAGAATTGTCTGTGATATTTTCCTGTCCTTAAGATGTAGGTTGGTAAGGATTTGTTAGAAGGCAGCAAAGCTTTCTATGTATTGTTCCCATTATTATTTTTATGCTATTGTGTAAAATGTTCAAATTTTAGAGGAGTGGTTTTTTTTATGTAGGAGTTACCCTGTGAATGAGGATGCCCTTAATTTCATTCTGGAATTAATGAGTTGGGAGGTACAAAGAGAACGCTGCTTGGTTTGCCAGCAGTCCCTTTGGTAAGCGATACAATTAGCAAAAAAACCTTCTCTATACACTGGTTTCCAGAATTTGAGAGGGAAACAGGTCTTTGTGCTTATGCACGATAGCAACAGAAGGTCAAATAGTCAATAGTAATTTCATGTCCAGAAACTGAGGAGCAGAAATAGTAGTTGCCTTTGTAGAAAAAAAATATATTTGAATGCATATCACTCATCGTGGCATTTAATTCATACTTAGCGTTTTTTGAGGGGGTATTTTTAATATGGGCTATCTTCAAATACTTCAAATTAATGTGCGTGCACCATGTTGCATGCTGTGGAAAGTCACTGAGATACTCTCTTATGAGCCCCCATATGTGTGAACACAAGGGGATGGTGACGTTGGAGGCACATACGTATGAGTACGTACACAAACATATGCTCCAAGTGCAATTCTCTGAGTTTAGATGAGATGAGGAACTGGGAGACGGTGAAGTGGCCTTGCTCTTTATTGGCTGCACTTAATACCCAAAGGGAGGTGGGAGCTGCCATGGACGCACACTGGGAACTAGGTGAAGGAGTTCAGGTGGGAAACACAAATGTAAATTAGCACTGTGCCTTCCTAACATGATTTGTTCAGCCTCTTGGAAGATTTAAGAGAAGATAATGAATATTATTTGATTACTATTTCTAGACAATATCCCACTGACTTTGTTTATTAGTTTGGAACTTGATTTCTACTTCCAACAAAGTGGCTGTCCTGCTATCTTAGCACTTGATAGTAATTAAAATACAAACCACATAGATTATCATAATAAATGTTTACACCTTAATGCCACTCCTATAAACAAAATGAGGTCAGACAAAAAAAATTCAATAGCTGTTTGTCTGCAAATGCCACCTTCCAGAAAAGCGGCTTTAATGTATAGACTTTGCAATATGACATATGCAGTTATTGAAAAGTTGTGCTCAAATGTCTTTGGTACTGACTCATTGCTAACAAAATTCTTCTTTGAAAGGTGCTAAAATTGTGTTAATGTTATTAAAGAAGAGTTTCTTTGGAACACTATATTTAATGCTAATTAGCATAAGTTTTTTGGAGCAAAAAAGGGGTTTGCTTGGGGAAATTTAACTGGATTTATTTGTTTCCTTTGCTATTTGAAACTCTATATGTGAAAAGTATGGTTATACACATTCATTTTTTGTGTGTGTGCAAGTCACTCACCTCAATGGACAAAAGCTACGAGAGCAAGTCTGTAATTAACATTTTTGAAGGAATGTGTTCCATGAGAAGCAAGGATGTGGTGGGCAGCTGGTATTGCCCAGGCTTTTGGGAACCATCCTTGGTTGTCTTACTGAAATTATAGCAGATGAGCATTTACATCCTTGCACAGCGGGCTTAGTGTCCAGTAATCAAACACAAGAGAGGAGGCAGAGGGGGGTGGGTGGGAAAAAAAGACAAAAGATTTCACTTTTTCAGTCTTCGAGCCAAGAGCAATCAGGGTAGGCAGGCCAGCTGCTGTGCCTAGATACAGCCTTTCCCACTTGAAAAGTACTAAGCACTTGAGTTGAGATAAGTTCATGTGCCTGAGCACAGGAAATTAAAAATGAAGGGTTCATGCTGACAAGTTCAAGAACTGACCTTCACACCTCCAGTTCACGCATGCCCCCGGCACGCTGGATTTACAGCCCGGCGGAGCTGTGCATCTGGCCATCGTGACCCCTCCGTTCTGAATGGGCAGCTGCTGGTCACCAGCTCCTTGCACGAGCTTGAGACCAAGTTGCTCATGGCCAGCCTGGGCTCTGCTGTAGCAAGGATGTCTGCAGTGCTCTGTGTACGTACTTCAGGTTGTTGCAGCCTTTTCTGCCCGGACTTGGCACCCAGCCCCTACCACCCAGGATAATAGGAAAGCGGTGGCCCCTGGAGATGTGGGTCCTCCAACAAGCTAAGGAGCTGCCTGTAGCCAAATGGCTCTGCACGGAGCCAGCCCAGATCCTGTCTTGTTTGTTAGCTCTGGAGTGTGGTGGGCAATGACATCCCTGTCCTGGCTCCTCCAGAGCTATCCGGCGTGTCTGCTTCAGCAGGTGTGTGTGGAGCTAACAAACATCCCAACTAGGCAGCTGCAGTGCAGATGTTCACCTTCTGTCACACGGCAGAAGCAAGGTCTTCTCCGGTTGCTCACTTGGGGATCAGTACGTGTAAGATAAACCATCAAAGAATGGTGATGCTGACGATGCCCTATTTTTTTAATATACTTTTATTTCTGGAACATGATGTCCACGTTAATACTAAATGAGTGTTGCTTGTGGCTTGCAGGTGCTGGAGTGCATACCAAAGAGAGAACAGTGCAGCTAGGGTTTAAGAGTTAAGCCATCATCCAAAGTTAAAACTGAATGTTGTTTACCGTTTTAAAAAGGGGAAAATCAAGTTCTAAAAGTAAGCAATTGTGAAATATTTCAGAAATATGATTTCTCAGTTTGCAGGAGTTATTTAGGGCATTTATCTGTGGTATTACTAGTTGTTAAATTTTCCTTTTCTTTGAAGTCTGACAGTCTTAGCATTGCTCATCAGACGTGATAAATAAATCTTCGTCTTACAGTACAAGGAAGTTACTACAGAATCAGCAGTACTTTTGTTTTGCTTCTCCATCAAGACGCCTGGAACTGGACTCCCATCTTTATAATAGAAAAAAACATTTTGTTTCATATGTATGCTGTGCTATGCTTCATATTTGTCTTTCCCTACCCTGAAGGTTATTCAGTGAGGTTTGGGGGTAAAAGGTGATATAATAAAATAATTTATTTTTTTAGAAAAGTTTAAGCTTTTTCTTTGAACGCCTGCAATATTGTAAGGAAAAAAAAAAGTAAAAGTTTTGCTTTGAGAAGATGCTGACTTCTTGCAGCACCATTGCCCTTCTAAGAATGAATTAATTTTCTTCTTGACTTTGGGCTTTTTTAGGAAGAGAGTGCTGTGTTCTTACAGGAAAAGAAAAAGAGTGAATCTTTTCCCTCCATATTTAGTGTAACTTCTGAGCTGCTCAGTACTTCAAATTTGATAACAAACTGAAATTTAGATGCAACCTCCAGCTTCTTTTCTGTCTTAAAAGAACTGTATTTAATGACTTGATATGTATGCAGTCGTCTTCAAAGTACCCTGTTGGATATGAAACAGCAAGTCTGCAACGGAAAGTTTCCCAAGAAGCTGAATTCTGCTGCAGTCCAAAGTAGGACTTTCATTTTACAATAAAAAAGGTACTGTAAAACATATGAATATTATGATTGAAGTGAAGCAAACATCACTTTTAAAAACCTTTACTCGTGTTTTTGACTGCAAACACGACTGAATGGAATTGTTTTGCAGAAGCAGTAAATAAAGTTGAATGCGCAGGTCATTAGGGTGGTAGGCTGGACCCGAGATTTGATTTGGAAAGCTACCGCCTTTTTGTTTGAAAACAACGTCAAAACTACAAAAGTGCAATAGGCTTTACTGCTTTTTGGAGACTAACATAAGGAGTCACATTTTTATTGCTGACAATGTGCTAAAATCCCTAGCTTTTGATTCACAGCATGACAGCAGTATAATTATCCCACATGTCTTGCTGAGACCTCTGTATGTTATTGATTGATAAGTGCTATGACTTGGTGTTTGCCACTGGGAGTTCCAGCATCAATCCTCTCGTTCAACATGCAAAAGTCACCAGTACTTATCTGTAGTTATTACATAGCACTAAATGTGCAGAATATATTATATAGTTTCTATATGCAACGTTGTATTCAATAACACATTGTGAAAGGTCCTGATCTATGGAATGGACCCTGCCTTAGTTTCTGGGAGCATGATTATGATCTGTTGGCCAGCTGTATTAATTGTACTTTGGCTTCTGTAGTAATAAAAAATGTTCTTGCTGAAATCATGTCATGTATAAGTTAGGTATTGGATTTTGTTTGCAACAACAGTGCCACCAAGCATTTTTTTAATGAAAAAACTTCAACATTCAACAAAAAGGGACGGTTCTAAAATTCTGTATCATTGGAGTGATGACAGTAGATTGGGCTATAGATAACAGTAGACTTACTTTTCCACAAAGAACACAACTATTACTTGCCAAGAACTTTTATTAGCACAATATTACTTGCAGATAAACAATCCTCACACTTCCTCTACCAATTTTAAATTCAGAAATATTTGGAACACAGGAGCCATTCGGGTGTTAGTTCCAGGCTTTTAGAAGCTGTGAATATTATCTCAAAATTACTCCTCTCGCCCCTGTTTCTCCATCTTGGTTAGGAAGTTAAATGAATATTATGATTTTAAAACAGTGAACTAAAGAAATGAGTATTTTTTTCTTCATGCTTTGAATATTTAGAATTTATATTTTCATTCTCTCTGATTCTAGGAACAGTACTTATTCTCATGTGACCTACCTCAGGAGCTAACTTTTTAAAGAATGTATATACCGAATGCTATATAAAGAATGTATATACCAAATGTTATATAGCATTTGGTGTATACATGAGATATACATTTATCTCATGGTAATAAATGCCATGAGATTTATCAACTTTACAGATAAACTTAGTTTGGATTTCAGAAGAATTTGTTTTTTTTTTTTCTTGGGAGGGATTGCAGTCCCTACAACCACAGTTTCTTTTGTATAATCAAAATTTCAAAGAATCAGGTGAGATACGTGGATTTACAGAGAGAAAGTTTTGGAATGACTGGTTCCCAGCATAGGCAATAGGTAACATCTTAAACTTCTTAAAAAGAAATGCAGAAATTTCTTGAGAAAGAAAGTCTGCAAAGTGGAGACTTTAGATATCCCTCTGCAATGTGAAGTGTTCTTTGTGTCAGGGAACATCACTGCTGTGTGCCACTGAAGGTGTTCATTCCATGGGATGAGCTTTATGACTCCATGAGGAAGACGGGCTTGATTGTAGCAGGTGCCTCTCTGACCTGAACTACATAAAAAGTAAACAAACTGAACTAGATTTTTTCATAAGTAAGGCAGAAATGATTGCAGTAAATATTTTCAATTTCTTTGGATAATCCAAATGGGGAAGCAATTCTAGAAGGGTTCGGAGGCACTGGAGTGATGGTTGGTGTTAACTGGTTCCCAGAAATACATAATATCAGGTTCATGCACAACAAAAGTATATATATCTACAGGAAACCACAGATGCCATTTTCAAACGAGAATATGTATTAAAGACTGCCAGTTTATTCTTGTCTCATACTATATGCTCTAGTTTTTGCTCAGACGTGTGAGTTATTTTTCGTGCCTGGAGTAGTATTTCAAGAATCAATCTTCTTAATTTTAGATTATTGTTTTTAAACATCATTTTGGCAAAAATGGCTAAATAATATATGATTTTAGTCTTAGATGAGCATTTGTGAGGGTGATTGATAGCTTGTATACTGAGATTAGTGCACATCTTTTGGAATTGGGTGCAGTGACCTTCTGCAGCTGCTCCCCTCGCTCCTCCTCAGCCAGGTCCTTTTGACTCCTAGCTGCTCACTGATGGCTATGATCAACACAAAGTATGTTCATTTTTGAAAATGACCACTTCCTTGGGCTGTCGCACTGTCAAGGGATGAGGAGCTTTCCCCACCCAGGTAAGCAGGCAAACCAAGGACCATCAACAAGGTGGTACATGTGTGTAACTCGTGTTGATCTCGAGTAGAGAGATTGAAGGAAAGGTTGCAGCAAAGGAGAAAAGGACTCCAAAGGCAAGATTATTCTAACTATTTTACTTTCCTGTTGGAGACAATGACAGGGGCTTCCCGCTGACCCTGACAGGAATAGATTAAGTCTGCTCAGAGATGGAAAGGACTTCAGGCTCATTGTGTTTGGGCATAGGGGACATACATACAATTTTGTTTTCCAATTAAAGCTCTCAATTGCATGCATTGTTGTATTTTATAAATGCTCTTGTTGCTCTGCTGCACTCCTGTTCTTGAAGTAAAGGTCAGCCAATTACTTACGGAAACCGTGTAACCACAGACCAGGCATTTTGGGGAATGGATAGTGAAGATGCAGTGTGTGATTGTCAGTTGCTAAATAGACAAACAAGAAGACGAAATACCACTTTTTAATAATGAAAAAGTTAAATTAAACTCTGGTCAGAAATTGTTTTTATTTTCCTGTTGGCCAGCAGACATGAAGTAATGTCTGCACCTGAGTATTTTGTTAATTAAATTAACCTTTTCTTCTGTAGCTTGCCCCTTTGTCAGTTCACCGAAAAGGCAGAAGCTGTCCTCTGCTACTTTTGGTATCTTCTCCTCTAGTTTCCTTCCTTCTTATTTGAACTTTTCTCATATCCAGGCTCTGGATATCTCATATTCCAGAAGTTTAGCCCTGACACTTTTTTCTGGCTCTGTTACTTCCCTTCTCCTCTCTGCCATTGGATGCTGTTGGCAGAAAGCCCGGCACAGATTCCTTTAATGCTTTTCAGCCTGCCTCAACTTTAGTTCAATCTACGTTCTCTGTTACTGTATTGCACTTATAACATCTAAAGAAACAGAAATCTCCTTTGTAGGTAAGTTTTAAGCAAGCCTCCCTTTTTAAATGAGCCTTTTTTCCCTCCTGCAGTCAAATTTAAATCAACTTTCTAAAAGTTATAAGGCTTGACTGTGACATTACAAGGTACATTTAGAAAGAACTTGATATAATCTCTTAGGTATATATTCATAGTGTAACTGGAAAAAAGGCTGGGCTTAATATTTCTGATTTGGTTTAAACCTTCGGGTTATTAAAGGTGCAATACTATTGTGGGTGACCACAACTGTTCTGCGCTGGCAGAAGGCTGCCAAAGGGGTGTCTCTGGAAATGGGAATGGGGGCAAGGTGTGTTGGTCTCTAGCAAGAAACTTCAAAAAAAGATAGTGAGAAATGAGACTTTTCTGTGAAGAAGTCAAAGGTGCAAGTGGAAGAAGGTCCTTCTGGAGGCTGCAGTCTGGTGAAGTTTGCTAACTCTGCTGTCAGATCTCTCTGACCATATTTGAAACAAAAATGTCGGGCTTGCATTAGGACATGCTACTTCAGAATACTAAAGTTTGTTTTTGAGTGAATGCATGTTTACAGACATGTTTGTGTATTTTTTAGCACACTGCGTATCCTTTCCCCAATTATTTAGCAACGTTAGATACAATGAGAACATCTGGCATTATATATCATAAGACAGAGAGAAAAAAGGTTCCCAAGGACTGGTTTCTCATTAGACCTTGAAGCATGCAAGCTAACATGATTTATATGTGTTCTGTACAAAAATGTAATTAGGAGTCTTAGCAGGTTTTAATACGTCAAGAGAAGTTAGGTTAAAATAACTTGAACAATAATAGATGACTCAGGCTATTATTTAATATTTATTCTAACAGTGTCTTCCCTTATGTTACTGTTTTTTGTTGTTATTGCTCGATTTGCTTCTTTCTAGACTTTTGATTTCTGGTAATGTGGCACAGGCTTCTCTATCCCCAAGCAACTGTTGTAGGATGGTTGGATGAAACTTTCTGATTAAAGATGTTTATTTTATTGCTTCTCTGTCTCATTATTGTTCATTTTAGAGAGTGAGCACCTACCAGGTGACTGTTTTGCCTGGGAGCTGCCATTCCCTGCTTGTCTCCAGGACTGCCTTCCCTCCTGGCATTTACAGAGCACGAGTGGTGGGTTTTCGGGTGATGGAGGAGGTAGTTCTTCCAGCCAGCCCTGATGGGTGCAGAGGAGAGGGAAGCGTGTAATGTTGGTGCATGAGGTGATGACACTGCCAGTGACCCAGCACTGGGGCTGCAGAATTCATTATGGCAGTTAGCGGACACTGGAGAAGTGTTACTGGAAATAATTGTTTGTAGTAATATGTCTTCTCATACTGCAGTTTTATACCATGTCTGGAAGTTCATTGCATGTTGTGTCATGAACTTGTTTAAAAAACAAACTTAAAAAGAAATGTGGATCAGGTTTATACATGTTTACTATAGTAGAATAGATGATGCTTGTATCAGTGTCTGAATTAACAATTATGCCAGTGGTACTTTGGAATGATTATACAAAATAATTTAAGTGCTACAGAATAACTTCAGAATTTAGAGATATGTATTCTAAAAAAAAAAAGGGATATTTAAATGTTTTTTTGAAAGAGTGAAGGACCTGTACTTATATGTATTTTATACATGTATATCAGTGAAAAAAAACACCAACAAACCAACCCACAGGAGTGAATCTTTTGGATACATTTTTTTCTTTAATTTCATAGCAATTGCAATGTGTGTTCTGAATTGGGATTAGGTTAAAAGCTGAGCCAAATTTTTATAACCCTGGCAAAGTCATGTCTGTTATCACTTGTTTCATGCCACTATTATTTTTTGTCAATATTTTTATACTTACCAAAGAGCAAATAATTGTATTTGAACATTATTAATAAATCAGCATGACTCAAAGTCAAGAGGTTTAGTTGTCTGTGTTACTCAGTGACTAGTGTATAAACAACATAATTCCTTCAGAAAATTTACAACTTTGATTTGGAGTAATGATTTTATAAAGAATATGTTTTGCACCTCAAATACATAGTTATGGTTCTAAGCGAAGCCTCTATGAGTTGCACCTATGAACTGGAGAAATGGAATTAAGCCTTGTAACTCTCATTAAATCCCAGTTTTAAATGTCTCTCTTATCCTGAGCGATATTTTTGTTATTTAATTTTAATGTCACTTGCAGTATATTGCAAATATACCTATAAAAGGAGATTCTGTAAAAATGTTAGGCTCCTCATACACAAAAAATCTGTTTTCCCTGTACCCATCATGATAGCTGTGTTCTGTGCCTCTCTTTGCAAGGTGGGGAAGGGAGGGACGGCAGACCAGGAGTTTCAGAAGTGCAGTAAGCAGAACATTACAGTGATTACAAGGCCTGGCTCTTGTAGATGACTCTTTTGCCATTCAGCCACACACATACTGCCCCAAAGCCAGGCTAGAAACCATATCTGCATCTTCCTTTTCTTCAAGAGAAAACTCCTGATCTGGACTATAGAACGTCAGGTTATCCGATAGTGTTAGGAACCAGGATTTAGGAGATGTTTGAGACTAATCAAACACAGAGAGATCCATAATGGCTGTATTATGAAAATTTTCCAAGATTGGTTTCTTCTGTTCAAAGGCTGTCCTAGAACAATAACTAACCACATTTTGTCAGGCTTATGAAAGCAGTTTGTTGTACCTGCTATATAGATGCATTTCATTGCTTTGCAGTTTTCTGTTCGTGTTTGCTGGGGAAGGCAGTTCAAAGTTTCTGCTTCCTTCACAAACAAAAAGTGAATTATAGAAACAATGGGATCCTCTTCTCTGTATAAATTGCTGTATAAAATCTGGTTAACCTGTGAATTTTGTATGTTTAAATATTTGCTTATGTACTAAGCTTACCAAACTGCAGATTTTCATTATTAGTATGTAATACTCATTTTGCAGTCATTGGCATCAATGAATTTTCATTGTGCTAGCAACCATTTTTCTTGTTTAATAAACAATGTAAGAGAAAAACTTCATGCTGGAGAGCTCTTATCAGACTGGCTACATTTTTATTTTAATGCAGTTTTCACTTTATGCTCCCCACATTTCTAACCCAAACCATTCTGTGATTCTCTATTAGGGACACCATAAAGGAGGAGACTACGCAGGAAGGGAGTCTCAGGACAAAATGGGACTGCTGTGATGGTGCACCTGGGCTCTGCATATGCAGTCAGTAAAATGTGCCTCAGGATCTGAATAAAACACTTATCTGTTGAAGAGATATCTGATCTTGTCATAACACCTTCAGTGAATGACTAAAGCTTCCCCTTATAATCTTTCCAGTCCCTAATTGCCGTTACACTTCTAATGGTAGAAGTTTTATTTCAAGGTTGAATTGGTGCAGTTTTGTTCAGGTTCCAGCCACGTGATTTTGCCGGCTCTCTGTGAGATACTGTTTCTGTATGTAACTACCTATACACAATGATTGAGTCACCTCTCAACCTCCTTTTCAACAGCTGAATAAATTGAACTTCACTTTGTAAGACTGTATTGAAGGAAATCCCAAGAAACATTTTTTTACACATTTAACAATGTCAGGGCAGACATAAGCTGCTCTGGGCGTCATCGTCATGTTTTCTTCTGTATATTCTTCCCAGCCAGTGTGTGTGTACACACATTTGGAGAGATACAACACACCAGCTACTCACTTTCAGCGACATCTCCCTCAAGGTCTTAAATCTAAATATACCTTAAAATAGAGGAAAATTGTGCATTGTTCCACTGCACTTCTTGGAGCTGTGTCTCAATCCGCAGTGTTGGATTGACCTCAGTCCTGGGACTCAGCTGATGGAAAGCAGTTTGTCTGAACAGGGGAAATAGTGAGCCACTTCCCTGTGGGGCATTAGCATCAAAGGCACTGTAAAGGCTAGCATTTCTGTCCTCGTGGAGTTTTGCTAACTGGTAATTGCTGCACTGAGTTTCTGCTTCAGTCACATTAATCAGTGGGAATAAACTCAACTTTTTGCCATGGTTGAAATTTTGTGGCCCGCCTCTGGTGGCTCCTCCCTCCTCCTTGCTCTGGGCAGGAAGATGGTGTTTTTGTCAGAGGTGGACAATTTTCTGCTCTGGGGAAGATAATACTCTCCAAGAACGTAAAAAGTGAAATGCCTTTGAAACAGTGCAGTTAGTTAGTGCAAATGGTTGGACTTGATGATGTGAAAGGTCCTTTCCAACCAAAATGATTCTATGATTCTATAATTCTATGAAATAATATAGAGGCTGATTAGCTTTTAGGAGCTTAATTTCCTGAAGAGCTGCGTGCACTGAGCATGTTCTGGTTGGGACAGAGCTGGACCTTTCCTGTGATTATGGTGGCTCTTAGCACTCAGCCATCCAAACTGAAACCAAGGAGCCTCCCCTGTGGTTTCAGTGAAACTTTCCAAGCAAGGAGAAGCTGCTGGACATACCATGTAATGAAGAACAGGGTAGGTAAAGGTCTGTGGCATGGGTCCAAAGATTTCAACACTGCTGGTTGCTCGTATCAATAATGAAGGAATTTAGTTTTGACTTCTTATGAAAATCTTGAGAGTTACACCCACACAAATGTATTAAAAATAGTCAGGGGTGAAGGGGGGGAGGGAGGAAAATGGTAAAATCAAATATTCAAGATACTAGGAAGGGGTAGACCCTGTCTACCCCATGCCTAAGTCCTCTGTAGTTTCTCAGCAGAAGGCAGGTTTCTTCTTCTGCTCTGTTTTCTTTGGAGCTCAGTTCTCTGCCTCCAGCTGCCCAAGGTTTGAACTCTGTATATCATTCTGAGATTTCTTCCCCCATTATTAGAAAAACCGCAAAGCTGATCCAGGCAGCAGCACTGCAGAAACTAAGCAACATGAACAAGAGACCCTACTGTAGAAAACCAAAAATAACATGCATATGTGCAGGCATGGGCAGCAGGTGTGAATAAAATTCCTAGCCAAATGTCACAAGGAACAATATCAACCTTATGGAGCCAATAAAAAGCAAAACCTGTTTCTACTTATACCCCTTCGAGCAGCTCCACCCGAGACTGTTATTAATCCTCTTGAGCATTCTGAGTTTTCATTCTCTCAGTCTTCAGCTGCCTTTCTGCAAAAGCCGATTTGCATCTCAAACTAGCAGGGACTTTGCAGCTACAGAGCAGTCATCTTACGACGAGATATTACTCTGGGGAGGAATTGCAATGGTTGCAGCTTTACTCTAATGAGAGCATGGGCTTCTGATTTGGAAAGAGGCGAGAAGGTTGAAAGAATGGAGGAAACCATAGGCGGAGAATTTTAACCTTCAGAGCATGTTGCATAGAGTTTCCTGATGTTGCAGAAACTCTTGACCTCTGTGCCTGAAAAGAACAATTTTAAAGGTGGTGTCTCATGTTACAACCTGGAGACGTATAAACATATCAGCAGAGGTCTCAGGGTCAGAAAAAAGAGTGGAAACCACATTTACACCATCACTTGACACTGACTGTAAGTTCACAGAAGCTGAATTTCTACCGTGTCTCTAGCTCTGAGGGGCTGGTGTGGCTATGGTGAGACCATGGCTGCCTCTCTGGGAATGCAGGGGGAAGTTGTGAGGTGGCACAGTTAATTTGGGGTTGGACCGGGTTTCTGAATGGAGACATGACCTTCACTTTTTTCTTGTTTGCTGTCCCAATGCCTTCATTTCAATCACTCCAAACCCGGGCAGCTCTCACTTACCTATCAGCAGAGACAGTAGACTTCATGAGCAAGAGATCCTCTGCAGAAGCGAAAGTCCTCTGCCTGCCAGCAGAGCATTTAAAACTAATAAAAGTGTTATTACTGTATCAGTAATAAAAATGATATGGCCTGTTAGCTGTTAAAATTGCATACTACAAAATTTATACGAGCCCATATAGTTGGGGTGTTATTAAAAGGCAGGGGCTGTGTGTAATCCCTCCTGGTACCAGGGCTTGGTTCAGCTCTGCTAACTTCACCAGGAATCTTTCCTGTACCCCTATCTGCAACCAAAATGGAAAGAAGAAAGCTCACTGAGGGTAACCTGCCCTCCTTAATAACTGACTGCCTTGCAAGCTGAGCTCAAATGAAGACTGTAGGATTTGGCCCTTCCTCTCAGAGCAGATGCTACAATGCTTGTATAAATGGATATGGTCAGGGAGAGAGATGGTCACTGACACACTGGTGTCAAGCTGTGCTGAAGCACCTTCAGAAGGCTTTGCTGTGCTTCTAATTATCTCCTGTGGAGAACTGGTGGGGTCAAAAGTGAATGATTTCTGGGGGCAGAAGAAGAGACTAAAGCATACAGCCATACACTACAAGAAAGCAAGCAAGCACAGACCAGGTGTCCAACACTATGTTCAATCCTTACAAGTGACAATAAAATAATCTTCAAAGAGGCAGGCTGACAGGGCCCTTACCTATGGTGTTCAAACTGCAGCAGGCAAAACAAAGTGAAGTTTCATAGGAGAAATACATACAGGTAGGGACTCAAGCAAGGGACCTATCTAATTCTGTGGAGAGGCTCAGCTCAAGCCTTCAAACTCTGAAGTGGGTTTGCCATACAGAAAGGTGCCTTCTGAAGAGAATGAGTGAAATCTCAACCCTGTTAAAATCCAGGGAGGTTTTGCCGCTCATAATAGGATCCCAGAGTTCATTCCAGGTTTCTCCATGACAGGGCCACTGCCTGTCTACAGGGGAATACAACAAAAGTGAACTCAGCTCAAATATAACAGCAGTTATGAAATAGAGCAGAGAGGATTAAAGATCAGCAACATTAACTCTAGGTAACTTTAATGAGCTCTGTTAATTCTAGAAACAGTGAGGAGCTCAGCATTGTTCCTTACCACAATAGACAGAATAATGGTGTTCGCAGAAAAAATTAGCACCTTCTCAGACAGGAGGGCAAAAGGCTAAGAAGAATGGCTGTGCATTGCTTTCACTCTCCCTGCCTCTACATCTCATTCTTATCCACAAAAGCTGAAATGGCTTTGAGTTCCCGCTATTTATTTTTTTTTTAAATGCCAGGTTAATATTTTTTGCCTCTCTTTCTTGACCTTTTGTACTTTCAGAGAAGGAAGATGCACTTTTCTGAATTGGGGTGAAAAATGTGCTAACTGGCAGCATGCACACCTACACCAAACTTCCGGAAAAGAGATGGCAGCTGTGCATTGCCTATGTAGGAGAGAGTGCCTCGGAGCACTTGGCCCAGGGAACACATCTGACGGGGAAATGATTTCTCCCTTCTCTTCTCTGCTCAGACAGCTTTGGTGTGAAGGATCACCCCTACGTAGCTAGGAGGGTAAGGTGTCTTCCAGGGTCTGAGCTAAACATGGGCAGGACCCTATTGATTTCTGTGGGACCTGGAAGGACACATTTGCAGGTATATTTTGCTACTCTGAGCTCTGCTCACTGCTTTCAAATACTTGCAATTTCATTAAATCAAGAGTGCTTTTGAAGAGGAGATAGTCTTTACTAGTTCTGGTCTCATCTCTGGCTGCACGATCTTGAAAAAGTCACGCAGGTCAGAACCTCCTATTTTGTATTTTTCGATCCATTTTCAGGTGACATCAATGAATTATTTGACTTCCAAGGTGTCGAACACCCACAGGATGAGACTCCCGTACTTTAAAACCAGGAGAGTATATCTTTGCAGACACTGAGTTTGAAGGACTGTCCTACAAGCTCCATGGTGTACACATCCTAAGGTTATAGTGGTAAGTAAAGACATGCAAAAAGAGAGCATCCTTTGCAAAGGGACTGCGTTGAGACTCTCTGCTTGGCACACAGGAATGGTATTATTTCAGATGGGGGGGCCCGTGTGTTGTTGGGGGCTGAGGTACTATACTGCAATGTACTTGGGAGCACTTTGATGCTGTGAGGGAAAATCTGGGACCCTGCACCGATGGCCAAGGATGTGGGGCAGGAAACAGTAGCATGGCTCCATTGTGCTGTGCAGTGCTTTGCACTGGTGGGAAACTGAGGTGATATGCCTGTGCTGCACGCAGGCTTTACCCTGTGTCAACAGACAGAAATTTGCTGCTTCTTGGGTTGGCCAAGGAGAGGAGGGACGAGCTTCGGAGCTCAGCAGTCGAGGTGAGGCTGTCTGCACTCCCTTTTCCAACAATGTATGTGAGGAAGAGGGTTTGAAGTAGTGTAGCAGCTGCTGACAGAAGAAAACTGTCCCTGCAAGATTGCAAGAAATGTCTCTATTTTAGCTTATCTTAGTGGGTCAGCCTTACTGGAAGAAGCCAGCTGAGATATCTCACAGGTGTTACTCCTCCAGAATAAGTAAGCAGGCCTCTGCCCCAGAGCAGGAGCACCAGGGACGGTCCCTGGCTTCTGAAGCATTGTAGCTAGCTTTAAGCCCTTTTGGGTCACAGGGGAGATTGCTACAACTCTGCCCTCCCCTATGAAGACAGCCATGCCATTTCACAGCTCTCATGTATTAACCAGGACTTTCCCAGCTTTCTTGTATCACACATCAGTGAAATTGGCTACACAGCTGTAGCAGGTCTTATTTCCATGCACCTGCAAGCAGTATGCCTGGTGGCTGTTGTGGTTGCTCTTACGAGAAGGTGAGACGAGTTTCTGGGGTCTGCACAAATTGCTCTATGGCTAGAGAACTTCCGTGTCTTGGCTTTCCAGGGGGTGAAGGGTGCTGTCAGCTTATGAAGTGCTTCCATGAGCTCTGGAGTGAAAGGTGAGGTTGCTACTATAGTGAGTAACAGCTGCAAAGCATGTTGTATGCTGTGGGCTCCTTGGAGGGAGAAGCTGAAGGAAACCTTTTCCATCTGAAGTCAATGCTAAAGGTTAACTTATGAGGCGCTGGAAGAGCAGTCTCATCTGCCTTGCTAGGCGCTGAAACTGTACTGACCTTCTCCTCTATGTTGTGTTTGAGTAATTGGGGACAGATGGGAGTTGCATTGATAAGAGGGTTATTGAAGTGTGAACTGTGCACTGACTTGCAGCAGACATTGGGTCTGCAAACATGTCTGTAGGCTTGAGAACTTTGCTAGACTCAAGGTTAGCATTAGGTAACACGCAAGATTACTGAGTCTCAGAGGGAAAGCCCCTTAAAAATGGTTGTACTTTAAATGTGACTGTACAGCATCTGTGGTTGTGGCTCTGTGTGTGTAATGGCTCCAGAATATGAGTGTGGTTCTGACAGCTCAATGTTGTAGCAGGAAGAATTGCAGCACATGTATTATAGTTGGTTAGAAAATATAGTAAATTTTGTAGATTATCTTCCTAAGTTATAACAGTTCTAGTGGGGGATAAGGATGTAACTCACTGACTTATGATGAAGACTCATATAAAATCTTTCTAGAGACCTGGTACAACTTTCCTCTATTCTGTGTTGGACAAAAAGACAGCTATAAGCAAACCTGTGCAGGTGACGAACATGACATACATTGTTTCAGGTGGACAAATGAGGATAAATACCAAGAGCACTTGAGAAGAAAAGTAAAATTAATGTTTATTCAGTTTTTGTTCTTCTGGTGAAAATCCACCATGTAAATGGCTACTCCACAGTCTATGTGTAACCCCTAGGCCCATATTTGAGGTGCATCTTGGCAGTGGGGCTCTGGGTATGCTATGGCTGAGGGTGACACAGCAGTGTTTCCAGCCTGTGCTCCATCAAGCTGGAGTAAGATCTCCAGCGTTTGCCTGAGAAGCTATGTAAAACAAGGGCTTCAATGGCGTTTTTAATTACAAGCTTAGAGGGGGGAGGAAGGACTGCAAAATATTTGGAGGGCTGATGGTATAGCAAAAAACCACTAGCTCTGCTGCTGGAGGGCTGTAGGTAGTTACCAGAGAATGGTAACAGGTCCTTGGTTTTAATTTCTTGGTGTTAATCTTCTAGGTTTGGTGAGATGTCAGTCATTGTACAGGTGTTGGCAACTTTGGAGTGGTTAGTGGACTTTATGCTCTTTACCATTGAAATGTCACTAAACTTGTATGAAGTTAGTATCATGCGGGTTACTTGTGATTTTTAAAAAAAAAAAAAAGAACGTGCCTCAGTGATGGGAATAAGGAAGGAGTGGAAATGAGGTACCAAGCAAACTGGGAGGTTTTTTTGAACAGATAGATAAGGGTCCTGGGAATCTTGGAAATTCAAATCTTTCCATGTGGGGGAAAAAAATATCTCCTTTTCCTAAGAAAAAACGAACCCCAAACCAGAAAGAAACCAGAGTGAACCTCCTGCCCTGCTGCGTGAACAGACCCTAATCAGACAAGTCCTTTGCAGAGGCCATCCCACCAATGTTAGCAGGGAAAAGCCCACAGCTCCCCGCAGGCTGGGAGAGCACAGCAGCCCCTGTGTTTGAAACTGTGTGAGTTCAGCCAGGCCCACTATGGGTTTAGCTTTGAGCATGTGCTTAAAGTCCCATTGAGGCTTCATACTGACATGAGTGTAAGTACTGCTGGGATTTTAGCTTGTGCTAACATTGGTGCTGGAGTGCCTGGCTACATGGGTGTGTTTGAGTTGTGGCTTCTGAAAGAGCATGTTTATATAATGCAATATCCTGATTTATGAAAGGAGAGGACATAATATTTATCTGGGTACTGCAGGGATCAGGTTAATCTTTGTGCACCCTTTTATGACTCTTTGCAAGACTTTGGGTTCAAAGACCCCTCTGCTCAGACTGTAAAAGTGCTGCCATGTGAAGACAATCATCCATAAAGTCTTTTTATTTATGTTAGGCAGGGAGTTAATCTCGGAAAATGATGCATTTAGAAAAGTAACAGAAAACCTAAATTTATGCAGCATAGCGGTTTTGAAGTAAGCAGGCAGTTCAGGCACCTGCAGCAGTTATGTAAGGATGCATCAGGGACTCATTAATATTTCACAAAACAATGAAATATTGTATATTAAAGTATTAAAATATAATGTTAGCCATGTAGTTGCCTTGCAATGGAAAACAAACCGCAAGAAGGCATCCTGCAGGAAAAACCATCAGGGTAGACTTGCAATTTGCATTACATGTGAGGCTTTGCTGGTATAAAAAGGTGTTAGATAGAAGGGAAGCAATTTTCACGGTCTTTTCTAGTTTTACAGCCATAAGTATTTAAACTATTTATTGTACCCTGGGATAAACCCACAACAACTTATTTGTGTGTATTCACACCAGCTATGACAGTCATGTTCAGAGGCCTGCTGCAAGTAGAATTACACAGTCATTTTCAGAGCTGTTGGCTCTGTGAGCACGTGTGGCTGCTCAGCAGCTGAAAATGAAGATGCTTTAGCAGGATGCTGGTATTCCAGCTGCTGAGTAGTAACTGGAGCCAGTGGGGTTACCCCAGTGAATGACTGCTCCCTGTGTGAAGCCTTGGGCAGGGACAGCTGAACAGTTTGTCTATGTCCTTTGTAAGACACCAGCTGTAGTATAAACCAAGCTTCATCGCAAGCGTAGGCACCTCTTCAGGCTACTGTGGCGAAAATATGCTGTGTTTGCAATGAAATACCTTAAGCTGCTGTGGCCTCCTCTCCCTATGGCAGAGAAAGTAACTGAGGAGAATATAGGGCTTCTTACTTATTTTTGCTTTACTGGTGATTCACAACCAAGATTTGTCAAGAACGACTAAGCAAAGCTGATAAAATTAATTGATCTCTGTGGCTCTCACTTTGTCCTGAAGTTAGACCTCTGATTTAATAAACCAGTGGGCTAGATCTAGGCTACTGGCTTTGAAAATAATGTTTTCTTTTGTCCCAGGCATATAAATAAGAGAAGAGCCTTTGCTGTATATTGTTATCAAATATGGGATCCCATCCCTGCAGTCTTCAGGGGATTCAAAGTCCAGATCTGTTTTTTGCAGTATTGACCCATATCTAATACCAATTCCTGTCGCATGCTTACTTTCCCCAGGAGCGATGGGGAGAGAGTAACGAAATATTAAATGTTTTATTACGTTTTGGGCAGCCTAGGGTTTTTAAAATTATGTTTTTTCTAAACTTTGATTCAGTTCAAAACCAAAACTACCACCTATGTCACGTATCTAGTGACACGTGTGTGAATGCCACACGCAAAGAACTGTCCCCACCTGAAGGGCATGGAGAAATTGTCAGCTGAGACCTACTGTTTTCATTTCATTCAGATACACTGAATTGCCTGGTTTATGCAGAGGTCTGGAAAGAGTTATCCTTTATTTGTTGCTAAATGTTATGTTTGTTTCTCAGTCAAATGAATGTTTGTAACTGTAGTTGTATGTTTGGAGTAAGACAGCTACAGGCTTTAAAGCTGCGATGTTTGGAGGAATTGGGTGCTTAGCTTGCTCTCCAAATCCCTTCAATGTCCCTTTGAAAAGCCAAACGTCTAGGGAGAGTTTCATATACACAAATTATGTTTAACTGCATACAAAAAAACCACCCCACCCACATCAGAAAATACGAGTAAAATGCAATCTCCCTTTTTGGCTTCGGAAAACTACTCTCTAAGTAGTTAAAAATAGCAGCAGCCTCTTAAATAGGCCTTTTCTCAGTAGGTCCTAAAATACTGTATGAAAAAAGTTCAATGTCATCAATTTTTTTTTTTTTAGGTAGAGAAACTGAGGCAGTGCAACTCCTTCACTTGCCGGTTGCATGTATTGCTGGCTGTGGGGCTGAGGGACACGGTGGCTGCGGCTATAGGTCACTTGGCCATCAGAAGGGAACTAGCCTGTACATCAGGCCCTACAAACAAGAGCGCTCACTGTCAGCAAATTATTTTGATTCATATTAGCAGTACCAAATAAAAATAAAAAAGTTAAAGCCAAGCCCTCAATACAGAGAAATGGTAGAATTGCTTAACTGTGATTGCTTCTAGTTTTACTGGAAACAGCTACACTGAAATCTTCTAGGTTACACGGGTGTGTGAAATTAGATTAACACAGGGGTGAATCAGCCTTTAAAATAAATTATTTTGATGTGGGGGAAAACAGAGTATATCTTAGGTTTTGGAAATTCCACCTTTGAAATGGTGGAAGCACTTATATTATTTTATTATTACAGCTCTTGTAAGGTGCTTTTCATCAGTGTTCCAGAGTAAAAGTGTTCTCTAAAGTGCTTACACAGGCAACTAATATTGATTACAATCAAAGTCTCTCATTTGAAGTTGATCTAAGGCATGCCAAATATGACAAGAGGCTGTTACCCTGCGTTTGATACATATTTTTGATGGCTAACATTGGCCTATAGCTGTTTAAGAAATGGATCTTATAAACAGAGTGCATAAATGTTTTATATGACCCATGGCCTCATTCTAGATAACTCGGTATTATTAATTTATTGTTTTCATTTTGTAATAATGGAGATAAAGTTATGTTGGATTTAATATGCAAGCGGCTTGTGAGTAGACAGGTCTATTGTTATGTATATGGGGGTATGGGTATATTTTTAATTTCCATTCATACATCTTCTGAACTAATGTTATACATGTGTATGTACACTTAAAGCCCAATGTAGGTCGTGTTTAAAACTGCTAGGTAGACAAATGAGGTTTTCAACATTTAATTCTATAGAAGATGCCCCTCAAACTTAATTAAATCTGAACTCTCTTACTTGCAGACAAATAATTCATGGAGTTTAGGCATAATCAGGTTATGCACTTTCTGAAATCCTCACTTGATGTGCAAAGGTTAATTTTTATATTAAAAAAAGCAAAGCTCAGATGATTGTATCTCCACCATGAAAATTCAGGTTGCCTAGGATACCATATTAAAGAGGCAGAAAGGTTCAGGATATGATGTATACATCCTCTTTACACAGTCACACACATCTTAGTATTTATATGATCCAATAAATGTATGGATTTTTATGTCTGAATAACTTATTATTTTCTCTTGACAAACAAGACATACAGTGAGAAGAAAGGGATGAGGCTAGGGCGGGGGGTGAATGGGGAAGGATTGGAACTGAAAATGTGAGAAATGGCAAACACCCAAGAAGGCAGAAGTAGAAAGAAAGAGAAAATGATAAGGCTGGGAGGAGCAGCAGATGCCTGGCGAGGTTAAAGAAACCTGATGCAGATAAAGAGGAATTAAACCGATCAGCCGGTTGTATACATGCAGCAAACAGGAATTACAAGGGCTGACAGCCATTTCCCCCCCCACCCCACCCTGTGTCCTGCCAGAAAAGTAGCAGCCAGATGTTTTGAAAAGGCTGGTAGCTGGGCAGGGTGTAACAGTGGGGATCACTACCAGCTGTTACAGCAGTACCCGTGTGCTCTTGTGCATTCCGTAGCCAGAATTAGCGACTGGTCCTTCTCTCCCCTGGAGTATCTTCATTTGGGTTCTCTGCTGCGCTGTTACTGGAAAATAGTAACCAAGAAAACTCTCTAAACCAAATGATAGTTTAGAAAGCTGACATTTGGTTTATTGCAGTGCTGGGTGCATGGGGGATCTCTCCTCCTAGCATGAACACCGACGGACAAAAGTACACTCATTATATAAGTTATAGAAAAATGAATATTCATACAACTCCGAGTAAAGCCCACCTATTCCAAGAAACCTTATGCATATGCTAATATATTATGCAATTGTCTTTGTGCATGCTTACTAAATTGGGGAAGGGGTCTTGGGTGGTCTCTGGGGGTCTCTAGTGGTCGTAATCCCCCCATAGTGATGCTGTCAGCTGTATGACCCTGCTTCTGCGCAAGTGTGGTCGAGGCCTTTCTGTTGACGTGTGCAGGCGGCCCCAAGGAGAAGATCCTGTTCTGATTCTTACAGGATTTATCTCTACTCCTGGCGCCAGAGCTATGAATCAAGTCATTTAAGACACTACAAAGATATTGTTCACAGTCTTGCTTATCTCTGGCCCTTCGTTGTAATTAGTGAGGAATTTAACAGAGACCTTGGATTCTCTAAGACTAAGTGCAAGCAAGAATCAGTGATGACTATACCTCTAAGTGTTATCAGTCCCAGAAGCAGACTCTGTCTTCAAAACATGCTGTTAGCTTCAGAATGTACCATTATTATAGCTGAAAGGAAAATTGCTGACAGGAAAGTTGATTCTGTCTAAAGGTTACACAGAGTAGGCCTTTTAGGGTCTACTTTGAGGCTTGCTTTTACTAAACCGTCTGGTATCACTGTGTTTTGCCCACCATCTTGGCTTCCTTTTGTTCTTCTCCTTGCTGCTCTTAAAAATTATACTCTTCAGGGAACCCCTTTCCACCATGGATTGGATTTTTGAAAATATCTTAGTGAGTCCCCAGTGAAAAAGAAATCAGTGAGTTTGCTCAGCTAAACAACAAATAGATCTTCATTCTGCTAATAATGCATAATAAACATGAAAGAAATTATTCTTTTTTGTTTCAGTGTGTGTTATCTCCGGGATACTTGCTTGAAATAGCACGCTTAGTATCTTAACAGAGGTGAAAATGGGCTTTGCAATAATAAGTCTCAGCGCATACCTTGTACAGCTGCTGCCACATGTGTTACGAAAACCCCAGTTTCCTTTAACATGCCATGCTAGTCTGCAGTTGTCCAGCAGCTGTGCCATGAGAATCACCAGTGCAGACCAGTCTGGGATCCCCAATTATATATGGGGACCTTAGGCTGGAATTAATCTGGCCTTGTTTGTGCACAGGAACATAGAGGCATTTAATCCCTGGAGGGGGTCATGTTCCGGCTTTCCCACCTGCTAGCTTTAGAAGGTTCCCTGTTCTGCGTGCAGATGTTATGAGTGTCAAAACGACGTCCTTTCTTCCTCTGTCATCAAACAGGCCAGAAGTAACCAGAGACTGGAAATGAGAATGTTTTTAACTGTTCATTCACTAATACGTTTTTATGTAAATAATTATATTTCTTTTTTTGTCTGCCCTCATCATTATGTTGGGTGCATCCACCACCATCTTCTGTTTCACACATAACCATATTTTTAGGATAGTCTTTATTTCTGCCTGTAGACTCTTGCTAGCTGAAGCTGGCAGCATTCAGCCACCCACAGAGTGCTTCTTGCAGTGCTCAGAGCTGGTTTTGTGCTTGATGTAGGGCTGCCCAAGTCAGCTGAGCTCCACAGTGAGGAGCACTGTCATCCAGGATCCTTCTTAATTTTCATGAAATGCACCTGTACTGATCCAGTCCATCTTTATGACAGCTTCTTATTGGAAACTGGTGTCTCAAACTCCCTTTCTGACTGGATAATTTCCTGGGTGTATGTTGGGCTAACAAGGGTTTGAGAAAGGGGAAATGCATACTTTGTAGTCTTTTTATAATGAGACCAGATTCTTGAGCATGTATTGCTATTTGGAGTAAAGCTTACTCTTTTCACCCTGACCAAGCAGAGCTGTGTAAGTGTTCAGTGTAATGCTGGTATCTGGAGAAAAGAGAAGTGTTAAATGCACTTGTCACGGGCTTTGTTTTTCTGCTCACTGGATGGGTGTTTCAGGTCAAACAAATACAAAATGCTGCATCCATTAGACATGTGGCAGAACGCTCCTCCGTGAGGTACCATCCACGTTAGTATTGCAGTTGCTTCCTTCTGACGCAATACCACCATATCTACCAAAAACAGTCCCTGGACTTTTATCTCTTGCATATTGTAGACTTCTATAAACGTGTTGTATTTTGTAGTTTAAAATACCCAGGATGCAATTACTGAAGTGCAGCATGCCCATTCTCTGAAATCACTGGCCTGAGGCTTGAGGCTGACCCTGAGAAAGGCTGAGTGTTGGCAAATGGGGCTGAACACAGCTCGCATTCCTGTAAATCTTACTTGGATGACTTGTCATGCTGACCACGGGAACCACAGCCCGTGTGCTGTCTCGCACTTTGCATTGTGCCGTGTAACACTGGAACGTGATAAATACCTTGTTTCATGATTGCTTTCCCTTATGGTAGGGCTAACAGCAGCCAGCCCAAAATTTGTTTGATCACTGACGGCGTCGTGGCAGGGGGGCTTTGTGCACAGCCCTCTTGCCCCATGTGAGTGCTTCCAGAGCGTCCCCTCATGCTGTGAGGGAGCAGCTGCAGTGGCAGTCGCAGTATGTGGTGGAGGGCTGCGAGATTGCGGGGTCCTTCAGACCAGCTGCTCATCAGGGTGTTGTGGGTGTTCTGGAGTCTCTCTGTGCTCTAACAAGCTGCGCTGGAAATGTCTGTCCTTCTTCACAGTCTAATTTGATTAGATAGGAAAATGACAGTAGGGGCTGTTTGTTTGTTTGTTTGTTTGTTTTTAAGAACACCCCATGCCCCCCCCACCCCCAAAGTATATTATAAAGGAGGAACAGGCATTAAACTGCTCTCTTAAATGTATTTTCAGATGTTGGTGTTTTATAATAGGTGGGTGTTAAACTGAAACCTTTCTGCAGTGAGGTGATCCAGGATAATTCAGTGAATTGCCCAGTGTTGCTAATCTGGGTGGGTGTCAGTCATGGGTGCAAAAGTCATTGCATTGCATTATCTTTTTAAGCAATGCTAGTGTCTCATCCCGATCACTTTCATTTTCTACGTCTGCCTGTTTGTGCCTGGATCTTCCCAGTAATTCCTTCCTGTAAGGTCCTTCTAAAAGGGTGTTTATCCTTATTAATGACTTTTCTGCCCAAGTGGAAATTCTGTGTTTTAATGGCCTGGTGGCTTACTGTCACTGCTTTTCCGTGACTATCTGAATCTTTCTTCTGGCACAGCTCAGTGGCTGTAATGAATAAGGCATATAAGGTGTTAGCCTGTTGAGTATCCCATACTATTGCAAGAAATCATTTGCTGCTTTGCAACTGTACTGTTATTGCCTGCTACAGCATAAGTGAAACCATAGGGAAGGCTGGAGATCAAAACTTTATTTCCCATTAAGTGTACGATGAATAACATTAGCCTAATATCTTGCAAAAAAGGGAGATGTTACCTCAAATGAAAATATCATGTAATCCATTCATATGGGCATAAGATAGGATTATGACAGTAGAAAGAACTGAAAGCTTCCCTGCAGTAGCTTAGCTTTCCTACCAGTAAACATGTACTATAAATAAGCACACAGTCAGGGAACACCTCTTCAGTTTCTTTCTGGAGAGCAGTGTTAAATTTCTATTTTGTATCAAATTTTTCTGACTGGCAGGATATAAATTTCTTTGCTTAGAACACAAATGCATCTCCACTATGGAATTAGATTATGAAAGTCCCAGATGAAAACACCTTTGAAGGCTGAATTTACTTAATAATCTTCCCAGTTAGATTTTTCCATTTCAATCCCATTTTTTAGAAAGGCGTGTCACAAATACCCCTTTGGCTGCTGTTATGGGATGGGGTAGCTGTTCTTTGCCAGGAAAGGGAATGGAGGGAAGAAACAAAAGATATTAAGATTGCAACGTCAAGAATGCTAAAGGAAGGAAGCTTGTCTTCACAGTCCTCATGTATATCATGAAATGTTCTCTTACTAGTCAGTCTAATGCAAACGTTTGTGCTCTTCAATGAATGAGCAATTATTAAATATTCATTTTTCGTTTTCCTCAGTTGTGATTCAAGGCTTTTCTGTATTGCGTGTCTGTTCCCTGGCAAAAATAAGTTTTCATGGTACCCTAAGATGCTGGAGAGAGAGTTGCACCAACATTATTGTATGCATCTCCAGTGTGACCCTGTGAAACAACACAGTCCTATTTTGCATCCAGGAGACTTATGGGCCATTATTATTTTCTAGGTTAGGACGCTGAGCTTTAGATGTCTAGAGTGTTATAAGTTAGAAAAGTTCAAAATTATGCTGAAAGTGTAGCAGCTGGTATGTGTGAGTTTGGCCATTCCTCTGCCATGTGGGCACCTAGGCAGGGATCAGATGAACCTCCTCCACCATTCATTAAACCAGTTTTTGAGTTTGGTTAGCAAAAGATAACAGAGCAACTCCTCCTCGGTTAAACAGGAGCCTTGTTGAAAAAGAGATATTGATGTAATAAGAGCTGTGATGTCATGCATACGCACTAAGGGGCTTTATCATCTTTTAATGCTGGACTTAAACTCGGATGCTCATTTAAGTTAAGACTTTTTATCTGGAGAGTATTTGAAAAGTTAAAGGAAAAAAAAAAAACAAACTAAGAGAAAATCCCCAAACAAAAATAATGCAAAAACTGTTGGGTCAGGAGATTCTTGCCCCCATGGTCATACTGTAACTGAAGAGCTGTTTGAACAACAAATAATGGTAACAGGATATTGAATCACTATATTTGACTTCAACTAGAGGAAGAGAAAATATACTCCCTTCCTGCCAGTAGGTTTCTTGTCAGTTTATTCCCAGCAAAAGAAAATAGAGACTTGGTGGTCCTAAATTCATCTGTAGACTTTGGAAAGGAGTGTGTCCAGGTTTTTAGACTCTTATAATATCATAAGCTGTCCCTCCTCTGCATCCTGTCTCTGCAGTCCTCCAGGTGGTGGAGGGGTCTGCATTTCCTTGTGTCACCTGGCATGGATCTCCACCTGAAGTTGCCCTCATCTTGTTTGCTCAGTCAGCTTCTGTCTCTATGGCAAGAGTGTCCCTGTGGTCTTCCCCAGGAGCTTGTATCCAGCAGCACTCCTGCATCATTCTGGCAGCAGCTGCTCTTTCCTTTGGCTTGCACTGTTCATTCACATCTTCCCTCTTGCCAGCCTGGAGCAGCCACCTTCCCGTTGTCCCCAGCTGCAGCTATCAGCCCTTTGTCTACATAACCCACTCAATGCTGGTGTACATGACCATGAGCTTGGGCACATAAAGTGTTTGTGAACAATTCCCCTGTGCTCCCACAATAATATGTATAAAATAAATGTTTCTATGCCTATGTTTAATATCAGATGTGCTGCATGCCTGTGGCACCCAAGAAATGAATTGCCCATTGTGTGCAGACCGAGGTACTGTAAAATAAAATCTTTGCTCTTCTACATTGTATACGAGATGTTTGTAAAAACCCATGTCTGCTTTTAAGTTTGGATTTTTTAGCTCTCTTTAAATGCTCAAGTGAAATTTATGGCTATATTTTAAACTGGAGACCCATTGAAGCCTGAACCTATTTTTCCTTTTAAGGAATGTGATTAAAACTCTTCACATCCAAACTGATTTTAAGATTTTTAGATGTGCTATATTCACTTAGGGAAGGGGACTGTGCTTTACTTTCAGTGTGTCTGTCATATCTGTTGTTCAATGGAAGAGTGTCTTGCAATTTGCTGGAATTGTGAGGGAGGGGTGTAGCTGGTTTTGAGCTTGAAAACTCGGGCAGCTCATGTAGGAGGCAGATGTTATACTCTGCAGGTGATAGGGAGGGGAGGAATTGAGGGGAGCAGATGGACGGTGCAGTGGAAGGCAATTCAGAGCAAGAGCCTAGCTTAGATGTGCCAAATCATGCTCTGGAAGAGCAGCTCATTCTCTCTTCCCTCCCACTCCCTTGGAAACTTTCCCCAACTCCTTTATTGACTTGGGTGTTTGCTATAGTTTTCTTCCAAATCCCATGGGAAGAACTTGCAGTATTTCTGTATGGTGGCACCTGAATTCTCAGTCCTTCTGTCTGTCCTTCTGGCTTGAAGTTCCTCATCACACCAATGTATCAGATGCTGCTTTTTTTTTTACCCTACAAATGTCTGTTCACAGCACCGAACTATTAGGACAGTCTGGGCAATAATGTTGTGAAAAGTTATAAAAAGGATCTAGATTCATTCTTCCAACCCTTGTATCTGGCTTCCTAGTACAGCAATGCTGGGTTCTGGCCATAGAAAGTACATATGCCATTGGGGAGAGACATCTCTTTCTGCACACCCTTTGTGCTTGCACTGCCTAGAGCCTGATTTTTAGCTCCTTTCAGTGGCTCTCACAGGCAACCCTAGTATCTCTTGGTTGCTTGTGTTGGTTTTTTATTTTTTTGTTTTTGTTTTCTTTCTTAAGAAATATGTGAGTGTAGGTGCATTATATATTAAATAAGTTGTTTATATATGAAAGTATATTCAATTTCTCAGTATGTAATCCAAGGGGGAAAGAAAGTGTGGTTCACAGGGAAGCGTGATGGAAACATAAAGACTCTGATAATCCCACAGTGAGCACATGGACAAAGCATAAACATGTATAACAGCTTCTTGATGTGAGCTCATTTGATGTGAACTTAGCATTCCCAGAGTTTCCCTGTGTTGCCTGTTTTATGTTTGAAGTTTTGTGTCTTCACTAATTGATTGATTTTGGCCATGACAATTAAATATGCAAGCAATAATATGCAGCAAGGCTTGTGTTTATTGATAAGAGAATTCAAGTCACCTGTGATTGAAAGAAAGTATGTGGGGTGGATGCCTGATGCCTACAAAGTCCCTGAGTTAGGCAGGACAAGAGGAACAACCAGCCTTCTTTAGCATGCCCAGAAAAACATGTAATTTTGTCTGAGTTCATGCAGATGCCAACAATACTTGTGAGGGAGAATCAGTTGAATTGAAGGTATGTGTTACTACTGAAGGTTCTGAGGCCAGATTTAGTATAGACTGATGTCTTTGAGGTATGGTGGTTGCTGAATGGCCTGGGAGAGCAGAGCAGCAGACCTGGAGGCAGACATGGTGCTAATAGCACAGAGCTGACAGTCCATGGTATCACATAGTTTTCTTTTGGTGATCCTCTCTCTCTCTTCTACTATGACATTACTTCAGCAGAGAATGACTTTTTGTAGTCTTTACTTAAGGAGCTGGCGTGTCTTTCTTTGAAAGGGAAGACAGAAAAGCCATGTTAGCAGCTGCTTAATGAGGGAAGAGAACTTGCAAGTGGAAGGTTTTGCTTTCACTGGCCACAAGAAGGTGGAGCTGTTGCTGTGGGGAAGCTGGACATTGAAATAGGCCCTTGCTGCTGTGCAAAATTGATAGATGGGGTGGGGAAAAGGAGAACAAGCAAGAGTGATATTAGTTAAGTATGACCTAGTGAGGATAAATATGGTTGTTCAATACTGCTGAGTAGCAGCTGGGGAGATGGGAGAGATGGATTTGGGTGATGCTACAGGTGAAGGCTGTGCAACTCTGAAGCTGGGCCCAGCTGCCAGTTTTAGCATAACTCTAGACCAGTTGCACAGGTCCCAGATGCCCTCCTGTGTCGGCTTCTCATGATTGCTGCTCTGTGTGCAGCATAAGAGATGCTTAAAGAGGCAACTGGTGTAAGCTCTTGCCTGCTGCATGTAAAATGTATGCATAAAACATATAAATTACAATTTAGTGGTGAAGTGTAGTCATTGCCTCTAATGAGTTGACATTAAATAACAGAAACACTATAGACACTTTGTATAGGAAGAAGGTGATATCCCAGAGTCCGCTATGTGTTACATGTTGGCAAATAATGACTTTGCAGAGCTGACCTATGCATTGCAGTTAAGGCTGTAAGAGGCAGGCATGTTTTGCATGTGATATGGACATACCCACACTAGAAGAGGAGGGAAGCAGGTTAACTTTTTGGGTCATTTAATAAAGAAACACAAATTTCTCCCTGTTAATAGTATTTTTGGAAGTAGATAAATAAGCCAGTGGCAAAACCATGTTCTGCTTATGATTTGAGAGGACATGACTAAGCATGTGTGTGTATCAGAGCTTTATTCCAGACTCGAAAGAAATTTGAATTCAGTATACGATACGCATTGTTCTTACAGTCTTTGTACACAGAAGCCTGTGACCCTAAAGCAGGACCTATTTGGTAGATTCTATCGGGATAAAAATACCTTTTTGTTCTCTAGTTGTAAAGAATTTACAATGTAGTTCACTTAAGAATATTTGTGAAATAACAAGATTAATTTCTTGATATGTTAAATCAACACACTGTACAAAAATTCAAGATTGTTTAAAAAAACCAAAACAACAAACCACCCAAAACCCTGACTCTGAGAAATTAGAAGGCCTAATAGGCAAAGGTGGAGACACTAAAACCTGCTTGTGTGAAAGCTGTTTTACCTCTGTGCTCATGGTATATTTTGGTTTTATGTGTGTGTTTTTGTTTTTTTTTTTTTTTTTGTCACAGTGCTTGTTTAGGGAACTTGTGTTGTGGATCTGTAAATAAAGGAAGCATAGTTTTACCTGGCAAAAAACTTCATTAAAAATCTTCTCCTAGGTATCCAGGATAGTCAGATGTAAAACCCTGAGACAATTTTTTGTGCTTGCAAACAAGAGAAGCAGACGTTAAATTGGCATGTTATTTGTTTGCATTATTGAGGGTCTCTGAAGCAATTACTTTTGCATATGTTAGCAAGTCTGGAAGCCTTTCAGTTTGCATATTTACAGGGTAGAGATAATAGCTGCAAGGTCTGATCCTTGAAGCAGCTGAATTAGTACAAAATTGACAGGATCAGGCCTCTGCTGATGCCTATGATGAACACAACAGATTTTTTTTTTTTTTTTACTATTAAAAGCTACTTTACTTCTAGTGATTGCCCTTTCACCTCATTTATCTGGTAATAAGGCTTGTGCATAAGTGTTGTCTATGGCAGTCTCTAGGAATTTAATATTAATTTCAACTGGGTAGTTTCACTGCGTAGGCTGGTAATACTTTGTTTTAACTACAGTGACATTTTTCTCTGTGGTCCAGAGATTGTTCTGGCTATTTTTTCTGCACATTAAAAGTTTGTTTTATTTTATGAGTGGCTGTTAAAAAAGTAGATATTGCATTGGGGTGATTATGAGTATGATCCAGAAGCTCTCCTTCTGCCTGCCCTCATTTCTTCATTGCAGTACACAGCAGGTAGAGCATTCAGCCAGTGAAGGCAGTTGCAGGATTTCATTTTCTTTCTGCTGGATGACTCTGAATGCATGTTTTCCACTTCTAAGTAAACCTGGCCATAAGGCGTCCCGAGATAGGCTTCTCGTACTCCCTCTCCTGCTGAGAGGTGCTCTTTATATAGGATACTTAAGTACCAATTGAAGAAGAGCAAGAGAATTACTATATAGCTGAATCATTCAGGTGCTCCCCAGAGAAAGGAAAGCCTTGAGTCAAGTCCAGCAGTATGCCCTCTGATGAATGGGTGAGTGTATGGGAATAGGCTACCAGTCACCCACCCTCCCTGATAAGGACCACAATCACTAGGCATTAGAGTCTGGTTTCCTCTCCCAATGAAGGAGGAACTGATGCTCGGTGTCTCCTGTCCTCAGTGAGCACAGCAAGGACTGGCTCCTGGACAGAGGGCAGTGCTAGCTGAAGTGTGGGAGAAGTTGGATAGTTCAATCTTTATCACTGATGTTTTAGTCTGTGAATAAAAAGAAAGAAGTGAGAAAACAAGGGGGGAAAAAAAAATCCAATTTAGGTAAAAAAGGAATTGTAGGAAGGCACTGTAGGCAGGTAGATGCAACAGCACTCTGATGCTTTCTACCCTGCAATAGGGTCATCTGCCCTCATTTGAAATAATGATCTTTATTCAGAGTTTCAGATGGAATAAACCACCAAGCAAGTAGTGTGCAATCAATTGAGAATAGATACAGTTTGCATCTGCAGATGTGTTGTGCACAGGCAAATATGTGGGCATCAATATTTCGTTAAATCAAGACCAGTGTTTGTATGGACACTTTGATTACAGACATTATTCAGTTTAGAGGCATTGGGGTGGGGAGGAGTCCTTCTTGTAATGTTTGCTGCTGTGAGCACACACAAGCACAGGCAGTCCCTCAGGAGAGGGAAGGTTTAGAGGACTGTTCCTACAAAAGTGAAGCAAATCCTGGGAAAATGGAAAAGAAAGCTGCAAGGCTGTAATGTCCTGTACCCTACCGGAGATGTGACCCAGGTACCCTCAGACAAAGAAGGAACATGTGATTCTTGCATGTCAAAATAAATGGGAGTGATGGTCTGACTTGAGTAAAGGATTCATGGCTGTGGATCCCACACAGAAATGGCTGCTTCCCTCTGGTCCAGAGTTAATTCCTTAATTCTGATCCTCATGCCTCTTCTGTGTCTGTCTTGATGAACAGCCAAGGTAACTCGTTTGCCAAGTTTTCTGTATCCTACACACAGACAACCAAGATCCTACACACAGACAACCCACTTTCTATGTCCATTTGAAACGGGATTTGGCACATAATGGATTTTTGGATTCCAGTAGATTTTTGTGATGTCTAAAAGTTGGGCGTTGTGGTTCCCTGCTGGTAACTGAGCCTCTGGAGAGAAAAAGCACTATAAATACAAAGCTCCAGATGTACAATGAAATCCTACTGTTCTTCTGGGATTTAATTTTCTTTCAAAGAATAACTTAGTGCTTGCATGTGTTGTGGACTGGACCATAGAGCAAGGATGCTCTTGACAAGCATGGAGCAAGTTGAAACTTCATCTCTTTGCAGCTCTTTGCCTTAAGACAAGAAGGTGGTGGTGAAAGTGAGTGCAAGAGATGTAGGATGTTCTGTGCACAGAGCCCTGATCTTACATCCACTCACCTGCTCTTACAGCCTGCTAGTACCATGGAAGACCACAGGGTGACTTCTTGGCAGAAAGGAAGTTAGTCTTGCTCTATACCTACTTCTCCACAATTTTAGAGTCAAAACCACTCATTTGCTGATGAAAGAATTAGAGAGAAGATGCTCTGACATGATAATGCTGGTCACTTGTTGCGGACAGTACCTGGCCAACTGGACTATCCAGTTTCTTGCTGAGGTAGCTGAAAAGAAAGGTGACCCCAGTGAAAGATGCCCTGGTATACCTGGAAGGGAAGGCAGTAGGAATTTGGATGAAACGTTTAAAGCCATTTATCTCTGAGTCCAGAAAGCTGAGGCTCTGAGGTCAGCTAAGCCAGCCAAGTCGTGACACAGTTTAGCACCAAATCCCTGTGCTCTAATTTAATGCTGAGCCTCTCTCAGTATGAAGCCTGGTAGCCATCACTTTTTTCAAGGAGCACAGAGGTATTTCTCAGGATGCCACCCACGGGGTGATGGAGAGTAGGTTCACCAGGCATGGGAAGTACAAGTGGATGAGCTGATCTCCCTGCTTTCTCTTGTCTCTCTGAGGGTGCTGTTGCCATGTGCTGTATCAATTATTCAGGTTTCATGAATTAGTGATTGATTAATTAAAAGCCTTACTGAGAGTCCAGGAGTTCACTAAAAACCACAGTCCTTTCTTGGCTGAAAGACTTGCTCAAAGACCAGTATAAGGAATGAAGTTTATTTTCTTAGCCATTTCTACTAAAGACTTTCTCCTCCTCCTCCTCCCCCCTCACCCCCCCACCAAACCAGAGATTTGGGATGAGAACAGAATGAAGAATAACCTCTGTTCTGAAGACCTCTTCATATGAGAGGCATGGAACAAAATAATTCTGGCATGTTAGCAAATGCAGCTGTGTGCTATACATTGTATAGGGTCATACTGGTCTTTGCTAGTATTGGTGCTTGCTTGTGTATTGAGAGAGGAAAAACGAAATAATTGTCCATTAAATCCAGTTACTACAGTCTTTATGGACTATTTCTAAATGTGCCATATTTAATAGACCATCTGAAATTCTTTCTTTTTGTTACAAGTCTCCTAGTTTTAAAATGTGACCTTAACACTTTCACAGCTGTAACAGATATGGTGTTTTAGCTTGTTAGGAGGGCTGTAACAGATACAGTGTTTTAGCTTGTTAGGAGGTATGCAAGACTTCCAGAGGTCCAAATGATGCTTAAGCCAAGCATCTTAATGGAGATTACTATTAGCATAATGGAGATCAGCATAATTACCAACCTGAAAATTGTTCAACACAATGAATTATTCCGAGGTGTGTTTTTTGCACTAGATCTCCCAGTACATTCAGTTTTGTGTTGTTCTGCATGTGATTTAGCTGCAGTTGTAACTCGCTGAATGCGATGACACTGCCGGGGTTAGACAGAAATGCAGAAGATGTGTTTTGTGTGGCCCCTCTGGGGTGCCTCTGGTGTTCGGTCCCCTCAAACGGAGCAACTTGGGTGCTTCTTGCTCAGTCTGTTGGGAGTCCACCTCATATGACTACTGGCATGGCTGGGGCTGTGGATGGTGCAATGTGTCCCAGCCTGGGTGGGACCAGGCAGGATGTATTTTGGGGCCATTGTCTTCTTCTCAGTCACAGGCTGTCTGCATGAGGCCAGGCCCACGGAGCAGGCAGGGAACTGGCAGGGCTCAGACTATGCTTGGGTTTTTTGGTTTGGGGTTGTTTGGGGGGTGTGTGTTTTGTTGTGTTGCTTTTTTTATTTTCCCTTCAGTCCCATGACCCAGGGGCATTTTGCTGCTGTTTTGGAACTATCTATTCTTTGGGGTTTTGTAATCTTTTATTTTGTTTGCTTAGCCATGCTTGCTTCCGAAATAGCTTTGTTGCTAACCTTCAGCTCAGATCAGCCTCAGCGCAGGACAGATGTCCTGTTGCTTATCTGTCTTCCAGATGTAACAGTTTCTAAAACTGGCTGTATAGTTTACGTTTTATCCCCTGACTTTAGTACTCACAAGGTAATTTTAATCAGAATCTTTCTAAATTCCAAATAATAGGATGAGAAAGCTGCATCAAGACCACGTTTGATTCCCAGAGCCCAGTGCTTGCTGTCTTGGATTGAATTTTAAATACGTATAAATCAGCAATGCTGGTAGTGTGCTACACTGACCGCTTGTCTGAAGTGCAGAGCAGAGTTGCCTCTGAGGAAAATAACATTACGGGAGGGAGACCAGGAGCAGCCATGAATGAATGCCTGGATGTGTTTCTGGACTAGGATATTTACTGTATAATGACTCTATTCTATACTGAAAAAGACTATGCGATAAATAACTTCTGCAAGTAGCTACAAGTACTTCAAAACCAGCTATTCTACTGATTCTCTAAAGCAAGAATATGCTTTCTTGTTCATACTAGCTTATTTTTTAGAACTGTATGCATTTACAGCGGTGACCGGCCACATGTAGCAAGGGGGACAGCAAGAAACATGTTTCTCATCTTGTCAGCTCTTTTTCTTCCTGGCTTCTCGGAGCTCGGATTTCAGACCCATTGTGCTCGACAGGTTCTTGAATTTGTTATGCTGCTTTCTGTGCCTGGAATTGCATTTTTTAATATCTTGGCAGATGGTGTTCAAACTCATAAGAGTTTTACACCCACAGTTCCCCTGGTGCCAGTTGGGCATTTCTTCTGAGGAGCATTTTTCTTCTCTAATTACACCATACTGCAGGTTTTCTTTTTTTCCTTCTCCTCCAGCAGTAGCATATTTTGCAGTTTTGCGTGTGTTACTACTATCCTACAGTTTGGAAGGTGGAAAGCTCCGACCTTCAAAATTATTACCCCTGTCCTGTCTCCCTCTTAGTTTCCACTAATGTAAAACTCTTAATTCATCAATGTTTTACAGCCTGTTTTGCAGCTTGTGATGCATCTCCAAGTGGTTCACAGTTACAGTAGAGGGGAAGAGATTGGAGGTACTGTAACTGTGTTTTGCGGGCAAAGTCTCAGTTGTATAGGTTGCCCACTGAATAAATAAGCCCACCAATTAAATCTATCAGTGCATATTTAAATATGGGGGGTGGGGTGGGAAGAAGGGTGTATGTTGGAATATAAAGAGTATAGAAATGAGGACATTATTTTTCTAAAGGTTAATGGGAGCCAGATAATGTGTCTGTCATATTAAGAAGCTTTTGTATCAAGAAAAATGGGTTTTCCTGTGCTTTGGCATGCTAGATGACAGCCTCGTGTTTGAGTCACCAAAATGCCCCTATAGGAAGTCTTTTCCTGTACATGTTTGAAAGCCTGAAGCAGTAATTTGGCAGGTGGATAGAATAATCCCAGTGCTGCACTGTGCTCTGATTTAGAAACAGGAGAGCAGAAGCTGCAGAGTGATAGCCTGGATTTTTCCACTGCCTAGCCCTTCCCTACTCACTTCTACCTGTCTGTGCTTTCAATGCTTGCCTCACTGCACTCAGGCGTAGATGACTACTGAGGCATCAAAGCAGCGAAGCACATTTGGAAAAACCCTGGTGTTGCCAGGCTACAACGGCCAAATCCCACAAGGGCCTGGGAGAGCATCTTGATTCTCAAGAAATATCTCTGATCACTGTAAAAGTCACAGATAATAAATGTTAGATACCATTCAGGTGTTTCAGAAGTAAGTTATTTTTCCAAATAACAGCTGTACACTTAAGGACAGGAAGGAAGCAACGGAGAAAATAAAATTTATGGAGACTGCAGGTGGGATGGTGCTGTGTTGAAGCAGGGCTGGAGGAGTAGCAGCCTGATGAGGGAGCTTGCTGGTTGCACTTAGGTAGGGTGTCCATGAAGCAGCCTCACACAGATGGCATGAGCTAGCTCCAAATGTCCTGGAAGCATGTTGTTCAGCTGCCCCAAGCAATTAGCTACGAAATGTCCCATCTCAGAACCAAGGGCTCTCTAGCCATCAGGACCGTCTGAGATGATGATGACTGCAGTCCAGGGCCAGCTGGTGCCTGTGTCCCTAAGTAAAGCTTATACCTGTCTCCTTCTCTGGTTCTTCAAGGTGTGACCATAAAACTCAGGTGCCAGGCTGGGGCAGTAGATGTTCCTGCAGCAGAACTGTAGCCATAGGGGCATCTGTAATGGCTGTCTGGGAGCTCTGTTCTGAAAGTGAAGAACACACCCTTTGTTTTTTTAAATTAGCACCTCAGATGTGTTTTCAAATGAATGTAAAAAAGCGTGTGTACAATATGTCTTTTATAGATTAGGTGATAAGCACCTACAACCTGAATGGTTGTAGAAGAACTGTTTTACAACAAACAGGGAAAAATCAGAATTCAAATAAATGGGTGTTCTTCCCTTCTACTGTTTGCATTTTTTGCTATTACATCTTTCCCCCTGTATCTTCATTTAAGCCACTTCCAAATAAGATTATGCATATTAGAAGTGGGAGGTTAAAGCTGTGTTATGTTTACTCAGTTTTATTTATTCTGGATTTAGAAAAAAACCCCTTTTGATAAAGGCAGTATATCAAGGCTTTCTGTTTCATATTATGAAGTATGCTGCTATGCACAGTTTGTTCTATTACAAAATTTAAATTAAAATTCCAAGTTGAGATCACTCAGAGGGGACCTTGGGAAACATTGCTGGGTTTCTTGCTAACTATAGAACTCGCCACAGCCCTGAACAATAGATCTGGGAGACCCATAAGCTGTACAAATATCTAGGTGGAGTTATTTAGTGTTATGGTCACTTGCCTTTTTGTTACTTGCATGCTTGTGCTGCTGTCTGGTTCTGGAATGGTTGTTCAATTTTAGAGACTAGGGGAGAGAGAATAGCAATGGTGGCTTCAGGGGGAGGATTTATATGTTTATGATGTTCAGTTTTTCTCTGAAATGCTGTTCTAGCACCTCAGCTGTTATGAATGAAGCGGGAGAAACAGGCATTTCTTCTCTTGTAGATTTTCGGTGGTCATTAAAAAGCCTACGATAATGTTAATTCTTTTCAAGTATGGGGCTAATATGTGCCAGCTCTCTCACATGCATCTCTGTTATGAAATGAATCTATTTGATTAACTCTTTTTCAGAAACATAACAGATGGCAGTGATGCCACCGTGGTGTTCTGATATAGTGTATTATTTAACTATTTCAGTATTATCTTACAAGGGCACTATCCACATGAGGTGCAAAGTGTGATCCACCCTTGCTGTAGCAGGAACTATGGAAAGTCCCTTTTTAAAGAACCTTCTCTGCATTACAGGGGTAGACTAAAAAGGCAAAATGGGGCAAAAAGATCTTTGGCTTTTTTTTCTGTGTGTGAATATCTTTGCTGAGGATGTTTAAAACCTTTGCTGCCTTGATCTAGTAGCTAAGATGTATTACACAGAAATGTTAACACTGCGACTATCGTATCTTGATTCTGGATGTGAGCTGGTTTCTCTCATATTCAGGTGGTGCACTGATCAAACGTGTGGCTTGAAGAAATAAGAATTTTGACAAATTCAGAAGATTCTCCATAAGAGATGGAGCATTTGTGGGTATATGATTGCTGAAGTTTCATACTTTGAAGGATCTGGGAGAATGTCATTAGAGTGCCATCAGTTTTATTCTCCTACCTAAAGGATGATGTAAACTGGCCCAGTGGACTAGTGTAGCCAGTGGGGGCTGATCCTGCAAGGCACTGAGCACTAATGCCTTACCCTGCATAAACACGTTCTTGGCTTTTGGCCTGTGACCAGTACCTGTGAAGTCAGTAAGACAATGCACGTGCTTAGAGCTCAGTATGCACTTGGCTAGGCTGTATCCAAACCCAGTCCAGATCACCCAGTCTAGGATGTGACATCTTGCCAGCTGTAGCAGTGGGCGTATGAGGCTGGCAGGTCAGCTTTAGTATAGCCAGCTCTTGCTCGGAGCAGATCAAAAATCAAACAAGTGCATGGCTGATCTTCTGGGCCTTGAAGTGCTTTGCAGGTTAGGTCTTGACTCTAGATCACCTTGGATCTTGTAATTCATGCAGCTTCTAAAGAGGGTAGAGCAGTGTATGACTCAGCTGTCACTGCTGTCTGAGGGATCGTCTTGCAAGGATGACATACAGAAGTGAGGTCTTATGATCATTATGTTTGTATCAAATAACACTTTGACAGACAACAGTCCAGTTCAATTTATAGCAGAAAACCTCTTTCCTACATGACACAGTCCCTTCCTTGCCTCAAGTGGAAGTTGAGGTTGTGTTATTTACCTCTGCGTTACTTTTTACTTGCTTTCCACTGTGGTGCTTATTTTAACAGTACTCTAAAATGCTTACTATTAGTATTTCTATTTTATAAGAGTCCTGTGTGTTCCATCAAATTGGACAACTTCTGTGAAAATCAGCAGAATTTTAATTGGCTTGGTTTGTTCAAGTCAGTGGTGGATGTTCTGCCTTCACTTGCACTTTACTTTGAATTTCAGCTTTGTTTCCCTGCTGCTGTTGTGTGGTTGGCTTTGTTAGAGCATATTGCAATAAATTCAGATGAACACATTTATGACCAGCCTCATGTCTGATACAATTGAATTATACTATATTTAAAATAACTTCCAAAATGTGTCGATGTCTTTACTCAACCAGCAACTTGAGCTACTGAGTTACTGTGTCATCAAAACTTGTTTCATGATTATTTAAGAAGTTGGTTTCCATTTTGGTTCCCTGGATTAAAATTTCATGTGGTTGCTGCTGGTAATATAATCTGGTCTGGGGTTCTTTTATTCAAGGCAATTGACAAACAAGTCTTAAGATGTTATGGCTTCTGCCCCAGAGATTCCTGATCCAGTAAATACTTAAGCATTGTGTGTCAGGACCTGGCTGTCATAACTATTGAACAGTAGGCTGATGCAGAGAAGTCCCATATAGAGAAGGTCGGTACTGGAAGATGATGTCATCCTGGGGGCTGCTGTGTAATGACTATTTTGACCAGCTTTTCCTCTCTGAGAAGCGCTTGTACACACCAGACACTAATGAATGACACTGTCAGCACAAATAAAAAAATACTAAAATGTGTGATTGTCTGCTTCCAGGGTCGGGATTTGGAAAGGCAACCTTTGACAGGAGCTCTGCAACCAGTTATGTACTCTTGAATATAATATCTGTTTTGGGGCTCTCGTGGGTTTTTGTAAATGCTTGCCAATCAAGCCTTGGAAGTAAAATATCTAAAATAGAAAGCATTTTTGTTAGTGACACTGCATGGGATAGCTTTCCTCATATAACTGGGGACACATACATTCTGCTGGTGCTGTCTATATATCTAGCACAAAGTATGCTTGGTATGTTAATGTTTTTCACACTTGCAACTTCTGATGATTATGTTTACTTGCTCTAGTTCCAATTTTTTGCTTTTTTTGCAGGTTGTTTCACAGTTTCTCACGAGAAGGTAGATTCCTTGAGACTGTAGAAGGAACCTCTGACCTCTACAGCTTTGCCATGGTTAGAATCAGAGAGATTCTTCAGCATCCACACCACTGTGAAGACGTGAAGTGCCTTTCTAGTGCAATCTTCAACCTGTGCTTGCTTGAGGTAAGAAATCTTAAATGGTGACTTATAGTTATGTTAGTTGTGAATATCCAAGTATGAAACAAACTGGTGGCAATGTACCTTCCTCTTTTTGTTCTTAAGACCCAAAAGACTTGATCCCAAGTCAGGGTAAAGGTTCTTGATGGTTTTGTCATTCAATCACAGTTTTGAAGGTTTTTCTAACTTCTTTCCACACCCCATTTATCTGTGGAACATAAAACTGAACAGGATCTCAACACTTTTTTTTTTTTTTGTCACTGAGCATGTTAATTTTCCTTTTCAGTCAGAGCTCATTCCTCTTCAGAACTTGGCAGTGACTTCTCCATCTTCCTTTTAAAGATGTTTTTCCTGCCAGAGAACTCATCAATAAATCCTGGTTTACATCAATTTCTTCTGACTTCTGAGCCATAGGGTACATGTTTACTGTATGTGTTTGTCCTGAACAGATGGAAGTCAGTTGTACCATGGCCTGTCCTATCATGACCTTAGTGTCTTCATTCTTGTTAAGCGTGGGGAATAATTTATATTGATGCTGAGAAGCGGGACTTCTGTGTGTCTCCTCCATTATCTCCTGTTGACAGTTATTCAGTTACTTATCATTTTATGTTGACATTTTAGCAGCTGGAGTGCAGGAACTTAAGTGAAATCTATGTGAAGAAGGATTTGAAGGTAATTAAAAGGAAGGCGATGTGGAGGAACGGGACAGGAGCGAGAAGGAGGAGATGACAGTAGGGAAACCTCGCAGTTGGGAGAATGATATCCTTGATCTTGCTGGCTGTGATGCTCAGGTACTGAGTCAACATCTGAAGGGAATAAAAGGGTTAAAGTTCCCCATTTCTAGAAAACGGATTCTGCTCCAGGCTTCTGCTCAAACCACATGTGTCTGGCTGCTAAGGCTCCTCTGCAATTTGAAAGTGGTCTATGATCCTAAGCTTCAAGCCAGACTTGATGGCTGCTATAGGAAGGGGGATTTTTGGCTTCTCTGAGTGAGTTACCACACCTCGCCTGTTAGCAATGATTTGAAATCCCAAGCACTTTCTAGAAATGATTGCATGCTTATTCCAGAGGGATGACTTCTTTGTGCCTGGCCAATTTATAGCTCATGCTGCAGATTTAGCATCACTTATTTTAAAACTAGGCACTTTTCTTAACCATAAATGTATTTTCTAAAATAATCATAGGGAAATGTTTGGGGCAGATAAAATATAATACCATGTTATCATTATTTTATGCCATTTTCCTGCCAGTTTTATTTCTGTAATATAGTTTGTTCCTTTTGTAAGACTCTGGCGAGCATAAATAGAGTGGAATCAACAAATGTAATTCAGTATAGCTCTTCCATAACTCAGATAATGAAAATTTAACCAATGCTAACTTACATTTATAGCCATGTATGTTTATACACTTCTGTTTAGAATGAATAAACTATAAAATCTTATTACCACATCAGTTTCAAGCCGCAACAAATTGTCTGAAACAAAGGAAGCATCTACATTGGTCACTTCTCACTTTCAGCATAAATTTGGGCATTTGAGTGAATGATGTGTGCATTTTACAAGTAAGCAAGCTGAAAAAGAAAGATGTAAAAGCCTTGCTCTTTAAAGTTAATAATATAGAAATGCTCCTTCCCTGTAACTTATAATGCTTTGCAAATAACTGTTTCACCCTTTTATTACGGTTTCTTACCGATACTGTCTGTTATGGGTGTAGAATTGTCTTTTAGAACAAAAATAAAATTAGAACCATAATAGTGTGGATTTAATGGCACAGGCTAACAACTTCTAATGTATCCAAAAGTGGGCATTACTTTGAGAAAGCATGGTCTTGTGGCTAGTGCGGATTTGGATTCTGGTCCTTGGACTAACACGGGCATTGTCTGACTCTTGCTGTGCATTACTTAGAACCAACCTTTACAAAACAGATGTTGAAATTAGTACTGTGACACAGATCCACAATGACTGACTGCATAGGGAATTGCTCCTGGTTGCAACACCCTGCATAAGCTTGATTTCTGGGGAAGAGCCAGTGAAAGAAACTGCATAGATGTCCTTTCATGGCATCATATCCGCATGATGGCTTAGACTCGTCCTAAACTTGAAGAGTCTTAAAATGCTTTGTGGCCACACAGGGCAATCCCTTGGTCTCTGCAAGTTTCATCCCACTGCTTCCACTCTGCTTCCCTGTGAACGCGAGGATGGCACTTGAGAGTGTAGAGCTGTGCTCCACAGAGCACCCTGTGGGTGTAAAATGTAACCAGGATGGAAGTCCTGAGCAGGAGCTTCCCTGATCCGTGCTGTGTTTGTGCAGATATCGCTGAGGCAAAATGCTGGTGCTGCTCTGTTCCATGTGGGCAAACACTGCTCTCCACTGCTGGCCAGGAGCCCAAGGTGAGCATAGTCCATGAAGGAGTGTGATTGAATCTGTGTTTTAGTAAGTAAATCAGTAGAACAATTTTGGAATATCTGATTTTTTTTTTTTCCTTTAGGGACCCTTTAATCCTAAAATTATTTGTATATATTTATATATTTTACCTCCTTTTGAAAGATAAGTCCTTTTCAGCGTTTCATTGTGGAGGTATGAGAGGTAAGGAGGGTGTATCATCACTAGAGTAGCCAGTACCTGCCACCCGATTGGACTTATGCAATATAAAATATAGGGCTTGGAAACAAATCCATAGTGCTTGATTGAGAGTTCAAGCTGAATTACTTAAAGGTATGCCCAAGTAGATGCAGTCAGTGTACTGATGTGTGGCTGCTATTTGTACTGGGGAGAAAAAAATAAACTTGAGTGAGTAGTCAGCATTTCAGCAAATCTCTTCACCTGTGAAATGTCATTGCTAAATATGCTTGCCAGTGCTCCGTTTGTAACCTTGAAAATATCAGACTGCTAAATTAGAAGGGAATTTTTTTGACTGAAGGAGAGGGAAGGAGAGACATTCTGGAGATAGGCTTTCATGCTTTGTAACTTCCTGATCAACTCCTGGGAAAGAACACTGATACCAAGTATATCTTAAGACTTTTTTTACTGGTTTTGTCTTCCTCCCCCTCTGTTTTATTATTTCTTGCTTCTGTACTCAAGAACTTTCCTCTTCTTTGCTCAAATGAAGCTCTTGGGGGTTTTGTTCTTTTTCCTTCTCTATTTGAAGTAAACTCAAGGGGATCTGACAGCTTTGGGTGCATTTGCTGTCAAAGACAAAAATTTTCCAAATGGAGGTGCATATTAATAACTCCTTAAAATGCCTGCAATGCTGGACAGCTTTGAGGGCAATCAGGAGTGATGGCTTCTTTCTCATGGTGCAAGACTGACTAGCGTCCTCAGGTGTCGCTCGCTGAGTGAAATGTTCCTATGGTCATTAAGCTGGATCTCTGTCTAGGATTAGCTGGTGGAGAGATCCCACAATTGTGCCAGCTTGTTCTAGGCATCTAGAGAAGAGCTCAGTTTTCCCTCTTGAGTGCTCACGGCCTGTCTCAGCGGGAACTGGTTTAAATTTTTTTTTCCCTGGTTCAGCAGTTGTGAAAAATTAGGTTAATAACGCAACTTCCATGCCTTAGAACCACTTGAAATGAAAGTGGTCCCATTGCAAGGAAATGTGCCATTAGCAGATGCTGTTTATGGCACTCGCATGGATACAAGATGCCTCTGGAGTCAGGCCTTGCCATCTCTCAGTAAACCTCTGCCTGCTGACAGAGCAATACATGGAGCTGCAGAAGGCATGATGATTTTGTTACGAAAGAGCAAATCAGAGGAAATGCAATTTCTTAACCTGTCCCCTGAAGCTCTAGTGGGGCAAAGCACCTCTGTTTCCAGGGTGCCTGGCACTTGATGCTTTTGAAACGCGTGGGAAACAAAACTGCCTTCTCTCCAGTTTCCTCACTGCTGGCTGTTTTTGGTGAATGTGCTCTCTGTTTCTGTTAGGGCAAGAGCAGACTAGGTCCTTGTCTAAATGTAGAAAGTGAATGCTGGTTGCTAGTGCTTCCGTTTCTTGTTACCGTGTCAAGCCAAAGGACAGCCTCTTATCGGCAGAGAGGAGGCGGGTGCTTCTCCTAAAATGACATAGAATTATGTGTATCCGTTCCCTTTGCAGTGAAGACTGCTGAAGTGGTTTATTTGCCAGTGACTTCTCATAGCAGCCTTAGGTGGGGTTACCTGTGATTCTGTGGTGCTGTACTCTGCTCCCACTATGAAATACATTATATCCATTTCACTTTAATACACGTGGATTGCTGTGGCAATCAACCTTACACAGAATTATATGTAGTCATAGTAAGGGGGGTAAGGGTTTTAAAGAGGGTAGATTTAGATTAGATATTAGGAAGAAATTCTTTACTGTGAGGGTGATGAGACACTGGAACAGGTTGCCCAGAGAGGTTGTGGATGTCCCCTCCTTAGCAGTGTTTAAGACCAGGATGGGTCTTTGAGCAATCTGGTCTAGTGGAAGGTGTCCCTGCCTGTGGCAGGGGGGTTGGAACTAAATGATCTTTAAGGTCCCTTCCAACCCAAACCATTCTATGATTCTATGATACCTTTCTTTTTTAGTTCAGCAATCCCTTATATCAGAGTGCAAAACTGCCTTGCACAACCTTGTCCACTGTATCTGATAGACCAGAGACTGCTGCTTTTCAAGATCTTCAGTCGTTTTTGCTGTGCAAGGAAATATCGTTCTTGTGCTTAGCATATTTCTCTGCTGTCATTAATTTATGTCCTATTGAAATGAGGTATCAGAATGTAGAAAATTATTTTGGGTTTGGCCTGATGGGTTCTGTAGGTTTTTGGCATCTGGGAAGTTTCTGAGTATAGGGACTGCTTTACTTCATGCACTTCCTTTCATTTGTAAATAGATAGCTGAGTTTTATGGCAAATGCATTCCAGTCTTAACTGGAAAACTTGATAGTAATATTCATAATAAGGGGTAGAAATGCTTCCCAGATAGGTTTTTGTAGTTCTCTTCTCACCCCTCCTTTCCTTTCACAAAATGACCTTACTGGACCTCCCTCTATTACTGTTTGGAAGCCAAAAAGCAATGTGAAAACTCTCTGATTCTCGTCATGACAGTATGTCTGCTTAACCTAGCTCTGTGAATTCATTACCCTACTGTAAGCAAATGCTGCCTTTTTCTCTTGTTGATTTTTCTTTTTTTTTTTTTTTTTTTTCCCCCCTCCAGTAAATGTACTTACTCGGCCGGTTTGCTGTCACTTTGAAATGTCAGAGATGTTATTTGGACATTATTTTGCAGGAGAATGAAGACAGGTCAAGAAACCCATAGGTTTTAAAGAAGCGGAGCTCTAGTATGGTTCAATGTATCTCAATGTCTAAATGACATCAGGTTAGACAAGGATATACATTTCACAGTAACAAAGATGGAAACGGCTGAGCCAGATTGTGCTTGCTGCTCAGGTATGTAACATCCCACCTATTTAAACCTTTTTTTATTCCTTGTTCAGGTGGAAGAATAGTCCATGGCATGAATATTAGCTGTTGTCAGTGAATCAGAAGCACTCTGAAAGTTATTACTAGAAATGTCTACTTCTGCTTTTTGATGTTGGTAGACCCCCCCTACCCTCAATAGGTTAATAAATATATAATAGGTGCAATCCTTACAAGGAAGGTATGGTGTTTCTAATTGTTCTTTGAAAAAAAAGATAGAAGTATGTAAGCTTACACAGCAAGAGATAATAAGAATTTGATATTCTCTAATCACTTTCACTTATTTCTACCAGGGTCCAAACAAGACTTAATTAGATTATTAAAATTAGAGTATACAATGGTACTGAAATTCCTGCTTTGTATCTTGGGGGCAACCTTTGAATCTGCCACTAATTAAACACATGCAGTCTGATTGTGTACTCCCTGGGATCTGAATTTCATGGCTTTGATCTTTGGTATAGCAGAATAACGGCCAGTGTAAATGGTGGTCAGTCTTGCAGTGGTGAAAGTAACTACGTGGGTTGCAGGGGAACAGAGAACTGGGACTTGAATGTTTCCTTTTTCCCTGGAATTGGGAGTTTGTGTTGCTCTGTCCCCAGGGGCCTCACCTTTGCAAACAGAACTGAGAAACCTGCTGAGATGCTGCAGACTCTGGGTGGTTCTTGCAGCCCAGCAGTGAGGTGCTTGCCAGGCAGCAGAAGGGCTTGAGAGTGCTGCAGAGGCACTTGCCTGCCAGTGCCTGGTTCTGGAGGGTGGGGGTTGGAGGGTTAATGCAGCTTGCCACCTCTTTTAAAAACCCTGCTTGGTGTCCTGGGCTTAGACAGTTTCCTCCTGTCCTCCCCTCTGTGTGAAGATGCTCCTGGTTGTTGCCCCTGTTGGCAGATGAGGATGGAGATTAAAGTGCACTCTGATCCTCTAAAGATGATCCTTTGGTTTCTCTTGGAGTCCTGGGAGTGTTATCCCTCTAGAGTTGCCACTGGCTTTGTATTGCTGATTTCTTCCACCCCTTAGATCACACTGGCTTTCTAGACAACTGGATGTAAGCTGGTTTGTTTTAAAAGGCTTTTCACATCTTCAAATTGACAATTTAAATTAGCTCAGGCTAGTTACAAAGCATGGCTCCAGTGGGCTTTGCTCCTCCACTGAGACCTGCTGCCCAGACAATGCAGGTCTGGCTTTGGCTGATGCAATGTCCGTTGCAGGTAGTAAAATAATCAGTTACCCTAACACCTGCTTGTGGAAGAAAACAGTCTAGAAAACTTATGTTAATCTATAGAAGGATGAAAAATTATTGAATTGATAGGCGGACTTGCAGCCTGAACACAGCAATCTCCAGCTGCAAGTCTGTCACAAGTGCCAGTGCAATGCACGTTTTGGAGCAGCGATGACTCACTGTCAGTGACAGCAAATTAGTAACGCAATGCTGTCATGACTCCCTTTGCTGATACCATGGGCTGTAGAAGCCCAAAACATGACAGCTTTTGCTTTAGTACTAGCATATGGCTGTTGGTTCACTTTCACCTCTTCTTTTGAGAGGACTTGCCATGTCTGTTTGAGGCCATCAATCACGGTCTAATTTTTAGAAACGGAAGTGAGCTATGAATGCAAAAATGCGTGTTTTGACCCCCAGTATGTGATGGCAAGCTGATGTGTGTAGCCTTGGAAGAGATGCATGAGGCTTTGCTATTCAAGCCAAGGACTTTGAGTGACTCTAAAGTGTTGTTTGAGAGTGCTAAGTTAGGAGCGTAGTCTGGAGGAAACTGGTTTTCCAGAAACTGATCAGCAATAAACTGTGAAATTCAGGCCCCTCAAATGTGTTTGAAATCAGGAGCTGAAGTTGCTACCTTAAAAATCTCAGTTATGCTGTTTTCCTTTTTTAGTGTGTTTCAAAATGATCACATTTTCTTCCTGCTCCCAAGTTCTGAAACTCATATGATGTGTGCTGCTTGAATTGGCTTGAAAGTGTTTTTGACTTCTTCAGATTAGGTCTCACTTTCTCTGTTGTGTGAGGGGAGTCAACTGCTTAGGCTTGGAGTTGGAAATTTATACTGACTGGCTAAGACTTCTGTATTTGGAGAGCAGAAGCGTTTCCCTTGCTGAATGAAATGACTTCTGGTACTCACAGTGTAAGTTGTGAACCAGCATCAAAATGTGCTTTTGGTAAATACCTGGGCATAAAAATGCATTTGTCATATGTATTCACACTGCAGTAATATAATGAAAAGAAATATTAAGAATTATGACATGAAAGAATAAAAGGTATGCTTCTAAACATGGACAGGTATTCCTGTACTTGTCACTTTGCTTAGCTCTATCAAATACCTTTGAAAGTCTTTCAATGTCTTAAAAACCTTTTCTTTTTAACATAAGACTAAAATAGAGAGTGAGTGCCACTAGCAAATGAGTGTCCAGGTAGGGAGCAATTATGTATACTAGTTGTTTCAAGAAGTGGTGGGTGTAACTCACGGTGCCTGGGAAGAGTTCAAAGTCTGCAGTGTTTGTCTCTGGCTGGGTGCAGACAGGTCACTGTATGGCATTAAACAGTAAAGCACAGCTTGGGATTCAAAGAGAGGACATATTTGCTTGCCTGGCCCCATGGCTTCTGCTCATGTGAATATCCTTTTTAACCTTTTTTTTGTTATAGAAAAAGGAAAAAAAAAAATGAAGTGCTTGAAAGCAGAAGAGAATTTTTATTTGGCAGTGGGGGAGGAGGGTTAATTAATTTGAAAGTTTTTTGAAGTCCTGGTATTGGAAATGGTTATATTTAATTCTTGTCTGCAGAGGCAGAGAAGAAAGTCAGCTGAAGTGCTTGTTGCTAAAATCTCATCTTGCTTTTCTGAGAGCAAAACAAGAGAAACCTGTGAAAGAAGAGGGAGTGAAAGGATAAGCCAAAGGCAGAAAGTGGAGCTTCTGTCTGGGGTGGGGGCTCTTTCCCACCACCTGCCTGCTGGCTCAGGGATGACGCTGCTGGTGCTCTTGCCAGCCTTCCCAAGACATCACAGCTCTGGCCTGAGACAATAGGCTTTCCCAGCCAGGCTGAGAGACACAGTCTTGGTCAGCTAAGCTGGTCTTTTGCAAAGTTTAAAAGAGGGGAATAGGGGAAGAAACAAGGAATGAAGCAAGGAACAATTGCTCCCCTGGAAGGGTGGGGTGACTGCATGAGTACGTATCTCCTATGACAAGTTGTGCTGGAGGTCTGGTGGCAGCTAGCGAAGGTGGGATGGTTTCTGAGTCAATCTCTGGTCTGGCTATGCTGGGACATCTTTAATGATTGTGATGAGAAGATGGTCATAGCACATCTTTGATTTCAGTGGGTAATGAAGCGGCAAACAGTGATTAAAACTGCTCCTCTCATTCCTTCTGATCTCCTGAACGATTTGGCACAGCCCTTTTTTCCCCTCAAGCTTTCTGTTCCCCAAAAGACCCCCAAAAAGTGGGATAGGCCCAGAAGTTGGTTTTGGTTAGCAATGAGGTCTTATATCTGATTCATAAATTGTAGTCTCTGAATTTTCATTCTCTTGTATTTCATGTTTCCTGGGCTATATTAATGTAATGTAGCATTAAACCTTTTGTCTGCACTAATTTAATAATCTAGTTTTCTCTAATAACTTCTGTGGTGCTTACTTGTAACAAGTATCTGTGATGCTCTAGGAAATAACTTTTGTTTTCAATGTTACAGCTGCTACATTTTATTTTTGCATGGGTAGAATAGGTTTTGTTTAAACAGAACTGTTGATTCACCTCATTACTCACTTCCATCAATTTCTCCCTGTTGTATGTGGAGCTCAGTAACTTAGCTAAAAGTTGTCATTCAGAGAGCAGATTGCTTTCTAGTGCTGGTCTTGATTTGGACCATTCCTTTGGATAAGCTTTTTTCCAGTGGGTAGTTACCCTCAGTGTGAAAAAATGCCTTATTTGTAATCTGAATAACCTGAGTTAATTTGGCCTACTGTTTTTTGCTGTATGCATCTCTTCCAGAAGGAAAAAACCCTTTAATATTTAGTATTACCCTTGAGAAGAGACTGTTTTGAAACTGGGGGCTAAGAGTTGTTACTGGCCTGAGAAGTGTCGGGATAGGACTGGAAGGCCGGAACATGGGTGGCGAGGACTTGTGCTCAGTGCAGTGCTGTATCCGTAGCTCCTGAAGGGGAAGCAGGTGCAGTGTGTCACCTACAATGTAAGGTCCACCCACTTCTGCCTTTTATCCCTACCTACTATAAATAGTTTCCCTGTCAAAATTGTAGTAGGTAGTAACCCAAATATGCCTGAACTTGTGCTTATGCAAATATCAGCCTTCCAACAGATCAGTTCTCATCATAATCTTTGTAGATACTTATACTTCATGGAAAATGGAGAGACTGAGTCTTGTTTTGGTCATTGATATCTTAATTTTTCACCACTTAAATTTTCAATGGGTGGCCATGTTTTTTCCCTTGTGCTTGTGAGGAGATCTCTTGCTAACAGCTGTGCCTCCTTTAGCCTCCTTCTCACTTTTCCTAATGACATGTGCAAAAAATCATGGTTAAGCACAGGGGACTGGTTAAGTAAACTAACTTTTTTTATTTAAACTTAGGGAAAGACCATTTTTATCACACTACTGATGTTGCTGTGTTTGTCACACTATAGGCATGTTGCCACTCTGCTCTGCTGTGAAATGCAGAGGATGTGTCATCCTCGTGCTGGTCAAACACGTATTCATATCCTGTTGGAGACAAAAGGCACTTCCTCTCTTTTGCTAGGGACAGAAGAATTTACTTTCTGCAAGTAGCCTTAGATTAAAGTGCAGGTGAATTGTCTTGAGGATCTAAAAGGATTGAACTAAGATTTCTAGAGCAGGTGATTATAATGTCTGTAGGACCTGTGAAATCTGTGAATGTTTTCTCCTGCAAGGGGAATACAATATTCTGGAGAGTTCATTGCTGACTTTGAGGTGTTCCTCTGTGTCTCTGCCTGTGAGGGAGCTGCTTTTACAAGGCAGGAGATGAGCTGGGAGACAAGGGAGACCCCAGCACCTGCACTGACCAGGGTGCAGCCCTACAGGATCTGAGCAGGGTGGACAGAGAAGGGAGCTGGTAGCAGGGTCCAGCAGCTCCGGACAAGGCAAAGGGATGAACCATGCTGGGTCCATCCAGGGCACCAGGAGCAGTGGGGTGGGGAGGGGGAGTTGGATATACCACACACATGACTACAACATAGGTCTAAGATCTATCCAGGAGATGGGGCTGAAGACAGGCAACAACACAGCTCGGGCGAGATGTTGGGAGTGCAGCCTGAGCTTGTCCAGAGCTTCTGCACTGTGGGCAAAGGTTTGGTTGGGGGTCCTAGGTGAGGCTGGTCAGGATGATTGAGGGCCTGCTAGTGCACTTAAGGCTCTGACACTCTTTAGTTATGCTGTGTATGTGCATGTGCGTAGGGAAATGTTTTCGTTAGGTCAATTATTTGTCATTGATTTTCTGATTGCATTTAAGAAAAGAGGAATTCTCTTAAAAGGAACTAAATAGATACAGATTCTTTCTTCCTTCATGGGGGACATGCAGGTCTTGCTGGCCAGCTCTGAGGTACAACTTCACCCTCCTCCTGTGGGTCAGCTGCTGACTGCAGCCACTGAACTCCCTGGCTGGCACTGTACTAGCAAGGTAAGTCCTGGGACTAGACAGGAAAAAGAGATTCAGCACGAAGCTGGGTGAAAGAAATAGCATTTCAGGCAAAGTGATTCTCTGAATCTAGGGACATGGGTAGGAGAGGAAATAGCATTTGAAGTCAGTGGAAAAAGGAGGATGTGTTCAGTGCAGAAGTATTAATTTGGCTCGTAATTACAGTGAGTATCTTTTGTACTGCTTCTTACTCTTTGATTTATTGTTTGCAATTACAAGCTGCAGTTAACAATTCTAGGTTGTTTTGCATGCATGATTCAAACCACAGCAATGGGCTTGCTTTTGTGGAGTCTGATGAAATAGGTAATTATTTAGATCATCCATATTCTGAAGAACAAAGTACAGGCAAGGAAGGAACAAAGCCCATTTTGGTTATCACTAGTACAATGTAATCCCTCCTACAAATAACCACTGTTTTTCGCGTACTTCTCTTGGGGCTTAAACTAATTGCTGCGTTAGCAGACTACAGGCTGAGTTCAAAAGGCTAGTGCTTATGCAACTGGTTCTGGAAGGAAGGAATAACAAGAAAACTCAAAGGCAATGAAAGGAAGGAATTTTGGGATTATATTGCCACACACCCTTGACGAGAGAGGCTTTGGTCGATTCTGAAATGAACGGCTCTTGCAGATTATTGCTAGCTTTCTCTTTTTTTTTTTTTTTTTGTTAGCCATTTTCAACAACTGGGGAAGTGTTGCTGCTTGCTGTCCTTTTGCATAGTTACTGCCAGACAGGTTACTGCTTATTTTAACTCCCCAATAAATGTCTGCTGAGCTTTAGTGGCATTCTAAAATTTTACAGGGGCATTGCCAATTTGTGAAGCAGGAAATAAGCGCCAAGCTTTGCTGTTGAAGGGACGTTGTATGCTGCTAAAGCAGGGAGCACAAAAAATGTGCAGTAGAAGCAGCAAAGATCAAACGGTGAGTGTATGGGATAAAATAAACCAGCCTTAGCTGATGCTGTCATGAAACTCGCAGCAGCATGGTTATGCTGAGGGTTTTGGGATGTGGGGAATAGTTGACTCCAGAGGAGGGCAACAAAGCTGGTGAAGGGTCTAGAGGGTATGTCCTATGAGGAGCAGCTGAGGGAACTGGGATTGTTTAGCCCAGAGAAAAGGAGGCTCAGGGGAGACCTTATTATTATTGCTCTGTACAACTACATGAAAGGACGTTGTAGTGGGGTGGGAGTTGGCCTCTTCTCCCAGTTAACTAGCAACAGGACTAGAGGACACAGCCTCAAGCTGCGCCAGTGGAGGTTCAGGTTAGACATTAGGAAAAATTTCTTCACAGAAGGGGCTATTAGGCATTGGAATGGGCTGCCCAGGGAGGTGGTGGAGTCGCCATCCCAGGAGGTCTTTAAGAAAAAACTAGATGTGACACTTAGTGCCATGGTCTAGTTGACACAGTGGTGTTAGGTCAAAGGTTGGACTCGATCCCAGAGTTCTCTTCGAACCTAGTTGATTCTGTGATTCTATGAATAATGATATGCACACGGGGCACTCTGATTCAGTGTCACATCCATGCTTGACATGTAGGGGAAATATTCCTCAAGAATCCAGCACTACCCCCATAGTGATGAAGGACTTTGTTTGGAAATGGTAATCTACCACCAACACGGATCAACAGTTGTGCATACTTTAATTTAAATTAATCTGGGAAAGGGTAGAATACTGTGGTAATTTGGGAGCTATTTTGGACTCTTGGATAAACATCATTTAGGCTTGCGTAAATTTGCAGGAGTTACTTTGACAAAAGTACTATTTACCCAAGTTAATATGTGCTTTATTTTGGTGTGTGCTGTATATGTATTTGATCAGTCTGCGTACTGTTTACTTAGACTGTACCTCTAATGTTTTCAAGACATCTAGCCCACTGGATATAGTATATTTTTAGTTTGATCTCTGACTAGGATTTAAGACAGACAGTGCTAATGGATTGAAATAATTTAACATGAGTAATTTTGAGTGACAGATTGCCTGACCCATTTCTCCCTAGAGTCAGGACAGTCATACAAGAGAGGTTCCTTAGATGTTTAATCCATTGTGTTAGGGCCTCTCTGCTGAGGGAGAGAAGTAAATATACCTGGCGTAACAGTTTCCTTCTTTTAAAATATGTTATTTTTTGCCCTGGGACTGTTGGTAATTGTCCTGGTTTCACTGGGATTTGGTTTCAGTTTGTGGCCAGCCATGGTGATCAAAGCCCTTAGCAGTTAAATCTGGGGCAGCTGGCCCACAGGTGTATTCTATATCATTAACATCAAGTTTACTCTAAAAGGGAGGGCTTGCTGAGGAGAGGGGGGGCTTTTTTTGCTTTCCTGTATTCTAGCCTCCCTCTTTCTCATTCCCAATTGTTGCTGTTCCTGGAGCAACTTGCTGCAACTTTGTAGCTAAGTATAATTTTGTGTGTTTTGTATTATCATTTATATTGGTTTCTTTATTTTATTAAATCTGTTTATTTTTAACCCACAAGTCTCCCTCCTTTTCCCAATTCCCTTCCTTGTCGGGGGAAGGGACATTGGGTCAGAGAAAAACTGTTATTGTTTAGCCCCGAGTGTGGGCTAAATGAAGACAGTAATTTAAGGTGGTAATTTAAACAGAGCCTCTTAAGAGCTTTATAAGAATAAGTAAAAGAGAATTTTATAGGTGAGGAACACGTCCTGCCCCAGAGAGCAAGCAGAAGTCAGTACGGGCATTGCAGACTGAGCAAGAGGCACATTTTGGGATATTAGAGATGTAAGGATGCAGAGAGTTTAAGTATGGAAGGGGAATAGGTAAGAAGAACAGTTAAAAGTTTAGAAATGTGAAGGAAAGAAATAAACTATGCAAAAAGTGGATTAGAGGTGAAAGGAGTGATTTCTTGTTTAGACTATTAAGCCTTCAAAGTGCCTGTGCACAGCACAGCAGACCCTTACTTGGATAGGTGCTTGAGATACTGCCCCTCACATACATGTTAAAAAGCCTGTGCTAATATTTGACCGGTGCTGCTCTTTTGCTCTATTTTCCTGGAAGTACATTTCCTAGTGGTAGTCCTTGGATTCCCTGGAGAGTCAGTAGTAGTCTGTTTAATAGCCAATAAATATTCTTGGCAGTATAAAACTTACTAGGGTCATCTGTCTTGCAAGACAATCTTGACAAGCCATGCACGAATATAGCTTAGTAATTATTAGTTACAAGTCAGAAAGAGGTGGGAAATAATGGAGAAATTCACACTTTCTATTTTGGTTTTGGGGTTTTTTGTGGGTATGCCAGTGAATGGGAGAATAAGGGACACCAGAATAGTCCTGGTGCGCGGAGTCTTTCAGGCTGTCCCACCCCTCACTATTCATCCCATTTATCTATAGAAAAGGGCATTATTTTTTCTGATTTTGCAAGAAATTGCTTGGAAAATGCTCAGTGATTTTTGATTGAACTAAATTTTTTTCATTTAGCCCAAGTTCCTTGAGATTTCTACTTCACCCAGCTACTAATTTCAGAGCTTGCTTGTCTTTGTCCCTGTCAGCAGGTCCCATTTGTTTGTTTTTCTGTGTTGATTCCTCTTTTTGCTCATTAAACTCATGTTGGACTGATTGTGGTGGGACCAGAATGAGGGCTGGGAGGCAGTGCCATAGATGACTGCTCCTTTGAATGCCTCTGCTTTATATAATTTATTGCTTTTCAAGTGTGGTGTGCATGCGAGAGATGAAAAGGAAATGCTTTGTGGGCTGTTTCATTGCTTGGTTTGCAAAGAGAAGAATTCAGTTCAAAAGGAAAAGGTATAGTCAGCCTGTGGCTAGAGCATCCAATATTAGCAGGTGATGAAAGGTAAGGAATCAGCAAATGTTTATCTATCATAATTAGCAGGTACTAATTTCTACTGTTTTAGGCAGGCATTTCTTTGCTTATTCCCTATATTGACATGATCAGACAAATCCCAGTAGATCTTACTGTTCCTGCTTAAGGCTGTGTCAACATCCAGTGATGAAACTCCGAAGGTATGCTCTCTTCCAGGATTCAATTATATTAAAAATAACTGTCAGAGTTGCCTCTTAACGAGCCTTGTTGTTGATGCAGCAGCTGGCACTATGGTTTCTTGGAGCATAACACTGTGAGAGGTTGTTCTCATACGAGATGTGATGGCAAGCTTTCACAAACTGGGAAACCCTGAGCTGCCTCATACTGTTCTGAATTCTTGGAACACCTTTTTGATGATCAGTATGACTTCATGCTCACTGCTGATAATGCCTATGTGGGGTTTCCAACCCCCATGAAGAAGACATGAGTAAGAGACACCAAACACAGGAAAAGAGTCAAATTTAAGCCAATGTCAGTTAAAAAACGGGACAAATCTCGCCCTGACAACTCTTTTGCTCATGAGAAAGCAAAACAGTTGTTTAACTGTGCAGCTGTCAAGTAATGTGCTAAATAACTACCAAAATAGTTCTGTAGTCTTCTGAGGCTCAGCAGAGGGGCTGACATGACATGGCATGTGCTGAAGCAATTAGGCACTGAACCATGAGGTTGGTGAATACATCTGCCTCACACTGGGTAATGAGGGGAAGAGCACAGAGTGAATGTAGAGGCAGTGATGCTCCAGCTGTGGGCTGTTGGTCAGATGCCACAGCTGTATTTCTATGGTGTTGATATGGCTACAGGTGTGCTGTCTCCCCTTGAACCCCAGCTTTGAGGCAGACTGGGATGGTGGAATATCTTCTTCTTGCTTTAAAACACGTTACTTGGTCAAGACTGCACGTAATGTGACTGGTTGCTAATATTGTGTTGCTGGATCTGAGTGGTATTATTTTCATAAAAATTAGCTCTTCAGATAGTGCCTTATTTTACGTTTATTGCACAATCTCATTTCTAGTACTTCAAGCAGGCTGAAAGGTCCTGTTTATCTTAATTCTGTGGCCCAAATAATGCTGCTAGAGATACTGGCATTAGCCTTTTGACCCACGGTCTTTCAGCAGAAACACCAGGCTAAAGGACCACCTTTATTGGGTATACAGCCAGATAGTAGGATCAAATTACTACTTACCATCAATTTCTCTTGAATAAAATATTCCCTCTTATGGATTTGGAGCTATTTCAGCCTGCACCCAGGGGTGCACTTCTCCATCCCATGTGAGGTAAGATTTCCCTGCCCTGTTTCCCTGATAATACCCACCAAATATCCACGTTCCTTGTGCTCTCAAACCCTTGAGCCTCTTCTAGCAACTTTTGATGGTGTTGAACTGCCACATCTCCTAATTTTAAAAAAATATTAAGACATGTTTGATGGTCCCTGATCTTTAGGTGCAGAGGGGTGAAAGCGATGGATAACCATCTCTCAGGTGAGTGTGTCCTGCTCAAGGTGTTCCCATAAGCTGTTGGGCAGTTACAGAGGAGGCAATAGGAGGCTGTTACCCAGGGTTTGGTACCATCTTGCAAGGCTGATCAAAGCTGAGCCATGAGTGTTTTCTTCCCTGTGTTACTTTGCAATGCAGGGTTAGGGCAGGGGCTGATCGGTAGCATCTGTGTGTCCCACTGCACGCTGGGGAATAGAGCAAGGAGCCTATGGCACCCTCTGAAAAATTTCTTGTATATCCACACAATTCAGAGTCCAGAATGCTGTTGCTTCCAGACATGTGTGAGCATAAGGCTATACCAGAGCTGATAAACCCAGTCTTTTAGCAGAGCAAATAAGCTCCCCTATATTAACCAGGCTGAAATGGCGGTACTGCTGCGCTCTGCTAGCACCAAGCTTGCTTCCCATCCCATCTGAGCAAGGGAATTCAATGTGCTGGGCAAGGAGATGGATGAGGCAGGGTAGGAGGCCAGTCTGGGGAAGGGGTACAGAAGGAGTAGGGCATAGTGTGGGAAGGGGCTGCACTGTGGTTTGGGGCATTGCTGCCATATCAACTCTTGGGTCGCCTTGTCCTTAGCTGAGTGTGCTCCCTGCTGGGAGTTGCTCTCTACGGATGAGCAAACGCAGAGATGCTGGCTAATCTGCCAGGGCTACACTGGGCTTATACCTCTGTGCAGGTAAGAGAGCTCTTGGATTATGAATGCAGCTGGTGATTTTCCCCAAATTTTGTGTTTGTGTTTTTTTCCTGTTCTAGTGCCACTAAAGCATGATGTCAGGAAACTTAGTGTTTTCAATTGGTACCTTTAATTAGGAAAACTTGATCCTTTTTGCATCCTTTTGGTAACTTAAAAGCAATATATACATCTATTTATTTCTTGAATGATATATGTTATGGGGGGACACCCAAACTTGTTTTTCATTCTATATAATCTTATTGTTTCATATCATAGTGTATGCATGGCAGAGCTATAAAGTGAGTATTAGGCCACACAGCATTTTGTAGATCAGATTAGGTGGAAACAAATATGGAGATGGAAATGTCCTGAATTTCAGTCTTGTTCTGACTCAAGCTTCATTTATAATTCTGGTCTTGTTAATGGCATAGACATTGACAACTCTGTGTTTTAATTATATTAATTTAGTTTAGTTTGTCTACATTTATAGCTGAAACTATCAAAACCCAAAGGGAGCTAAATGCCTGTCTGTCATGTGTGAAATTTGTAATTTATTTAATTACAAGTTTTCTTTAACCTTAACCTGGGTTTCTAACTGCAGTTTTATCGGTTCTTATGCCAACTCTGATTAGTAACTCAGCTTGTCATTGGTATAATGCTGTCAATTATCTTTTCTTCTTGAAAGAAGTGAGGCAATAAATCAAGTTTCTTTGCTTGTAGAGAAATAGACTAACTAAAGGTTTCTTTAGCATAGAAATTCTTTATTTTAGGAATGTATATATATTGCCCTTGGTATACCTCAGCCTTTGCTTTATTATCCCTCTTGAAAGCTAAGTGAAACTATTGTGAATCAGATTTTCAAAGCTAATGTATTTGAGGAAACCAGTGGGAGCAATGTGCTCAGAAATATTGTAGCCATTTTGATGTTTTAATGTCATTAAATGCAGAATAATTAAAGCGTTATTCAGGTAATTTTTGAGATCAGATAGTCTAAGTCCTCAACACTTATTTTTTTTTGGGGGGTGGGGGGAGATGGGGGTAGGGGAGGGAAGCCATACTGATGTGAATGACAGTGGGGGGCTGGCATTTGCTAAAGATCTAAATGTAGCATTTAAAATGATCTAAAGGGACAAACTTTTGTATCTCTACTGTTTATACATAAGCTATATTATAGATACGAGTTTGTGTCCTGGTGCCAGCCCAACAGAAAACGATGGCAGTTTTTCAGATGTCACAGAGTACACAGAATGGCATATCATGTTCCTGTGATTCTTCAGCAGTTTTCTTCTTCCTGCATCCTAACACTGTATTTCCTGATCCACTGCCACCTGTGTTTTTGCAGGACTTTGCCTGGGAGGCTGAAGGAGGCTTTGGAAAAGGAGGAACATGATCTGAATGGCAGGTGCACAGAACTTTAGATTAAATTAATGAGGCAAGGTGGAAGTCTGGCTCAGGATGGCTGTTACACAGGTGAGACACAGCTTTGGTCAAAGGTGGGGACACTGCCAGCTGAGGGCAAAAGGTGGGAGATGGCTTAAAGGGTCTGGACCAGAGGCAGGAGGTAGGGAGTGTCCTGAGGAGGGGGATGAGGGCTCTGGGTCAAACAGGATGGATTTGGAAGCCTGAGGTGCCAGGGGTTGGGTGGAAAGAGCTTGGGAAGAAAGAGCAGACCAGGTTTATGTTTTTCTGCATTTACCTGGCCTTCAGAGAGTGGTGTTGAAAAGCTGTGAAACAGGCAGTGAAGGAATGGAATCGTGGACAAGAGGGATAGTTTGGGACAATGGCAGAAATGTGGATGATATTCAGGTTTTAGTTTAAGCTAGGTACTAAAGTGCCAAACTGAATTTCAGATAAGCTTGAGAAGTGCTTAAATGCTGTGTGGCCACCACATTTGCCACTCCTACAGGATAGTTTGAGGCTCCTGGAAAACCTTTCAAATCCAAGAGCTGTGAACTAAATACTGAGAACAAACTATATGAAGGAGTTGTTTGACTTATTTTGGAAACCTTCTTTTGTAATCTCACTGGTCCCATTGCAGCATTTAAACTATCGTAGTTGATAAGCCTGTGATATAGGCTCTCTAATGTCCTGGTGCCAACGCAGGTGGTCTCTGACCTTCTCAGACCAAACTAGCTGTTTGTCATGGCACCGTGTATAGAGATACTGATTTCAAACAGCCCTGCAGCCACATGCACACAAACAGCCTTCCTGATGCCCTGACAAACTCCCTTCTTCAGTGGTGTCATTCTTCTTCCTGTGACTGCTGCAGGTTGCTGGGAATGCAGCATCTTCCTGGGCATCCTCCTGCAAAAGGTTTTTAAACTCAGCCCCTCTAGTAGAGGCTCGTGAGGGTGTTAAATAAGATGACGCGTCTCTGTCCCAGCTGGATCAATATTTGAGTTGCTTTTAGGTCTGCCTGTCACAGCAGAACAGGTAGATAAATGGCACGAATTTCTAAGGAATATTCACCATACCAGCTGTCAAGGTTGTCACTTCTAAACATAGCATCTGCTTGAGTGTGATGCCTCCCTTGGAGACTTTTGAGGTGTGGGATGTGTGCCTAGGCTGGTGGGAGCCCCTGGGTATGAGGTGCACATTTTAAGTGAATGAGTGGCACTTTCAGGGCATGGCAGAGCAGGTGGAGATAAGGTTTTCTTTCATCTGGGAACCTTAGCTGCAGTCTGCAAATGAAAAAAATCCTCACAGGGAAAGAAAAACAAATGTCTGCTAGGTCTGTGTCTGTTTTCACTGGTAATTTGCAGGATATTAGACCTTCTGTGGGGGGAAAAAAGTCCCTTGAAGCAGCATGTGATTCTGGGCTACAGTGCTTCAACACATTTAGATTGGTCTTCAAAAGTGATGTGTGGTAGGGTGGTTTTTCAGTTTGTGTGGTGTGTGTGTTTGTTGGTGTTGGGTTTTTTTTGTGTTTGTTTTGGATTGGTGTTTGTGTTTTTTTTTTGTGGTTTGTTGTTGTTGTTGTTGTTTTTTACAGTATCCCTATAATATTCTGTTGATGAGGCTACTTTGGGCTATTTCTTGTTGCTCACTCAATCTGTTCTCTATGGAGAAGGTTTCGTGGGCTGGGAGATGGGAAGCATGGGCTTGCCCAGATCTTGCCAAGCTCAGTGGAAAGCCCCATGTTGAGTTCATGGTGTTTGAGGTGCTGAGCAAGGGCAAACCATGGCAGGGTGCCTGACGAGCTGCATCTCTGTCTGCTGATGTGAGCTCTTACACTGGAGGGCCTCTGCTCCCAAAACCAGCTGCTCCTTGTGTCTCTTTTCCCACTAAGAGCCCAGAGATGCAACTCCCTCTCTCCTCGAGCAGTTATAAGGAATGGAGACCTATGAGACCAAAGAGCTGCTAGGAACAAGGCAGAGGTGGGCAGCAGACCAGGGACAGGGAGACGTGGGATTTGCTTGCCTGTTCGTCCTTGGTAGTCTGCCATGGTGTGAAGTTTTGATTATGAGTGCACAGATTTATATGGACACCTACACCTTAGAAGCTGCCTGACAGCTTGATTACCTTTAGTCCCCAATGTGGTTGCATGTCATGTTAAACCAATGGCATTTTGGCTGGAAAATGCTCCGAAACATACAAATACATTTATATCTCCCTGCTTAGGAAATGTGAATCAATTTGAATTCGAAATCTGGGAAGACTCATCTGCATTTACCCTGACAGGTGACATAGTGTTGCTTGAAATAGACTTCATGATGAATAAAATGTGTTTGGAAAGGAGTAGATCACCATCTGGTTTGATTTTTGGGGTCTGACACATATTCTAAGCAGAAGGTGGATGCTGTCCTTCAGGTTTGATGCCTTGATTATATCTGTGTAGTGAGGTGAGCTCTGAACTTCTGGTCAGCATATGCTGAATTGCTCTCCCCTGACCTTCATCTGCACTAGCAAATGAATACAAGAGGAAAGAAGTACTAATAGAAAAGAACCAAGCCTGGAATAGCTGTTGGGGTAGGAATTTTAAATGATGCCATGGGCACTGTGCATTTGCAGTTGGGGTTACTGCAAACCTGCTTAAGTCAGAAATGCTGTCCCTTCATATCCAACATTTCTGCAGTTACAAAGTTTGTGGTGGCCTGTCTGCCTATATGTCACCTCTCTATCAAAGAGCTAAAGGTGATTTCAGGTTGAGGTTAACTCTCCCAGCTGTTGCCTAAGAGTGTAATAGGCTCATGTGTGGAACATGTGTTTAGTTATTCTCTTTTAGCAGATCTAGGGCTCAGTCCTGCCTGAGCAGAGGAAAAGAGAAATGTCATCTCCTTGCCATATCTCTAATCAACAGAAGGATGTTCTTCTATTGGAGCAAGCAGCTTGCTGCTTTGGTTTCTTTCTGAAGCCACAGTGTTGGGCAAGAGTTAGGATATAGAAGTTGATTTGGTTTCACTTGCTGTGGGGAGTGATCACTGCTGCTACTGCGCAGCCACAGCATCCAAAGCCCTGGAATAAGCAGGAGAAGCATATTCTTTGGTGTGTCTCAGCAGCGCCTTGTGCCAGAGAGCAGCAAGGGCTGGCTGCTCTGCAAGGGGAGCTGACCTGGGAGCCCCATGCAGGCTGCAAAGCAAGCAGGGCAGACCCGGGGGTGGCCACCAGGTTCAGCCAAGAGTCCACATCACTGGGGAAGTTGCTGGTGATGAGGCAAGCCCAAGGTTGAGCTGGGAGGCCAGGGTCCAGATCAATGGGGCACCTGCGCGGGCACAGAGATGGTTCCAGTGCAGCTGCAGCATAGCTCAGGTGGGGATCAAGGGCATGAGTCTCTGTGTTAGAGCAGTACCCAAGCAAAAGGGGGAGAGTCCCTGCTGGGGCATCTCCCAGCATTTTCTGCACAACAGCTTTTACCAGGGAGCTGGTCTTGGGCAGCAAGCTGAGTCAGGACTGTCAGGCTGTGCGGCTTAGGTGGTGCTTAGGGACATGGTTTAGTGGTGGACTTGGCAGTGCTGGGTTAACAGTTGGACTTGATGATCTTAAAGGTCCTTTCCAACCAACACGATTCTATGATACTATGATTCTTGTGTCTGTACCAAAGGGATATGCCTTTTAAATAGATCCTCAATAGGTTTATTTACTGTTTTCATATCTCTGTGTTCCATCTGCTTTCTGACAGTTAGCTGATGCATGTAATAAAAGGTGGCAGTAGTGCTTGTGGGGCGATTTGATCATGGCTCCCAGCATTTCTCCTTACTGCTGCACATCAGCTCTACTCGCTTCTCAAAGAGCCACAGCATACTGCTCTGTATGACAGAGGCAGAGGTTTCTTCTTGAAAAGAGGTGATTTTTATACTCAACAGGCTAATTTGTCATGCATTAATGGAAAACAGTATGTAAAAGGAGGGAACAAAATTCTGCTTATCTCCATCTACTTACACATTAAAACTTTTGTATTTTTTGTCTTTTAAGCAAAAAAAAAAAGTAAACTACTTACAGGCTGACCTAGAAGGCTGTAGCTATTAGACAGTCATTAGTATTCCATTTACTTGTTTTATTCTTTTGGAGCAATCATTTTATCTTACTGGGCCATCAGTTTTGGAGTAATTTCTTGACTCTAAAACTACTATTCCTCTCTTTCAGGCACATTCATTGCAAATATCTGATACTTCCAAAGAACTTGTAATTGTTAGAAAAGCAGACTGTGTCTCAGCATTGCTCAGCATTGTATTTTTCTTTGCAAATTTTTTCCTTGGTAAATAACTAATTATACACTTCTTGAAGCAATTATTTAAGGGTTGCTTTCTATTCCTAGCTGGTTATAGCTAAATGAGCAAACTGCAGAAATTCCCCCAAACCTATGGAGTCTCCTACTTTCACCAACTGACCATCCTGTTATTCCCAGGGTATAAATGGCTCACTTCTTTGTGCATTTTTTTTCAGTAAACATATGAGATGAATGTCACTTAGCATCTGTTTGAGAGCTGGAGACATTATTCCAGCTGCCTCAGGGAGAAGCATGAACATACAGACTGACCCCTCTGGGGTCTCCTGAAGCCACATGGGGCTTGTGGGCTCAGCCAGTCCTCAGGGAGGGGAAAGTGAAGAGACAGCCATCAGGAGCTCTACCCTTTGACTCTCCATAGTCTTTCCATGGCATCTTTCAGGTATATCCTGGGCTTGACAGTTCTCTAACTGCTGCTGAGATTTTCTTGGCTTCCCATCATTTGGTCACTGCCAGATCCGTTTGCTGAGATCCTGACCTTCTCTGTATCGTTCTCCTTTTTGTTTCCTCATTCCTCCCTCATCACCACTTTGTTGCCTCACCCTCCAAAATCTAGATATATTGCTACTTTCGATGAGCTTCTAAGAACATAACTTATAGCTTCTACATAGTAACTATATCGTATGTAATATTAATTACATTGTATAATATTAGTATAATTATATACTATGTAATAGTATATAGTATGTAGAAGATATAAGCACTGCTTGTTCTTTGGTTTCAGCCTTCTGTTATGATATGGTTTTATTCAAGGCTCCTTATCCAGAGATTTGTAGGAGTGAGCATATTTTTCCCCCAATTCCCTGTTTCACTGCAGGGAAAAAGTGATTGAGATCCCTGTTCAAAGCCCAGGTTTGAACCTGTAGTTTAATAGGGGAAAATGGTGTGGGTAGTTTCTTCTGTAAGTCTGAAAGACATCTGTCCCTTTCTGAGCCATGTGGTAATAAAAATGAGTGTAAAATTGTGATGTGCAATAAGGTGCCCATTGCATTATTTTGTTATTTAGTGCCTTTCCCAAATCTCTTGGTGATGCCTCCCTGCCTGTGGAGGGTGCTTGATGACTTCATCTTAGAAATATCCATGCTAGCCAGCCCAAGAAGAGAGTTCCAGCCTAATAGAAATTGTAAGCAAAACACACAAAAAGGTTAATCTTCTTCCTCTTTTGTTGTTTTGTCTTCCCATTTCTATGGAACCAGTTATGCCAACCTGAACAAACCACTTGGCAACTAGAAAGCGTACAGAGACCTCTAAAGTTTCATGACAGCTCAGACTTATCTAGCATGGTTTTAAGGTAGCTTTCAAAGCTCCCATTGCAATCTGGACATGGCAGCATGAAGCTCTGAGCGGGCTGGTTGGATGTTTATCTTGGATGGTTTTTGCAGCTCGTGCTGAACTCTGTGCTGCATGGCTAGGAGACTGATTTTTGGATGGATTTCCACTGCACTTGCAATATTTTGCTGCACTGTAGAATTGCTTTCCATTAACTTGTTTGGTTTTCCTAAATGTCTGTAAGTTTGGTTTTTAGGTGCAGTAGTCTCAGGAAGCACAAGGCAAAAGGTCTTCCTTGGATTTTCTTTCTTAGTTTAAGAGTTGAAACTATACACTCATCTGAAGAGCTGGGGTACCATCCTGCTGCCTGTGTCCCTGCCACCACTGTCCATATACAGCTGAAAAAGCTGCAGATCTTTGAAGCTGACAGGGTTCTTATTCAAGTGGAACTAAATTTATTTATCTTTCAAGGATGACCTGTTACCAATTATACAACATCATAATTCATTATCCTTTAAAAAAAAAATATCTGTGAGAGGTCCTGTATTGTACTCCTCCTCTTTATGGTTGAAGAGATTGTCACTTTTATTTAAGAATATTCCTATACTTCTGCTCTGGCTGAAGTAGAAATGGAATCGAATGACTATTTTGTTTAGCAATAATCAAGGAGGAATTTGGTTTTTGCAGATAAAAACAATTTGTCTACTACATGTAATACTCCAAGTTTCACAACACTTATTTTCAAAATTTCATTTAAACGTAATAGGACTTGGTTCCTCTCATATAACCAAGGCCTCATCTCCTGTGTGGCGTGAACTCAAATCTTCTATGCTAGCTACTGCAAAGGAGATACTAGGCAATATATTGCCTGTTATGGACAACTATTTCTGATTTCAAAATTATAGAATCATTTAGGTTGGAAAAGACCTTTAAGATCATAAAGTCCCACTGTTAACCTAACACTGCCAAGTTCACCACTAAACTGTGTCCCTAAGCACCACATCTACTTGTCTTTTAAATCCCTCCAGGGATGGTGATTCCACCACTTCCCTGGGCAGCCTTTTCCAATGCTTGATAACCCTTTCAGTGAAGAAATCTTTCCTAATATCCAATCTAAACCTCCCCTGGCAAAACTTGAGATCATTTCCTCTTGACCTATCATTTGTTACTTAGCAGAAGAGGCTGACCCCCACCTCGCTACAACCTCCTTTCAGGTAGTTGTAGAGAGTGATAAGGTCTCCTCTCAGCCTTCTTTTCTCCAGGCTAAACAACCCCAGTTCCTTCAGCTGCTCCTCATAGGATTTGTTCTATAGACTCCTCACGAGCTGCTTTGCCCTTTGGACACGCTCCAGCACCTCAATGTCTGTCTTGTAGTGGAGCAGTTGGGGTGGGGGAGGTAAGTCTCAAAGAAGACGCTTTCTGGGGTTAAACTGATGTTTAATCATTCCACCTGTTGCAATAAAGAATAAAAACATCAAATATTTATAAAAGATAGTTAGGTGGGCTTTAAAGATTCTCTTGAAGAGTCCTTGTAATGCGTAAATGCTGAGTACCTGCTTTGTGCTGATCCTGGTTTAGGAGCTTATCTGGTATGTGCATTGCTTATGCAAGCTATGGAAAGCTGTAGATGTGTAGAAGGTAAGTCTTGCTGGGCTATTACAGATCAGCTTAATTGCCAAATAGTGCAGCCTTTCCCTTTTCCCTCAAACTAAGCTATGTGACAAAGGACAGATATGAGTTAATTTGCAGCCAGTTCAGTAAGTGGTACTGTACTGATCCAGCACTTTGCAGCACAATGATGTACTTTTTTTTTTCTTTGCTTAAATAACCATTATTCCTATTATCACTTTAGTAGTGTATTCTACATTACCAATTTAAACATGAAAAAACCCATGAAGTGTAAACAGTTCAGTACACCTCCCATGTTTACTTGTCTAAAACACCATTCAGAATTTGCAGTATTTGCTTTGAAATTAGAAGTAGATTATAATAAGTATCTCTTCTACAGAGAGTAGAATTGAAGATATTTTGTATTGACTATCCTGAAAGAGAATACATCACCCATGTCTCCAAAGTAGATAGGTTATACAAATAAAGGGACTAGGTAGTGAAGGTCAAGCTGTCACATGGTAGTTTATTAGTGAATGAGTGAAGAATTGAACAAAAAAAGCCACAAGGACCCTCTTTCACGGAAAGTGTGCAACACCTGAAAGACAAATGTTGACCAAAGAGATTATTTTCTGTTCTGTTAATGGGAAGATTTTATGCTAATCCATGGATGTCTTCAAGACATTAAAAGAAAAAGAATTCTGATTTCCTTCCTGATTTTTTAAAACAGATAGATTTTATCTTTCCCTAAATGACTGCTTTATTGCAGCAGAAGTTTCACAGTGTTATACGGAATGTCTTTGAGTAAAAAATGGGGTTTGTTGTCACAGCAGTGAACTGTAAAGATGCACACAGAAGTGCCTTTAGCTAAAGTGAGTCAAATATTTGTTGGAAGTTACTGAGTGTTTTCTCTGATGCTATTAATGACAGTCATATAAATAAGCATGCAAAAAATAATTTTTAGGGATTAAACAAAAATTGGCAGTTGGTTGATCTCCGTGTGACCCACACCAGACAGGACTCGGGCAAAGGGCTATTTAGTGCCTTGCACAAGGCTGTCCTGCTGAGCTTGAAGCCAGCATGAGCAGTACAGCATCACGTATGGAATAGCTGTGCTATGCATTGTGCTACCTCCTGCACGCTACCTTGCAGCATTTCTCAGGGGAGAAGGTGCTGCCTTGTACTGTTAGTGTCAGAAGATACCACTAGCACAGATATGGTTGCTCCTAACGTTGCACCTTTGAAGGTTCTGGGAGAGGCATGAATGCTGAAAAATTGAAAAAAGTAGCAGGGAGGTAAGGCAGGTCCTTAAATAATTAATCAAGTTAGGCTTGTAAGGAAAGCAGGTAAGAGAGTCTCCTTTCCTATTTACCTTTTCAAGGTGAATAATGTGAATTTTGCTCTGTGTGTGCAGATTTAATTAAATGGTAACTCGTTTCTGCCTCACTAGTGCTCAGAACAGGTCCCATCCCAATCACAAGCTGGGACAGAGATCTGTGGGTAGTCGGTTATCAGCTGGTCACCAATCAGCTGAAAAAATTGTTTAAGTATGATGTTAGTGTCCATGGATTTGACACACTCCTGGCTATGACAGTGTTTTACAAGTCAGGAACTGGCGTTACTGCTCTGGTGAGTCACCTGTTTGACTGGTGGTCTTTCCTCCACTCCTTTGCTTGTTTATTTGTTTGGGGTTTTTTTGAACAAATATTTTCCTAAAGGGTGTTCCCATGCACATAGCATGCAAAGTGGAACACAAACCACAAAACACAGTTTTATTACATACCTTAAATCTCTGCACCAGGTCCTTTGGGTTTGGTGCATATTGTTGCCTACCCCAACACTCTGAACCGCTCAGAACACGGAGAAAACAGTGGTGACCTTGCACATCTGCCAAGGCAGCTGGAGAGGAGCCCCGACCTCCTCACCCAAACCTCTTGTCAAGAATCTCTAATAGCAAACTGATTAACCATCACAGTTTAGGCATTTGTATTGAACTAGTGACATCAGAGATGAATGAATAGCTTAATAAGATTTCTTGATTTATGTATTTGGCTATATATTTTAAGTAGGAGCCCTTATGTTATGGTGTTTGAGTTGCCTCAAAACGGCACTACTTCCCATCCTGAATTTACTGTCATCTGATCAGTGTAGGATACATCGGATTTATGTTACTACAAGATAACTGAAATATCACTTCTGTCCTTACTGACTTAGGCAGGCATAGATTTGTGGATATGACCTTATATTTCAGAGGTGACAATTCTTACCATAAACATTAGAAGTTCCTGCAGCTCCGAGTTCTCCTAAACAGTCTGAAGGTGGTCTTGCTGATCTACTCAAACACTGATACCACCAGCATGAAGGTTTCATCAAAAATGTGAAAACATGCCCACTTCATGTACTGTGCTGTTCATGCTACGCTCAGTATGTTGCTCATGGTATAACATTACAATGACTCTTACTTAAGCTGTGTGGTATCACTGTATCTTTAAGGGAAAACAGAACTTGTTTTTTATTTTGTCATTTAAGATGAAGCTGGGCCTGTAAGCACCTTCTGACGCCCACAATATCTACAGGTGCTGACTAGTGCCCACATAGCTTTGCTTACTTGGTTAGAAAACAACGCTGCCAACATATCAAGACTTCAGGGGATGTCGACTGTGAGGCTTCTTTGGTGTATTTTTCATTTGAATATATCATAAAATTAAGGTAATGAGGGGAGAGATCTGAAATTACTCTCAACTGTAATCTGTTCTTTGACTTTTAAGTCATTCATGTCCATGTTATAAACAGAAGTTTCTTAGCAATTTTTACAGTTTTGGAGGGGAGGAAAAGCATTAAATTGCTCCTGTGATGTTGATGGAGGAACTTCTGCTCAGGCAGAAGCATCAAGCATGGGAACTGACAAGAAGAACTAGAAGCAAAAAAAACAAGCCCAAAACCCAATAAGAAAACCCTTCCACAATACTAAACACTGCAGTTCTGGCTCTTTTAAATTAAATATTACTTGAGTCAAAAAGTGTGTTTTCCTGAGAGACACTAGTTCATGGAAATGTCTTGGTGCCTCAAAGTGGAGCTTGAGGCATGTTTCTGCATAGTTGCTTTTGGGCAAATGTTTTTCAAGTCATATGTGAGTTTAACCTCTAAAATGTGTTTTCAGGAGATGAGGAGGGGATGGAAGCAGGAATATGGGTTGGAATAGGAGCCCAGCAAGAGTTTGAGATAAGGATTGAGGGCAGCTTCACATGTCCTTTATGTGAACTCCTATGCATCCTCTGAGTTAGGGTTGGACTGGTCCCTGTGTGCCTTGGGATTGTGTGTATTTTGACAAACTTGAATGGGGTTGGGTTTATGTGGGTGCTGTACCCTTGTTCCTTGGAAATGTCATCCTACTGCCCGAAGCAACAACTCACTCCCCTCTGCACCCTGGGATTAGCTTAATAACAGCTTTATTTCACCTTCCCAGCACGCAGCCCCTCCAGCAGGGTTAGGATCCAAGGACTGCATGTGATGTTCCCAGATAAACAGCTACCAGGCAGGAGGTACTGGCAGGGATTAGACTCTCTGCATGGTAGCCTGCCTGGGCAAGGGGGAAGATGGATGAGGAGATGTTGCTTGCTGAGCTGCAGCCTGGGGAGGAGTAACAACAGGACTGGAAGCAGTTTGTTCAAGGTGAACTTTAATAGCAGGGTTACCAAACAAGACTAATCCACCTTCTGCCTGCTTCTGTTATATGTCTAGCATGAGATATAGTGGGCCTTTTTGGTTTCACTTCAATTCGGAATTTTAGAGGTTTGATGCTATAAAGGATGCAACGGCTCAGTTACCTGTTTGTAGCTATTGCTGTTTTTTAAAATGCTGATCTACTGTGGAGTAATATGCCCTCTCCGCATGCAGTACCTAATGTAGCTTGTTCAGGATTCCTGGTAGGTCTGTCCTGCCTGAGGTAGACTCAGTTATTTCATATTCACTAGCACTAACCTCGTTTTAAGATGCGTTACCTAGATTTCTCAGACTAAGATAGATACAGTAGCACAGCTTAGGATTTTAACTATTTGCTAAATCCCATCTTAAACTGTCCTTGTTTACGAGCTGCTTTGCTTTCCGGTTCTGCAACTTTCCAGTTCTCTTCTTTTCTAAGATGAGAGTGAAAATTAAGCAATTTTTTTCATTTCCATTCCTGATGTTCTCCTGCTACCAAAGGCTATGACCCATTCCCCATGTGCCGCCTGAAACAGGAGCATTCATGTGGGTTCAGAAACACATGCTTTTGCCTTGTCAATCTGCCATCATGTCTGAAAGATTGATAGGGTATGGTGACGAATAAACATAAGGCATTTATATGTAGTCGTCTTTGAATATAAAGCATGGAAGTAATTCCTGAAATAAAACAGAATTGTGGGAGGGGGAAGATGGGAGAGTCAAATCCTCCCTCAGAAAAGTTCATTTGCTTTGGAAAGGAGCCAGCCAGTATGTAAATAGAGGCAAAGGCAGGTAATGAAACAAAAAATGGACATGTAATCCAGCTCTCTTGGAGGTTTTGTGGCAAAACTCTAATTGATGTCCATGGGAGGTGGTCCAGCACTAGACCAGCACCGAAGGCTTGTGATGCTTTTGTTAGCTTTGGTAACTAGGGGCGTTACCTTATATTTCCATCAAAGGTTTAGTTTGTGGCTCAGGAAACCAAAACCTTGATTAATAACTTCTGCCCAGGCAGTGAGGAATCGTATTTTTCTCTTAACTGTTTTCCATTTAACAATAAAATTGGCGGTAGCTACTTTGCCCTGTTTCAGCTTGGAGCAGTAGTTTACATAAAATATAGAGATTAATAGATGGGTAAGTAAGAAAAAATCGCCCCACATGTTAACACAGAGAGCTGCTGAGTAATCCCTTACAGGCACACAGATAAGACTCGTAAAATAACACAGGCAACCCTCTGTGTATACACTCTGACTTTCCTATAAAAATCTGTTCTTTTTTAATTTCCCCGGAGTCTGCAAGTGCACTGGCATTTTCTGGAGATAAGCCCACACAATTGTTCAAGAGGAAATTGTTGGTGAAGGTAAAATGTCCTATGGTGAGCTTCTCAAAATCTGCTAGGTGTGACTTTCTGTTTATCTTTAGAGCTGGATTCAAGCTCTGAACTTTCTGTCCAACCCTCAACTTCTCCAAGGATCAATGATTTTCACAGTTTAAAGATTTAGGGATTTAGCTTGAGCTGTTTTCTCTTGATTCTTTTTTTAAATGCACTCTTTGGAAGAAGTCTCTTTGGGATAAGAGTGCAGCTGAGAGGCAGGTATAGTGTGGAAAAAGCCCTGCCCTGCAGCTTGAATGTTGCCTCTCCTTCAAAATCAAGAATGGTTTCTTCATAATAATTTCTAGAAGCATTAAGGAAAGCTTCCCCTGATTTTGCTCTCTTTTAGGATCATAACCCCTCCTTTTTCCATTCTACAAACTCTTCCCCATTTGCTTTCTAGGAAATGTATGGGGGTGGGTTTTTTTAGGACTTGCCCTTTAATGTTTTGTAGGACTCCATCTATTTTTGTTTCTAGGATTCTCCCCGCGCTTCTTGATTTCTAGGAATTTTTCACTATTTGTAGGAACTCTTGCTTTCTAGGAATCCTCCCTTTTGCTTTTTAGCACTGTTCCTTGATGCTTTCTAGGAATAATTCATGTTTTCTAGGACTCCTGTGACTTGTCTGTAGGAATTGTCCTCATTTTCTAGGACTCCAACAGCTTAATTTCTAAGACATCCCAATGTCTTAGAACATTGCATATTGCTTTCCCATGAATTTCCCCTGTTTCCTTCTAAGGATTCTCCCAGCTGCTTTCTAGAGATTCTCTTATTGCTGCTAGTAAACCCCTACTGCGTATTAGGAAGTGTTGCAGTGCTGCTTTCGGAGAAACCCTCCTTGCCCTGCTGTGCTTCTCACAGATACCCTCACATACCCACCCCATCCCTGCCCCATTACTTTCCAGCATTAGAATCATGAAATCATAGAATATTTCAAGTTGGAAGGGACACATAAGGATCATCGAGTCCAACTCCTTGCTTCTTGCATGACTACCTAAAAATAAACCACATGACTAAAAGCATTGTCCAGATGCTCCTTGAACTCTGACAGGCTTGGTACTCTGACCATTTCCCTGGGGAGCCTGTTCCAATGACCAGCCACCCTCTCGGTGCTTTCTAGAATCCTCTTTCTTTATTTTCTTAAGACATTATCCTCCCTCATTTGATTGGGAAATTCTGCCCTCCTCCCCCTTTTTTTTTTTTTTTTTTAATTCCTAGAAGTTGTTCTCACATACACGCTGCTTTTCAGGATGTCCCCGCTGCTGCTGTCCAGGACCCCACAGCACATACTGCTTTCCTGGGGCTTTCCACTCACCTTTCCCCAGGAATCCCCCTCACCACTGTCTAGGAATACCCTGTGATTCTTGCTGGGATTTTCCCTCACTGCTTTCTGGGGTTTTCTAGGAATAATACCGGTTGTTTCCTAGAAAATACACCCCACTTGTGTTTTTGGTGTGGTTTTTTTTTTTTGGGGGGGGGGGGGAGGAGTTTAATATCTCTTCTGTTTATGTTCAAGAAATATCTTCTGCTTTTAAGAATATTCCTCTCTCCCCCTTTGCTCTTAGGAATATTTCTTCCCCCCTCCCCTTTGGAGGACTATTCCTCCCCATTTTCCTATAACATGTCCTCAATTGATTTTTTTTTTGAAACATCCTCCCCCCTTGCCTTCTAGGAATATGCCCTTCTGCTATCTAGTAGTATCGTCTTTTTTGCTTTTGAGGAATAATCTCTCTGCTTTCCAGAAATATACCCCCAAATTGCTTCCCATGAATGCTCCCATGTTTGTTCTCAAGTAATATTCTAAAGTAACATTTCTGGCATTTTTTTTTTTTTTTGAGTATTGTCCCTCTGCTCTCTAGTAATGCCACTATTTACTTTCTAGGATAATCTCCCCCTCTGCTTTCCAGGAATATCCTCCCCACGCCCTTTTTTAAATAGTCTTCTTTTTGTTGTCAGAGTATTCTCCCTCTGCTTTTTAGGGGTGTTCTCCTCTGCCTTTTTATAAATATCCTGATGCTTTCTAATACTCTTCTCCCAATAGTTGCTTTCTAGGAATAGCCATATCCTGCTTCCCAGGAGTATTATTCCCTCTTCTTTCCATGAATATGCCCCCCTTTTCTTCCTAGGATCATTCCCCTTTGGCTTTTGAGAACTACCCTCTGCTTGTTTTCTGGGGAAGTCCCCTGCCACCTGATTTTTGGGAATATCCCCTCATCTCCCCTCTTGTTTTCTAGCCATTTAACAGCTATGCTTTTAGGAACATACCTTCTCAGCTCACTAGCCATGTCCCATCTCTGCTTTCTAGGAGTAATACCACAGGTGGCTTTGCTTGCTAGCAACCTGCCCAATTTGCTTCTAAGAATATCAAGGCCCACTTGCTGTTTTGGAATATTGCCCTGTTTTGGTTTCTGGGAACTTTTATTTTTCCAGGAATATACCCTTTCTGCTTTCTAAGAGTGTGCATTATCTGCCTTTTAGGCATATTACCCCTCTGCTTTCTAGGAATATCTCCTATTTTGCTTTCCAAGGCTATTCTTCCCTTTGCTTTCTAGGAACAAACCTATATGCTTTCCAGAAACAACCATCTTGTTTTCTAGGAATATTTTCCAGTTTGGCTTTTTAGAAATATCTGTCTTTAATTTCTAGGCATTGGTTTTCAGCAATGTTCTCCCATCTCCTTCCTGGGAATGCTTCTTGGGACTATAAATCCCCACGTGCTTTCTAGGAATATCCTTCTTCCCTCATTTTCCCTTTGGGAATATCCTGTGTTTGTACTGGGCAGATAACTCCACTTTTCTCTCTAAGACTATATCCTCTTTTGCTTTCTAGAAATAATGGTCCTCCACTTTTTAGAAAAAAGGTACCTCTGCTCTCTTGAAATAATTATTTTCTGTTTTCTGAGTTTATTTTCCCTTTACTTCCTAGTAATATTTTTCTTCTGCTTTCAACAAATCTCTTCATCTGTTCTCCAGGAACATATTCAATCCTTCATTTGCTTTCTAGGTGTATTCTCCCTCTGTGTTTTAGGAATATCTCCACCCTAGGGGGGTGTAGGACTAGTCTGCCTTTGGTTTTCGTGACAATGTCCTCTCTGTTTTCAAGGAATATTTGCCCTCTTCTTTCTTTGAAGAACCTCCCATTTACATTCTAGTTATCACTCCATTGCTGTTTTCTAGGAGTAACATCCTTTTGCTTTCTACCTGTGTTCCCTGTCTTCTTTCTGGGACTGTCTTGTTTGCTTGCTAGCAACACCTCACACATGGTAAGCGGGTCTCCTGCTTACTGGCTTATCCAGTGTGATGTTTGTTAGTGAGACGGATGTGTGCTGTCATGCTCTTGTCTCAAACACACGTACAATCATGGTTCATTTGAATGTCAGTATAGACTCTGTCTGCCTAATATTCACTTCTGGACCCTGGGCTCCTTATTCAATCACTGGCTTGGACCTCGAGTCTTTCCAGATGCAGATTTCCACTCCCTTCCTAGTCCTGCTTAAAGTTAAAACTTGCTAGTGAGTTCCAGTACTCTTGATAACTGTATTTCTACATCCTTTATAATTATGAAGTTCTGGTTGAACTTTCTAGTTCATTTGTAGCCCCCTTTGTAGCCACCTTCGAGATATGCCAGAGTAACTCCTTTAGCAGCCCATCAGTCAGTGACCAAAGAGTTCTGGTCTTTGTTGCTGACTCTGTTATCATCTGCTCAATACTGTTTGTGTGTCCATGTGTTTAAATTATCCCTTGTTACTAGTTCTTTTATGCTGAATGCTCCTTAACTAAATAGCTAAATGAACCAGATGCTCCCGCAGTGCGTACCCTTACAGCCTCCTTTCCTTTCTAGGAACACTCCTTCTGCTTTTGGGGAACATCCTCCCCCCTTTACTTTCTAGGAATGCCATTCTTTGGCTTTCTAGGAAACGCCCATGTCTCCTCTACATATTTCCTAACTACCTCCTAGGAATGTCCCTACCTGCTGCCTGTGAATTTCTCCTCTGCTTTTCAGCAATTCCTCATTGCTTTCTAGGACTGCCTTACAATAAAAGGAAGTCTACTGTTTGCTTTTTAAATTTTTTTTTTTTTAATTCATTTTTTAGGAAATCTTGATTGCTTTCTGGCAATTCCCCCATGGCTTTTTGGGGAATTTCCCCTGTACTTTACAGGAAATCCCACAGCTGCTTTCTATCACTTGCTTTCTAGGCATTCTCCTTATGTTTTCTAGGGAACTCCCAGTTCCTTTCTTGGAAAATCCCCCCCCTTTTAGACAAATGCAGTCTTCTTTCTGGGAATTCATCTCTGCTTTGGGGGAATTTCCTCTTGTGCTTTTAAGCAAAGCCCTGCTTTCTTTCAAGGAATCTTCTCTTTTAATTCTAGCAGTTCCCCAGTGCTTTTTGGAAGGTCCCTGTCTTCTTTCTAGAATTTACAAACTGTATCTTAGAGGTGTGTTTTTTCTCTCTGCTTGCTATGAATTCCCTGCTGCTGTTGAGAATATATTCCTTGCTTCTCTTAGAAATCTTCATCTATGTTCTAATAATTCCCCTCTTCCTTTCCTAAAACTTTTGTTGTGCTTTCTAGAAATTCACTCCTTGTTTACCAAGAGTTCTTTATCTGTTTTCTAGGAATTCCCTGTTTATTTTCTAGATTTTCTCCCCTGCTGTCTGGTAATTATTGGCTTTCCAGGAATTTCTTATCAGCTTCCTAGGAATGTCACATCTGCTTTCTGTGAGTGCCCCATTTGCTCTCTAAAAATTCTGTGATTTCTTTCTAGGAATGTCCCATTTGCTTTCTAGGGATTCCCGTGTGCTTTTAAGGAATTCACTGTTTGCCTTTTAGGAATTGTGCAGTGCTTTCTAGGATTTTTCCATTTCACTTGTATGACTTTTTTGCTGAGCTTTGTAGGAATTCCTTATTTTTTTTCCCATGAGTTTTTCATGTTTCTAAGAAATCCTCAGTGGTTTTCATGGAAATTATTTTCTTTCTAAATCTCTAGGAATTTTACACATGTTTCTTATGAGTTCCCAAATCTTCTTGGCAATTTTCAAGTACTTTTTCTAGAACTTTCAGCTGGGGTTTCTAGAAAGTTATCTCCTTTAGGAATTCTCTGGTGTCTTTTGTATATGCTTTACATGGAGATAGGGACCACCCACTCCCCCACTCCTCCCCCAAAACCTGATGAGTGAACAAGGGAAGGCAAGGCCTTTCTGTATATAGAGTATATGTTATCTTTATATTGAGGATAAGGTACCTGTGTATATTCCATATAAGGCAGAAAGGGCCTATAAAAGGCCAAGGGGAGACGCTTCTGTCTGTATGTGGAATGTATGCTGTCTGTGTATATGCTACACATGCATAGAAAGCTTTGAGTGTTTTGTGTAGGTAGACAGTGTGAGTGGTCTGTAGATACACCACTTGCAGACAACAAAGTCTTGTTGAGCTGTGTTGCATCAATGGTTTTTGATGCCTCTTGGTTTTCAAGACGTCCTCCATTATATGCCCTGTGTATTGTTTGTGGCATTTGTTATGGCTATAAGGACATTGCTATGAAGTTGTTTTTTCTACTTGTAGACCAAAATGATGCAGTCTTGGTATCATGCTAGATAGTATTACTGTGGATGGAACCTCAGTTTCTTTTTTTCTCAGGAGCCTGATCCAAGGCCCGTGGAAGCTGGTGGAAATATTGCAGTTGACATTATGTTTCTCTAGACCAGATTTCTAATGCTCTGCAATGCATTTGCTGTAAATTCTGGCCTGCTGGTTAGGGGAATTCAGTAATTGCAGCCTAGCTGTTGTGAGCTCATCTTTTATGCAGTTTATTTTTGAAAGAGTAGAGCCTCTTTAAGTTAACGAAGCAAACTTAAAAGTCCATAGTGAGACAACTTGTTTTAAACTTTAAAGTTTCACAACCATTTGTAATCAAATTGCTTAGGTAAGTCCTACATACAGTAAGCCCTTGGGTCCTTAATTGCACTTCTGACTGTTCGTGGCACACAAGAAATAAGTGAAGCCTGGAGACCTGTATAAGTTGTTACTGTGCAGCTGTCGGCATGATTTCCAATGGCAGCCACCAGTGAAAGCCAGGGAATGTCACGGGAGTTGAATGACTGACCTCACCAAGGCACACCAGAGAGGGCTGGTTGTCACTACTGTCAAAGGTAGATAATCTTCCATGAAGTGTCCAGTAAAAAGTCACACCTAGAAATAATTTCTACTTCTTGTATTTGAAAGAGCAAAATTGTTTTGAAGACCCTTTTATTTTATCTTTTGACTCCTTAGCAGTCCTGAACATGTATATGATTTACAATCTCCTACATATGCCTAGCTGGCTGAAATATCTGTCTCAGTGGTGAACAAGATGCCCTTTTCCTATGGCTTTCTTGGTTTCATTTTATTTTATTAAACTATTTTTGTGTGTGTGCTTGAAAGATCAATTATGTTTCTTTTTGATGATAAAAAAATGAGGTTGCTTCTCAGATTCTTCAAAAATGTTTACTATGATTACGAAGTATTTAATCAGATCTGCCTAAAATGTCATTCAGTACTACTTTTTCTCTTAGCTGAGAATGACACCTTACTACTTTTTTAAAAAAAACCAGCTGCTTTTATGTAATGCACAAGGTGTATGACATGTAGAAACCTTCTTTACCTGGGAAGTGGACAGTGGAGTCGGGCGTAGCAGCCTGTACTTGATCACTGAAGTAGGCCCAAAGCTCATTCAAAGCTTTATAAAGCATGAAGCATTACCAAGAGATCTTGGTCTCTAAGTCTTCATTCTAAACTCTTGGGCATCAGATATTACTGACTGATACTACTGAAAGCTGGTATTTTCTCAAACTTTGAAGATGAACACAAAACACCATTCTCTGTAGCACTGAGTAATGCTCTACCCAGCCAGGTGATCATGCATTATTAAGTAGTTTCTCTATCTAGCTGAATTGATCGAGTTATTTTCTGAAGCATAATGACAGAAGTGTATTCCTACTCTGTTGCTTAATAACAAAGTAGAAAACGACCACTGAGGTGTGTTAGGCGCCAGCTACTTTTCTAGCTTTTTGGGCTGTTTATGTTCATGCTGTGGTTCTTCTCCAGGAGCCCTGGCATCTACTTGACTACATCTGTGAGGTCCATGAAAGGCAAGCAAGCCTATTGGGCTTACACTCTTCCAGCGAGTAGTTGGCATCTCCTTTAGAAAGAGGAGACACCATGACTTAGAACAAACAAGGCTGTGAAACTGAAGTAGTCGGATTCACTCTGAGTCACGTGTCCTGCTTTCACTTTGTCTCCCCAGCTGAAGGTGATGTATCTTTTGTCTTGCTTAGTCCCTTGGTTTCCAAGATCCTCACTCTCTGAACCCTGCTATCCTGCATATCTTATGATGCTGGCTTCTGCTAATTGGCAGTGCTTTTAATCTCTGTCTCTGCAGTGACCTTGGGTCTCCTGCTCCAGCCTGCTGCTCTTGCTTCATCTCAACAGCTTCGCTCTTCCTCACACAGGCAGGGCAGATGATCTCCTTGATGTATTAGTTCTTTTTACTTTTTCTGCCTTGCTCTTCCAGTACCTCAATAGTTACTTTCACAGCATTTTTGTCTATTTTATTTTGAACACTCATTAGGGCTGAGAAGATTTAACTACAGACCATATTTCTGTTCCCTCCTCTGTCAATCCCACTGTTCAGCCTTGCACACCCCCTTCCCCTCACATCCACAAAATCCAATGGCTGTGTGCAGCCTGCCAGTGGGAACAAGGAGTGCATCTCTGACATTGGAGCTTCCCACTGCTTAGTGCCAACCCAGATGAATTTGATGACAGTCACATTCATGAACTAGTGACAAAAAAGAGACAAGAAGGATGGCAGTCAATGTGACTGACAGCTGGTCTTGATAATCTAGGAGGAAAAAAAAAAGCTAGTTTCCATTGGTGTGTAGCACAGGAGGATGGGCATATGCTACTGAGATTGTAGCACAGGAGCACCTTCTTTGTGTACATGGAGAGATGAAGGAGAGGTGGTAGCCAGAGATTTTCAGGTTTTTTAAAGAGACCTGCTGTTCATACAAAGGAAACCTGCTACCTCAGCCCTAAACAAAATGAAAAGATAGAAGATGTCAAAGTGGACAGGAAATAATAATAATTAAAATCAACCTCAAATGGATTGTGCTTCAACAAAAGCTGGTTGTGTGCTTCACAGAAAGTGGCAATGCCTACCTTGCCTTGTGGCTTCCCTCATGACTTCCAATAAAACAACTAAATAGAGGAAACAGCCTACCTGTACTGTAATAGTCTTGGAGACAGGAACCAGTCTAGGACAAGTTTTTTTGAAAGCTACTGAAGTGACACTTCTAAGTAACTGACCTGATTTTTTCAACCATCCAGTAGCTTTTGGCGAGTTAAAAGTACATAGTGTTTTTTACAAAAGGTGGCCTAGAGAACAAATAAAGACCAGGATATCCTGAGTTGCGAAACAAGTGAAGAATAAAGTCTCAAAGATCCTTTTCAGACAGATTCTCCATTTTAACTGGAACTTCTTGATGGCAAAAAAAGTATGCGTTCAATATTAGTTTTACAAGTCCCTTTACCTCTAATCTGACTTGAACCTTATCAAGAGCATATTTTGCTGATGGTAGAATTATGAATAAAGCATTTTTAACAAAAAATTGAATCTCCTCTTTCTTGATGTAGCTGTCTCTCCAATATGAAGGTTTTTCTGGTGTAACAGTGCCAACCAAGGTGAGAACTTGGTTTTGACACAGAATTAGAACTCCGTAGTTTGGACCAAGCCTCAGCCACTCACTGCTTAGTGCTCGGTGACACCAAACACTTTTAGGCTGCGTTAATGTTAGCAGGATTTGTGAAATCTAAGCAACTCTGTAAATAAGAATATCAAAAAAAATGCCTTCGGGTGGTAGCTCTGTAGAAAAGCATCTCATCTTTTCATTTCCTTTTGTGATGAACAGTGGTATGTTGTCTTGCTGCAGAGTGGGAGGTGTGCAGAAATTGTTGACAAACCCTGAAACCAGAATGGAGGAAGTTTAGGACTTTGCATTTAATCTAATACCAGATCCATAGGTTTTCAAAACATGAACTTCATAGTACAAAGCCATAACAAGTTTGAATGTTTTTCCCCTCATTTCTTTGTCTTTTGTAGCTGCAGACATTTAACTTGAAATCACTGAATGACAATCAGAAAGGTTGAGGTAACTTTTGTTTGTTGTTTACCTGATGCAATTTTTGTTGTATTGACATCATACACTGACCACATTGTCTGCTAAAGATAAGTTTTTGCTCATCCACCATTGTCAGCTAAGCTTTCCCTTATCACTTTTCTCAGCTATTTGTTTGGTTATTTTTAAATTATTCAGGCTTGGGTTTGTTGAATCTTTCAGGTCACTGCTACCAAAAGAGATAAGGAAGTTTATTAAGTGTGCACGTACAATGATGTTGGGGGAGGAAAATAGATGGATAGTGTTTGTGTAGCTTATCTTTATTTATGAAGCCCTTGAGGGTGATGGAAAAGGGTACCAGGAATCCATGCAAGCTGCCGACTCATCCAGCCATATTTAACTTTGTTCGTCCTGGTTGCCTCAGCTAACGCACACATGAGGCTGTGCCAAGCCTTGTACTTTGCCTACCTTGCATTATTAATGCTCCCAGAAGGGCTTACATTTGTATGCTGTTGGCTGAGGTGAGGCTGGCCCTGCTGCATCTCTGCTGAGTGCCGCGTTCGTAGCTGTGACATTGTGGCTCTATGAATGATATTAGTACTGAGAAGGCACAGCTGGAGCAAAGCAGTATCTAGTGTTTTCTAGTGCTGCCAATGGCTGTAATCCAGAAATACAGGCCCATTTGAATTCTGATGTATTTAATTAGGGAGATAGTGACACATGCACAGATAGGAAAACAAATCCATCCGCTGTTATCCATAGTGCAATTATACTATGTGTTCTAGTATCTGTGCCTCTTTCCTCACTTAAAACTGAAATAAAAGCCAATCTCATGGATTTTTGAACCAGACTCTCTGCTTATTTGGAGCTCATAACATAATGAATAGATTTATTTTTTTTGTTTTCTTTTTTACTGTTGCTGTGTGGTTTTGGAGAGTGCATCCAAACAACCTGCCCACTCAAAACGAGGATGTGTACCTGCCTGGTGAGACCTGTTCTGCACCTGGTCTTGGCAAGCTGCACCACGGCTGAGTGCTGATGGTGGTCGGTGTCTGTGCACACACAGGATTTCTCCTTGCCCAGTGTTTCCAAGTGGAGTGTAGGCTGGCTGAGGCTTATTTTCTCTCTCTCTTTCTATTTTTCTTTTTCTTTTTTTTTTTTTTTCATCCTCAGCATTTGATCTATTTATGTTAGGGAAGAGACAGCTGATACTTTGGAGGCTTAAGGATTGGACTTTATTTATATATTTCCCCTCCTGCTATATAACATTAGGGAATAGGTGATAACATTTTGACATGATGTTTAATAGTCAGGTTATGCAATGTGGATAATGTGCACATGTAATGCAATATTCATTCAATTTGTGCAAGTGTATTATGCTTGATTTCATTCCACTAAAGGCAGATGGGGGAGACAGTAGTGTAAATCAGAACAATTGGGGCTGCCAAAAATGCTACCTAAGAGGAGTATTGCATCTGGGCACAAAGTATGAGCATGTATATTCAATAGGTTAATGCAAGATAAAACCCTAGTCTGCTTGCCTCTCCCAAAAGAGTACTAAAGGAAACCAAGCAGATTACCTCAATGTCAGTACAGCACTGCCAACCTCAGGCTTTCCTAAATCACAGGACTAGCTTAAAAGTCAATACATTTGTGGTGGTGTTTTTTTTTTCCCTAAGAGCTATCTCATAACATGTGGTTAGTTTGAATTTTTAAACTTTCCTCCACAAACAGGTCTACAAATCTAGTTTTTTTAAAAAAGAAATATTGAGATTTGCTGATAATAGACCTCTAAGGAACATACAAAATATCATGAGACTCGTGATTAAAATTGGGGTAGCTGGAAATGCTGCTATTATTAGTTTTGCATGTGTGTTCCTTTGGGCTTAAAATCCAATCACTTTGGCTATTGTGAATTTGAATTTAACCAGCGTTCTTTCCCTCCCCGTGGCTGATGCTGTCACTTTTTTAGCTATTGTGTTATGGAGGGCTGTTGGCGGGCACGTGCACAGTTTTATTTCAAGCCCATTTCTATATGCTGCTGCAATATTGGGTCTTCTAGGTACAAGAAGCAAACCTTTGCTTATCCTTATTTCATGCCCGTCTGTTACTAATGTAAAATGACTGAAAAAGTCAATTTTTAATTAAAAGTGGAAAACCAACAGGGTCGATATATATTAAGACGTATTAGATTTAGGTCACACTTCACCCAGACACCAGCATTTTGTGCTGAATTCTCAGTGGCTGCCGTTCTTGAGCAGATCAGCAGTAATTCCACCTAATGAGGTGGGTAATTCAGATAAGAGGTGAGTGCTCAACCAGGCAAGCAACACGCTGTTTTTAATTGTCATGAGAAGTGTTTACAAGATTGCATACATCAGAGGGTTATGACAGGGCAAGAAACTTTGAAGGAATGTGCTCAGTAAAACAAACTTACGGTCTTCTCAACATCTGATATTTAAAAAAAAAGAAAAGTGAAATAAGCTGTCTTTCAAACAGGTGCTAAAGAACATATGGCTGTTGGTCTTCTGTGTTAAGCTTTCTGCAAAATTCATGAGATTTCTCATGCTGCAGGGAAATGGCTCTGAAGAGCTTTGTGAAGACAATGTAGCTTGTATATGGAAGTCCTATTACATATTAATGGCATAATTTGTCATTAGGTGATTAGTACAGTACACCCCTGTAGTGACAACCAGATGTTTGTCGCATACTCACTAGCAAATTCCTTCCTATAAGATGACAGGGAGGAGAGGGGAACAGTGAAACATTGCTGCGGAGGAAAACAGCTTCTTGGTATTAAACAATTATAAGCAAACTGCTAGAAGAGTATGTGCCTGTATCCTGGTTCAGACTGAGCGTGCTTCTAAACCAGTGGTACAACAGACTCCCCGTGCCAGATTCTGCGTGTAAATTAAGAACGGAAGTAGCATTGATTATAGGGAAAATGATAAAGCCTGAAACTACTCTGTATGGATCTGAGCCCTGCTTGCCAGAAGCAAAAATATTTGTTTCACGTTGAATCAGGCTGTTCAGATTTGGCCTGACAATGAAGAGCTCAAATGTGGGTAACTGTAATCACTTGGGATAATTGTTTAGTAGGATATCAAGTTTAATATTCTCAAGGCAAGAGGAGTGCCCTAGGTGACCCCTTAATATCCCTCCTGCCCACCAAGGTGATGGCCACATCCTTTAACTCTCCTATCTCCAGCAATTGTAAGTTGGCTCTGCAAGGCTGGGAGTTCAGGATTTAGTGGATTGCAGAGCTCTTGCTGCTGTGGCACTACAGCTGGTGTAAACGATGGATGTAGGAATGATGGTTGCTGCAATCAGTATTCGAAATGTTTGTCTACAAGCTGAGTGACTCATTAATTACAGGCTATAAAATGCTACTTTGCTTCTCCTGCCCTCCTCAATCTAATTTGCAGGCATTTAACTTAGCCTTCTCCAGATAATGCATGGATGCAGACAATGAAAGAATACTCAGTAAAATCCCTGTTAGATCTGTCAAGTTGCCTCATCCCTGAAATGACCCCTCAGGAGCACAAGTGAAATATAAAACTAAGCTAGGGGGATGAATTGTCATGGACAGTTTCTGATAGATTAGGCTTGTTTGTGCTTCTTCTCTTCCTGCTTCCTTACAAGAGGGATTACTCTTTCATTTAGCTAAAACTGCATTTGATCTTGTTGATAATTATCTACAATGCATGTTACCATACAGAATTTTTTTTCTTTTTATTTTGCCTTGAATATCTCTGAGGATGGAGACTCCACAGTATCTCTAGGCAACCTGCTCCACTGTTTGACCACTCTCACAGTAAAAAGGTGATTTTTGTGTTTAGATGGGATTTCATGTCTTTCAATTTGAGCCCCTTTTGTCTTGTCCTGTCATTGGACACTACTGAGAGGAGCCTGATTCCTTCTTTGCTGCCACCCATCAGGTATTAATAAATATTGTTAAGATCCACCCTGCCGCCTTCTCCAGGCTGAACAGCCCAGCTGTCCCAGCCTCTCCTTGTATGGGAGATGCTTCAGTCCTTTCTCATCTTTGTGGCCCTTTGCTGGACTTGCTTCAGTAAGTGCATGTCTTGTACTGGGGAACCCAGAACTGGACCCAGCACCACAGATGTGGCCTCACCAACACTGGGTGGAGAGAAAGGATCACCTACCTCAACCTGCAGGCAACGCTCCTAATGCAGCCCAGGACACTGTTGTCTGCCTTTGCCACGAGGGAGCATTGCTGGCTCATGGGCAGCATTACTTGTTGGACAAATTGCTTTTGCTGCTGCTTCTTCCCACTTCTATGTCTTTTTCTGGTCTGGATGGAATAATGAGTTTTTTTGGTTTGTAACTTCCTTATCTCTCACCTCACCATTTTCCTTTTTTTTTTTTTTTTTTTTTTTTTTTTTTTGTCCTTCTGTAAGCTTTCTGCAGCCTTTGGGCGTGGTTACCAAAGTCTAAGACCTGACAGAACTCAACTCTACTCTACCAGGGTCAAATTTAGATGCAGGAAGTGACTAAATGTAGCAGGACAGGCAGGCAAGTAACCGTCACCGAGAGAATGAAAAAGAGCAGCTTCAGAGTGATTTTACGTTGTGCTAACTTTTTTTCGTTCCTGTTAAGTTAATAGAAGTCTACATGATATGATTAATTAATGCCTATCAAAGCAGCTTAAAAAAAAAAGCAGAGAGGGGAGATAATTCTTGTCTTTGAATAGCATTGCTACTCAGAAACTTTGAACACTGATGTCTGTCCTCATCTTACACTATGTGCATGCTGTCTAATGTGAAAAAAGCATGTAGAGGTATTCCTGTAGTAACCTAAAAGTCTAGTCAGAGGTGAATGCTGAGATAAAATATTGCTTTCAAATATTCTTTATGGAATCTTAGATGAACAAAAGGTACTAAAGTCATCAAGTCTGTATTTACTACCTCTGAAGTGCAATTGTGTTAGCTCTGCACAGGAAGAGTTTGTGCTGTAAGATTCAGAGCCTCCATCCCCACAGGGCTGTGCCGCTGTGCATTCAATAGATGTAATTCCTTAAGGTGAATTTATATCTTTTTTGAATGTCCATCTTATCAGACAGATCAAAGTGAAAATAGCTTTATTTAGTCTTTCTTTACTGAAAAACAAACTGTAGCTTCATTTACAGGACCTGCTATGATTTTTCTCGGGTTGCCAGATGTATACATTAAAGCAGTATGTCACAGAGATATAGCAGAGCATTTAGGATGCAAAAGGGATACAGAAACTTGAATATACCTAACAAATATCTACCTGGTTCACTCTTTATCCACAAAAAAAAAGACCTCAAGACTCTGTAGCTGTTTATCTCAGTATCACAGAATTGTTCATGTTGGAAGGGTCAGATAGAGCAGGTTGGCCAGGGCTGTATCTGGTTGAGTATTGAGCAGCTCCATATATGGAAAATCTATAAGCTCTCTGGGAAACCTCTTCCTATGTTTGACCACCCTCACAGTAATAAATAAATAAATAAATAATTCTTATGGTTTCTAAGAGGAGGAGAGGGAACCAAGAGACTTTTTTCTTCCTACTGCAATAGCAGGTTTCTTGTGTTGACAACATGGTGAGCAATTTGATGTCATGTTTGTGTCTTCAAGTAGGAAACGTTAAGGTAGATCCACTGACAGTTATGGAAGTACAGTTAAAAGGTAGTATAAAATTTTTAAGGCTAAGAAAAGTGCTTGGAAAACTGTGTGAGAAGTACTATATATAAATAGGGTTTTTTTTCCTGAATGGATTTTTAGAGCTAGATTTAGAGGAACTAGACTGATTTCAAGCCCCGCTGAACACAGATAAACAGACTGAACAGATAAAGTGTTCATGTCCTTTAAGATGGTAAACTCATGCAATGTACCTGGCGATATTACCTGTAGTTGTAACCTTCAAAGTGGGGCAACAACAGATACTCAGAGAAGCTTTTCCAATCTGATTTACTCTCATAGGTGCTAACCCCTCTTGTTTACTAATAGTACTTTAAAAAAAGATGACTAAAACCATGCGAATTTCTCCCTGTGAGAAAAGCTGGCTCCAACTGAGAGAGCCTCAGGTCCTTTAAGGAATAAATCCATACCTTTTGTATTGTTTTGGATTTTATAGAACAATGTATTGTTTGTTTTCATAACGCATTTTCATTCATTGCCTATCAGTCCCATGAACTTCCAAAACAGGAGAGGAAAAATGTTGTCCGAAATGACCTGAATAAATGGAAGGGAGCTACAAGGTTGAGCTGCATTAGGCTTCTTGTCGAGGATGGCGATGTTCTGATGCATTGTAAATTTATCAGAGCAGATTTTTATGAACTTGCACTGCTTCAAGCCAAAATAGCCCTATTGTTATCAATGGCATTGAAGCAGGGATCTACAGCAGCTGAAATCTTCACTTGTCGTCTTTTACTAAATAGATTGCCACATCCCTTGACAATGGCTATCAAAAGCTTATTCTTTGAAAAACAAAACATAGTATCATTTGTGTGTCAATGGCAACATATGCTGCCTGCATTTCAAAATCCTCAGAAGTGTGCAAAGCTGCCACCCTTCTGGGTGAGACAGTTGTGCTGACAAATACAACACTCTCATACTTCCTTGTCTTGCAGAAAGAACTTGATGTCCCATGTGTATGATGTGCTTTGTTTTCCTGTGCTCCTGGTCTTTCAAGGCACGTCCCATTCTGGCACTCTGAAATGTTCATGCACGGGAGGAACTGATATCTTGGGTGGTTTTTGAATGGTAGATAGGCAGCATTAGAAAAATGAGTGAGGTGGAGTCAGGACTGACTGCTTGGGAGTATTTTTAGTGTAAATGTACAGAAAAAATGCTTTATGGGGGTTTATTGTTTTTTCTGCTGTATAGGAACAGGACCCAGTTTCAGCCTTTTTACTTGGCAAGTACAGGCATGAACACCACTGCTGTATTTGCAACAGGACCAGAGGGTCAAATGAAAGATATAAATACCATAAGCTCCACTATAAGGCAGGAGGAATGGGGTAATATGAGTATGAAGTTGATTTCATCTGAAGTCCTCCTTCCTCAGTGAGGAATTAATGCAGCGAGAATTTCCTTTTAGGTTTCCTTTCTTTGCGTCCCAGTATTTCAATGTCTGTGCTGATTTAGTTTGAAAATTTAAAACTTTGATGCAAGTGCATTTAGTTATCTGATAGAACATATTTTCTAGTGATGTGCACTTGCCCCCTCTTCCTTTTTTTTTCCTCCACGCCCCCCCACCCCCAGTCAAACTTGTCTTCAGTTTTTGCCCTTGTGAACTTTAAGGTGAGAATGGTTTAAGCAAAGTTCATTAGTCAGTTGATTCTAGTAATCGGCATCATTTGTCTACGGTACCTCTGCAGTGAGTATAAGGCTGTGTCATTTCTGTTCTTCTCTGTGCTGACCCTCTTACCTGTAAGCTGTGGAATCAAAGCAGACAGCAAGCAGATTTCCATTTAAGCTCCAGACGATTTTCCAAGAAAGTTGTGCTGAAGTCACCATGTCTAATCACAAAGCAAAAGGCCGCCAGACCAGTGCTGTCTGGTCACGCCAGTGGGAGTGTTTCACCTCTGCCTAGCAAACATGGGGAGGGTTGGGTGCAAGGTAGGACGGAGTGCAGAGTTCTTCCATTTCAGTCAATTTGGTTGAGTCATGTGAAGGCACTGCTCAATTCCTAGTGGGCAGGAAAATTTTCTCAAGCACAATTGTTCTGTTTGCTATGTGGCATTAAGACTCTACTGATGTAGCTGGCATTATGTTTTCAGAAAGATTCAGAAGTTCATAAACTATAGAGAATGAAAAACATAATGACAGGTTAAAAAAGCAAGCTTTCCAGTCTGCAAATCCGGATGGAGTAGTACCTGGGCTGTGTCTCTCCCTGACAAAGTGAAGAGCCAGCATAGGTCTCTGTTTGCTGTATTCCAAATACTTAAGTCACTTGTATATGACAGAATGGGAACAATGGACTCTGAAACCAGCATTACAGGCATTGAAATGCTTTTTATTTTATCTAGAAGAGTCTTTCATATAACGTATTCTTGATGCTTTTCATCCCGTGGGTCTCTCCCTGTCATGAGTTATAGTCTAGCAGTGCCATTTCCTGAGCGCTTCTGGAGAAAAACCTTGGAAAGTAAGGGAGCAGCTGGGGTATTTGCCGCAGAGAAGGGCTTATTTCGAGTAGCGAAAACAGTATCCAAACATGCAGCATAAAATCTTTTTTGTGATCAGCATCACGCTTAGAAAATCATTTGTGTGACTCCTCATTGTGAACCTCTAGATCATGGTGAGCAGTATTGATATGTGGCGCAGAAAATGAAAGGCAGAGAACAAAGACGGTGCTGGCGAGAAATGGATGAGAGGGGAACAGCAGATAATGAAGAGGAACAGAGCAGATAGGAGGCTTTAGATCATTTAAGGGATAATAGATGAGAAAGATAGTTCACTGCAGATAAATGTGGAATAATGATGACTTTGATAAATCCTTTTCACTTCAGGCTCTGTGTTTAACAAAACAGGGCTTTAAAAAAAAAAAACCCTGAAAACTAGGAGTCAAAAGGTATAGTTCTGTGTGCTGTTAATGAATAACGAGCAGGAGGAAGATGGATCTCTGCATGCAGAATGGTACTGCTGGTGGTGATCCTGATCCAGGATACTCAGGAGCGGGGTAAAACAAAAAGGAAGAAAGAAGCAGCAGGGAATGAACCTAAAAGGCAAAATAAAATGTTTAACTAAACTAAAAAATGAAGAGTTTGGAATACTGTGCTTCTGTATGTGGACTTTTGATGTCAAGATAACATGCAGAAATGAAGTGAATTGATCCTAAAAGGGTTTCCTTCAGTTTATTACCTGGGGTTGAATTTGGAAGCAGTGATAGTACCTGTATTTAAAAGGCAGGTTTTGACTGTAATTCTCTTATTTTATTGGGGTGGTGAGAGAAGTTGCAGAACCTAGTGGAGGGGCAGGTAACGCTAATGCCAATGACCCAATTTTCCCTTTGCTGATGGTAGGAGTGCAGAGACCCCAGTTGCGCCTGTGCACGTAGGTCCTTCTTGCTGACCTTGCATGCCAGGAGGAATTAATGTTGATTTTTTTTTTTTTTTTTTTTTTTTCTCTCTCCAAAAGGAGAGTCCTTTGCTCCGTGCTAGTGTGCAGGGATTTCACATCACAGCATGCAGTGTGTGTTGTCACAGAGGTGGGACTGCTGTCTGTTTTCCTTGCCAGAACACCAGGAACGTTTGGGAGCTGTATTCCAGCAGCAGTGCATCAATACATGGAAAAATCCTGCCTTCTTGCTGTATGTGTTGCTGTGAGGAAGGTGCTTCCTGCAATATTTACTGCTTTTTCCCTGATGCTTTCTCAGCACAGCAGAGATGCAGGGATACAGGGTAGAATTGCTCCCTTAGCTGTGGAAGCCAGCATAACTTGCAAAGGTCCCAAACTGCTTAAAGTGTTATACTCTCACCTCAAACTTAGGCTGACAAGGTTCCTAGATTTGTGGCCATGGCAGGGAGCACTTTTTTTTTATATCAGTTTCTTTGGAGGAAGAGAGGGCTTAGCACAAATCACCAAGAGTTGAAGCAGATGGTGTGGCTTCATTATTTTTTGGGGGGAAGAAAATTTTTAGCTAATTGTGTGTTTTCCCTAGAAACAACAAATATTCACAGAGAAATATCAATATTTCTAAGCTTTGTTCCAATTTAGAGTGTGAGCTGAATTTTGTTCCAAAATACCAGAATTTTCAGAGGAATGAAACTTCCAGGTTTCACAGAGCACTGTTGCTGTTTTCCATCGGCTGAGCTCATGGCAAGCCCCATGGGTTCACAGAATCACAGAATGTTAGGGATTGGAAGGGACCTCGAAAGATCATCTAGTCCAATCCCCCTGCCAGAGCAGGATTACCTATATCATACACACAGGAACGTGTCCAGGCGTGTTTTGAATGTCTCCAGAGAAGGAGACTCCACAACCTCTCTGGGCAGCCTGTTCCAGTGTTCAGTTACCCTCACTGGAAAGTTTTTCCTCATATTTATGTGGAACCTCCTGTGTTCCAGCTTGCACCCGTTGCCCCTTATCCTGTCAATGGATGTCACTGAGAAGAGCCTGGCTCCATCCTCATGACACTTGCCCTTTACATATTTATAAACATTAATGAGGTCACCCCTCAGTCTCCTCTTCTCCAAGCTAAAAAGACCCAGCTCCCTCAGCCTCTCCTCATAAGGGAGATGTTCCACCCCCTTAATCATCTTTGTGGCTCTGCGCTGGACTCTCTCTAGCAGTTCCCTGTCCTTCTTGAACTGAGGGGCCCAGAACTGGACACAATATTCCAGATGCAGCCTCACCAGGGCAGAGTAGAGGGGGAGGAGAACCTCTCTTGACCTACTAACCACACCCCTTCTAATACACCCCAGGATGCCATTGGCCTTCTTGGCCACAAGGGCACATTGCTGGCTCATGATCATCCTGCTGTCCACTAGGACCCCCAGGTCCCTTTCCCCTACGCTGCTCTCCAACAGGTCTGTCCCCAACTTGTACTCATACATGGGGTTGTTCTTGCCCAGGTGCAGGACTCTACACTTGCCCTTGTTATATTTCATTAAATTTCTCCCCGCCCAACTCTCCAGCCTGTCCAGGTCTCTCTGAATGGCAGCACAGCCTTCTGGTGTGTCAGCCACTCCTCCCAGTTTAGTGTCATCAGCGAACTTGCTGACAGTGCACTCTATTCCCTCATCCAAGTCATTAATGAATATATTGAATAGTACTGGTCCCAGTACCGACCCTTGAGGGACTCCACTAGATACAGTAGGTTCCCGGCAGTCCTTGAAGCTCCCTCTTTACTGCTTCCCCTTTCCTTTCTATTTTGGTGCTGCTCTAACACTTCCTGCCACTGTCTAACATGAGATGCTTTCTTTTCCTCACAGGTTTCTCTATAGCCTCAGCTCCTGCATATTCAAGCCTCCTATGCCTTCATGGATGGTATGAGCTGACCTTGGAATTGAAGCTCCTTTGGGTGTGCTTATACCTCTGCAATTTTCTCCTGTTGCTATCATCTCAGTTTTTTTCCTATCCTAAATTATACAGTATGTCAATACGTTAAACTCCATTGGAAAAATGCTGAGGACTTTCTGTGTACCTGATCATGGTGCTGTGGAGTAATGAGTCAGTATGGCTGTGCACATGTCCATTGCCAGTGTGAGCTAAACCATATTAAGCACTATTAATTTGATTGTATGTCCATGAGTAGAAATGACTCATCTTTGCAAACATTCAGGGTGGATTAAGATGTAATTGCCTCTAGGGCATCTTAAAACCATTTGCTGGTTATTCCTAGTCCTGTCATATTAGAGCTGGCTGATCTTTATGACTGTCCCCCTCTTTTTCAGGGCAAAACCGGCTGCTTCACCTATCTTCCGATTACGCTGAGTTAAACTAGATGGCTTTGAATGAAGTATGTTAAAGTACGATCACACATCCTAGCCAGAAGTGGAGATGTCATTGACTTCTAGCCTGTGGTCAGAGATGAACGTTTGGGACACTCAGAAGCAAATATTTCAAGTATTTCTCATTTTCAGACAGATAAGAAAACAGGAACGGGATTTTTTTTTTTTTGCCTGTCTGCTTATACGAATAAGAGGCAGCTTTGGATGCTTAGGTAACACCTTGGTGACTTGCTGATCTGTGCTTAGACTTGAAATCCCAGATCCAAAATTTGAGGTATTTATCCAAAAAACAAGTAATAAGATGGACATTGAGTGGCTAAATCTCAAAGTCACTGAATGCATGACCTGTGATTCTGTCATGCTTAGCTCTGGGGTTGCAAAGATTTCTGCTTGGTGGCAGATTGAAGTTCAGAGCTGAGGCAGAAGAAGGAATTGTGTCTATGCCCTATGTGGAAGCTTAATGATGATGAAACTTCCCCAGCTCCTACTGAAGCAAATTAATTTAGTTAGTAAGCGCAGGAGCAGGCTCTGGAGATGTGTGATACAGGCTGGGAAGATTTGAAGCCCCATGTCATTCAGTTCAGATTTAGAAAACTGCACCAAAATACTGCCATTTGATCATTTTAGGACTCTCTTTTGAAGTGTAGATACTTTGTACTTCATTCCTATGGTGTTTTCCACAATGGTGGAATTTTAACTTTGGAGACTTCAGTGCCTACAGGTGGTCTGAAACATTTGACACTGACTTGAAGGATCCAAAGTAACATGGCTTGAGTTCATTTCAAGATTGTGTGTACTTTTGTGGCAAAAGTTCCTTTTCTGAGCATGGCTACAACTTATACCTGGCCAGAAAAACATTAATAAAACCTCCATCACCATATTTTGGAAGTAAGGTTTTTTACCATTTTACATCTAAGCTTGATTATCATTTTCTGTAAAGCTGAACCACTGACTGAGAGCAAAGAATGCGGAACCAAATACATATCAAAACTGATATGCTAGGAGTCAAACAATTTTTCCAGACTCATAATAGCAGTGCAAAACAAAGCCTTTTTACCATGTAGTTCAGGTGATAAGTGGAGTTATAAAAGTAAAATATCCTATTTTTTCAGCAAAGGAGTTGCAAATCATGTGACGATACAGAGCGCCTTTGTGGTTTGCTACCTGGTCTCCTTTTGAATTGGGCCCCAGGCCTGGCTATGTTACTTACTCCGTGACCATGTGAATCACTTAACTTCTATATATTTTAGCATTCTTCATTATACAGACATAGAGAAGTTCTAGGACGTTTTGTAGAATACTTTGAGGTTTAGATTGTAAGAAGTATTAGAAAAATATAGTTATTCATAACACTGGCTTATTATGTATGCTGTTAAATTTCTGTATTATCAAACTAATGATGTAGGCATATGCTTTTTCTCTAATGCTTGTTGTTAGAGTAGAATGATATATCATTATTGTGCTGTATGTACAAATGAGGAATGAGTTTAACAAATTACCATTCAACAAACCACAGTTCAGTTTATGCATAAATGCATGCTAAAAAATAATTACCTTAAGATTAGATGCTCTTTATCCTACAGCTGATCTTGAAACCACTTAGTTTGTTAATGGTAACTGCTGTTTATAGGTGCTTCTGGCATCAGAGCACTGGGAACCAAACAAAAAGCATTTAGTATGCCTTTGTGCATCTGAGCTATGTGAAAGATGACGACTTCAAAAGATACTTCTGTACAGCTGGTAAAAGAACTGTGTGCATTTGTCTGATTCATTCTGGTGTAGTGACTGAGCATGAATATTTCCCCAGGAGATTGTAATTGAGAGAAGAAACTCTTTAGTTCTGTCTAAACATGAAAAGCTTGGCCAAGATTTAATATAATTTAAAAGAAGGAGGTGTGCTTACTGACTTTCAGTAGGGACTTGAAATCTATTAGTGATTGTGTTGATAGAGAATATGTTTGTGCCTAATGAGATTACAGGTGATATTTCCAAGCATTTTAAATGCACAGTTCTCTCTCTTGCACTTTCTCTCTCTTCATAAAAATTCCATATATATCTATATCTATGTATCTTCCAGGAAGGCACTGATTTGTAAGGAAGCACCACACAACCCGTTGAAAAAAAGAAGCTTAGCTAAGGTATTGTGAGGGAGAAGAAAATGGGGACTGAGCAGACTGCTTCTGTGGTGAAGAAAATACTGCAGCTGAGAAACTTAGGCTTTCCGTTCATGATCCAAATGAAATCCACTTTCCACCTCCATATGAGGCTAGCTTCAAAGCTGTCTGGTGACTTTCAAAAAGAGGTGCATACAGCACTGTAGCAACCATGTATATCAAGGAGCTGTGCATCCACACTAACATTTTTCCCATTTACATTTTTTAGAGTCAAAATTGATTTCCTGGGACATCTGTGTATGTACACCCACTTTTATTAGACAAACCTTACACCTTCATACCATAAAGTTTTGGCTTTAAGCATGTATCTGTTCTCTGTTCCTTCCCCCTTCTGTTGAATTAATATTGGTTTGTGCAGTCTGTTTTCCTAGGTCATGCAATATTAATGTAGAGCCCTTCCATCTTCAGCTTCTTCCCTCTTGCTATCACCCTTGCTTAGTATATATTATTTGTGCAGTATGCTCCTGGTTCGTAGGTGTCAGCATGCCATTCATTGCCATAAACGTGTAGTGTTAGTTCCAGAATAAGCTACTCCCACAATAAAGAGTTAACTTGCAAGAAAAAATCTGACAAAATAGCAAACTGTATTATTACTAAAAAAAAAAAAAGCATCAGAACAAAGTCTGTCAAGGGATCCCAGAGGGCTGGAAGCCCCCTATTAGAAAAACACAGCCTCTAAAATGAAATTAAGAGATGACTGAATAGCTTCTATAAAACCATTAAGAATAAAGCTGTCAAAAATACTTGCAGAAGCACTGCAAGGGCTTTGTCCCAGGGACCATGTGCTGTGCTCTTTTCCTGAATTTTGTACTCGGGACCTAAAACGGAGAATGTTTTGCTTTAATTCAGTCTTGACTGATCCAATAATGGAGTTAAATAAGAAGTGTTAGTAAATAATCAAGCAGGGCATAAGGTATAGCTATGCATAAAGACTTGCTGCTTTGAAATGCAATAGAGGTACCGAAGAGTTCAGTAGCAAAATAAGATAAACATAATCCTGCAGCCAGGAGAAAGCAGAACCTGACAGTGATTTTACAAAAGTATTGTGATTTTTTTAAAAGCTTGAAAATAAGAAGGCGAAAGGTTTTGATGATCAGCCACAGTTCAGGAACGAGTAAAAGAGAGCTATTTCTGGTTGTATTTTTTTGCACAGAGGAAAAGCTCTGATGGTCTCTGCCTTTCAGGATGGAGTATTGTTGACAGAAAGATGTTGCATTCTTCTGGTATATGTAATAAAAGTGCAACAACTTTATTTTCTCTGTATGTGTCAATGAAAGTGGAACAAAAAGCTCTGCTCTCCATACAATGTCTGAAGAGTTGCTGCTTTTTGAGTTTGATTCTCTATCTTGCACAATGGAGCCTATATCACAGTGCATGCTATTTCATATGAGAACTTTAAACTGAGCTGTTAAAATGTGATGTACAGAAAATACACAAGTTGGTGTCAAGGTTTTATAGCTGTCTTGAATGTCAGATGAGATTCTGGTGAGTCCTTTCTGAGCTGTTTCTATGCTTGATTGCACAGTATATACATGCTTATGTTTTCATTATTCTATTATACTGTTTTATTATACTATTATTAGTTGAAATTAGTTAGGACAGAAGGGGAGGGGTTTAGTATCCCAAACGCAGTCTTTGCAACTTTGATTTTTATAGTGATGAAAATAGAGCCACAATCACAAATGCCTTTAGGGGAATAATGATGCTGTAGTGGAGGTATCTTTGTAGCAAAGGGAAAAACATCTGTATCCATCATTGCTCAGGAACCCTTATCAGCCTTTAGCATTAGCAAATGAGACAGCACGTCTCAAAAAAAAAAAAAAAAAAAATGCAGGAGGCACAGAAGTATGAGAGCTCTTGGCCCAACAGGCATTCCCTTTTACTAACTAATATCAAAGAACCAAAGAAATAGATGTTAACTGTGTTTTTGTAACAGGCAGAGGTGATAAAAGATTGATTCATGTGCTAAGGGGAGATGAAGTTTTTATCAGCTGCTCTCCTCTACCTTCTGGCCCTCATCTTGTCTGAACTACAGTTGAACCTCTGCTGTTGATGCTGTGGGATTTGGTGTGCCGGGGTGATGCAGTGCACTGCTTGTATGCTTCTGTAACCTTGCTCATCTTCTAGGAGTAAAGCAACAAGAAGTTTTCAACCAGTTCATTCTCTTACTATGTTCAGATCTGCTGAACAGCTATTTAGGCTTTAATCCCTGCCAGAAATGTGTTGGGAGCAAAGTGGAAGTTTCCTTTGGAAGCACTGGATGTAACATTAGTTTGAGTGGGGACAGAGAATAGCATCTCCTGAGCAGTTAGGAAAATTCTGAAGGGCAACAGCATAGGATTGAGCATCTAGGTCTTGGGTAGAGCTGTTGGTTCAACCACACTCTGGAAATGGCTTGAAGAAGGTCAGAAACTCAGAAAAATTATGTGTGTGTTTTGAGGTGGAGAGGCAAACAATGTTCATACTATCAAAACCTGAAATGTCACAGTAGGAATCTCTACCCATTGCAGGAACTGTGGGGATATCTTAAAGTCTTCTCCTGGTTCCTTTTCATTGGCTACTATTCCTCCAGCGTTTGTGAAATGCAAGACATTTAGCATCTGCTTCTCTTGAGTTGGTGGTCTATCCTTATTTTCTCGTTTTAACTTTCCATTCTTCTCTGTCTTCTCAGAAACACTTCTCTTTGCATACTGATGGTGGCAATGTGCTCCAATGGAGGAAGTATTTTATGAACACTTGGGTGTTATCTGTGCTGCATCCTTCCAGATGGTTCAAAACCCTGGACACTGGCATAAGGTATTTTCAGAGAGGAAATGATTTCACTCACTTCAGCTTTTCTGGTAACGAATTATAGCTAGAGTTACAAGCTGAGAATTGCTGCCCTGAATAGTCCAAACTTTGATCTTAAGCTTTTTTAGCTCTTATTCCTGTGGAGTGCAGCTATTTTGCTGCCTCATGCTGATAACTCCATTCCACATAAAGGACTCTTAACCTGAATAATCAGTTTCCTAGAGATGTACCAAAAAATTCACATTTCAAAAAGGATCAAAAAAAAAATCTCACACTGGTATTTTAAATTAGGAATCATAGGGGTGTGGATATGGGGACAATGAGAAATATTTTTCTAGTGCCTTGATAAATGAGCACTGCCAGGATGGCTGCGGTGTTTGGTCGTATAGCATATGAAAACTTGTGTGCTTGGGTATGTTGATAACCCAGATGGTTATAAAAAATTTCTAGGAGACAATCTTCCATCCTCTAGAAGGGAATTTACTAACCGTAACCCAAACCATTTCATCTAATTGCAATAGGACCACGGTGTTCTGTTGTCCACAAGTTTCCATGATATGACCGAGCTGAAATCTTTGCTCTAGACAGAGAGAGGAGGAGCAGTTATTAGGTAGTTATTCCCTTACGATAGAGCCACACACTAATATTGGCGGTTTAACTGAAACACTGTACAGCTAAGAGTGTATTTTTAGAAGTGAATACAGCATGGCCTGAAGGATGTGCTTTGAAATGATAGAGAGATAGGAGGTACTTCCTGGAATATGAATTGGGGACTATCAATCAGCTGAGGCAAAATTCCCATTTCATTCATGGATGAGTGGGGAATAATTTTTGTAAGAGGATAGTGATGTATGAATCAAATGTTTTTCTTCTCACTGACAGGACAGTCTTTATAATTACAGATGACCATGCTTCAGTTGCCTTCCACTTTCAGCAAATGACACTGAATATTAGTGATTCTGCCGTATATGCAGGAAGCGCTTCGAAGCTGCAATTCTGCAGAATTTAGCAGCATAAGACTCCAGAATATGCAGTCATTGAGGTCTTTCTGACTTGAAAATTAGATCCCTAGCACTGCAAGTGATGCCAGAGTGGTTTTTTTTTTTTTGTAGTACAGCAAAATATGAATAAACTTATGCCAAGGTGGTTTCTTCAGCATATTATCTGTATTTATAGACAGCAGCTATTCTAGTATGAGGTATGGGGAAGAAGTGTTTTGGGACTTTTGGAAAATGCTGGTATGTGACAGAAAGAGAAGGCTTAGAGCTGTTGAAAGGGATACTTCCAAAGACAATGATGCAGTTGTGGGAGAGGCAAGCTAGATAACGCAAAACTCTTAAAATGACAGTCCTCCAAAATGAGTAAGTAAGTCTTCCCAAAGGAGTTATGGGAGAAGAATGTTATTAATGTGGACCATTTTTAGCAAAATATGATCTGTGATGGGCATCAAAAGAGATTCCCTGGTGCAAGGAGCACAGTCCAGGCTCACAAGGTAGGAAAGGGAAGATGCAGTGGGAAGATGAGCAGAAAGTTGATTGCTGGTGAGACACTATAGCAGCAGGAATAGCACTGGGCTAGAGCTGTGTGAGTGTCAGCAAGGACCTTTAAATAGAGTGCTGGATGCAGGGGGCTGAGCAGATGCTAACAACTTGAATATTGACTTTGAACTGCAGCCTTAATATCTCTGTAGAGTGAAGTTTGCTTTCTGTTAGTTAAAAAACTTGATGACCTTTTATTTTACAATCCACCTTTAAACTCTGAAAAAATAGCATGCCTCCACTTTTTATACTTTACTGTGAACTGCAGAAGAACCATCCTCTTCCCTTTTGTCTGAATCTTTTTTATATTGAAGGCCTGTCCTGTAAACAGACTCTTGCCCAAATCATTGGGAGCTCCTTGTCACCTGCTTGCTTTACCTCTGCCATTGACTATTCTGGGCTCTTTTTCCCAAGCTGCTTGCTAGATCTTTCAGCCACCTGCTTTCTGGTGGATAATGTCATGACAGGAGAAACGAAGCAGGATGTGGTAGAGCAAGAATGTGGGTAAAATAAGCAATAAGGTCTGTCTTACTCTTCAGCCCCTTAATTTTCTTTGCTTTCATTCCCACACAGGAAGTTTGTTTTAATTAATCATCTAAGTTAGTGAAGTCTGATTTTTTTTTTTTTTTTTTTTTTTTTTACATTTTTTTTCCCCCCCACTGGTGGTGTTCTGCCCAGCCTGTTGATGGACATGGGGTGGAAGAAAGGGTGTGTGAGCATCTCTCGGGCATGTCTGCTAATTCTTGTTACAAGAGGCTGTTTCTGCCCATCAGAGCTGGAGCTCCCAAGTTGTAGTTTCCCTTTCCCGATGTGACCGGACTGCACGACAGTCACCGCGTGCTCTTGCCCATCAGTAATATCAATCTGCAGAGAGCTGTGCCGCTTGTCAGACTCGCTGCACAAGGATCGCCCCCATTCAAATAAAATTTGTTTCTGTTTAGGAAGCCTTTATTTGAAAGGACTGCCACGTACCTGGTGGCTTCAGAACCAGCTGGGAATGCTGAGCATGGTGTCAGCCTGCTCCTAGCGAGCTGGCCGCCCTGTGCCTGCTTTGTGCAAATCTGTTTGGAATATCATAAATTGTATGTTTGAGAAAGTACTTATTAATTGATGATATCCAAATGGTTATGCATAGTCTTGTATGTGATAGATATCTCTCTAGCTCCCACATCTGAAGCTTTATTTTAAAGAGTACTAAGGTGTGTTTGTGCATATATGCTTAATTCTAGTAGCTTTAAGAAGCTCTGGTGGAAATTGTTGTTTCTCTAATTGAAGTGGTTTGTTTGTTTGTTTGTTTTTTTTAAATCTGCTTTTGTTTCCCCTTCTAACTTCCCCAATAGAAGTGGTGATAATGAACATAAAACTGCCCTAAGCATTTGTACAAACCTCACTATTGACCCTGGGTGAGGGCTGCCTGGCTACACTGGGGTGTTGCTTTCTCATAACCACTACTATTAGCTAAACCAGTTAAAAATAAATATGGAGAAGCCAATACATATTGAAATCAGGAGGTGCCATAACAATGCAGTTCTTGCCCACCTCTCCCACAGTGTTGGGAACCTGTATTTTTCTGCTCACCTGACATGTCAGCTCCTTTGGATGCACATTTGCTGTGGTTGGTGCTTGATAGATGAAATGCAAGTTCTTCCCATAGACCTCTACAGAGTTGACTGATGATCATCTCACAGGATTAAGCTCTTTAGTATAGGGACTGGCTTTTGACTACAAACTCTCCACTGGCAGCAGTAGTCTTGCTTCTTGGCACAAAAGCTTTTGTCATGGTCTTTTGCATGACCATGAGTGACGATGATGAGCGCTTTGCTTTGGGTGAGGAGTTTCTCATAGCTGACTGAGACAAGGTTTAAGTCTTTGTGTCAGCATCCCTATTGATGTCAAAACCTCTAACTATGCTTTTCTGGTTCATACAGAGTATAATTTTCAAGACACATTTAAGGAGTTAAGAGGATACTCCTGTCTTTATAGAGCAGCACTTTTGAGATGTGACAGTCAGGACATTCTGTCATTGCTTATGAAATAAAATAATTCAGCCCTAATGCAGCAAGTGGATGCAGAGAATTCAGCTGTACATGCGCAGCTGAAGATGTGCCACTGCTATTGGAGTAAATGGTTATGGTTTTAGTGCTTACACGTCTTAGAAAGCAAACTTGTTTAGGATGATTATTTGGAACAGTGGCTGGATTAGGATGAAAATAGTGGGAAGGAGTTAACTCAGCTAACTCTTCCCACTGTGTTTTCTCTCCACTGCCCCACATTGATTAATCACATTCTGCTCACAACTGCTTCCACCTAGAAGTGAAAAGAATAGAACTGCTTCTTTATGGCACTTGCAAACTTGTCTGGCTTAGCAGTCCTTAGGTTTTTATCATCTCTAGAAATGCAATCTTTGTATTTTATTTTTCCCTTGCTCCTCTTCAGTGTTACACGGTTTCCTTCAGGGGCTGACTTTTTTGCTATCTTCTGTCTGAGGTGACTGTAGTTCTTAAGATACCTCAACAAGTTAGTTGGAACAGTCCTTGCAATTTGAAATTCAATATTTCTCTTTATGCTGCTTTTCCTTATTTTTATTTTAGAGTTGTCAATCCTACCTGTGAGATTGGTTGTATTTTTGAAGCCGTTTGCTTATTGCTTTTACATTCCTATTAAACTGCATTGGTGCCTGCTGCCTTTAAACTTAACCAGGATGAATTTCAGTTATACATCCCCCGTCCCTTAAGTATTTCTTCTTTCTGTAGTGGGCTTTTCCATGTATTAGTGAGGCAGAATTGTACCTCCATAGTTGTGTTACATTAGCTCAATGCCAGGCCTTCCACGTGTCAAAATCCTTTGTGTTCTTCCTTAAGTTCTTAGTTTCTCTGAGCATTCAGTATTAGATAACATAGCTCTGGGCTCAGTATGATCTCTTACCATCATTGCCCTTATTGTGCTGTTAGGCTAGCCAAGTAAACAATGGCTACTTTTATGTTGCAGACATTGCTTTATTATGTAGACAAGTCAGTGAATATTCATAAAATCACACATACTGCTTATGTACCCATTTTAGCACATGCTGCAAGTGTTACTTTCACATCCAAAGAAACATTTGAGCCTTAAATACCTTCTTGACTTCATTTTGAATTTCCCTCTCTAGCACACGTTTGGATTCTTCCTGTAGTGTGTTATGATAGGGTGTGAATATTCAGAATGTGTGTCTTGGGGGGAATGGATCAGCAAGTGTTGCATTGGCGTTGATAGAGCAAAACTCCATCCTCAGTGGGCTCTGGTGCTTTAATTTAACATGTTCAGTAAGCCATCTAGTTTATTCCCTTTAAAATCCTTAATGCTGAAAATTTTTATACTGTTGAGACCTTTTCCTTTACCTTATGCATCATGATGCATTAATCTCTCGTTGTGGTTTTTTTGTTTGTTTGTTTTGTTTTGTTTTTGTTTTTGTTTTTCCCGGTTTGCACTCCTGGAAATGCATTCTCACTCAGGCCAATTTCAGTTAATATAAGAATTAGGTTTTGCCTGACGTTTGTTTCAAATAGCTTATCTAAGGAGCAGAAATAATGTCTGGAGCTAATTTCACTAAGATTACCCAGGGCTGTATATAAATCACTATGTACATTTCATTTCCTTTACCACTAATTTTGCTGTTCTCTCTGGAAGCGCTGACCAGGGCCAGAGCAACCATTATCCTAGACTTTCATGAGACATAGTCTGTTATTTTTACTTGAAGCAGGATTGATGATAAATTAACTTCATTAACTTCAAGCCAGTGCCCAGCTCTTGATTTCTAACCATTTTTTTTTGTTTTGCTTAGAGATCACTAGCTGCTAAAGAATAACATCAGTCTTCCATCAGAAGTGAAATTCATCTCTCCTTTCAGAGCTTAGAGGCAAAGGGCCTCTTCTGAAGCTTGCTTGAAATAGATTTAGTGTTTTTGCCCCTGCTCTTTATAACCCTGTTATCATCAGAGGTTACTGTCTCCAGAGCCCTGCCAGCAGAGCAAGCTTCACTAATCCACTGCAGTCAGAGTCCTCTGAGTTATTTCAAATAGTCTGAAGGGTTTGGGCTGACAGTCTGAAGGGTGATATCTTGGCATTTTGCCTAATAGAGAGTAGGAGGGGAAACTCACGATTGTTTTCCCCAGCAAAGGTACAGGTGGAAACAGTCTCCAGCCCCTTGGTGGTGATACATGGTGTGAAGGTGCAGTTACTGGTGGCAGGTGGATATTTCATTTGTCCTTTGCATGTAATGGACCATGGGACAGCTGAGCAGAAATGGCTCAGGCCTGAGCTGAGGCTAGTGTCATGACCCTCTTCCCATCTGCTCTGGAGCATGATTTGCCCCAAAGAAAACTTGGGAGAGGCAAAGATGTGTCTATTGTGTTGATTACTGATGCGGACTGGTGCAGATGGTGGAGAAAACTGTGCAGCCTTGGGATACTCTGCAATATTTGTGTGAAATATGCCCATAGGCTAGCGGTTCCAACTTATTAATTAACTTCTGCTCTCTTGAAGGCAATGCTGCTTCACACTGCTGTTGACCCAGTGCTTCTGCCTCTAAGGTGCAGGTCCAACCTGAAGAGCCTGGAGCCAGAACTGGGCAGTCTATCTCAGCAGGACTGCGATGGCCAACTGGATTCAAGCGCAGCGTATCGGTACAGACTTGCTTTGGCTGTAATTTGCACCGAATAACTAACTTGAATTCTGTCCCCTCTTAGCTGATAGCACCTGCAAGCATTGTATTTTGAACAGAAAAAATTTCTCAAGACTTTCTTTATCAATTAGCAATTTATTGCACTTTGGCCTTGTGAAAGAAGCCCAGAGTTCTTGTGGGAAAGGCTTTACTTTGCTGAGAAGGTGTTCCTGGAATTGCTGTTGGCTCTCACACCTTGTCACCAACAGGCCTTAGTGGTGCTGCCCAGCCTCATCTGGGACCCCTGGCCACATCCTCTGCCCATGGGCTCAGGGGCTTCATTTAAGCTCAGGCTTAGGCACACAGGCCTGGCACTACATTGTAAGTGTAGCTGCTCCTAGGTCTGTTCCTGCATTGTTGTTCAGGTTTCCTGAACTGAACTTGGACCTGACTTGGTCCTTTACATCTGCCTGATGATCACTGGATCATTGATAGGACACATTGCTATCATTATCTCAATTCTGCTCGCCCAGCTCTGGTGCAATGGCACTGAACCCTGTCGGTGGTCTTACTGCCCAGCCTGCATGGTGGTCGCTGCCAGCTCTTGGCTCACCATCCCCTTAGGGAGCAGTCCCTTGGCAATTATGCAGTAATAATAAATAAGATATCATGCTTTATTCTGTAGGATTTCAAAGTGTTTTGTAAGAAGCGCATGGCTGTCTACTTCTGAGATACAGAGGAGATAACTAGGCAGTCATCAGGCAAGTAGGGATGCTGATCAGAAACCTTGGTGCAAGTACCTATTTCTAATTTCCTGAGTGACATGAAATCCATGATGCCAAGCACATGAAGCTGAGATTTATTTCTTGTGGCCCTCTGGGAAGGTTGGCTCTAACAGGATTTCACATCCTCATTTCTCCCTGAGTGCTCCTTCCCATCTGGCATAGGAGAGCTGGGATACCGCTGGACTCTGTCATTGCCTGTTTACTGATCTGCTGAAAGGTGTTTCAAGGGGAGGCGGCTGTCAGCTTTGTGACTTGAGTTTTGGTGCTTCTTTCCTTGCTGTTGTAATTTAGCAGGGCTCTGTTGATTTAGAAGTAAACTTAACTTTTTGGCCTTCAAAAATCACCATTCCAATCCAGGTGAAATTTTTAGGCTGTTGAAGCTGAGAATATGGCCAATTGGTCTGTAGCCCAATCAGTAATCCTTGGAAATAAGAGAATCACTATAACTTTCAGCTCTAATAATGGCTTAAATAAAACATCTGTATGCTGTGCATCTTTAATATTACTATGATTTATCAATAGATGAGTGGAAATGGATATATTCACTATCTCATGTGGTTCATTTGGGGTTTTTCCTTAATTAAGCTGTATGATATTGCCCTAGGTTCTGGAGAAGGTTTTGCTGACCTTGTAGGATGTGAAAGGCCAATAAACTGTCATTGTGTGAGAGGTGTTCTGTCTTCGTCGGGAGAAGATGATGCATCTGAAGGAGGTAAGCCCAAGGAATGGATCTGTTGGTACATGCTGCATTGGATAATGCCTGCCATCAACTCCCTTGGTACGGGAAGTTTTAGTTTATTCTGGCGGTGAAGACTGATGCTTCCAAAAGAGTCTCAGGGTTTGTTACCTTCCCTGAGGAGATAGGAGATGACACAGGCTTGATCCTCAAATTTTTGGACCTAAATGGGACCTAGATTATCCTGGAACAACAAGATTTGGAGTAGTTTTGCTGTTCTGTGTAAATCCTCAGACATATGTCACTGCCAAAACTCCTCGTTAAGAATAACAACAGTTGTTTCAAAAAGAACTAGATGCCTTGTACTGGCACACACTTAAACCTTGATCTCGTCATCTCCTCTTTTCCCCTTTGGATGTGCTATAGGATCCTAATGGCCATCATCCAGTAAAGATCATTTTTAAAAAAAACCCCAAACCCCTTTTTAAAATATAGTACACAACACAGATCTTAGTTAAGAAAGAGATCTTGTTGAGACATTGGACCTCCAGGGAGGTGACACTGAGCTGAGGTGACAAGGAAAGGTCTGTTGTTTGCTACCATTGCTGGAAGGGATGTAGGTTGTTCTTGTGTCTTGCAGTCAGGGTGCTGAAGAGCAGTGAGGGATGTTGCTCTGAAATCTTCACTGCTGTGACAAGAGCAGGAAAGTGCAGCAAACACACATCCCTTTTCATCTCAGACTGGAAGCTCACTGCAGACCTGATCACTGAGGCACATGTGTTAACGTAATATGTATGGGGGGAATCAGAGGAGGCTTATTTATTAAAGTTTCAAACACTTTGAAGTTATGAGCAGATGAGATCAGGAGAGACTGTTAGGCTTGCATAACTTACAGAATAGAATTATTTAGGTCATTTGCTCTGAAAAAAGAGGTTTAGATCTTACACTGCCTGGCAAGTTAAAAGGTCTCTGTATCTGAGACGGCTGTAAGATCCTGAGGAGACAGATGAGTTGGACTAATCCTGTGGTGAAGGGCAAGGGACATTTCCTTAATAAAGAGTAAATTTTTTTTGTTAGATTTCAGTTATGTATTATCAGGGGAACTTAGAAGGACATTGTTAAATTAACCATGTACTTAGTTCTTTGTGTTGAACACTTTATAAAAATTCAATCTTTTATTTCTCCTTTATAGTTTTTTAGGGACTACCAAAGTCAAAAAAAGGTTGTGACTGTAACAGGGCATTATAATTATCTGCAAAAGCTGGTGGAGAATAGGAAGGCTTAAAATCTGAGTGAGGCTCAGAATTACCTGGGAGAACTTGGGTCACAGTCATTCCCATCACTGGTGCTTTACTTCCAGCCTTCCCACTGGTAACTGGGAATCTTTCACCTCTGATTTCCCCTGGCAAGTGTGATTCACTTAGCTCTAAGCTTTCAACAAGCTTTTACAGCCTGATTAAAAGAGATAGGGATATAAAACCACAGTATGGCAATGCCAAAATGGGGCGTTTGTTCAATAGCAAACTATGTCGTCAGTGAAAATACAATTTTCAAATGTCATGGTGCCTAAATCTTAGCCTCACACTTACTGCAGGTGAGGAGGGAGTTCTGATCACTTCAGAGAAGCTGTCAAGTGTAGGACAGGAAGGTGTACTCTATCAAGCTGTACTAATAAACAGAAGTGACTGTATCTGCTCGCTGCTGGAGCCAGGTCTCCTGATCCTCTACAGCTGTTACTAATTCTTTTGGATAAGAGCAACTCGTTCTAGGTCCTGGGGAAGTCCCTTATACCTTGCAATAAGCAGAAGTACTTTCTACTAGGGATCGCTCGTAGCTTCCCCCATCAGCACGAAGTGGTAGAGTAGGGGAAGACTCTTCCTCCCTTCAGGATGTGATTGGAATTTGGGATTGCAGAGGTGGTCTTAATCCAAACCTTCATACCGTTACATGAGTAGAAGTTAAAAATGAAGTTCAACCTGCAGTAAGTTATGAAAGCTCCTCTTCAAGTTCTATTATTTTAATAACCCACTGAGAACAGCAGCTGCTACCACAGAGCAGATAGGCCCACCTACCCTGAAGTTGATTAAAGCCTGGACTGTAACATTTTTTGGCACTTCTTGTAAAAGAACAGTCTTCCAGCTTTTAAAGTTTTACATCCAACAGATCAGACTTGATCAGAACAGTCACAGTGAAGAGGGTTTTTGTCATTCCTAGTCAAAGATTGCAGGTTTTTTATTGACACAATGGTGCAAGGGACAATCTGAGCTTGCCCCAACCAGGCTGATTTTAGCTGTGATTGTCCAGCAGTCAGGTGATCATGGCATCGTTTGGCTTCAGTTTACTTTATTTCATAGTAATAGCAAGCAACTATCTGTAAAAATAAAAGATGGTGTAGCAGAGTGAAAAGGCAAGGTGATTTTGGAGGTTCCAGTCAGTTAGCAGTCACTAGAGTAGAGCTGCCTTGTCACTGAGTAAAACCAGTTAGAGAATGGAAAGAAAAAAAAAAAAAGCCAAGAAATAATTGGGAACCAAAGGAAAGAAAGATGATATAAACAGTCTCTGTCAAGAAAACATGAAAATGAACCTTAGTGGATTTGAGGATGGAGGAGGACTGGCACCATGAACACTGAACTCCTAATGGTGAAGACCTCAGGATGCTGATGACTTGTCATCAGTGCTACCCTCACTCTGCTCGAGGAAAACTGAAGCTGTGAAACAGATGGACACTGGAAGGGTGAATATAATAACATAGAAAAGGCGCAGATAATAGATGTTTCTAAGAGGATTTTTTGTGTATGTAACAATTTTAACTGTATGGTGCTTTTCTGTATTATTGTGGACTATAAGTGTTAGTATTATTGCAGTTGTGCTAATAACTAATATAATAGCAAGTGAATTTTAAACTAGTTTGGCAAGATATTAATTAAACTAACAAAAAAAAAAATCTTAACTCCGTATATAATATGATCACTTTTGGCCCGTAACCAGATTTTGAGAGTACCAGTCCAAAGCATTTCCCACAGCCTCCCTTTGCTTGCTAGTACTTCAACTTGCCAGAAAGTTTTAAACTCATCACTACTTTGTTGTTGGTTTTTTTTTTTTTCCTAGCCCTGCTACTTAACATGTGTGAGGAGTACAGTTTGTTGTCCCTCCAAAAATAGGAATTCTTCCGTAATTAAGATTTGTGGCAACTGCAGAGGTCTGCATTTCTAGAATGTATGAAAATAAACATGTAATACCATGAAAACACCGTAAGGGATCCAAGTGACATAGGCCGGGGAATTCTTCTTGCTGTCTCAGCTGTCATTCTGTATTCCTCAGAAGCTGCATGATCTGACATACCCTCTGATACTGATTTAAAGTTGCTGCTTTTTCCTTTATTTTCAGGCTGTGCTGCTATAAAGGGAAAAAGGTAAATAAAAATCATAATTTTATTCCCATTGTTTGGAGTCAGAAGAAGTAGATCTATTGCTCCTCACAGCCCTGCTGTAGACAGAAAGATCTCTCAAATTTTATGGGTTAAATTGCTAACTGAGTCACAGCAGCGTTTAATGAATTTGGAGGGCAGTGTGTCAGGGGAGCCATAAAAGTCCCAAGTTCTGCCTAGGGCTTCCTAAGGCTTTTACAGATGCTGTGCATCTGGCAATTGCAGTATAAGTTTCTCCTGCCCCACTGAGGATCGACTCATGTCAGAGCTGCTGCCCCCAATGCAGAGCAGCAGACTGATACTGAAACATGTCTGTGTTTTCAGCGGCTACTATGGTTCAAAATCTGTTGCCTCTGTTGAAATCTCTTTTTTTTTTATCTCCAGTGCAGACTGAGATGCTGTGACTCGTGTGGTGGCCACTTGAGTACGGTGACCTGTCCAATGCATCCTTCCCACTGAGGAGAATGGCAGATAGCAGTGTCTTAAATTGCCACAGCAAGGTTCCCCAGGTGCTCATCTGCTAAGGGCCAGGCTTGTGCTGGGCACAGAAGCTCCTGAGGAGCTGCTCCACTGTCCAGGGCTGCAAAATTTATTTCATTCCAGGCTTCCAGCAGCTGAAGATACCTTCATGACAGGATTTCACATGGGACAGATAATGTTGTTTTCCAGGCTGCATGTCAGGCTTCTCTTTCCATTCTACCAGAGAGCGTGTAGTCACTGCAATAAATATCTAGTGGTAAATACATGGTTTTGTACATTGTATTTCAGCATAGCAACACTCAAGCAGATAGCCAAAGTATAAAGTTTCTTTCTGCTTGTGTTGCTTTGTGCATGTTAGTGTTAATGCTTTGAGGGCAAGGAGTACTGCATTGCACTTCAGGAATTATAGCAGCACAGCTTATGATTTAATTTTCTTTTTATGTCACTTGATTTGCTGACCTTAATTCACAGATTCTAGTTTCTGAATTATCCGTGGAAAAAAATGCAGAAAAGGACTCTTTCCTTGAAATAGGCTTGGCCCTCGCGATATGCATTATTCCTTCACCTCCTGCCAAGGACAAAATCACAAAATTACTCAGAAGCTGCAGGGAAATCTAATGGCATCTTCAGTGACTAGCTTTCTTTTTTCTTTTAATTAAAGAATTATAGGAAGAGTGGACATATCATATTAACTGCTTGGGACTTCACTAGGGGAATTTGCGTATTCCTTTTCTCATTAATTTGTGGATTACAGAAATCAAGGATGTCTCAAAGTGCTCACAAAACTTAGGGTTCCTTCTCTACTTTCCCTGCCTTTGGAGAAGATGAGCTGCTATGTGTCTGTCATATTAAAACATACCTCCTGGTAATAGCCCGAGTGCTGTGAGCTATTTTAGTGTACCTGCATATTGCTGTGGAGTATTTCAAATACCTTTAGAGCATCTTTGGAGCTTCTTTATTCATTACCGTCAGCAGTGTGGGGAAACTGATTTGAAAAACCACTCCAAACAAACATAAGCCAAGGTAGGAGATGCAGTAGGAAAAAAAACACAAAATATTAAAATTGCATTTTACGTTAGCCTACATTATGGTAGGTTATTGTGTGTTTATCACATAAGGTAACATCTGATCTGTGGGGAAAAACATAGAACTAGTTTTCACACAAGGGCTTTTTGTCTGTCCTGAAATATAGATGTCCTAAGTGGTGGGTCCTACTCTATGAATACAAACATGCTCCTTTGGTAAGTCTGTAAGTTGTACTCGAATTGTGTGAGTTGAACCATCTCTGAGGAATATTTTCTCCGACCCTGGTGTCTCCTAGTAGTAACCCATGCAGTGCATACAGCTCAATATTCAACGATTCATTGTCCTGAGTTGTTACAAGCACCACTCTATTTAACAGTGTCAGCCTTGATGATTTGCATAAGGTCTTACTGCAGACCAAGAAACAAGTCTGGCACTTATATGGAGATTATGGAGTAGCAGACACTGTCATAGGATTATGTCAGGGAAGGTGGTTCTTTTTGTTTAGTAGCTATAGAGAGATTATAATTGTTTTTGTGGGCTCACTGTAGTGTGAGTTTTTTTGCAAGGGTTCTCAAAGGTCATAATATGCCTGGATTTAGTTGCAGCTTATGAGGACAGAGATCAATATTCCTGTTTCACCCACATGGCAATGACTAGCAGAAGACATGGGAATCATTGCACTCGATTAACCATGTGGTCCATTTGCTCTGGTGTCCATTCAACAGTAATAGGCAGTACCACGTGCTTCAGATGAAGATTTAAGGAAAGGTAATGCCCTCCCCTTTGATGTCATCCTAAGCTCTAGTAGAGTCTGGTTTATGCCTTGAGAAATCAGGGTTTATACCCTTCCCAGTTATTTTATTGTTGTTGTTGTTTCATTAAGTGAATAAATAGCAGAGTAACGTGTAAGACTGTGGCATATATGCTTAAAAATCCTGGACTCCTTTTACCTTGAAATGGTACCAAGCACGTGTGTGTGTTATGACTGTTTCAGTGGATTTTAATATTTTTCATAAATACTCTGTGGACAATGTAACCTCTCTGTTTATGCAATCTAGATGAAACACAAGAGGAGTGCAAGCTTTCCCCCATTGGCCTATCATTATGCCACAAATCAGGAAAGGACAATTTTAAATGCAAATTTTGTTTTTTGAAAGAATTGCCAAGCTGAATTGTGCTGAGTAGTGCTGCCTGTATTCTGAGAGTTCAGAATGTGCTAGGTTTGGTAAAAGACTATAATTTTCTGCTATGATAACACAGCTGTTGGGAATTATGTGGTAGTCAAATTCATGTAAACTTTCCCAAGAATTAGAAACAGTCTTGCACAACCCCAAATACAGAGAGGAATAAGAAGATAACTGCTGGGTGATCATATAATAGACTGTTTTGAAATGTTACCAAGAAGATATCAGATGTGAAGCTGAGCCTGACTCCATAGCCCCAGTTCCTTGATTGTCAACAGAAGACGGCAGAAGAAAGAGCTGCTAGTTGATTCAGTGAGGATGGCAGATCACCACTGATTTGAAGACAAGAAATGAAAAATAGTGGAAAAATGCAGGAAATGGTCTTCGTGATGGTAGTTCTGGGTGCCATGCAAAAATCAATTATAGAAAAAAAAGCCCCATATTCAACTACTTTTGGTCCATATGAGTAACTTCATCTGATCACTTCACTTTTCTCATATGTGAAAAAGATTGATTTTTTTTTTTCCAGCATAACTTTGAAAATAGCTAATTTTTTTTCTTCTACATGGAAAAAAAAAATTTAAAAAAAAAACCCCCTAAACCAAACATCGACAACACAATTTTCAGTAAAATATCTGCTGAAATAAAATCCTTTGAAATCCAGTTCTGAGAAACCATTGAAGTTAGTGGGACTACACACCTATGCTAATAAAATGCCTAAATACTTTAACACCTTGCTGTATTTGTGATATGGATAGAAATTACACAGCTTGAAAATTAAAAGAATAAATGGAATGGGATTGGGATGAGAAGCAGAGAAGACAGAACTGAAACCTGCCATATTAAAAGAGGAAAGTGGGTGAGGTCACTTTGTTAGAATTAGGAAAGAAATACAATCTTACACAGCATCCTGTACATTAATTAGCAGTAATGAAAATAATTGTTCCCTCCAGCTTGAAACTGTGGCTGATTACAATTAAGTGTTCATTAGTAGCTAACATAATTAGACCTTCACTATATTTCATAAATACATGGCTTAATTTATGCAGGGAGGAAGTGTCCTTTGTAGCATTTTCCTGTCTGTCTTTATCTCCTTTTCCATTTACTTCCACAGCTGTTTCTTGGTCTTCTTTCTTAGACGATCCCACTGTGTGTGCTGAACCTGATTATCGAGGCAATTTCTTGCCAAGCCTGAGACGCTTTTATGCTGTTTGTCCCTCGTGTCAGGCAGGATCAGTACGACCCAGGAACTGCAGCCTCACTGAAGTTGTGCTTTTATGCCTCTGATCCCAAATGCATAGTTTAAGTAATAAGGTTTTGTACAACGAGGGAAGAAAGCACTAAAAAAAGTGGAAAAAAACCCCAAAGATTTTCTGCCTTTCTAAAAGTACAGTTTCTTTGTAATAAAACATCCGGTACTTTAGCTGATGTAGGCTACTGTGTCTGCAGTGGATTTGTGCTGATTTTTGTTTTTTACTGAGATCTGGAGGATAGCAACATAACAGTGCATTTCATTACTTTTGATAGAAGTTGCAATGTTCTTTATTTCCATTTGGGGATAAAATATTGTTCACTCATTCTACATCCTTTCTCTCCCACATCCTAATTTAGATGTAAGTTGCATATGAAAATAGTTCCTTTTAGCCTTGTCCCTGTTCTCTCTCTCTTCCACCTTTATTTTCATTGAGTTATGTAACTAAAAATTTAAACATTACACTAGTAAACAGTAACTAACATTTAGCTATTCTGACGGCTATCTGGCAGCTAGAAGATACACATGTTCTAGCATGTTGCTGTCAGAAGACCTTCTGCTTGGCTCACCAGCTCACAGGTTAGGTGGGATGTCACCTTCATTATCATGTGGTTCGTTCTGGTCATTAGCTCTGGAGAGCTGGAGGTGACAGATTTGGGAGCGATTATGGCTGAGCAAGGAGTGCAGTGATGCCTGCCTAGGGAGAAGGGATGGAGAATGGAGACCTAATAGAGTGTAAAAGCAGCAATGGAAAAGGCAAACCGTAGGAGAAGGAGGGAGAGTGAAACGTCTGGAGATGAAAAGGCCATTCAGTGAAGTGAGCAACTAAGAAAACAAAGGAAATGTCACAGGTAGCGATTCCACTGGACTGAGAAAAATAAGCAAAACTGAGCCTGGTTAGTAGGTGGCAGAAGGCTGCGGGGATCCTGGGGTTCAGCAGGGCTTGCCTTTCCCCTGCACTTATTTATCTGAGAACTTAATGACTGATTTTGTCAAAACAGAGATTTCTCACCTTGAGTTCTGGCCCGTTTTAGGTCTGGGCAATTCTGTTCTGGTAGTTGTCCTAATATTGTGCTGATGTTTCATTTTCTAATGGCTTCACTACTTTGCCTCACCTCCTGTCTTGAGTCTTGTGTAGTGTTGCTGTGGACTCTTGAACTGCTGTTGTGTGTTGAAGTGAAGTGGCATCTGCCACCTTAAAGTGCTTGTGGTTGTTCCCTGGGATGAGAAGCATGGGTCAGAGCTATCTAATAAGGCTTTGCCTCCGTGTAAAGCCTTTTGATCTGAAATAGGAGGAGTGATTGCATTACAGAGTAACGATAGAATAAGGACTGGAACCGAGATCTCCTGATTTATAATCCCCCGATTTGGAAAACTCTATATAATTTCACGGCTAAGCTTTAAGATGAAAGAAGTGAATGTCCTTTACAGACTTCTTAAACAGCATACCCTGAAATGAAAAGTCATAAAGCCATTCAGGTTGGAAGGGACCTCAGGAGTTCTTTATTCCAAACTCCAGCTCAAAGCAAGGTTGGCTGTCCAGAAAAGTTGGGCTACTCAGGGCTTTACCCAACTGGACCCTAAAAAACATCCAGTGATGGAGCCTGCACATCCCTGTGCAACCTTTGTCACTGCTTGACCATCCCAGGGTAAAAAAGTTTTCCTCATTTCCAGGTGTAACTCTTCTTGTTTCAATTTATACCTGCTGCCTCTCATTCTCCGGCAGTGCTGTGAAGGGGTTGGCTCTGTGTTCTTTGTAACCTTGTCAGAGATAGTAGCAGACTGCTATTTCTTCCCCTAAAACCATCTCTTCTCCAAGCTGAACAAGCTTGGCCCCCTCATTCTCTCCTCACAGGGCAAGTGCTCCAGACACCAATTATCTTGGTGGCCCTCTGCTGAATTTGTTCCAATTTATTGATGCCTGACTTGTATTGGAGGCCCCAGAATTGGATGCCATAGTCTAGAAGTGGTGTAACAAGTCCTGAGAATCACCGCCTTTGATTCACGCAACCTGGCTGTGCTGCTAGTAATGCAGCCCAGGATGCTCTTGGCCTTCATTGCTGCCAGGGGTTCCTGCCTGATGCACAACCAGGTCAGTGTCTGCTAAGACCTCATGTTCCTTCTCCACACAGCTACAGCCTGTGACCTTGCAAGGGGTTCTTCCTTTCCAGGTGCAGCACTTGGCATTGGTCCTTGTTGAATTTCACAGGGTTCCTGTTGGCCCATTCTTCCAGCCTCTCCTTCTGAACGGCAGCCCTGCCCTTGTGTGTATGAACTTATTCCCCTGACGCTGCCACCAGTTTGGTGTCACATGTGAGCTTGATGAGAGTGGCCTCCATGGCTTCCCTCCTCCAGGTCATAGCTGAAGATGTGAAGGAGGAGAGATCCCAGGATAGGCCCCAGGAGTACTCTGATTGCTACCTCCAGGTAGAGTATGACACATGAATCACTGCCCTCTGAACCTGCCCATCGCACCAGTTTTCAATCCATGTAGTTGTCTGTGCATTGAATATAATGCACAAACTTGAATATGTGACTGTTTTTGGGGAGAGCATCAGAAGATAAAGCTGAGGTAAATGACATGCATTGTTCTCCCCTTATCCTCAGATTCATTCATTTTCACTTAGTAGGTGATCAGGTTGGTCGTGCATGATTTATCCTCGGTAAATGCAACAGTGCTAATTATAACAAGCAAAGAAACAAAAGCATTGTTCTGTTCTTTGTGCAAGAAACTCAGCTTTTCTCTTCACGGGCCAGTTAGCACTTTGTTACCTTTAATAAACAAGTCTTCTGCTGCTAGCCCCTTTACCTTTTTGGATCTAAGATGGCCAAAAAGGGGAACCTGAATCCTCTGCCCTGGGAAAAATACAGCAAAACCTTTTGTTTATTCAGTCTCTGTGCTTGACAGTGCTCTAGGCTTCACACAGGTGTCTGTGGAATATAATGCAAAATCCGTGTTTGTCTAGCTGGGTCAATCCCCATCAGCCAAATACTCAAAGATGATTGGTTTAAGAACAAAATTGTTCCCCTGGTCTGACGCCCTTGCGTGGTTTTGTGTGGTTTGAGCCTGGCACTCTGCTGATGGCTGCATCTCAAGTGCTGCTTCTGAACGCGACCAAGTCCAAGTCCCACTATCGCTCGTGGCTTTACAAGAGTGCAGGGGTTAGTTTTCTTTGGGAGGCTGACCTCTAGTGTCTCAATATGACAAGCTCAAGAGAAGAGGAGCAGCAGAGGAATGAATACTCTATGGAGTGATGCCCCAAATACGTCCACATTGACTGGCATTTTATGAGCCTGCAAGATACTTAATTTATTTAATAATAAAAGAGGAAGTGTTGCTATGGTATCTTGAGGTGTATTTATACTGCTATGGCCTCATAAGGATTCCATGATATTTTTAATCTTTATTTGAATTACTGAGTTCAATTTTTTGAAATTGCAGGGGCCTCTTACATTTTTTGATTATGCGGTGTTCTGTGAGATTGAAATATTAGTTGAAACAAGAGCTGTCTTGCTCTTTCCTGAGAAGAAATCAAATAATCTCTGAAGCCCCAGCTATATGCAAGATTTGATTAAAAGCCTTATGGAGGTCACTGGAACAGCCAGTGCTGAAACAGAGTCATTTTTTATACATGAAAACCATGAGCTTAGCCTTAGAAGCAAGACAGAGATATCTGTGGCGGGTTTGTGTGTCTGCCTATGCAAAAATCCAAAACATGGGCAGTTTTTTATGGCTTCAGGTCAGACCCCACAATGCACCATGGTTCAGCTGTGAGGTATTGGGCACTTTTGAATTCCCATTGACTTAGCATCATTCTGTATTCACTCCCAGACGATGTCTGGGATAGTGGAAAAGGTATTTGATTGTTTTGGTGATGCAAAAGTATTTCTAAAGCAGGTGTTTATAAAGCAAAATGAGAAGTGCTTCATTTCTTACTATGGTACTCCAGGGGAAGCTGTTTGTTCCCTCATCTGATCACTTTAATGTACATTTTATGACATTTAAAGCTTATTATGGAATTTCTTTGATATGAACTTATATAATTTCAGTTGTGGACAGAGAACATAACTTTTCAAAATAAGAAGGAGAGCTTCTCCAGAACTTATTTGAAAAGCAGCACAAACATTTTTGCACAGCAAAACAATCCTAGCTGTTCTTGAAATTTCTGCTGTAGAGACTCCTTTCCCTGCCCTGCACTCCAGAAGCTGAATGCTGTTGATATAGAGCTAGAACAAGACATGCTGGTGAGTGTTGAAATCTGTAGTTAAAGTGAAGGATCTGGAACGTTAATTCTTCCGTTGTTTGATCTGTTGAACAGATGTCACTTCACCTGAGCCTAGGGTCTTATTTTGCTAACTTCAGTTTCCTGCTACCTTGTCCTTGAAAGTGTGTTTGTGAGCCAGTTTTGTATATGGGAGCTAATACCTGTGAACAACTATACTGTTGTGTTTGTGGTGTGCTGCTTTACTCTGCAAAACACTGGCTCATCTAAGGTCCACAGCAAACAAGATACCTTATATTGCTATAAACTAGCTATTGCGGATGTTGGGAAGTTCTTGCAGAAGGCTTCTTTCCCTTGCAGTGCATTATTCCCATCCCATCAATTCAAATAGCCTGAATTTATTGACCTTCTGGCAATGGTGCTAGACTTTTCTTTTTTTTTTTAAAGGACAGCTGCCGAGAAAATTAATCTTGCCTGAAGGGCTGTGTACTGCGAGAATGTCATGAAATATCTGCCTTATTTTTACTGCACAGTAGTTTAGTGGCCAGTGTTTTCAGAGATGTTATTTTGGCTTCTTTGTTCTCTTTTCACCAGGCATCATAGTAAGAGTTAGTTTAACAAACATAAGTGAACGCACATGTTTCACATATAAAAGGAAAATGTAAGCAGGAGTAGACAAGTTGGGGAGTTCTAGAAATGCAGATCCAAAACTGTTAATGTCCCTGGAACATCTCATGCCATGGCAATAAGCATGTGACAGAGAATTTGTAGCATGAATGAAAAATACGTATGTTACTGTCACATTAAGGGTTTTGCAGTGCACTCTTCACTGGGGTACGATATCTGTGGTGTTTTTGTATGTCTGACTTCTCTGGAAATCATTACATTTGTGATGATCCATTTGTGCTGTAGTACATATCTCTATAAGAGGGAAAATTACACAGGCCTACTCCTCCCTTTTATCCTTCTAGTACCACTCCATGTCTGCATTGTTAAAACTGACTACGGCATCCTATTGCAGACTTTTTTCCAAAGGCAATAGGCACTTGAATAGATGACCAGAAATAGCTCTCTTCATGCCAGGAAACTCAATTAAACCATTCTGAAAATGAGCATACAAAGTCTCTTTACTTAATCACACCTCTTCTGCTAACATTACTATCGTACACTTCTTGGTTCTAAGACAATGTTAGATATACCCCAAACATACAACATTAGCTATATCTCAAACATGAAGGAGAAGGAGAAGCAATGCATGGCTCAGAAAATTGTTAGTAGGATTGAGAAATAGCCATCATATTAACATACCTGCATTGTACTGATTTCTGACCTGTTTACAGTTGCCTAGTGTAAACTCATTAAAAAGTTGCATGTAAAACGTTGATGACTTGTAGACTTCTTTAATCCACTATAAACAAATAGACCTTTGCATGCAGACAGCATGGAGCTATTTCCATTTTGAAGGACCCTTTGTTGAAGAACACGTGAAATCAAAAAGTTACTAGAGAAACACGATTCTGACCTTTTTGAAAAAGGAAACTTGAAACTACCCAAAATGGGTAGTTCTATTCCTTACACTCTCAATTTCCTTTCAGGCTGAATGAATAGGGTTTAGCTGACCCTGCAGACATTTTTATGAAGGCTAGATAAATTAGGCTCTTGTCATAGTCAATGGGGAGAAATTGATTTTTCAGGTGTTATTTATTTCTTCCAAAATACATACCTAAAATCAGGGAGATAAAATAATATTTTAAGAGCACAATTTATTGCTATTAGGGACAGAGCTCCATTAAGTTCCATTTTACTCTGATATTTAATTCTTTTATGGGCTAAAAATGACTACTTCATTCTTTGTAAATATTGCAGAAGGTGCTGTGTGTGTTCTCCTTGGCTTAAATCTTTCTTTTTATTTAAGGTATCATTTCTTCACACTGTACTGTGATTATATCACTACAGGACTTCTGTAGAGCCTTTGACGTTCTTCATGTTGTGGGTGTACCTGACCTCCTTTGGCATGACCTTTTATAACCATATAATAGTCCTGGCTCTTCTCTGTGCTTCTCTCCTTCCACGTACTAGCTTTGGCAACCAGCCTTTTCTCATCCCTGCTCCATAACCCTCCACTTCTGGTTTGTACATCTGGGCCTGTCTTCTTTCTTCTAAGCATGGTTTAACTTTTTTGGCTTCATAGTTCCATGATTACGTAGAAACCAGTTCTAGTGCTCAGCCTAGTGTTTTTGACTGTGAAGCTGAATAAGGTAGACAGGCCTCACCATCCACATTTCTCATCTGCAAATAAAGCTTTGCCACTGTTAATTATTTCAACTGAACCAAAAGTTTGGGGCCTATATCAGAAATTATAGAGGCTCACAAAACCCAAAGGATTTTGATATTTTTTGGTTAGAGATGTCCTTTCCTCCACCAAAAAATACGAAACTTGTTGCAAAATACTTTGGTTTTGAGAAGAAAAAAGTGTGTGCTGCCTTAGTAAACATCCCCTAAGTATTGTAGCAAAATGTTGCTTAAAGACAAAACTGAAAAGTTTTGTTTTGTTTTGTTGTTTTTTTTTTTTAAACTATTGAAATGTTTTGGCTTCTTCAAAATTTTTGAGGGGTGGATTTCAGCTAAAAATAAATCTGCCAAGTTTGCATGCATCAACAATATTTGATGGTAATGCATTTTGTACTCACAGTGGGATGCTGCACTTATTTTTAAGTGCTACTGTTTCTTTGGTTATTGAAGTCTTTCTGGTACTAGTAGTATGATTTGTAAAGACAGTTTGGCTTCTTCCTTAGGAGGAGCTGAGTGCCATCAGAGATGATCTGCCCGTAGACCAAAATATGGATGAGGAGCTACACACTGATGTTATACTCCTTGTTGATTTGCGTCTACATTTAGATGGAGATACATGTGCATCAGTTAATGATCATACTATAACCACAAAAACACAGAGGCAATTCTGAACGCCTACAAAAAGGACTTCTCCATTTGAACAATGGACCCTTAGAATTTTTTTGAATGCCAGACCCTTAAATCTGTCACTGTCTCAGTGATTTGAACATGAAGGATGTTTTATGCAAGGTGAATATTTTATGAATTGTAGACAACTAAAAAAAAAAATCTCTTTACAGCATTTTAACTTTTCAGTTAAGGTCTGAAGCCTTGAGAAAAGGGGGAGCTCATTATTAACTGAGGGGAAAATCACTGAGAGCTGCTGTGAGCATGGACCTCTGCCATACCCTGGATCAGACCCAGAGTAATCTCTTCTTGCACAGGGGTGGTGTGTTGTTAGCCTGCACTGTTTTTGAACCAAATCTAAATCCAACCTGCCTTCTTTGTTATTAGCTGGTGAGTGATATATTTTCTTTGTTTGCTGTCTCAGAGCTCTCTCTGGAAAAAAAATTATGATGGTGATGTGTTCATGCTCTTTCTTTCTCTTTCAAGCTGTCGGTTTCATCAGCTCAATTTTTATGTTCCAGGCTGTATGTGCACAGTTGTTGAATGCCTAATAGTACTTCCATTTGCCAAGCTAATCTACTTCTAGTACTTAAAATTCAACTTCACATGAAATCTTTGTCAGCAAAAGAACTATGCTCAGTAGAACCTGTGATAGTTGATAAAGAGTATTTTGAACTCTAGGCTGCAGAAGAGCTATAACTGCAGAGGAATTAAATCACAGATTTCATCATCATGCTATTTCAGGAGAGAAATTAATCACAGAACATTTGTTTTTAAAAAATAAATATAGATCATACTGACAAGATCGGAGGGCTCTTGCAAGTCAGACTGCTTAACAGTGAAAATTATGTAGGCTATAGCTTGACTACAGAGTGGAATATATCAGTAGTAGTTTGTCTTAATATTGTTGACTTGCTGAGATGTTCTGGTAGCTCACAGTGCGATGTCTTTGATGAGTTTAAGCCCATAACAGCAGGTTGAAATAATTGCCCTAGCCTAGTTATTATGTAAGATACCATGACATATAAATATATAGCTTAAAGGCTAAGAGTGTGTATCTCACTGTATGCCAATGTTTTTTCTTTTGGAAGGAAAAAAACTCACATCATGGTGAGATTGCATATAGCATTTTTCAAAGAGAAAAACAGTTGCAACAGCCCCAATAACCTGGTGATAACTCTGTTTTATAAGGTAAACAGTGCTTTCTGGTGCTTCTGTGCACTGGTAAGATTGCTGATGCCACTCTTCATTTAATCGTGAACTACGTGTCCAATCAGCATCTGTACCTCTAACTCTATCAGGTTAAGCTTGGTGCAGTTTGAAACTGCAGTGTTCCTCTGGCTCCAAGGCTGCTCCTGAGCCTCTCAGCCAGCAGGATCTGGCAGAGATTTTTTTTCCACATGCCTTTTCACCCTTGCAAACTTTCCTTTCAGGCACAGGCCTTCCTCTCTTGGATTTGCCCTTCCTGAGTCCTTATTCTGGCTGCACCATTTTGCCAATCTTAACATTTTAGTCATTGAGCAGTTTCCAGTTATTGCCCTGATAAATAGAATGCCCTCTGTCAAATCTCACCTGTGCTTTTACTGCAAGGAATTGAGCCAGAAGCACTATGGTTCCTGCTTTTCAAAAGCATCAGATCCAAACTAATGCTCTATGAGTTTTGAAAAAGGAAGCTGAAGTAGAGGAGGAGCCTAAGATTGCCTTAAAATGACTCACCTGAGGCCATTAGGGAGCCAGTTGTATAGTCTGGGTCTTTGGCTAGTGTTAGACCTATCTTCTTCCTTAGGCATCCAAACTGAGGGATGTGCTTTGGAGGTACGCCTCTTATTGGGGATGCGCTAAGCCCCAGGATTGCTCCATTGCCTGAGCTCAGAGAGATGACAGGGCTTCCTGGTAGCACAGTGGGCCTGGCAGGGCCAATTAAAAGATTTTGCCATGCCCATTAGAGCTAAAGCAAGAAGAAACCTTATTTTTCAGAAGTTGTTTATCTCAATTATAGTAGGCAAGAAATAGTTAGCCAAGGACCCTTAGGGCTATTAACAGCTTCAGGTGATGGTCAGGTTACCCACCAGAAGTAACAGGGAACAGATTCCCCTTGGCTTCTTCTCTGAAGACCGGATGCCTGGATAAGGTTAGGGGCTTCTTCTGAGAGTTTAAAGCTTGGGATTTTTCAATCCAACCTGTGAATTATACTTTCTTCAGACAGAATTTTTATGGCTACTGTTGGGAGGGAATTAGCAAGGAAGCAAATTTGGTGCGAAATAATAATATCCCTAAATTTAAATTTAAATTTTAAAGTTTGAATTCTACTCTCTTGCCTACACAGACCAGGTACAGCAATACATTTTTTTTCAGATGTCAGTGTGTAGCCCTCTTTGCTTTTAACATAGAACAATCAGAAATGCAACAAACTGCAAATGGGAGGAGCAGGTTGCCTGCCTTTGCCTTGTAATAGCCAGATAACCCAACAGACAGCATGCTGCAGCTCTCAGCAAGGCGGCAGTGCTGCTTGGCACTAGGCTATTTCATTTGACTTTGTCTCTGCCTCAGATAGAAATGTAATTCCCAGGGCTTAGTCTGTGCTCTGCTGGTATGATGACAAGGAAAGGTATAGCTCAGGAGCTTTGATTTTTATTTACTTCCAATTTTCCTCATTTTAGAAAAAAATACCCTAGGCAAGAAGTTTTCCCGCCCTGCTCAGGTGGGATTTGACTGAAATAAGGATGTGCTAAAATTCAGAATTTGTAGGCGTGCAAATAGATCTTTTAATTGTTGTGCAATTGCATGGGGAGTAAACACATCAGCGCCTGCAATTAAAGACTCAGTAAGCAGTTGAAAATGTTTTTATAAATTTTCAGGTGCATTCCCAAATGCACAGGTATGCCTATTATAGCATACACTTATGACTCCAGAGTGTACAGGGGAACCTGACTTTAGCATGCATGGGTAGGTTGAATATTTTAGTCCTGCAGACAACAGCAAACATGCATATTTTATGTTTAGTACAAATTAGCCATGCAGGATATCAAATGAGTGCCTGAGGGGAGGTGCAGTGTGTTGAAATTAGAGTCCAAATGAAATCTGTTTAGTATTAGAACAGTCAAATCCTGAGCTAGCTTCTCCACTGGTGTCAATCAGTCCAGCTCCATTAACTTCAGTGGAGCTGTGCCTCTGTGTCTGCTGGGGAAAGGCCTGTTCTGAATATTTTGAGTAAACGCAGCACAGTTCTGTTAATAGATGAAAAACGATTTTGTGCAATTTTTGGAATGTAAATTTACTCTCATGATTTATAAACTAGCTTTGAGCCTGGTCTGTAAACAGTTCTGATGGGGTACTGCCTGTCGTCACGAAGAGCTGCTGGAGAGAGGGTCCAGGTCTGATAGAAGAGGGAAGGCTCTGTATGGAGGCTGAGTAGGATTTGGTTAGAAGCTGACCATTTACCCTGCCAGTGGGCATGGCAACTGCATGTCCTTACCAAAGGGGAGACTTGCACTTAGAACATCCTATGAGCTTTCCTATCTGTTAGTGGCTGCAAATTGCAACTTTGCACTCAGGCTTGCGTTTTCAAAATAGCTAGGTGACTTAGAAGCTGGAGGCATGTTCCTTGTCAGTAGAACCCAGGGTCCTAAATGTATAAGATTTCTAATCATTCTTTCCCGAAGCCCTGAGTCCTGAAGATATTTTGAAAAATTTCCTCCTGATATGAAAGTGATAGGTACTTTCAAAATATCATGGTTTAATTAGCTGACCCTAATAAAAGAAAGTCAACCTTGAGCATTCTTTCTGTCTGCCAGTTTTAATTACCGTAGAGAAGAAAGAGGAGCAAAGACACAAACTCATTTCTCCTGGTTGAGTTTAATGATCTCTCAAAATAGAGACCATCAAGCTTCCTGGGAGGGGGCAGAGGTGTCCTCATAGCAATATAAGACAAGCCCTCCTTAATTAAAATAGGAGGGATTTTGAATGTTTATTCTCTTGTGACTTGAGTTAGCATTGGGAAAGAACTGAAGAGCAATTGAGTTAGAAATTAGGGCTGAGGGAAGTGTTTGAAAGGAAAAAATAAATTTCTCTTGTGTCTAGACATAGAGAGTTCCTGCGTTACAGATACCAGAGCTGCAGTATTTATACTGTCTCTAATATCATTCTGGAGTAAAGAAAAGGGCTTAATGTCTTTGCTGCTTATGTGCAAACCTCTTAAATGTGGGCTGGACTGTTTTGGTATCGCTCGGTAAGTAGTGCTCAATTAAGCTTGAGGCTTTACTAGATTTGGTAACTAATTCTTACAGTTTTTATTTTTGGATGGTTGCTTCAAATCAAGACAGACCTTTGTACGTCAGCACAGAAACTTTCACCAGGGTCCAGTAATTGCTCATGTCGTGCACTGCATGCTCCATCACCCCTAAGCAATAGCAAACAGCAGCACCTCCTTAATTGTTTACCTCAAATTCTTGGAGTTGTAAATAGTCCCTTTTTTTTAAAGGCAGATAATGAATAAATTATAGCTGTAGTGTCTCTTTTCCACCCCGAGGTTATGTTTATTCTTGAAGTGCAAAACAAAAAAAAAATCATGAATACAACAGTAGCATCTTCCACAGATATTCAGTACAGGCATATATGCTGCCCATTAACTACATTAATTATTGATATAAGATAAGCCTGACAGTACTTGGGCCAAGGTTTTTAAAAAGCAGAGCCTCTGTTTGGTCTTTCTGTATGCAGCCATTTGGGTTTTGTGTGAACCTTAGATGTGCCAGATTCCCAGGGCTCTTCCTAGGGTGCTTACAGACTGTGTGGGAGAGCTCTGGGTGCTGCTGCCAGGTGCAGTTAACAACAGGAGGGGAGTTGTTAACTCCCTTATACCCAAATCTCTGAGAATGCCAATTTAATCTCTCCTACTAATATTATCCTCCTCTGGCACCTCTGTGCAGTGACAATGCCTGAGATCACTCTCCTTTCCATCATTGTCTCCAATTGTTAATTGCTGCAACTGAGACAATCATTGATACTTCAGTTCACTGAAGTATCAACTCTGGCTTTGTCTTTTATTGCTTGAAAATTAAGGGATCTACTTTTTGCTGCAGTGAGATATATAGAGATGAAGAACCCAAGATCACTTCTAAGTTACTGCATTAAAATAAATACATTGTGAGTTATGGCACTACACACACTAGAAGCTGTAGTTGCTTGTAGTTTATGAAGCTGCTATAGGAAGCAAAAAGCTTTTTTTTTTTTTTCCATTACGTGACTGCAAACATTTTCTACAGTATCAGCAGGCCTGTTGTCTCCTGTTTATATGCTAAATCCTATTCATAATAATGAGAGATTTAGGAAAATAAAGCTCTGAATGGGATGGTACAAGGCATAATAAAAGAACCTCAATAGAAAAGGAAGTTACTTCAGGTGCCAGTGAAATTAACTGAGGGTTTTTGTTCTTAATAGTCTGATCTGCATTCTTTTCTCTGTGTAGTAGCACCTGCATAGCCCATTGGCTGTTGGGGAAGTGTGTGGTATTCGAAATAATAGAAGAATACCCATTGGCAGATGGGGAAATAATGTGGTATTTGAAGTATTAGAATAATAATGAATTTAAATTAACCTTTTAAGCTTCATATTTGCAGATAATATTGCACACATCACCTGTTGCCACTTCTCAGATAAGGGGTGCGAACCTCCCAAGACAGTCTAATTTGGTTTCTTGCAGTTTACTTTCTACCATAGGATAGCAGAAACATCTGGCATATCATGAAATTTTATTTGTGACTAGTGAATTAAATGTAATAGGTGTCAGAGAGCACTCTCCTAATCTATAATGAAATTTTGGTCTGCAAAATAGCAGTGTAAGCTTCAGTCTTGGTATTGTCACTTAGTTCGCTGACAAACAGTCAGCAAATCACATTTAGATCTTTCAGCTGCAAAAATAGGATGCAAAGTTAAAGCTACTTTGGAGGAGCCCTGGACAGTCAAAGGACTGTAGAACAATATGTCTAGAAAGAATTGTTAAGTGATGCAGCCCAGTCAGGTGGAATTGTATACAATGAAACGACAAATGCGCACCAGATCAAAAGCCATGTGCACTGAGATATGCTGTATATACCAAGGTTGTTATTCTAAGAAGGTTATTCCTCCCACTTGGCCAAAAGTGTCGTTAATGCTCAGGAAGTCTGTTATCTGATCACTTACACTTACACGCTCTTTAGCTTGTTCGTGGAGAACTCTTAATATTTTGAATATACACAGTGTCTTTGTATTGGCATGAGTTTAAAACATAATTTATCTTAGATAAGTATAAGACAGATGCCTAGATATCATTTATCAAATTACATCATTGCAGGCACCTGCTATGAAAGGAGCACTCAGGAGAACACAGACCTTGCCTGTCTGTTTCCAGCATCCTCCTGGAGACTTGTAATTGGACATTGGGGTTCCCTGTAGAAGGGAGGAAATATTTTGATAAAATGATCCCCAAAAGTCAATAAACTTTACAGATTTATTGCTCTAATCCACATGCAATGTTATGGAAAGATGTACGAAGTAGGAAGTATAGTTCTGTAGAGTATCTAAATTCATCTGTCTTCAGGAAGTAAAATAGAGTTAAATGCAGGACTCGCTTCATTTTGGCATTTACTGGATTATACTTCCAATAAGGAGTTTTCAGTATTTAATAAATATATTTTGGGGTTTCTTTGGTAGCTAGCATTGCTCTTAGGCAATTAAATTAGATAGTCAACATCTTTAGGTCTTTTACAAATGCAAGACCTACAAATAAAACTGAAAATTCTCATATTGAGAATTTTTTTCCTCCTCTTGTCTCTGTTGATTGTAAAAGCTTTAAGGATGTGACATAAATCAGTGTAACTAATTCTCTCACAAATGCAGGATAATTTTCTGATGACAATGCTTTAGAGATTATTCTTTTTTAAAAGAAAGCTGAACAAAAAGATAGTAGAGAAGATTCTTGTTTTGGAGGAATTGCAGTAAAGACTGATAAATGATATCATTAAGCTGGGGAATCTGTCCCAGTGGAGTTTCCTGCCTTACTGAGTTTGGAGCCTGTGTATTAGACTTGGTGTTGTTTAATCTTTCCTGAATTTGAGCAAGGTAAGGATGGACTTTCAGAATGAACAGACCCCGCCTCTGCAAGAGCTGGGGCTCTGCTTTCCAGCTGCTGTAGGATAAATGATGCCTCAAGTTCCTCAACTTTCCATGTTTGAGAGCTCCAGTTCTGCAGCCCTCTGAGGCTTACTGTTCACTTTTTCGTAGATATATGTTTAGAGAAGCAAAAAAACACAGGGCAATAGATCAAAAATATATCAGTCCTCACGTAGGTAGCCCAGGAAAAATGGCTGTACCATTTTCTGTCTTGTTAGAGAGCTGTCTATATAGGATGCTTCTAATTGTCACTGTAATGTGAGTATTTTATTGTGAATTACTGGCTCTTATTTTTCCTCTCATTGCTTGGAGGAATTTGCAGGTGAAGTATTTTTCTTGGTGTGAGGTTCAGTGCCGACTGCTCTTGTATCGCAGCTGGGAGTCAGGAGGTGGATTCCTTTTCCTGAGCAATACAGAATTGTTTTGCTTTGCTCCTTGGAGGGATATTGCAAGCAATGGAGAAACAGAAAGGTAACCATAAGCATAAAGAAAGGAAAAGGGAGAGAGGCAGCTGTAAAAGCAATGCTATTGAATGACACAAGAATATTCTGGGAACAGTGTAGTTTTAATGTAACAATAAAGCTGATAGAAAAAGACTCAGAAGTTGGTTATTTTAAGATCTTGAAACCCAAAATGCCTTAAGCAATTTCACTTTAATTTGCTCTAGTGTGTGTGTAGACACACACATACACCCAGAGCAGTAATAAAACCAGACTAACCCTTGTTTCAGTGTGTCATTTAATCTAGTTCCTGGATGTCAGGGGAACACAGAATAAAATCATTTTTTGGCTTCCAGAACAAAGACAGCACAGTTCTGTGCTATCAGCAAAAACCTGGTATAAATGTCAGCACCCCCTTAAGGCCATTCTTCAGGGCTAAAAGGAAAAACAGAAAATACCCTTTTTTTCTTGTAGATAGTAATTAGCACACTTGGTCCTTTTTCAGTTGGTTCCAATTTAGGGGGATGGAAGCTCCTTGGCACTTCCTTGGCTGTGGTGCTGGCAGTTTTGCCAGGCTTTAGAGAAGAAGAGTTCATTCCCTCTCTCCTGGAAATTCTAGCTGAATTATGGCTGGTTTTTTTTTTTATATCCATCTTTCCAGGCATCTCAAGTAGTTTTCCTAAAGGGCTGGAAAATAGAGTGACTCCTCAAATGTCACACAGCTAATATAATCCTTTACAAGTATTTTTCTGTATTGATCGGGATCACTACATCTCTATGGGATTTCTGGTATTATTTCTGGAGAGACTTAATATTATGCTGGAGAGACTGAGTTCAGGCATGTCTGGCATTTTTTTCTCTTTGTCTTTAACTGGTGGTGGTCACAAACATTGTTCCATTTTTCACTAAATATTGTTTTTGTATCCTAGGGAGTGGGTGCTGTGCAAAGCTGCAAATCTGTTTCTCTTCAGAGGTCTTGGTCCAAAAGCCTTCTGAATCCAGCACAAAACTTCAGTTGGCTTTGTGCTTTTCCCAGACTTGTTCAAAGGTGATTTTTTTTTTTTTTTGGTACTGGCACTTTCTAGGATTTCGTACTATAGAATCTGTGAGGCTGGACTCTAGTAATACAGGCTGAGCGTGTGCTGAAGGAAGGTGAGTTTGCAGAGATATGTCTTTGAGTACCCATGGCAGTGTGTGAGCTGCTGTCAGCTCTAGACTTGGTGTGGCATTCCATGTAGACCAGGTAGGATGCTGGGTATGAGTGAAGTGCTCCTAGGATCCCCAGTACTCTCCCTAGATACAAGGAATAAGAAAGTATTTTTGGCTAGAAATTTAATTCAGTGAAAGAAATATTGTGCTAACTTAAACAGTAGGAATGACATTATGCAATAATGTAGCTTTTAAGTAATTTCTGACTGCAAATTGGTACACCAAAATTCATAAGAAAAGTGAGATATGAAAAATTTGCCATGGGATGGAGAGATATTATGGACCAGGGCAGCGAGGAGGGATAGATTTCTTGAAACAGTTAGAAAACACTACAGTCTTTAGACAAATTTTAAAAATAAAAATGTGGAGGTAAGAAATTGCAGGACAGACCTGTTGCTGTCAGGGTTTGGGGGATCTGTGAAGCTGCTGAGCTGTCAGACTAAAACTATCCTGCAATAACAACTTGCTCATTCCCACTGAACTGATATTATGCAAAATATATGAGACATATTATACAAAAAAACCCCGCAAACAAACAAAACCCAAAAAATGTGGAAAGCGTTGGACAAAGCTCAGTAGAAAAGGACATGTGTATGCTGTTCTTTAAGATTTTTCAAACACTTTTTCCTGATCAAACAACAACTATGCAGATGCAACAGGCAAATGAATGTTAACTGACTAAAGTTATTTATCTTGTTATTCTGTAGTCAGATGCTGGGATAGTAACAACTCAGTTTTCAGAGCTGGTGCACACCCAGAGCACATTGGCAGAGACGTCTAGTTGTTTTCATTTCTGAATGCAGGACCATCTCTGTTCAGATACCTTAGAAAACTCAAAAACTTTACAGAGTATTCAGAGAATTAAAGAGCTACTATGCATTTGCGGAGTTAGGAACTACTGTAACAGAAATATACAGCTTAAATGGGCGGGGAAGAGTCATGCCTTCAGGAGAAAATCTGCCTATGCCACCCATTCTCCGTGCTTCTATGCCCATAAGGGCTTAGAAATAATAATACAAATCAAGGCATTATAGTCTGATGCTGTATATGGAACATATTTCAGGTAATACTTTTTTTTTGAGAGGCTCCTACTGTTGTCAGAGTGATTTATACTTCCATGGGAACTCGGTGTCTGTTCAGTGTCCCTTCTGGCAGATTGCATGTGAGCCATAAACACAGTCAAAGATGGACTTGTTACAGATCTCTGATTAAAAAGCTATCTTTTCATTTAAGACTTGTTAGAATTTGAAGTGATTTTCGAATATACTGAGTTTAACTTTTTTTAGAAAAGAAAGCTTTATTGTGGTGTAGATTCAATAAGTCTTAAAACACTATCATGAGTAAACAACCCAGAGACTAATGCATATATGGCTTGCAAAGGTTCATAAACTCTTTAGCTAATTTAGTAGGAGGCTCTATCCTCCAACCTTATTAACAATAAAATATTTTAAATAAACTCCAAGAAAATGATTGCAGGATTTCTCCTGCTAATCCTTATGGCTGTTGTCACACTGAAACTATTAAAGTAATGGCATTTTAATGGTAATATATACATATGTACATAGTAGTCAGATGGTTCATTGTACAAGCACTATTATACATGCCTTTTGGTACAGAGGTCACAATTACTAAGGCAACATTTGCCTGCTCTTATACTGTAGAGATATTTCTGAAACGGAACGGTTTCCCAATGACAAGAGCTAGCTAAACCCCAAAAGTACAGGTGTTTATACGTAAGGTGAAAATATCCATTGTTACCACAAACAGTAGTGTTGCTGCAGTGGCAGTGTTAACTATGGACAGCAACATGATGGATACCTGCCTGTTTCTGGTAGCTGCTGGCTGCCAGTTTAGTGGCAGCACTTCTGTAGTGCTTGAATGGGACACCTTTAAATCAACTAAGAACGATAGGAACCACCTCTTGGAGGTACCTTGCTGGCTGTAGATAAGTAGCTTAGAGTAGAAGCCTAACTTCTAGGTAGCTATATTTAAATTTAACCTTCTCCATGGGAGCTGTGCAAGGATGTAATCCTTGATCTACTAACTTTTGGAGTATCCAAAGGCCTACGCTTTCCAGTGGCTAGAGGGGTTTTGCCCTTTTAATTTTATTTACTCTCTGACTTCAGGCTTGGGACTGTATTACTTAACATAGCTGCTTCATTGAATTACAGAGTTATAGAATAGTGCAGGTTGGAAAGGGACTTTGGGAAGTTTCTAATCCAACCTCCAGCCGAAAGAAAGGTCAGCTATAAGATCAGATCAAGTTGATCAGGGCTTTACGCAGTTGGGTCTTGAAAAAGTCCAGGGATGGAGACTGCACAAACTCTCTGGGCAACCTCTGCCACTGTTAGATTATCCTCAGGATGGAAAAGCTTTTTTCTTAAATTCTGTTGCAGTTTATGCCCATTGACTCTCATCCTCCAGCCATGCACCACTGCAAAGAACCTGGCTCTGTGTCTTCCATAAGCTCGTCATAGGTACTACCAGGCTGCTGCTGGGTCTCCTCCCAAACCATCTCTTCTCCAAGCTGAACAAGCCTAGCTCCCTCATTCTGTCCTCACAGGGCAAGTGCTCCAGACACCAATCATCGTGGTGGCCCTTTGCTGAATTTGTTCCAATTTATTGATGCCTGACTTGTATTGGAGGCCCCAGAATTGGATGCCATAGTCTAGATGTGGTGTAACAAGTCCTGAGAAACACTGCCCTTGATATACTGGCTGTGCTGCTGGTAACGCAGCCCAGGATGCTCTTGGCCTTCATTGTTGCCAGGGGTCCTGCCTGATGCACAACCAGGTCAGTGTCTGCTAAGACCTCATGTTCCGTCTCCACACAGCTACAGCCTGTGACCTTGCAAGGGGTTCTTCCTTTCCAGGTGCAGCACTTGGCATTGGTCCTTGTTGAATTTCACAGGGTTCCTGTTGGCCCATTCTTCCAGCCTCTCCCTCTGAATGGCAGCCCTGCCCTTGTGTATCAACAGATCCCCCTGACACTGCCACCAGTTTGGTGTCACATGTGAGCTTGATGAGAGTGGCCTTCATGGCTTCTCTCCTCCAGGTCATAGCTGAAGATGTGAAGGAGGAGAGATCCCAGGATAGGCCCCAGGAGTCTTATTCAGATTATGTACAGTTTTTTCCTAAATCTATAGGTACTGAACTTAGTGTGTATACTTAGACAACCCAGAGTTCTTCATATCCTTTATCAGTCACTGGGACTGCACGTGGTCCTTCATAAAACTGAAAGAAAATCAACATGAGTATGAATGCCATTAACTCATGTTCATTTGGCTTAGCAGCTGATGATGCTTTTATTTTCAAATTCCATTGAATAGTTAAAGTGATTTTTATGCAGTTTGCTTGTAAATCAGGCAGTTCTGCTCAGCAACAAAAATCGTTACTTTTGAAGTCTCAGATTTGATCAGTACAGTGTTCCTTGGGGTACTTTTTTATTTGACATTTCACACTGTCATTGTGCGTATCAAACAAAACCTGCATCTACTACTAAAAAAACTAAGTATGTTGTGGATTTTCTATACCCTGTGGTGTTCACTTGTACATTTTTATTATGTATCACATATTCTGTATTCAGCAGTAAACTCATTCTGAACTTCTGAAATTTAAAGTAGAGGTCCTAACATTTTCCTATGAATAAATCAGATGATCTCTACTCTATGTAGTGTATTTTTAGTGTGGTATATTAACCTGAATCACATTAAAGAAAAATCCTCCCTCCAGATTTCTGTTGAGTTATTTCTGTGGATTTTGTAGAATTCAGATTGTATTTTGGATGAATCCTGCTTTATTAGTGTCCTATGGACTAAGCTTCTTACAGCAGGGCAGTAGTAGTAATGCAGCAGAGTGCAATTTGGAAAACCTGCACACTTACAGATTCCCTAGGTTCCCAATTCCTGCCCAACCCCGTACTCTTCAATTCCTACTGTTTTCTTAATGTGGGCAAAAACATGCAGCTTATTTCTAGACATGGCTGCCCCATCAGCAGGAGCTGTAGTTTCCCACTTGGTGCTCTTCGTTACCAGTAAGTTGTCGGAGGCCTTGAACTGTCAAGCGACTGTTCATAGATATTTAAGGAGCGTGGAAATCAGAGCCTAATGGCCTAGCACATTAGTGAAAATTTTATATATATGAGGCAAGAGAGCTAGAACTCCTAAATTGTTTCAGTGCCTATATTATTGTGGAGTTGGGGTGGCAGGGGGAGTGGAGAGTGATGTTGGGTGTTGGTTTTAACTGCTAACTGCTTCCAGCTACCATCACCAGTTGTACTACAAGCACAAATGCCTTACATGTGTGTTCTGTCATAAAACACTAAATATTTGACTGTTTATTTTGTCTGATCTAAATTCAGGACATGTATGTCCTTGATGACTGCTACTTAGAAGTGACAATAACAAGCGCCTGAGGAGGCAGATAGGAAGTGAATCTCTGTTATCGCAGCCATTATCATAGAATGGCCATACTGTGCGTATTCAGCATGGTACAGAGTTGCTAAGTCTCAATCATGCTCTTTGGTTGTACAGAAAACAGATTTGTCCTGTCTTCTCTAGCACTTAATCCGATATACATGTCAATTTAAGATACCCATTGGCAAAAAATCATCATCAAGTACTGGTTATGTGATTTGCATAAAGTTTGGATCTGCTTGTTTAGTCCACAGACTCCGTAAAGAGTTGATACATTTAATACGGATTCTGCTGCGCTACATCTGCTAGTGTGCAACTAAAAAAGAAAAAGTGGAAAAAAAACAAAGGAAAATAACTGGGGGAAAAAATATTGGGAAATATTTCCTTGGAACCTTGAAAGGAATAATGCGTGAATGTCAAGGTGGAAAATCCCTGGTCCAACAGGATTTTATCTCTGATTTAAGTTTATCTTTGTAAATGATGTCTGTTATTATAAATCTCTTAATTTCTCAGCAAAGTGGGTTCTTTTCTTGGCTAAAAGGCTATTCTGTCATAGTCATGGACATTTTGTTTAAAAGCTCAAAGTAAAAAAAAAAAAAAACCACAGAAAGCTGGATTAATGAGAAATCAACATAAATTTAGAAATGTGTAAGGTCTTGGCATAATTTATCGGAGCTAGACAATGGCTTTTTCTGAAAAATACTGCAAACGTAATGATAGATCAGTGATTGTCATTGTCGATTGTTGTTATTGATGACTGCGTGTTTTTTACGTAAGTTTTAAACCTCTTTCAGTGGAGCATGTGACAGCTAGAAGTCGAAAGGGCTTCTGCAGATATCTGTGGTATCACTCAGAATGACAAAGTGTTAATAGTACTGCACTGAGAGGAATTTAATAATAAATATAAGGACAACTGTGATACACACTACTCTAGCTTACCATGACTGAAGGCTGAAATCTTTAAGCAGGAGAAACAGACAAGATGAGACAAGCATTTTAGAATAAATAAGGTCAAAACCTGAAACTGAGTAAATCCAAAGATTTTTCTGCCTGGATCTGGAGTCATGCTTAAACAGGCAAGCAAACAGCTCAGAAAATGTGTCTCCATTTGTATGTTCCTATGTAAGTATTGATGAATAAAGTGCAATTTTAATTTCAATTTTGATACTGGGTTGTAAAATTTCAGTGAGTTTATCTGTGAAATGAAGTGTAGCTCGAGTGAGCAGTCTATAGGTAGTAACATTTTCAATAGTGGGTATTTCTAAATTTTTTTTTTTCATGTAATTCTTGATTTCTAAAACTGTGTAACTCCTACTCTTTGCAAGCTTACTCAAAAGAAAAATCAGTTAAGCAGAAATTCAAGCTCACTGCTTTACTAGCATCCTTCATAAAACCTCAAAAGATTTTAACTATTGCTTGTGTTCATCTCCTGTGCGCTTACTTTCCGTGTCAGCATACGTATATTTTAATTGCATTGTTTTTCAAAATAGGCAGTCATGCTTGAGTGATCTACCTGTGATATTTCATGATGCTCTATGCCTAACTCCTTCAGTTTAGTTATGCATTCGAATTTACTAAATACTCAGTTTTCTAGTGGTGTTTTCCATGTGCTTTTAAAAATGTATTTTGGAAGAGGGAATGATAGAGCTCTTCTCCCTCTTTTACTTTTCCTTTCTGGTATGTAAAATACTTTTATTTTCAAGATACACAGAGAGGTATCCCTGAAAAATCAGTAGTAGCACTAGAGTCTGGTAGTTTTGCTTGTGATGCTTTCTGTCCATCCTCCTTTCATAATGTACAACTTCAGTCCAATCACCTCTCTGTAGTACGGCTGCCCTCATCAGTAGAAGATGATATATTGCTCCTTGCACCTTTGAGCACTCTGGATATAGATAACATAAAGGCTCTCATAGTTTGTAGAATACATAGTATAAGGGCTCTTCTAGTTTGGAAATACAACTGTACTCACGAGATGGAAAGATACTGAAAAGAACATGTAATTGGAGCGCTCTACATTATTTGGCCAGGGAAAGGATCCACAAGGAAAGGGGTTTATTTCTCTTTGTGAAGCCAAGAGCAGACAAGAACTCACAGGCCATTGTGAGAGAAGATGAGAAAAGAGAGATCTTCATTGTTTTTCTTTGTTTTATATAATTTTTCAGTATGTCATCATTTCTATCTTGCACAAACAAAGAGAAGTGGGTAAGGGAATCTCTAAGGGTTAGTTAGAGTACATGAGTAGTTGGATATTCAGGTGCAGAAACACATGCATTGTAGAGGGTGTTTGATATTCAAAGGACACGTATCTGGAAATAGTTTGGTTTAAATATATGTAAAAACTGACTCATTGCAGCATAATTCTAGTTTTGAAGTGAGTTGATTTGGATGTATTTTAGGACTGGAGTAATGCAAGAGTGAATCAGTTCCATAATTATTTTGGGAAAAAATATTATGCTAGTAGTTCTGGAGAATTTTTTCTGTATGAGTCATTTCTGTTTAGGGAGGGAAACCATACCTTTCTTCATACGTCTAAATGAATTCCATCTTGCATATGCAGAAACATTTCTTTTTAGGTTTCATTAGGGAAGGATATTTTTCCCTCTGTAAATAGCACATGTCTCAGATGAGTAAGAGAATTCTGACATGCTGTTATGAGACAGAATCCTAGAAAATCTGATTATTGTAATAAATAAAGAGGGACTGAAAGTTTCAAAAGCTTACTTCATAGAAGCTCTAAAATTAACCTATTTAAAAAAAATAAGGTATTTGCCACCACATTTGACAACTAAAACTGTTAATCAAAAAGAAAGAATCAAGTTCGTAGCATTTTCTCAGTGACAAAGAAGAGGGGGGCAACATTTTGGGTGTAAGTTAATCAAACATATGACCTTGGCTGATAGCGAGGAAGAAATTTTAGTAGTTACATTAATTGCTATAGAAACACTGGTCTTAACGCAGCTTGTAGGGGTATTTGTTGCAGTTGTGGGTTCACAATATTTAATTTTTTTTTGATCAGGCTTCATTAAGGTGTATAAATTGCATTAATACATATGTTATGTGTAGTTCCTTAATTAGCTCAAAAATGCACATAGATAAGTGTGTGGTAACATAGTTGTCATAAATCTTAAAGGTCTGAAATATTATTTAGGGTTTTTTTTTAAATTGTCCAAGATAGACAAGCATTAACCAAAACTGAGAAGTAGAGGAAAAAAATGTTGTAAATATATTCATGTGGCACAGAGAAATGCTGAAACACCAGTGAGGTGTGACCTCTCTAGCTCTTGTCAGCTAAATATTCTTACTAAGTATCCATGCAGAAATGTAAAAATCTTCCTTTATGTTTATTAAAACCATAACTTTGTGTGAAAAGACAAATGTTTCTGGAAGAATGGGGAAAGATACATGACTAATTATGACTAGAATATATTTGTAGTTAATGTAAATCTACCAAGTAGCAAAGGACTACAATCTGTTTGCCACAGAGTTTCAAAGGTTTATCCCTGCTTGAAAGAAGCTCTCAATTGTGGTCAAACTTAGTATTTATTTCTGACATATTGCTGTCCAGATTTCAGCAGGTCAGGTAAAAAAATTATGTTGGTATTGTCTTATTCACAGAAAGAGAAAGAACGTCCTTCTCGACCTCCAGTATGAAAAGGCATGAGAAATTATGTTCTTAGCGTATGCAGAATACCGGTCAGAGCATTAGTGTGGCATTAAGTATAGTGTTGGAAGACTGAAGAAAAAAAATTTTCTTCTGATAGTGGAGGCACATAACAAAATAGGAAAAGTGAAAATTAAAGGGGAGAACAGTAGCAGTATAGAGCAGGTGAAGAAATTTGAGAGCAGAAAGAGTGCTAAGGACCTGTTTTATCTAGAGATATGCTGAGAAGCGTTGTTAATGGGCCTGCAGGGACAGAAAAAAAAATCACTCTGAACCTCAGTCTGATGTGAAAAGTCAGATGAACCACTCCCACACAATGCTGTCAGCCTTTACGGAAAGGGTGATGAAAAAGATTATTAAAAACTGACCTTGTTAGTCTCTGCCTATGCAAAGATTCATTTATTCATCAAACCTGCAGAATCATGAGATTGCTTGATTTAGTAGTTGCTAAAACAACGTTTTTAAAATTGATTAAGAACCTAGAGAGAAGCAAGGACCGAAAAAAAACCCAAACTCAAAACAAGTAAAAAAAAAAAACCAAACCAAACCAAAACCCACCCACCCCCCCCAGACCATCTGACAGTAATAAGATACTGATAGATAGACATTTGTTGGATGTTAATCCTTTGGCATGCACATTATTTTAGTAAATATTACAGGTAGGTTCATGACTGAAGCATGAAGAATTCTCATGATATTTGAGTTGGAAAAGTACAGCCTGTTTCTTCTTCCTGACAGCAATGCCAGGAAAACACATAGAAAGGAGATACTGGTAGTTGAACCTTAGCTTCTATCATTTGGTCATCACTGTATCAATAGTCATTCCTGCAGAGTTCAGATAAGCTACAAGTGAGAAATGGAATATGTTTTCTTTGATTTAGGAAAGTGAAAGCCTTTCTTTGGTTACGAAGCCTTCTCTGATTACAAACCGATGAGAATCTAGAAGCATCAGAAGGTTATATTGTGGCTAATTTTCTGCTTTTTGATTTTCAGCAAAGGCTGTGACACATTGTGATATTTCATTGCATCTTGCCATGGTGACATCTCACTATGCACTTTTATGCCAATGTACTCCTTTCATATTTTATTAGATGCAGTTGCTGCCTATCTTCCTAATCATGAATCTAATTTGAAATTTTCTAGTTGACAAATTTGTTTTAGTTGTTTCCTCTTTGATTTTGTTTGTTATTTATTGTCAGTTGGTCACAGTTCATTGATGATGGCAGATGACTGTAATGTATGAACCTGTGGCACCTAACGTTTTTATTTTTCTTCCTTTAAAAAGCATACATTCAGATTTGCATGTGCATACGTAAAGCACTGAAAATAACTCTTGAAAACCAAAGTAGGCTGTGTATCCAAAAAATCTTTAATCACTGTTAACATTTTGAGTGAAGATTTTTGAAAGATACTATGTTCTGCTTTTGGTTATGCACTTATATATGACATTTCATCATCTCTTTACAATTGGGAGAAACAGAGAATAACCCTTTCAGAATGAAAAGGCTTTAAAAAATGGCTGTATCTGATGAAAAGGCTTAAGGACGAGATGAAGATGTAATTAATGGACATATGCACTGGTAATGACATTTTGGCCAGTGTAGCTCATTTAAGCCTTTATTCTAGCTAGTATTTAAATAGTGTGTCTAATATTGAGAATGCACTTAAGCATTTCCCTTCTGGGTGTTTGAATCTTTGCTTGCTCTTATGAAAATTAATGATCTGTTCTGCCTTTAGATCCTGAATGGGAAATTGCATTAGACCCTGCTTGTACAGCTCTGTCTTGACAGCATTGGAGCTAGATCATAAAGAAGCTACAGTTAAGCAGTCATTTGCAGGGAAAGATCTAATGGTAAACATGGAAATGGTCCTAATCCAGTTAAAAAGATTCACGTATTTTCTGCATGCATTGTTCTTGACTTAAAAGCATTATGATGCGCTGTAAAAACTGCCATTTTATTGTGCTTTGGGCAGAAAAAGAAAATTAGGAAACAGAAGGAAGGACATGGAATAATTGTATAAAGTTGTTTGGATTCACAGTCAACGTAAATGGGTGATATGCAGTATCTCATGCAGTGTCCGCTCAGCAGAAGGGGTAGTAGGAAAAGACAGAGGAAATCATTGCACTCCTGTGCAGACCTGTGGTGGGTATGTGACTTTGGTGCTATTCTGGTGCCCACATCTCAGGCAGGACAGAGCTAAGAGAAAGTGTGAGGAAAGGCAACCGAACTGGTGTTGGCGTTGTAACTGCTTCTGTATGAGGAAGCATCCGAAGTCTGGCTTGGCACATCTGTTTTAAACAGCGTGAGGCTGAGAAGAGGTAGGACTGAGATTTACAAACTCTAGGAGGTGGTGAATATAGCAAATGTAAAACTTCAGTGCTAGGAGTATTTCTTAAACTATTACTTGAAGCAGTTAAAGGAAGTACTTCCTTATCCAGAGGTTAGTGAACATCTGGAATTTGTTGCCAGAAGAGGACATGGGGCAGGCCGTATCAGCAGGACCAGACAGGTGTTATGCACGTTCATGAACAACAAGTTCATAATCAGGAACAAGAAGAGATGTGCCCTCCTTCATCCCAATGGTAACAGCTGTGGATGCTGGAGGAGTGTGAGGGAACCCAACAGCAGAGTGTCCAGGCATCCCCTGACCAGTGTCCCCTGCTACCATAGACAGACAGAAAGAGCGCTGGGCTGGGGGGTATGACCTGTCCAGTGCAATGTGACATTTCTTGTGCACTTAGTTTTTGCTTTAAATTGGATTTAGGTCTAGCTAGGATGGATACCTGTAACAATCTGTCCATGGTAGAACAGATCTGTGCCTGGGACAATTTATCTTATTACTTAGACAGCTTTTCCATCCTAGAGTGATGGCTATGACTCATTTATGTAGCCTTCAATCTCTTTTTCCTGCGGGTCAGTGACATGTTAACTGTAGCACTACTTTGCCAGGTGACTGTAGGAAAGTCGTAGGAATGTTTTTGTTATGGACACCAATTTTGAGGATGCTCTAACATTTATTTGCCTTACATGACTATGAATTATTCTTTGTGCTTGGTCAGAAGTACACAAAAGGGACAGTTACAGATGGAAGGGCTGAATAAATCTTGATTGTCAACAAAACAGGAAGAAGTTTGCAAAGGTTATTTTTTTTTCTCCTCAGTAGCTGCAGCCTCCTGCTCCTTGGAAATTGCCCTTATGTGAATGAGGGGTTAATCTGCCTTCTTCCGACCCTTTAGACACATCTTCTACCCCTTTGCCAGGACAGCCAAGGTGTGCTCCAGGGACCACTGTCTGCCTTAATTTCTAGATTTCTGTGATTCTGTAGATGTACAGAGGATATGAATTAATATTAAATGAGATAAAATTAAGATAAAGAGAGAATAATGTAAAACCAATGGGAGACTTTATGGCTAGCAAGTACAAAGAGGAATATCAAGTCCTAAATACCTTTGTACCATCACTCAGTCAAATGAAAATAGAGTAAGCAGTGATGACAGGTTTGAATTTTGGGTAGCCAGTGAAATTTCACTTTTCCTAATCCAAGATTTATTAATGCCAAGACAACAATATTGCTAAGGTTCCTTGTGGATTTACACCTATGCATCCTTAGCCTCTGCATAATTTATTTGCACTATTTAAATGTACATTTTGTAGATTTTAAGTTTAGGCTTTAGAAATCTAAATTATTGATATACCCTTTGAGGAGAAAATGACAAGATTTACATATAGTGAAAAAGCAAATAACTGAAGACTCCCTCCCCTTCTCTGCACCCTTGTGTCCCTGTGGTTCCAACCACCTTAATTCAAGGCATTGTACTTTGCCTCATCTGCCCTCAAAGGCACTGTTATTACCTCAGGCAGTGCAAGTTGATTCAGATCCCACTTAAATCACCAGGCATCCTCCTGTTAAGACTCGTCCGCCTGAATTGGTCCAGACTTTCCAGGACCCCTGATACATGAGGGCCCTACCTAGATCAGAGCTTCAAAACACAGATTTTATACTGAGATTGCATTTCAAAAAGTACCTCTGAAACACCACAAGCTGTCACAAATAGCAGCAGAATTACAATACAAAGTTCTTGTTGCTGTAGGAAATTAAATAACAATGAAAACCTGTAAGCACACCTATTATTTAACAGCAGTAAATCAGTCTGATGTACGCAGTAAGCTCTTTTAGGATACGTAGTTTTTTTTTTTCATTTTTTTCTAATATATTCTTATTCCCAGATTTCTCTTTCTGCTCGAATCTGAGGCCTTATGATATGTTCTCCTACGGATTTAACAGCTACTACTTCCCTTAAAAGATGCATATGAAATAAATACCTTTTGTCTGGCAGGGGCTCATAGGCAGTGCCACCTGGGAGAAGAGGCAGCCTATCCTGGAGAGACCAAACTGATCTGATGTGCCATTCTTGCTTTTTTTCACAGCAGTAAAAGAGGTGGCTGTACCAGGTTTGCTTTCACACTGTTGAGACAAGTAGCTGACTCTGCTCCTGCCTCACGTGTTACAGCACTGATACACAGTACTGTATATGGTTTGAAATTATGTTGAACAGAGACTGTTGCATGCCAAAACAAAAGCATAAAGGAGAGCAGGGAAAGCAGAGTGTGAAATCCAGTAATTACGTAAGATATTCTGATGCCAACTGTTCAAATCAGTAGGCAAATAATGCTGAAAAGAATTATCTTTCAGGAGACCTCTGCCATCCAGTGCTGGATTTCTGCCTCCATTTTGGTTTTGCCTTATTTATGCAAGACACTGCTCTGCTTCTTTCTTCCCCAGATCTTGAAAAGAGAGTTTGTTTAAGGAGAGTGGACTGTATTTTGTATACTTTTATTCTTTCTGTATGGTATTTGTTCAGACCATGACCAGAAAGAGAAGTCACCAGTGTAGAACTTCAGAGTGTGGTCTTCCCTCTCCGAACTTACCTTTGTGGATAAGCACTGAAATAGACATCATTATGGCCAGTACAAGTACCATCACTGGCTTCTGAGATCATGCACATGGAAAAGGTTGGATGTCTTACTGGTGAGAGCTCTTGTTGTAGGTCCTTTGCAAAATCAGACTGTTGTCACTGTTCCACTTGTGTTCTGTGTTTTAAAGGTTTTCTTGTATTTTCTACTTTTGAAAAACAGATGCACTGGGAAACAACCTGAGCTTTTCCCAATGTTTTCGTGGTTAGTCTTTCCCCTGTATTAACCCTAATGGCACTGGCACTAGTCTGAAAACTGTTGAGAGGTGGTTGGACTTCTGCAGCTTCTCTTAAATGTCTACTTCTGAGCCTGTCAGATCTTGACAGGTTATTTCTCTAAAGGTGCATGCGTGTTTACCCATTGTAGGTGACAAGATTTCATTCCTTCCCTCTTTCTGTTCCTGTAGCTTATGAGTGCTCACGAGCTTTCTTTTTTTACCCCTGCAATGCTGTTATAGGAATAGGTGGGAACCAAAATGAAGGAGAGACTACGTTTAGACCGAGGCTCCAAGAGTAGACCTGTCTGACCCAGCTTGAAACTAGCATGGTCTCCTTGAATTTGGAGTCCAGTGCAAAAGCCACATGGCACCTGGATCTCCACTCAGGTGAGTCACTTGTGAGCTCTGTGTCGTGTCAGTTAAAGGGCTACAGTGCCCAGTTTAAAACTGGTCTGGTATTGAGCTGCAGTTGATCTTTGGGTTAAGTTGCACCACACTCAGTCCCAAGTGTCTCACCCAAGGTCACACAAGTAATCATCCATGACAGATGTCATAGCTGAAGCCAGCTGACTCAAGTTCTAGTCTTGGGCCCTAACCACTGAACGATTATGCTCTCTCATAAGACACACCTTTGAAAAGCTAATTGTGTCTGACCAGGTATTTCATGCTGATATTCTTTCTCAGAGAAAGTATATCCATTTTGGCAGATCTGTCTTTCCTTGTAGGTCAGACTCTTTAGTCCTCCTTTTTCAGCTTTTTTCTTTCTGTCAATACTTCTGGAAATGAGGGGTCTAGAAGAAATGCTATTTTAAATAATGAGTACAGCTTATTAAAAGACAGTCACAATATTCGCAACATCCAAGTCTAAACAAGGAAAGGAATAGTTGAAGCATAGTACATGATGAATTATTTTTACAATAAACATTATTTTCTATAAAGTGTAAACAAACAGTAAATCTCTCTCTTCTACCTTAATTTACTTGTTGGGACATACCTGTAAGACAGATTTCTTCAAGAACTTATCACTCACTAGTTACGCATTAATTCACAACTGGTTGCTGTTGTCATAAATCTATTAAATTAATTTCCTGTGCAATACCTCTTATCTTTTTCTCCTGCTTTCTCAGTTTTACATTGTTGATAGTTATGTGAATTGTGTTTAAGTACTAAACAAGGCACTTGATTAAAGACAGTGAGGAAAGTGGTTGAGATGTTATGGGCTACTCTTATAAAAAGTGTACATAATTCAAAATTTGCATATTCATGCCTGTTACCAGATTTGTGTGCACAGATGAATAGCATCTACAAGCTTAATGTAATTGTTATGTGAACAAATACCAATTGCCATTTACACTGTGAATACAAAAAGGTTTAGCTGCAAAAATATGCATCTCCAACTTACAGCCTAAGGTTGGATATTTGGTCCATTGTGCAAAACACAGATATTAGAAAATGTATCCCCTTCCAGATGCAGCTATTACATTTTTAATGTGGAAGAGATACTTGTGGGCTGTGTTAAGACAGAGTTAGAGGACAGCTAGATCTAGTAAGAATGAAAAAACTATTGCTGAGTACAAAGGTTCTCTGTAAAAAAAAAGAGAAATAAAAGAAAAAGGGAAAACTGTATCACACTTGTTGAAGCGTATCTAGCATACTTATTTTGCTCTATTAACAATGGGGGTCTTCAGAAAGTGAGACTGATTCAGTCTTTTGGTTATTTCAGAGAGACTTAAGCACATTTCAAGTGCTTTGTAGAATTGGGACCTGATACAAAGGATGGTTCACACTGCAATGTTTTGTAAAATGTGCAGTTGTGAATTGCTTTCAAGAGACATTTGAATTAATCTTGTGTCTTGAATATAAATGGTATCCTACAGAAAGGCTCATGTTTCCCACTGAATGATCAGGCATGTTTAACTGAATGCTAGTTTAACATTCATGTCAATAAAATTATAAGGTGATAGTGATGTGACCCAAACATTGCTTTATGTGAGCCCAAGAAACTTAAGTGTCTCCAAGAAAATGGTTTTTAAATAAGCTTCCATGTAAAATTAAGCTTGGAAAAAAAAACCAACAACAAAAATCAAGATGATAGAATTGCTAAAATAAAATAAAGAAAATCACCTAACATACCATATTAAAAGAGAAAAATGCCTTTACTATGTTAGTTGCTCTAAATTTTCTAGTAATCATCATGCAATTGTACTTTAATCGCTGTATAATTACATTCCCATATGTGGTTTCAGTCCAAATTTCCTTTTTAAGTTTGACATATTAGCTTTTTTCATCAAGTGTGAAAACAGTGATTCAAAGTGAAATCTATAAGGAATTATTATAAGATGATTAAATTATTATTATAGGGATATTTGACATAAACAAATTATGGTTTATATGCTCTCAGAAAGAGATGTGTATTTGTTAGAAGTTTTATATGCAATTACTCTAACTGTGATTTTAAGAAAGGTGACAGAACAGATGTTTCTCACAGAGGAAAGTGGAGGAATAAATCTTAGAAACAGAGAACACAAGTTTCACTAAAAATCTGATTTTAGAAAGAAGAAAATATTTCTTCTCCTATATGCCATTGTACTTGACTTCAAACCCTGTTATTCTGGTCAGCATAGCTCCTGTGGAATTACTTTAAAGGTCTTAAATGTTTAATCTAATTTCATGAAATTGGGTTCTTACCTGAGTATAACAAGCCAGAAAGACGTTTCATTGCATTTCATATTTTAAATTGTGTGAAAAAAAACAAGGAAGACAAAGATAACGAAACAGTTGGTCTTTACAATAAAAATATTGCAATCTGGTTTTTAAGTGGAATGATGTTCAGCTGGGTGCAGACAAGGCTAAGTGAGATGGGAGTCTTTGTCTCCTTCTATCCTGGGCAAATTATCATAGAATCATAGAATGGTTTGGGTTCGAAGGGACCTGAATAGATCATCTAGTTCCAACCCCCCTGCCATGGGCAGGGACACCTTTCCACTAGACTAGGTTGCTCAAAGCCCCATCCAACCTGGCCTTGAACACTGCCAGGGAGGGGGCATCCACAGCTTCTCTGGTCAACCTGTTCCAGTGTCTCACCATCCTCACAGTAAAGAATTTCTTCCTGATATCTGATTTACATCTACCTCAACTCTCTCAGCCTGTCTTCATAGGAGAGTTGCTCCAGCTCTCATCATCTTTGTGACCCTCCTCTGGACTTGCTCCAACAGCTCCATGTCCTGCTGGTCACACTTCTTTTGATGCAGCCCAGGATATGGTTGGCTTTCATTGGTTTTCATACCATCTGAAACCCTTCATGGAGTTCATCATGACCTTTCCCACAAGGGATGTAATTTATGTGCTTGTTGGTGTAGTAAGCAGCTAGGTAGTCTGCTGTAACCTCTGGCCTTGGCTGTTTTGCTGGCACACAATCTGAAAATCCTTATTCCTCTCAGCAGGTCTGAGGAGGGCTGGCACAACCTAAAACACAGAACCTCTTCTGGCCAGAAACCCTCAGTGCAGAATCCAGCATGCTCAGATGGTTGGGGGTCAGTCTTCAGGAGGTAACAGCCAAGGAGAGAGAGAGTTACAGCTAAACCTGTGTCTTATGGTACTCCATAGCAGGATGCTGACGGGCTGACCTCGCATCTGTAAGGAAGGAAGGCGGCAGCATAGGATCCACAGGAACTAAGGTTGTTTCTCCTTTACTCACTCTAATCCAGAATTGGACTGAGAGGTTTTGGCATCTTCTAATTGGGGTGACATGTATGGCCCACGATCCAGGAAATTATACCTAGAAATTTTAAAGATGTGCTTATACGTAAAGATTGTAGCCTGCCTATGAAGACCATTTTGTGCGAAACCCTTGGGTGGCTGCTAATAGACATCTGTCTTTTGTGGATTACCTAGATAAAATTGTGTAGGCAACACATATATTAACTGTATGTGAAAAGGTAAATACTACTGATCCTTATGGAAACAAATCAGGAACATTATTTTCATATATAAATATTTATATATATAAAATTATCATGGTGTCTACTACCTGTCTTCCAGTTAAAAAAGAAAACAGAAGCCATCCTTCATGTGGTTGTATGTTTTGGTTTTTTTGTGGGTTTTGCCTTTCTTTTATCATTAATGCTTCACAAATGGCTATGCTGCTACCTGAGTTTATAATAGTGTTTTTAAATAATAAATGCTGCAGAGACATATGTACCCTCATAACCTTGTCCTTCAAAATTAGCATTGAATTAGTAATCCAAGAGAGGAGTTGACAGGTTTAATAAAGTGCTTTGGCAGCAAATAATCTATTTAGAAGATGTTTATAATTTAAAAGCATTATGCCAGTTGTTTTGAAATTGCACGTCAGCAGGAATAAAAAGATTGGATGTGAAAGCAGAAACTGCAGTGACAGAATGGTTAAGGAAAATACTTGTGTTTTTTAAAGAAACACAGAAATGTTCATGTTCATTATTTGAAGTACTCTGAAGAACAGAAGCATAAATGGGTTACTAAGTGAGATAATACAGATTCCAGTGGGTGCTAGGGGTAAAATGTGAGTTCTCTACATTACTAATATATTCAATGAAAAGTTGCTTACAATGCTAACAGGAAATCACAAGCAAATCTACTGAGAGGAATGAGACAGGTTTAGAAAGGTGTGAAGGACTATTTGTGTGCAACAAAATCCTCTGTCACCTGTCATGTTGTAGATGAGAAAAAGCTCCTTACTCAGGATGGGGTTGTCGTTCAGGCTGTGAAACCTGTGCTTGCACAGGTGAGAATCAGGTGAGGAAAATCCTTTGGCTTCAGAGAGGGAGCTCAGAGGAGATGCTCTGAAGATGATGGGGGCAGGGTGGCATACTCTGGGTCTTGCCATACACTGTTCATAATTATAACTTTGTATGTAAGTTATCCTTTATCAGTATCCTTTATCCTTATCAGTATTCAGATATCCTTTTTAGTCTCCACAGGTATTCCATTGTACCAATGCCTCTGTTATGCCTATGAACTTTATAGGAGAGTGGAGACAGGAGATTGAATGTCTTCTGAATGCTTAGTTGAAAATTATTTCAGATTGGCTTATGAAGGTTGTTGTCATGTTGCCTGAAAACTGAGATATCCAGTGATAGATACATGGGAAGATACCTAGCTGAGCAACTTTCAGATCTTACTAAATATCTTTGTTATTGATCTGGAAGAGAAATAAAATGGAAATTCCCAGAGGCAACTAAATCAGGAAAAGTGGTGAATGCTGGTGAGGGTTGACAAGTTTAATTTTACACAGGCATTTAGAAGCTGAAGAAAGGGGCAGAAAATATATTTAAAAATTTAAAGTTCAGGGAAGTGAACTTAATATACCTGGAAAATAATTTAGCTATTCAGTGGGAGGGAAAAATCAGCAAGACATCAAGGAATGAAATTGAACAGCAATTTTCATTTTATTATGCAAGTGAAAATCTGGAAGAACTCCATTGATTTGTAAGAGTAGTAAATTATACCTTCCTGACACATGAATGTGATTCCTATTGATACATCTGCATGCAACTCCCTTTTATATCAGAGAACAGGGACTGTTGTTGCAGAAGTACAGGTGGTCTGAAACTAGGGGATGGCTGTTCACCAATTGCATGGCTGTTCACCAGTTTGCAAGCTTAACTGAACCTCTTTCCAGCCAAGGTCTTAATTATGTGTTTAGCTTTAAGCTGGCTGAAGTCCATGACCTTACATTTAGGTTTCTGGATGAGAGTTTTTGTGCATGCTGTTCACTGTAGAGGAAAAGCATGGTATATTACCCTGATCTGATCTCTCAGCAAAGTAGTTCTCCTACCCACAGACCTTGGGGAAAAATATAAATTCCCTCCCTGAACTGGATTAATCCCAAGGAAAGTGCATAGATTAATTTTGCCCTCAGACTTCATCTCTGACCTTGGGCAAGTCACTTAAGCCATCTGCATCTCCATTCTCAGCATATGCTTTTAAGCTTACACTCTTCCATTTTATGTGCTATTTATTTCGTCTGGAAACTCAACTATCTCCTGTTACGTGTTTGCATGGTGCAAGTACTGTAGAGTCTGGACATCGCTGTAATATAAATAAGAATAACAGCAGGATGGAAAAGACATAAAACCAGAGGTGAGAAAGAAAAACAATGTTTTGGGTGCCTGCTGGACTGTCACTTAAACAGAAGAGCTTTCATTATTTGGCCTGAAGAGTGAGGCATTCAGCAATGCCTGTTTCTGATGTGTAATTTTGTTTGCTGAGGTGCATGCCACACAGTGACAGCAGATCGTAGCACTGGACTCTGCCTCTCTGAAACACCAAGAGGCAGTTTGTGTGTATCATACAGCTTAGAGGGTCACTGGCAATGTGTTAACTTTAACTGAGCTGCTGATTAGATAGTATCCTCATTATATACAGTTAAATTGATTTTATTTTCACATAAACTTTTTTTATATCTAATTCAGTGGATACTTTCAATTTTGGAGCTGTTCAATGTAATCTTTTGATTTTTGTCAAGACTGAAGCAATCACAGTTCAATGTTCACTGAAAACCTCAAGCTGACAGAAACTAAGTAACCGCTTGAATTCTCCATCAGTGTCTTCAAATTATGATCTAAAATGCCAGAATGACTTTTCACCAACTTCCCTCATTTTTCGTTCCCCATCTTGGTGATGGAGTGCAACACACACTCACCCCTTCACCCATTACAGCCTCATAAATCCATGGGTAGCAGTGGTTTAGGGAATGGGCGGTATGTCACCTCAGAAGAAACGATAGACTTGACTTGGCCAACCCTAGCTGCTCCCTGAGTGTGGGGGGAAGAAGGAGGGTTATACTGATGTGCCAGTAGATAGGTGTTCAGAAAGTCCTTGAGAGGCTACTGTGTTTCACCAGGTGTAAGTAGAGTCCTGTAGTCTTTATCTCTGTAGAGCAAGCCACTGCCTTGTTGGGAGTGGATGAATATACCACCAGTTGTTGATGCCAGTGTGAGACAGTGGCCTTCGGCAGACTCTTGGTGTCCTGACTTCATCAGTTCTTGCTGATTCAACAGGAATGTTAGTCTGGAGCTTATCAGACTTTCCCACACTGATTTCTCAGCATTTACTTTTCTCTCTTTGGCTTGCGGTTTTGTGGTCTTCTCACAGAAGGGGTCTTTGTGACAGAGTAAGTTTCTCTGGTTAAACACTCATAGTATGTGACTGCTATTTCCCTTTGTTTAGAAATTACCTCTGGAGTGCTTCCTTGTTTGTGCTTTAGTAGCCATGGATTAATATAAGCCATCACTGGCCCATGTGCATCACACTTCTTTTTGTGTAGCTTGTGTAAGTCTAAGTTTTGAAAGTGTTAATCCTGTGGTGCAGTGGTCAAATGCAGATAAGTATGGCCACTGGGATATGAAGAGAAAGAGGGCCTGCTGCTCTTTCTTTAACAGAAATGGATGCTTTCTACAAGGGCTGTCAGCAACGAGGGTGACGCGCCTCAGAAACTCTACTTTCTGAGGAGTGTCTAAAAGGAAATCAAAGTTACTTACTCTTTGGATTGTCTGAGCTGGAAAATTTTCCCTGTGCCTTACTGCCATACTATCTATCTATGGCTTGATATCTGTATTCTTTGCAACCTGCTGCTTTCTCAGGGCTATTGTTTTTTTTGATAGTCATATCCCTTTCAGATATTTATTTCTAACTACTTTTTAAGTATGAAGGTGTGTTACCTTCCATTTTAATTACACAAAAAAAACAACAAGTCTGAAAAAAACTGTGACCTGGCACATAAGTGTACACAGTGCCTTGTTTTTGTTCAATTCAAACGGAAACTGTATTTTTGTTGTGTATTTTTTTTTTTTTAAAGCTTTCCTCAGTCTAGAGACTCAGCAGTTGAAGTTGTCTCTCTTTTTTACTTTTCCTTTTTTGCACGCACCCTCCTATGCCTGCCTGGTCTGCTAAAAGTGAGTTCAGCTCACTGCCGTTTTCCCTTTCATGCTCAATGTCTCCTCTTCCAGAAACTCCATGCCTGTTGCCACTGGACATGTATCTTACATTCTTCTGTTGAAATTGCTCCTTGACCATGTTCCCCCAAGGAGGCTTTTGACCTTGGCTATTTATAGACTAAAAATTAACGTTAACACACTTGCATTTAAAAAAAACCCAAACCCTACTGCATTATCTTCCATTCATATGTATTAGTTTCTCAAGTGACCACATAATCATATTGTCCTTCTGCCTCACCCTTCCTTCTCCTTTACTTTTCTCTTAACTTAGTTTATAAGCTCTTCTGTATTAGTGAATTCATCTTTACAGGCAGTCCTGACGACCGTGTGCTGTTCTGTTTATATGACTACTAAAAATTGGCTAGGTATGCAAGAATTCCTCTGAGTGCTCCCTAACTACCCTTCATTGTTGCAACCTTGCACATCAGCTTTTCTTTGTGTTATTACATAGAGCCTTTCTGACTAAGCAAGTAAGCATCATGCCCTTCACGTGTTTGCTGCTGCAAGACCTGGTGATTGCTTTTAGTATCAGAAGGGAAAAGATTAGCCAAGAGTTGGAGCTGAAACCAATAGAAAGATAGAATAGGGATTTGGTTCTGCTCTCACTTCTGCAACTTTTTGTTGTCTGGAGTCTTCTTACCTCAGATGTTGCTGCTCTCATTTGGTTGTCACTGTCATGCTCCATTTAAGTCTAAAATTGTCCATGGCTGATCATAATCAACATGTGTCACCGTGGTGACTAGTTACAGAGCTTCACAATCTTGCTCACCCAGAAAGACAGTAAAGGCATTTTGCCTGCCTTTTGTCCTTAGTGAAGGTCTAGGTTAGTTGCTGGGAGCTAAGAGGAACCCAAGGTGATATCTAACAGAGAATTCTGTGACTTTGCACTTTTAATGTAAACCTGTTATTTTACATTCCTGGACTGCTGCAGGGCACCCTTGAAGCTTACAGCTCAAAACTCAAAGTCCTTGCTCCCTCAGAGTTAGGAAAGGATGAAAAAGCAAACAAAGGTGTGGAGGTAATGGGGATTAGCTCAGATCACCCAGCAGGTCAATGGCTGTGTTGGGTCTGCTGTCAAAATCTGCTGCATTCTAGATCAGTCTTCTCTGCTTCATCTTGCTACCACGCTCAAGCCACGTGGGCAGGATGGTGACATCCAGCTGTCTGGGTAACATGCAGTTTTGTTGTGCTGCTTTAAACTCCACAATAACAGAGAAGGACTGGTTGTCAGGCACCTTCTGCATCCCTGAAGTGAGAGGCACTGGTTGTCGCTCTACACTGCCTATTTATCTTTAATCATAATTCTAAAAATGTGAAATGTGCTGGAGGGAAGTGCTGCAAAATGCTGTCGAGATGTCTATTTTCCAGACAAAGCCACAGCCAAGCAGACTTTGTGCCATCCTGCTCCACTGGCCGTATAAGCCTACTGCTCCTGTCTTCCCCTATTCCATTCACAAAATGCCTTGCACACATGCACATGCCAGCAATGACAGCTGTACTTTCTGGTGTGTGTCTCTAGAAGAACTAGTGCTCTGCTTTGTTGGAGGCTTGGTTTTGCTCAGAAAAACCCTGCCTCTGGACATAAAAGGATAACACATGGTTTCTCAGGGTAGTTCACTGTCTGTCACGCATTCATCATGACTTTTTCTTTCTTGGTGTGATTTGGTGGAACCCAGCAAGTTTCTGTCCTGTCTGCACTGCAAGCATAGAAATCACTGTTTCAAGATAGAAAATATGCTATTTTTTTTCTCCATTATAATTAAAGTAGGATCTTTAAAATAGGGCAAGTAGTAACTATTTTTTAAAAAACTTTTTGGAAATAACTCCATTGCTATGTTTGGTGAACAATATTCTGTGTCTGCAAGCACAGATGAAAAGTATGTTAGAGAAACGGCTTCTTGGGGTTGAGTCAGGAACTTAGTGGATGCATCTGCGACTGCCTGTCCTTCTGCCATTACCATGAGCTCTTTTCTGAAGACTGAGGGTAAAAGCTCTTTGCACCCATTTCATGACAAACCGCTTAAATACTGAGAACTTTCAGGGTGAGTGAGACGCTGTCATACTTATAGACAGGAAGGATGATGTTACCAGGAAAGGTTAAGTCTGCATACCAGAAGAGTGTTGAAGACCACATTCTGTTTGATCAAGTCCTCATAGCTAGTCAATAGATTAAAGAAGTGAACCTCATCTTTAGAAATTCAGGATTTTTGCCCCCACTAATTCCTGTCCTATTGGAAGGCTGGGCTGGATGTTGTTTAGTTCTGTCGACTTACTTCAACTCAATATTTTAGTGCCAATGAGATGTCCATGATGGCAAAACCTTATAGGTCATCTCATCTGTGATCCATGAGTACAGAAATGCACCTGAAGAGCGGTTCAAGTGTGTGCTTTTGAAAATAATTCTTTGACACAGCTGCATCATCTCAACTACAGTATACATCATCCCAACTACAGTACAAGGAATACCTCTGGGACAGTAATTACCTTGTAATCCTCTGTGGTGAGATCTACTGCAAATGAATAATTCACAGTTGCCAAACAGAAATGAATGCTTCATATTAATTTGGAAGTTTTTGTGCATGGGCTTTCTTCTGGAGAGTATCACAAGGGAACAGATCAAGGATAGCCTAAACCTCAGAGAATTTCTGACTATTAAGAAAACAATTGAATTCTTTTTTTATCTATGCATTATGAAACCTAATTTTCAGTTCCTTGATTTGGAGCTTCTTGCCAGACAGCTTTTTTTTTCCCCCCACTTGGGTTCTTGCCAAAATATAGTATAAACAAATTAGCACTTTCTTTTTCAAAAGCTTTAATCTTGTTGCTTTTGCCATACCAAATAACAAAGAATAGACAAACCAGAGGCATGAAATCTTCTTAAGTTTAAACCTCCAATTAATTTAGTCTCCTTGATATCTTTAGCCGTGAAGCAAGTAGATTACTTTTGAAATATTACATTACTTATTTAATTCTAACAATGTTATCTTTTCCATTCACTTTGTGTTCTAATAGGAACACAGGGGGTTTGGCAAAATATGATGTTGATTATATACTTATAAATAAGGAGGTGTATGTATAAATATATATAAACTGTGTGCATAATCTCCAGAGACTCTTTAAGGGGAAAGATCTGGAATCATTGCTGAATGATATCTTTGCTTTGGAAAAGCCCTTTATTATCAGCTGTAATGCAATATAGTCTAGCTTAGTACTTTAAACATTCCATATAAAGTACAATTATTGTTTAGATTCTTGTGTCAGAAACTCCACAAATTGTTACACGTATGTATTTTATTTTCCAGTATCAAACTCTCCTTTTGACAATGTGCATTTATTTGGTCAGGATAAATTTTTAATTAAAAAGAAAATTCTCACAAATCAATAAATAAGTGTAGGCCAGTTTTATCCATGGTGACTGTTGCTACAGAATTAAATCCTGGTCAAGCTCAGAAGCTAGTGTTAAATTACTGAACTTTGAGGAATGATAAGTTGTTATGAACTACATTTCTAAATTCCTATTTTTTTTTTTTTGTTTAAGCAAATCAAGCCTGTCTGTATTCTAATATAGACTTTTTGTATACAAGTATTTATGGATATGATAGGACTTTTGCACATATTTACAACAGTTTCCATCGTAAAGATCTTGCATTTTCTACTGCATACAGACAGAATTACATTTGTAAAATCAAGGCATAACTTTGAGTATATTCAGTTTTGCTCTGCCAGAAAGATAGAGAAAGTTTGCATTTTATATTTATCTCATTTGAGATTAAGTGGAACTGGTGCATTAATGTTGAGAGATGCTGATTATAATAATGTTAAATTAATTTGAATAAACCCCCCACATTTTATTTTATGCTGTGCTTTTATCCTTTTTTTTTTTTTTTTTAAATGAACTGAAGGCAGAAATCTGACCACCATCCTGAGGCTTGTCAATATAAATCTGTGAATAAGTATAACTTGTATTTGTCTGAATGTTAACATTTGGAACAAACTCTTGGAAAGTTGGAAGGAAGTTCAAGTCCTGGCTCTCACGTACTCTTTGTAAATGAATTAACTGGCCTATTTTGCTGTTCAATTAGAACGATAAGAGCTGAACTCCATTAATTAGCTTGTTTAGAATATGTCAAATTAGAAAATTAGTGTGAAGGCCTTTGTCAGTGAACATGCCTTTGCTTTTTAGGCAGCTCATAAATGGCGTTCATAATACAGCTATTTTACAGAAGGCCCAGGAATGGGAATTGTGTTTCTTGGAAAAAGATAGTAACTAGCTTTTCAAGGCAAGAAGGTTTGGCTGGATCTTCAAAGACAGTGTAGAACTTTCTTCACGTGGCAACATGCAATACTGTTCTAACACTACTCTAAATGGGTCCTTAGATGCTTGTCTGTGTGTATCTGAGAGAAGAATTTGTCCTTTCAGCTTGATATAGGACAGAAGATCAGTGTAGACCACTAACTTGTACATGTCTTGTATTCTGAAGCTGTCTTAGGATGATATGCGTTGGGAAGGGTGTATCAGGAAAAATAAGATCCGCAAGAAAGTACTTTAAGTAGCTGGTGTCTGTGTTAATTTCCCTGGATGCAGTTTCCCTAGCTGATAAATATTCAGATTGTTTTATATCTTTATTTCATTACTTATGCCACATGAGGCTAAAGGATACTGGGAACAGAGAGAATCTGAGCGGCTCCCACCAGACCTCCTCTTTTTTCCTTTCACCAGGGGCTGCACGGCTGAACTTTTCATCTTGTGTGATGCTTGAAACTACCACATCTAGATATTATTGAACATGTTGCACTCAAAAATTTTACCCATGTGGATTCTGAGCCTTTCATACATCTGTTGGGAAGAGTGGCAGTTTGGGTGGGAGACTGCTTGTTAGGTCTGGCCAGGCTGCTATCTGTCTAAGCAGCCCAAGAGGAAAGCACTCAGCTGTTCTGTGATGTGCAGGAAGGCTGGCACTGTGGGAAGTACTGGATTTAATGTGCAGGACTGAGGTAGGAACGAAGTACTTCTGCAATAGGTCTGATGTCCTTGTGTCACTGCCCTAGCGCATGTGCATTAAGTCTAACACGCAGTGCCTAACATCTTCATGCAGGCGAACTGGTAGTGATAGTCTATATGGGTTCTGCTTACACCCAGAGTGAGGTAGCCCACATTATGCAATTCACTTGCAACTACAGAGAAACCTGAAAACCAAATGTGGGTCATACTCGGCTCCTGGGACAAATCAGTGTCTGGGTATATCAGCCATCAGGCTCCCAGTGACTCACTCAGTAGTACAGGTTCAGGTGTAACACCCATGGGAATAACTCTTTTGTGCTTGTTCTAATTGCGACTGCATTTATTCCTAAGTCTAATTCTCTGCTTTTTAACAGATACACTAATTGCAGCAACTAAAAATAAACTTATCAGTCTAAATTTAAATCTGGTTTAATCAATTGTTTAAGCCTGACAGCAGGATTTCCTGCTGATTAATGCAGGGATGGCTATTACTCTCATGTTCCTATTTGCTTTTTCTTCCAAACCCTGCTTTCAGGTGTGATTGTCTTTAAAATGTTCTTTCCTTCTCCATTTGTATAGGTTATCTGGAGAACTTTAAAGAATAAGGCACCCCCTGTGAAGATAACTGCAAGAATGGAAGATAGGGGCTCTAGCATATGCTGCACTCAAGGACTTCACTCTTGTGATGGATGCCGTTTCCGTCTCAGAAAGCTACATGATCAGTTGGTCATGGGTAACTTTAACAGCACAGGCACATTCCAGGTATTATTATTTTAGCTTATTTTCTGAAGGAAAAATTAAGTTTGCTGTCTGCCAGAGGAGTTCCACTCTTCCCTGCATTCAGCCCCACACAGCAAAATCTCTAGAAACTGCTGGCAAGTTTTAACAACTTCAGACAAAAGGTTGAAGATCTGAAAGATAATTAAGTTTCTACAAGTCTTATGAAAACCATTGGCTTTGTAGAAGCAAGAGACCCTGACTGTTTTATCCTCAGTGAAAAAATAGCCACGTAGGGTATTTATTCTGTCCAGCCACTTCATCATTCAACGTGCATGCATTGTTTAGCCAGTTGGCATAGGTGCGTAGTTTAGAAACACCTACAGCAATGTGCAACCTCATGCCAGCTTGCCACAAGGGAAAGGAAGCATGGGGTATAAAGGGAAGGTGGTGAGGGACTGGGAAGAAGCATGAGGTACGCTGGAGCTATTGCTGTTGTGGCTAGGGAATAGGAATAACAGGTACCAAGGTGAGAGTGCACAGTGTATACGAAGGGGAACTGACATAATTAACTCTGGTAAATTGTATTTTTGCTGCTGGAGTATGGAACTTAACACACAAATCCATGGGAGAAGGTGGCATCATTCATTCTACTTGTCTTGGAACAACTTGTTTGTTACCTTTGAAAGCCTGGTACCTTTTTGTTTCACAACTGAACAGAGCACTTCTCAGTGCATCCAAGCTGGCCTAGTCATTACAGTCTCTGTGAACCTGCCTCAGAAGTTTGTAATCTGGAGTATTTTTCTTTCTCCATCCTAATTCCAGTTTTGGCATCTTTCCTGAGAAAGGTGATGGCTTTCCTGCCAGGTCTGATGGGGTTTTTATAGTTAGCAAGAATAAGCTCATTGCAGACAAACTTTTGTTTGAAACAGAAGCAGAAGAAATTTTAGCTCTAGCCTAGACGTGTAAGATGAGGCACAGTAAGTGCAGCAGGACACCACGTACATTTTTCACATGAATGTCTTGTGGCACAAGGAATGACCCTAAAAAGACTGGGGTGACTCTGCAGTCCCCGTGGCTTGAATTGTGAAGCAACCGCAGTACTTCCAACATCTCTGTAATCTTCCCCAAATTCTGTAGATGCTTGATATGGGTCCTCAAATGCCATTAGCTAGCAAAGGGAGAGATTAATTTCAGGTGGAATAAGTTATGTGCCTTGAAGAATGGAGGTTCTCTGTAAAATATTAGGATATTTCTTGAATTGTTGGATATTCTGTAATGGAAGCATTGTCTGGCATCTGCTGTGATTCCCTGTCCTCTGGGCACAGCTGAGGGGTGGCAAAGCTATCTGAATATCTCTGAGAAATACCATAGAAGACATTGATTAAATTACATTTGTGGCTTATAGAAGAAGTACAGAGAAGGAATTCCAGTTTTGTCCCAGAGTAACAAATTCAAAAAAAATGTTTACTCTACTACCTAAAATGAAAATTTTGAAAGAGGTAAATAAAAATACTCAGTGTACTTAGGAGTCTTCTGCTGTTTTATTTTTTATCAAGAAGCTGTTTAATCTGCTCTCCTGAGTACAGTAGTCTCTCATCTCTTGCCTTATCTTTCTCCAATGTGAATAATGTATTGGGCACATGGAGATATAAGTGTATCGAACAATTTTCATTTCTTATGGGTAGCAGTGAAGCTTGTTGGCATTTAATTTGAGCCATTTAAAAACTATATGAACACAATTCTGCTACATGGGACTAAAATAATTTTCTTTTGCTTTCTGTAACTTCACCCAAGAAAATAATAAGAAAGCACAGTTTGTGTTCAGCCTATTGAGTTCTAATCATGCCTAAAAAAAAAATAATAATCCTAACTGCAAAAAGTCCTTCTATCAGATACAAAGACCATCCAAAAATGATTGGCCTCCTTCATCGCACTTGATTTATGTCCTATATATTAAGGGAACTTAAGCAAATTCATGCTTTATATCAGCCAGTTTCGATTAGGTTTCTAAGACAATTGTCGTGGGCAACTCTGGTATAAATTACCGGTTAATTTAATTTGACCTTTTTAAAATGTAAATACTATAAGTAACTGCCTTAAATATTTTGCATAAGTTGCTTGATTTAATAAATGTAGTTTTCTTTCTTTTGTTTATTTTATTGCTCATTGTGTGTTTTCAGAGCTTTCTCCAGTCACTTCCCTAATGTAATAAAATTGAAATGAAAGTCAGATGGCTGTCAAACGGCTAGGCAGCTCTGCAGCTGATGAAAATGAGTAGACTTGGGTACTACTTAACTGTTGTAAGATAGATGCCTTCATGCTGTTTCATGACGTTTTCCCAGCGATTGTGTTACAGATCACATTCCCTCCCATTGCATAGGCCTCTTGGCCTCTTCCTCATGAAAACGTGCTCCCCCTTTGCAGCTACAACAACCAGTTACATGGACAATTAAATTTAGGAACATAATCAATGATTGTCTCACAGTTTTTAAATGGTAGTTAAGTGTTTATATGCTGATTTTAACTGCAGCCTCAGCAGCCCCACTCTCTACTTCACTCAACCTAGCAGAGCGACCACCACCTGCCTCAATGCAGACCTGGTTAACTGACTTAGTAATTCTGCAAAAAAATTACTGCCACAAAGCAGTTGTATTGTTCATTTTGAGGAGTAGGTGGAGATCCCACATGTAGGCTAGGTCTAATACCTGAGGAGCTGTGGATGCCTCAGGTGCAGTTTCTACCTACAGTTCTTCTCAGAGCTCTTTTATGGGGCCAGCTCGGCTGCATAAGAACATTATTTGGGTACCTAAAGTGCTTTGGGAAATGCTAGCTATTACTTACTTGCCTTACACCACGACCACAGAGCTGTATCTATTTCTTATGGGAGGGAAGGAGGAATCCCCACCTCAGGAGCAGGAGCCCTGGGCTGCAGAGCTGCCACCTTCCTGTCCTCACCTGGGACCCCACCGTTGGGGTTCCTCCCTCCCGTAAGACACAGATAGCTTCCTCCAATAGGATATGAAAGAAATATGAAAGATTTTCTTGTAGCATTGTGGGACAAGAATTGTGTAAAAGTGATGCTTTACATCACATTTAGAGCAAAACACGTCTGACACTCTGCTCAGCTACTTTCACAGTGATATGAATAGTTGTCTACCATTTATGATTTTTAGTTTTTATTTAAAATAACCATTAAGATAACTCTGTCACTTCTTTGTGGCTATATGTGTTTTTTGGTAGTAGTATTCCAGTTTCTTAGCTCTCAGGAACAATAATAATAGCTGATAATAGGAATTAGTTCTATACAGCTGTCTTAATTGTTTTATTCATTCACTTGGCTTTTACTGATTAAGGAGATTTTGCAGGTTCATCAGAGACGAATTATCTGTGTGTCTTTATTACAGGTACAGAAAAAGAGTCTATTAACAAGCTCAAGCTTATAGTATGCTCATGTATGGTTCTGCTGTAAGAAGTTAAATACTTTCTGGTTTTACCTTATTGCTGTTGACAGACCGACTTATTATATAATTTTGATCATCTAAATAAAATGCTAGTGATAATGCTTATTAATTCCAGGAGATATATGTCCAAAACTGTCATGTTAGCAGCTTTTATTAACTTTTTTTTCACTTCTCTTCACAAAATAATCTATTTATTTTTTTAGCCCTCCCCAAGTTCTGACTATCTTGGCAAAACAGTTCTGAACAGCCCTAGTTAATCAGCATCTAACAACTTTCTAGATATAACTGCAGAAAGATAAAGGCTGAATGAGCTGAAGTTAATTTCCATTTGGCTTTTACCTTCTAATTATTTAGCAGTTGAGCATCAAAATACCTTTACGATGACATGCCTGCAGGGCCCTTAGCAGACAGCACATAGCTGAATGGAGTTTAGCTACCTCAGATGGCTCTGAACAAGCTCGAGTGATTTTGAAATATTTGAAAGCTGCTCATGAGAGTGTAATGAAAATTATCAATTAGAATACAAACATACTAATAGTGTATTGAAAAATTAAAACTCCAATAAGCATATAACAAAGTTAACAGAAGCCTTGCTGACACGCAAAATTAAGTCTATTCTGAATATTTCATTAGTACAAGCAAGAAACACTATCACAAAACAGAAAATTTATGACACAGTACTTGGTAAAAGGAAGGCAGTTTTAGGCTCATGATTTGTTTTTTTTTCCTAAGATGTTGATTGCAGCTCATCCTCATTGCACAGAGCAAAGCATTGAAAACGTTTTGGCAGAAGCCAGTCTCTTAATGCATATATATGATCGGTTTTGCTTGATTAAATCAAGGTAGCTCTCCTGACATTCAACCTAAAATGCATAAGCAGAGGAACCTGCCAAATTAAGTCTAATGATGTTCTGCTGCCCAACAGAATCCACAAAACACTCAAATTTAGCAGGTCCAGTGCATGTTCTCTCTTGTTTAACTGGCATACAAAATTCCCAAACCTCCCTGAAAGGTTTTCCTTGAAATATTATTTCAGTCTCAGTAATCATGAGGGCTCCTTGACTCTGTCATGAAGAAGCCTCAGTGGCAAGACTGTCCCATTCTTACAATGGATCATTTATGTCTGAGATTGTGTCACAGCGCATTCTTGTTGATTTCTACCAGAGGACTTGGGCATGTGGTTGCATAAATTGAGAAGGTATGGAAGGCTCTGTTTTGACTCAACTGAAAGGGTAAATGTAGTGGATCTTGGGATACACAGAATCTGTCTTATCAGATATCTTTTAATTGGTGTCAATGATACATATGAGAGAGGATTGTGAGGGCTTAAAGAGGATTCTTGGGGTTATTGGGATTTATCAGAAAAATAAGTATTTTAAGAAACTAGTAAATAGTATTCTTGTTCATTAGGGCTTGAAAGGATATAGAAACTGATGTCATTGTAAGAAAAATGTGGTAGGTATAACTTGAGATGGATGAGGATTGCATTTTCTTGAAAATTAATGCTAGGAATGTTTGTATGTGGCTTTTTGGTTTCAAACATAATTTGTTAGAATTAAGAAAAAGTCACACTAATTTAAAAATTCTGTGAGACTGGGGAAAATCACAGGTGATATCACCTGGTTATTAGGTGGTGATCCTTTATTCTGAAGTAGGTAAGAATAGCCTTCCTTCTCCCTTTGTGTGCACATGTGCACACATGTCTGTATGCATACACACCCACTGACCCAAATGGTCTCTTAATTTGGTGGAAGAAATGAAATACAGGAAGTATTATCTTTCAGATGTGATGTAAAGTTCAGATTCCAGTGATTTATTGACTTTAAAACTCTCTGCTATTTTCTGCAGGAATTAATCATAATTTTGAGAGTAAGTTCTAGTTCAGGTAATTACATTCTGCCTACCTGAAACTCTTCCTGTAGCTTCAGTTAATTAAATATTCCTCACTATTTGTCTTGAATCACTGTATGGCCTATCTATCTGCAGGTATAAAAGAGAAACTTCAATTAATTTTTAACCTGAAACTTAGGAAAGGACTGGGATGCCTGAAAACTAAGAAAACTTTTGTCTTACCAAAATAGTATACAATAAACATATTAATTACTTTATATAAGTTAAAGAATATTTCAGACTTTTTTTAATAGAAAGATTCTCATACATTATTACTATATGGGATGCAAATTATATACTTGGTGTCTTTATCAATAAATTATCATTTAGTTAGATCCACAAGGAGAGCTAAGACAGCTTTGTGTTGTATTTGCTAACACCTGGATGGCTCTGAACAAGTTAATTCCTTTGAGCCATGTGGTGAATAAAGGACTAACCCCCTCTTATAGGGTGCATTACTAGGAAAAATTGAAGTTACATTAAATGTTCATATTAATATTATTTTTTAAATATGCAGAGTACAGACAAATAAGCCTGAAAGTCCACAGCTGTCAAAAGGATATTTTTTGTAGAAAGTACTTTATGGAATTTAATATTAATTTTGAGGGCTTCCATATTTTCTCCTGACTGGCACGCCTGTAAAATTATTCTGGCAACCTAAATTCCACACTGTTTCTCCCTTTGTTTTTCATTACATGTTAGTAGACTTACAGTGCAGAAACATACTGACAGTGCTATTGAGATTCATACCCGCAAGTATCTCAAGATAAATAGCCTGCATACATAACAGCAGGCTGAGTACGACAGAGCAAATTTGTGTAAATTCGGAGGCCACAGCAGGTATCAGAGAGGAAAGCAGTCTGAGAGATGTCTTTAAGGACAATGGGGAACCTAGAAAAAAATGTAACTGTTCCACCCCCCCCATATCAAGATTTTTGGTGGTGCAGTGGTCCATGACACTGTCACCTGAGAACCAAGCAGCAGACAGACAGACATGGAACGACTGCTGAGAGACACAGTGTAGTTTGAAGGAGTTGTAAATTTGGATATTAAATGCTCTTTTTGTTTCATCTGACTGTAAAACCTACCAAAATCGCAGCGTTAACCAGGGAAAATAGTCAAGGTTTTCCTGCCTCCAGGGACATCTCAGTGGATTTCCATACAGAAGAGAACAAATAAGCCTTTCTTAGCAATGGTGTTGAGGACGGGGCTCATTCTCTCTTGGCTGTGCTTACTTCACAAGCCTCATCAGAATAAAAAGCAGCAGCTGTGTGCCCCTTTTGTAATTCAAATCTACAATCCTGACATAAGCCTGATGAATAGGAAAATACAATTTTTATTTTGTGGGAGATCCTCTTCATGAACGTTAATGTTATTTTCCTTGTTTGCTATTAGAAAAAACTACTCAAATTCCCCCCACCCTCCCTTCCTGACTGCTTAACATGTCTGGAGAAATGGGTGCTGGATGGAGCAGATCCGTGCTGTTCTGTTGTTTTTCAGTCTCTACGTTTTGTGATATTTTATGGAAGTAAATCTAAACACAGGCTTTATGCTGTTCTGAAGAAGTCCAGCCACCTGCTTCATATGCTGGCAGTTTACACATTTAATTAATTTCCTGCAGCATGGATGTTCTGCCATTTCAGTTTAGCAGGCTTAACAGGACCCCATGTTAAAGACACTCTCAGAACTTTATTTCCTTTCAGAGAAAAAGATAAAAGTAGAAATTACGTTTGGTTAGATGAACAAGATAAGGTGTATGCTTGAGAGTGGCTAACATTTCTTTTCTTCTTTTTAAAAGGAATCTTTATAATAACCCATCTGTTGTAACAGCTTTCCACATATTTTCTGACATCATGGGATCTATATTTCTGAGTCATGTTGGTCTTTGACAGTATAAGGCATACTAGAATTGTAGTTAGTTTTTAAATATTTTTTTCTTCTAAGTAAGAGGAACTGAAGTCTGCAGAGGTTTATTTTGACATTTCTCGTTGAGTAACCAGGTAGCCGATAGGCATTGCTAACTCTTTGGATAAGTCTTTTAAAATGCAGGAGGAATTGCTAATTGAGATTTAATTGTTTAGGAAAGAAATCCCCCCAAGGAATCCTAATTTCTTTTTATAGGTCTTAATATGGAAACAGTATTGACTGTCAACTGTGATTTCTGTTTCTGAAGGTGTTCGCAAAGTCAGGCACATCAGCCTTGTGGTGACATTTGTAGTCTTTTTTAAGTAAAGCAATCCAACACTGGAGAGCTGTGTCTCAAAAAAAGAGATTTTCTACAATAACCTTTCGAATCCCACTGAAGAGATGGAAATCACCTGACTTCCCTCATGGAGTCCCTCACATCCAGTATTTGCTGTTTGTTAGAGAGTTTTTCAGAGTAATCCCTTTGCTGCAGTTGGGAATAGACTCCATTGCCCAGCTTCACAGGTTTGAATGGGAAAGGTGCTAGGATTTTTTGGACTGAAAAATTTTTCTGTGTGATGGAGTGATATGTTCTAGGAGCTTGTCAGAAAAACTGAGGTCAAGCACGTCATGCAGTATGCAAAGGCTGTCACAGCAGTCATACTGCTATATGTGGTGCCTGTGAGAATTCTTATATATGGCTACATCTTTAAGCTACAGGAAATGGAAAAAAAATAGCTGTTTGATAAAACTGTACTTACCATGCAAACTTTCCTCCCCAATGGAATTTTAGGACCACAAACACGGTAAAACATACTGGAGGCACTTAAAATGGAACTTTTATTTACAGTACATATTTGTCTGACACTGTTGTGAAAAGCTCAAAGATCTAAATGGGCCTTATTCTTAAAACCAGAAGGCAGAAAACTTCAATAGCATAAACATAAAAGAACTTTCCCTTTCTCCCTTTAGCAAACAATGTCCATCTATTTGTCTTTTTGAACATCCATTACTGCTGCAGATTATACACCCAAAGTCCTTTTCTCCTCTGGATGCACCTGTTTAACTTCCAGTAATACCAGTAAATCTTTAAGGGTAATCATGTCTTCATGAGTCTTTAGAAGCTCATGAACTGTGTGTTTTGTCTAGTTTCCTTCCAATGCGAGACTTTCTTTTAGCTGTTTGAGGCAGGCTTGCTCAAGATGCTACTACAGCTTAGAGGATTCATGTAATAAAGGTAGGTTAGTTAGGCCAGACAGTTCCACATCACTCAACATACTTATTGGCTTGCAGACTTCTTCATTAACTACATACTCTCTTATCACATGGTGGTTACTGACAAAAGTCTGTCTTCAGTAATTTATAGCTGCCATACATTGTAATATGACTTAAACAATACCTTACCTTTTTTTATTTGCTTAGTGATGCTGCAGCTAAATTCTGTCTGGAAGCTCAGAGAAGAATATAAGCAGTTATAATTTAAATGTATATCTTTCCTCCTATGGAAATTAAGCTCTTATCGTCTCAGTGCCTTATTCGCAAAGGCGTATATTTGTAGCACTATTTATCTTCTTTAAGGGAATCATATAAGACCCTGGAGATGAGTAATGGCTTTTCTTAATCAGGCTTTTGAAATGCCATTGTCTTGTCTGTCTTTGTTAGAACATCAGCACAGTGGTGGGTGTTTTGTAGCACAATATGAAACAAGGTGCTTGCTGCTAAGAGCTTGTAATTTAAACAACGAAGCAGCAATCAGAAAAGAGGCTGGCATACACTGGCACTTGAAATTCAAGGGCTGGATGCTTTCTGCACTGAGGGCAAGAGTGAGGGAAAGAATGAACAAGCACCAAACGGACTAGAGCCCTCCTCTTGTGTGTGCCAGGTAATCTGCCAGGTCCTACTTAGCAGGCTGTGTTGGCACTGATTTGTACATTCTAAGTTTACGTAGCTTCTCCTTGCCTGCTTATTTTGCTTCATTTTCCTTGATCACTATCTCAGTATTATGTAAAGATTCAACCTACGTTTGCTTTAATATGTTTGATCCCTGTTTTTGTTGCTTTTCATGCTCTAAATAAATGCTACTTCTTAAAAGTTAAAATATTCCTAAACTAAAATGAAAGCACAATATTTTCAGTAATGTTAAAACATAGGAATTTTCCAGTTCAGGCCTTAGGGCAGAAAGTGACCACCGTAGGTCATCAAACCATGTTTTAGACATGCCTAGATGAGTGTATCTACATTATCCCTAACTGACCTTTTCCTTAAAAGCTTCTAATTAAGGAGCTGCCACAACAGCCCTATGCAAGCAATTTTCATGTTTCCCCATCCTGATGATCAGAATTATCATAATCTCTAACCCTGCTCCAAATAAACTGCATCTTTCCCTCCTTTCATAGAAAACCTTTGTATTTGCTATCAACTGCTTCAATCTTTTCTGTTAGTTCTCCCCCTGCCCGCCCCTGCACCCTCCAGCAGTCCTCTTGGTTTCCTCTGGATTCTGTCAAATTGGTATGCTTGCTATTTTAAGCACTCCATGCAAAACTGGCTATGTACCTAGGCCTCCCCTGAGTGAGGAAGAAATAACTCTTAGGTGCTGTGTGACATGGCATTAATGTACTTAGAGTTGAGGCTTGCTGATTTGTCTGCATTGCCATGTGGTCGATGTGCATCCTCTTTGTGTTACAAACTTAGGTCTCATCTTTTTTTTCTATTGCATGGCTGCATCACCAATTGCTTCCCATTTTGTATTTCTGTTTTCGATTTCTTTTTACTCTGTGTAACACTTTGAGCTTGTCTTTATTGAACTGCATCCTGTTGATTTAAAACTCTTTCCAATTTATCAGGTTCATTTTGGATTCTGATCCTGTCCCTCAGCCTGCTTGCAGCCCCTCTCCTTATGCTGATTTTACAAGTATAGATTCTAGTCCATCATCCAAGTAATTAATGAAATATTAAGTAGAATTTGGTAGTCATAGGACAATGAGCAGAGATGAGTTAGGGTGTTCAGGGCCCAGAGGTGTGGCACGATTTTCTAACTAGAGTAGGGAACTATTATTTTGCTATTTCCTTGTTTCTTTTGATTCTCAGAGAACTGGAGACAGCGGACTTGTTAGTAGTGATGCAAAACTGCAAGACTTAGATTTTATACAGGCTTCACATCCCAAATTGTTTAAGTTGCAGTAAACACCATTATCTCTATTTTATACATGCAGAGGGCAAAGTCAGGCAGCTGGTCAGTGGCAAAGCTAGTGCTGGCAATGCATCTTCCCTTGGTAGCACTGGGGGATACTTTCACTGGTCTGCCTCACTTCTCATGTTGACTGCATTCCCTGTGTTTCTGTTTGCCCTGCAGAAAGGTTGGTGCAGTAAAATCAGCTGTCTACATCAAATAGGCATGTTCTCCACCTTCATTAGTATTCATAAAATGCCCATGAATTGGTTAGTGATACTCATATTGCTAACAGCAGAAAGAGAAGGGATAAAAAGGAAAATCATATACAATTATCACAGTATCACATAAACCCCCTTAATTTCTTCTCTCTCCACTCCTCAGCTGTAAATGGGTGATATATAGCACCCCTGTGGATGCAAGCAGTGTGTCCACCTCATCTCTGCTATTTATTACACATAGGTGAGAGCTTGGTACTGCTGATTTCATGACTATTGATTCAAGATATGTCACAGCACATGGATTTATCTGTTGTCCTTTAGCTCCTCCACCCATTGCAGCAGGAAATATATTTCAGGGTTGAGTTTAATGGTGAGTGCTAGGATTTGAAGGGTGTATGTGGGATTGCTATACTTTCAAAACAAGTGATAGTGAAGACTTTGGTGCTTTCTCTCTGCCTTAGTTATTGGTGAAGTTCTGCTGTTCTACTTTTGTATAAGAAAAGCAGGGCTTTTTAAAATACTTTTTTCTATCTACTCTGTTTGCTTTGGAGTAAAATTATCACTTTTTTTGCCTGAATGACAGTACTTTGAAATCAAAATCAAATGCATTTCAGGAATGAGCTGGGCTGTTAAGTAAGAAGGGATGTTATTATTTTAAAATCAGAATTAGAATAGATTGAAATAGAACTGACCTGATTGTTTCCAAGTACAAACATATACTGCAACAGATAGTATGATACTTCATAACTCTTAAAGTCCACTGAGACAAAAACAGGCTTAGCATGAAGAAAAATACCAGCTATCTGATTGATTTAAGTCTTCAAAGATTTCTCCTCTCTTGGGCTATGAAGGGTAAAGATTTAACCCTGATCCTAAAACTAATCCCAGGTATTAAAATCTGTGGCAGAGTTTGCATTCATCAATGCCAGGGAAATCTCCATAATCCCCCCTCCCAAAGGCTAGAGCAGTGGGGACTTGCTTAGAAATACAGTTAAGAAAAAAGAAGAATGAGTTGCCTTTCATGCAACTTCACCACAGTAGTCTGCAGCTGCTAAATTACAACTCTTAATATTTTTCAGTCAAATTTTCACTACAGAGCAGTTGTTCTGGTGTCCTCAGCCAGAGAGCCCATGAGGCGATGTAGCTCAGGAGTTTCTTTCTGTGGTGGAGCCAAACAGAGTTGGTATATAGCTCTGATTTGCAACTCTAAGATTGCCCTTTATTGCTGAGTGCACAGAATGCTGAGGAAAATTGCAACAGGACAACTAAAACGCCGACCCTCTCTTTTTTTTTCATTGTGGGATATTTATTGGAGGACTGCTGGAAGTTTCTCCAGCCCTGGGAGAGGAGACTGCTGGCAGAGCTGACCTTAACAAGAGACATGGACCTGCTTTTCAAAGGGCTCTGTGCATGTGTGGCTGCAAATAGGTTCAACAGGGATTTCTAGATTTTCATGTGTATCCTGAACTGCAATATTAAGGTCAGTGATGACCTTTCTTACAATTAAGCGCTTGCTATGGGGAGATGGATGCAATATCCTTATTGCTATTTTGCTGGGACCTTCAAAATTATTACAGCCATTTACTCTAAGGAATAGAGGGGTACAAAACACATAGTCCTCTTTCTGCAGATGATTTCCCATTAAAATATGCTTCCATTCTGGGAAACGTGAGAATGATGTGGGGCTTCAGGTGGATGGAAATTGTTTCTGTTATCAGAAAATAATTGCTAAATTATTTTAGTCTAGATCTTGATAATTTATTTTACCCTAGTTCTGTGAGCCTAGGGCCAAACCACCAAGTTCTTCCTACTAGCTTTGCAAACAGCCTGGCACACAACAGTCAATCTGTTTCCGGACTTGTGGATCATAAAGAGTAAGAAGAGGCTGAGCAAGTCAGATGTAGTCCCAAGCTGTCTCTGTCATTTTACTCCTTCAGTTCCACCTGAAACGCTACTGAGGGAGAAGGGACAACTGAGGATTGTCCTGAACTGCAGGGTGGGAAATTGCACTGCTTCAGTGCCCCCTCTCAGAGCTTATCAATGCCGGGCTTTGTAAACAATATGACGAAAAAACTTGCACCTCACTCTCCTTGCCCCTCTAGATTTTACACACTCTTTCATTTGCTTGTTTCATCAACTTAATTGCAACTTTCTCTCAACAGAAAGAAAAATGAAGCTGGCTGTTTCCACACTTCCCACTGCTGCTTTCTCTCACTATCAGGGAGGGTGGTGTATTCAGCACACCTGAGGGCAGACAGTGGTCAATCTCATCTTTTTGCTGTGGTTTTTGCCCTTTTTTCTTCCTGAACAGGGACATGCCTACCCTAAAGCAGTACAACAAGGCTAAGTGCCACGTCCTTCACTTGGGTCAGAACAATCCCATGCAATGCTACAGGTTTGGGGAAGAATGGCTGGAAAGCTGCCTGGTGGAAAAGAACCTGGAGGTGTTGGTCGACAACCAGCTGAATATGAGCCAGCAGTGTGCCCATGTGACCAAGAAGGCCAACAGCATCCTGGCTTGTATCAGAAATAGTGCGGCCAGCAGGACTAGGGAAGTGATTCTCCCCCTGTTCTCAGTACTAGTGAGGCCTCACCTTGAATACTGTGTTCAGTTTTGGGCCCCTCAGTACAAGACAGACATCACAGAATCACAGAATGTTAGGGATTGGAAGGGACCTCGAAAGATCATCTAGTCCAATCCCCCTGCCGGAGCAGGATTGCCTAGACCATATCACACAGGAACGCGTCCAGGCGGGTTTTGAATGTCTCCAGAGAAGGAGACTCCACAACCTCTCTGGGCAGCCTGTTCCAGTGTTCGGTCACCCTCACCGTAAAGAAGTTTTTCCTCATATTTATGTGGAACCTCCTGTGTTCCAGCTTGCACCTGTTGCCCCTTGTCCTGTCAAGGGATATCACTGAGAAGAGCCTGGCTCCATCCTCATGACACTTGCCCTTTACATATTTATAAACATTAATGAGGTCACCCCTCAGTCTCCTCTTCTCCAAGCTAAAGAGACCCAGCTCCCTCAGCCTCTCCTCATAAGGAAGATGTTCCACCCCCTTAATCATCTTCGTGGCTCTGCGCTGGACTCTCTCTAGCAGTTCCCTGTCCTTCTTGAACTGAGATGCCCAGAACTGGACACAATATTCCAGATGCGGCCTCAGCAGGGCAGAGTAGAGGGGGAGGAGAACCTCTCTTGACCTGCTGACCACACCCCTTCTAATACACCCCAGGATGCCATTGGCCTTCTTGGCCACAAGGGCACACTGCTGGCTCATGGTCATCCTGCTGTCCACTAGGACCCCCAGGTCCCTTTCCCCTACGCTGCTCTCCAACAGGTCTGTCCCCAACTTGTACTGGTACATGGTGTTGTTCTTGCCCAGATGCAGGACTCTACACTTGCCCTTGTTATATTTCATCAAATTTCTCCCCGCCCAACTCTCCAGCCTGTCCAGGTCTCTCTGAATGGCTGCGCAGCCTTCTGGCGCGTCAGCCACTCCTCCCAGTTTTGTGTCATCAGCGAACTTGCTGACAGCGCACTCTAATCCCTCATCCAAGTCATTAATGAATATATTGAATAGTACTGGTCCCAGTACCGACCCTTGCGGGACTCCGCTAGACACAGACCTCCAACTGGACTCTGTCCCATTGACCACCACTCTCTGGCTTCTTTCCTTCAGCCAGTTCACAATCCACCTCACTACCCGATCATCCAGACCACACTTCCTCAGTTTAGCTGTGAGGATGCTGTGGGAGACTGTGTCAAACGCTTTACTGAAATCGAGATAGACCACATCCACAGCTTTACCATCATCTATCCACCGGGTTATGTCCTCATAAAAGGCTATCAAGTTGGTTGAGCATGACTTCCCCTTAGTGAATCCATGCTGAGTGCCCCTAATGATCCCCCTATCCTTGATGTGCCTAGAGACAGCACCAAGAACAAGTTGTTCCATCACCTTTCCGGGGATGGAGGTGAGGCTGACCGGTCTATAGTTACCCGGGTTCTCCTTCTTGCCCTTTTTGAAGACTGGAGTGACATTCGCTTTCCTCCAGTCCTCAGGCACCTCTCCTGTTGCCCATGACTTAGCAAAGATGATGGAGAGTGGCCTAGCAATGACTTCCGCCAGCTCCCTCAGCACCCGCGGGTGCATCCCATCAGGGCCCATGGATTTATGGAAGTCCAGATTGCTTAATTGGTCCCTGACCCAGCCCTCATCTACCAAGACAGATTCCTCCTCTATCCTGACTTCTTCTGGGGCCTCAGGGGTCCGGGGCTCCTCAGGACAGCCTCCAGCAGTATAGAGAGAGGCAAAGAAGGCATTCAGTAACTCCGCCTTCTTTTTATTCTCTGTCTCCAGGGCCCCCACCTCATTCATCAGTGGGCCTACATTGCCTCTAGTGTTGGCTTTACCTGCAATGTATTTGAAGAAGCCCTTTCTGTTGTCCTTGATCTCTCTTGCAAGGTTTAATTCCAAGGAGGCCTTAGCTTTCCTAGTTGCCTCCCTACATCCTCTGACGACAGACTTATATTCCTCCCAAGTGGCCAGCCCCTCCTTCCATGATCTGTACACCCTCTTCTTCCACTTGAGTTTGCCCAGCAGTTCCCTGTTTAACCATGCAGGTCTCCTGGTACCCTTCCTTGACTTCCTACTTGTTGGGATGCTCTGATCTTGAGCTCGGAAGAAGCGGTCCTTGAATGCTAACCAACTATCTTGGGCCCCCTTACCTTCTAGTACCTTCTAGTACCCTGTCCCATGGGATTTCCCCTAGCACATCGAGGTGCTGGAGGGAGTCCAAAGAAGGGCAACAAAGCTGGTGAAAGGTCTAGAGCACAAGTCTTATGAGGAACAGCTGAGGGAGCTGGGTTGTTTAGTCTGGAGAAAAGGAGGTTCAAGGGAGACCTTATCACACTCTGCAACTACCTGAAAGGAGGCTGTAGTGAGGCAGATGTTTGTCTCTTCTCCCAAGTAGTAAGTGATAGGACGACATCAAACAGCTTCGAGTTGAGCCAGGGTAAGTTTAGATTGGATGTTAGGAAAAACTTAACTGAAAACGTTGTCAAGCAGTGGAACAGGCTGCCCAGGGAAGTGGTAAGAGTCACCATCCCTGGAGGTATTTAAAAGGCATGTAGATGTGGCACTTAGGGACATGGTTTAGTGGTGGACTTGGCAGTGCTAGGTTAACTGTTGGACTCAATGATCTTAAAGGTCTTTTCCAACTTAAATGATTCTATAAAACTTGAGCGTTTTGTGTATCCACATTCAATGAAAAGCATCAACATTCACAGGAGAATTGTCCATGCTGCATTGTTTGCCTTGTTTTGGTTTTCTTTTTTTTTGTTTTGTTTTTGTTTCCTTTGGTTTGGGTAGCGCTCTAGCTGTGAAGTAGCACTGCCAGGTCTTTCAATAAAAACCTTGCTAGGGTAAGTATCTCAGCATTCATTGCTACTCTACTAAGCTGTATTTGTACTTAGATTTTGTGTTCTCCACATTGTGGAGCACCAACCTGTAAAGCAAAGGACTTCTGGAGCTTAGGTGAAATAAAATAATCCCTCTGTCACTTGGTCATCTCTTCTGTTTTGGAGAGCCAGTACAGTGTCCAGCAATAAAGCAGTGTCCAGCAATAAAGAGGAAATGTCTGACACTGCATCTGTCTGAAGCTTGTCATAGTGTTGAAGTCACTAGTGGGTTATATGAATGTCCCCTTCACAATGTCTGAATATGGCTGTCTAGGGGGTTACCACTGCTCACTCTTCCTGGTTAACACTGCTGTGGTGTAAGGACATTGGGGGTGTGACGGTGTTCAGGGCTGTAGGAAGTTCAACTCTGATAAGGTCAGAAGGCTTGGTCATGCATTGAAAGTAACTATAGGGTTACAACATTCTATGTTTTGCACATGAAGTCTGAACACAGGTAGAAAATAATATATCTCATTTAGAGCTCTGTTTGCTAAGCACTTCATGTTTAGTTTTAAACTGGTTGACAGAATGTAGGTTAATACATTAACAGTACTGAAGGTGGCTGTATTAGGCTGTTCAGATGAATTAGGAGGCAAGCTGATGTCTTGCCTCAAAATATTTTGAAAAACTGACCAAGTGTGCAAGTTTTAACTGTCCTTCAGACAATTGTCCCTTGCCCATTTTGTAGCAATATGTCTTGCTAGCTGCGACTGCATCACAGGGGTCATTCAGGGAGTTCAGAGAGATGAACTGCTTTTAGACTTTTTCTCCAGCCCATTAGGCACAGGCTCTCTGTCTTCAGCGTCAAATGTGGCTGCCTGTCTTTCTATTGTTTTTTTCCTGAAAATACACATCTTTTGTGGGCACTGCAACAAAAGTTACAGTCCTTGCTAATGTTTAAACCTGTCTGATGGCATCACAAAACCATGATTGAGTACAGTGTGTTGTTTGGTACTTGCAATATGTCTTTTTCTTTGGAAAGGACACTCTTGAAGAAAACTCAAATGATAAAGGGACGTTGGTGGAGTTTATTACTCTGCTCCACCAGAAATTTCCTTTCCTCTGTCCCTCTGTGCAGAGGCAGATTTATTTTACTGTTGCAGGTGAAGATTCAGAATGGCACAAACAGGTTTTTCTTCTAAGCATGCAGGTCTGCCTTTTTTGGTTGGACAAACCTGTTCTGTGGAGATCATGCAATGACCCTAATGATTCTATCTGGTCTCTGTTTAAACTGCTCTCTCTTTAATCTCTATAATTACAGAGTGACCTGATCAGAACCCTATAGCTGCAGCTACAAAATTATTTCCGTTCTAATTCCAGGTTTTCCATTGCCTATTAATATTTACATGATGTTCAGTTTCCACAATGAAATAATCCCCCACCTTCAGGTAGATTCATAGGCAACACGACTGCTTAAGAAAGGGTAGAATTTGGTTGAAAAAACAGTTGTCCAGTGTGACGCGTGGAAAAGAAGGCACGGACCCTACAATCGAGGATGCAAGGGCCTGAAGCCAAAAGGCCTAAGGCTTTTCTTATTGTTATTCTACTACCCTATTTAACTGCTACAATGCAGGAGCCGGACTATGCAGTTCAAGATAACATCAACATTCACACGCTAAGCACTCATCACCCATTCTGGGAAGAGCCACAGTGTTCTGGGCTCAAAACATCAACAACCATTCCTTGTTTTCAGTTCTGTGTTCAGAACTGACCTTCCACACATGTTTACTTCTTTCATTCCTCAAAAGGCCCTGTGAACTGGTCTAGGCTCCTTCATCTTAAAAGCAAGCGAAAACTATTCTCAATGCAGCATTCCCAGGCGAATCTTCTGCTCCCCAAGTAAAGCACAGCTGTTTGCAGACTGAGGGTCTTCCACAGTCCAGGAATTCCCTTGAGTGCCTTCCTCCACTTTTGATTCAGGCTGCTTTAAGACTTAGAGAAATCATCAATGCACTGCTTCTAAGAAATTGTTAAGCTCAGTAGTAGGCATGCACTGATGATCAGTGTGGGATATATACGAAAAATATTTAACTAACATGAGTCATCTTTTAAAATAAACACATTATTGATGTTGCCTCATCTAACTTAGCTGTAATTTTTTCTTTCTTTGAGGCTATTGTATTCTTGTGCACATCTGTGTGAATCAGTGATATCATAGTGCAGTATTATGTCCTCTTGCACCTCGGGCAATGTGAAATTCCATTTTGAAGTTAATTCCTTCCACCATAGCTACTGCCTATGGTTGCTTGACACTGTATATCATGTTCATGTGGTGAGGCTGGTATGGTCACTGACTTCCCAAGTTACTGCTCTGCAATCTGATTTTATCCCGTTCTCCCTACTGAGAAGGATTTAAAAATAATGAAATGCAGAAGCTACTAAAAGTCATTAGAAGCCAAATGTCTTAAATTCCAGTACTATTTATTCTCTCTTTTCATAATTCCCTAAGTAGGAGATTACTTACGTAAGAAGGAATGAGAATAAATCTCTTTATATAAAAAATTAATAAGTAGAAAAAAATTATTTCTCAGAGGTTGAGGATAGTGTGGGAGCATCAATTCTTTCTTCTTTGCTCTATTACCAGTTTGGAGTTTTGTCTTCATGCTTTTCTGGGAGAACAGTGTCTTTTATTCAGGCAGTTCTCCTTGTTCTGACTGACACTGATTTGAAGCTCTTGGAAATATAAAGATCTGTAGGCTATCCAGCTCTTTTATTTCTTCCAGAGGTGATAATATCCACTGCTGAAATACAGTGTGCTCTGTCTTGTGGCTGATCTCATTCACCAGGACTCATCTGTATCTTCATCTGTGCTTCCCCAAAACCTCAGGGAGATAGGTTTCTCTGGAGCTGAGTGTCTCTGAGGGGAGAGACTATGATATATCACTTCACTATGATATTTTTAGACATGCTGCTTCAAAAAAGTTCTCACCTACTGATGCATGATGGGTTTGAGTGGGGTGGAACATATGGTCTCCCAGTGGCAGACATTAGGTTTCCCTGACCTGAGAGCAACCCAAACTGCTATCCCCACAAATAAGCCCAAGTGCCAAGTCAAAATCTAACAGGGAGTTAATCCTAGTTAGTGTACTTAATTGAAAGAAAGCCTACGTTAGTCTAAATGTACCTTTCTGACTCAATACTCTGCTTTTCTGTACAGCTGTACATAAACACCCATTATAATTTTTCCCTCCTCTTTCCCACTCCCAATTTAATTTGCAGTTATCTTCTATAGCGAATGACACTTCTGTAGCTCTTAAAACAGCTTTGATGCTTATATGTTAAGGTGTTTTGCAAATTAATGAATTAAAGCACTTTTGTAGGTAGGAGTCAGATTTAGCAAACAAGACATTCTAGTAACTTGTAACTGATGACACATAGAGGCATAATTGCTGTGATAGATTCTGTAAAGCTAGGCAACAACTGGCCTCCACAACAATCACATATTTTTCACTTAATTATGGTAACACTATATGGATCCAAGGGCAATTCTTTCCAGCAATGAAATATTTATTGACTCTCAAATTCAGGTGCTCATGTACATTTTTGATGACGTTCTATTGGTATAGGCAGAAATCCAGGCAAGAGTACTACATGCTGAGCTGTCTGGAAGATCGAAGTTCTGAACTGAAATGTTGTTTGCCTTCTGAATCTGATTGAAGACATAGCATTTTTAAAATATGTGGAGTAGAAAGGAAACAAGGCCTTCTTTTTGTCTTTTTTTAATGACAGTGGGGGGTTTTGATAGAAGTATTTGTTTAATTTTCCTTTGAACCGGCTTTATAATAGCAATGATAATACAGTAAAAAAAAATTCAAATATAAAATAGTATTGAAGTGAGACATACAAATGTGTTGATGTTGAAACAAGACATGAGGAGATATTTTGCAGACCAAAGTCCTATTTTTGCAGGATATTGAGGTTGAATTTTATCTCCATATCCTGATATTAGAAAAAAAAAAAAAATCTTTTGAAAAGTCTCTGACCAATGGCTGCTCAGCATCCCAAAACAGAAGCATATATTCCATTTGTTCAGAGTTTGATACTGAAAGCTAGGTTTTAACTAGGAAGACATCCAATGAGATGTATTTGGCTTTCACACATCAGGTAATTTATTTTAAATCTGACCTTAATTGTAGGTGTTGAGTGCCTAAAATTGTGGCTCTGAGCTAAGCTCTTTTCAGGTTGTAATTCTCACTTCCTCTACCGTCGCTTCATAGAGTAATACTTGCTCCTTTTTTGGTAAATTTTCATTTCATTTTTCTTCCTTTTAGAAGTGCAATTTGATAAGGTTCTCCAGATTTTTGCATCTTTAAATGTTCTTTTTGGTTTTATAACAATAAACTTTTCATTTAAGTTCTGAAAATTTCTACATATGAGAAGATGTCATTCATAACATTGAGATAGTGCACAAACATAATTAAAATTCCTCACTTAAGTTACTTTATTATTCTTGAAAACTGCTTTATCTTCTTTGCTCCAGAATCTTCCCAGACACGTTACTCCAAAATCCTCATTATTCTCCAGATAAGCTTTTGTGATATTGAAGCATATTTTAGAGTTGTTTATGCGTGGTTTCAATTCAAAACAATGAGTCTCATCTGAAGACAGTAGTCAGTAAGGAGCGTTTCTATTCTGTTTAATGACAGGTGGATCTGGCTTAGTACCTTTATCCTGTGATACAGCATATACTACTTTATGTGATCAGCTCTTAAAATAACTGCACTTCCTCTTCTGCATTTAATCCTTAAACTTGAAAGGTAAACAGCTAAACCTGTGAATTCCTGGGTTTCAATGCTAGAGGTGTTTAGCCTGCAGTTTATGGATGGTGGTGATCTCTGCATCTGGCTGTGCAGATAGTCTGATGGGAAACTCCCAGCCAGCACTTTGCTGATGCAGGGACGTTTAGTGATTTAGGAGGGGTTGTGCTTCTCTCAATTTAATGCTACAGTAAGGCATTGAGGGATACCATGCATCCAAAGGAATGTCTTTTGGGCAAGCTGGAAAGCCTATGTGCAGACTACCTTTTAGCATTTTGATCTAGGTTCCAGTTATGAACCCAAAGCTCTACGGGATGCAGAGCACAGAAGACTGCTCAGCCCCAAAACAGCCTGAACTGGATAGATGTATTTTCTGGGGATACAATATATTAGGCCAATAAGCTCGAGTTTTCAAGTTAACAAATACTACAAAAACCTTTGTAAGGCAAAAATACTAAGTAGGTATTAAAAGTCCAGAAATGGTCACTTAATGTAAATGAGGACTACTTTTTCCTTAAAAAATCTAAGTGAAAACAGCAGGCATTTATAAGTAAACTGAAGCTGGCCTAATTTCTATTATATTAAGCAACTATGATACCTCTTATACAACGACTAATATTGAGTACTGATTAAAACATGTAATTTTATATTTTAGATAGTTCTGGAATACAAATATGTAACTACAAATAAGAACCTGTTTTTTCAGGCAAGGGAATAGCTTTGACACTCATGTCTAGATGAATATCCTTCTCTGACTTGGAGGGGTAAACCTCCTAGGATTTGAAGAATTCTGCTAAGGACTTCAAGGAAATCAGTATTTTGGTATTGGTGTGTTATCATTAGAGGTAGTGTTTCCAGACTACAGCTGAAAGCACACACGCTGCTTGAAACCTGCAGTTAGAGAGACCTTGTGGTCCATTAGTATTTTATTTTCTGTGAACAATCAAAATCCTATTATTTACAGATAATAAAACATACTCCTTGAGAGGAGAAAACAACCTTTACTCCTTAATCCTGCCGTAGCCTAATCATTTTCCTACCTTGGTCTCTGGAGAAGCTTGTACTGCTTTTTGGAGGTTTGAGCTGGAATCAGTTTTTCAGAGGCTGCCTTTGCACCTGTTGCCTGAATAAATTCCCATTCAATTATAAAGAAGACATTGCTGTAGTATATCTGCCAGGAGATATAATTTTCTGGCAGAACTTTCTGCCCGCCTGCTAACTCTATATGGTAATGTGTTTTGATACTTGTCAAAAATCTATAGTTGATCATACTTTAGGGGCAACATTGAAAGCCTGCTTCAGTCAGGAAGAGACATAGTTCGCTGTGAGGTGATTTTCATAAACATATTGCTCCAGGATATATAAGCATCCTCCCTCTTCCTATGGTCCCCCAGTCTCTCCCTCAGCAACTATTAAAATATATAGGCCAACAGCCTTATATATCCAGACATGTTCAAGGGAACAAATCTCAGCATAAAAGGGGTAAAAGGATATATGTTTCTATGGCAATACATTTAGAGTGCATGGATCAGAAGCAAAGATTTGTCTTATTGTTAGTCCCATCAAGTACTGCCAAGTCACATTCAGTGTTCTGTATAGTAATTGAAAAAGTCAATTAATTCAAATGAAACCTCCTTTCACATGGCCAAGGCTAATCAGAAGGTTGCTGTTTAAGGCATCCCTTATGAATGGTTGCAGCATGGACCTGTTTTTGGCTGCTCTTATTTAATATCTAGAGGCTTTTTCAAGAATTCCTTGAAAGAAAAAGGTGTTTAATCACTGCTATCCTTAGTTTTCTTATAAAAGAAAATGATATTCCGTCACAGATTCTAGCGACTGCAAAGGAGACCTTCAGCTTATTTCAACCCTTAGAGTGAAGGGAGTTTCTTTTCTGCAATTTAGATAAAGTGAAAAATATTAAGTGGAAAAGAATCTTTGAGTAGTATGATGGCTTTTGCTTGATTTATATTTACATGAAAAATATTGTTCAGGGACAGTCCAGGAATTATCGTCTATCTCATCGCCTTTTCTTTGCTAGTAGCTGGTATTGGGTGCTTATGGCAATGATGCAGGAACTGACAAGTGCAGAGTTGTATTTTTTCCTACTTTATATTCTTCCTCTGAAGTGCAGCAACTTCAGGAAGTTATATATGCATTTTCTTATAGCCCTTGACGGACTTCCATTAATTTATCTGATCAGTTTTTGAGCTTATATATTTCTTATGTAAATCCACACTTCCTAATTTATCCTTTTATACTTTCAGCATCTTGTGGCACTGAATTCCACAATATAATTCTGCCTTTTCTGAAAAAAATACTACCCGATTAATTCAGGGTACAGTGTTGGCACAAAAGCAAGTGGGTATAAACTGACATGAATATATTTAAGGTTAGAAATTAGAAGAACAGTCCTAGCAATTCCAGTCAGACTGCTAGGGGCAGTCTGAAGGATCATGAGAAGTGTATCAGAACAATTATAAAATGTATTTGTAGGTGACTGAACTTAATGACCCAGGTACTTTTGTACAATAAGTTCCCCTTTTTCTCTAACTTTTAAATCAGCGATGGTACATCTTTCTTGCTACAAAGCATGAAAAATTAGGGAGCACAGCTCCTGTCAACATTAATTACAGCTGTTACGAAGTCAAAGGACTGTTAGGAAAAAGGCTCTTAAAAAGCATTTGTAACTTGTAAAACAAAGGACTGATCTATTGTTGCCATTAAGAGTCTCATATTTTTGGAATGCACTATAAATCTTATGAGCTGTAGAGACCTATTCTGTATAAAACATCATTTTGGCACCCTGGAAAATTGCCAATTGAGTTTTAGTACGTTCCCTTCAGTCTTTGGTTGTGGACAAGAGAACAGAGTCATAAATTACCTTAGGGCCTTTTTATTTCCTGCCTCATCAGGATGACTCCTCTGCTGTATTTAGCCTTTCAATTGCCTAATTTGTAAACACTTTTCATGAACTCTGTAATTAATTGGCAGGCGAGACTACACACTGGCTGGAAGTAATTGAAGATTACTCTTAATTGTAAGAGCACACTTTTGGTGGATTGTTTAAAATACATATGCAGATTAGAGGCAAATATAAACAATAATTAATGTGTGAATGCAAATAGTGTGTTGGTTTGGAAGGTGTGCCATCAGCGTTCATCTGCTCTTCCAAACCTCCATGCTCCCTGCCTGGCTTCAGGCTGGAATACAGCACCGTGGCTGCTGCACCTGAGCAAAGGCTCTGAGGAGGTGGAGGATGGTGGTGCAGTTTTGGTTAATGACGAGGTAACCCATAAACTAAAGGCATTCCCCAGCTGACAGCTACCCAGCCAAATTCCGCCTCTCACACACACACTGTCTCCTCTTATCGCCAGCTGAAATAAATCAAATGCTAGAATGAGTCAGCAGAGCTAAGTTAACTTTTTTTTTTGTAGGATTGCAGCAACTCTTGAGCAGTCTGTGCCTGCAAAGTTACCTAGCCTTCTTGTCAGGAAGATAGATTATTATGTAGATATAATGAGATTCTGACTTAAACCGGCATAAATCAAATCAAAATTGGCCCCTCTAAAGCTGACTGGTTGAAAGTGTTGTTTTTTATGTTCTATTACTTTACATGCTTTCCTGCAGCATCTCCTGAGCTAAACAAGTGATTATATTAGACTAGAAATCAGAGGATTTTTACATCATCTTAGCCAAGCAGGCAGACCTAAGTACATGGATGGAAACTGTACATCTGACATGCTGATGCTAGTCAAAAAATTGGCTACAGAAAAGATAATTTTCCTGGACAAAGATGAATATTACAAGGTACCTTTGGAGACAGGTTTAAATACTTGAGTCTTGCTAGAGCCATTATTATTTTAGCAGGCTGCACATGCTTGTGCTGAAGCAGTCTGATTTTTGATGTTTTGTCCATCCAGACTGTTCATTTATTGGTTTATGGAGTGTTTTGCATCCTCAAAAAACTGCTTTGATTAAAAATCCTAGATAGCTTCTTTATATGTCAAGCTCTTAGTAGGGCTAAAATTGATTCATGATGCACACTAGATTTGGTATTTCTGCACACATGGACATGTAGTGCTGTAGTAATTTCCATGTTTTTCCAAGTTTGATTCCCCCTGAAATTGCTTACAGAAATAACTGAAACTTTAAGTAATCGTATTGTAAATATTTAAATGATACCTGCTTGAATCATAGCATGCTGTCAAATAGCTTGAAAGATGTTTCTGTACAAGCTCAGCAAAAATGTGTAGTGTGTGTGATATTCTGGTTATTGTGTGTGATATTTGGCTGAGGTAAATTGGTAGATTTTGGCTGAGTTCTTTCTTTAAAATTCCTTATGTTTTTTTGGAAGTGCACGCTCAGATATTAAGCTTGTGTTTGAGCCAAAACTTGTGTTGATTTTTATGATTTCTTTTGAGAAGGGAAATAAAAATCAGAATTATGGAAAAATTATGTATTATAAGAGTCTATTACACATTGGGTAAATTTTCACAGCTTGCTCTATGAAAATTCATCCAAGCTTTATTTTGAAGGTTTTTTTTCTCTGATATAATGGGTGCTGTATAAGAAGAACTTATTTTCAAGACTTGCAGTTTTTATATTCTGGTTTAAGAGAAAGGATGAAGATTTTTAATTGCTTCTGCAGCTTAGTGAACAAAAAGTATGCATTCTGACTGGCAATGAAACCAGGACACAAAAATAAAAACAGGGAACTATGCCAATGGTACCTATAATATGACTTGATAAATTCCGCAAAAAGAATATCCTTTGAAGAGTTTCTGAAGTAACTTTCTCTCCACTCTCACCAGTAAAATGAATTCTTGTTTCAAAGAGGGGGAGGTGAAAATATTGTAGCTTTTCTCTTTTAGTTCCAAGAAAATTTGAAAAGTGACCAGAATTACCTGTGCCCTTGTAACTGTGATTAGTGTTTTTATTAGAGTGTATATATTAGTCATTAAATTTGAAAATATATGTTCATTTTTTTTCCGTCTATTTTTTCCCTTTACTGCTGGTTTCCTATGACAATGTTATTGCCAGGCAGAACTTGTGCATTTATATAGCAGTGTATATGCTCATAGAGTTGGGCTTATATTAAAAACTGTTGTAATCACAAATGAAGCATTCAGATTTTACTGTGGAGGGAGGCTGAAGACATGTTGAAAAGGAAAAAACCTTACAGCATGTCGCACTCAATGTATGAATTCTGTAAAACAATATAGTTTCTTAATAGTGGTTTGTTGTGGGTTTTTTTTATAACAAAAATATATGTGTTATATGGATTACAACTTTTTTCCCACTCAAATGATATTTTATATCCCAAATAGCTTCCTCAGCTATTGACCAAACTGTATTGAGGCCAGCCAAGTAGGAGATGAATGTATTAAAGAACATGAATTGTAGTTAAATGGCAATATTTTAACAATTTTAGTATCATAGTTCCTTGTGTACGTTCAATGGGCTAGAAAACATCTTAGCATATGAAAAATGTGTGGTTTCACCTTGTCTCCAAATATGTTGCTGTGGAGTCTCAATCACAAAGTGGATTTTTAGATTTGTATTCAATTTCAGGCCATTGTTATTAGATTATAAAAAATTATGAGTCATTGCATTAAAAATTGGATTGCCTTTGACAAAGTGCCCAGTAAAAACTGGTTTGTTAGCAAATTTAATAAGAAAACATCTGAAAATCTATAGTGGTGTATCAATAGACAACATCAAGACTGAAAGATAAATTGCCTGAATTGCTCACTTGGCTAAATGTCATAATTAACTATTTATTAATTGGCCCTTGCCCTGTCTTTTGCTCTGATATAAAAAACTTAATTCTAATCACATTTATGGATGTTTTGTCAGTTATAGTATAATTTTACTGCACCTGTCAGCTTAGAGAATCTAGTAAAATATATTTTACCTGAACACATCTCATCTCTGGGTTGGCTGTGAAATACTGGTTGCAAGTACTGTTTTGAGTATTTAATATCTGAAATACAAAATCCAGGTTAAATTGCATGAATCAAATTATTTCAGTTCTCTGATCTTTTTGCCACATCTCTTTAAATACTGTAGTGTAATACATTTAATTATAAATGTTCAGTACCCAAAATATACATAGTGTTCAATGGAGTTTAAAACATCATCTGAGTGAAGTCACATGAGTCAGGCAAGGCCAGAACAGGCTTGCTTTGATTCCAGTGATGCAAGAGCTTTCAACTAAAATGCCCACCTATTAATCCATTGGCTTTTTGGTAACCTTTCATTACCGTAGTCTTTCTCACCTCCGTGTTCCTCGTTTCTGGAGGAAGGAAATCTGCATTGTAATGATCTGTGTATGTCAAACATGGCACCTGTCCTGTTCAAAGTGCTTTATTTGAGGTATTCATTTTCCTTTGTTTTACATGAAAGTGTCATGGCTCAGATGGTTTATGTGTTGTGCTCACTGCAGTCCTCCAAAGAGGAATGCTTTTCCAGCATAGGATATGTAATATACTGCACAATTCACTGGAGACAGTTTATCCAAGACTCCTATTTATCTCTTGATAGATTTGCTTTCCAAATGTAAAATTAACATGTAGCTACATGTGTTGGTTTGGGTTGAAATGATATTCAGTAACTAGCAATATTAATGGATAAGAATACTTCTGCAAGTTTGCTAAGTTGACAGTATTGGGCATTAGCGTGCAAGTTAGGATGCCTGGGCATCCTAATTGCAGTTCTGTCACTCACTGGCACTGGGGAATTGAGAATGTTACTTATTGCCAATTTTTCATTATATTTTCTTTTTCCTTTTTCTCATTATTTTCCTATCCAGCCAGAGAATTGCTGTGTATTACATTTGGGCAGTATCATTTCAGCTGTCTTTGGTCTTGACTTCTCTGGCCTCTTATCCCCTCAAATACAAGGTACAAATAATCATCCTTGCTCTCTGTTGTGGATGCTTTAACATTCAGAAATAGCCAGATTCCTTTATAATGCTATTTCATTTTAATTTTTGTTTTTAGGATGCACAATATATCCTATCAGATTTACTTCGAGAATTGCTCCAAAACTAGATAAGACTCAATAAAATTTGGGGTTCAAAACCTACTTGTCAGCAGGAAATGAGTAACCATCCTTACCTTATCAGACCATTTGTGTCAATGAGAAGTTAATCAATCCATCGGCAGCGAAGCTGGTACAAGTACTGTCCCAGTTCAAAACAGAGCACAAGCACTCTTACATTATTAAAAAAAAAAAAAAAGACCAATCTGATTCCTACTGCACAGCTGTATAATACAGCAGGCTCAGCTCTGAGAAGCTCAAAAGAGATAAATAATTTTTTTCTTTTCCTTTTTTTTTTCTATTTTACTGAGGGTTTTTTGTCTTTTCTAAATGACAATAAAGCAGTATTTCTTCCCACAAGATTATGAATTATTTCAAAAATTCATGGTTTTGCTTGTAGTTGTTAGGAGAGGAGAATTTTATCTCATGATATGGCTTCAAAATCTCTGTTTTTCTCTGAGGTGGCACTAGCACTGTTAGTATTTTCAGTATGCACAGTCCCAGGAACAAATTAACATATTTTTACAGCTTTAGAGACTCTGATAAACAATTCTTTTGTGAACTGCCCAACACACCATGATCTGCACACCATAGATGTCAGTCTTATTCTACTTCTCATTTCAAAGTCATCAGCAAAACTGATGGCATGCAAATTGCAGACAGTGTGAAAATGCTCCTGTATAAATAGCTTCTCTGGTCAATGTCCATATAAAATGAAAACCAGAAAATATATGAGCATAATTCAGAGGATTACATGGCTTTCAAGGAATAATTTATTATATGGATTTCATTCTGTCTCATGTTTTTTCCTTTTGAGCAGGAGCTGCACACAGTTTTTTCTTAGACTGGCTTGCAGTTCAAAATATTGGGCTGATTATTTTTCTTTCATTTTAAAGTAAGAATCATGTTTTGGTTACAGGGAAGACTGGTTGAAGTGAAGTGAATGGAGATTATGAGTCATATCCAAATATTCAGGAAAGCTGAAGTTCATAAACATAGGGTCAATCTATGTGTGCTGTTTGAGGTTCTTGTGATGCGTGACTCTGATCAAAAGAGCTTGTTCCTGGATCAGGTGAGCAGATGTTTAGTTACAGCTATTTATCTATGCCAACTTGCATTAAAAGTTTATTGGATAACGGTCAATGGGAGAACAAAAGCATGTGGCTTAAGCAATTAATTATAATTTAGATCATAAACATTTTGCAGCAAGGGTTATCTTTTCATTCAGTGCTTGTGAAGTATGGCACACTTGACTGTTTTTTTTAGGACAATCCTGATGCACACCTCTTTGGAAATGCTCTGATCTTGGTTTCCCAGATCATAGATGATCAGCTGTGGATAGTGCTGCAGCTCTAAGGAGCAACTTTACTTTTTTCCCCCATTTCCATTTTGAATTGCTCTTTACCATGTGGCATGCATTGTTAAGCTTTAAAAACAAGAGATTCAGGCATATGCATGTGTATAATGTTGTATTTCTTATGATGCTCTACAGACAGTACAGGAGTCATTAGTGGGATTTTTTGCTCTACTACTTTCATTGGCCCCTGCAAAAGTTACATTACTGCACTAAGTAACATTGTCAGATGCAGTGTGGACTGCTCTCAGCCTTCTCAAACTTCTTTTGTTTTCTATGTTTAAAGCCTTGTAATTGCAGGGGTTTTTAATTCCAAAATCAACTGGCTGTCCTCTTAATCAGTGTGGTGACCTTCACCATCCCCATACAGGAAATTTCAACTGAGGTAAATTTCAGAAATTTAATTTGAAAGATAGTGATATCACTCTTTCTTAGTTGGTTGACCTTATCAGGTAATTTTAATCTGCATAGGCCCATCCTCACACATAATATATCACTCCCATTCCCGAGCACCACACATTCTACAGTTAACCTTAATAAGAATAAACTTAAAGTGTGTATGCAGGGAAGCAGTCAGCTGGGTCTCTTTTGACTTGAGGTTTTCCATTCCCCCATGGTCTGGCGTTGCATTCAGATATCCAGACTTCCTTCTTCCTGCTGGGTTCTGAGAGTGAATGAAACCAGGTGTGCAACATAGAGTACTGACTGATAAACCAAGGATATTGCAATATAAAATAAGTGGCCTATGATTTCTGGAATTTTAGTTATTGTTTACTTCCATTCTTCTTCCTTCTTTGTGTTTTTTTTTTTTTTTTTGGTTGTGTTTTTGTTTGCTTGGTTTTGGTTAAAAAAAAAAAAGTCTAAAATCAGATGCTATTTAGATTCTCATCCCAAATCCACAGAAACCAGAAAGAGTCTGTCAGTTGTACTCTGGGTTATACCCATAAATAGCTGCGAGTGAAATTTGACTATTTCACATAAAATATATGTGAAATCCTTCCCTGGTTGAACTTAGCAGCAAAACTGACCAGTTCAATAGGGCCAGGCTTTCAACAAATTCATATCATATTTAACCTCTTCCTTCTCCTCCCCCTTCAAAAACCTTACTGTGTTAAAATAAAATTTTTGATAAAATGTTAAGGTATAATAAACTGATAAATATGTTTTTTGCTTTCTCTGTCAGGAAAGGGACAGAATTCAGTTCTTTCCACTAATTACTGATTTCTAAGGCAACTCATGATTTTTCTTTATTTAATTGCCAATAAATATTTTTTGTACTAGTAAGAGCCATGCCTGTCTGGAAAACATCCCTGAGGAGCTTTTGTTATTCAAGGACCTGTGTTTCTTTACTACAATCGACAGATTTACAGCTGATAGCAAAGTTCAGAAACCAGGTCATCAGTGGATTTCTCTACTTAGTAGTAACTGAATTCAGTTAATGTTCATGTTGGCTTGAGGCCGTCTGACTTGTATCTTGAATCTCCAAACGTATCTTCCCGCACAGATAGATGTTCTGGTATCGAGCAGCACGTTCAGTACTGAAATTTCATGTGAAATTGCTCCTCTCAGCACCTTATAAAATAATTGAAGGACAAAACATTTAAAATCCTATCTATAACTACCAGTTTACCATTAAGTATCTAATTGGTGTTTATGAGCATAAATACTATATTATATGACAATTAATGTTCTCCAATGCTCAATTTATTCTTAATGTCCTGTTTTTGTCTGTATCTGTTTCTAGAGTATGACCTCCTCCTTCTCTATATCTTGGTTTAAGTTTGTCATTTTTGTAACTTCAGATTTTTACGTCCTCCTTGAGTTTTGCATTAAAGGAAAGAAAGAAAAGTACAAAGATTGCAGTTGGGCAGCATTTTTGAAGTTTTCCCCTTTCTAATGATATTAGAGCCATCCAATTAATTGTCTGCTATTCATTTTCCTTCTCATCTGCACACGGGATATGAAGATTTTCATTACAATCCTCTCTTTTAAACTGCTGATTTTAGAAAACTATTTAGTCTTCTAATCTTTCTATTTTAATCTATGTGGAAAGTAATTTTGGCATCAGCCTTTTCAGTCAGTTTCACTCTCTTTTGCTAACTATGTAGGATTAGAACAATGTTTCATCACTAGCTGAACTACTTTAGTATTTGTTTGAAACTAAGAAGGGTTAGTTTTCCTCACCAAGTGATATGGTTGGAAACAGAGGCATGAAAGACTGGATAGAGGCTTCTGGGAATGAGTTATGGATATACCTTTTTCATTTCACTTGGCATTCATTGTAGATAACCACTGAAATTAAGTTTTATTCACTAGTGATATGCTGACTTGAATTATGAATGGATATGATAAACTATGTAACTCGAAGAGTAGCTGTAGACATCAGTAAAAATACAAGGATAGATGGAAGTTATGGCAAAAGTACGGGCTTTGCAATAAACAGGAACATGGAGAGCAGATAGGATTTAAAAACTGTGGCATAGGGTAGCAAAATGAACCTTTCTGTCCAAGTTCCCCTTAAAATGAATGCAAGGCGTACTTCTGTCTGTGATGTACGCTGGCAGTGGGGAATTAATCATACTGGGCCAAGAAGCTGTGCTGGTGGAGGAAAACATATAGATAATTATTTATATCCATGGAAACTGAACTTAGACACCACAGATCTGACAGCTGCTGCAGAGTCTTTCTGTTTTAAAAAAAAGAAAAAAGGTCTTGTGCTGAAAGGTGCTGTTAAATATGAAAATTCAGGCATCAACATTAGGTTTTAAATTAGCTCTAGAATAGGCAAGTAGTTAGCATGAAACAATTGAATTAGTGATGTGAATGGGAAGTCTCTGGCAGTGGGGAATTGTACATTTAGGGTAATTTGTTTGGTTTGGTTTGTTACTTTTTTTTTTTAACACAGTGCTCAAGAAGGGAGAAAGAAATGAAGTGAGGGGGGAGAGAGACTGCAAAAATGACATTGAGCTTATTCACTACTTGGAGCTAATTTAAAGTGATGAACAAAATTCATGATATTTGCCTTTCAGGCTTTAGATGAAAAGCGTGTAGCAGCTAATATCTGGATACTTAATTAATCTTGTATTTTATCTTTTAAACTGTGAGAAACCAGGTCAGATTTTGAAGTGTTGTGTGTCCCCTGTACCCCCTCTCCCCAAAACCAACTAACCAAACCCCCACTCAATCAGAGCTTTTATTTTCTTCACCTGCATCCAAACACTTTTCCACCTTGGCTTTTCCCTTTGAGCAGGAAGATCTCAGAAGCAGCACAGGTGGTTTCTGAAACATGTTTCACAGTTCTTTGTCTTCATTTAGCACAAATGCATCTTGTAAAGATTTTTTTCTGGGTTCAACTTAAGTCTTGGTAAAATGGTGTTCTGCACTTCTGTCTCACCCAGGAATGTCCCTATAGGTACGGCTAAATGAAAGACTAGTTACTGCTAAATAAAAGAAGGCCAGACAATAGTTCTTGCCTTTAAGGCTGAGTGGTGTTGACTGGCTTATGTTAATACTGCTTAGAGCTTTCTCCCTGGATAGCAGACTCTAGAGAGCTCTTTGGTGCATTTTAAAACAGATCTAAAATTGAACTAACAATGAAAAAATGCAAATAGTCAAAGGTCTGGTACGCAGATTTGCTCCTTGGCTGCCTTTTTGTTTAGTGATGTGAGCATACCTTAGGAGTTCATGAACCCTTGTTAGAGTGTGTATGACCTACAGACCCTAAAGGGGATCCTGTGCTTCCATTATAGCATCACCTGAGTAGCAGGAAGAACGGGACCTGTCGTTTGTCCAAAATTAAACTAGTAGGGGGAAGTGTTAATGAGCTGTGCAGAGATAAAAAATTCTTGCCAAAAGGATGGTTTTATAATATTAGCACTGGAATTAAGTATTTTGAAAGGTTTGAAAATGCACAAAACCATTTATTCAAAATGTATGTTGAGTGAAATCAAACCTTTTCCTAACATGATGATAGCTGTGTGGGAATCTCTGTACCTCATCACTCAGCTGTGAGCAGCCTGCACTGTGACTCACAGGTGCCCAGGATGATGCACCATTGAAAATTTCTTGGAAAATGGATGAAAAGGTGTCTTTGATGCTCATCAATGTGTCCTCTGTATACGATCCTGGAAACTAACCAAACCCCTGTGACTAAAACAGCCTTATAACCCAAGCTACATGAGGCACATTGAGTAGTTTCATTCTTTACGGAAAGCAGAATTTCAGGGATTGTTAGATCCTGGATAAGGGAACATTTGGTACAGTGCATGATTCGTATTAAATTTGTTACCATCTAAGTCTTTATGAGTCATGCTTTTCATTCCCAATGACTAAGCAGCATATTTTTAAGATTTTCTTCTTTAATTTATAAATATGTGTATAAATATTAATATGCTGAAGAGAAGGTTAAAAAGTAACTACTGATGCCTAAAATCTCCTGTGTGAGGGAAAGATACCTGACTGGAAATTTCTTCATGAAACAAGACATACAAAGATCAGCTAGATGAGAAAAACAAAAAGCAAAAAAGGATATATTGCTCCCTGGGCAAAATCTCTAAATGGAACTGGATAGTTTTTGATGGATACACATACTAGTGCATAGTTTTTGATGGATACACATACTAGTGCATCTGTGAATTATTTTGATTTGAAATGGAAACGACTGGATGACTTTCTGTGGCTGTTGGTGTTCTGCAGCTCAGCTAGACCATTTTAATTGGGCCCTTCTATCTTTAAAATCTAGAAGGAAAAGCTTGTTCTCATTAAGCTGAGAGAGTTACTGTCAGTCTCAGTGTAACCGGGACTGTGCCATATGAATTGATGATAACATATATGTGAATATTGCATAAATGCACTGTTTTGATGGGAAATGTTCTTTATTGCATACCAGAAGTTTAAAATTTTTAACCCTCACTGTTTTTTTTTCTGGAAAGTCTTGTAAATGTTTCTGGTACATGTACTTCCTAAGAATGATGAAGAGGCTTGTGGTGTTTTTTTTTTTTTGTCAAAAGACAGAAACACAGTGTTAACTGGCTGTGGTTTTGGAGAAGATTCTTCATATTGAAGTTTTCTCTATAACGCTGAGTTCTAGAGGCGAAGCAAGAAACTGCATGAGAGAAAGGCCTGCAGGAGTACTTGCAGGAGGAAGTGAATATAATACAAAGCAGGAAACACAAACCGTACTACAAACATATGACACCAGTTAAAATGTTATTCTTACAATTTATGCTGAAAAAAAGGCTGTTGATGTAGAGAACACTCAAATTCTCTACATCAACAATGTGTTTTAAAGAACATCTTTTGCAAGTGTTGGCATTATTGTCTTTGATCATTGTGAAGCTTTATATGTGTTTGGACTGCAGTATGTTAGCACTACTCTTTATGGTTTGTAGATCCTATTTGAATCAGAAACCACTTCAGCAGACAGAGTTGATGTGTCTGAGGGCGAAAAATTGAAGGATGTTGATAGTAATATTTATTGCTGAGCTTACCACAGCTAGCATTTTATATACTGCTTTAGAAGTAGCTGATTTTGAACATCTTCTGCAAAAGTATAACTGGGCTATGTTTAGTTCCTTCTGTAAGCTTCAGCAATGTCTGTGTGTAGTGAGAAGACATAGAAACCTATGGGGAAAAACGTACAGAGGCTATAGAGGGTATGAGTGCCTTCTAAGGGGGAGAGAAAAAAAACAGCTAAGCAGAGGGAGCCTTTGGAACAGCTCTCTGTATGATTAAGAGATGTCTTGTGCCGTTACATGTACATTTTGTGTTGTGTCTTACAAACTGAAGTTTTCTTTCTGTGTATATGGCAGCAGCTGGCTGTGCCTCTGCCACTTCCATCCAACCAGGGTACTTCAAACACATGCTAAATAGAATGCGAAATTGCTGGTTGAAGCTTGATGAAATTACAACTTATTCAAGGATTATTCTTTCTTCATAAATCTACCTCAAACTTACCTCCCTACTCCCCTGGCAGACATGGAGGAACAGCCCGTTACCCTGTAAAATGCAGATTAAAATCAGCAACATTCAGAAAAGAATTGGGATGATCAAATAACCAGCTTCAGCAGCAGTGGTGCCTGCTACTCTGTTCATCATGATTCATCAATTCCTCTGCACTTTACCAAAGTAATTACTTAAGAGAGGAATTTATAAAGGAAAGAATGAATTTCTGGGCTAAGAGTATCACTGTGGCACAATGTGAACAACCAGGCCTTGAGCTGCTGTGGGTGGTTAGTGCCTGGCATTTAATTTGTTATGCCTGTTCTACTGCTAATTAAACAGTGTCCTGGTTTCATTGGGATTTTGTTTCAGTTTGTGGCCAGCCATGGTGATCAGGGCCATTAGCAGTTAAATGCAGGGCAGCTGACCCAGGCTGGCCCTCAGGTGTACTCTATATCATTAACAATCAAGTCACTATAAAAGGGAGGGCTTGCTGGTGGGGGGAGGGGCTGTTTTTGCTCTTTTCTGGCCTCTCTTTTTTCCTCATTGCTGACCATTGCTATTCCTGGACAACCTGCTGCAACCTGTAGCTAAGTATACTTTTGTGTGTTTTGTGTTAGCATTTATATTGGTTTCTTTATTTTATTAAATCTGTTTAATTTTAACCCATGAGTCTCCCTCTTTTTCCTAATTTCCTTCCTCAGCTGGGAAAGGGACACTGGGTGAGAGAAAAACTGTTATTGTTTAGCTGCGGTTGCGGGCTAAACGAAGACAGCTAATGGACTGGTTGGAAATTAGGCATGGTCACATTAAACAACGAGACTTAGCCCTACGAGGCAGTAAGTTTCCCACGTTGTTTGTGGTTTAGCAAAAAAAGGTGTTAATACGTAAGGCTACGTTTGATTTTGATTTACGTTATTCCTCCAGGTCATGTATGTGTTTGGCAATACAGTTATCATCACGTACTTTTACACCTTTGTCATTCATCAACTTTTGTAGCAGATCAACTTTACCTAGGTCTTTGTAGTGGCTTTTTAATTATGAGGTTTGTAAGCATTACTGCTACATCAAAGAGATCCTGGGAGATGCCCAATATTCTCTTATTTGGGTACTTGGAGGTAAGGGACGTAACAGTCACTAGACCACCAGTAAAAGCAGAAGGCGTTTGTTGCGATTGTTCCTCCCAAGGAGGCAATCAGACTGGTTGATGCCCTTCCTTGACTTTTTGGCAGAAAAGATAACAATCATATATTCATGTGACAAGAGTTTGAAATTTTGTGAGAGCATGAATATTTATCAGGTCACAGAGGGATCTGTGGCCAAGCTCTGGATGACTATATGCTCTGTTACAATGGCCTGTGCTTCTGTGGGCTCACAAGGAGAGACAGCAGCTGGTTAGAGGTGAGCATGAGTAGAGAAGACGGATCATTACTTGACAGTTAGCACTGAATAACCATGGTTTGATGGAATAAGCTGGCCTGGGCAGGGAGAGGGTGCTTTGTCGCATGGCATCAGGAAGGGAGCTGCCACCAGTCTGGCATCAAATTAATTGCTTCTATGTCCTGAGGCACTAATTCTACAGAGGGGTCTGATTATGTAATAGTTCCAAATTAGAATGGGTATTTGAGTTTGTGTATATATTAAGCAGTGAGGAGACACCTCCTTGTACTACTTGTTTTAATGCTTGCAAGGGGGCAGGGCCAGGGGGGGCCTAGAAGAGTGCTTTAATGGGTCTGAAGCAGGGCAAAGGAATGACAACAGCACTCAAACAGCTGGAAATGATTAAAAGAGGAATAACTACCTCTCCTGCATGAAATATTGCCAAGTGGTTTCCAGATGAGCTAATAATGTTGCAGTCTAATTAGAGAATGTCCCTTCCATCTTGTCTGTCTTACTGGGTAGACAAGATAATAGCATGTTTGTGCTGTAGGGTTGGTGGAAAGGGTGAAAAATAATTCACCCATTTCACAAACTGTTGGAACTAAAGCCAGTGATCAAAAATTGTAGTGTTAACATAGCAGATGGCTTGACTTCTTAAAAGCCCATTTGACATGTTTTTGGCACTGCTATGTTTCTAGTTGAGAAATTTTTGAAGCTCTTGAAGCATTAGAGCTGTCAGCTGGACTAAATGACTGTTTAATATTTTTACAGTATAATGCTTTATCATAAAGATGCCTTTTCCTCCCTCTTCTTAATGATAAACAATTTGTGTTTCTGTAATAGTTTGCTCATATTCCATGATATTTCATAATTTTCCTCTTTGAGTTTTGGTGGTATCCTCTGAGTCAGGGGCTGAGGATTTGCCATTTAAAAATTGTCCTTCCCACGGTGTTAATAGAGGTTGTCAGTAAAATTACTACGTTGTCTTGAAGAAGTATTTGTATCCTGGTCATTTTGGCTTGAAGAAAACAAAAGCCCTTACATTTCAACCATTGTTTACAGCTGTGTAAAATAATTCTTGTAATATATAGAATTAAAAACAAATGTTATGAGAATCAGACCATTATTTTCAATATGTTGAATGGATTGATCAAACAGTGACTCAGAAAGGGTTGCTTAATCTCAAATTTCAGAAATTATAAGAAATGAAGGCATACTTCAGATTTTTTTTGTGAACAATATTGATTCTTATTCATGTGGAATATTTTTAAAATAATTTGAGGGAATATTTACAATCAGATCATGTAGGTTCTGGAAAATAAACCCAGTACCTATAGTTTTCAAGAATAAAATTTAAAGGGAGAATTAGAAAATGGGACATACTCTGTATGTCAGACTATTTTATTTGGGACTTAAAATTTAGAACCAGTTAGGAACTTTGAACTAAGGATCTGAGATTGGAGCCAAAAGAGAATTCTTTTTGCCACCATCTACATAAACATCGACTCACACGTGGATGAAATTAATAAAAATGTTATCAAGCCTTTAAAATGTTTTAATCTGATAAGAGTGTTAGCAGCTGAGGTGTATTATAGCAGTGAAACCCATATAAATAAGTTGATGATGGTCTGTCAGAGATGTTTGGCAAATTGTCTGCTTAACTGATTTTTCAATGAAAAATATGACCAATTTATTTTTATAATTTTTAAAATAATTTTTACTTAATTTTGCCAACTACTGGGAACAGCAAACCAAATATTTAACTTTGTATTAGATCACTTGAGTAGAAATAGCTGAGTTTGCTTCATTAATTCAGAAGGGTTTGTCTTGGATCACTTCAACGTTAAACTAAATCTTCCTGTGTTGCTGCAGCATACTATGGGAGTTATATTTCAGATGCTTTTTTCCCCCAGATATGCAGAGCTCCTCCCCAGATCTCCCATAAACAGAAAAATCTCTAGTCTGACCAATTCTGCCAAGTAGAAATCCCATGGTTTTTATGTATGTTACTACAGATCAGGTTTTAAATCCAGTCCAAGAAAAGACAGGTTTGCAGGTTCACCAAGTTTTAATGTTTCCTGAGAAACCCAGGGAAACATCTGCTAAAAGCCAAATGTTAGAATTTCTTAGAGGAAAATGAAAACTGATATTAGTGTTTGTTTTTTTTTTTTCCAATAACGCTAAAGAATAAAGGATCAGTGGTTAGGCCTATGGCCAGAAAAGCCCTTAAACACATGTTTAACTTCAAATACATGAATAGTCTCATCAAAGTCAAAGCATTAATTTTTTATCCTCAAAATATGTGGGTTTTTATAATTGGCAGTTGCAGAACAGACTGATGAAGTAGGAGCAGATTTAGAATTTAATAAAAACTCTTCCCATATTCAAATGAATAGGAATTTGTTAGAATTTCATACAGTCTGAAAACTTTGGCTGGATCCTCCATGGCTGAGATATCTCTTTGTTGCAATTAAAGCAGAAAACCTGGTCCAAATCTATTTATGTAAATATCTAGACAGCTGTTCTGTTTGGGTTTGGTTTTGATTTTTTTTTTTCCCCCCTCCCTGCTTCTGTCTTAACTGAATAGCTGTATAATGTGTCTGTTCATTTTTGAATCTACAGTACTCAAGGATGTGATAACAAAATTGCATTTTTAAGCCTTCTTTGAATGTATGATTTAAACTACATTTTGCCCCTTTGGTCCTCTCAGGCCAAAGTAACTTTAGTAACTCACATTCCGAATTGTCACTCAGCTGTCCAGAAACAAAGTCCTACATACTGGTGACATCTCCCTCCTGATAGGCTTTTCTGGTCAGACCTTGATGTAGTTGAAGTCTCCAGGCTTCCAAAATAGCATAAAGCCCTTTAAAAATGCAGTTACCCTTGTCCTGAGTAACTGTGATTTGAAATACGATCTCATGCACACCAGGTGAATGACGTAACCAGCAGGTTACTGCTAATTCTGGGGTGTTTTTCTGTCTTTTTGTCTTTTCTTAGCTTTTCAGATGGGCTAGGTAAATTGATGTGGGTAGTCTAAGCAACACCTAAGTCCAGGAAAGTCCTTATAGCACAGAGTACTGAGCCTGCCTGTCACATGTCATGTTAGGCTCTCCATGCTGCCCATCTCCTGTGTCCCTCCTTCCCTGCTGGATAGGCCAGGCAGGTTCCCAGCTCCATCTTTGTCAGTATGGGAGCTGTCTTACCATGCAATTTGTGGATGGGTTCGGCACCCATTTTAGAGCTGAGGGTACTCTAGGTAATGGTATGCTTGTAATGACAGGTTTTGCTTGCCCAAATAAAGAGCAAATTTATGATCATGGCAGTAGATGGGTCAAGGCTTTGTAACTGGGTGCCTAAAATTTAAAAATGAAGTAATTTGGATTTTAAAAATTTATGAGTCAACTTCTGCTGACTTTCCTATTTCACATTCAATTTTAAGGGAGGGAAGGTGGTGTGGTTCTGTAAGTTTTTGATACAGAAAGGTACACAAGACCAGTTACTGCTTTTCTTACAAGGAATTGTCAAAGAGCTTTCTTCCCTTTCCATTTTCTGGGAGGCCTGTTTCTCCTGCAGCTTCCTTCCTTCTTTCTCCTGCTGCCGCCTCCTGGAAGCTTCAAGATGCTCAACCTCATGGCTGCTGTTAGAAAAAAATCCTGACTTAGCAGGCCTCCTCTTACACTCTCAACTCTGGACACTCATACACATCCTAAAATGAACTGTGTGCTCCCACAAGCAGGATGATCAAGGCATCTCGCTTGTTTGTGCCTGCTCTTACCTCAGCATATACAAAGGTGACCTGAAAAGGCTTGGCCCACAGTGCCAAAGTTGTTGCTTGTTAATGCTGTGAAGCACTTCAGCTTTAAAGACAGACATTTCAGTTAACAACAGCAGCAGCAAAAAAATCAGGAAAAAGGCCATGGAGGTAGAACTGCTGAATGGAATTAGCATTGTTAAAATCTTATTACAGCTGCTACTGAAAAGCAGTTCCAAGTTTTCAAATGCGGTTGATATGCTCTAGGAGTACGCTCAAGTTGGTCAATTTAGATTTGGAGGATTTTAACACTCTGCTTTGAAGAAAGGAAAAAAAATCCATGGTTGGGAAAACTTGAAAGGATTTAACACTGTTAGAAACCTGGCGACTCTCCCACTCCGATCAGGAGCTGTGCTCTCAATGAAATGATCAACAGAAGATGCCAGCTTGTGTACACATTGTCTCTGACTACACTGCAAGAGTGCTCAGGGTCTTCATTTTTTAGGCTTCGGCGTGAAGAAAACAATTGGGTAGGAGAGGGACATGCCAAAGGGTTTAGGATTCATTTGTCAGTCTGAGCCAGGTTCAATACTCTGTAGCCTGCCTTACACTCAGGCACTCATCTTTCAAGATTATAGATGATTTCATATTATCAATTTCCTTGCCTTTGATATTGAAAGGAAAAAAAAGGCTCTTCTGTGAGCTTTAACGACGTCTTCTACTGTTGCTTCAAACTGAATCATCCCAGTAGATGTCACTGTGGGCCCCTGAATTACAGCCATCCCGTTTTCAGCTGCTGTTGCTTTGGTGTCATACACCTGCGTTCAACAAGGCTCAAACATCTTTGTAACGATGGTTCCAAATTACAGCTGTCTCGGCATTGCTAATTTCAGCTCTTTACTGAGCAACATGAGGACAGATACCTGCCAGTTTGCCTCTCGATTTCTGCGAAAAACCACCAAGCCTGGAGCCAGCGTAGCTGTGATTGGCTGTGAGAGAATGCACGAGGACAAGCATCCCTGTGCAACGTGACAGATAGGCATAGACTATTGTGAGCAGGGTTATGAGCAGTCCTGAGCGAATACATATGGCCTGAGTGCTATAGCAGAGAAACAACAGCTTTGCTCAATGTAGTAGCAGAGCCTGGGTGCACAAATATAGAACTTAAACAAACCCCACCAACTCTCAAGAGTTTTCTAAATATCTTGTTTCCAGCGATCCTCAAGTGAATTTTTTATTTGAGTGTTTTACACTGAGGATTTTCCTGGGACTTTGCACAGGAATACTGGTCAGAGAATAAACTTGGTAGTATTTTGTAGGCTTTAGGCTTCCCTAAATAAGATAAGAATTCATAACCTGTGAGGGAAGACAAAAGAGTGGCCAAGGAACAAGGGTAGAACTGAAATTAACAGAGTGGACAAAGCTGTAGAGGAGGAGGAGGAAACAGATATAAAGAAGCTCTGACGAAGTAAGAGGACAAGGGAAGCAAAAGTATACTCATACTGGAAATGCTAAATGCTGTTCTGACTAGTACTTTTTAAAATTCGGGACCAATCAGCAAGGTCTTCCTAATTCACCTTTCAGATGATGTCTTTACAGTGATATTCTTCATGACCTTTGCCTCTGTTGTAAAGGCACCAGTGAGAGACTTGAGTGGGCTGGCAGCAGTCTTATCAGTTCTCCCATCTTGCCCCAAATTCCAGCCAGCCAGAATGTTTACAGCTTTGGGTCTGTATTCAGATCAGACTTGCTCTCTAGAGGTTTCATTTTGGTAAGTGAGGAAACTTGGCATGATCCATGCAAGGCATTTCTGTTTATGGTGAAGAAAGAGATCAAGACAAAATAAACCTGGACAGTTCTCATTCTCTACTTTGATGGCTTAGTTCTGATGATTTATCGTATTTATGGATGTATGGCTTATATTGTCATGAGTGTGGTAGCCCTCCATAGCATTGTTTTCTTTTAGTTATATTCATTTCAGACTGCAAGATCAGGAAACATGCATTATTAAAAAGGGAAATCCTCTTCTTGGATATGATAGATAAAAAAAAAAGATTATAAAAAAGCAAAGGAATTATTCAACTATTTGTTGTCCCTGTGCTTCTGAGCCTACAAATGACTCTCCAGGAGTCTTAGAATGTTATTTTTACAAGGCTCAAGCCAATATGCAGTCCCTTGTTAGAGCCCTGCATTTTTCCTTTACAAATTTCTATAATAGCCTGATTTTACCCCACTCTATCCTGGTGCTAATGCAGAAGTCAGAAGGCCCAAGGAGAAGCTGTGGCCTTTGATGGATTTTTCAGCTATGAATTTTTTCATTTGTTGGTCCCCAAAGTGATGCTCTGAAAGGAAGCTTTATTATTCATATGAATTCCAAGGAGAGGGCGTGTGTTTGAAGGAATGAGTTTGAATGTATTAGTTTGAAGTTTTAAGGTGAAAAACTTTGGTCCAAATGTGCTAACTTTACAATAAATAAGTAGACGCAGATAAGCTTGTTACAACAACTCAAGAAACTGGACCCAGGGTGAAGCAGAAGTTGTGTTACTTTAACATGCACTTTGTTGCAGATCTTCCCCTGTGGCATGAGATAAAAATGTCTGGGTGGCTAATGAGAATATTTTCAGCCTCTTGGAGGAGCATGTGTTTTCACCTTCTGGAGGTTTAGATCACTGGAAGGACAAGCAGCAACTAGATAAACACTCTTACAAGTCAGTGACACAGGAAATAACATAGTGTATTTCTCCAGATGTTCTCACACCTGGCTATCCAGTCCTTGCATCTAATTGTTAAGATATCACAAAAAATAACACTGAGGCTTGCAATTGTTCAGACAGACATAGGGTGCGTACTCGCACGTTAACTACAGATGGTTTCAGAATTACGTAAGTTTTTGTATACAGAGGTATGGCTTTTGTAGCTTTTGCTAGGGGTGTATTGAGATACATCTATGAGGTAGAAATCGATATATTATACAGCTAAAGACAAGTTTCATTTTGCTGCTACAGTCTGGCCTTCCGCAGCACATGCCCAGAGAAGAATCATCTCTGCTGGGAAAATTTCTTGCTTCACTAGAGGCTTTCTGGTAGAGAGATGTGCAAAGACAGGTACAGGTTGTGTTTGCACGTATGGCTGTCCTCCAGGTATGAAAATCCTTAATGACCTCAAAGGAATGGCTAGAGTTAAAGCTGTCTGGCAGCAGAATTTGTGTGCACAGACTGCATCTGGAATTGAGTCAAGAAGGTGAAATGATTTCCTGATTTGTCTTCCTCTGTTCCTCTGTCATGCAGTCCCATCAGGCTGTGGTCTCACAACAGCCTTAGCTGAGTCTGAAAGCACAGTGTAAGTTGTGAGTTCATTATGCTATAAAGATCTATAAAGGTTCAACTTCGCTGTTAGCATTCCCAGTGACCAGTTTGTGTCAGCTCTTCCTTGAAATTCATAGCCTTTAGTAACTCTTTATGATGTTTGTCACTAACAGCATGAGAAAATGTGGCTTCTTGTTTCATCCTTAGCAGTATCAGGCACTGGATGCTCTTAAAGTTTTCTTTTACCTCTTTAATGTTTTTAAAACATTCACAAATTTGATTTCCCTCCCCCCCAACTACCTCTGAGATAAGCAAGGAAAAGAAAGAATCAGGCTTTTGAAATCTCTGGCCTGCTTCTGCACCTTCTAACTCAGCCACTTAATGACTGCAGTAATGTTTTGACTATTACACCAGACCCTCAGCTGATCTAAATCAGCAAAGCTGCAGTGGCTTTAATGGAGATAGGACGTTTTGTAGCAGCTGGAGATGGGACTCAGAGTGTTACCTAGACCAGACTTCTACCTTAGTTGTCTAATTTATGCCATTGAAAGCAGGCTATGTGCAAGGTGTCTGAGCTAATGGTGAAGAAATAATCATAACACTTGAATTTCCATATTTTTTGAGTGCTTCATTTCTCAACTGTGATATTGCTTCAATGTTTTTTCTATACTACCAGTCTCATATAGCTGTTTTATGGCTCCCACTCCCAGAATCTCAGAACTGTATCCTGCCTTGTGTCATTGCTGGACTTAGCTTGCTGTAGAAGAGAACAGAACTCCTGTAGGATGCCAGATTTTGAAAAACACTGAGCTATGGGGATTTAGACAGTGCAATTCTAGGCACTTTCCTCATGCACTTTGTCATAGAAAGATTGTGCTGGAGGTTCTCAAACAGAAAGCCCTTGAGTAAAGCTATAATCCTAGCTTGGAGCAAGAGGCAATAGGCCTGTCAGTAATAGAGTGGCATGGGAAATGCTGCTATAATTAAAGTCCACTCAGCTTTTCCTTTATAAATCTCTGTAATAGAGGCTTTGTATGCTAGTGCAGCCATTTTAATCTATGTTGTTTTGAAACTAGGTAATCAGATTGTCAACTTCAGTGTGATCATTCCTCCATAAAGGTATTTTGCAAAAGTATGCCTAAAACCATCAAAATGAATTCTTCTGTGTGGTGCTGTAAAAATATCAAGAATGATTTTTAAACCTGCCAGCCCAAGTTGTTTGTGAAGCCTGTAAGCTCAGGTGCAAAAGTGTGGAGACTGCACACAATGGTAAAAAATGGGTAATACTTAATTTCCTTTAGGTGAGCAAGATTTTGCCTAAAGTTTTAGCAGACCATTTGTTCGATAGCTCATAGGCTTTTTTAAAAAATATATTTGCTGATTATTATTTTGCAAAATGCATACAAGATCTTTGTTTTGGAGGTTATAGACAATATTGGATTTTTTAAATAAAAGAATTCTATAAATACTGGATTTTAAATAGCTGTTGATACATGGACTGGCCGAAGATCCCACTGAAGTCAGATACTGAGTGGAGTTCAATGTGAAGCTTTTTAATCTCAGTATTATTGTGCATTTTTTTTTCAAGGTTAGATGAAAAAAACCCAAAGCATATGTACCATGCCTTCATGTGAATGTTTGTTTGCTTGAACGATTTCTATAATAAAAACCCATAGAGAAATGAAAATCTGTTCAGTTTGCAGCAGGAGAAAATGGCAAAATTTGTCACACATCATTAAAAATGAGCAGTTCTTCTGGCTGTAGGGTTGACCTACTGAATTATGGTATAAAGACTTCACAGCGTCTCAGAATTTTGCCCCTGGGAAGAAGTAGAGGAAGTATTACTCCTTTTTTCTTTTTTTTTTCTCCCCCCCCTGCTTAATACAGTCTGAGATTGTCCTACCTAGTTTTAGGTAACATTGGTTAACTCTTTCTGAATTATTTTCAAGTTTATATTTATATTCAGAAACAGCTACAATTTTAAAATAATGGAAAGCAAACAATGCTATTTTAAAAGTTGAAATGGTATCTGGAGAACGAAATGAATGGTAGGTAGTTTGCCACAAGCTGCTCGGACAAGACTTAAGAGTAAGTTAGCAAAAGTTAGCTACACTGGCAAGTCCTTCTCAAGCAGATGGAAATAGAGGAAGTTTTTTGATAATAGATGCCTGGATGAAGTGAGCTATTTTGGAAAAAAAAAAGGATATTAAAATATTTTCATAACTACCACTACACTAACTTTGGCCAATATTAAAACATTTCTAAAAAGAAAAACCCTCACCCCACTCCTGACACTGTTGTCTGGAGGTAAAGTATTAACAAATGTGCTTCCTTGGTACCACATTTATAAACACTAGACCTGTGATCTGCTCTGTTGTCTGGAACAAGAAATTACATACCAGCCAGATGGGTGCATTGGAAATGAGCCATTTTATTTCCAAGTCAGGCAACATTTCTAGCCCCCTCCGCACACTCTATCCCCAGGTTTCAGTCCTTTTTCAACCTCTAGATCAATTTTTAATTGAAGGTCATTTTGTAAAGGAAAAATGGAAACATGTAAAATTACATATCTGAGTTGTCCCCCTCTTATTTCACCAAAAGTATTGGTTCAATTTGACTACTTTGAAAAGCTGACCACTCTCAAAATGATAGTCTTTGGTGAATGCATGGTTGGGGGAAACACGATTCAGGTTTAGTTGCAAACACCTTCCAGATGTAACTTTTAGGTATAGTGCTATTTCTAGGTATAGCGTTATTTCAAACTTCAGGCAAAGAAGTTCTGATTAACTGGTATGGCGACCAACACAGTAGAGACCAGCTTCTTGACTTAGGTTATTTCATTTCAGTGAAATAGGACTGTTTGAATGTAAAGCATTTTCAGCAAAGTTTACAACTCAGACATTGCAGCATAGTGCCCATACAGAACAAGGAGATAACCAGCAACTCTGACTTACACATTGCAGGAAGTGTATATGACCCTACAATGTACACTTTGGGGATTATTAGTAACACCTGATACCTGTAAACTCACAGCTAGTCAGTTGGTCCTTATTCAGCTCTGCAGGAAGTAGGAACAAGTGAAAATCTCTGTTCCTCCTTAATCATATTTTGATTCCAGAGATAATGAAATGGGCAACAGATACTTATATGATGCCTTCTGCTGGAACCAAGAGATAGGAGTGGATGGAAGGCAAGAGAAAGCTATGGATCAAACAGGTGGAAGAAAGGGAAACTATGGATTTATATCCTCTTTCAGTTCCTCTCTTGTAAGTATAATCACTAGTCTTTTGAAGGTCGCTATCACAACCAACTGGTGGGCAGCACTGCTTGTCAAAATGAGAAAACGGAGAATTCTTCCTTTACCTGCACAGTTAACTTTGATGTAAGTGGATTAGCAAGAGCTCACCTCAGTACCTCCTCTGGTGGATTTGAGTGTGGGGTAGCCTTGCATAAAAGCAGGTTGATAATGTGGGTGAAACATTAGCAAAATAATTTTTACTACTCAACTACTTGTAGTTTTTTTTACATCTTACCTTACTCCTGTGCCAAAGTGTAAGGACCTCAGGGGAGGACCTGCTCTCCATGTCACTTTGTCCTCTGATTCCCTGCTCATTCAGTGTGGCTTTGGCTTTGTGTAGAGTGAACTGTTGGTTTAAATTTTGGTGCGTTGACCATGGTAATCTGGCCTTGGACTAGCACTTATGGCATAACTAGCATGAGATAAATTCTGGTGTACAAGAGACACATTGAAGTTTTCACGTGTCAAGATCTTCAAGACAGTCTAGAAATTCAATGCTCTTTTGGGCTTGTTAAATAGCACCACATTATTAGCACTTCAGCTACACATGAGGTACGATCAGGTTTTTTTCCCCTAGCAGTCAAGACTTTTTGTTACAATAGTAACACAAACAGGCAGAATTTGTTGTTTTTAACAACAGATATGTAATCTAGAAGTGCCTTTAACTTCTCGTGTGTTCTCTCACGACACATCTTATTGCTGAAACCATATGAAACGTTCTGAAATAAGTTTAAGTAGTAATGTTGTATATTTTCTCTTTGCAAGTTTTCCTAAGATTTTCACTGGCTTTATTAAGAATCTATATTCCACAAGTGACCTTGTAGCTGAACCAATACTACTGCTACCTTCTGCTACTACTATGTATTATTTTTTCCTTGAACCGTTTATATAAATAAATCAATTTACTTTAACAGACTAAGTAAATACAAGGTTTGTTTATTACCATTAACTCAATAAAAGCTCCCACTGAATTTTATGATCACCTGGGTACTTGTTAAGTCTAGTTGTTCAAACACAGATATGAAAATTAATTCCTTAGTAATGACAGATTTTAATCACACAAAGACTCTTCATAAAACCTTGATTTGCTTTTATTTTTAAGGAAGTTGAAGCATCAGCTCTTTGAGGTTCTGCATCACCTAAGATTCAACACATATTACTAGAAGGTATGGTTAAAAGCTACTTACTGCTTCTTTGAAATGGTCAAAGTGCTGGAGTTAAACTATAATCGCCCAGAAATTTAGGTGAAGGAATTATCCTGTAATGAAGGGAGAGTCTGCAGTGAGTAACCTGCTGCCTACTCACAAAAAGAGTAGCAGGGAAATAGTTTGCCCTCACTGTAAACACCGAGAAGTCTGGTTGAGATGATTGAGATCCTTCCACTGTGCCATGTTACATGACTCATGGTCTCCCCTCCAGATGCCAGTGAAATAGTTTGTTATGTTGTAGTGATGGTAACAATCATAAAGTAATGGCTACACTGACATTAAAGAATGATTGCAGTCTTTATCCTTCTGTGGGTTAAAGAAAAGTTGCTGTAAAAGTTCACAGGGAGCTGGGTGGTCTGAAGAGCTGGTAATGGAATTGAGGGCCAGTCCTCAGCTCAGCTGAAGCATCTCCATACTGCTCCCAGTTAACATCAGGCACAGAAATGACAGGAACAGAGTAGGGAAAGAAGGGGAATTATCAGGGTTCTTTGAAGCTCTGAAAGGTTTTGAGTTAATAGCTTTGAGCTGGAGAAACAGACTGTATTTTAGATCTGAACTCTTTTACTTTTTACAACTAAAGGGATGAACCTGAGGTTTTAGAAAATATATTACAAAATATACTATGTATGTTTCATTTATTGACAGTGTCTATAGCCCTATGGAATTACTCTGTGGATTTTTTTACTCTCTGTTGATAAAACTGACTAGAGTAAGGCACTGAAAACAAACTCTTGGGGATAGCTATGAAAGAGGAAATTACACTTTGTTTATGACTAAGGAACGAGGCTGGTACAAAGCTGATCCAACAGAGGTTTTTCATTGCTTTTGTTTCAAGTAGGGGTGTTCCACAGCATGGCTCTGATGTTTACTGTGCAAGTACTTTATTTTACTAGAGCAAATGTATTATTCCCTATCACTCCTCTTATTTTCTGTCATAAAGGTCAATATTTTCCCCACTGGAAACCACATACCATCTCTGTGATTGTTGTAGCTTTTATGAAAGTGCAATATTAAAGCAATGTCTGCACTGTTAGAGACTGTCTTGGCAGCTGTAAGTTCAGGAGAGTCTGTAAGGAAAAAAAATTCCATTGTCTCCATATGACTGTTCCTATATCCTTCGCTATCAGTGGGAATGTTTACCCTTTTTCGGTCTCCAAGAGAAAAAAACAGCTGCCACTGGAAGTTCAATAGCGTGTGAAACTGCTAATTTTGAAATCCTGCAATCTGCTCATTAAAAAGTGGAATTTTAAAGGTAGGAAAAACAATAATTATTTTGTTTGAATTGTTTTTCAGTTTTTAGTCAGAACATTTTCTTTAAAGATTCTTTGAAATTTTAGTCAGAAAAAAGCTGGGGGAATATTATTTGAAAATGCATTTATGTGTCAAACCATATTTAGCAGAATTTGAATGAAACAAGTTCAAGTTTGATGGTGTATCCTGCGGTGCTCTTCAAAAAGTATTAACCACCTTTATGCTGTATAAGTGCAAATTATTATCCCAGAGTATATTATTATACTGCACTGTTCCCGTAGCTATAACAGTACTCAGTGTACTGTAAATGATTGGGAAAATACTTCTCTACACAGTAAGAATCACACTATGGTTTTAATTAAGTGATCCATTTCAGTAGAATATGGATTTCAACTGGATAATAGTCCTATCAGCAAGATAAATGCTAATTCATAGGTGGGAAATTACAGAAAATAAGCATCCAGGCAAAGTGGTAAACCATTAGCTAGTCGCAATGTTCAGTGTCACTGACACTATTGCTATTGTATCTAACAATTCATGTAGAAATAAGAACATAATAAGTAAGAGACGACAGTGGCAGGTGGACCCCATGTTGGAGTAGAGGACTTGTAACAGCTTTGAGAGTATAAAAAGATAGCTTTTGATTTGGCCTTGAATCACGTATCTTTTACTCCTGAGGCAGCCTAAAACCACTCTCTTGTACAATTCTACCAAATTCTGGTAGTCCTGATACTAGCATAACATCTGAGCTCAGTACACACTTCCAAACAAGCTGTATAGACTCCTCCTTGCCTTTCTGTGTAACTGTAGCGGGTCTACCAGGGAGTGATTATAGTGGAGCAACAAACCAAGGCTCTAGGCTGGGAGAACACAGTCAGGGTGGAGACAGGCATAGATGGAGCAGTGCTACAGAAGCAAGAAAGAGAAATTGGGTCGCACACATCGTGCACAGTAGCATCACGGGAGGCTGATCACGGAGGGGTGTTAATGAAGTCTGTCGACAAAGTTAACTAGAAGTTTTTCTTCAGCAAAACACACTGAAAACAGGCCATTCCCTGAATACCTGCAAACTACCTTCTTTTTAGCTATTTGTAGTGTCGGATCTCCGAGCCGTGACTTTCCTTTAGGCAATGTCCGGCACCAGCAAAGAGACACTCCCACCCCCCATCCGGGGGTCCGAAAGCTCGTCCCGTGCACCTTCGGGAATCCTCCTTAAATTTCCGGGGTTCAGGGCAATACGGAAGAGCCGCTGGGGCTGACCCCGAGATGCCGGCAGCTGCACAGGGGAGCAGCCCCCGCTGCCCCGGCGCCTTCTGCCTCCCGCGGGGCTCGGTCGTTCGCCCTCAGGCTGCCGGCCAGGCTGTACCGGGGTGAGAGAGGGACAAGGAAGGGACCAGGCTGGGGTACTGCTGCAGAGGAAGAGGGTGGTGCTTGTTTGGAGAAGGGCTGGGGTCCCGGTCGGGGGAGCTGAGGGGTGTGGGTGGGGGGGTGAAAGGATTGAACAGGGGTCCTGCCTGGGGTGGGTGATGCGGCACAGGGAGGCGAAGGAGAGGACCGGGACAGCGCTGCGTGTGCCATGTGGCCCAGGGCAGAACTTGGAGGAGATGTTGCTGCTGCAGGTGATACTGGATTACGTCTGCCTTCAGTTTTTAATCTCAAACTCTTTCTTTCAAGAAAGTCTGTTTGCAATAGCAGGTACTGACATATGTTTTCTTTTACAAATGTGATGAGCAACTCAGATGAGCTGTGCCTGTGCAAGGAGGGAGGGGGGCTGAGTTAAGGTTATGCAGACAGTTGATTCTCTCCCATGTCTTAACTTGTCTCCGGTTGCCGTTTGAGAGCATGTAGCATGTTTTTAATCTAGTGTTTGTCAAGGAAGCTGTGTCAGCATCCCCTGCCCCTTGCCACCTACGTGTGGCATCTCCCACGCATGAGCTTTGGTGGTGGTGCCAGGGAGGCTGGCGCGTTGTAATGCGGCCCCGGGGCAGAGTCCCCTGCAGCTCTGCTCACAGTCCGCACATCAGAAATAACCGCGCAGACTAAGGCTAAACCAATGGCTCCTGATGTCCAGAGCTTTCTAATTGCAGCCGTGTTTTCTGCTGCTTATCAGAAAATGACTGCATGATCTTTTCTTCCTTACGTTTTGGGTAGTACCAGATTGCAGTGCTTTTATAGCATATTTAGTAATGGATTCTGGAGAGGGAGAGTGCTGATAAAGTTGTTTATTACGCGGTTTATCTGTTAAACTCTTCCCTGATTAAACTCAGCAGTGAATCTGCAACTATTACAAATACGTGTAAGATTTTCTGCAGATTTGAAAATTAGGAAAAAAAATAAAGATGTAAAAAGATGTAAAAGATGTTAATAATGATGTAAAATAATTTATTCCAGTTTAGGTACAAAATCATCAGCTCTAATAAGATTGGCATGCCTCTGTGGCTATTAATGAAGCATGCCAATATACCTTGCTCTTGGAGTTAGACCTCTGTGGAACTGTTTGAACATTGTGTTAAGCTCTGGAAGGGAAATGTAATCCCAGCAGCAGTAATCACATGTTGTTTCATGATCCAGGCACAAAGAATCCTGCTCCATATAATAATGAGAACTTTGAACCTTATTGAATCTACTGTTGTCCACTAAATGTTTTAAAGAAATGATGTACTATTAGGTTTTGCATGGTCACTTTAGGGAACAGCAGGTATATTGAGATGTCTGAACTGCATTTCAAGTCAGTTTGCAGGGTATTAAGTCAGCCATGAGATTTTTCTCTGTCCCGAGTTAAAGGTAATGTGTTATGCTTGGCCTGTAAAAAAAGAAGTTGTTTCTTTGACATAAGCAAAGCCGAGCCCATTGAAGAGGTGTCTGTAAATGCCAAAGAAGGTGCAATAAGTGAAATGTAGGTAACTTTGGAGAACACCTATTTTTATCAAAGGCTGCGGTTTGACACATTCAGATTTTTCTATCTGCTGACATCTGTGTTTGAGATTTGCTTGTTTTTTCTTAACAACTGAAGTCACAAATGGGTAGACAGGATGAAGTAGCTTTTATTAAACACTCTTTCAAATATTCTTTCAAATGAAAGAAATAATGACTGTGTCTAAAGCATTCACCTCCTGAAAAAGGGGCTAAAGCATAAGACCTTTTGCTGGTGTAAATTGACTTGATTGAAGTAAATTCAATCAGTATCAGACAAGCTAGACCGCAGTCTAAGGTAATCAGGAATACAATGAGCCATGCCAATTACACATGACAAGAAGTAATTTGTATATAGATCACTTTTGTTAACTGGACCAATTCTGATTCCTGTAGTAGCTTCAAGACCTGATTTTGACCTCACGCCAGTGCTAGTTCATCGCTTTTGATTTTTCTGACTGGCAAAACTAAATCTAATATATAGCTTCTATCTAGAGACAACTGTGAGTCTTCCAATATCAAAACACACTGCAAAATGACATAGGGCAGCTTGTCTGTAGCCTTGCCATGGGTGGTCTGCTTCATGGAAAGTACTGTGGACTAATATTTAGAAAAAAATGTGTATGTAAAACTAAGTATGTTCAGAGCTTTATCTGGAAAAGGCACTCCACTCATTCAAAGGCCTTTTTTACATCAAGTGAGAGAGACTGTGTTTTCCACCATCAGCTCAGCAGATAGAACACATTTACCGTCTCCTCATGCTGCAGGTAAATTATTTCCTCAGTGTGATATCCAGGCTGTCCTGAGGAGTAACTGAAACAATCAAAAACCTGATTTGAATTAATAAAATATAAAAAGAACTGTGAAGCTTTGTGTAGCAAAGCAAAAATTTGTATCCTGGGTTAGCAAGACAGAAATCTTAGTTTTTTTCATTTTGACCTTAGCAGAAGTGCAGGCCATATCTTCTGTGTATCTTCAAGACCTGCATATCAGGTGTGAGGCTGGAATATAAATTGTCATTAAGTAGATTGGCGAGTAGAGGTCTCATTTTTATTAATGGGTGACACAGGACTCCTTAACAGGTTTCACTTCTACCTTAACAGGAGTGTTAGAGTTTATTTTAACCCTCTGAATGCTGTGAGGGAGAAGTTAATTTGTCTGAAAGATATTATAGCTGATAATGTGGATCTGAGACCTCAGGGAATATATAGTTGCATAAAGGTGGCAACTGCAAGTCAGAAACACACTGTTCACTTTAATTGATACTCTTGAGGGTAGGTGCTGCCCAAAGCTCTGGAGGACCAGCTGTGCATGAAGTTAGCTAAGATTTTACTTAGTCTGTTGGAACATCAATGATGCTCATACTTAGAGATGCTCTCTTTCATTAACGAGTTTCATTCTGGCTTGTGTATTTTGACTGCTTCTAAGCTATATTTATGGTTTACTGTAAATGTTTTCACATAAATATGTCAGCTAGCAACAGTAAAATCAATGAACTCTGATGTTGCTATCAGCTGTCTATAAAAGCTGATTTTTTTTGAAAAAGGAAACTTTTGCTCTTAATTGCAATGATGGAGGTTTGAGTAGTCTTGAAAACCCTGGAATAACAGAGTATTTATGTCATCTTTCACATAAACTTATTTATATGAATGAAGGCTTCTTTAATAGAAACTTCTATGAAAAGCTCTAAGTCAAACCCCAAAGCCTAGAAATTACTTTTAAATACTTTCACAAACAGCTTCCTACTAGTCAGTAAATATAACCATACCATATTTCAAACATTACTAAACAACTTTAAAATTTTATCCTGCTTTCTGACTCAAATGAAGCTATGCTTATTTTAAATATATCTTTGATATGTTTCACAGGCTTATTATAGAAAGATTTAATTTTCTTTTGAGTATTTTTTTTCAGGCACCTCATTTAAAAACTGAAACAGCTTTTTAGTTATTTCATGTGGAGTTGTGGCCCTGATCAGTGCTTTTTTTGCTGTAGTAATTAAACTGTGGATTTAATTAAACTGTGAATGGAGTTAAAGGAGAATTTATAACAGAAATTTGTGCCACAGTTGCTGACTGCTTCTTGATACAAGCAACGGTCCTTTGCTTGCTTGCTATTGAAGCTGATCTTCTGCCAAACCTATTTTCAGGTATAGGTCTGACATCCACCTCCTTAATAGCATTCTCCTCTTCCAAAACCTAAGTATCTCTGACCACTGATGCCACAATAAGTGGTAATTAGCTGTGGAGCTGGTGCAGATAAATTGTTTTCATTGCCCATTTACTTGACTTGATCAGACTATGTTGGAAGTTCTTCAGCAGCAAATTCAAGGTTTGAAGAATTATTTTCTAGCAGTTTTATTATAAAAGCATTTAGTAAGAGGGTGACAGGTCTTGATTTCTTTTCTGTCTTGTAACTGTGAAAGACTTGCTTTTTGTTAATGTTTGGTGTTCATTATTGTAAGGCAGATGTTTTGAAGTGAAGAACTTGGTGGAAACAGCTAACAGGTATTCAGGTGATTTAAGTTCAGCTTTGGCTGTGGTGCATAGTGTGGCCTGCTGAGTAGGAGCTCTGAAGGCCTGGTCACTGGAAACACAGGGCATAGTAATGCAAGAGGAATTTAGACTACCAGTATCTAAGCTTTGTAAAATTATTAGTTTATGAATTGGAGCTCAGGTTGCCTAGAATCATATTGGAATAAATGCAGTATGTGACAAGACTGCATGTGAGTGTTGGATGAATATACTGTAATGTCTGGAATGATATTACTGTCCTGAAGGCAGTGAGATTTAATGTAATGTCAGCGATCAGCAGTTAGTCTGTCTCAAAGGCTTATGGTTGGGTAATCCTATGTATTTATTCATGGTGAGTGGAGTTTTTTGAGTTGGGGGGGGGGGGCTTGTTTCTTTGGATTTTTCCCCCCAGTCTTGATCATAGTGAGGAAGGTTCATGCAAGTGGCTCCTGCTTCTCGTATGTATTGAGACTGCAAAAGGAAAGATTTGACTTGTAATAGATTATCCCACTCATTGACTAATGAACCAAATCCTGAATAGAATTGTTTGAGAGAGGAAAATGGCAGTACTGTCCTTGCCTGAGTACAGGTACAACACATGGCTGAAGGTAATTTATAAAGAAGTTAGCAGCACCTCAGAGGGGAAGGGGTCTGGAGAATTGAAGACTGTTATAAATTCTGATTTACCTGCATTTCAGTAAACTTGACAAATAGCAGTGACTTCTCAGGGAGACTTCTTGGTTCGTTTCCCATCAGATTTGTAAGACCTAACCAGACTCATAACAGATCAGCAAATACAATCTAATATTTGACGAGGAGACCTAGAGCAAAGTCTGTTGAACTCTCCTGACAGAAAACTGCTATCTTGCAACTTGTAGGTTGCAAGACTCCTTTTTGGAAAGTCATGCTTTTCTATGCTGCATGATCTCCCTTTATTTATTAATAAGCTATTACTGCATCATGTGTGTTCTTTTCAGTCTGTCCAACGGGCGCCTCTGTGATGAGTGAAACCAGAGATAAAGCACTGAAAGTCGGCTGAACCAGGTGAGCTTGAGCTGAAGAACTTCTAAGAGTGTGGCGTGCCTCAGCATAGACCTCACTTTCAGCTGAGAATTTGGGCCAACTGTAATGAGACAGTTAAGTGACTATCTGTGAAGATTAAGGACCTACTGGGATTTTCAAAATCATTATGTTGTCTACTGCTAGCTTTAAGTACCTTTACAAATCAGGCCCTGGTCCTCAAATTTGCATTTAGGTACCTAACTGCCATGGAAATCAATGGAGTCTGAATATGAGCATGGATAACAATGGAGGTCCACTCCTGGATTCTGGGCTCTTTTTTTAAATTTTTTTCCAGTTATTGCTATTAAAACTATGTAGTTTAAAAATACAAATACCAGTTTGAATGCTTGCAAGGTGTTGATGTGAGTTGTTTTAGGCTACATAAGACATCTAACTTGCTTGCTCTGAGTAGCCCATAAAAGTGTTACAGGAAACTTCAGTGCTTAGCTCTGGTCCATTGATTCGCACCGGTTATAAACAAAGTAGGCTAGTGAAGACAGTTGCCCTTTCTACCCCATTCCCCTGAGTGTTGACTCCTACTGTGGAAGACAGCAGGATTTCACCTCTGCTTTAATCTTTAGACAATGCAGCAGTTTTGCTTCCTAAATCTGTTGTTAGGTCCTTACATTTAAGCAGTCTGATGCTAAGAAATGCTGAACAGTTTCACTTCTGTCCTGGTTTGGCCTAAACCAGGCCGATTTTCCTTTCAGTGATTTTTACGTTCAGCTAAGTCTCCTCTAAGTAACTGCACTTTCTGAAACTAACTGCATGTTTTGCAGACAGTGTCTGCTTCCAGGACTGATAACGCTCGAAGTTTGTAGTTATCACTGAGGCACCGGTAGGGATGTTGTGCAGAAAGGCTCTTGCTGTACTTGTTCTTAGAGAAACCAAGGTCACTGCTGAATTCCTCACTGCTTACGAGTGAAGAGCCGAAGGGGGGTCGCAGCTGCAGGGGGTAGCGGACAGGGCAGGTGACCCAAAATTGACCAACGAGGGTATTCCATCCCACACACGTCATTCTCAGTATAAAGCGGGGGGATCACGAGGGTCTCGCTCTCTTTCTGCTATGGCCGGTGTCCAGGGAGGACTCCGTCTGTTTTCCTGCTGCCCCCGATCCCGATCCGTGCGTTCCTGAATCCAGCTCTTGACCATCGCTAGGCCCAGGCTGGGCCTTCCCAGAGCCTGCCCTGCAGTGCCGGTGGTGACGTGGCTGACTTCAGGGGAGCTCAATCTTGGTTTTGTATATATATTTGTATATATTTGATTATTTCTATTATTATTATTATAGTTTATTAAAACTGTTTTAATTTTCCAACCCAGAAGTCTCTCTCCCTTTTCCCTTTCCCTTTCCCTCTGGGGGGAGGGAGGGGGGATAACAGAGGGCATCTGCCACAGGTTTAATAGCCAGCCCAGCTTTAAACCGTGACAACTTCCTAAGGCAGTCCTGGCTGAATTTTCAAAGATGCTGAGCATCTGCCGCTTTTCTTTTAGAAACCCATGGTAAACATGTAGTTTTCAAAAACTTTGGCCTGCCCATAGCACAGTGTGGTACAGGGAAACGTGAAGGAAAGGTGGATTTCTGCTTTGGCTGGGAGTTCTTTCATAACAGATGATTCCTTTTTTTTTTTGGGAGTTGCTGAAGTATTTTGCTTTGTGCAGCATAATGGGAGGGAAAAGCAGTTTTCAAGCTTTCTCTATTAGGTGAAAATAACCATTGGATCTCTGACTGGCTTGATTAAAAGAAGTGAGACAATCTGTAGTGCAAAAGAAACCAGGAAATTGCTTCACAATGTTATTATAATCCTGAGTGCAAAATTTTGCTTATAATAGTGACTGAGGAATTTTACATCATATTGATTTTACTTTGTTTTCTGTTTAAAATAAATTACATTTAACATTGTTTAATTAAAAAAAATCTATATATTTGTTAAGATACCACAATCTGTTCCATTTTAATTTACTTTGGTAATTAAAACCAATAGGGAGAAATAGGCAGTGTATTGGAATATGAATATTTTTATTTGATTAAAAATGTGGTGCTACAGTGTAGAATAGAAACTTCATTTAGGGTAGTATCTAGATACTGTGTCAGATCTATAAAGACTGCTGGCTACAAGAACCTCTGGTGTAAATTGTTGCAGCTCTGCTGAGTTCATTGGTTCTAACTCTGATGGCATCAGCTGACAAGATAGAGAAAAATGATCTGGCGTTGTATTAAGTTTTGAGAAGGAAATCATCCAAGAAAGCAAGCAGAAGATACTGTATATGAATTGATGATTAGGCAAGTGGTTTAGATGAAGGGTTTGGGGTTGCAGAGGGTTTGGATTTTTTTTTTCTTTTTAATTCTGGAACTTTTGAGGAGTGATGGATCAATACTTTGGATCCTTTGTTTCAATAGATGGCTAATCGATTTTTAGGGTAGAACTAGAGTGAAAAGATAACACATGGGAGCATTCCTTGTAAAATCAGCATGAGAGGTAGGAGAACAGCCTTGGCGCCAAAGGGAGAAAGATTCCTTCAATGGCAAAATGCTAACGGCGGGGGGGGCGGGGTCTAGATGATAAGCAAGTGGGACTGGAAATCCTTGTTTGTGAGCTTAAATGAGATGTTATTGGTATGATGGAGGCCTAGAAGAGACACATGACTGCAGTGTTGAAATCCATGGCGTAGAAAACATCAGGTGGGAAAACAGTAAACTGTTGCTTTTTGTCATGTATAAGTCAGAAGCAAATGATGTTGAAAATTTAGAATTGAATCCCAACAAGTGAAATGTGGTGTAATAGTACATAGTGCTGGCAGCAAATCAGCAGATAGTTGTTAAGAAAAGCACTTATCTTAGATCTGTCCCTGATACATAGGAAACTGTCCTCTACTAGCACTGGAGGGGTCTTGTGGAACATCTTTTACCAGCACTAAAATATCTGTGTAGCTTAAGAAAATGACTGATTAAAGTTGCTTAACTCTAAAAAAACGTCACTTTAACTCTGGGAAATTTTATATTAAAATGTCTCTCTGACATTTGTGCATTTTTTCTAAATAATCTTAGAACATTTGGGGAATTCCAGAGGCAGAAGTAATGCTAAAGTTTTGTCACAGGATAAATGGACTTACTGTCAGGTAAGTCTGGCATCCATACCAAGGGAATGGTTGGTGTGAGACTTGATTGATAGAGTTTAAGGAGTGGTTTTTTGAGGTTACATGTTTGGTTGATAAAGGTCTTGATGTAAAGTCTGTAATAGATTTTGTCAGAGTCCAGGCCAGGTTCTTCTAGATATTCCATTCATGGAGAGTGTAATGTTTAATGTCAAACTTACTTATTTTAAGATATTTGATGTTACATGCGATTTTTGATTTAGCAGAGTGATACAAAATATACTGAAAACACAATACAAATGTAAATTACACTTGGAAAAATATAACCATTGCAATAAACAGTTCACTCACAATACCAATGTGATTCCCATTACCAGTCTGGTCTTAATATGCTCACCGTCAAGATGCTGGGCATCCTCAATTGTCAGGAGGGAATACGTGGGTTGAAGCCACCTCAAGCCTGTTGCTTTGTTTGAAAGTCTTTCTTTAGTTATTTTTTATACTCTGGTTGAGGCACATATTCACTGCCCCCCTCCTGGTCTATCTGACTCAGGGAGACATTTACACCGCCAGTTCATCTACTCAACTGTTGATAGCTGTTTTATCTTAATCAAAGGCCACCCTTTGGTCCCCTTTGTGTTGAGATAAATTCAGCTTCTTTGTGTTACTCTCTGAGCTTCATGGGCACATCATCCTTGCCCATCTCCTTTAAGCTTCTTCCCTTGTAGAGGTTCATTCAGTGACTCATGTTCCACCCTTAGGGGTTTAGTCAGTCACAGATGTCTGTAGAGGTTTGAACTCAATAGCCCATGGCATTTTGATTAGAAAATAGTATTTCCATGGCTCATGCTAAATGGAATACAACAGAGTAATGTGTTTCAAAATATAATTGTAAACAGACAATGATTTTTACACAACTGTGTTTCTGGTGGAGTGCCTAGAGGCGCTGCTTTTTAACCCTGAGGTATTTTACATTTTCATTTTAATCGGCAAGCAAAAATGCAAAATCATCACAAATTTAAGTTTGCAGACAACTCCAGTTTGGGAGAAGTAGGTCAGTGGCAAAGAAAACAAGCTGACTGCTCTGAGTGATGCTGAATCACTTGGTAAGCTGGGCACAAGGAGACTGTTCAGTACGGCCAAGTGTAAAATCAGGCTTGTAGCAAGGAACACTGAACACACTTAAGGCATGGCAATCTCTGTCCTGTGGAAAAATGTAAGGGTACAAACCAGGTGAAGAGGACTTGGAGTATGACCTTAAAGGCTAATATAATAAACAGTTGGATTTAAGAGCAGATGAGTACAGGACTGAAGTGAAGAAAGTCACAGTGCTTGTCATGCTGCAGTCAGGGTAGTGAAATGCGGGAGCAACTCATCCCCTGGTGTGTTCTCCATTGCCAGAAATTTTCATCAAGAGTGGCTGCTTCTCTAAAAAACCTAGTTAATTTGGGAAAATGTGTTTTTGCACACCAGCTGAGGCCTCATGCCTCTCATCAGTCAGACCTGCTGCATGAAGGAAAACTTTATCTCACTCTTGGTTTGTGAAAGCAGTGGGCAAGGTAACCTTTACAGTGTGGTTGGATAGCTATTTTTGTTTACCAGGGCACTACAAAGCAAATAGAGTGTCTCACTATGTTTCCTAAGGGTGTGACTTTGCTATCAAAATTTATGTGATATGTCAAATTAACTCCATGTCTACAGTATGGAGATTGGGTTTTGCACATTATCGTAAGGAAGTCCTGGGTTTTGTGCTGTTTCTCGAGTGGATCGTCTTTCCAGTATTGACTTCTTTGTGCTACCACATCAGTCTCTTTTTATAAGCTGTTAGATGCCACGCAGAAATAATTTCTTTTATCTAGTTAAAGAGCTGTGTCATACCTATCACAGTTGATGCTCTGCTGTCCCTCCTCCTTTTCTATTCTTCACACTGCCTCCGTCTAGTTGTCGGCACTAAATTATGTTCAACTGAAGTTGAACAGCAGTTTTATTTATTACAAGTTCAGTATGTTTTTAGTTCCTTCTTTGCCAACTTATTTGGTCAAATCTCTAGTGTTATGTGAAAACCAATGCCTCCTATGGATAATATTTCCAGCTTTAATATGAAGTGCTGCAAACATTTTAGGAATTTAGGATTATTGCCTTTGAACCCTCTCCTCTGGTCAGGTAATGTGTGAATACTGAAGTGCGTTTTAGTGGGCCTTAAAATCTGCTAGGTTTTTCATGTATGAAATTTGTGAGAATCTTTTTGTGTCACTGCCCCAGTTATGTTCAGAATGAGTGTGTGTGTGTATATATATATGAATGAAGGTTGATAACAGAATCACAGAATCAATCACGTTGGAAGAGACCTCTGGGGATCATCGAGTCCAACCATTGCCCTGACACCACCATGTCAACTAGACCATGGCACTAAGTGCCATGTCTGTTCTTAAACACATCCAGAGATGGTGACTCTACTTCCAGGTGGGGATTTATATTCATGTGAGTATATAATCACAGAAGTATCTGCACATAAATATGCACCTGTGAGAAAGGAGTTTGTTAAATAAACCATGCAGCAATCTATAGCTGTAGGGAGATAGTGCTGCTATCTGATGAGGCTAATGGCTTCAGCACTATTTTGTTAACATGTTTTGGCTCCTTTCTGAGCTTCTTAAGAAAGAGAAAGCAAGCATCTGATTTCACATCTTCCATGAGAGGAGTGTATTGATTTCTTTTTCCTGAGACTCTTTCTCTTCACAGTTTTTGGGCAGTGGATCAAAATACTGGCCAAAGCAGAATCTTTCAGCCTTCCTGTGTGTCTCTTGGCACCTTATGCTAACCACACCAAACCGACTGAGAATTTTGGCGTCATAAGTAAATGCTTGTATATTATTGTACATTATTTATAAATAAAATGTTGCTAACTTTTTATGACTGTCGTAAGTGACCAAGAAAAGTCAAGATAAAGGCCTTTTTATTAGTTGGTCTTTGCAGGTGAGGTTGTGTGGAAAGCTTATCTGTGTGTGTTCAGTGTGTGTTATCAAGAATAACTGAATGGACATCTTTCAAATTTCAGTAAAGATATATAATAAAATCAAAGTTCTTATGGCAAAGGCAGTCATTGGTAAAGCTATAATTGACAAAAGGCTACATGAAGTACTCATTTAGAAATACATTGCTGTTTTCTGATCAGTGATAATGGAAAAGTTAAGATAGGATTTGTCTGCATGCGTATTTATACTAGTTCACTACATTGGTTAAAGTAAAGCGATATAAATTGTTGTGGACAGACTTAGTTGAGAAAGGCTGCTCCTAATTGAATTGAGCTACACTGAAAGTATGGCTTTAATGGAAATGAGAGGTTCCACATAATTGCTTGTAGCAATTTAGCTTATGTAGTTTAAAATTTAACAGAAGCAAATTATAGTGTACATGGCCTTTTACAGATTTGAACTATAAACATGGGAGTAGACTCTCAGCCGGTGCTATACGCCTGCTGAAGTTCTCACCGTGTTCATAGTGGTATCTGCAAACTCTTTCTCCTTTTCCCAGGTATTTTGTGCTACTTCTACTGAATGCGCACAGTGGGGAGAGATGAATTCCCTGTGAACTGGAGGTTTGACTTGGTACCTAGGGAGACTTAATTGCTGTTCCAAAGCCATGTTTCAAATGTTTCAGTGTTGTGCCTCCTCCTGATGAGGGCAGATTGCAAATCCTGTCCTTTCACACCTGTGCCTGTTGTCCCTGGAACACCCCGTTGTGGTTCTGCAGGATGGAGCTTCATATATGTAAATGATGGGCACCAGTATATTGCTCGGTGGATTGGGAAGCCTTACGTAATAACACTTTTTTGAGAGTAGCATTGGCAGTTGCGTGCATCTGCTCAAATGAATAAGCAACCATGAAATTGGTTTGTTTAATTAAAAGCAACTCCCAGTCCTCCAAAACAACCACCCTTTTACAAATGCAGAAGGTCTTTAACAGAAAGGCAGACACAGGAGTTTATCAGATTTCCCTAACTCTGCAAGCCTTGTAAATCTATGAAAAAATGTTTATGTGTATGTATTTGCAGCGGTGCTGAGAAATTTAACTGCATGACTGTTGCTACTTTCCACAGCATCTAAGAGGTAGTGACAGAAATTCACACTAAAATACTGATGCTGGTAACTTCTTGCATGTAAGAGGCATCCTGTGATGTCAGCAGAAGGTCCTGGCGATACAGAGGACTGTCAGAGCAAAGCAGACTTTCAAGGTTAGTGGTGTGCACATCTAAATGTGGAGAAAGATACCATATAAGTTTGTTTTTTTTTATAATGCATAGAGAATACAGAACATTAAATTAGGTTTGAACAGTGTTTGAATATGCATAATATAAAATATAAATAATGTAAAGTCAGTAGCATCATATACTTTATAGAATAATATATCCTTATACAGGCTCAGAATGACTGTAGAGGGCACCCGCAACAGTGTACCTCCACGTAGAGGGAGGAGATACCAGGAGATACCATGAAAGGAGCAGTTTAGGCATCCACTCAAATGTTTCAATCAGTTACTTAGTTAAGATTACAGCTGTCAGTTGTATAGTTTAAAAATACATTACTGAAGCTGTAATGCCCTCCTCATTTTTAATTATTTTCACCAAAGCAAATCCCACTCCAGAGGTTTGTCTGCTCTAACAATGCATTTGATACAAACTTCCCTAAGGCACAAAGCAAGATGGGCAACCAATCTGAAAATTATAATAATCCAGTCAAGGTTAAGATTGCCTTATTCTGCTGGGATATTATAAAATTTGAACCATGTATATGTATCTAAAATAAATTAGCTGTGGGTGGTTGCTGGAGTTTTATCACTCTAGGGAACTCTTCTTAAATTTGAGATACATTGGACTCCTATTATCTGGTAATGCATTAATTTCAGTGGCATATATTTTTAGATGAATGTTGGCTCCAAAATTATTTGAGTATTTGCGATAAAATGGGGTCATAAGAAGACAGTTTGAAAGGCAAAGGGTATAATTATTATTTTAGAGTCCATGACCACTGGCAATGAGATAGTTGCATCTTCGCTCTGTTTAAAATACCTGTTACGCTGTGAAGGAGGTTACAAAAAAGCATCAATTAGCTGACCGATGCTGATGGTCTCTGTTTGCCATTTCTAAGCAATTTTAAATACATGCGATACATTATAAACTATATATTTTTTTTTTCTCTAAAAATATGATTATTTTAAGCCCTGTATTCCCTAAGCTGGTGTATGTAGTCTCTCTGCTAAGTTCCAGTGTGGGGCTGCAGAAGAGCCCGCAACTCAGTCAAATCAGACACAGCAAGGGAGCAAATAACAGTTTGAAGGACTTGCAGCCAGCTGTAATATTTTATGAACGATCTTTTTATTGTCTCATAGTTTGTGTTGTATATATATACCGAGAGGTATGCCTGAAGGATTGGTTAATGTCATGGTGCTTCTATTAATCTGAAAGAAACGTGAAAGCTTTGATATACACTCAGGCTGCATCTAAATCAACCTGCAGTTACGCACGTTGATGTGACCCAGACTCATGTTCTCCTGATCAACTAGTGGTTACCATCCATTCCCCAGGAAAGCAAGAAGTAGTGTCGGTTCACATCTGCCCTAAATTCAGGATATGGCTAGGGCATATCTAGTTTAGATACAACCTCTAGGACTAGTCCTAGTCCTGTGACCAGTGATGAAGACTTGTGATGACTCCTAGAAGAGAAGGACATGAAACTGAACTTAGTGTTTGTTCTCAGAAAGTACTGACCCTTTTCTGGGATCTATCAAGCACCTGCTGGATTGTAGGAGGATTTCAGGCTATTTCAATATGTTACAAGATCCAGACAGGGAATTAGGCAGGATTATTAGTGACACAGCTAAAAGGAAACAAAGGAGAAAGATGGAGGGACATGGACCATAGAATCATAGAATGGTTTGGGTTTGAAGGGACCTTAAAGATCATCTAGTTCCAATCCCCCTGCTATGGGCAGGGACACCTTTCCACTAGACCAGGTTTCTCAAAGCCCCATCCAACCTGGCCTTGAACACTGCCGGGGAGGGGGCATCCACAGCTTCTCTGGGCAGACCTGTTCCAGTGTCTCACCACCGTCACAGTAAAGAATTTCTTTCTAACACCTAATATAAATCTACCCTCTTTCAGTTTAAAACTGTTACCCCTCGTCCTATCACTACATGCCCTTGTAAAAAGTCCCTCTCCTGCTTTCCTGTAGGCCCCCTTCAGGTGCTGGAAGGCTGCTATAGGGTTTCCCTGGAGCCTTCTCTTCTCCAGGCTGAACAACCCCAACTCTCTCAGCCTCTCTTCATAGGAGAGGTGCTCCAGCCCTCTGATCATCTTTGTGGACAGATCTAAGCAGCAAAATAAATAGCTTGGTTAACCGCAAACAGAAGGGAGTGGGATGGTGGTTAGGGAAGCGAGACTCAATAATTCTTGTCTTTTTGTTGTTTTGTTTTTGTTTAACATTGCACAGACCAAATTATGGCTGAATATGCTGATGAAGAACCTTTAAAGGTGGGAGAGGGGAAAAAAATGAGAGGAAGTCAGCACAAATTTGGAGAAAAAGGTGCATCTATGTATAAAAAGCAGATACCAAAAGAGAAAATCAAACCTCAAATAGAAGCAAAAAGCATTGCTGTGTGTTTGTTTGCTTTTGAGGCAACTAACAACTAATGAAGTGCTGTGGAGCATGAGAAGGAGCTGATGATGGAGAGGGATAAAGTGTAGGCAGGAGTCAGTGGGGCTAATGACTTAAGAAACTGCAGAGAGGGGAAACAAAAGATAGTTAGGAGTAGAAGAGACAGGATGAGGTATGAGTTGGGGAACTCTGAAAGAAGAAGGTGGTGCAGGCGCAGAGCTTCCCAGGAAGTGCTCAGCAGCTGTGTGAGGAATGGAAGGCAACAGCAGCCGATGAGAAATGAAGTACGGCTTAAGTCCTAGGTATGTGTTTAGGGTATGTGTGATAAATTGCCTTCATTTGTCCAAACATCCCATCTCGCAAAGGGCAGCACAGTCATTTTCTCTTGGCTGTTAATGCTGCATTTCTCACTGGAACATCTCGGGAAGTGAGTCGCTATGGCTTCCACAAGCTCCCCAAACAACCAACTGATCAAACATAATCAGTGTAATCCCCTTACCGCTAAAAACAGTAACAAGTCTTTGTGAAAAAATTTTCAAGTAGCGCTGTTTTTCAAAACAGGAGGTTTCACAGAATGTAATGAGGAAATTATAGCACATTTACTGTAGTTAATCCTTTTATTCTTGAAGTTTTGTGATCTCTACAACAAGGTAATTTTAGATATACAATATTGTGGTGGCTTGACACTAGCTGGACACTAGGTGCCTACAAAAGCCACTCTGTCACTCCCCTCCTCAGCTGGACAGGAGAGAGAAAATGTACGGAAAGGCTTGTGGGTTGAGATAAGGACAGGGAGATCACTCAGCAATTACTGTCATGGGCAAAACAGACTGGACTTGGGGAAATTAGTTTAATTTATTACCAATCAAATCGGAGTAGGGTAATGAGAAATAAAACCAAATCTTAAAACACCTTCCCTCCACCTCTCCCTTCTGCCCGGGCTTAACTTTACTCCTGCTTTCTCTCCCCAATGAGTTACTCCTCCCCACTGAGTAACACAGGAGGATGGGGAATGGAGGTTGCGGTCAGTTGATCACATGTTGTCTCTGTCGCTTCTTCCTCCTCAGGGGGAGGACTCCTCACACTCTTCCCCTGCTCCAATATGGGTTCACGAACTTCTCCAAACTGAGTCCTTCCTATGGGCTGCAGTTCTTCATGAACTGCTCCAGTGTGGGTCCCTCCCATGGGGTGCAGTCCTTCAGGAACAGACTGCTCCAGCGTGAGTCCCTCACAGGGTCACAAGTCCTGGCAACAAACCTGCTCCAGCGTGGGCTCCTCTCTCCATGGGGTCACAGGTCCTGCCACGAGCCTGCTCCAGTGTGGGCTTCCCACAGTGTCACAGCCTCCTTTGGGCATCCACCTGCTCCAGCATGTGGTCCTCCCTGGGTTGCAGGTGGATATCTGCTCCACCATTAACCTTCATGGGCTGTGGGGGGACACCCTGCCTCTCCATGGTCTTCACCACAGGCTGCAGGGGAATCTCTGCTCTGGCACTTGGACTGCCTCCTCGCCCTCCTCCTTCGCTGACCTTGGGGTCTGCAGAGTTGTTTCTCTCACTCTTATTCTCACTCTTCTCTCTGGCTGCTGTTGCACAGCAACTTTTTCCCCTTCTTAAATTTGTTATCACAGAGGCGCTACCACTGTCACTGATGGGCTCGGCGTTGGCCAGTGGCAGGTCCATCTTGGAGCTGGTGGCATTGGCTCTATTGGACATAGGGGAAGCTTGTAGCAGCTTCTCCCAGAAGCCACTCCTGTAGCCCCCCCCACTACCAAAACTTGGCCACACAAACCCAATATAAATATCTTGCCTGTAAATCTATTCCCCAGTTATCTGAGCTCTTACACATAATAAGATTTCTGACAGTTCTTGAGGAAGTGTTATGTTTTCTCTTTCTTAATCATTTCAGTCTGCATATGAAGTTAATATAATTAAACAAGCAAACCTGGCCCAGGTAGCTGGTTATCAGAAAGGCTTGTGCATCCTGGAATTGGTGTGTGTTTAAATTTTGTGTTTCTTACCTGGCTTCATACACTAATAAAGCGATATTCCAGAGCCTCAGGCACTTGGAACAAAGCATATATACTATTTTTTTCCCACGTGCTCAATGAAGAGTCTGGGGAGGAGCACCTCCTCACGAAAGTGCCTTTGATATAAAGTCTCAGTGCATAGGCTTGCCCTTGCTGTGCACGTCAGCCCTTGCTGACATGAGCACTCCATAATGTGCAGCCACTGTAGCAATATAGTCAGATGGAAAACAGCATAAAAGCCATAACAACAGTTAATAAAGTAAGTTACTTAACATTAACCTTAAAATATTTTTCACGTTGAAGTATATTAAAGAGACTGGAGCCTTTATGTCCATTTGTGCAGAGAGGAGTTCTTTCCCAAGGGCCGCTGAGTTAATTGGCTGCCAGGCAAGAGTGTGAGCGTACGCCACAGCAAAGAGGAATAGATGCAAAGCATTCAGAGTTCTGAGCCTGATAATCTTCATTACCCCTTGTGAGATTAAAAGAGTTTGTCTTCAACCCATAGGAAATGGCACAGTGCAGCAGTATTTACACAATATGATCAGTATTCAGTATATTGTAAGGCAAATTCAATTCCACTTCATAAAGTTCATACTTTGTGTTGCCATAATCAATAGGAATAGTACATAATAGTAAATACTACATAAAAGTAGTTTTGCGTCTCTGTCAAGTGGCAGTGGATGTTCTGAATCTTGCTTATTCACTTCCTAGTGTAAATACTGTAAGTTTTAACTATCTTTATAAACCAAAACCTCCGGTTATTGGAGGGAGTTAAGCTGCCTGGTCATCAGTTCTCAGGTATCAGTTTCAGCCCAAGTGTCCCACCATTTTCTAGAGAGCAAAATCAGCTCTGTTCAGAGACCAAGCTCAGGCTCAGCTCTTGCCTTTTGTGTAGAGAGCTTTCATTCTGAGAATCATGGCATTTGTGCAGACTTGAGTTACCAAAATAAACTAACATGTTTTTCCAAGATTAAATATGTGTTTTCAAGCTAAAGGCTGAGTAACAGTGATACCTACAGTGAAATATTTTTTCTTTTTTAGAAGCATTTTAAAAACATCAGCTGTCTATAATTTTTATGTCCAAAAACTGCCCTATCTTTCATGATGAAAGGGAAACCGATAAGAACAATTGTGTTTGTGGTGATTATGAATCCTAGGAGGAATTTGCTTGGAGGCTATCACATTTTCTTACATTGTGGAGAATTACACTGACATAATTTGATGTAGAACAAACTTTGAGCGTTCTGTTAATCCTTGTTTATCCCACAGCAATGAAGTTAGCGAGAGTCAAAACAGTTCAATAAAAGGAGAATGTACACCAATTGTATTATAGAAATCACAGAATCACAGAATGGTTAGGGTTGGAAGGGACCTCTGGAGATCATCTAGGACAACCCCCTGCCAAAGCAGGTTCACCTAGGGCATGTTGCACAGGGTCACATCCAGGTGGGTTTTGAATATCTCCAGAGAAGGAGACTCCACAGTCTCCCTGGGCAGCCTGTTCCAGTGCTTTGTCACCCTCAAAGTAAAGAAGTTTTTCCTCGTATTCAGATGGAACTTCGTATGTTTCAGTTTGTGCCCATTGCCCCTTGTCCTGTCACTGGGCACCACTGAGAAGAGTCTGGCTCCATTCTCTGGACACCCTACAATATCCTACATGAACAGAAACTGAAGAGATTGTGTTTAGTTGAGAAAGGAGGTTAGGTAGGAGGACAGCAGAGAAGACAATGACAATGGCAAGGTGTTCAGAGAGTAGCTAAGGTAAATAGTGCCCTTCTTTGTAATGCAGAACAAAGATCAAAAAGCCATAAAACTGTGGTCTGCATACAACATCCAGTTTTAAAGAATGGGTTGGATGTTTTCATACTTCAGGAGCTGAACTCCTCTTGCCTTTTAAGGAGATGTTGGTATAAAAATGCCATTTGAACTTGAAGTTCAAGCTTACACATTGTTAATTTACTGCTGATTTCAGTGACAGCTGCATGAGATTGGTAGGGCTCTTCCTTTTCCCAGAAATGCTGAGCACCAATCACTTCAAATGATGTTGATGAAAATGATGAAGGACTGGCTTCCCTGAGAAGTTAATCCTTAATTTCTTTTGTTAAATCATGGTTTTATACTCTGGAGCACAATTAATAAGTGAGTGGATTATTTAATTGATTCACCAAAAGGACTTTGTTCATAAATTGTGACTCTTGCTAAATGTGATGGAGTCAAGGTACAGGCATGCCTTGCTCCCTGTTGTAAATGTTTTCATTTTGAATATTCTGGTGTAGGCATAGCCTTGTGATAGTGTGTGTGATAACTGTAGCTGATTTCTGGTCTTTTATAGTTTGGGTAAAAGGGTATTCTGGATGCAGCCTCTGCCAGTAAACAGGGGTTTTGTTTGCTCATATATCTTAGATTGCTGTTCCACTCTTTCAGTGCCAGAACAGAGTGACCAAAGTATACTGATGTTCTCAATTCATGTGTACCATGAATCACTTATCAGTTATTTGACTTTGAAAGAGGAAAGGAGGATTCAGTAATATAGACAGTAGAGTTAGGTCTTATTGATTTTCAGGGACCATTATGCCCTTTTTTTGGTTTTGTGTTTTTTTTTTTTTCCCCTTTTGACTTCTTTGTGGTTGGTGATGAATATTTGAGATGAGTTTTTTTTTTGTTTTCTGTTGTGGTATAGGTACTGAGTATTTGAATTTTTCAGATTCTGGGTTTTTGGACAAGATGTACCCCTCTATATTTTTATTGCATTTATATGTACTTGATTGTTGTTATTTTTTGACAGATAAGATTGTTAAGGTAAAGGCTCAGGCTTAAGTTTGCTCTGCTAATGGCATAATTATTGAGCATAGTTTAACATGATTTAAAATTTAACATCATTTTTTTGTGTTTAGTTATTTCAAAAACATCAGTCATGCTGGCATGTTGTAGAGCAGGGTTTCCTGGACTTTCCATTTCCAGCCATAAGTGATGGTAGTGACAGCAGCGCCAAATTTTGTGCCAGGATATATATTTTGAAGCAGGCTGTATAGGGCTGGTTGTCTGTGTATCAGGGAAAGCAGTGTATGTGCTTGTACTGATCCCTAGGAGGTGGCTGCTTTTGGTGGTGGTGGAGAGGAGGGTGTGCAAAGGCAGTGCTTGTTCACCTCGTGCAGCAGGCAGGGTCTGTCCCTCAATGCAGCCAGGCTCTGCAAGGCTCAAACTGAGTCCCTGGTGATGGGGAGCAGCCTCCAAGAAAAGCACATGTGTGCTTTGAGGAGGATGTTACTTCCTCGGCGAAGTCCTTGAGTGTGCTGTGCACCTCACCTCACTGCAAGAATATGGTCACAACAGCAGCTCCTGACCTTGTGCTGGGAGAGTGCAAGTTGTAGCTCTTAATGTGAACAAAACTATCAGTACTTAGGATAGCCACACGTGGCGATTTCCTGACTTGAGTGAAATTATTGCCAAAAAACAGCCTTTACTGAGTAGTTGCATTTCTTCTTAATGACACTCAGAGAAGAAGGAATGAAAAAGAAGAGGTAAATAGGTGGAGAAGATCATGGTTTCTTTCCCATTTCAGCTATCAGCTGGAATCTTATTCTAGTCTTTGGTGGATAATTTGCAGTAGGGATAGTCTCTTTTCAACAGCCATGAGTAGCTGGCTGTTTTCTTTGTGTTTCGAAGTGCTCTTAATGCGGTGGATCGCACTGGCAATATTTGTACACCATAGCACTATGCTTTGCCAGCTGTGCAGTTCAGCGGTGCCTACGTAGCTCTGTATCACTTCTAAACCCACTGCCTCCAAGTGCTCCCCCCACCTTATTCTGCTGTTCTGTTCTTGAGATATAACGTCATGCCTCTTAAGTGACCTACTGGTATATAAAAATCTGTACTTCCTTGCCCTTGTAAATCTTAAGTGTTCAGTTGCAAGTCTGTTTTGGAAATCTTACTTTTACAGTGGAGATTCAGTGTCTGTCTTTGGGGATAATTTTTGCATTTTATTCCTGCTGCAGTCTATCAGAGAGAACCCTGTAACAGCAATGCAACTGTAGCAAATCAATACTTTTTAAAGTCCGTCTGGTTTATCATTCAATATCTGTGGTATTTTTTGCTTATTTATATGCACTTAAAATAGATTAAAAGATGTATTAATAATAAAAAGGAAAGTATTTGGCCTTATGCTATACTGTTACTTAAGATATAGAGATCTTGAAGTCTTCCAAACACATGCAGAATATTTTTATCCAGCACATTTTTCATTGAAGTATGTAGGGCAATAGGTTGAGAAGGGCTGAAAACAAAACAAACAGCTCCCACACTTTCCAAACCTTCCAGAAAACTGGAAGTCTGATACCAGAGAAAGACAGAAACGTATGCGTAAGGATTTCTGTTGCACTGTGTATTGTACTTAGTCACACTGTTCTGGCATGTCACATTGCATCATGTCTGATTAGATATAGCACACCCATATGTAACCAAAGGAAAACAATATCACGTGGTTAGAAACCCTTCCAGTCTTTGAAAGTCGAGGATTTTTGATGTTATTTACCTGTTCTAGTATTGTTAAAAACCAATGACTTTAATAACTCATTTTTTTTTATCTTTTAAACAGACATAGGGGATAATACAGCAGCCCAGAGTAGATATTCCCTACCTTCTGTTATTAGAGAAGGCCTTGCAGTATCTCCCAGACGCATGGTGGTTGCATTTTGAATATAGCTTGCGACAGCACTTTTGAGACTGTTCTAGCTGGAACATAGTGACTAGCACAAGGGGCTTTGCAGTTGGAGTGAAAACCTAAATGGCAGGAAAAAAAAACCAAACAACAAAAATCAAGGCAAAAAAGAAGAAACCTTCATCCATTTTCTCTTCCCTTCCCTGAGGTCTTACTGCCCTGGTATTTTCTGCTTGTTTTTGCTGGAAAGGGGCTGCTGCGCTTCTGGGCATTACGTCCGTACAACAACACATCACCCATCTTTTGAGATGTTTATGTAGTTCCTGGAAAGCAGAGCCAGGTGCAAGCTACAGCTCAAGGATGCACTTAGGACTGTGTCTTGATCATGCACTTCGAAAAAACAGGTTTACATTTCTACAATCCTGTAATCTTATCTGCCTTTCTCCCCCCCCTTCCTTTTTGTTTCATGCTCCAGGTTTAAAACCTGTGGAGCAGATGAACTCAATCCATAAAGGGCTTTATAAATACCTAACTGGCATTGTCCTCGGTGCAGCAGTACTTGCACCTATAGGTGGAAGCTGAATCTTACTAATGGAATTATGTTTGTTTATAATTAGAAAACAGGTGTTTTATTCTGGATGTTTTGTTAGTTACCTTTAAGCTTTGTAAACACAATAGGTAGAGGGAAGGTTTTAATTTCTTTTTGAGTTAATTATTGATTGACAGCTAAATTTCTAAAACCTTGTGATTGGAAGAAATGAATTGAATTCATGATGTCAAAATAGATACCAGAAAAAAAAAATATGAAAAAATATTGTGTCCCATAATCACTGCTGAAATGATTTAAATTCACTTTGAGGGGCTTAAGTGATAAGTTGGTCTGGTTTTTTTTCATGCTATCCAGCATGTACAGTAACTGGTTATTATTTCTATTGCATCTGTCATCCAGCAGCAACTGGAGCATTATTAGGTTAGACACTGTATCTGTACACTGTGAGGGGTTTCTGGACGTGAAGAGTTTATATTCCAAAGTAACATGACAGGAAAGAAGATTTTTGGAGACTCTTGTTTCGCGAGAAGGGGAAGTGATGCTCAGAGTATCATGTGATTTTCCTAGATGTCATCGTAATAGTGCAGTCAGAGCTGGGAACTCTGCCCAGATACCTCCAATCTGAGTGCCACTGCCTCAGATGCAAAGCCCATCTTCCTCTCTAACCGAAAGGTGTTTTTTTTTGTTGTTGTTCCAAAATTATTTATAGGATGATTTCAGATGGGCAGAGTTTAAAGGAGTTTTATGCTTAGCTCCTGCTATTACTTTGAAAATTACCTGGTGAGCATCCTCCTGTTTTTAAGAGGAGCTCTGAACTTGAGGAGCTCTAGCACCTCCAGCTTCGGACCTTGTCTTGGACAGACCGTCTTTGTTATTGAAGGAAACAAATGGGATTTCTGTCATAACAGATTGACAGTATAAAAGGAACACATTCTCCAAGCATTTTTTCATAAAGTAATGCAGAATTGAGCACTTGGCCTGACAAATGTGTTTGAGGTTCTGGAGAGATGTGCTTGATTTTATTCCTCACAATTCTTTTGGCCTGTATCTGATTTTCTGTAAGCTACATTTGGCATATTTAAACAACTTCATTCAGAAGTTATTTCTCCTGTCCTGCTTCTTTGTATTTAAATGGAAATCCAAGCACTCAGATACTAGGCAATGGAAGATATTTACCAGTGACAATATTTTATTTCTTGGCAGAAACTGCAGGCAAATGAGGTAATTGTTCGATAGCTTCTGGAGGTGCTTTTGGAGTGTGTCACACAGTTGATGTAATGATGAGCTGTTTGGACAAGGGCTGCCTTGTCCACCTGGACACACTTTGGCTTTGATTCTTCATTAATTCTGTAGGAAAACAAGCTGCTGTGCCAGTCCTGTTCAGCGAGGGACTGTCACAGATGGCTGTTGATTATCAAAAGGAAATGATATTTTGTCATGGCCATATGTTCTTTGGGATTCCCCTCTGCAACTCTCCAGAAACCTGTTTGTTGCCCTCAGAGGTGGTGTGTATAGAAGTTGAACACTGGAATTCAGAAAGGGATTGAAAAACTAATAAAAGTGTGACAAAAGAAGTGCTTTTTCTAAAAGGAAGGGGACTTGCATATTGATAACCTTGAAATGAAATAATAAAAAATTCATGGTGGTGTATTATAAACTAAGCACATGTCTTTGGGACTAAACCAAATATGAAACTGGAGCTTAGGATATTCTGGTTCCAACAGAAGTAGTTTTCTCCATTTATTTTACTGGTAACAAAGACTTAATCAAGTGTATATACAGCACTTGAAATTATTTTGCAGTTATATTATTAATGTTTTATTATAAAAATGCTCGAATTAACAAAAATGACAGTAAACAATGCAAAAGGGAAAAATAATTTGTGATTGCAGTGTAAAGGTCAGTGTAAGTGACAAGATTTCTCTGCTGGGTATGAATGCTGCTTTCATTCGTCTATGTAGGAGGAAATATTGAGATTTAGCCAATAGGCAAAGTAGCTGACATTATGTAGTTAAACATTTTGAGGAATAAAGCAGAAAGGGATAGTGAATGTTTTTTTGCTGCCTAAACTTATCTAATTACATTAGGGTTCCCTTGTCTTTCAGGATTATGTATATTGGAGATGCGGACTTCTAGGAGTATACCTGCAATTTTCACAGTTAATTGGGAAACGTACTTTCCACAGCCAAAATGGGACAGACCACACAGGTCTATCAGAAGTAACTGATACTTCCTTCCAGGTAGACCATTATTCCTCTTTTCTCTTTCTTTTTAATTTCAAAGGGAGTTCCAGTGGAGTTGTGGCACTGACCTTGAGTGCTGTGCATGTAATACTCTGAGAGGAAGAGGTGACTGAAATATATAGTAAAATGAGAGCAGTTGGCCAGGGATGGTAAGAATTTGATGCTTTACAACAGAAAGTTTTGGCACATCCTGATTTTTTTTTCCCTGTGTTTGTGGTAGAGAAGAGAAAAATACACAATTTGGTCATGTTTTTTAGAAGGCTTGAAGCAAGTACATGCTCTGGGACTCATGAGACATCCGTTTGATATCTCAGTGAAATACACTTATGTATAACACATTTCATTTGACTATGATCCTGTTGGCTGAGGCCTGCAAGCTGGCAAAACATCTGGGTGCACAGTAAAGTATGCATTCAAGGAATTCAGAATTAATTAAAACAGACTGAGTGACCCAGTAACATTTAGCAAAACGCTTCACACATGCCACTATGCTCTGCTGAAAATTGCAGTTATGTTTCATCGTGTGCAGGCATTTTTGTGAATTCTAGTCTGAGAAAACTGGAGATTTTGGCTCGCAATCCATTTATTGAAAGTAGTCACTTCTGGCATTTAACAGTGTACGGCAGCTTACAGCAGGTTGAAGAGTATCTGACCCAAGGGAATTGCAAAGGAAATTCAGGGAGGCAGGACACAGTTACCTGAACTGGAATTTGGCCAGGAGATAGGAACTAACATTGCTGTGCTTATTAAACCCTGTGAGTAATGAAGAGCTATCTTTTACTGCCAGATGGTAGTGGATGCTGTTGATCATGGAATGACTCGATATGATTCACTTCTTCTGGCAAGAGGTGAATGACTGACATTGTCAATAACTATGAAGTACTCACTGGATAAAACGTTTCTTTTGTCTAGTGGGCTTCTCTCTGGCAAACTCATTTTTCTCTGTAAAAGCCATGGTTAGAGTACCAAGAAGCCTGTAAAGAGCATTCTACTTGATTTGCTAAGTGAGCAGCCTAATTCTTTGTTGCCAAGAACTTGTCGGGCATTGCGAAATAATTCTGAAAATTGGTAAAAAGGGAGTTTGCAGGTTTTCATTTTCTTTTCCAGGATATTTCAAATGATCATTACTGAATCCTTGTATATGATGATACAGTGTATTTATCAAAACTTATTCCACAATTTCTATAAATATCCTATTACTATGCCTGTAATATATTATAATAATTTTTTGTTTTCAATATGAAATCATGATATGTATGTATAATAGGTTTTTAAATATTTAATCAAGATTCTGAATCGTGCATTTGAGCATATGTATTTAACTCACAGGTTTACATGATTTTTTAGGTTCATCTCCCTCATTTATTTGAAAATGCTTTCCAAAAATTTGAAAAACTCTTGCCTAAGGCATAGTGTAGAGCTACTGATTTTTTGTTTGTCTTTAAGTAGAGATGAAATAGAATTACTTCAAAGGCTTACATTTCTCAGAAGAGCATCAGGACCCAGCTGATTTGAAGGGATTCTTTAGGAGACTCTGAGAAATCGAAATTAACATTGCCTGTATGTTGTGCCTCCCCATAAACTGTTGATAACCTATAGATCAGAAATCTTGGTTTCTATTCCAGTTCAATGTCCCTTTCTTCATCTCTTTTCTCTCTCATCTTTTGCTGCTTTTGTTTAATTAGACTGCCAGACTTTTGGTCAGGGACTGTTTTACTGTTTTTATACACTGTATAGTGTAATTATCCTAACAGTATGTGAGATTCTCAGCACTGTGTAGAATAAATTTCAAATACTTTAAAACAATTTGAAATTACTGATTTCACCAAGACTCTCATTCAGCAAAGCACTTGACTGTGGTTCACTTTTAGCCTACGAATTCCACTCTTGATTATTATTGAGACTGTTTTAAGGCTTGAATTTAAACACCTGCTGAAGTGCTGTGTAGTGAAATATACGCTAGAGCAAAGCTGCTCAGAAATGCATTTATAAATATAGTTTAATTCATTCTAGCTCTATCCCTCTTTTGAGACAGACTGACATGCTTATGGGGAGGAGCTCAAAACTCTGCTTCAAATCAGACTTGAGAAATCTAAATAAAAAATGAATGATTTTTTTTTTCCTTGAAAGTTAATGAAGTTTTTCCTTTATATAAGTGCATGTCTATGAGAGACGTATTTAGTTGCAGTGAATTTCACTAGCCCAGAGAAAGACCTGTGAGAGGTATGATAATGCTGTCTCTCCATCTTTTAGTCTACTAGACCATCAGCCATTTGTAACCAGTGTTTGAATGTTGAGGCTATCATTTAGGCTGGCATTTGAAATGAAAGTTTTGCTGAATTTTTTTCATTTTTAAGTGCAGATGGAAGAGCTGGTTAGTCAGAAAAACAAGGAAATAAATGTGAAACCTGGAACACAGTGTTGTTTGGCATCTCTGTTATGACTGGGGTCTTGATGTATTTAAAGAAGGCACCTCGAAGCAAAAAAAAAAAACCCCTGAGAATTTCACTGAAACAAAATAGGCAGGTCTTGCTTTGACAAACACGTTTTGATTTGAAGAATGCTTCAGTTTGTGCACGTACTCTACTCCTGCACAGCAAATTCCATCTCCCATGGCGCATGGCTGTATGAGCAGTGAATAGTACAGGCAGTGCATATGACTTACTGTAAACTCCCAAGCAGATATCCCACCTTTGCATTTATGTATTTCCTTTCACTCAAGGACTGTGATGTACTTTATAGACCGCAGGTAGATGTTGAAGGCCCCCTTGGAAGCCCTGAAGAAAGCAACAGCAAAGAAAGACGGGCTGGCTTTCCTTGCTGGTGGACAGCAGAGCTGGGAGCAGAACATGGAGCTGTGACCTATGGCCACAGGTTTTAAGCATTTTGAGCTTGGTCGGAAACCTATTAAAGCCAATGCTGTAGTTTCATTCTCCCACTGCTTTTAGTAGTCTTTGACTGGTTAATTGAAGTCAATGGGAAAGCATGAGCTGAATCTGAATTCTTTGGATTTAGCCAGTCTCGCTTTCCCTTCAACTCTGCTTATAGACTGACAGTCTTTGACCACTTTCCCTGTCCATTCAGCCAGCTATGGCTTAAGGTCTTTTCAATTCAAAGGCATTCTTGTTTGTTTTTTTCCCTTCCTGCTATCAATTTTATTTTTATTTTAAGTGTCTTGATTTACCTGGAATAAAGCTCCATTCTTCACAACTTTCTTTAGATGCAGAATGCTATCAGGAAGATGTGTTAAATTTTATTGCAGCATTTCATAAATAGATGCTGCTTATTCAAGAAAACCCATTTCAGCCAGCTAAGTGAAAATAAATAGAAAGATATGCATTATTTACAGGACATAATGTGAGTAAGTAGGCTGCATGAACAAATAGCAGATGAAAAACCAGCAGATGTTTCTAGGAAAAGGGCTGTTATGGAAAAACACTTGTCTTCAGGCACACATGCTGGATGTATATACTTTGTTAAAAACCAGAGGTAAATCAGTTTTTCACAATAATTGTCATACCCAGACTTCACTGAAAAACTGGAGACACTGGTGTTCACTTACTTCAGCAGTAAGACTACATCTTGATTGCCATCTTCTTTCTTTATGTAAATGGAAGAAAGAGGTTAACCTGTTTAATGAGGAGATCACTTTCCATGCTGGCTGAGGCTTTTGCTTGATTTTCCTAGCTGGTGTTTCCATCTGCTGCAGAAAATGATCAGCAGCCAGCTGAAAACTCTTCCTCACACACATGTATTATACACATCAAATAATGTACGATTTTCTTGCCTGCTGTAGTGTTAATTCTGATCAAAGTGACATTTTTTTCTTAATGTGGAGTTAATGACTTCCAAAAATCTCCCCAATTGTATCTACCCTGCTAGAGATAACCTGCGTTCTTGGATGTAGAGTGTGTTATGTCATTGTCAGCTGTCTCAAGTTAATTAGGATGGATAAGATAGGGCATGAGAAGCTGCCAACATTTCTGAGAAGTCGAAGAACAAGAGTTGGGGAGCAAAAAGACAAGAGTTCTTCTGCAAAGGAAAGCAAGGAGGGAACAAGGATGACAACTGTGCGTTCAGGGGAAGGCTTCTCCCAGGTCTTTTTATAGCAGTCTGACCCCAGGTTGCACACTATGCCATCGCAGGTCAGCCTTGAGGGCAGTCTTCAAGTATTCAGGCTTTCTGAAGCTTTTCTGTCCTTACAAGAACTTTCTCCATCAGTAGAAAGTGGCCAAGAACCTTGCAAACTGAGTCGCAAGACAAGAGATGTGATGCTCGTGACTTCTGCATGGTCCAAGCTGATAGATTTTGTGTTATTAGCTGGTTTAAGCTTTGTGTAATGAATTACAGAACTCAAAATTAATAAGATGGGATAAAAATATTAAAAATAGTGAATGAAATATTAGGCTGATTTGTATTCTACCAAGAACCATTTTACCCCTGATCTGACAATGGGACAGATTTGATTATATCTGTGCCCTGTGGGCCTGACCCAAAGCCAAAAGCTGCCATTGATCCTGCATCATGCCAGAGGGCTCAGAGAAAAGAGAAATCCGGTTCCACTTCTGAAGAAAAAGGAGCAGAATAGATCACATTTCTCTGCATGTATCTGAATAAACTCAAGGTTTCTGTTGATAAATACATTGTAGCTGCTGTAAGGAACATTTATAACATTCCATAAATATAAATGAGTTCTGGGATGAAGAGACACTGTCTTGGAAGATGAATTGTGAATGCATTTTTTTCATACACAGGGGAAAGCTATATAATTATGTCTTAGTTAATTCATAATAAGAAAATTCTTACAGTCTCCTTCCCTGAGTAAGCTATTAAAGAAGCTAGGACCTGGGGAAACTGTGCTTTACCTGATAAACTGGCTTCGTGTGACAAGAACGAGAACTGTTAACACAGTTTGCTGGTTACATTGTGGGACAGAAAAAGATAGTTCTTTAACAAAAACTGGTATACAGTAGTTTTAAGTCTTATACAAGAATCCTCCTGGCTAAGATATGAGCTATTGATAGTTGCATGATTTCTTAGTAAGTGATGGTTTGTGAATGAACTTCTTTTCAACAGGAAAGTTCAGAACAAGCACCTCAAACTCTTCCACTTTAAAAATGGTGAACATTTCAAATGGAGGTGGTTTGTGTTTAATCAGTATTGCAAAACAAAGCACTCTGCAAAGAGCTACAACAATTTAATTTAAGGATTTTTAGCTTAGTATGTCAGGCCTATCTCTTATATTAGAATGTATTATATATTGACTTACCTCCTCTTTTGACTTTGAAATTAGTGTTGAAGTGTTAGAGATTCCCCTGAGATTGAAATTCTGTTTTCTAGATAACACTAAATGGATCTGCTTCTTTTCCCGTACTGGTTTGATTTCTTAATTTTTAATGTAATTACTCTTGATTTATACTACTAAATGAGAAGGTGTATTTTAAACCAACAAACATGAGCCACCTGGGTTTTCTTAATTGCCAAAATGAGTTGTTCATATATGCCTGCTTTATATGTGATGGAATTATTTTATTTAATGCCCAAGTATCCATTCAAGAGGAGGAGGGGTACGTATGTGCAGTGCTGGTGCCAGCTGCAGTGATTTATCAGTGCACTGCTGTGCAGTGTTGTGTGGATTTTCTAACTCTGCTAATAAGCCAGGCCTTTTACTAGCATCTTTAAAAGCCAGCATCTTTGTGCCTTCCTTTCCTCTGTTTCTGAACTGGCTTGAATGGGTACCCCAGCACTCTCAATCTAAATATATTATGGATAATTGTTTTACTCGGGTGCTTGAACTACACTTTAAATTTTAGGTTTGGGATAGCTGCAGGAGATCCTGCCACAGTGAGGGCACAGTGGCTAGAAGAAACCTCTTATGTGTTTTCCATTGCAAGGTCCAGTATATTCATGTTAATCCTGTGTGTCTGGGACACAAGAGATTACAAACAATACATAAGAATTGTTTTAATTTGTGCATCGTTCTAGGAGCATTGTACAAAGATTTGGAGTTGCTCTGTTTCAAAGATGAAGAGAAGTAAATCTGAGTCCTATAAGGACATTCTTTATGTTCATGACTATTTTATCCTTACTAAAAGAGGACCTAATTAATATTTTAGGCTTATTACATTGACTTCCACTACCTTTAGTCTTGTATGTACACCCAGAATGAATATAAAATTAGACAGGAGTTCTTTATCCCACTTGCTTTACATCTGGTGTAATAGTTTATTCCTGAGCCACACCAGAGTAGAAAGAGCTTCATTCTTGATAATCCTTGCCTTTCTGGTCCCATTTCATTGCCATTAAGAACTTTTTGATGGCACCTAAATAATGCCACCAAAAATATTTAAACTCACACTTGAAAAAGGACATATTTTACACATAAACACCACACTGTTCACTTTCTGTATGGTTAAATTTAGGATTTAATAAGCACACTAATTACACATTTATTTTGATGCTGTTGACTGACTTAATCAAAAGGGTGAGCCTGGCTTCTGTTGAGGACAGCTCTTGCTACTCAGCTAGATGTAGGGCCAGCCGTTGTGAAAGCAGTGATGTAGAAGGCTACGAATGCTGACAAGCAAGAAATCAAAATCCTCTCTAAAACCATAGAGACTGAATCTATCTTCTAATATAGACGTAGACACCATTGCTGCTGAAGGCCAGATTTCCTGAGTCCATTGTGTCTCTTAGTTGACTGTCACTTTCAGCTTTTGCTTTAATTGACCGTAACTCGTAAATACTGCCTCTTTCATACTTAGTTACATTTCTGTGTTTGAAAAATGGGGGGCAGCATTTATTTTAGATCATGGGCCCTTACACTTGTTAACGCAGGCTTTATCTCTGAGGAATGAGACCTCCCATTTTGCTGTGACCTTGCCTTGAGACATTTTGCTGTGACCTTGCTAGGCGACATCTGGGCCAAACCTCGTGGCAAACTCTGCTTCCTGCTACAAGGGATTCTTCTCTTTGCTGCCTGGGATTCAGTTGTGTATCATCTCATCTATTATCCCCTGTGCCCCACTCCTTTCAGGTAAGAGCACTCTGACAAGAAAGTTTACTCCGGCAGTGCTTCAAGTGTGTTTTTGTGATGTTCACTTGTGTATTGCACGTGTTACCACCAGCTGTGGTGCTCAGAGCATGCTGACGTGGTGCTTCTTTAAAATCAAACTTTGTGAAGGCTTTATCTTTGCCTTCCAAAGTTGTTGCCATTCCCATCTTTAACACTAGACTTCTTTCCTTGTTATTACAATGATGACGTTGACTACTAAGGAAATAATAGTGACGTATTATTACTTTCCCTCTTCCTTTTGTATATAACTTGTCTGTTGGGACTTTCTAATACTTGTATTGCATACATCAACGAGTAACTATTTCTGGACAAATTAAATGTTAATAAGTCCTTGTTATAGCTGTAACACTAATTTCATAATGCATGATGGTTCACTGATAAAAGTCACTGATCCAGTCCATAAAGCCTTAAAACTTACATTCAGGTGCTTGCTCAGGACAAATTAACATGGATTCCGTGTTACAAAAACAGCCAGGCAGGTTTGTGAGCTGCTGCTTTTGTAGCTTAAAGGGTATCTTGGTGCAAGTTCTCTCTCATTTCACTTTAGAGATTACTTTCTTTTAAAAAGAAATACATATTTTTAAAAGTGTTATCTATTAAATTCAATTTAGTTATTAAATTCCATTGAAATCAAGGGAGAATATTTCCATTAGCTTTAATGGAATGAGAAAGGGAGTGTTGGAAGTGTGAAGAATTCTCAGTGTAGACGGATGTAGCAAAATGTTTGTGCACTGCTTCTACCACCAGTTGACTGTGGCGAATGCTGTTTTTTTTGTTTTGTTTTTTTTTTTTAATACAGCTGCAATAGCATATCTTGTCATCTGTCTTTATTGCCTTCTCCTGCCGGGCTCTGTAATTTGTGACTGCTTAAAGGTTTGAGCTTGCGACAATATCTCGCAAACTTGATAAAAATTATCTTTTGTAAGGGCGAGTGAGGAAGGGATGAAATAATATGACATAACAGAGTCCTAGAAAAAATCAGGATGTGAAACATAAGTGTTTCATAATGCCTTCATTAGTAGGGAGCATTGTCTTCATTAAGCTAGGGAGAAAGAATTGGTTAAGATTTTTTAGAGTTTTCTTTATAATATTTAAGTCTAAGCAGCTATTCTTTTCCTCATACTGCTGGTTCAGAGATAAATGCAGCATCTGAGAATGAGTCTCCTCTCAGTAGTATGCCGATGTACTGCCAAAAGAGAATGTGCCTGTCATATTTATATCTTGATAAAAATATTTCATGAATCTGAGGGGAGAAGCATGCAGAGTATTTTTATTAGTTTGCATATATGTGACAAATAGCATAATTTTGGAAAGACACTTAGCATGCCTTGTAAAATGTTGTTTTATTGGCCATACTTATAGTTTCATAACATCCTGAATTTTTTTTAAATTTGTTACTGCAAAAAAATTTTAGTGTATGAGTTATTAGTTTACATACATTTTCTTACCACTGCTGGGATTTTTGGAACACTTTCTTAATACCATATTATATTGTGTGGTAGATCCAGCTGGGTAACTGTGCTGCTCATCCCTGCAAAATAACTACGGAAAGTTCAGAAGGGTTTGTCCTCCAAATAATTCCCCAGTTTATCTCAGTTTCTATCAAAAGAAGTGTGGTGTATTTGGAAAATGAAGGTGAAATCAATGAATCTTTCACATATAATCTCTCAAATCTGTTGCGAATCCTTAAATAGAAGAATATAGCTCCAGAATTCAGCTTTGTAGGCAGATTCTGTCCACTTTTGGCCGATGTATTTTTTGCATTTAGTGCACTACTTGGGCTGTAAATTGTCATTCTTGGTATGTAATTGTCATTGGAGGTAAGGACAGTTGCAGTCATCTGTGTTGGCCTGGTTATGTACTCTGTTGCATGGGTACCTGCTGATGGGTACCCTGTGCTGCTGTTAATCACACGACAGCCATTTGGGACACATGAAAATATCTTTATGGCAATTCTGCCTAAATGGGTTTAGATGTCTTGACTGCAGAGGGAAGCTTGACTTCTTCCAAATTTCTGCCTAAGTTAAGCAGGCCATTAATTTAGGGAAGGCTTTACAAAATCAGCTTTGGTGTATTTTCCCCACCCTCTAATCGCACCCTTTGCGCTTCCTTTCAGTTAGAGATCTCTGCATACTAAAATGCCCTTTTTTTTGGCATTCCTGTCAAACCCTAAGGTCATAATGAGGTCAGCTGGAATTTAAGCTGAAAAATATGTTATTTGTCAACTATCTCTCCAGCTTTGAACGCTGGATTTTTTTAAAGTATCATGCACATAACACTTAGCACCCTGGAAGCTGGTCTGACAACAATATAATAATGACATGTTTGATCCTACCACAACTAAATAATGAGTACAGTGATTTTTGGATCCTTTTTTCATTGGCAACTTTATTGTTCTGCAGCTGCATGAAGAATATAATAGAATTGTTCCATGAAGGTTGTAAAGCTTAACCCAAATTTATTTTCTTACTTCATTTGTGTTAGAAATATAGAAGTTGACCTTGGCTACTATGTCTCGTGAGACTGCTCTAGTTGTGCTTGTCTTAAAGTCAGGAGATAAGGACAGAGTCTGTTAAGGTCACTGAGCAGTATATGTGGAAAACACCTGTGTTTGAAATTACAAGAAGAAAGGTAATAAACCAACTTAAAATTTGGTGTGTTTTGTCAGAGTGAGAAATGTGAGTGAGTCTGGTGAAAAGGTAATCAAACTACTTGATGCTAAAGAGTTGTCTAGCTAAGTAGCTTGTGTATATATATGTATTATGTATGTGTACATTCAGATTGCTTTTATCTGGTAGAAGAAATACCGAAATTTGCCAGTATCTAGCAATCTACTCCATTAGAACAAATAATCCTAATTTGAGGGAAATGTGGGTTAAGAATGAAAGGAGTTTCTTCTGGTCTTGATTTACCTGTTTTCATCAGGGTGAGTGGGGAATAAAGAAGGGTAGAGATGAGTAATTTTTCCCCTCCTTGTCTCTTGGAATTTTACTTCTGTAGAATGATATCTAGGGGGATATCCAGATAAAGATCTCAGTTCACAGCTGAATGGTCAGGGGCTGCAGGGGCTGAAACCTGTGGAAATTCAGAATACAAAAATTCTGGGAACAGTCAATGTCCCTCCATAAGTGCCCAGTGTCTGCATGGAGGCTGGAGCTGGAGATCTCATCTGGAATCCACCAGGTCAAACGACGTTTAAAATTATGATATAAATCTACTGACCTCAGTCCTTGAGTACAGTTATTGAAGCAGAGTCTGGACAATATTTTGTGTACTGAACATAGGAGAAATTGCCTAACAACAGAAAGAAATGGAAGTTTGTGATATAAGAAGTTCCCTCCCTTCGGTGTCTCTCTTGAAGTGGTGCTGCCTAGAATCGCCCCATACACAGTTACTTGGTTTACAGGACCTGTCAGCAGAACATCATTATTTTATGCACATCTTCCCTGCAGACAGTGAACAAAAAGGTCTGTCTTTCTGGACTCCTGTTCATGATACTGATGTTATTTTGTTTTAATTGTGTGATAAGGAGCAAGTTAAATTGAATCTATAGTTAGTGCACATAAAAAACGTTCACGGGGGAGAAAGATAAACTCATTATGATGAATAGAAGGCTCTAAATGGCCTTGAGATTTTCAGTGTTTCTGTTAGTGAGTGCTTGATGGACTACTGCTTAGCTGTTACTGATAAGCTTTTTCTTGCAGTTTGGTTGAAATTATTTTTTTCCCCACATTGAATCCCTCATGCTAGTGGTGGCTTCCTTTCCCACATGCACCACCCACACTTCTGTCATGTTGCCCCAGTTTTCCCTCCCATCTTTCACTCCTCCATTCTGCACCTCCCAGCCTATAAATAATGTTCTTGTGCTGTTAACGTGCTCTTGGCAGACTGTAGTGCTTTCGCAGTGCCAGGATATTTATAGCCTTTACCACTTCACCATCCTCTACTAGTTTTGGATGGTTCATTCCCCGTCCCCCCACCCCCCTTCCGTTCTTGACGAAGTGAAGAACCTCAACTGCGCTGATCTGTTTTGGAGCTTGTTTGAGCACCTAAATTTTCCATGTATCTTTGAGATGTTGATACATTAGTGTGAACTACTCGGTTACTTTGAAAGTACTGGGGTGAAACCATCCAAATTGTTATCCTGAAATAGTTGAGTCTCCAGATAGAATAGAGCTGAATTGAAATATCTCTGTAGAACACAAGAAGCTTCCATAGTAAAAAATACCAAATTATGGCAACAAAAGGTGTGTGTGTGTATATATATATTTTTTTTTTTGCCAAGGCTGGGAAAAACTTATTGTTTGGGTAAGTGTAATTACAATGGAACATCTGTAGCATGAAGCTGTTGAGGAACTTGCATGAAACTGGAGAAAAGCATGAAAAGAAACTTTGGATACAATACAATTCCATGCAATATTACTGTCAACTAATTTTTTTTTAAATGAAGGTATATTCAGTAATCCTGTGTGTCTCTGGTCTATGTGTCATAAATGTAAATGCTGACTTTTGATACCAGGAGAAGCAAAATCTAGAAGCATCACTGATTGTTTCTATGTGATTTGGAAAACAAGAATTTCCTAAGCATTGTGTCCACATCAATTTTTATACATTTAACTCTAATAAAAAAAAAGGATAATATTGCAAGTGCACCAGCTTACTCAAGCAATTTCTGATAGTTAAGTCACCATAAGTAATACTGTAACCTGAGAATAGGTTTAGACAGCATCTGAAGAACCCTGGCCTGATTTTGTAGGTCTATTGATCTTGCTTGCTGTCATGTCACTTTTCAGTAATCTGCAAACAAAAGGCTATATTGACTTTGTTTAGCTTTGGCTCTTGTGGCAATGTCTGTTCTGATCCTGTCCCACAGCTCTTGAAAGACAGCATTCCCAGTCCTACTTTAGCAGTAATTTCCTTGTTATTTTTCATCTGTAGTGCCTGTGTGAATGCTTTTTGCATAATCTCTTTTCATTGCATTTTTAATTCTTTCGTATACACCCCATGAGGGTAGTCTGTTAATTTTTCTTGGTGCAGAGAAAAAGATCCTATTTGTGTCAAGCAGGGCAAGGCTTGACAGAGAACGGTTGTGAAGTAGAGCTGAGTTACTACCATGCTTGCTGCATTTTGGTTTTGCCTGCTTGAGAAAGCGTTGGGACACAATTCAAAAATCTGTTTAAAAAAAACCCCAAACCTTAAGCCACTGGTTTGTAATTTTTATTCCTGTGCATTGATAGAGGGACTCAGCAACAAGCACCTCTCGTGGTAGGGTAGATAGAAGGGCAGACTGAAAAAAAGCTAGGAAAAATCTTTGATTTGGTAAGTTGCTGAGGCTGAAACATGGGAAAGGAAACAGAAAATGCTTTTGGTTAAGGAGGCGTTTTGCTGTTCTATTGTCACCCAGCAGTGGTTGGGAAGCTACTGGCAATCATATCCTGTCACACAACCTAGAAGAATAGAAACTACCAGTAACTCTAGACTATCAAATTCTGACCTTGCTGATAAAAGGGTCATTTTTGTGAGTGTCTGGTATATGTCCTGAGTCTGAATAAGTCTGGACTACTTACAGAGTACCATGCTAAAAGTCAAACTTCTGGTAAACTAGATGAGATTGTCCTTGCAGGCTGTTTTACTCTTTATAAATGTCCACGTTATGCTCATAGTTAGACCTGACCAGAGTGGGGATTTTCCTTTTCCAAAAATTTATACATTTTTGAAACCTTTCCTTCATTAAGAGTAAAGCAAAAAGATTCTAAGCACATGAGAATGGCAGGGTGACAAGCTGTTGACAAGCAGGACTTACTGGAGAAGCAAAATGAGAGCCAGTAAACAAAAAAATCAGTCTTATTTGACTTGTGAGAAATTTGGAATGAAACCAAAGATGGTACAAATAACCTCTGGAGTTATCTTACTGCCTTTCAGTCAACCTGTTCGATGGTATTGACACGTTTCCATGGAAAATGCAATTGCATTGAATCAGCGTTTTCTGAGATGAGCGTTATTTTATCAGTGGACCATTTCTGTATTTTCTTCCCCCACAAGACCTGTGACCATTTCACAGCATAGAAATGAATGCTGCTCAAGAAACACACACCTGTTCAGTGTTTTGTTCCATCACTGAAAGCCTAGCTAACTGAACTCTACTCTGACCCTGCTTTGGATGCGGAGTGGAATAATTGCTTTTTCCTCTTTCTTAGAGAAACTTCTGTTGGATTAAAGAAAACCATAGAAAATCAGGACGTTATTTCAAGAGAGAGACTTGCTGTAACTCTGGGAGGTTATGGGGACTTTGCCTGTGCCAAGGTACGTTTTCCAGTAGTGAAGTGTAGTGCAAAGGCTGTTCTCTCTCTCAGATGGACATCATGAGCTGTCCTGGGGGATGTCAACATTTTCAAGCTCTTTTACTCAGAATGCTTAGTTCCCCTTTCATCAGTGCCTTTAAATTGACTTTTTTCCCCCCTGAATTGCGCAGTATTTTATAATTAATGGGTAAAATATGTGAACAGGAATAACAAGGCCCACAAAGAGTCTTTTAAAATGCACTTCTTTAAGATTGTTATTTAAATACCACATTGACTGAAAATACAGTCTTGACTTCCTCAATGTACAAGCCAATGGAAATCTATAATAGACTCTGGGGAGAGAAAATTGACATTTGCAGATTCAGTGACCGCGAGAAGACTCATCAGGTCCAAAGCTGAGTATGCATGGTGTCAAAGCAGTTTTGTACTAAACAAAAGTATACTTTTGGAAATAATTTCCTGTAGCTTATTTCTGCAATAACTGCACTGGCTGATCCTTATTAAACTGCAGAAAGAGAGGGAATGTATTCCTGCCTGTAAATTAATATCAAACAGTGAAGACCACATGTAGGAGTGTGATGATGTATCACTAATGGATAACTTGTCAGTGTTACAGACAATGCAGAAAAATACAACAAAGTGGCCAGATAGTAGTAACTGGTGGTTACTCTCTAGCATTTCATTAGGAAAAGGAATGACAGAGATTAAGGGAATTAAGATATATATCCAAGGGAAGGACAACGTAGACAATTAGAGGGACTGCCTTGAAATAGTTTTATACCTAATTCTTTTATCAAGTCATCTTTAACTTCAGTTGAAGAATCAGATTGATTAAAAATTGAAGGTTGAAATAAACATGATTACGTTAAAAAGGGAATTCAGAGCTGATAAAAGGAAATACTTCTCTGTACAACTTTTGATTAAACTGTAGAACTTGCAGGCACAGGAAGCTATTGAGGTCCTGAACATAATATTTATGAGACGATAAAGTAGATATTTAGATTGGATATCCATAACTGCTCAGATTAATGACAAGTACTTCTGGAAGGGTTTCAAACATTTAGCTTCAGGATTTAAACAAATATTTGTTGGAGATGAGGTTTGGGAGCACATTATTCTGCCATCTTCTACCTTGTTCTGGAAGAAGAGAACCATTGAATTAACATGTTGGTATTGCACTGAAGAGGCCAACTGCACACCAGCTAGCGTGTAGTCAGCAGGCTGAGGGAAGACATTATTCTCCTCGATCCAGCACATGTGAAAACACACCTGGAGTGTCATGTCAATTTCTGGGCTCCTCAGTATAAGAGAGACATGGACATAATAGAATTAGTCCAGTGGAGGCCACCAGGATGGTCTGGGGACTGAAGCAGAAGATGTGCAAGGAGAGGATGAGAGTGCTGGTTTGTTCAGGCTGGAGGAGACAAAAGGCAGATCTTAACTGCTGTTTACAAATATCTAATTTGACAGAACAGAGAAGATGGAGCCAGACTCGTCTCTGACAAATGCAGTGATAGAACTGGAGACAGCAGACACAAGTTGGACTGCAGGAAATTATTTTTCAGTAAGTTTTGTTGGTTATTTCTTTATTTAACCATAAGTGTGGTCAAATGTCACCTGAAGTGTGAGGGTGGAATAGCTTATTTGGAGAGGCTGTGGCATCTCCATTCTTAGAAGTACTGAAAATGTGATGGGAGATGGCCACGAGCGAGCTGGTGTAAGCTGACTGTAATTCATAGTTAAATGAGAATCATATAAAAAATACTTCGGAAAATATTTTGTTGTCAGAAATAAAACCATTTGTGACGTTTGTCTTCACACTTAGTATCTGTTGCTTACAGATAACTGGGCAAAATGTCAAATGATTCCAGTAGTCCCAGACGTTTTCAGGGGTTTTTGGAGCTGTGATTTTTGTGTGCTTTTATTTTTGGTGTTGTGTGTTCATTGACCACTCAGGACAAAGGAGTGGGATGAGTCCCGGCTGATATATTATTTGCAGTATGAATGTCTCTAAGGCTCAATGCTAACTCATTTGAAGAGGCTTGTACGTGACTCTTTTTAGGGTAAAGTTTCTTAAAGTGCTTCAAAGATTATATAGTGAACTTAGATGATGTTAATGTTGCTCTTGTGTGTTAAATAATATCTTTAAAAAAATGCTTCTGTATTAGAACTTGCATTCGTGCAGTAACCAGTTGCAAGGTGTCTATATTAAGCACTGCCATAACAGATCTTTTATAATCTGAAATTGTGTGTAGGTTATATTATATTCAGATTTATAACATCTTCAGCTAATTTTTAAATATAATCTTTCAATAATTCTGTCACTCAGTTGTCTAACAAGTTGCTCATAGCATAATGAAGTTTATTCCTAGACAGTGAAAGACAGAACAGCCACTTCCACTGGGTTTATACCTGCTTTTTTTTTGAGAATAATTTTTGTTAGGAAAGAGCGTACCTGAAGGTTGATGCCTTACAGAAGTCGAGATAGATGACATCTGTAGCTCTTCCCTTGTCCACTATGTAGTCACTCCAAGATGATCCTCCTGCCTTGGAGATGAGAAGAGTAACGGAGTTAGACAGCAGTTTGAAGGGAGATGAGTTAAACTGAGTGTGACTTTAAGAGTCATTCCCAGGGAGAGGGGATCTGGATCTGTTCAATAAGATGAGGTTGTACATCTTATATCTGACTGTCTTACAATACTGTAAGAACACCTTAAACAAGCCATAAGCCTTGTTTCACGTGAAGGCAAAGAAAGGTTGAATAACCGTTAGATATTACAAAAGATATAAAGAAATGCCACATCAGTAGCAGAGGAAGTCACTAGTGAGAACAGAAGAGTCAGAAACAAGTATAGAAATAGGCCAAGACTAAGTAGTATAAAGAAACAAATTTGAGTGATTCTTCCTTATATTACTGACATGTTGCCCTTGCATTCATTTGTAATTAATATCACAGTGGGAAACACTTTGAGAAAACAACGCAAAAAAAACCAAAATCTAGGCTACTCAGTATAACAAACTCTTACATGCAAAACAGCTTCCAGACTTTGTAACCTTTAAGGTATGTGTATTGAAATGCTTGAATTGAAGCAGCTCTGCAGCAGTACTGAATTGAAAGTAAGCAATCAGCAAAGTCTGAAGACTTTTTTGTGGAATTAATTCAATTGTGACCTAAACTGCTATGAAAACTCAGTTCATCTGTGTGCAGAAATGTGAAGCACTTGAAGCAGTGTGCAACTTGTAAACACCAAATATTTTCCCTAAGCCCTTTTGCATTTCTAACACCTTTTTGTGTGCTTGTTCTACTTCCATTTGATAGGAATACCAAATGAGGCATTACTGTAGTTGCAACTATATGAAATGCACGGTGTTCGTTTGTTATGCTGCATTAAACTGTAAAGCATTAATGACCAATACAGGGAATGGTGTCATTAAACAGAGGCTTAAATAGACAGAGCTGAGATCATTAATGAAGCCAGTAGGTAGGAGATACAAACTTCGGAGACACATTACCACCATGCCCAATTTATTACTGTGTAAAAGTCCACGAGATGTGGAAATAGCATTGAGAATCTGTTGGGATTTAATGCTCATCTTGTTTGAAATTAAGGGGTATTTGTTAAACAGAGTAGCTCCATTACAGGTTTTAGGTATCGCTTTCCATTCCTAGTCCGGTGGGAGCTGGGCCATTTGCAGCTTAGCCCCTTAAAATGAAGTGCTGGGTTTTCAGGCTGTGTGATCTCATGGTACCTGATTATGTAGCTGTGCTGAAGCTACAGTACAGAGGTACTGTCTCAGCAGGTAACTGTGTACTGTACAACCAGTCTCTTTTATATTTTAGCTGTTTGTACTCTGTATAATCTCTTACTTAGTCTATCGTAAATGCACAGTCCTTAAGTAAAGTGTGCTGCAATGTTTTATGAGAAGACATGGATTACATTTTTCAAAACACGTCAGCTCTGTTTCCAAAGAAGGTGCTAGCAGCACTATGCATTGCACAACTGCGTCTTGGGTGGTAGGTTTTGGCATCTATATGCCAAACAGATTTTATGGAGTGAGTGGTGGGGAGGGGGTTTCCTGCTTAGGATGGAGTTTACACTAGGTCCATGGCACATGAGGAGAAATAGGAGCGGAGGGTGGTGTGGAAGCACCAATCCTAAACCAGCAGAGAGTGAGGTGAATCTGAATTTTAGTTTCTGTAACAAACTTAGGTGGCCTCCTGGCCATCAACCAGGGCCATCTTAAGAGGTGGGATGGCTCTGTTGCCGCCGTCACTGTAGATAAGGATGGTGAGTGGCTCTGATCCATGTCTTATGAGGTACCACCATAGGTGGCAGAGCCACCACACAGTTTTTCTGTAATGGCTGAACAGCAAGTGTAGTTGCACTGAAAGTAGGGAACCTCAGATATGAGTCCTTCCTCAGTGTGAGAGGGATTGAATACACATCTCCCCAAAGAATTAACTCCCTCACCTGCCTAGGAGCAAGACTAAGGAGTCTCACTCCTTCCTCCCACTACATCTCCTGCTGAGTAGGAGTCGACGGGCAGCTGCGGCACAAGTTCATGGATCCAGGCAGCAGGAAGCCAAAAGGATTAGGTCCCTGTAGCTCAGTCGTAAAGGTGGCAGGTCCCCCTTCTCTTGGATGCTTGTGTAAATTAAGGAGCAGAGCCACTGCAAAAGCAGAGTGATGTGCCCTGGGCGTTGCTGTGGGAAAGAGGCAGAGAGACAGCTTTCAAGTCTTACCGGCTGCTGCCACTTCTGCCTCCTACTCCATCTTTTTCCTGTGTTTACAAACAAAGCGATGGTGGCCTCCTCACTATTTCTGTTGTGAGCAGCACCCAGAGGAACCTGGGAGGGACGGGTGTCCTGGGTATGGAAGCTGCTAACTGCAGATCTGTGAAAGAGTGATTGAATAATGGATAAACTCAGGCACAAGAAGGAAGCCTACAGAGGGTGGAAGCAAGGGCAGGTAGCCTGGGAGGAATACAGGGAAATTGTCTGAGAAGCCAGGGAGCATGTTCAGAAAGGTAAAGCCCTGATAGAATTAAATCTGACCAGGGATGTCAAGGACAACAGAAATGCTTCTATAGGTATGTCAGTGATAAAAGGGAGACTAGGGAAAATGTGGGCCCTCTCCAGAAGGAAACGGGATACCTGGTTACCAGGGATATGGAGAAGGCTGAGGTACTAAATGACTTCTTTGCCTCAGCCTTCCCCGGCAAGTGCTCTAGCCTCACCACCCAAGTCACAGAAGGCAGAGCAGGGACTGGAAGGATGAAGAACTGCCCACTGTAGGAGAAGAACAGGTTCGAGACCATCTAAGGAACCTGAAGGTGCACAAGTCCATGGGACCTGATGAGGTGCATCCACAGGTCCTGAGGGAACTGGCAGATGAAGTTGCTAAGCCGCTATCCATCATTTTTGAGAAGTCGTGGCAGTCTGGTGAAGTTCCCACTGACTGGAAAAGGAGTAACATAACTCCCATCTTCAAGAAGGGAAAAAAGGAAGACCCGGGGAACTACAGGCCAGTCAGTCTCACCTCTGTGCGTGGCACGATCATGGAACAGATCCTCCTGGAAACTATACTGAGGCACATGGAAATCAAGGAGGTGATTGGTGACAGTCAACATGGCTTCACTAAGGGAAAATCATGCCTGACAAATTTGGTGGCCTTCTACGACGGGGTTACAGCACTGGTGGATAGGGGAAGAGCAACTGATGTCATCTACCTGGACCTGTGCAAAGCATTTGACACTGTCCCACATGACATCCTTGTCTCTAAATTGGAGAGGCATGGACTTGACAGATGGACCACTCGGTGGATAAAGAATTGGCTGGCTGGTGCACTCAAAGAGTTACAGTCAACGGCTTGATGTCCAAGTGGACACCAGTGATGAGTGGCATTCCTCAGGGGTCAGTATTGGGACCGGTCCTGTTTAACATCTTTGTTGGCGACATGGACCGTGGGATTGAGTGCGCCCTCAGCAAGTTTGTCAATGACACCAAGCTGTGTGGTGTGGTTGACACGCTGGAGGGAAAGGATGCCATCCAGAGGGACCTGGACAGGCTTGAGAAGTGGGCCTGTGCGAACCGCATGAAGTTCAACAAGGCCAAGTGCAAGGTCCTGCACATGGGTCGGGGCAATCCCAAGCACAAATACAGGCTGGTCGGAGAATGGATTGAGAGCAGCCCTGAGGAGGACTTGGGGGTGATGGTTGATGAGAAGCTCAACATGAGCCAGCAATGTGTGCTTGCAGCCCAGAAGGCCAGGCCAAGAGTGTCCTGGGCTGCCTCAAAAGCAGCGTGGCCAGCAGGTCGAGGGAGGTGATTCTGCCCCTCTACTCCACTCTTGTGAGACCCCACCTGGAGTACTGCGTCCAGCTCTGGGTCCCCCAACATAAGAAGGACATGGAGCTGTTGGAATGAGTCCAGAGGAAGGCCACGAAGATGCTCAGAGGGCTGGAGCACCTCTCCTATGGAGAGAGGCTGAGAGCTGGGGCTGTTCAGCTTGGAGAAGAGAAGGCTCTGGGGAGACCCTATAGCAGCCTTCCAGTACCTGAAGGGGGCCTACAGGAAAGCAGGAGAGGGGCTTTTTACAAGGGCATGTAGTGATAGGACAAGGGGAAGCAGTTTTAAACTGAAAGAGGGTAGATTTAGATTAGATATTGGGAAGAAATTCTTTACTGTGAGGGTGGTGAGACACTGGAACAGGTTGCCCAGAGAAGCTGTGGCTCCCCTTCCCTGGCAGTGTTTAAGGCCAGGTTGGATGGGGCTTTGAGAAACCTGGTCTAGTGGGAAGGTGTCCCTGCCCATAGCAGGGGGGTTGGAACTAGATGATCTTCAAGGTCCCTTCCAACCGAAACTATTCTATGACTCTATGAATAAAATGCATGAGTAAAGGTGCTGCCAGACAACCTAGTTTGAGGTCCAGAAATAGCACAATGTATTAGCATTGCTTGGGCCACAGTGGAAGTGGCCTGAGCACTTTTGACTTGCAATGAATAATGTCACCATGCGACATTGAGGACGTCTCCCCTGTCCTGTGCAATGTAGACATGGCCTTGGATAGCTCACTGCCCTTTGAATACTGCTACTCAAGCAATGAGCCAGGGTTTTTTGTGAATCCTGTTTTTCACAGATCACAGAATCACAGAATGTTAGGGATTGGAAGGGACCTCGAAAGATCATCTAGTCCAATCCGCCTGCCGGAGCAGGATTGCCTAGACCATATCACACAGGAATGCGTCCAGGCGGGTTTTGAATGTCTCCAGAGAAGGAGACTCCACAACCTCTCTGGGCAGCCTGTTCCAGTGTTCGGTCACCCTCACCGTAAAGAAGTTTTTCCTCATATTTAAGTGGAACGTCCTGTGTTCCAGCTTGCACCCATTGCCCCTTGTCCTGTCAAGGGATATCACTGAGAAGAGCCTGGCTCCATCCTCATGACACTTGCCCTTTACATATTTATAAACATTAATGAGGTCACCCCTCAGTTTCCTCTTCTCTAAGCTAAAGAGACCCAGCTCCCTCAGCCTCTCCTCATAAGGGAGATGTTCCACCCCCTTAATCATCTTCGTGGCTCTGCGCTGGACTCTCTCTAGCAGTTCCCTGTCCTTCTTGAACTGAGGGGCCCAGAACTGGACACAATATTCCAGATGCGGCCTCAGCAGGGCAGAGTAGAGGGGGAGGAGAACCTCTCTTGACATGCTAACCACCCCCCTTCTAATACACCCCAGGATGCCATTGGCCTTCTTGACCACAAGGGCACACTGCTGGCTCATGGTCATCCTGCTGTCCACTAGGACCCCCAGGTCCCTTTCCCCTACGCTGGTCTCCAACAGGTCTGCCCCCAACTTGTACTGGTACATGGTGTTGTTCTTGCCCAGATGCAGGACTCTACACTTGCCCTTGTTATATTTCATTAAATTTCTCCCCGCCCAACTCTCCAGCCTGTCCAGGTCTCTCTGAATGGCTGTGCAGCCTTCCGGTGCGTCAGCCACTCCTCCCAGTTTAGTGTCATCAGCGAACTTGCTGACAGTGCACTCTATTCCCTCATCCAAGTCATTATTGAATATATTGAATAGAACTGGTCCCAGTACCAACCCTTGAAGGACTCCGCTAGACACAGGCCTCCAACTGGACTCTGTCCCATTGACCACCACTCTCTGGCTTCTTTCCTTCAGCCAGTTCACAATCCACCTCACTACCCGATCATCCAGACCACACTTCCTCAGTTTAGCTGCGAGGATGCTGTGGGAGACCATGTCAAACGCTTTACTGAAATCAAGATAGACCACATCCACAGCTTTTGAATGTGTAACTCCAAATTCATCCCAAGGCACATTTTAAGACTTCCGTTTCTATCTCAGAATACATTTTATTTTGCTTGTGTTTCTTGGGCACATAAATGCATTGCAACCTCAGACCAGAATGAGATTCAGCAGGCTGGCTCCAGAGATGTGGGATAGTCAAGGCCCAATTCACTGATGTAAATAACAAGGGAATAAGGATCTTTAGACAGGGCTAAGAGCCAGCCCTGTAAGCAGAAAGACTTGGGAGGCTGGAGGGGCCATGAAGCTTTAGAAAATGCTGCTCCAGGGGACCAGGCTGCTTAGCAAATCTTAGCTGGTTCATCAAGGGGTACATGCTCCATCCTGTGCTGGATGCTGAAGAGGACCCGTTTTGGAGATGTGAGGTAGATACCTACTTACCAATGTAGCTGTTCCTGTCACTACATTTCAGCCTGCTATTCCAGTCCCACTTCTGGTGCCTGTGTAATCTGTAATGTGGTAAAAGACAAATGCACTTGGCAAGGGAGCAGAGGACACTCGCAACAGTGGCTCCTCTAACCCCAAAATTAAGAGACAGGAAAGGGATTGTCCTGAGGCCAGCACTTCTCTAAGGGTACAGAGCACCCTGCTGTCATTCTGTTATCTGGGGAAGCGGGGTTTTGAAATCCAGGGTCCAGAGAATCAAAGGCCAGAGGTGGACTTGAGCGGTTTAAGCACAGAACAGGCTAGGTCCTGACCTGGGCATAGCAAGCACTGGGAACAGACTGGTATTGAAGCAGATGTACCTTGAATGCTTAATGCTCTTAAGTGCTCTGGAAAGTGAGACTGTCTGGAAGGTGGACACAGATGTCGTGGAGAGTAAGGTGAAAACATCCTTTTTGCTTTCTGAATAACTTTTGCCTGTGTGTACATGTTCATTGTCGCTGTAATGATCCTGCCAGAAGGCAGGTGAAATAATATTAATAGTACTTTTCCTTCACAACAGACTGCTGTCTGTTGGCATGGAAACATGATGATGAAGCTTTGAGAGCTCATCCGCAGAGGCCACTGTTTCCAGCAAGACCCCCACCTCTCCTGACTGTCTCCAGCTGATCTATCGTCTGCAGTGAAATCCTAATTGGAAACTGAGCACAAATTGGGGCAGTGTTCAGGGACGAAGAGAAGGAAGAGTTTGAGCTTCTTAATAGTGAATACAGCAGGTTGTAATGAAAGAGCAGAGGATAGTGGAGGAAACAGTAATCTGAAATGTGGAACACTGTCTCATTTTTTCAGTTAAACTTGGCTCCATCTGCGGCTGATTCTGCCCAGCTTCCGTACTTTTATGGCAGTAGCACACATTGAGCAACATCTGCTTTTGGTCTGCTCATGTGGCTGTGGTTATAATAATGACCAGGCTAAGAATTAATGTCTACCTTTTTGACAAGAGTACATTGATGTATTCATACTTTTTAAGACAGAGTTAGAAGTTATTAAGATTATGTTGACATGCTCTTAGTGTATTTATTAAGTCAATTTATTTGACTAAATATCACATCTCATGGTAGAAATTTTCGTGAATGCTAGTCTCTGCTACTAATAAAACTACCCCCATACTTATGTATAAGGTGAAAATGTTTGTAGGTACTTATTGCTCCTAAGCCCAGGAAAAGGAAATGATATACAAATGGTTGAGAACATGTTAAAGATTTCTTTTCACTGTAATACTTTAACTTAGCTGCTCTTTGACCTGCTGCATCATATTTCTTTTCCTGTGAAATAATAGCAAAGAACTGCTGGATAAAATAATTGTCTGCTTTGCCCAGTGCCTTTTTCAATCATGTCATTAACACAAGATCTTTAGCACACTTGTGTGAAGTTATTGCCCATATTTTCAGCATGTCTTTCTTGAAGTACTTTGTCACAGGGGTTCATTTAATGGGAAAACTCTAAGGGGGCATCATTCATATCTTTTAATGCACTGCACATTTGACACAAATCCACAAAATTGATGGTCATAGATTCAAAGCATCCCACAGTGGCACAAATGGCTTCTCATTCTGGTGGAATATTGTTTTAACGTGTCAAAGTGTGTTTGAGAAATAATATGATTGCCTGTGGATAATGCTTTCAGCCTCATTGTGGTGATTAAATAGACGCTCGGTTTGCAGCGAGTTCTGCAGCCCTCTGTTGAGCCTGACCTTTTCTCCTGGCTGCAATGCACTGTGGCACATGAGCATGTGTTCTGCTTATTACAGCGAGAGGCGATTGCCATCCTGAAAAATGTCAGATATCCCAGTTAGTACGTGATCCGCTTTTCTTTTCCCTTGGCCTTAACCCACTGTCACTGAATATCCTGAACAAATGCTGAAGACAGTTGGCAATATCGCAGAAAAATTGATCCCGGCATCTGGCACAATGTGTTTGGCACAAGCTAGCACTTTAAGGGCGAGTGTTGTGCCTCTCTTTGTCCCTCTGTCTCCCTTTGTCTTGCATAAATATTTGTGTCTTTAATTCTGAATATTCCGTATAGTTAGAGGAACTTAATGCTGAGGTGCCATAACTGAGGTTCAGAATGAGTCTGGCATACAAAGCAGTAATGAAAGGACTATATGTATTCAGAAAAAGGAAAGTCTCAAAGGCCAAATCTTGGTTTACAGCTTAAAGCACATTTCTTGAATGTTCTAGCAAGCCTTTTTGGTGCTCTTGCTCTTTGGTGGTATGGGTGTCTGTCGTGACAGGGAATTGGTATGACCACAGCACAAGTAACAATGGAGACTGAATCCTGATCTTGTTAAATATGAATTAACTTCATTGGTCACAGTGGAGATGTTTCAAACCAACACTAATGTAATGAAATTAGAATCTGATTATAGAGAGATGCAGTGTTCAGCAACTTGGAAAGACAACACTGTTGATATGGCTGGGGCAGTAAGATAGGACTGTGCTACCTCAGCCCTTCCTGCTTTTGGTGATGCTCTTCATGCTACCTCATCCCATGCTTACAGGGCTGTTTCTGTTGTAACTGCACACTGCAAAGCGTTGGGTCTGCTGTCATGTTAGGTGAGAAACTGGAAGCCGCTGTAGATGCAATGGAAGAGCTGGTAGATGATAACAAGGGGTATGTCTCTTAAGAAGGGAAAAGTGTGTAAAAGGTGGTTTTATGAGAACCAAAGCAGATTTCTCAAATAAGAAGTAGTCTTTTATCTCCAGTTCCTACCACAAAAGCTCTTCTAGGAATGCCGCTGAAGTGTGGCCAGTATATCAGTGAGGCATTACTTTGTCTCCCATGTAAATGCTGGCTGGCTGAGCTAATGTAGCAACTGGCCAGCTCAGGCTTGAAATCCTAATGCTTTCAGATTTTGTGGAACCTTTTTGTGGAGGACTAGGGGTGCAGTGCAGTTGGCTTTAAGTGATGGATTCCTGCTTCTCTGCAGTGTTCACTGCTGTTATGTATTTTTAAGCATCCTTAGCAGAACCTACCTTAAGGAGGAATATTTCAACTCTTGCTTTTATTTTCTTCTCACATGAAGTAAAAAATTGAGTTTGCTGTCTACAAGGTGGGGATCCAATTCTGATTTTACATCAGCATTAAATTAATCAAAAACTTTAATTAAGTTAATTAAAATTAATGTGGTTGATTTAAAATAGGCTTCTAGTAATCTAATAAACATGTAACTAGGAAAGATTGGAATTATACTTCAGAAAGAGCGTGGGTTTTAGACTGATCTTGTATTGCTGCAAAGCTTCCTCTATCTATGTAAATAATTCTGCTGATTTCAGTGTCAGATCAGAAGTAGTTGGATGATTTGACCTTTTGAATCTGTTCTAATTGGCTTCCTGCTGCTAAGCAAACTATCCTCTCAGATGCTGTGTTCTTTCATTTGGAGAGACTTGTGTCACTTCACTGAAAATAGAGGTCACATCCTCAGTTTGTGTATATTATCCCGTTGCATTCAAGTTAATAGTTATGTCTGTTTTCTAACCCGGGAGCGTATCCCACATTGTCTCATAAACATGTTGTGTATATGGAAATAGATAAAAGCAACTAAGTGGGAAGAGATGGTTTCAATATGTAATGAGGTAGCTATGCTCTGTTTCTGTTAAAATCTCCAGCATGATCTGTGACACCACATTATTCACTCCAGTGTTTGTTCTCAAGCATCAGGGCTTCTGCTTTAGCGATGTGTTAATGCTTGATCAAGCCTTGAAGCTTAAAGGTTTTTAACATAACACTGAAAACAACTTCAGCTAAGAGGTGAATCAGAAACTTTGATACTCTGGTCTATCATCTATGCAGAAGAAAGAATCTTTCAAGATGCACTGTGCATACCAACGCTCCTTATAATCCCTGCAAGTTGGGAGAAATTGGTATGCCTTGATATTAAATTAATCTTTTCTTAAAAAAAAAATAGGGTGAATACAGAGCTCAGAGATAAAAAGTGAATTACTGTATTTTTGTTGCAGTGCAGCTCTGAAGAATGAGCTGTGTACTGAAGCAATGGATACATGAGAACAGTTAAGTTAATATTACGTCCTTTAGTTAATCTTACCTTTTAGCTGCATGCCCTTCAATGTATTTTCCTTATTTCATTGTTTGAATAACATGCCTTTGCAACAAATGGCTAAAAACAAACTAATAAATGAAATCATCCTGGGAACTGATCATTTCCCTAGTTCTGCAATAACCCCATTAGTTATTGTCTGGACAGCTAATACTATACTTTGTTGCATAAAGATGTTCTTCCCTTCTGCCTACATGAGCATCTCAAAGTGGGACTTTGAAAGTACACGGAGAAATAAAGTTCTGCCTTGTTTTCAATTTGGTTATCAATGCCTCTTTCCTTTAAATGCTTTTTAAAATTCTTTGGAGGGAAGGGGAGAAAAGAATATGCTTTCTCTGAAAAGTAGTGTGTCTTCTGTTTTGAGTTTTGATCTGCATTAGTGGTTTTAACCCTTAGGTCTTCTAGCTGTCCATTTAGCTTAAAAGAAGAAATGATGGCTTAGGTTTGTCTGCCACATCTCTGATAAGGGCATTTGCTGCCCTTTGCAGTTCCTACTGCAAAGCTATTAGCTCTTTCTCTGCAATTTAGTTTTGGTCTTTTTGGTATTAGTTGGGCAATGATGTGACAATATGGCAATGCTTGCTCTTGATTGTTATCTGTGATATGTAGCTTGGGATGACAGATCCTTCTGGTGCCCCAACTAATTTCCAGACATCAGAAAATCTGGTGTGATGACTGGGAGGAACAGAGAGATCTGACTGCGGGCCCAGTTATACAATTTATGAACTTGTTCCTTTCTGCAGCTACAACTCTTTCATTTATTTGCATCACCTTAGGAAGATCTGGTCTGAAAAGAGGAATGCTGTTGAAAACTTGTAGTGAACTTTTAGACTCTAGTGGTTTGCTATGTGCAAGCCTGCAGCCCGAGAGTTGAATCAAAGCTGGTTTTTGTGTCCCTGAGGAAGTCACTGAACCTCTTCTTGCTTCAGCTGGCAAGGATTAATGCATTTGTGTTGCAAAAATACTTTGAGATTGTCATCTGGATGGAGTCAGAACAGTGCGAAGTATAAACAGTGCACCACAGTCTATAGCTCAGCAAACTAAAGAAACACCGATGAATATATACAGCTGAACACTATCCAGTTATAGCTAAATCATTTTTATGTCCCTAGGGATTGTAGTGCTGAAGTGTAAACATGTTTTTTTTCTTTGAAATACACTGAAAAAAAAGAATAAATTGTTTACTTTCAAGATGACTGTCTCTTTGAAAATCTTCATACCCACATTTTAAGTGTTGCAAGTGAAATGTGGTGTTACATTATCCACATATGACTCCTCACATGTTTTTTCAGAAATACAGTAAAAATAAATTGTGCTTAACATATTGTTTGCAAAGTAAGTTTCCACCTCCTGGGTTAAAATTCTGAGAAGACATCTTGCTTGAACAGGAAAATACACAAATACAATTGTATATCATTCCTTCTCATGAGTGTTGCTATGCTTGTGTGAATAGCACAGATCTGTTGATACCTGCCATATGTGACTGGTTTAAAAAAGTGACAGTCCAAATGTCAAAGTTTTCCCAAATGTCCCCCCTTTTTGATCTATATATTCATTGTTGTCTTCTAATTAGGCTTTTCTTTCATGATCTGAAAAGAAGTATTAAATCCAGAACATGTCTGTAATTTACAGCAAGCTTTAAGCAACTTAAATATATGGTTGGAAAGGAATGAATAGTTTGCAAAGAATAGCATTCAGAAGAATGTTCCTTTTAGCATTAGCAGTATATTTGTCAGCAGACTGTGGTTGACTCAGATTTTTGAGTTTTTTCAGCGAATGTTTTTGAATGTTTACTCTATTGATTGACGGTGAATATTCAGTGTTTGAGCTCTGTGCCTACGAGCTCTGTGCCTACAGGCTATTGATCAGAAGCATTTTATAATGGTTTTTCTGCTCCTTGATTAGACAAACATGCAAGCACTCTGGCACAAATAATTGTGTGGGTGAAGCTGAGACTTGGTTGCCAGGAACACTCTTTCTTGGGTTTTTAAAATTTCTCCAAAGTTTTCGGTCGGAAAAACAAGGTAACTCAAACATTTTCAGAGAACTAACCCAAAGGGTTCAAGAAGGGCTGGACTTAAAATGTCCAAGTAAATATATTTCTTTTAGCATTTTCCTTGTGGTATTTAGAACAGAGAAGGTGGTCAGAGTATGCAGATCCAAATGATCACATCTGTAAATAGCAGTAGCATTAAAGATTACTGCCTAATCTGGTAGAAGCACTTCTGTTGATCCTCATCCTTCAGCTGTGATCCACAGAAACCCCATTGGGTTTGATCCCTCCGATGCCAGTGGGGATATGGGCGGCACTAACTTCTCCATGACTGAGCCCTTAGCTGACTGATGTCCAGGGGCTCTAGGCAGCAACTAAGATACATCCGTAAAAAGAAGGGTATGTTCTCAGTTTCCAACAAAACCACTGAGATCCCTGTCGTGCTGAGGGCTGGGAATAAGGAACAGAGGAAAGCTATTAACTAAGGTCTCCTTAGAGCAAGTAATGCTGCACCATTCCTTATGGTCTTTGAAAGCCCCTGGTAAAAAGTAAAGAACATTAGAGCTACTGTAAACACTGTTCAAACTCTGATCCGGCTCCTTTGTGCTTGTCAGCTTTATCTCATAAGCTCACTTTGGTTCATGCCGGGGGCCAGGGAGAAGAGCAAGAATTGTGCTCTTCAGCCATTGAGCCACTGGGAAATGTCAAGCTGTCAGGCTGTGACGGTGGGAGCCAGCAGAGCACGAGACGGCATCTCTTCTCTGTGGCACTGTTCTAAATAGAACCTCAGCTGCACGGATAGGCTCAGGATCAAGCCTCAGGGAGACCATGAGAAGGGTGGATGCCAATAAAACACTTCTCACATTCAATAGTGTGAGTGTTTGAGAGTCGAAGGGAAGGTCAGTTCACTTAACCCTAGCCCAGGTTTTATTTACTAACTCTGCCTGGGCACGTGCTCTCTGTGTATCTTTACCAGCGTTCATAAAGTGGTTTGTACTGGGAGTAATGCAAACTGAATTATTTATTTCACTTAATACAGATCTTCATAAATTGTTTGGGAATTGCGAGAGTATTTGTTCATACGTATTTGCCAAAGGCTGAGATTTGCAAAATACGTGGTATTCTTCAAGGTCCTCCCTTTCACAGCGAAGCGAAAGCAAGGATCCAGTGAAACTAAACGAGAATTTTGCTCTTGAAATTGGTAGGTCTAGGACTTGTGTTTATTAATCACCCTGACTGGGCTACTGAAAAATTTTAAACAGGCAAACAACAAATTAATGAATTGCAAATAATACAATTTTCTTGCGTAAAACCTTTATACATCTTTTTTTTTTTTTTTCTGGTGTGCTGAGCAGTCCAGCTAACTAATATGACACTCCTTTTGTTGCTTTGCTTCCGCTAAGTTTCAGCAGTGGTCAATCTGTCCATAGTGGGTTTCTCTGTTGGGAGGGACCATCATTTTGAAGCTATTTTGAAAGTGCCTATCAATGTGGGCACTGCTAAAAATATGGGTGAATAGTATACTGTCAGTCCCCTGTAGTGAACAGGGAGCAAGACGGCTGATACATCTGGACAAGCTAAGCTGCATTGCAGAATAACGAGCAGATAGGGAGATTCCTTTTGCTACACAGAGCTCACTGCTACAGTGGTTTCCCTTTCATGTGTTTAGCTGTGTTTGCTCTCAAGCACATCTGTGCTACAGCCATTTTTCACCTCTGTTTATTTGCCAATATAAGACTTATATGATGCTCCTCTTGCTCAAACTGAGTGTAGAGCTGAAAACCTTTCTTTCAGGTAGCAGAATATGCAGAGTGCAGTGCAGTGAGACGGCTGTAGTGGTCTAAGACTTCAAGGCACACAGAGCGCTCTAGGACACAGGTTGAAATTCTGTTCTTGGTCTTGAGCTTTACTTTTCCATGTTCTTATTGGCTGTTTTTTTGCTGCCTTCCAGTTTCAAAGTTGCTGATATAAGATGATCATTCTTCCTATAGTCTCGCTGGAGTGCCGAAAATTGCCAGACTTATCACAGAGAAAGAAGTGCAGGCAAAACGAAAAAGACCAAAAAAACCCAGCCAACGAACCAAACAAAACTCTAAAACTTTGAGATTCTGATGTCTCCTATAATGGCAGTTGTGGGGTTGGTTCAGTCTTTAAAAAGATCTTTTGGGAGTCTTCCAGTTTTGCGCGGTGGTCCCTGTTACAGAAGCCTGTATCGTGGTTGCATGCGTTTGCCTTGATCATGATATATGTTTATTTTGTTTGTGTTATTCATGCTTCAGTTGGGCTGGGTATTGCTTCTGCCACAGGGTACGCTGTGTGGCTGTGCACTCACGATCAGTTTTGGTTTACTGGGAGGGAAGCGTGGCTTTTGCTAGCCTCTGGACCCTTTCTGGACCCTGGGAGAACGAGTCACAAGTGGAGGTGAATCAGTTCTGTGAAATTTAAACTGAATTATTAAAATCTGGCAGCTGCATGCATCACCATATAGTTAATGGAAGGTTTGGAAAAGGCTTTTACGTGAATGTAAGGGTGATTATTTTTCCTTTGACTTGTAAATAAGCTTGCGCATTGCTCTGACTTACAACATAGCTGTTCCTGGTTCTTATTTGTTACATCTCATTATATCTTGTACTTTATTTTACATTTCTTGAACTTTTAACTTTTTCAAGAATGTAATTAACGTGCTTCTGGCAAGCGTTTGTCTATCGTTATTGACATATTTCAAAGTAAGCTTATTTCTCATCTTCTTATTGCTTATTTCAATCTTTCTTTTTTTCCTCAGAAAGAGAACATTAGGCCCAATTCTTGAAGGATGTAACCTAGATACCAAGGGCAGACATTTATCTGCTGTTTGCCTATGCAAAACTCTAATCGGAAGTATAAATACTTATCTGTTAGTTATTTGCATGCATGAAAGATGGTGGATGCATCCACACAAAGCTCTTTTTTTTTCTTTTATTTTCTATTTGCTCTCCCCACTTGTGTTGGGTAAGAGCTCTGTGATGCTGAGTTACTGTGGAGTGGAAAAGGGATAACATAATATATGCTTTTTAGTCAGCAAGAACAGTAACAGCTGGAAAAAGCTTAATTCATTTATACCAATTATACATGGATATAATATACTGATTATATTACTGATTTATACAGTTTTATTTCTTCAGTTTGGGATTGTTTTTTCAGCCTTGGAGAGTGCACTTTTTTGTGGGTTTCCCTGTCTTAGGTACAATTCCATTGTTTTGCGGGGCTAGGAGGACAACCACAGCACCAGGACTTGAAAAGGTCAAAAACTGCCACAAATTAAAGCATCCTCAGTTTTAAGGCTCAGCTTTTCTAAGAGAAAATCATTTCTTGAAAAGATTCTTGACCGATATTTCAGTAGTATATAGGTTATGATGTAGAGCACCAATTTAGTTAACTTCTTGTAGATATACCTGAAAGCTGAGCTGTTGCTTGAGATGCTTATTCTGACAAACCTCAGGCTCATAGCCTAGATTCATATTGGTTACAGACAGAAGCTGAAAGAATGGTCTTTTGACCCTGATGTGCTGGAGGCCCAAGAACCAGTTAAATGCCTTGTGAACTTGATGGTAAAGCTTCTTAGGATATATATTTGGTCTTGTATCAACATGACTAAGCCTGTGCGAGTCATGATGCAGGGGATAGATGTCTGTGAGAGAGCATGGGGACTGTCAAATTATAAATGGGTAAATTATAGCAGTACTTTATAACAGTTAAGCCATAAAATAAGAGAACAAGGCCATCATGTAAGATAACTGTAATGTATGACACAGGTAATGAAGCACCAAAATCACAGTAGAGTTTGATTACTTAAAGGAAATCAATTAAACAATTTGAAAGGATTGCTAATGCCATCTTGCTTTGGGAAAGCAATCAAAGCACAGTCCCAGTACTAAATGAACAGCAGTCAGTTAGTTGTAGACAGTGAGCCAGAAAAAGGTCTAAATTGTCTCTGTAGGTTATTTACCCAGCTCTTATACAATATGAAAATTACAAGTTTATAAAAGTGTTTTGTGGATTAGCTCAGAACACCCTGACATTCTCCAGTCACGTCCCTTTAGGGCTGGAAAAAGAGATCCCTGTTCTGTTGCTATTAGTGATTGCTTTGTTGGTGTGGAGGATTTCTTAAAATGCTTTCAGCTCTGTAGTGTGCGGAAGAGTCAAAATCAAAGTGGGATTTACAAAGTACCTGTTCTGTTGAAGCCAGCTGTTACCTTTGTTTCAGTGTCTTAGCTTCTAAAAGAGCTGACCTTTGCAAATGAAGAAATAAGGCAAGAGAAGAGGCAGTAAAGGATTTATGGTGGTGCACGCATTTTCAAAGTTTTAAAAGTTTCTTCATTCATTATCTTCTTCAGTTTCTCCTTTCAAGGGATAGACAGTTTAAGTGAGGCTTGTTTTTCTTTTTAGATTTAATGAAATCTAGAGACTACCTGGTGAAATACATGCTTGCAATAATGAAGTAACAATATCAAGGCACTGCTATGAGTGCTAAAAGAGTAGCTTGTGCTACTTTATTTAGTAGATCACAAATGCTTGAATTTGTCTGGGCTTTCCTGAGTATCATTGCACCAACACATTCAGATGTCAGTGGAAGAATCACTGCAAGGGCTCTCCATGACATCTTGGGCCCAAAGTTGTCCTTTCCCGAGGCACAGCTAGGGCAGGGTAGATGTTCCACTACTAAATCTTGCACACTCAGAACAGTTGCTTCCCTTCCCACCACCTTTCTTCATTCCCCACAGTACAAAATGCCTACTATTCCTGTTACCCAGAGTGGTAAACACAGTAGTGCTAATACTTGCTTTTCTCCTTCCCACTCGTGTCAGGCTACAATCTTGATGGTTCTTCTTTTGCTTTCTGTTGGAGAACTAGCTCTCTACCTATATCAGCCAGGAACTGGAGCCCAGATAACTCCCCCCAGCCCCTTTCAATTGCTGCAAGCTCCCATCTTTTGCCTTCCTTGATACCTTCATCCACGCTGTACTAGTCCACTGACAAGTAGTGGAAGTGGAGGTTTTTTTTCCCCTTCTATTACCATGCTGTAGAGTTTCAGATCTTGTCCTTTTCCCTAAAGCCCTGTGTAAGTCCATGTTTGCCCACATCTCCAGCCTGATTACTTATGTATTTACTGCAGTTTTTCCCACTCATCCGTAAACATACTCCGTGCCTTTTTCTATAATGTCTTATGTTTGGAGACTATCTTTTCAGGTTGAGCTTGATAAGGCGTTGCGCTTTTGTCACTGATATTCCTTCTTAACACTTATCACTTCCATAAAGCTAACAAGAGGTGAGTCTCTGCAAATGAAAGCCTCATTTCTGGTTGAACCTCCATGTGCTTGCTTGACAGCAGAAGCCAAATGATCTTGTTCAGTCTTGTCCTGCCTTCTCTTACTCACAGTAACTGCATCCCTTTGAAAAGCTGGCAGTGAGCTCTTCAAGGCAATGCTTGTGACACATGTGAAAACATAATGTAACCAGCAAGTAAGATTTTGTGTACTAAGTATAAGAGTGTTTATTTTAAAACAAAATAAATGAAGTGGAAAGAAAGCAGCTGAGCGTATTGTGTAACTGGTACAATAGAGAGATTCTTGGGGAGTACTGACTCTATGACACCATTTGCACAATAACCATATGGTGGTTTTCTGTGTGAGAAAGGCCTTGCTTACCTGGATGATGTTTTTGCATTAGCCACCTGATTTGGCATCCACACTCCCAAATAGTCCTATTTCTGAATGTCCTGGATTCAAGAGGACGTTTCTCACTCAGCTCTATTGTCATTATACTCATTAGACTCAGGCAGCCTGGGATGAGGATGGAACATGGTTTAGTGGAAATTCAAACAGAGATGCTTGTGGGGCACCATAAAAAACAAATACAAATATTCTGAAGCAGAAACAATGCAATATCATATTCCAGCTGTGAATGCTTGTGGTGTTTGTGTGCTTTGGTATAGATTAGAGGCTATGTGACAATGGGCTGGGAAGTAGGCAGTGGTGTTTTTAACAAGAGGTTAGTCCTAAAACTCTCTGCATGCATTAGTGGAAAGAAGTGGTATCAAGCTGATGAGATCTGCTGATGGTTTTTCATTTCATTAAGCCTTGATTCACATCCATGGAACTTAATAAATACATGTTAATTTATGCTTGACCCCACATGTGGGTGGCCAGGGCAATACAGGAAACTCTCTTTGCTTATTTCGTTTTTCAACCCTTCTTTTCTCTCCCAGAGAGCCACACATTGCTCTCTAGCATTTCTGCTCCAGAAGAGGAGCGGTGCTCTCCTCTCACCTGTAGTTTCTTGGCCAGGTGATGAGATGTATGAGCTGTCTTGGATATAATTTCTCTCAGCATAGGCCTGTATGAACTCTCTACAGTCAGTCTGCAGTGATGATCTGTATTCATTTCACAGAATCACAGAATCACAGAATGTTAGGGGTTGGAAGGGACCTCAAAAGATCATCTAGTCCAATCCCCCTGCCGGAGCAGGATTACCTAGATCATATCACACAGGAACGCGTCCAGGCGGGTTTTGAATGTCTCCAGAGAAGGAGACTCCATAACCTCTCTGGGCAGCCTGTTCCAGTGTTCAGTCACCCTCACCGTAAAGAAGTTTTTCCTCATATTTATGTGGAACCTCCTGTGTTCCAGCTTGCACCCATTGCCCCTTGTCCTGTCAAGGGATGTCACTGAGAAGAGCCTGGCTCCATCCTCATGACACTTGCCCTTTACATATTTATAAACATGAATGAGGTCACCCCTCAGTCTCCTCTTCTCTAAGCTAAAGAGACCCAGCTCCCTCAGCCTCTCCTCATAAGGGAGATGTTCCACCCCCTTAATCATCTTCGTGGCTCTGCGCTGGACTCTCTCTAGCAGTTCCCTGTCCTTCTTGAACTGAGGGGCCCAGAACTGGACACAATATTCCAGATGCGGCCTCAGCAGGGCAGAGTAGAGGGGGAGGAGAACCTCTCTCGACCTGCTGACCACACCCCTTCTAATACACCCCAGGATGCCATTGGCCTTCTTGGCCACAAGGGCACACTGCTGGCTCATGGTCATCCTGCTGTCCACTAGGACCCCCAGGTTCCTTTCCCCTACGCTGGTCTCCAACAGGTCTGCCCCCAACTTGTACTGGTACATGGGGTTGTTCTTGCCCAGATGCAGGACTCTACACTTGCCCTTGTTATATTTCATTAAATTTCTCCCCGCCCAACTCTCCAGCCTGTCCAGGTCTCTCTGAATGGCTGTGCAGCCTTCCGGTGCGTCAGCCACTCCTCCCAGTTTAGTGTCATCAGCGAACTTGCTGACAGTGCACTCTATTCCCTCATCATTTCTCCACAATGGTGTGCTTTTATAGTGTGATAATTAATTCCAAATAGCTGCTTTGTGGCAAAATCCTAGCTGGAGTCAAGCAGTCCTTACCTTGACATAGTTAGGTGATATTAATATATTGTCCTCTCAACTGCAGTTGACGTAGATGATACCTATACAGCTGGTTTTCTTATAGTATGTTCTAGCTAAATCAGGTTAGTTGTCTTGCTGTCAAATAGCCAACTTCTTTCTGGCAATGAAGATATAAACTCAGTGTACTGACAGTAGAAGAACTCTATCAGATGGAGTGAGGATGATAAAGGTGGAAGCTCATGCTCTTAAGAAGGGAGTAGGAGGTACCCATTTGATTGTGCGTTGAAGGGTAGGTGTATTTTTTTTTTTTATTATTTTTATTTTTTTTTTCCCTGAGCTGATTCTGGCTTCATAAATGTTTTCTTGTGATTTCTGTTTCTATGTATATTTGTTGGGAAATCCTGACAGGTGCTATGCACGGGGACAGAGTCTACCTGGATGATTTGATTCATGATTCTGGAGAAGTTATATGCCACGAATTTGTTTGTAGACATTTGCTTGTCATCTTTATTATCTCCTAAAAAGGGTCTAAAAAAGTCTCCTCTGTGTCTGTATATGTTTAAGTTTCTTACACTAAATTTTATCATCTTTGTAGAAGAAATTCCTTTTTTTTTTTTTTGTTTTGCATTTGTACAATAACTACTACAGCAATCTGCTGATCTCTGGTTAGGACAATAAGATACTGTGGCAGTACTCCTAATGCTTATAAAAATAATACTGAGTTGTAAGGAGACTGAACAATTCTTTTAAAATTTCCTGTGTTGCAGTATACTAAACAGAAGCACAAGTCCATTTGACTGAACCTTGTAACTCTTTTTAGCATGTGATAAATCATTCTTTTCTTGGATCAGCTTCTCACTGGTTGATCTTAGGTCTCATGATGCTCAGCAAATTTAACACCAGTAGGATTATGGATATGGTCAAGATTGTCTTGTTCCCGATGTATTTTACTGTAGTAGCAGTGACTCATGCTAAAACTAAGGCACTGATGGCATAAGTGCTGTGTACATCTTAAGTTAGATGTTGTGGAGATTCTCATAATATGCGCTTTTAGCAGGCAAACAAACAAAGGCTGAGATTAACACCTGTTTGTGTTGCTTGAAGGTGGAATTTTTTGTGGGTTTTTTGTTTTTTGTTTTTTTTTTCCCCATGAAACAATGTGCACAAGGTCATTCCAGGATCTCTTACACAGTCAGGAACTAAGTAAGTGCAGCTCTTCAAGTCATATGTATCTGTTTCAGTAAAAGACATTTTTATTTGTTTATGAGATTATCTTTTGACTGTCTGTACAATGTCATTCTAGTCATATCAGAAAGTTGTGTGATGGCCACTGAATTGAATGTGTTTTACTTTTTCAGTGGGTGCTTACTGTTCATTTGGGCATGATCTTTCCTAATTTCTCCTCTCCTTTCAGTGTTGTTTCCTGTACCAAAAATGTAACCAATTGTGCAGTAAGATTATACATTTTAGAGCAGTTGAGTTGTTAAAAAAGAAAAGAGGGAAAAAACTGTTTCCCCAAGAAGGAATATTGTTGTGCACCTGCATTAAAAAAACCCCAAATCAACCAACCAAAAAAACTCAAACCAACAAAACTTTTCCATATTAAGCAAGTACGAAATACAAAGCTTGGGGTGAGGGGAACATAAAATAAATTGTTTGCATAATGTAATTGCTAATGGTACTTTAACACATGAATTCTTTGATGTTTGTACTCAAAGATCACATAAAAGACATAGAAAAAAAATAGCATAAAGCACCTATGAAAATTCTTGCCTAATACCTGAATGCAATATCAAAAACATGACTTAAAATGTGACATTTTTAAACAATTCAGAATAATTCATTTGGAGTTCACTTGACTTCAGTTATATGTTAAGAAGCCACTTCTAGGAAGTCATTCCCATTTAACTGCTTTTGCGTATTGCAGATTGTTACCTAAGGAAAAAATGTATAAGATTTCTTGCTGATGATCTAAAGAATGTGAGTAAGATAGCTGGCAGATGGCTTACAGATATCACTCTGAAGTATCTTATACTGACAAATAACAACGGTGTGTATAATTAGCACTCTGCAGATGGTACGCAAAATGATCTGCACTTAGTACAGAAATTCTTTTTCTTTTTTTTCTGACAGACTGTTTTTGAAAATACGGCTTGTAGTGCCGCTCAGGATAGACCCAGATGTAGCTGAGAATGTGTTCCCCATCGGGTTCTCTCTGAGAACAGCCCTGTGGCTTTGGGGTCCTGGTCTATGTGTGGAATGTGCTGCCACAGTATAAGTCATATTAGACTAATAATAAGTTTGCAGACTTGTAAAGAGAGGAGGTCAAGACAAGGCACAGTGGAATCATTCTGCTTTTATTCCTCAGAATTTAGTGAATTATCAGATATTTTCAAGCATGCAATGCACTTGCAGTCCAAATGTTCCTTCCAGCACAAATGATTGTACTTGCACGTTCATACTGGACCTAATGCTGATCTCTGCTGGTGTTTTCTCACTTGCATGTTGGCAAAAGCAGGTGGCAAAGAATAGACTTCAACGACCTCTTACTGTAATGGTGTCGCTACTACCACTTATTTGCATTATTGTAGCAGTTAGGAGCCTTCGTCACTGGTCAGTTCCCATTGTGTTTGGAACTATAGAAACACAAAAACCCTGATGTCTTGCTTTAAGGAATTTTCTACTTAGTGTAGACTAGAGGCTACAGATGAGCATATGCAGCTACCTGAGAGACTGTAAGGAAACAGGAAAATGATACTTTGTCATCTTAGTGCATGACGTTTTTGGTTATATTGCTGCTGAGGAGAATATACAGTTTAGAGGGAAGACAAGTGGAAAGATCTTAATTCAAAAAACTGCAGCAAATAAATGATGGTCATAAGCCCTATAGCGACTGGAAGTAGTCTTTCAAAAGGTAATGAAAGATTTTGGGGAAGAGGTAATGAAATGCCTTAAAAGTGAAGGAGGAAAATGAGCTTATGACTTTTGTGATAGAAGAAGGAGTCCATAGAGGAATACAAAGTGAAAAAGCTGGTGTAGTTGAAGTGATTGGCTAGGAATATGATCCCTCCTGCAGTGTATGGGATGGCTATGAACAGGTACAGGCTTTATTTTTCAAAGCCAGAATAAATGATATTACAGTAACCAAGATGGAAGTGAGAATGTGAAAGTGAATTTTAGTAGCATGCAGTAGCCAGACAGGGAAGATTATAACTCAAAAATGATACGCAAGATAGCTCTACAGAATTTGGATGTGTACTCAGAATTGAAGATGAGACAGGGTTTTATCATCCTGAACAACAAGGGAAATGGTGAGTTAGAAGGATCAAAAAACCAGAAAAGGCCTGTGGAAAGGAAGGGTCAGGAACTCTTTTTAGGTTTTCTTGCACTTCAGTTCATGGCTAAGAATCACTGAGAAGTTGGCCAAGATATGAATTTACCGAGGAGACAAATATGCAGTATATACAGGTCCTTGAGGTGACGGTGAGATGAAGGTATCTGCATTTCTAATCTCATGTTACCCTGGGATGTGCTGTAGAAAGAGAACTGACTCCTTCCAAAAGGAGGGGAGTTAGATGGGATGCGTTCAGGGATAATACGAGAGTAAAGAGAAAGAGAAAATAAAATCACAGAAATCAGAAAAGCTGATACCAGGAAAGGCACGTCAGAGCACATGAAAGTGGAGTTCTGGTTATAAAATCAAAATTATGAAGCAGTCATTAGAGACTGGTAAGTGCTGAGCAGAGCATGTGGGCAAGAAAAGCAGCAGCTAGGTAAGAAAGTGTTGAGGCTGAACTGTAGAAAAGGGATTCTTGATAGCCGGTATGAAGAGTGTATTTAAGGATCTCAGAAGTGAAAGGTCTAAGGAATGTGACAAAAGGAAAGAGGCAATGAGGTCATGGGTGTGGAAACAGCAAACATGCTTGCAATTTGAAGGGAAAATCCAACAGGGGAGAGAGGTTGGCTTCTGTGGTGCTGTCTCTCCTGGGCTACAGGATCTCCGTGCTGACCTCTCGCACTCCCTTGCTTCATCTCTCAGCCTACTCCACCCGAGCAGGCTGGATGCTTTGCTCCCCCCAGAATGCACAGTTGCTCCTAGAAGGTTTGTACTCTGATTAAACATAAACATTTACATGCAACAACAGCAAACCAGTCCTCACCCATGACAACATGGGATTTAGTTCAAGGGAAAGGAGAGATTTGCTTAATGAACTAAATGCTGAGAGGACTACAGTAGACACCTTATCTTGTTTTTTCCTCCAGAAATATTGAGGAGGCAAGAAGGGGTTCCTGTGGATGAGCTGGGATAGCCAGATTAGCAGGTGAAGAAAAGGAGAAGTGATAGTCAGGTGGATGTCAGTAGGTGAGACTGAAGAGGAAAGAGTCATCAGGGTGGAGGAGAAGTTTTTGGTGCTAGAGCATGGGAATTAGTGCTACTGATGGTAAGAGAGCCCAAGGGAAGAGTAAGCAGAGATATCGGAGTAGGGAATCACTGCTGTTGAAGAGAGATGAGAGGCAGCAAGAACAGAGCGTCTTGATGTGCTGCAATTACTGGAGTGGAAGGACTGAACCAGTGAGATAAGGAACTGTTCAGCTGTGGGTTGTGTGGGTCACAAGTGTGAGAGCTGAAGGCTCCCAGGAATTGCTGGGAGAGGTGTGTGTGTGGGGAGGAACAATATGATGGAGCAGGGAGAAAGTCTGTACTGCTCAGGAGAGGAAAGGGAAGAGGAAGGTGTTCAAGCAGCATGCAATGGCAGAGAAGTCAGATAGGCCTGCTATGGTATGTGTAGGTGATCTGAGGTAAGAGCAGGTGGCTCTGTAAGGGAGAGATGCTTCATAGGAACCTTGCTGCATATTCAGGTAAGAAGAGCAGTGTTGGGTAAAGCTGAAATGTCTGTAAAGTGTTGGCTGTCTGCTATACCTGTATGTACTACAGACCTCACAAGCCTGCAGCCATGTTTCTGTGTTATTATCCTTTTCCACACCAGTTGCCTTTTCTGTCATCTGTGTCTGTCTCATCAGGAAGGGCCAGTAGCTAGCTGGTGGGGTAAATTTCATCAGTAATGGAATCGATTTTGGAAACAAAGCTAGACCAAGGTGGATGATGTGGCTCTGTTCAACTTGTGCTTACACAGGCATCCAGTGCCTGAGCGATATTGGTGTCAAAACACCTGGGGGAAGAGCTAGCAGCAAACAAAGAGCAGGCTGCCCAGTCTGGGAGACGAGGAGGACCTTATGAAAAGCCACCTGAAAAACTGTGTTGGGACAGCATGCTTCTGGCGAGGAGAGACAGTTCTTTAAGAAACAGCATCTTGGATTCAAATTACAGCAGTGTATTTTTGACGGCAGGTTCAATAAACCAGATTGATCCGCATCCACCCAGCCCAGCATGCAGTCAGAGCACTATATTTTAATACTCCTTTGTAGCTTCCTGCTGCTACAGTTATACCCACCTCCAAGATATGAGGTCAGCTGGATTTATTGCTTACTGAGAGTGAAATGAACACTTGGAGACTGAATAATTTTTTCTTTTTCAATGTTTAGGTCTGTTGTGCAGACACCTTTTCTGCTGTTATTCCTAGTGAGGAATATACCTGGGTTGACTTTGACATTTAGTGGCACTTTCAGAGAGCTGTCAGAACAGCACACCCAGGGAGACATCCTTTCTCAGCTCTTCTCATATACTCAGGTCTTCTGTGATACCTTGTGCCATTCCTGTCAATAAATACCAGCATGTCTTCAGCCCGATGGTGCCTGTTGCTTAGCCCCTCCTTGAATTCAGATGGCCAGCTTTGGTTATTTCTGGTCTGACTCCAGGACTACGTTTAAATGTCATCTGCACCACTATTTACAGAGGATTTACTTTGACCAGTGAGTAGAATTAATGAGAAACCTGAAAACTGCCTTTGGGTCCAAGGATCTACAGGAAAGGCTTAAATGAATTTGAGTAATGTGAGATTCTTAAATACACTCTTGAGATTTACACAGTGATATTTTCCCCAGAGTTTGTGGTGCATAACTTTATAGAGTGTTAAACCGTACATCTCTAAATGTTCCTTGAGTTCTATTAACTATATTGGGCTACTACAGCTCAACAGAGGGTGATCATCTAGTTCTACAATTCTAGTCTCTGCTTGCAGGTGATCATTTTAAAGCTTCCAGAGGGCTGTCAATGAACTTAAGTCATGATGTGGCGGGTTAAACTGGTTGTGTGTGCATTTTATATTCATCTGATATTCTTGATTCAGTACCAACCACCACAAACTGTACATTTGTGGACTGCAAAAGAAATGTGGGGGTTAAAATACCTCAGAGCCACACACACTAAACCAGAAATAGCTGGCATTGTAAAAAAGTATGTGAATATAGTGGAGCACAGTAGAAGCCAAACTGACAACTTCATTTCATTACATGGAGACTCAGTCTAAAGACTTTAACAGTTAAAAAGACAAGAGAGAATGCGGCAATGGTCCATGTTGGTCCATGAAACCTCTTGTTTACATTTCACTTACTGGGTTCTCAGTTTTTGCAGTGACTGTATTCAGATCTGAAGGACTTCTTAGAAGGGAAGAAAAATATAGAAACACTCTTCGACTGGGGAGTGTTGTGGGTGAAAAATAGATTAGGTTGTGTGTGTGTGTACTGAATGTCCAAAGTTGAGCTTTTGAACGCTCAAGCAGAAGCCTGTTACTTGCCAGCTGCAACCATTATGGGCTGGGTTTAAATTTTGATAACCTGGACTGGACTGAACTGAAACGGCACAGCCTGAATCCTCCAATTAATATAGAGAGATGAGAGAGAACCACCAATATGGATGGTGATCACTTGTTGAGCTTCTGCATGTAGACTATTTAGATGGGGAAAAATGTAATTTTGGGGGCCTGGGAAGAAGAGGGCCTGGAGGCCAAAAGAAGGGTTTCTGAGAGAAAGAAATAGTTTCAGGAAGGAGGAGGGGCTCTGGAAATAAGAAGGTGAAGGTTCTGGCTGGTGGAAAGAACTTAAAAGTGGAAGACAACCTAGAGATCAGAGAGATGCATGGAGGCAAATGCTGGAGGATGCCCAAGGACTTTGGCTCGTATTGGCTGAGATAGTTTACTGCGAGCAACGGAACAGCAGGAATCGACGTGACTTTCTGCCTGACCTCTCCAGACCAGTGTTGACCAGGGAAAGGAAATCAAGATCTCGTGGATGTAATGCTGTGGTGGGGAGTAAGCAAGAGTGTGTAAAGTAATCAAGTAGAGTAAAAGCACTAACCATGTTACTTCCTAAATAAACTGCAGTATCCAGAGCTACTACAGGTTGTTTTTTCCTGTGTCTTGCCAGGGACACGGGGAAACTGTGAAGAAATAAGATCAACTAATATGTGAGTTCTTAACCTTCGTTTTCTCAGTGCCAGAGGAGTGCAAGTACAAGTCATGTGTGTAACCACTTTCAGACTTCCCAATGGAACATCTTTGTGTACCCGCCACCTTCCTCACCCCACCCAACTACCAAAAGGATGTACTGTGAAGTACAAGAGCACCTGTAAGTCTCGAAGCTCCACCCTTGACATCAAAAGCAGCAGCGCTGTCTGCTCCTGATTTTCTTCTCTGTACTGGGTGGCAGCAGCAGCTGATGCAGGCGATGTTGAGTGGTTTGCATAGTGTCTGTTGGGAGCCTTGGACCTCCTTGATTTTGCGCAGATGGCCCTAACACTGTTTGAGCCCTTCACACTGATTTTTGAAAGGCTCACATCTGAGCTGTACAAAAAATATTACAGGAAGTCTGGGATCCCAACGCTGGCAAGTTCACATTCCTGACATACGGTTTGACTGTATGCAGGCTTTAGGATTTGCTTTATGTTTCTTCTCTGCAGAAGAGCATAATATATGAGAGTAAGAATTGCTTAAGATCAAATGTATAAGGAAATTTTAAAGCTATTTACTTCCCTTTCAGCGGCCGTAACTCCCGTCTGTATTAACTCCATAGTTAATGGAAAGTAATTCCTTTGACTTCAGGCGAGCTGCTTCTGATCTGTGTGTCTGAGTGGGGGAAGTCTCACGTGCATAAACCATACTATATACCCGAGAGCCTCAGGATTTCTTTTGCATTGTTTTATATGTCAATCTTCACGGTTTCTTCTTTTCAGCTGGCAAAAGTCACTTCATGTAACCCTTTTGTGTCTTCTGGTGTCATGCCACAAATGTGTAGGTTTTATTATTTCTTTGTGCATTACTTCATTATTTCTTAGTGCTTGGTTATAATGCCCAAGAACCACAGTGAGGATTTAAATTCCAAAGAATGAAAGCAAAGATTTGAGGACAGTCCCTAAACAGAAAAAGGGAGAAAATTCTTTCCAAAAGCCAGATTAGACAAAAAGTCAAGAGATACAGGAATAAAATGACAATTGCCACAAGCCAGACTGAGAGACACCTTGGAAGAAATATTAATAGGAAATGGCAAAAGGTTCTTCAGCCTTAAAAACCAAAAAGGATCAATGACTGAAGAATGGTTTGCTGTACAATGAAGGAGAGAGGAACATAATCCAAGCATAGCTAAGAGTTGAACTGAATGGTTTGTGCTGGGATTTAGCAGGCCTAAGATGTTGACCATTAGAGCAAAAGCAAAATGGGTAGCAGCAGTGAGGTTATGGAAATAGAAATTAACACTGTCTAGATGAGAACCCAAAGAGCTTAATTCTTTCAAGTCAGGAGACCAACTAGTTTTGATCCTACAATGCTGAAAGAGCTGGCACATGAAATTGCAGGGCTGCCAGTGAATATTTTTAATAAACCTCAGGGGAGAATGGGTATGACTACAGAATAGCAAATGCAGTACCTTAAGAAGGGGGAGTAAAAGTGATGTGGGAAAGGACAGGCCATTAATCTCACCTCAGCTGCATGCATGGCTTAGAACAAAGTTTGAAGGAAGGACTAATTAAGACACATGAGAAAATGGGCAGTGGGATAAAGAGCAACCTGGCTTTACCACAAGTAAGCTAAACAAAAGGCAGGCACTTGGTGCTTTTTGTCTTAAAGAAAAGTGCTCAAAAATTTGAAAGCGTGCTTCTAAGCACCTACTCTCTGGAGAAGATTCTTAATTATCACTCCTCAGTGGCTCAGACTTTACAGTGGTTGTGCTCAGCATTTCCCTCCAGACTTCTCTAAAGTTTCCTGCTGAATAAACTGATCTTCAGTAGTCATTTAAAACATAGCTGTGGTCTCCTCCCTGCATACCAGACACCAAAAGCTAGATGCAAAGCTGAGGCTTACTATGATATTACAACATTTTATGTGATTGTTTCTGCAGTATTTTATTTTTAATGTTGATAGTCGCTTTGTGTGTCTGCAGTTAAGTGTTCTTGTTCCAAAACAAGGGTGGTGTGTACTGAACCAGCCAGAACATTAAAAAGAAATTTGGTGGGCTTTAATTTTGCTCCAAAACAAAATCACAACATTCAAGATTTTGCAAATGCTTTTTAGGAGCAGCCATCAATCTGCGTTGTTATGAACAATCAGTTGATCAAGTAAGAAAAGCGAAGAGACCATTTTCCTGTGAATGTTATGCAATTTAATTGTAGTATCTTAGAATTAATTACAATATGTTCACACTAGGGCTATTTTTATGATTCTTGTGTAGTGTAGAGAGATATCAGGGAAACTCGGGTTGTGTTATGTAAGTGCTGCCTCAGCCTGCTTCCATTCTCCAGCTCAGGTATTTCTACAGTACGTTGTAATCTGCACTACAGACACAGGCAATGCCACTCTGGCAACCTTGGCTGAAGCATGGGTGATTGTACTGGATGTCATGCTGAATCATACGCAACTTTTCTGTTTCTTTAAATTGCTAGACCTGTATGCAACAGTAACCATATATACTGATAGAGATATGCAAAGTAGAGTGAACCAAATGCTTCTTGAAAATTGCTGTAACCAGCAATGTATGCTTAAAATGTATTTCCTATAAGTGTTAGCTTACACTTTTTGCTCTGTATATAAATGATCCTTATAGATTTTGAGCTGCTTAGGATATTGCCTCATCAGAGAACTTTAATTGGGAGATTCTCATAGCCGTTAACGTTTTTGATTCTGAAGTCATTTCTGATTAGCTGCAAGTTATCTTTCAGACCACCAAGAAACAGTAAGGGTATTGCTGCTTGTATGTAGGGGAAGATAGCAGTGGTGACCTTCATCTGCTGTCTACCTCATGAAGCAGCAAGACTTCCTGAGGGGCTTTCAGGAGGATTTGCATGTGATGCTCATATGTGTTAGGTAGGCCTGGCTTCTACATCTGACTCCTGCTCTCTGTATTTCTTTGTGTGTAACTGAGGATGACGCATAAGGAAGAAGGAAGAAAGAATAAGAGGAAGCGTAGAAAAGCAGTATGTCTCTAGAGTGCTGCAGGTGTATCAGCTGCATGGGTTTTGGGAAAAGTATGGCAGTGTGTTGATGTTCCTTTTTTTTTTTTTTTTTTTTCTTTAAGTGGGCAGATTTAGGAAAGTTGCCTCCTGGGAGAGTTTGTACATTCCAAATTACCTAGGCTAAGGAAATGCATAATCACCCAGTTTGCATTGATTTATCTTTTTTTTTTTTTTTTTGTCTGTTATTAAGGTTTAATCATGTTACCCTCAGAAATCATTTTCAACACTTATTATTAAGTTCAGATATATGAAGATCTCTGAGACTGATGTCAATTTTGGATTGCTATTTGCTTGTCGCCTTCATTTTTACAACCCTTGTATTCAGTCTAGACTTCATGGTCTTATGATGCTTGATGTTTTCTAAAACAGACTGAGAGCTGCGTCAAAACGTGAGTCAATTCTCATGAACTTTGGAGATGTTCAGATATGAACCAAATCTTGCTTGTGACCTAAATTCTGACTGGATTTTAAGAAAAATAAAATAGTAGCTAATGCTCTGTGTCATTACGTCCAATACTCAGGATGATTGGCAGCAAAATTTAGAACACATCATTATGTACTAGTTAGGCAACCTACGTACTGATAATTTGGATATTGCCAGGTGGCTTCTAAATTCATTCTGACAATCAGATATTACTGATTTCACCGATACGTAAAGAGCAATATGTAAAATAATTAAGGTGGAAAAAGTGATGAAGATACAATATTACTTTCCGTGGTAGGTTGACCCTGGCCAACAGCTATGCACTGACAGGGTTGCTTGCTCACTTCACTCCCCCTCCCACCCCTGCAGGAAGAGCAAAAGTGAAAAAACTCATTGGTCAAGATACAGACAGTTTAACAGGTGAAGGAAAGAGGGAAAAAACCCAAGAAGTGATAAAAGGATGAAACTCAAGTTTGTCCTATAGTTGTAATTGTGCTGTAGCTGGGTTTTGGGGTTGTACCTGCATGCACACCTAATGCACTTAACTTATTAATTCCCTGGGTGTCCAGGATCTCACTGATGTGTCTGCCTAGGTGTAACAATCAACTGGTTTGAGACAATGGATTGACTTGAGACAAGGTGGTTTCTGAATTGTAACCATTTTCTCAACAAAGTGTTTGACTGTTTATTACAACAGCTTTTCAGGCAGGAATTTCAGAAAGTCCTTGAGCTTCCCCCAGGCAGCTCCTGCTGTGTCTATATGAATTTGTGTGTCACAGTATGCTGATGTTAATCAACACCAGAGCTGAGTGGAGAACCTGGCCATACTAGAGAATCTAGGTGGTTTCTAGTGCAGAAACTGTTCTTGCAAATGCAGAAATGGTCACGTAGGACAGTCTTTTGTACATAGCTAAGACAGATAAGAGCAGGTTTGTGCATAGGGTAGGATAGTAAATAGTGATGTGTCATGCATGGGCTGGAGCAGTCAAGTATGACCAGGCCAGATGGATATAAGAAATCAGCTGAAGAGAAGTTCAGGTAGTTTCCTCCAATTCATCTGAAGTCACTGCTGGAAGGACATTTGTGAATAAGTCTCACTGTTAGTCGGAGAGCAACTGACCCTTCCTGTTCAAGAGATTTGGTTGCCCACGTAAATATTACCCTATGCCAAATCCTCAGTAAAGTAGGGGATTTTTTTAAACACTGTCTGTGATTGCCTGTGTGACAATGCTGATAGGTATTGCATCATAATCCATCACAGTGAAGTGAGGGGTTTTTGCTACTGAATGCTATATGGCTGTAGAAATATTTACCCATGATAGCATTGACCACTTGACTAACTGCATGCCTAGTGCCAGTGGAAGAGTGATCAATATTTGCTGAATCCCCAGGGTCCCAATGGCTATTCTGAAACCAAATCACCTAATAGAATTTGCTGAATAAATGTTACATTATTTCATTCTGAAAATCTTACTCCACCATCTTGCAGGTTTTCAAGTGAGTAATGGGGTTTGTTATTAGCAGTTAAAGCCCTCAGAGAATGGTGATTAGTCTTTGAATGCTAACCCCCTTCAAAACATGGGTGATCGATAGCTGGTGAAACTGACTGTTCGTTACTGGAGCCGTTCTGCAAACTAAGCCAAAAAGACATTAGAATGATGTTAAACAACAACAGAAAGTGGAAGGTGGATGAGCGAATGGAGTACAAATCCGGAACAGACCCAGGCATTTACAAAAATAATCAAAGAAGTTGAACTAAATTCTCATTTTGTATTCTGTAATGCTAGCTTCATGGGTAACAAAATAGAGAATGACTGCTTATTCATAGACATTGTTTTGATTGAGTTACTATTAATGACACCTGAGGGGGAGGTTTTTATTACTGGAGTAAAAATGATAATCAGGAAGTATCACATGAGGAAAATTGGAGAGGAAGTGTCAAATTGCGCTAAAAATGGCATATCCTCTTGCCAAATGACTGGTACCTCAGAGACAAATCATGTTCAGTGCTTGCCAGTTTCTCAAAGCTGAAACTCGTATTAGCCGTACGAACTGAATTTGGGCAGAAAAATAGGAATGATAATTGGGAACTAGTTAGGAATATTTCAGTAAATGTCTACAAATCAATGATCTAATCCATGATCAAGATACTGAGCATGAGAAGTGCTCGTGTTAAAGAAAAATGACCTGGCTAGACAGCAAATGAAAGCAAGCTTAATATCTTGTTTCCCTGGCCAATGGACAGGTATTATCCATTTTAAACCAATCTGTACTTCACTTAGTTCACTGTTTGCTTACGTAATTTAAGAAGTTCAGTTAACTTCATGAGCACACTGCTAATACGTTGGCACTCTTTAGGGGACAGCAGAGGGCTAACAGAATATAAATAAAAACTTGAGTCACACCCCCTCAGTCCAGTTTTTCGTGGGCTTACACAACATTACACCATCGTAGAACCATAGTATCGTTTTGGTTCGGAAAGACCTTTAAGATCCTCGAGTCCAACCGTTAACCTAACACTGCCAAGTCCACCACTAAACCATGTCGCTAAGCAGCACATCTACATGCCTTTTAAATACCTCCAGGGATGGTGGTGACTCAACCGCTTCTCTGGGCAGCCTTTTCCAATGCTTGACAGCCCTTTCGATGAAGAAATTTTTTCTAATATACTGTTTAAACCTTCCTTGGCGCAACTTGAGGCTGTTTCCTCTTGTCCTATTGCTTGTTACTTGGGAGAAGAGACCAACACCCACCTGGCTACAACCTCCTTTCAGGTAGTTGCAGAGAGCTATAAGGTCTCCCCTGAGCCTCCTTTTCTCGAGACTAAACAATCCCAGTTCCCTCAGCTGCTCCTCACAAGACTTGTGCTCTATACCCTTCACCAGCTTCGTTGTCCTTCTTTGGACTTGCTCCAGCACGGCAACGTTTTTCTTGTAGTGAGGGGCCCAAAATTGTATTTAAGGTGCGGCCTCACCAGTGCTGAGTCCAGGGGGATGATCACTTCCCTAGTCCTGCTGGCCACACTATTTCTGATACAAACCAGGATGCTGTTGGCCTTCTTGGCCACCTGGGCACACTGCTGGCTCATATTCAGCCAGCCATTGATCAACACCTCCAGGTCCTTTTCCACCAGGCAGCTTTCCAGCCACTCTTCCCTAAGTCTGTAGTGGTGCATGGCGTTGTTGTGCCCCAAGTGCAGGACCTGACACTTGGCCTTGTTGAACCTCATAGAGTTGGCCTCAGCCCATTGATCCAGCCTGTCCAGATCCCTCTGCAGAGCCTTCCTACCCTCCAGCAGACAAACACTCCCACCCAACTTGGTGTTGTCTGCAAACTTACTGGGGGTGCACTCGATCCCCTCGTCCAGATCATTGTTAAAGATACTGAACAGAACTGGCCCCAGTGCTGAGTCCTGGGCAACACCATTTGTGACCAGACCCCTATGTGCATGGACCCCTGTGCTTTATTGAGTCTGTGTTCAAATAGATACTGGAGTTCTGTCTTTTACAGGGGGGAGAAGGGGAGGAGCGGGTCAGAAGGTTCTTCAACAGCAACTGTTAAGAGGAAAATACTCTGTATTTACAGATCTAAATAATTTGCAAAGAGCCTTCCTGGGTCATTGATGTTGATTTTTTCAGGAAGTTTTCAAAATCATGACAAACTTCCCTGAAATGAAAGAAAACAAGTTTGCAATATTTAAATACACTAAAAGAGATCATTCTTGGTAGTTTTTGGCCTGTCGGTCTGGCATCAGTCCTGGACAAAATAGTGCTAGACAGTATACCTTTATAGAAATGTCTGTTATTATTGTTACTATGGAATTTAAAGCATTGATAATTTAATGGCAATGTAATTAAACTTTGATAAGACATTACATTAATACTACACAACTTTTTCATTAGGAATAAAAATAACACAAAATCAATTTGTTATACAATATATGGATGAAAAATAGCTAAGTGGTGTGTCTCAAACCTGAACTGTAAACAGGAAGAAACGACTACTGTCTGAAATCTTTCCTGTTTCTTTGTCTCTTTCTAGAATTGGCTTAACAAGAAGATGTGTAGCACTGGTGAAGTTTAAAGTGATGCAAGTATTGGGAATAGGGTAGTTGCTGGAAGAGAGAAGACAGCTGATGCAGAATGGCCTGAATTGGTTTGGTATACTGAAAAGGGCAAGGAAAACTGTCTTTTAGTGTGAAATTTTTCCTGTGGAGGTAATGACAGTAAGAATGGAGAATTCTTTTCTGGCAAGCAATGTTGGAAAAGTCTTGAAACTCCTGTGGATTATCACCCAGGTGTGAAATGAGTGTAATGTTGTCACCATAAGACTTCGGCTGTATACATGGGGAATTATCAAACATTTGGGATACAGAAGGTACCTCCTCTGTACATTTGGTACGTATGGTCACTGATGGACTAGAGTGTAGATGAATGCTGACCCAGCCAAGTCCAGACCTGAAAGCCGCTTGGCTGACTTACTGCATTGGGCTGTGCCACCACAGTGCCATTAGAAGGTCTCTGCACTGTCCTCCTCTGGGAGGCATAGATGCACAGTACAACAAATGAGATACGAATAAAGAGTCCAGGCTATATGGCTGTTTAGTCAGGCAGGTATGAGAATAACAAAGTCAGGAGGCTGAGAGTTAAAGGTGACAAACTCAAAGGTGAAATAAAGCTTATGAACAGGGAGGATAATGTCTTTTCCCTTAGCCTGACAAGCATGGTAGTTGTCTGTCCGCCTTCAGGGACTTTAAAAATGAAGAATGGGTTTCCTTCTGAGAGTGCACATGCTAGTCCAAGCAGGAACATTTCAACAGAGTCCCATGGCTTACCTTACGCATGATGCCAGTCATAGACCACAGCAGTCTCTACTGGCATCATAATATTGGTTAGCAACCTTAACAGGTAAAACCTTAAAAAAAAAAATCATCGTACTGTTGTATTGACTCATATGACAACAGAGTTGGGATCAAACATGCCTTTGTGAGTCTCCCAGTAAGCAAAGTAAGCTGTAGCATGTCAGAAAACATTCAAAATGCTCTACATGTGAAAAAGAAAGCTTCTGGCTCTTGATTAGCCTCAGAAGTTTCATCAGTGGCACATTATCAAAAGGTAAAATACAGCAAGAGAACTTGCATAATTTACGTTCTCTGAATGGGTTCAGTTTAGAAGGTTAATATACAATACATTGAGAACCCACGGGCATAGTGTCCTATCACAGAACACTATCAAATGCCAGATGCGACAGCCTGTGAGATGAAGGCCAAGAATTTAACATCCTTTCATTAAATAATCAAAATGGAAATCAAAGAATAATAAAAAAGGAGAAAATCAGCAGCTATAATGGCAGCAAGATTAAAACTATCTCTTTAAGAAGGTTTACTGTTAAAGTTCTTTAGATTTTAACAGTAAATGGCAAGGTTGTGTGTTTCGTTGGGGTTGAAAAACCTGAGATACTTTCTCCAGTGTGATGACCTTTCCATTGTAATTTTCCTTTGAGCAAATTGATAATAGGAAATAAGAGGGAAGATAATCTCACCCTGATGTGCTGTCTTGCTAGATGCTCAAGATTCTGTTTTCAAATGAGAAAAAAGCCCTTCTTTCATTTGAAAACTCATGAGCTATTTACCTTTAAATCACAGGAGATATAGCAACTTCAGTGATTCCAGTAGTTTGCATTGTGTAAATAATTATGTTTTTTCTGTGAGAAAATGAATTTATTACTTGGTTGAATATCTTGCTTCTTAATTCGAGGAGAGGCTTGCCTTTTTAAGCTTTATTGCAAAGAATTAATTTTTTGTTTACTCTTCCTTTTCCCTTTCCCCCCTGTCCTTCTCTCCTTCCTTTTTATTATGTCATTAAGAGAGCTAGATACATTTTGGCTGCTATTGGCTCAGACACTGTGATACAAAGAAAAGAGGAGGTATCTTCATCTTTGAATTATATGGTGACCAAAATAAACACATGAATTTCATCTGCTTGTAGACGTTCAATAATGCTTACAGATGAAATAAATACTAAACCCCTTTCCTTACTGCGGAAGTCAGCAAGTGTCCATTTTCAATATAAGCTGCCCTATGTTTGAATATATATACTGATTATGGCATTAAATTGATAGTGCAGCTGTGTCTAAAATAAAGGCAGAGTTCTAGCAATTCTGGCAACAAATCCAGTCTCCTAATAATTTAATTATTTTATATAGTCTTCTTTTGCTAGGCTTCAATTCTATTTAAAGGAAAAGAATATATTCTTACTTTCTTCTGCACAGTCACAGAGGAAGTTGGGAGTAACAGAATGTTCTATTAACTGAACTAATGGAGCAGCTCTTTCTGCTAAACGTGTATAGCTCTTTGGAAACACCATGTGCTGCTTGTTGACTTTCAGTCTCTTTCCTAATCATTTTAGCAAGTCAAGTAAGGTCCTTTCCTTCTTTAAGGATGTTTCCCTACATCACAGTCTTGAAGCCTCACTTGCTGCTAATTGCAGTGATTGCAAATATGTTGACATTAAAGCTTGGTGAGTGCTGAAAAGAAACCTGCAAATATTTATTTAACTGAGTAAGCACATTTTCTTTGGCAGTGTTCACACCCCTTGGAGATTTTCTTTCACTAGCAAGCTCTCAATGGCATGAATGGTTGCAAAGCAATGTATTTTGAATAAAATACAGAGTGGAACATCTCCCTTATGAGGAGAGGCTGAGGGAGCTGGGTCTCTTTAGCTTAGAGGAGACTGAGGGGTGACCTCATTAATGTTTATAAATATGTAAAGGGCAAGTGTCAAGAGGATGGAGCCAGGCTCTTCTCAGTGACATCCCTTGACAGGACAAGGGGCAATGGGTGCAAGCTGGAGCACAGGAGGTTCCACTTAAATTTGAGGAAAAACTTCTTTACGGTGAGGGTGACTGAACACTGGAACAGGCTGCCCAGAGAGGTTGTGGAGTCTCCTTCTCTGGAGACATTCAAAACCCGCCTGGACGCGTTCCTGTGTGATATGGTCTAGGCAATCCTGCCCCGGCAGGGGGATTGGACTAGATGATCTTTTGAGGTCCCTTCCAACCCCTAACATTCTGTGATTCTGTGAAATACTGCAAATTTCTAGAAAGCAAATTTCAAAATCAAAATGGTAAATATTATTGTCGTAAAACTGTTTCTTAAGCAGACTGTTGGACCTACTGAAGTTGGTGTGCTATCCTGTAGATGAAATAGCTTGTGACTTTTCAACAAAGCATATGAGAGATCAGTGAAACTGGCAGTTTACAGTAGCAAAGAGCTTGACTGCTGAGCCATATCCCTACAGCCATCTGGGCATCATTACTTGAGATGTGCACAGTTTGTCCTTGGGGAAATGAGGGATTTAAATGCCAAAATAAATGTACTGTGCTACAGTTTAAAATATACACTGAACTGTTTTACCATTCTTATCTTTCCATTTGGAAGCTTCAGAGCCCTGCAGTGATCAGTGTATTAGTGAACCTTTGTGAAAAATAGTGCTCAAAGAATTCCTATCGCTTTGTGTCTTCCAAAACTCCTGCAATGTTTCCCTTGCAGGATTTTTGCTGTCAGCCCTACATGCTCGAGAATGTAACAGTAAGAAAACATGCTAATGAGGCTGAAAGGGAAGAAAGATACAGTTGAGGAGATAACAGGAAAGAAAGGAAATAATCCTTATTTCTAAAGAACTTTTGTTTTAAAGAGGAAGGGGAATAGATGGATTTGTAATTTTTGACTGGTAAATTGCAGACTTGTACATACATACCATGAAAGGCTGGTAAATTAACTTATTTATTTATAAAATTGTGAAGCCTACTTTTTTAACTGCCCTTCCACCCCTGGTCTCCATTAGTTTAAATGTAAAACGTCATCAGGAATATTAACCATCAAGGCTAAGCATGGGAAATAAAATGACTTTTTTTCTTCTAACTCATCTTTAATATATATCTTGCAATGTTAGGGGAAAACCAGAATATTAATTTTCTACAGCATTTCATCTTGCACTCCTCTTTAGCCTCAATTTACTGAATCCTACTTTGATGAAGTTACTTAAAAAAAACCCCCAAAATAATAAAAATGGGCTGATACTTAACCTTACAGAAATCATATTTCAAGTGTAAAGAAAACAGTTTTCTCTTTTGTATAGGTGCAAAATGTAAGATGTTGACGAGCCTCTAGAAAGAATTTAAGGTAGAAGAAGGAGTTATACTCCTTTGGAAAACAGAATAGTTGCCACATAATTTTTCTTTAGATGCTTCCCTTTCCTTTACCTTGGTCCCTGCTGTTTGAAGTTTCCATGTGCTGTTAGCCAAAAATCTTAGATCAGTTTATTGTTAGTGTATACAGATTTCCCCAAAGTATTATAGTAAGAAACCAAATCACCTGCAATGTTTGCAAGCAATTTAGTGTTGCTGTGTGTGTATTCAGTGTCTTACAAAATGCAGTTAATTGTTTTAATCGTTTATTTAGCAGTATCTGATTAAACATGCAGACATATCACCATAATTAAGCTAGTTCTGTTCTGAACTTGATACATATCAGCTCAGATGCTGAGGTCTAATCACTGGTAGTTGTAAGCTCTAGTTGCACCTGGTGAAAGAAATGGATGAATATCTTACAGAAGCTTGAAGCTTGGGAGGGGGAGTTTTTACCAGGCTTGTAGGAAACTACCACCCTGTCATTAAATAGTGTGAACAATAGCATGCACTTCCTTTACAGAACTTTCAAACTAAGAATGTTTATTTTTTCTTTTTTTTTTCTTCTTTAAGTGACGTGCAAAATTTTAGTAAGAGACTCTTTGTCCTGAAGATCATACCTTTGAAGTATACAAGACAGGCAAAGTGTGGCAGAAAGGAAGAACTGTTATAACTAATTTACAGGAAACTGAAGCTCAAAGATGTTAACTTTTTCCAAGATCAGACAAGAGGCTGGAACTGTGAATCAAGGTATGGACCTGAAGGGCAAGATGTTTCTTCTGGATCTGTTTGCTTTAATATTGGAAAGAAAATGTTTGTGATCTCCGGATTTGACAGACCAAGGTTAGTTCTCCCTTTGCAAATCTCCATGGAAACTTGCGATACAGGTTGAAATGGAGACTGCAAAGCAAAAGTAGTGTGGCTCTGGGCTGCTTAACTGTAGCAAAGAATTTTCTGTGTGGTAACATCTCCTTAAAAGTGGATTAGGAACTGTGAGTAAAGGAAGTGTCTTTGTCAAGGAGTAAAGCCAGAACTTTCGTTGCTATTGAAATGTTGTAGCAGCATGACACCTCTATTGTAGGGTTAGCAGATTTTAAAGGCTGAACAGTAGGACAAATCCAGAAAAAAAATCACCAGCAGAGTAAACCATATTTGCTTCCTGCACCTTTAGGGTAGAACTGCGATTCTGTATGCATAATTTATTCTGTATTTTTCTGTATGCCCAGCAACCAGAAAAGGCAGAGGAAGTCTTGACTGATAGACTTTTCAAATGGGTACAACATTTCTCTATATGAATGAAGGTTTTGAGTTACAAGGGTTCTCTGGCAAACCTTCAACTTTCTTCTGGAGTTCTGGGGTGTGAACGACAGACTCAACCTATTCTGGGTGCAGTGACACAGAGGATAAATTTTGCAGTTTTCTTATGTTTAAGATTTCAAGGTGGCATTAGGTGTTGTGGACCTTTTTATGCAAAAGTAAATATTTCAGAGTCTGACGTTGCTTCCGCTTGCCCATACACATCTTAATTTAAATCATAATTTTTAGGTCCTAAGAAGTATAGGATTGGGCCTTATCTATTCTAAAGTGTAGAAATTTAATTTGTTTTGAGTTGATGGTGCTGCTTTGTCAGTTCTAACAAGACTCAAACATATATGTATATATTTTGCACATATAAGCTACATTATTTATCTTCATTGTTATGCTATTACCCTTATATTCTGACCATAAATTAATGGCTAATAAAGCTTTCCTTTAGTTAGCACGTTTTGATTTAATGTTTTTTTAGGTCATTTAAGACATGCAGATTTGTTATTTGCTTATGTTTATTGTCGTTCTATAAGCTTAAAGTTATGTTCCTTTACTGAGAAACAATGGTAACTATGAATGCTAGTTCACTTTATGACACAGTCTTTTGTATTTTAAGGTATGCCTAGGAGTGCTCAGAGTAGCAGCTCTGAATTTCCCCTCAAAGATACAGTTGCTATTTGTGCAGTGGTCCTGATTCTGCAGTTACCTGTGTGTTAAGTGCTTAATATTCCTGCATTTAAAATTCATACCTTCAAGTGTTGTTTTTTTGAAGGAATGGGGTCTTTGTACATGCCAAAGCATGTACAAAGTGATAATGAACATATAATAACTCTAGGAAGCTTAGAAATCACTCTCATTGCCGGAAACTAAAAAACATTTTAAGCCTTACATAAATTACCCTGAATTAATGAGACTTCCACTGAAGTAGAACTGACATCCTTGCTAATGCTAAATGGAATCACGATTGTTAGTCTGATACATCGAATAAGAAATCTGCCCATTATAGTTTAAGAATATGGGACAGGCAAGTCTCCTGATAATACATTCACAAGCAGAGGAGCTGTGTAAAAACTTTTTAGTTGACTGTCCTCACTGGGAGCGTGCCCCGTGTAGTGATGATGTTGTGTCCAGGCACAGGCTCAGTGCCGCTATGCCCAGCTAGCACACCAGTTAGACTTAAATGGGGCATCCCTCCCTGCAAGCTTTGAGGCATAACCTACTGAGGGAAGCTCCTTTGAATTTTAAAGGAGTAGGCGATAGTCTCACTTTCTTGTTTTAGGCACACAGACTCTGCAGTCGGGGAAAGGAGCCTCCTACAGAGACCAAGTGAGAGCAGGAGCTAAATGTAAGTGGTCTGAAATTCCTGTTTGGAAAAACTCATCTTTATCCATCAGCTATATGCTGAGCCCAGGGAGAGCAGGTCCTGAATTGGGCAGCTGAAGCAGGATAGTGAAATGTTCTGCTGCATCCCTTGGCTAAAGCTAGAATTTCCATCGAAACATCCCAGTGAGAGAACAAAATCTTTCAAGCAACTTTACTAGCTCAGGTAAACCCATAGCTTATGTTACAGCAGGAAACTACCAGGCTTCTGGCTCTGGACAAGCAGCTGCTCTAAGCTGCTGTGTTCCTGTTAGGGTCCTCCCGGACTATGAGGGAGACGGAACCCTCAAGCCCTGGGGAGTGTGCCTGACCCAGCAGTTGCAGGACTTGGCAGTCTCTCACTCAGTCTGCTGTCAGTTACAATATGACTGAGTTATTCTGTGCTTGCCTTTGCACAGAACAGCTTGAAATTTGACTTCTTATACAGGAAAAGTTATTTAAGAAGTCAAGAAATGTGAATTTTTGAGGTGGAAATTGTCATTCTGCTTTTTGCAGGAATGCTTTTGGGAACACAGCATTACTAAGTGACAAACAGGGTGAGGAAAAAGCAGAATCTTGACTCTTCCTAATGGACGAACCTGTGGGCGTTTGCCAGAAAAAGTGCTTTCCAGCCTGTACTGTCTCCTGTCTCCTCTCACTGGTCTTCCTATCTCTTGAGACCTGTTCTACAGTTACTTACTTTCAACAGAGAAGACTCCATCAGGAGCAGCTGCTTCTTTTACTCCATGAACTTCACAACCCTCCCGTCTTTTTTTTCCCCTTTTTCCTTACAGATGGGTTAAGTTGTTTTTGTCTAGCATTGCAGCTGTTGATATTTCTCTTTATGGGAAATTTCTTTGGCTTTTTTCCTGTCTCATGTTGTTTTTGTGGTAACTTGCCCAGAGTGGGAGTTGGAACAAATTCATTTTCCTGAAATGTAGTTATGGGAGGGCTGCACCAGAAGATGAGAAAGAATATGAGAGGATCTCCATTACTGTGTTTATAGCTACCTGTCGCTATTGATCATTAACTAATCTTGCCAGAAGTATGGCTTCAATTTTCTTTTTTCAATGTGGATTAAGCAGTGTTGCCAACACACATTTTTCTCTGTCAGACATTACAGTAAGTTTGTGGCAAGCAAAAGTTTGAAAGCCATCTCCTCAGATTGCTGTTTAAAAAGGACTTTTGAATGACTCAATTGGAGATTTCATGCCTACTGGCACTGAAAAATTAGAATTTAACACTTTCAGCTGACTTAAAAGACTGCAAAAAGGATATAGAATGGACAAAAGAATTCAGCTGTTTGAAAGGGAAAAAAAAGAAAAAAAGAGTAGAAAGTAGTGGGGAAAGGGAGATGCTTGCTTTTGAAAAGGCTTGAATTATAGCTCCTGTTTAGCATACAATGAATTGTTAAAAAACCACCCCACCACCCCCCAGCAAAAAAATAAACCACCTTGTCTCTACCTGGGTCAGGGTAGCACTGAAGGCAAGGCAGTTGGATATTTTCTGAGGTTAGCAGTACCCAGGCTTTTCTACCAACCTGCACTGAGCACCTACACATACTGAAGGAAAACAGGTGAAAACTAATTCAGAAGAAACAGGCAAGTGCCTGGAGAGACTGAGATCTGGAAGTGGAGCTTGAGCAGTCTATATAAAATGTCTAAAAGCAAAGGGCAACATTTTAAAATCAGTGGGAGGAATAGTGTGCGTCCATGTTTTGCCAGGGATAGCTGTGGGACTTTCTGTACTCTGAATGTATCTTCTGGTTTGGATCCATGGGACATTTATTTCTAATGTTTCTAAGGCCAGAGCCTAGTGCTCGATGTAGGAAAAACAGGCAGCAAATGACCAGAGGTGGCAACATGTCTGTGATTTTGTTGCTTAGCCAGACATTGGTCCCCAGTGCAGCAGGGCGGGAGTCTGGGTGCCTCACCAGGGGACGAAGAGCTGGACTGTGGACGGGTGGCTGGCTCGCAGGAGGGGTGCCAGCTGGTATCCCCTTTCTGCACATCCCCTTGGCTGGCTGGGTCTCTGTCCCACTTTGCGTTTCCCCCTGTGCCTTCCCATGCTGTGAGAGTAGACCCTTGGCATAAGGCAGGTTCCTCATCCAACTTCTGCAGCTACAAGGCCTTGAGCTGATGATGTCTGGGCACACTAGAAGTTGTTTGATCCCCTTTGAACTAGCAGATGCACCAAAGAATTGCTACAGGAAAATAATGTCTGAGCATAATTTGTGGAAGTTCGGTGGTCTCCTTTGTAGGACTGTCCACCACGATCCATGTGGGAACTGAAGGATGTTACTGGGACATGATTTATCACTGGGAGGGACAGCTGAGCTCTCATGCGCTGGAGTGTTTGTAGCCAGTTGGTTTGCATTGATTTATCAGGATTTTAGCAAGTCAGTTACTCTGGTTGTATGGTATTACAAAGCCAAGGTATTACAAATAAAATTCTGTAAGAAACATAGGAAGGAAAAGGTACTTCATCCAAAGGGAAGCAACGTGGGAGGGACTTCACATCAAGAGCTGTGGGAGCAAGAGGTTGCAGTGCTGACACCTCTTGCCATCAGATGTCTGTCTTGCAGCAGGCTCCAGACAGTGCAGCTGTCTCTGTTTTTGTGGTGCTGCATTTCATGTGTGAAATCACAGTAAATCCTTGGCCCTTCCTCATTTTCCCCCTGCAGTTAGGGTTTTCTGTGACCGGTTTCTGTGGGATCCCTGACTTGTGGAGCTGTGAGGTTGAGGCTTAAGGTGTCAGGTACGTGTGCAGGAGGCATACGTACCTTTCAGGAGTTCCTGGAGAAAGAGCTGCCCTGTCTGCTCTGCTCTCTCTGTAAATAAACCAAAATGAAATCAGGAACTTCTGTGACACATGAAAGGATTAATTTCCTTGTCTGAAGCAGAGGTGGATGCTATCCGGAAACTGGTAGCCTCCTGGTAGTGAAATGAGAATTATTTAGTAAATAATACTACATGCTACTTCACTAGTGGCGTTTAAAGAGGATGATATATGTCCTCCACTCAAAGTAAAAACAGCTGGTTAACTCAGATGTCTGTCACTCCTGCATGTTCCTCAGCTGGTATTTAGGTGTGACATGCATATGCAGTGCCTGTGATCCAGCTGAGAGAGGCCAGGTTCCAAACCAAACTCCCCAAACAGCTGAAAACTATCCTGAATTTAAGAGGCATGCTTCTTTTAGGTCTTTCAGGTTTCTTTTATTTTCTTTTAGGGTTTTTCTTTTAGGTTTTAAGTTTGGTTGATTTGCTGAACAGCAATAAAGGAACACTCCAACTGCCTTCCGATAAATGAGAATTAATGTATAGAGTACGATGAAGTGTTAGCAATCTTTCCAGAGCTATCTCAGTGCAGGTCAGCATATGTAAGAAAAATGCAAGACAAAGATTAGAGAATATACAAAAGAAGATGAAACAAGGCCTCACAAAAGAAATAATGTTACAAGTAAAAGAAAATATGAGAAGTTATGCAACTTGCCTGTGAAAAACTAAAGCTTATAAGGACAAAACAAATAACGTCAAACCATTGAAAGTTATAGTAAATGAACAGGTTATTTCAAAAGGAGAGGTCGACCTGTAAATTTGGAATAGGCAGTTTCTTTCATATTGCAAGAACGAATGAGAGAGGCAAGAGTGGCATGAGATCAAAGGGCACTTACAGGATGTACTGAACAAACGAGGGAGAGACAGGCAAGACGGAAAGCTGGATCAAAGGACACTAATGATAAAGAAGGTCTGCTTCCCATCTCCTATAAAGAAACACAGTGAATCAGCAGAAGTTCAGAGAGTATTAAAAGCAAAAATCTAAGAGGAGATCACATTAAAAGCAAGCTACATGTATTTCCTGACCATCAGGAGATGAAATAATAATGGGATGTGGGCGACATGCCTGCACAAGTTTGTTGAGTGCAGGTGCCTTTAGCTTTCAAACTATGGATTAAAAAGCCTTTAAGGGAGTAGTCTGAAAGAAGCTAAAGCAGCCGGTGCATTAGATGATAGCCTCATTACGGGGCTTGATGGAGCCTTGTCTGGAGTGCTTTGAGTTCAGTTCTGTTCCTAGCTAGTGCCCTACTGTCAGTCAATAGAAATGGTGCCTGTTTATTTTTTGTTCTTTTGTTTTCCTCTGGGGCAATGACAGAAATATTATTACTCTTGTCTACTGCTTCAAAGTAAAGTCAATTCTGACAAGTCTATTGATTACCTGGGGATGTGCCATTGAACGAGTAGTGAAAAGAATCTTCGAACCATACTCTGGAAATGCACTTAATTAAGGATATCAAATACTCAATTGGAATAATTAGGAAATTGCTCAGTGTAATATTTAGCACTTAAGTAATACTTGTTATCCGTCAGTCTCAGAGGACTTCATGCATAGTACATGTAGTGTCCTTAGAGTACCCTTACTGCTGTTTTTCAGAGGCCTGTTTGTGCCTGAGTCAGTGAGTGACGTGTATAGGGCTATGCCACAAATCCGGCAGAAAGCTGGGAATATAACTCATGCCTGAGACTTGAGAGGAAGGAAATGAGCCATTTCAGACAATTCACGATAGTACATTATGTGTAGTCTAGAAGGAGCATTGTTGTAGGGGAGCATTACCAACTACCTCTAGAATGGAGAAAGAAAAAAAACATACGTGACAATTCTTCCGTGAAATGCAGATTTCAGTATCTTTATGCCTCTCTTCATCACGTTTCTGTTGCACAGTCGGAGAGAGGAAACTTCTCAGGAAATTCAATGCACTGTTCCTTGAAATAAAATATGTGTTTTCTATTCCCTTGGGAGATTGATGGCAGAGGTGCCCCTGCAACCAGCCTCCACATGTAGAAAACCCTATACAGGGTCTTCCTCTTTCCAGTATGTGTATGCTAGAAATTGGCATGAAGCAGTCAGTAACAGCAAGATGAGGGACCTGCACTGCAAGGTGCTGGGTCAGCTCCTCAGCTGGTGTCAATCTGTGTGGATGAGGGTCTTGTCTCTCTTGTACTAAATTCCACTAAATCTTAAGATTTGCTGAAATGAGTGAAGCTTACTCCTTGTCAAGCTCTTTGTTGAATAGGCGCAGTTAATCAGTGAGTGCTTTCTTCAGAGTCCCGTTCCTTTATGCTGCCATTTCCCTGTGTATGCCTTGAGGAATTTTTCCGATATGATGAATATAATCACTGACCCTTATGTCTTCATTGATTTCTGCTCAATTTATTGTAGCTGGCTTGCTTTTTGGTACTACCTCTGATTTTTTCTTGCTCTTTTTTTTTTTTCTTGTTGAAGATAGTATGGAATGAAAACAGTATGAACTAGACCTAGAAATACAGAACTTCCTTAGCAGTTATTCTGCTGTTTTACCTCTCTCAATTTAATCCTTTTTATCCCTGATCAATGTTCTAGTGCTCTTACATCTCATTTTCCTTATCTGCTTAAATAAAGTAGTTGCTGATTTCCTGATTTTACTGTGTTTTTACCCTAGAAATTTCTTCAGCTATTTTAGTGAACACTTTTCTGTTGAAGTAGTTAGAAGAGTATATTCCGTTTTACCACCTCTTTCCATAGTCTTAAGAGAAATCTTCTCTTCTCATGTGTTTTCTATGTCAAGCTTAAGATTTTATCTCTACCATCCACAATTTCCTATACTTAAGGTTTTTTGTAGAAGGTTGAAAACACCATAACTGCCAGATTACACAGAACCATTTTTATTTAATGATTCAGATTTATAAAAGCACATGCCAAAACAAAGCAATTTTTAGTCCTTTTAAAATTTAATTTATTTTTCTGTTTTTGTTGAATGATGTCCTCCAGTTTGTTGATCAAGTTGTGTAGTGATTCTTGAAAGATGGGGATCTGCCTAATGCACCCTGCTTGTTTATGGTTCTACCTTTTTTGGTGAAATGAAACTCACTGAATTAAAAGTTTTAGTTTAGAAGGAAATTTAAATTTAAGCTTTCAATATTTTAGCTCACTTTTAGCACTGTCAGACATGGCAGTAATGAGAATCAACACTTTAAAGACTTGGGAATTTTTTAGTCACCGGAGACATGACGAAAGATTTTACATATTTCAATTTTACGTATTTCATACAATGTATACATTTAATATATAGTAATGCTATAACATATAAAAAACTTTTTGAAGGTGAAAGGAAGGAGTTACATCTCCTTTTACATGCAAGTGCCATATGGTGCAGTCTTATATATTGCTATGCCAAAATGATTGCTTTCCAGAAATTATATTATCAACTTGCAATAAAAGTAGTCCTTGCCAAGCCATGTGTGGTGGCATTAAAAGAGGATAAATGAGCTTCAGCAGAAAAAGTGAAACAACTCATTCCAGTTGTGTGTGAATAATTGCAATTAAATTTATAATATACCCTAAGCCCATGGCAGTTTTAAAGTTTTGCTGATGTAAAAGGTGTTTGTCATTCATCTGCAGTCTCCTGTGTGTCCATCAGCACTGGCCGGCAGACTTGAGTTTTGCCTGTTTGTGGCCCACTACTCAAGCTCTCATGGTGCTACATGTCTACGCATCCTCCTCAGAAACAGCTGAAGGTTAGGAGGTGTGTTCCACATCACAGAGCATGGATAGAGGAAAGGATGTTTGGACTTTTCATGTTCAGATCATCAGACAATATACAGCTTCCTTCTTAAGTTATAGCCTTCCATGCTTTCTGATGCTTTCATTTTCTGTGTGACCCTATGTCTGTCATCCTAAAGCACTGAAAGTAATGTGACCGTTTGGATTCCATGACTTATTCTGACATGCTCAATTTAGTACTCCCCAAATTGGTGGTTCTTCACCTACGTTGTTTTGGATTATGGGCTTCAGACCTTCTGCCTTAGATGACAAGGAACAGGGCATATTTGCCAAAAGTTCTGCTATTGCTATGTGGAGAGAAATGGAAGGAAAGAATATGGAGAAAGAGGCTTGTGATACCCCTGTATTCTTTAAAGCTGTAGCTACTGTGACTGAGACTGATTTATGAAGAACACTACAGAGTTTGTTCTCAGGAGCAGAAAGGGGAAAGGATATTGACATATTGTTTAAAAAGACCTGCTTTCAGGTTCATCAGGATTTTAACTGTGATATTGTAAGAATTGTACGAAGTCTATGCATAAAACCAACATCACACCATTGAGTCCTGAATCTTATTTTTTGGGGCTTTTGAGCATTGCAGAGAGCTTTTGGAGCTTCTGACTCAAAGAACATAAACCAAATTCCTTCCCTTCCCTCTCTAGCTGGGAAAAGCATTGATCCTAATGGCAAGAAGGGCTCTCAGGTAGGGTGTCAAGGTTTTCATTTGGAACATAAGAACATGTATATTTCTACTTTACACTAGACACGCCTAAATGCTATTCTCTGAAAGAGATTAATGTGTCCAGTATAATCACTGATGATACACTCATTCCATTTCTGCTGGTCAGAACAATATGTGGAATAAAAATCAGTCAAGTAATAGAAAATCACTCCAAATGTTTTAGCAGAGAAATATTTATTGCTACTATGAAATGGATAGAACATGATGCAAGATCTGGTGAAATCAGAAAAATACATTTTGGCTGGGTTCTGTGCTTGAAGGCAGAAAGCAAATGGAGATAGGCCAGTTGACATTGCCTGAGGATTTGACCTTTGGATGAGTCAAAATAAAGGAAAAAAAATGTACATACAACAGCTAAACTAACATTTGTTAAAGTGAGTACAGAGGGGAAGTAATAGTGCTAGAACTAAAAAAGAGATTTAATAGGGTATCAAAACTGAACTGTACAGACATATTGATAGCACATTATCAACCCAAGGTACTTTTTCTTCGTGGCCTAGCTGGTTAAAGTAAAGAGCATTAAGAGATTGAGGAAGGCATTTTGAGCAATGACCAATGAAAAATAAGGCTAATGTAGCATTCCCTAAAGAAACAATGGCTTTCAAGATAGAAAGATATTAATCAGCAGGGAAGAACGTCCACCCCAAAGCCTGTTAAGATGCAGTTAAAACCAAAGCAAAACAAAACAAACCCTGAGAAATAATTATAATAAGCCATACATTTTGATGACATGCAACACACATCCTCACTTTATGCTCTATTTTTTCACCAGTCTTTGGAATTAGGAATATTTCCTAGAATACTGGGAGACCTTCACTTGTGTGAGAGACCAGCAATCTGATTTCTGAATTATGGATAGCCCCTTCACTCCCTCTCATTTTTGTTAGTGACACCACAGCTTGTACCACAAGGAGCTAGTGTTGAAATCCTCATCAGTTTTAAAAATAGGCAGGATTAATTGTGAACGTTTCCCCTGAAAAGACAAAAATTTTACCCCGACTGCTCAAGGACAACTGGAAGCACTGGAGAAGTCTCAAAATGTGTTCTCGGTGCCTTGCTGTGAAATGCCATAGACACAAAACAGGCTCTATAAGGAATGCCTGGGATAAGTATAATTTGTCTTTTATGCACGCAACTTTACCAGTGTAAGCTGATATGTTAAGTAATGGATTTGGTTAATTTGACTGTCAAAATGCTAAATGACATCACATTTATAATCCTATAATTAAATTGTAATCGAGAAGGGTTTGAATCAACTAGCTAGCTGCTAATATGCAGCAGAGGCTTGACAGCTAAGAGTTGTATGAGAAGAACTATAATTTCAGTGTATACATTTCTTCTCCTTTATGCAGCCTATTTGTGCAGCTTGATTATTAACTGTTTCAAACTGACTGATTGTGACTCTAACACCACTGTGCCATGACACTGTGCCATGATTTGCAATCAAACTCCTGGATAGGGGGGCAGTAGTTTTTTGAAAAAAAATGATTGGAGTTGCGCTGCAACCAGATGGGAGTCATTAGAATAAAGCAAAACAGAGTAACTGTAGTAAAATTAAACAAAAGTAAATTAAGAGCTTAAGAAAGAAAATTGTGAAATGGTAAGGATGGAAAAGCTCATTGGAAGTCTTATGGAAAATTTTCTAATGATGGCAATGTGTCTTACTGATAAGCACTGTGAGATAATTTTGCATTGTTGTGTGTATATATACTATTATTAACATAACAGAAATAGGTATAAACAGTAATTACACAGCAATATTCTCATATAATAATAATCCTTGGCACTAAGTGTGTTTGTTTATCTAGATCTTTGCTTTCATGAGTTTCTGTGACAATAATACCAAGTATACCTTCCTTTGTAGGAAAAGGGGCTTATAAATCTTCTGCCCAAAACAGTATGACAGGAATGTTCTCCACAATCCATTGTTTATATATCGCCTTCTTTACTACCCTTTTAAGGTAGATGTGTTAAAGAAATTGTCCCAACATTTGTAATGGTTTGATTCTACTACAGATGATTTTAAAATAATTATAAGGAATTAAGTTAGTTCCACCTGCTCTGTTCTCAAAGGCATAATATATATTAAGTATGTTTGAAAAGCCTTCAGATGAACTTGAAAAAGTTGTGCTAAAGTATTAATAAGAAGCAAATATTCCCCACATGGACATTGCAGAAGAGGCAAGTGAGAAATATATACCCAAGGTATAAATTTGTACCTTTTAGAACCATTTTTTTCCTTTCCTATTATGTTTTATTTCCCCCTTTTTTCTTTACCTCCATATTTTTATTTAGATCACAAACAGATAGTGGAGAAAAGGTATATATGAGTATTTTTAGAAACAACCAAGGTCATAAAAAATATTTAAAATTCAGGAAAAAAACAACTGCAACCACAGGTGCCTTGAAATTGGAAAAAAGTTGACATCCTAGCCAGCTGCTTGTGAAAACTCAGCTGCAATGTTCTTTTGTATTTGTAAGAGCTAATAAACCATGTGACTCCCAGGGCAGAAATAATAAATGGGTTTATCTCGGTGGAAGCTTGAAAGATTGATATTTTAGAGCTCTAGTGCCTGAGGACAGGGGTGTCTATTTAGAGTATCAGTGTTTTCCACCTTTTCCTTCAAAGGGCTTCTCCTGGAGAACCTAACCTCTTCTTAGCAATGAACAGACTCGCACCCCTTTTTGAATCATTGTGGAGGAAGGGATTTCCTCCCTTCTTGGTTTTAGTCTTAATGCTTTAAGAGTACTTAATCTATTTCATCTTTCCACATTGAACGAAGAATAAAACTCTACTGCCCAGTAAAACCTTAAAATCAAAAAGTAAACTTCAGGACATGGATTTTTAGCTTGAGTTTACCAAGAATTCCAATAGTTGAATATATTTTACATAATTTATAAGTGAAACACTGATAATTTGGGCAGTACTTGGGAAAAATCTCTATCAGCAGAGGTAAAAAAAATACTGATTAAATACAGCTGGTTCCAGTGTCAGTGTGAAGAGCCCAAGACCTTTTCTAAGAAGGAAATACAATGGGTAGTTAGGAAATCTGCCTTTTAACTCTGATGTATAGTTGTGGCATGACTGGGTTAGGTCTTGACTGGCACTGATCAGTGCCTGTTTCCTGAGAGTTAGTCCATAAAAAACAGTGACAGAAGCAACTGGATCATTCTGAACTCATGAACTCAGATATATCTCAATTACAACCACTTTGAGACGGCTCTGATTGAAAAACATAAGAATCCTGGTTTATATTCCAATTAAACCTGTTTTGTCCTCCGGAAAGCCTTTTGGGCACCTTTTAGGAGCTCACTGGAGGAGAAGGCCTGGGCACATCGGCCTCAGAGCTCTGGCTCTGCCTTATGTGAAAAGGGAAAATGAAATTATAACTCACTGACAGCATAAGTGAAGGCAGCTGAACATCCTATGTGCTGGTTGGGTAGTGTGAAAAGGAATGGGTATTTGGGAAACGCAGCAGTAAGAGCATTTTGGCTTAATAGGCCCAAGTGTTTCCAATGAGAAACACATCCAAAGAGGAACAACTGCATATTAATACTTTGGTGCAGCATTTAGCTCCCTAGGTCCCTCCGGGAAGACTACTTCAAAAAAAGCGTAAGTTATGAAGGAAATAATGATAATAAATGTGTAACTGTATGAGCCACCAGTGGAATGAATTTTCCATTCTTCTGTTAAAAATGGCCTGTCCTTTCATGTCATGGAGATACTTCTTCTTTCTTCTTCTTTTTGCATTAATCCTTTTTTACTGCTTTCTTGTCATCTTTATTTACAAGGAGTGTTTTTAACTCTGCCATCATCCTAGCAGAAATAACACAATATGTTCATTGATTGTTGAATTAAAAAATAAATATATTTCAGTAAAGGAGGTTTGAAATATATGGAAATACTAGTGAGGTTACCCAGAAATGGAAAGAGAGCAGTAGGCTTGCTCCTCAGTTACAGGATTTGTTCTGTTTCTGTCAATAGGCCAGTGAACTTAAGAACGGCTTTTTGGAGAACTTGGACTGATTGAAGATGACAGACAGGCTGGGGCTTTAGAGGAATAGAATCTGCTAGGGGACACCCAGGTCACAGCTTTAGGAAGTGATTTTGCAAACTGAATTGTGTTTTTCAAATTCTTGGAGCTGGATGATACCAAATACTACTAATGTCCACCAGACCACCTCCACCTGATAGCCCAGTTTGAATGGAATTTGTTAGGTCCCAGACATAACATTAGAGCAGCACAGATACCCTAAATAAATCTGCACAAGTTAGCTTGGGCACCAAAAGCAGTGTAGTTGCAGCAGTGAGAAGCATCTTTTCCACATGTTTTCCAAGATGCTTGTTGTTTTACAGCCGATTCTGGTACCTTAATATAATATTGCAATTTGTAAGGTAGGTTACTTCTAGAGAAATCAAGCAGAACTGTTTGCATTTGTACCATTATTTGATTAAGATGTTCCGGACTGTTATTCTACTTCCTCAGAAACTTTTCAGTATGGCATCTTTATAGTAAGGAGAATAGAATTGCCAAAGCACAAAAACCAATCCCAAACAAAACCACCCCAAAACTAATCAGCCAGAGTTCAATTTAAAGGCCACTTATTAAGTATTTATGGAGCAAAAGCAAACAGTATTATGTAGGAAATTTCAAGAGACCTGTATGCTAAGCTGGTAGGAAATTTCATTGCTAAACTCTACTCTTTTGGAGAAAACCAGAAATGTATGCCTTATTTTCAGATTATTTGGATGCGACCTAACTCTGGAGTATCTGTGAGTCGTTAATAACCTCTGTACCTGTCTACTGTGTCTGTTTGCAGAAAGTAGAGGTTTGTATGTCCATTTGTTGTTACACAGTGAGGATCATCTACACACAGTAAACTGATCATCTCTGTACAGTTTGTTACAACTGGAATGGTTGTAATTATACTAAAAAAACACACACAAAGATATAAAACAAGCTGTCTGATGTTCTGCCTTTTCACTGTATTCAGTGTAAAAAGGAACATGAAATGACCTTCTGATAATTAAAGGAGTGACAAGTGCTCTTACAACCCCATTATGTGCCCAGTGTATCATGTGTACTTTGTGATTGCATATGTTTTGGAATTGGATGAAACTGGTACAAAGCAATATGAAAAGGTACCGTGTTTTAAATCAGATGAGAGGAAATAATAAAAGGAAAGAGAAAAGGCTGGCATTTTATAGCAACCTGGGTATAGAGTGTATGATTGCTCATTATTCTTAACACTGAATTATGTTATCACTGAATGACCTGTATCAGGTCACAGCAAAATATACAAGCATCACAGTATCTAACATTGGTTTTGTCCTTGTTGTGTATAATTTACAAGTTAGAAACATAATTTCAGTGAAAACTGGACAAGTCCTCTTTTGCTTTTAGGATACAGGTTAAATAATCTGCATGGCACCTATAACAACGTCTGATTCAGTGAAAAGGTTCACCCTGACCTGAGTATCTCCTGGGGAGAATTGTCTTCTAATTAACGCTCTGCCTGTCTTAAATTATGTTCTCTGTAAGTGAATGTTTTTGGCTTGTCTTATTCTTCTGTTGGGCTATTTATTGTAAATATGTGTCTCTCTCTTTTTGACAAGGGACTAGTAATTATTCAGGGTTTTATGAAATTCAGTTCTTTTTACTGTAACATCTATAAAGCTGATTTCATAATAGCTATTGATGCCAATGAACATTTAAATATTTTACAGCAACTATGTCAATAGTGTATTAATTGTGAATGCCATTTACTAGAACACAGTCATTTGTTGTTCTGTAGATACTCCATTCATGGAAGTGCTAGAATATACTGATTTTGCCATTTTCTCTCCAGCCTAGGCAGAATGAGGTTCTCGAGACAAAAGGAAACTTTAATAAAGGGAATTTAAACAAGATGCTGCTGTAAGGAGCTACGAAGGTTTAGCAGAAATATATTTGAGCTAAGTTACAGAAATTGTCTGAGGGGCAATTAGATCATTTCACAGATAAGAGACTTTGTTGTTGTTTCTTCCCCAAGGGAAAATTAGTACATCCCAGAGCGTGGAACTAGCCTGAGAGATCCCTCAAATTCCTGACTGTATTGTCTGGGATGATAAACTCAAGGCAGAATGAAGATTTGAGCTATTCCCCATGTATCCCATGGCAGTACTGTCATTGCCAGAATACTCTAGAGGCTGCGAATTACTTTGTCACCTTCCCGTCTTGCAGAATGGTTGGAAAGGGCCTCGCAAGACCCTCTGACATGACGGAGCCTCCGGACATTGTGCAGAACAGATGTGCTGTTCTTTGCTCAGCCCTGGTAACAAGTTCCAGGTGTGGTGTTCAGTGTTTTGTGTTGAATGCACTCTGACTGGAGACAAAGCATCAATGGAGAGGCTTGGAATGAATAGTGGGAAGTGATTTAAGCACACACAGCAGAGGAGCTGGAGTGCTGTGTGTGGTGTCTGCTGGCACTGGCAGCACAACAGTGGAACGCTGAAGCAGAACGTAAGGGAATGAGGATGGAGGAAATGAGAGGGTCTAAGTGGGGGTTAGAAAATGTTTGTTAATGGAACAGCTGTAACACCTTAGGTAAATTTTGTGTTTTGCTTAGTTGTCACCGATGTCTGTTGTCCTCATTAATCTCTTGTGCATGACAGTAGTGTGCTTTATTTTATTTATTTTTCTTTCCATCTTTCATTTTACATTATAACAATGAAGTTGTAATAATTAATATAATTAATGAAAGAATAGTATATATTGCCAAGAATTCCTTTTTTCTTGACTGTTGCTGCTACCCTGCAATGTGGGCCCATCTGTCCTGTACTTCACCCACTCAAATTGCTGGTAGACCTATTGTTAAAGCCACTGCATGTGCTGTAGGTCCAGTGCGGTTTAAAGTCTTTTTCCATATACCCAGGCAGGTGTTCCTGCCACCCGAAGAGTTCCAATGACCCTGGGGGTGGCTGAAAATTAGGTATTACTTGTCTTGCACTTACCTTGGGTGAAACCCCTCACATTTTATCTTTGTATGCGATTTTTGCTGGTGTGTTTTGAGGCATTAGGGCGTCAGAATTACACATTTTGGTGGATTAGATGATAGGAAAACTTTCTGCAGTTTCTTTTCTCACTCTCTTTACTCTTTTACCTGTTATAGCCTCTTCTTCTGACACCATCTCTATTCTTGCAATCATAGATTTAGATGTCACATTCCCTTCTTCTGATGTCTGTGGAGAGAAGGAGCAATGACTTTTAGAAAACAAGCCAGCTGACAAGGACTGTGATTTTAAAACAGAGTCACAGACAACACTGTTCGAAAGAAAAGTGCCTTTGGTGAGTGCAGAGGGAGTGATGGCCGATCTTTTTGGTAATCCAGCATGCTTTGTAGCAGTTCCTGATTAGAGTAGCCAAAACCTTACTGCTTTTTATGACCCATATGCTACCACTGCTGGGGGAATCTGCTATTAACTGTTTTACACATAGATCAACTGAACTGCAAATCAGCTTTTTTCTCTGAAGTAATGGCAGTAATGACAAGTAATGACATACAGCACAGCAGAACCAACATTTGATGCTTGTTCAGTTTGCCTGAATCTGTGGCCTGCTGTTCTTCATATGGTATGGATGCTCTTCCCTTCTGCTCTGCTCATCCACATTTGCAGACAGGCAGCTTTTCCCTTCAGGGACATATAGAGAAGGGCTGGCAAGTCTCTTCTGACTCTTCTGTCACCCAGCAAGGCCTCTGTTCTTCTGAACCCCCATGCAGTTTGACAGGAAGAAGAAAGAGGCAACCTCTTTTCTCTAAGAGAGAACAAAAGTCATGCTGTGTTTCAGTTGTCTTAGTTTTTTCCTCCAGAAAGTATACAGAATACTTTCCACAAAGCTTTCATTTTTGGGGGATTTTAGGATCAATGAGCCTTTGGCTATTTCTAGTAAAGATTTAAGAAGACCAGACTCATGAATTCTCCATGAAATAGAGGTAGATGTGACTGGCTGTGGTTTGGAAGAGATTGTTGGGATTCAGAGGAGAACTGGGAAAGTGAACAGACAAGAGGAATAAGAGCAGACTTTTTTGTTTGTTTTTGTTAGAAGAGAGGTTATAGAAAGGATTCATGGTACAACTGCAGATGCATTCATACAGAAGTTACACGAGTCCACTGACTGACAGTCCAGCAAGTTCCATCAAGTTGCCAGGAAATGAATGGTTTTACAGGATTTGCACATGGATACTGTCAGGTGCTTTCACAAACGGGTACTTAGCATTGGAGTGTGAACCAGCAAAATATGTTGTCTATGCCTTTCCTTTTCTGAGTGGTACAGCCAAGGATATACTGTCTGTGTACTAGTATAGTTTGTGTGCTGAACTTCTTGACATAAAGAAAACACTCAGTTGGTCATGGAATTAGGACCTAAATTTGAAAGTTTCTGGCTCAATGTGCTGTGCAACTGTTCTTTCCTGAAGTGAAATCCTTGCTTGGTCCTTTTCCTCCTGCTAGTATTCATGGTAGTGACTTTCAGTTCTCTGGCTGCATCTAAGGGAAGAGTTGAACTGCCAATTTTAAAATATTTAAATTATTTTTTCTTCTTTTTGGCTTCCTTGCTACAATATTTGGTTTGTATGGTAGGTGGAAAAGATGATATTTTCTGGCTGGTTATGGATGTTCCCAGACATCTTGTTCCTCAGAGGTGTGCATAGTAGGGGGGGTGCATTTTCCTTTTTTGAATCTTTCAACTCTTATTCTTTCCACCCTTTCTTTAGTCTCTCTCAGCTTCTTTCTTATATTACCTCTTTATTTGTGCAGGGCCTTTCTAATCACAACACTTTCCAGTTTCTACCCTTTGATTCACCCATTTTCAACCTCTGTAATATCTTTCTTGCTTCAGGAAGTACCTGCTTCACCTGTCTTTCACAACCTATTGCCCGTACCCTTATCTACTGATTTTCCACAATATTTTCCACCCTACCAATACTTGGTCTTTAATTTTGTTCCCAAAATGTTTTGTTCATGTTCTTCCAGCAAGCTTTTAATCTGTTATCCTACTTATGTATTATTGTGTACTTTTACCTTCACCTGGCTTTTATCAGGCCATAGTCTGCAGCGTCCAAAGCTCCCTGTGCAAGACAATATTTCCAGGCTGAGCAAATTGATTTTTTTAAAGTTGTGTTAATTTCACATTATGAAAAAAAGCACAAACTTAGAGAGTTTATAGGAAAATGCTTTTCATTCAGAGACATCATAACATCCCAGCAAGGCTGTGTATTTGCATCCTGTATTTTGTGTCTTCTTCCTGTCTTTGTTTGGATCTTGGAAGGCTGAAATGCATTTGCTTTCGGGGGGGAAAAAATCACACCATAGGACTCATTAGTACTAAGATTGCTATCTTAAGCGGTATCAGAACTAGGAATCTGAAAACAGTTTCCCCTATCAAACGTAAGTGTACAGCATGTACCTCTGTCATTTGCACAACCTCACTTGATCACTGATCATTTTCTTATTAAAAGTCTCTGGATTTCTTCTCCTGTAGGGCAATATGAAAAGGACAGAGCAATCATGCCAGTTGACACCTGTCTGTGAGCAATTTGGAGGTTTGGGGTGGATGGAGTATAGTAGGAGCACAGTATTGGAGAGGTTGCCTGTATTCCCCACCTACCTGAATTGTTGCCTTCCTATCCCAGGTCTTGAATTTAGAGAAGCCTTTACAGAAATGGACCAAACTGTATTGTAAAAACCATATGGTTTTGCTGGCATTTCTCCTACTGATGGGTTTTATCTGGAGTTGTGCTATTCTGACAAGTACTTTCTAGCCATGGCCAGCATGGAACTATTTGCTTTTGTCCTTTAGCTCACTTTGCTTGTTTCCCTCCTCAGTGTTTATCTCTTCTGTTGCCTTGCTTTCTAGGTCTGTGGTTAGCCATTTTACTCCCTCTCAGCCTTCATTTTATTAGGCTAAGTAAACCAGGCTTTTTTAGGCTCATCATTCACCCCGTGCTCCTAGTAATTCTTCTCGCTGCCTGCTAAAGCTTGCAGTTCAGTTGGAGCTGCAGCACTCCAGCATGCCCAAAACCCAGGCTTCACTGTAGATTAGCTCAGTTCATTTTTTAAAAGGTGATGCTTGTAATCACAGAATTTGCGTGGTATTAGCATGATGTTACAGAGAGATAATGCTAGTGCTGCCACAGAGACCCAGCATCGTCCTGTCCTTGCTCTCCGTTCCCTAGGCATGTGCCTAGTGCTGGTGTCACAAAGGTGGCCGATCTTTTATGTATTTCTTCATGTGAGCAGCTGTTAAAATAACACCAGCAGGCATTGTAAAATAATAATGAATAATAATGATCCCAGGAGTAACCTGCCCCTCCATTAGCTCAGCTGGAGGGTAGGATAAATTGTAGTACATTCTAGTTAAGAGTTTAAAGTCAGTGGGGGATACGAGACAACCCCACTCTATGCAGATGCTTCACACATGGATGTCTGCAAAGCTGTGTCTCTGCTGACTCGCCTGTTTAACAGGTGACTTGGCTGCCATGAGCACTCCCTGTTCAGCTGGTTTTGTGCTCCATTATCAAGGTGCGGGAAGAAATCAAGCACACGCTCTCCTTTCTGTGATCCGTGCTGCTAATGGATGCCTCATGGAAAATCTTTTAATGGAAAGAAATAGGCATAATCAGAGAAGCTCTTATGGACGTATCTTGGGGTCATTACTGGCCTTACTCATCTTTATCCCAGGACATCTGCAAATAGAAAGAGCTGTTACGAGTTACGTGCTGAGGCAGCAATTTCACAGGAAACAAAAATATTTGAGAATCAGGTCGAATGAGTGTAGAAAGCAATTTCCTGAAGTCTCTTCCCCAAAACAGTCTGTTTTACTTAATGTCCACTGATGGGGACTGTGTGCAGCATTTTTCTCGATTACTGAGTATGTATAAGGTGTTGTGAGGCCTTGCAGTGTTACTTGGATTAGACCAATACCATATGCATTTATTCTGTGCTGTCAGTGGTTGTGAGACAGCCAGACCCCACCCATATGTCAGCTGGCTATGTATTTTGTTTTGGTTTGGCTGCTAGGATCATGCACGGTACTCCCATCAGCAATGTAGCCAAACTGCTTCCAAATTAAAAAGAATTTCACATGTTCCTGAAGGAAATACCAAGAAGTAACATCTCTGATAATCCAATAAATGTCTTTTCCCCTGCTGATACTTCTCACTTCTCACATGGGAGAAGTATGAAAGAAGAGCACTTTTCTTATTCTAGGAATTTTTCAGTCATTGTGGAATCATAGAAAAGACATGTGGAAGAGACTAGTGAAATCTAATGAGGAATGAAAAACATGCCTCAACCTGGCAGCATCATGCATGAGGCCAGTAACAAATCATATGAGCACTTCAGTTAGCTTGTGCATGCCAATGAAATGTAGTTACTGTTTTTTTCTATCATTTATTTCACAGTTTTGCCTATCTCCTCAGCTGTAATTATCATTCCATCGGGGTTCTATCTAAGAAGGCAGAACCATCTGGGGAAATCAGTATTGCTTCACTCAGTCTCAGCTGGAATTAAAATGATCTTCTGTGAAGATGAAGAAGGAGGAAAAAAAATCTGAAATATATTGTCATGGGAATTAACCAGGGCTCTTAACCAGCATCTACAGTTCAATATGAGAAAGAAATTTTATTTAATTAGATACTGAAATGTACAGTAGCATTACAAAAAAAAGGAAGGAGAAAGTTTGCTTCTATTTTTATATAGCAGATATGCTGTCTTGAAATTGTGGTGCATGTATACTTTTATGAAAGCCAATGAATCGTCCCTACTTAAAAGATGACAGGATGAGGCCAGCATGTGTTAAAATCAGTGAAATATATTAATTCTCATTCCTAAAATATGACCTCATATTCCCAGGACTGCAGAATTGGAGGATGTGCAGTAAATTAGTCCAACAGCCTTTTACCTCTAGGTCTGGACCCTGCTTAGATCACTGGTTCAAATGAATCTCTGTCTTCATCTGAAGCAAGTCTCCTCTGAATATTTACTGACATCACAAAACTGCTTTGGCATCTGGCACAATTTGACATGATTAATTGTCACTGTTCAAAGAGAGCAGGGAAGCAGTTAGAGCAGAGCGCTCTTGTAGTGTCTGGGAGGCTGCACAGTGACTGCTAAACTCATGTTGTTGCTATTATCAGGCCTACACTTTCCAAAACACACGGGAAGGTAATATTAACAAAAGAAGTTTGTGTGTGTGTGGGTGAGGGAGAAGGATAATCAACAAACATGTTAGCAAGACACTGAGTTGTTCAAAACGACCATCTATCAAACATGATTCAGCACCGATGTCGTAAGTGACGCTGGCTGCTTATCATTTGAATGTGTCTCATAAAATTATCAGTGCAAAGAACGCATTGGCTAAATTATAGAATAAGATGAGAATTAAAGTCACATCGGGAAATAGTGTTAAATGAATAATTCTCTGAGTGCTGGAGCAAATGAAGCCTGGTGTTTTATGAATTTGTATCCCGTGTTTTGACAGGATAGGATTTATTAAAGTGTGAGTTTTCCCTCGTAGGATGTTTCTGTCATTTCTGTGCTGTGCAGATCCTACAGTACCTGGTAATGACTTACTCTGTAGCCTGTCCCTTGATGAGGACTACACAGTGTTTGTTGTCTATCTAGGCTCAGTCATCAAACATCTGGCAGTGCAGTATTGACTCTACCTGCGCAGCTGGGATAAGCTGGAATCAGAGTCTTTACTCAGTCCTGCATTTTTTTGATAATCTGCATTGCCCACGTGATTCTTGCTCTGGCTGCAGTGAGTCTGCAGAGAGGCAGACAAGTAAAGACCTGGCTGGGAGAAAAGCCCAAGCTCTCTGTCATACAGGCAGCATGGGTGCAACTTGCCCAGACCATTTAGCTCAGAGAACTCTAGCACAGCCTTTCTGTCAAATTTAGGTGAACCTACTCAAAAGATGGGGACCAATGGATTTTGTCAGTGCATAAGCCTTGTTTTCCAGTAAAAGCAGGTCAACCATTGTGCAGGAGCTGGGAGGAGCTCATATATTCCTGCTTGTGCCCTTTTTAATGAATTGGGGAATAGCAAATGATGACATCTGTCAGTTTCTGGAAAACAAATGTAAGACTCAGTATCATTAAAGCCTACATCGTGGCTGCTATCCAGTGTTAGAAAGGAAAATGTTTTAACTGATAAAAAAGCAAAGTAAGGAAGGCAATATCACCACCACAGTAAGGTCAGTTTTTATTTGTTTCTTTCTTGGCTGTTAGTTGATTTAGAGCTGGAAGGAGTCTGGCATTTCACTGCACAAGAAGGTCAGAACAAATGTCTGAAATTGTCAGCAAAAGTATGGATGTGGAAATAGTGTTTTCACCCATCAAATTTTACAGCAGCTGAACAGAACTCTCTAGAAACATAGGTGTCAAATTCTGTAGAGGAGCTTTCCTCTGCCAAAAACTCTAGCTAGCTGGCCTCAGCGGGTGTTCATGGCAGATGAAAACATCAGGGGAAAAAACCCCCACAGAAAATGATATTCCTAAAATTTGACAGTGATACAAGAATATTAATAGGCAGTGCTGTGTGTTAGGGACATTCACTTTTGTGCCTTTGTTTCCACTTGGTATTGTTTATAGTGGAAGCACTTAAAAGCTGCTTCTGTTTCTGAGGATGAATCTTCCTATCTTACTGTTGATTCAATAGCACTACAAGAAGCATAATAGAAGTGGGAGGAAAGAGCTCGTTCCTTCTTCTGCAGGTTCATACTGCCATTTCAGGTGGCTGCACTGTCTTCACCAGTACGTACGTGGGCATATCTCTCTCTGAATGCATGCAGGCATTTTTCCTTTTCAGGGTGAATGCTGCACTCACCTACTGTTTTGATGTGATTTGGTTTAAGTTTCAAAGTGATTTTATATTTTATGAAAGTATGCATTTATAAAAATACATGCCTTTATTAAAAATTAAAGAGATTTTTATTACATGTATTATCTGAAATGAGGTAGCACATAGCAGTGAATTCATTGAGCGCAGCACCTGTATCTCAGGGGCTCAGATGTTTAGGAAAGATGCTCCATTCCCTGAGCAGCTCAAAATCTAGATATATGCCCCAGATCAGGTATGACGTGGGGTGAGGGGAGGAAGGGCAGTGTATAGAAGTTAGACAGGGGTGTTACAACTATGGATCAGTGATGAAGCACAAAGAGCTATGCTTAAGAAGCTGAAGAATGAATGAATGTTTGTCATTAGCTCTTGTATTTGCAGCTATTCTGATCTCCCCTTGCCATTTACTCAGATAATCTCCTTCCTATTCAGTGTTCAGCTTGTTTTATTGTAGATCACACCTGATTTCTCTGGCCACCCGTCAGACCACCTGAGCCAGTGTGGACTGATTCTGACTTGTGAACTGATTCTGCTAGTTGCATTTTGAATGAGGCCACAGTGATAATTCCCAAGTAGGATTTGTTCTTCTGTTTTTTTTTCTTGCTTTTTTCAAACAAGCAGCTCCACGCAGCAGTGGCCTGCAAAACCACTGGCAAGTGAGCATGTTTAAAGAGGAGGGTCCACCCTTCTGAGCTTTTCTTTAAGTTCTGTGATGCAAGCTGCCCTCCTGTTAAGCAGAGTGATGGTGTACTTGATGGGTACTTTCTTTCCATGGTGGCTGGGCTTTATTTCAGGTGCAGTGCAACCATCAGAATGGGATAGTGTAGTTCAAGAGGGAATGATGAATGCTTTTAGATAGATGGTTCAGTCAGTTCCGAGATATTGTACAAGGATGTTTAGAACAGGATGTAAGAATATGGAAGGGGTAAACAAGTTATCTTCAGGATTTGAGATGGATTTTTGGGAGTGAAAGAGCAGCTCATTGTCCTGCACGTTTTATTTGTTTGAAAAGAAGTTGTTCTGGTGCTTACACGTTTTGAAGACTTGTTCTCCAAGTCCCATACATAGAGACTATAAGCTCTTCCTTGGCTTGGGAAAGCCAAAGGTCTGTATTTGCAGAGAACAGCACTGGGAGAAGTATAGCAGGTCTTGAGAGCCATACTACAAACTTGAAGGAGGTTCTGTAACAAGGCTAAAGCAGGCTGAGGAGCTGATAACCGGAGTGTTACGTACGTGGATAGCTCACATGTGTGAATGTTCAGAGACACCCCCAGCATGAACACACTCCCTGCAAGCAGGGAAGAGACAATCTAGAACTGCTGATGAGGTACTCCCCTGACTTTCAGTGCTTGTCACATTAAAAAGTGCTTTTTTGGAACCACCCCCTTTCTGTCTTATTTCTTCTTCCAGGTTTGGGTTTGGGTGTGATCTGTGATGGCAGCATATTCTGGCAGAACAGCTGACCTCTCAGTCCGTTTTCAGAATGAAAATGTCGTGAAAGCAACCCAAAAGACAGCAACTTCGAAGTATGCAATTTGGAACAGAGTTTATTAATTGTAGACTGGTGTTTCCTACTGAGTTTTCTATGGATTTAAAGTGAGTTTGTGCAAAATTGACTGTAGGATAGGACAGATTTCCATTGATCTACACCATGTAACTGTTTGGCTCAAGCAAGCAACTGGTTGGTGCATCTGACAATGCAATATTCACTTGCTACACCGTGGTCACTAAGAGATCTTGGTCATTAAAGCTTATTCAAGCAAAACACTGTGTGAGGGCCCAATAAGCCTTAATTGCCCTGACCAGCTTCACCTGGGACCCCCCACCTGGCACCCACCCCACACTCCACCCTCTTCTCGTTAGTGCAGGAGCTCTATTTAACCTGTGCTCTGAGTTTTGCTCCCGGCCTGAGTTGTGCTTTAGGTGTACTGGTTTCTGCTCATTACTTGTTCTTTGGATTTGCCAAATTGTTGTCTTGTTTTTACCTGAAGTGTCCATGGGATGTCTTGCTTTTGCTGTTCCTGCTTGCCTGGCTCTGGTGCTATGGGGCTGAGTCTTGTTGGTGGGGTTGTTGCATAGCCTGTGTTGTGGCTCCCCTCAGCTTGTCTTCTCTCTTAGAGCTGCCCTACTCTTGCTGTTCCCTGTAGGTAGGAAGCTCCACATGACTTATCTAATTGTATGTATTTTCGATGTTGTTATTCTATTCTAAAGAACTTCTGTAAAATGCAGCACAAATTAAAGGGTTGTAACAGCTAACAGGATACAAGCCAGGCTCAAGAGTAAAGTTACCTCCTCCAAAAAATTATGACTGTTATTTTCAACAAAAATCAAAGTAGTTTAAAGTAGTAATGCATGTAGTTAGATTCTGTTAAGACAGCTGAAAGGGTTAGCAGTGGAAATTGCTGTGGAAAAAAACCCCTCTAGCTGCTGATGCTTACTTTTAAAAATTAATTTGGAGCAGGGTGGTTTCATCTTGTTTGAAATGCAAACACTAATTGTAGCTGCTTCATCATTATTGTTTTCTGTTATTATTATTGATTCTCTAACTGCACTAGCCTAGTTACAGAATTATCTGGCTGTGTGCTTTCTGAATGATAAGCAGTGTCACCTACCCAGCTTTGCAAAAGGGGAAGAGAAACAAGGAAAAACTTCTTTTATGCTTTGGGAGGTGGAGGAGTCTGTCTGGCTCTGCAGAGACCCAGGAGCTCTGTGGGTGTCTTTCTGCTGCTGTGATGCTAAAGCAGTCACTGTTATGTATCTATATAGGCCTGTGTGAAGAAAATGGGGCTGGCTAGGCGAGGCAGGGTACAAGGTATGCTCAGCTGAAGTATTTGCATTTTATTCACCCCCTGTTACATTTCCCAAACACTGAGCCCAGGCTCAGTGCACCCGTGGGCAGGATGTAAAAGAGGAATGAGATGGGATGGCTCTATGCAGAGGGCTTCTCGTGGCCAGATTGCTGGTAGTGGGGGAGGAGAAGAGGGAATGCTTAATTCTACTCAATGTAGCTTTTCCAAACACAGGAGGGGCTCCCCAGCCGTTTTAGTCCAAGTACGAAGTTTGGGGCCCAATAGTGTCTCTGAACACATGCTGTTTTCATAGGTTGCAGTCTTCTAACAATTTATTAAGTGGCAGATTTACTTGCAGCAATATAGATATGATTGCCAAAGAACATAATTTAGCATCCTTCACTGAGGACTCTTGGTTTTAATGCTTCTGCTATTCAGCACCACTCTACTGTCACATCACGAAAACCCTTCAGTAACTGCTTGCACAGTTTGGAGCCACCATGAACCAACTGAGTAAGAAATCATCCACGAAATGCTGAGTGTATGCTTAAAGCATCAAAGTCTGTTCAGGAAATTAAACAGCCTGTGGGCTTTGCTGGATTTATTCTTTTTGTTTGTTTGGTTTTGTGTGTTTTTTTTGGCTTTTTGTTGTGTGGTGTTTCTGGTTTTGTGGGTTCCCCCCCCCCCAAAACCAAAAAGGAAGTTGCCTTAGGAATCAAACACAGTTATCCCAAAATCATCTGTGGTTTACCAACAAAGAGAGATGACAGGCCAAATTATGCTTGCTTCTTTCCTGTTACCATGAGCAAAGTGCCTAACCACAACACTCAGCCTTGTGTTTATTTGGTTGCTTCAAAATGATGTGACAGAAAGCAAAGTCTATATGGAACCATTTACCAATTCTGTTGTTGGATTTAATAAATGCAGTTTGAGCTTACATTCCCTTGCTGGTTTATTTTGGGGAATTGCCCACCACTGTGAAATCTGAAACTTCAAGAGAAGAAACTATGAAAGGGAATATCTAATTTCTTTACTCTAGCTGCTGTTTCATTGCCTCAATTAATCTACATTTGCAAGTCCCTCAATTTATGGAAAATTATTGGAGTGGCAATGTGCACTATGCATAGCTGAAAGCTGGATTTTAATAAATGTGGGCTATTTAGTACATAGACATAGGCTGGCCTTTGAAATCCACCAAGGCTTGTCCAGCCTGCTCTGAATAATTTTAAGAAATTGGTGCATAATTAATAAAAAATGCTATCAGATCTTTTGCCTGGGGGCTATCATCCTTATTTCCAGCAAATATGAGGTTTGTACAACAGTCTGGGTTAAAATTTCTGAACTTCTCCTCCTCCTTTAGACTGGCTCTGCTCTCACACTAGTATGATTTATCTCTGCAAAATATAAATTGATAAACAGAGAACAGTTTTTCAATAGTACATCTGAACTAGAAATATAATTATTTATATAATAGTGGTAGTGTCAGGAATGTATTTCAAACAATGTTCCTTGGCTCAAATTCTGATTTCTGTTTGCTGAAGTAAAACTGCAGCTTGGAAGAACTATCTGAAGGATTTAATGCGGGATGTTGTCCTCGTCCCTAAAAGCTTGGGTGTAATACTTATATCAAATTTGTAATTAGGTGATTTGTCATAAGGCCTTGATTGTTATAGTTACAGTTACTGTGGTCAGTTAGCACTGGCTATTAACTGGACTTTGTTCTCAGGGTAAATGAGAATGCAGGTCTGTGTGCTGGTTTAGCCCTCATCTGCCCAAGGAGAGTTTTTGTAAGCGAGCAGTGTGACATGAAAAGAGCCTGGGAGGCACTAAGTTGCAGGGAGGTGAGTGTCTCACTGTACTAATAGCTGAATAACGATGTTTCCACAACTTCGTGGGACCCGTTCTGGCTTGAATCACCTTGTACCTATTCACATTCAGCTAATGTATATTGAAAAGCGTTAACCAGCATTGTACTCCGCTCCTCTTGTAGAGAGGGGTGTGTGTGTGGAGGTGAATTTTAAAGGATCTCTTGAAAGTAATGAGATGCAGAAAGCATGATGGTGAGGGGGAAGAAGAAAGTTTTAGCTAAAGGTACCTCATGGGGAGCGGGTGGACAGGCTTGTCTGGATTGCAGATCAGATGGGGAAACAGAGCTGATTCAGTAAAGACCTTATTTGCCCTGCTCTAAATATTTGATTGCTTACACTTAATAATAGACATCATAGGTCTTTTTATCCATACAAGTTGAAATGCTCTACAGAAATGGTCAGAATGGAGAAGGAAGAGGAGGAAAGAGATATTTACTTCTATATATCTACCAAAATTCCCTTTTTGGGTATGTAATATGTAAATATAGCTTAGATATATAAATTTATATAGCAATATGAATCCATTATAAAAATGTATAATCTTCATGTGCTGTTTGGTTGTTAATCTCACTGAGTCATTCTTTTAATTAATTATAGAAAGGAATGTATCTAATTGTGGAAAATCTGGAAGTGGAATAAATCTGAATGTGAAATAAAGCGAACCCCCGTGCCGGAGGGAACTGTGGCCCAGCCCCGCTGGCTGTGTCCATGGCGCTGTGCTGGGCCCGGCCAGGCATCCCCCTTGCTGACAGTCCTGGGGCCCAGATTTCCCCTGCCTGTCACTTAAATTTCCACGTAATTGTTAGAGAAAGGCTTCTGTCATGCTCCTGAGGCTCAGTAGGAAGTGACTGTGCTCAAGTAAAAGCAATCAGATGTTTTTATCTGGAAACCCCTCGCATTGCCTCCATGGTGGGTTTTATTATGTCCCAGCACTTGGCCTTCCTTCAGCAGCTGAATGATGGATCAGGATGTTTTCCATAGGTAGTGCCACCGATTTCAATTAGACCATCTGAAAGTGAGTATAGACTTTGCATGACAGAGTATTTTTTAAAAAATGTTATTGTATAAATGTATATTTAAAAAAGGCCCCAGTCGGAAACCCTTAACAGCTGATAGAGCACATAAAAGTAAAGGGGAGGGAGAGAACATCAAGCCAAGATGGCTCTCCATGAATCTCCCACTTAATGTTACACCTCCCTCATTTCCAACTAGTAACCCATAGGCCACCAATAGCTTCCTAACCCATTGTGTAATCTTAGCTTTGTAGGTTTCTAACTGGAAAGTATAATTTTAATGCCTGCTTCTCCTGTTCTGGTGCCTCAGGACATCGATGGCTGAGCAACCTTTTCCAGATTTACAGCGTGAAGCTGTTAGTATGGGTCTTTGCTTGACATTTGCTTCTGTTTTAATCGAGTTTTTTTCCAATGTCTACAACTGGCAGAGGGAAAGGCGGACTCTGCTCCCGGATGGGCAACCGCCTGTCTGGGAGCAGAGTCCGCCTTTCCCTCTGTGCAAAGTCATCTCTGGAGGATTAAAGCACTGACTGCCCCAAGTTAAGCTGCTCTCCAAATTGTAAAACTGTTTATAGTCTACCAGCTATCTGCAAAGCCTCTAGTAACTTACAGAAACAGGCAGAGATATTTTGCAAGTAGGAGAGGGAATTTTATGCAACCGGTCTTGACCAAGAACTATAGTTTTATTTAAATTAGCTTGCTTTTTTTCCCCCCTCCTTCTCTTGACTTCTCTCCTGTGCTTTGCTCAGACTGCATTGCCTTTCTCGCTGGTTATGAGACCCAACCCATATTATACCCGAAAACAACACTGGTAAAGTCTGTCGTGTTAACTGCACCACTAAATAAACGAAGTCTTAATATTTGATGTTTTTAGTCAAAGTTTAGTGGTTGAAATGTCAGCCTTGTAGCTCGTTAAGCTCTTCAGGGGTTCAGAGTTTATAGGAAAAAGGTGATGACTTTCTTCTTGATTAAAAATGAACTATTTCAGCCTTGGAAATGTCTCCTTAATTAAAAAGTAAATCATGTTATATGTTCGCCAAGATGAACTGATAATAATTAGAAATTATTATTTTATTACCTTACATATCAATAAAATGGCATAGTATTTGTGAGTGGGAAATCAAAAAAACCTTAACATCCTGTCTCAGTGATAGGCTTTTTAATGTCTATAAGCATAGGCATTACTTTTGTGTCTATTATGGCTTAATGCTTTTATTATCTCTAACGTCTTATAGAAATAAAAAATTATTTTCCATCATGTATAAAATATTATTCTGTAATAAACCTTGACTGTGCCATTAAATCTTCAGGAGCTATTAACTACTTTTATAGTAACAGAATTTACATTTGGGCATACTGTAGCTGTTAGCTCAAGTACAGGACATTTGGGGGTTGGTCATAACTCCATAATAAGATTTTTGTCTCTTTTCTCGGTATTAGATATTGTCCAGCCTGCAAATGAGGTGACAGCGCAGAGCTGTATCAGTAAATGCATACAGGTGCAGTAGGACTGCTAGTCTTTCACCAGTTATTCATTCCAAAGCAATTCTGGGGGCTGTTCAAAAGCATTTAGCCTGAGGTGTCTGAGCTCATGGGTCAGTCTTGTATGAAGACTTACGCAAATGTGGAGATGTGTTATGCAGTCAAATTGGAGAATATTGTTCTGTAGTATTTTGAAAGTGGATACTATAAGAACTGTAACTAAAGTGTGGAGTAAACTACCTGTCTACCCAAGTAATGTAGGGATATGGAATTTATTCAGCTAAATTAGGTTTCAGAATCGGGAGACTTTTTGGTGCAAATGATGCACACCAGGGGAGATAACCCAATTTTGCATAGCAGGAGGTTTGGATAATGAGAATCCAGATAAACAAGTCCCCAGTGCACTATGTGTTGTACTTAAATACAAACTTGTGTCCCTACCACATTTTCTAAATAACTGCTGCTCGTGCTAATTATCAAAATGACAAGGTTTCTGTATGGAGAAAAAGCATTTCCTCTACGCTCCCTTCTGTATTCTGTTGTGAAGTCATCGTGATCAAAACTGATGAGATTATAGGTGTTTTTGACAGTAAGGGTAAAGTCCTAAACTTCATATCCTAATTTCTTCGCAGAATAAAGAACAAAGTAAAACCTGGTCTAGGAGAGACACGTTGTTGTTCATAACTTTCCATAATTAGCAAACACAACAGCGATAAAGGAAATTGGGCAGAGTAAATTGCTGTTTGTTTCAACTTTCTCTTCATTCAAGCATGCCCCAGCATGGTATACATTCTTTCAGTGTGAATTTTCATTAGTGATGCCAAGAGATTTCAACAGAACTAAATGGTAACTTCTAATGTCTCTCAAGCTTAAACCAATTTCTCAGTCTTCTGAATTTGGTCAACATAATCCCTTCCAGGGGCTCCTCAAGGCTTGGGAGGGGTTATGCAGAGAAAAAAATCTGGTCCCTGACCTATAAGTGACTCATAATGTCACAGATAGCAAGCCCACTGAAACATACTCAGAAGCTGAAAACTGAACTCGCAGGTAGTAATGTCAGATGCAATGTTGTGCTTGTATAAACTTATGTAGGTAAAATCAACTGAAAACTGATGTATTTCAACTTCAGTTCTGTCATCTAAAAAGGATTTTTTCCTATTTGAAAGAAGTTGGTTTTTAATTTTTTTTCTTTTTTCTTTTGATAGCAGAGTAAGGAGAAAACATGCATCTGTGATGCAAGATAGTCACAGTATAGTAAAGGGCTGCTGAAGCTGCACAGCATTTTAATAAATCTGTGTTCCAGTCCTAGGGGTATTTGAAGTAGAATCTTGGTCTCGGTGGCCTTAGGAAAAAGCGAGTGTCAGATGCAATTAGGCTGTTTCCCGTTTAGTAGAATTATTACCTGACTTTTACTGCAGCTTAATATTTAAGCATCCTTGGTGACTGCTTAGTGTGGGTGAGGGATGGGGGTAAAGCTAATAGAGGAGTACAAATGGGAATACACTGGCCCCGTTCAGCCTTTCCCAAAGCGCTCTTCATGTTTAGGAGCTTGAGCAAGGAGAGTGCTGAAGGACCCAGTAATCCTTCCTGCTGTCACGTGGAGCTGGACCATGCCACTTCATGGAAATAAACTGGTCTTGTGAGATGGCACATGTCTACGTGCAGGGGTAGAGTTTTCCCTGGAGACAGAAGGGGTGGAGAAGCAGGGAGATGGATGGTTTGGTTCTGCAGCATCTGACGTGTAGCACTCCCTATCACTAAAACTGTGTCTGTGCCAAAAGTCACGTGTGTCAGGTGATGATCCCAGAAATTCTGTCCAAAGCCAACACCAATGTTATTATTTTCCAATTTTTCTGAACCTAGTGCTCTCTATTCTCCAGTGTACTGACTGGGAAATTAGTTGCTCCCATATGACTTTTGAATGGTTTTGAAATCCAGTGTCTTGGTTTTTTGGAAACTGAATAGCCGAAAATGTAAAGGATATTGAACTCTCCTGATCTGTCAACTTGTATATAATTCCAGTAGATAGTCTGTGTGAGCTAAATGACATAAAATTATTCTTTTTTTTTTTGCATTGATGAAAGGAATCTCAGCATTCATTTTATGTATGCTTGTTACCCGTTCAGATGCTATTGAGTGTTTTGTAGCTTAGGAATGTCTGAATTAAGCTCAGCTGGGCATGCTGGGTTTTCTGTTTCATAGCTATGTGTCAGCAAATGGAGTAAACCTCAAACTGACTTCAGTATGAACAAAATTCTGACTCTGTGTATTAATATGGTAGACTTAGGTAGTGGTGGCAACTGCCCTGGTTTATATTGCAAAAACAGCTATGTCTTGCTCTGCTGGTTTCTGCTAGCTATAAGATTCTGACCTTTTAAACTTCAGTGTCGAAATTTTCCAGGTGTCTCCCCAATTTACTTAAGCTTATTCACAATTTAAGTATGAAAAGTATTTGCTAACAATTTTGGAGAAAGAATACGAAAAGATGTTTACTCCATTACACACACACACATCAGTATCTGCCTTGTTTATCTCTTTATCTGCAACTCTAATGTTTTAAAATAGTAGGCATTTTTGGCTTTTAATTCTTCTGTGGAGATATGTGCCTCTGAGTGTCCTGGTGAATATGTCTCTTAAATAAGACTGAGACACTTAAAATGCTGTTTGAGTATGCCCTGCACAAATTCACCTGTAGTTTTGTAGCATTATTAATAGAAAAGGTGGGATTTGCTATAATGAACTAAGGAAACTTTAGCCTTTTTGTTATCATGGCTTGCAGTGTGCACTCTGTCCCAGGAGATACAGCTAAATTCAGGAATATTCAGAATATTTTAAAGTATGCAAGAAGAGGGAGACGCTAAGAAGTCTGAAAGGCCAATAGCTTGCTTAGCACATCTGCTGTGCTACAGGCATTATGTGTAGGCGCCATATCTTTGTCATTAACCTAATATGACTTATGGATACAAGTTGCCCAGGATTGGCACACTTGGCTTCACTATGCCTTTACGATAATAGACCACCTCCTTCTACCTTTTCAAGGAATGAAGCCAAGGAATTCTTCGGGAAGATGTGGGTCCCTCTCCTATTTGTGAGTGGCAACATGTGAATGGAAGCCATAGCTACTTTTGCTGAGGGAGCTTGTGGCCTCGAAGTTGTTATGGAAATAATAAGATGACATCCCTTCTGAAAGGTGAAAATCATGTGATTGCTCTTTGAAAATGACAGTTATTCTGTAGTCTCTGTGTAGAGTGTTAAGCTTTTATGAGGAATAAAGAAAAGTAAAACTAATCCTCTCCAAAATACTACGCTGATTCATGTGTCTGGCTTTATGTAGGTTGTTTGGAAAAGTAAATACAATCTCATACTCTGTGCACCTGTATTTCCTGAAGGGCCAGCTTAACTGTTCTCATTCATAAATCAATTTATTTGTTGAATTCTCAAGAAAGTAATTCTTTAGGTAAAGTTTTATTTTGGGAGGCTCTATGCCATTCTCCAGGCAAAACAGAAGCCTTTAAGCCTTACTTTAAATGTAACAATCAATATGTTCTATATTGTGTTATGTTTAATGTCTACATAATATAAAAAGGCTGAAAAATTAGGGCCAGATTCTTCACTGGTGTATTTGATGCATTTCTTGCCTCAGCACTCCCATTGCTTTAACTGAGAAAGTTAGTATGGAGGTCCTCCCATGGTGCGAGTTCAGTTCCAGTAAAGTAAAAAGCCTACATGTGATATCGGCATCTGTATTGTATCTTCTTCTGCTTCTTGCATGGGTTGTATTGGCCCACTGATAATATTTCTTGGCACCTCTGGTGCCTGTCCATTTTTTTATTGTTTTGAAATAAGGAAACTGCAGTATTGCTCCCACCTCACCCTGAGATTTCACTCCCAAAAAACTTTGATTTATTCCCAAATTAATCTAGTGCCATCATCCCTTTCAGGCATCACATAAACCTACACAATGAACACAACTTGGTGTTTATCTGCTTGTTACTCAAGTAAACTTACTGCAGAATTTGTAGTCTAGTTGCTATGTTTAATGTGCTTCCTTGTTTCTTGCCAAGACACTTTTATCAAATTTGAGCACTCATTCAGAGTATGAATTGATGGGTTTAGGTACCAATGATAAAGTGTGTGCTTTGATCTCATCGTTTAAATATTCACAGCCTTGTAATGCTTGGCATTTTAATCACTGGTCAGTAGTGACATAGTAGGTGATTTATGATTAAGAATGCAGCCAATTCTGCATTAAAATTCATGTCTACGTAGATACTTTTAAAATAATTCCCTTAAACGATTGGGTTTGCTGTTACCGGCAAAGAGACGTAGAGTGATTGTAGGGTAATTTATGTGTGCACAATATTCTCTTCATACAGAAACTTTCTACATATAGAAGCAAATTTTATGACAGCTGTAGTCATTTAGAAGTGAAGACAGTTTCTTACATGAAACATAAATTTTGTGTTTTAAATGCTAAGTAGCTTTCCATGTGGTTTGTTTGTGGAGGTTTTTTACCAGCTAAAATGTAAGCTACTACATAAATACTTGTTCAGGCTTAGTTGCAAAGTGACAGAGCAATGTTTCATGTACAGTACTTTATTGATAGAACAATTTGATTGAAGTCTATAGGGCAACTCTGACGATGAAAGGAATTATTTCAATGCTAGCATCTCTTCCAAGGGGATTTCAAGCACTTACTGTCTTTTCAGCCGTAGCTGAATAACGTGGCATATACATACCTTGTATGGAGATGCATTGTCTTTCAGTTTTGGTATTCTTGATGGTATTTCTGTCCTCTTGTGAGATGTTCAGGAATGTGTGAAATTTCCAGATTCTTTTTTGAATGAATCTGGAAGTCTGGGAAATCCATGTGTGTTTCAAAGTAATGAGTAAGAGTTTAAGCTCTAACATGAGCTTTCTGCTTCATTTGTCATTTTCACATTTCACTCTCCCATACACAGTGGACCTGTGTCTGATACTTAAAACCAAAACATCTCACTGGGAGACATAAAGAGAATAAATGAAACATCTTGTTATTGCTCTGCACAAACTATGTCTGTCAAGGGCTGTAGATAACTGTCTTACCTTCTTCAGCTATTCCCTTAAAGAGTGCTTCATAAATGTCTGTACTGCAAATCAAGGGAAAGGGTTATCTTTTCTGGTGTGACACTGGGGTACTGGAATCCAGTGTTTCAAGTGTTCTCTGCCACAAATTATGGGCTGACTGTGATCAAATAATTGCAACTATATTTAATTTCATATAAATAGTAGGGACTGTTACGTGAGTATAATAATTTGACGGTTCGACTGTGACAATCTGTGCTTGAAGAGCTCTGATATTATGGAGTAAAAACTGTTACATAAATTCAAATGGGAGAAGGATGACTTATTAATAGACCTTTTCAGTGTAAGCTTGAGACAGGTGTATGTGCTCAGCTAAGCTACATAAAGCAATTCATGGGCAGCCATGATATAATGACTTGATTGCTGATATGTATGAGGTTTATAATACTGTACCACATAACCCACATACATGGACTCAACTCTGTCTCCATCTTCTTCTTTAATTATTCATTCCATTAAAAAAATTGCTTTTTTGCAAACCAATATTTAAATATATCTTTATTATCTGATTAACATTGTAACACGTCTTCTTCTTTGGCTGCAAATAGTAAGGAAATCAAAAAAAGCACTGGCTGCATAGAATTTAAAACAAAACATTCCAAAAACTTAGTGTTTCCGTATGTCACTTATGCCAAGATACCTGATAGAGTGATCTGGCCTGTTGAAATGACAAATACAGCTCTGAGTTAAGGAGGTTCACCACTTTTTGGAATTATCCAAGGATGAATAACTTAGGAGAAAAATGAATATGAAAGAATGGTAGTACTGAAAGATCTCTAGGCCACAAAGCAAGTAGGAGGGTTCCTTACATGTATGCTTCCTATTTATGAATGTCTTAATTATATGAGAGGAGAAGTTGCATCCCTGAGTCAATGCACTCTGAATTATTTTCTCTTGTGCAACAGTCAATTTTATGATCAACTGTCCTGTCTCAAAGTACATAGCAAGATGAGAGAAGATTTTTATGTGTAATCTAAACTCTCCCATCTGGGTGACTGCGTTCCTGATAGTTCCATCTTTCCTGGGGTAACTTGGCTGGGAATTGCTATCACTGACAAGATAAACTAGTGCTGGATAATCTTGCAGCAATTATGAAAGTCTTTTCTGATATCAGACAGTCTTTTTTTTCCTTTCCCACCGGCAAATGCACTTTAATACATGAGATTATTTACAGAATCTGCAACACTCCTGGATTCTGCTCACAGAATGAGAAAGTGGAAAAGCACCCACAAAGCAGCTGTTGACTAAACAGCCCCTTTCACCCTTCAGAGCTCTCCTGTTGCTTTGATGGAATATGCGATGGATGGACAAGGCTTGCAGAAAGAAATAATCAACTCTTGGCTAACTGAGAAGGAGACTCTAACCTCAGTTTCAGGAGATGTTTTTGAGTCAACACTATTATCTTTGTAAGGCTGTAACAGCAGCATGTTTCACAGGGTCATGTGCTCTGTCACCCTCAAAGTAAAGAAATTTTTCCTCATATTCAGATGGAACTTTCCATGTTTCAGTTTGTGCCCATAGACACTCGTCCTGTCACTGCGTACCACTGAGAATATTCTGGCCCCATCCCCTTGACACCCACCCCTAACGTATTTGTAAGCATTGATAAGATCCGCCCCCCAGTCTTCTCTTCTCCAGACTAAACAGACCCAGCTCCATCAGCCTCTCCTCATAAGACAGATGCTCCAGTCCTCTGATCCTCTTTGTAGCCCTCTGCTGGACTCTCTTCAGTAGTTGCTGGTCTTGAACTGGGAGGCCCAGAACTGCACACAGTACTCCACGTGTGGCCTCACTAGGGCAGTGTAGAGGGGGAGGATAACTTCGCTTGACCTGCTGGCCACACTCTTCCTAATGCACCCCAGGATACCATTGGCCTTCTTGGCCACAAGGGCACATTGCTGGCTTATAGTGAACTTGTCCACCAGAACTCCCAGGTCTTTCTCCACAGAGCTGCTTTCTAGCAGGTCAGCCCCCAGCCTGTACTAGTGCATGAGGTTATTCCTCCTTAGGTGCAGGACCCTACACTTGCCTTTGTTGAACTTGATTAGGTTCCTCTCTGCCCAGCTCTCCAGCCTGTCCAGGTCTCTGAATGACAGCACAGCCTTCTGGTGTATTGGCCACTCCTCCCAGTTTTGTGTCATCAGCAAACTTGCTGAGTGTACACTCAGTCCCTTCATCCAGATCATTGATGAATAAGTTAAACAGGACTGGACCCAGTACTGACCCCTGGGGAACACCACTAGCTACAGGCCTCCAACTAGACTCAGCACCACTGATTACAACCCTTTTAGCTCTGCCATTCAGCCAGTTCTCAATCCACCTCACTGTCCACTTGTCTAACCCACACTTCCTGAGCTTTCCTATGAGGATGTTGTGGGAGACAGTGTCAAAAGCCTTGCTGAAGTCAAGGTAGACAACATCCACTGCTCTCCACTCATCTCCCCGGCTGGTCATGTCCTCATAGAAGGCCATCCTGCAGGTTTAACATGGTTACTATCAAGAGCTCTGCAAATACTTGAGACAAAACTGACCTTTGGGCTTGGAAAAGCCTGGGGGTTCTGGACTTGCTTGATTGTGGAAAAAATGTAAAAGAAAAGTCAGCCCTGTTTTGATAGATTGGTCTGTAACTCTAGCCTTTTAAAGATCACCTTGGAAAAAATGGTCAAACAAATCAACTGGTCAGGAAGAAGCAAGTGCTACAACTCTGTAAGGAGAAAACTTTTATATAAAATTTTTTTAAAAAAAGCTTTATGATGTAAAACTTGCAGGTGATCTGAAGTAGCAGGAAACAAACGGAAGAGAGGCTAGTGTAAAGTGAGAAAGTTTCTGAACCTGCCTGGCGTTAATTGCCTTTCTGCTGACTCATGCAGGATCTGTGTCTCCTTCAGTCTTATTCCTTGCTGTTTCGGAAGATACTGTTCCAGAGGCAGATAAGCTTGCTTGTCTTTACTCCTAACCTGTAGTAGTTCATGAGAACTTAAGAAGTTTGTTGGTGGTTAGCAGTAAGGCTTGGTTTTGTTTTTCCCCTAGTATTTGGAGTTAATGCCTTTATAAAAATCATGGTTAGACTGCAACTTTTCAGAAGTTTATGGGTATCCTGACTGATGCTTCTTTGAGATGTGTTATAGCAAAGCCAAATAATCACAAACAGTATATACTGAATGTGCAGGGTATTTCCACGCTGGGAATTAAAAATCTTTTGAGTTCATATATGGTAGGTGCTGCAGTGTAACTACCTGGTGGAGTCATTGCAAGGCCTGATTAATGGTACAGATTTTTTACACCAGAATTTGTTACTCCTGTATGTTGCACTCTGTTTTGTGGTGGAAATGTTTCACAGGCCATAAAGCTGTCCCTTCTTCCAGCTGCAATTTTTGAAAAATCATCGCTTGCTGGAGCTTTGGCTCTGCTCTCGCTGGAGGATTTTCCACATTTTGGATCTGTTTAGATGTTGCAAGCCCATTGAAAACGTCTGCTGTATAGTGAGGGCTCTGTTAAAACTTGGATGTATCTGGAGTCTTTATCTGTTTGGTATGACCCTCAACACAAAGTAAACATGGCACCTAAGCAAAACATCAGAAAAATTTACATGGTGGCTCTTTGATAGCTTGGCTAAGGAAAAATAACCCTTTGCTGAATATGCCTATGCAGATGCCAGAGATCTCTTCTAACATTTGGAGGATTAAACAATAGGTGAGATGGAAATGGTCTTCCCCTTCCCTCCCAAATATAAATGTTTTTACTGGGGCAGATAAACTTTTTGTATTACTAAAGGTGACATGCTGAGTCTCATTGAGAGGGATGCTTTATTTAAAGCAGTGTTTCATAAAAAAAGATTAATTTCTCAGAGGCAAAAAGCAAAGCTTCCTGAAAGAACTGTGATGTTGATCCAATTCCATTACTTTCAAGTTTTTGATGCCTGCTGAAGCGCTATGTTGCCTCAGAAGCAAAAAGAAGGGACTTTGTCACAGATTGTAAAGAAGTTGTGACATTTCTCAATTTCATAATAGTTTCTCAGAAATTCCAGCATTAACTCTTTTATGCTATCATACATCTGAACTGAAAACACCCTTTGTTCCCTGTGCCAATTATCTTTTTAGGGTTGATCAGTTGCTACAGCTTGGTGCATCCCACAATCTCTTGATTCCTAGGAATATGTTTAGCTTTACTGTGCTCTGTACAAAAATTTCAGCTCAGCCTTTCCTAGTTTTAATTATTGTCTTTTGCTTCACTTAGTGGATTTTGCAGTAGCATAGCTGATACTAATGCAATTAAAACACTTAAGTATAGAGGAGCTCATATTCCAGAAAAAGTTTTGAATAAGCTGAGAAGTGAGGCTGATATTTTTACTCTTCTAGTAACAGGATGGAGATATGCTATTGCATTGCAGATTCAGTAGTAATTATTTACACTGATGAATGGGGAAATGGGGCAAAATGTTCTGCCCCAGGCTTTTACTGTAACTTCTCTGAGGCTCAGCAAAATAACTGTTGTTTCTTTTTCATGAAGAGAAATGCAGATGATGTGACAAAACGTGACTAGGGAATAAGGCTGTGACATGATCCTATCTGTGAGGAAACCAGCAGAAATCAGGGTAGGATGTTCCCCAGAGGGCCAACCAGTGCAGCTCTGCTGGCTTCCAAAGGCATGAGTCTGTACAGGAGATGTGACAATCTGGCTCTAGGCTACTGAAGTATGGTCTTAAAAGTATGATCCTTATTTTCTTCTTTCATGAAAAAGTCATTCTTCTACAGAAATTTCTATTGTTTTGGTGTTAGAAAATGAGGTGGTTTTGAGTAACGCTGGTGTTTAGAATCATAGAATGGTTTTAGTTGGAAAGGACCTTTAAGATCATCAAGTCCAACTGTTAACCTAGCACTAGCAAGTCCACCACTAAACCATGTCCCTAAGCACCACATCTATATGTCTTTTAAATATCTCCAGGGATGGTGACTCCACCACTTCCCTGGGCAGCCTGTTCCAGAGAATCTGTTGTAATGAACAGGTGAGGCTTTTATGTGCTTCCAGGGAAAACTTAATGAGTGGAGGAATAATGTGGAGGAGGAAGAGTGTTGTTCCTCACCAAGGCAAGTCAGGTGTTGCTGCTTTGATATTGGGAAGGGATGTTGCATGGGGCTACAGACAGAGACACAGAGGTGCCTGAGCTAGTGGAGCTGTTCACTGGAGGGTAGAGAAGCAGTGCGCAGCTGCATTAAGGACTCTGCAGAGCTTATTGGTTTTGGTGTGGATTTCTATGGCTCTGCTAATGCTGGTGCCTGAACTTCAATGCACTGCTCCGTGGATGCAGCAGGTCACTGCTAACACTGAGGTCAGACAAAAAAATTTCAAATCTATGGCAGAGCACAGAAGAGAGTGCTGTGACTGCTACATGCTTTAGGTTGTGTCAGCTGTTGCAGTGTGTGAACCCTGCAGGTGTTTATGTGCGTACCCCACACTGTCCTCTGCAGCAACATGTTATTGGTGCCAGTTCTCCTGAGGAGAGGAACAAGTACTGTTGTAGATCAGATATTGTCTAAAACCTCAGAAATGAGGAAAACATAAATAGCTCATCCAAGGTCAATATAGTGTATCAGCTAATTGTGAGTTGGAGACAACTTGACTTAAAGCTAAGGGGAGACTGAGTAATTCCAGTATGAATCCAAACTAGGTGAAGAGACAATACAATATCAAGTCAAATTAAGAAACGTCAAGAGGGTAAAGGAAGGGGTTATGACTTCTGGTTTTTAGAATGATTATATATTTAAATAGTTATGGGGTGTGTGTGTTGTGTTTTTTTTTTTTCTTGGAGTAACTGCATCAGACTATGAGACAAAGCAGGTGAAAAATGAGTATACATTAAGAATAGACTAGCAAATAAAGGAATTCTATTGCATCTTCCAGTATATCCTTGGGAATGCAATACTCTGGTGGTCTCAAGAGCATGAAATGGCATGGAGAAGAAAACTCGTGAAAAGACAGGAAAGTTTGAGAACAACAACTGAGAAGAGAGATAATAGATATCTGAAAGAGAATGTTCTTTCTATAAAGTAGGAATTAATAGTCAGATTTCATTAACAGCTCATAAGGCAGACGCCACTCCCAATAACCCCCCGAACAACCAAGCAACAAATTTCAAGAAATACTTTTTATACAGCTTGTGATGTGGTAACGCTAACAGTCATGCTGTAATTAAATACAACAATAAAGGAGGGATTGCTAGAAGAGTAAACATTTTCGTGCTTCGTGTGTAAGCCAACTGCCTAAGTTCTGGGGTTTTAGATGAAATATTCCTTGAACAAGCTATTCCCAATTATCTACTGCAAGGTTTCTGAAGAGAAATAGTCTGTTAGATGACATGGAGCGTTTGTGCCATGCTCATGTTATGCTGCCCTCGCTAGTTACAGCTCGGTCATTAAATGAAGCAGAATCTGTCAGTCTGTGACTCCTCGTGTCACTGAGCAGCCCGCTGTCTTTGCTCTTCTCTGAAGCACCTCACGTGGCCTCTGGGATGCTTGTTTAGGTGTAACACCACTGACAGATTATAGCAACTCCTGTGATCTTTGTTTTGTTTCCTTTGATCTCTCCTAATAAAGGACAGTTTGTTCAAAACAACTGAGGGAAGCAGAAGCCATTAATTTTCTTAAAATTATTTTTGTGCAAACCTGTACACTGGCTTTGGTGGCTGTTTTGTGGAAATAAGCGTAGGATTGCTTTAAAGTTTGATATTCCTCAAAAACTGTTTTGAAACTTGATTTATTTCTAATTAAAATGAAATATGAACCCATATGAGGTTTTAGCTAATTTCAGCTTTTGTTGCAAGAGGAACTTTATAGAAGTTGTTTTATCTTGGGGACTAGCTGCTATTGTACCATTTTATATTATAGTTGCTAAATTCACCCCACACAGTCTCGTTGACTTCAGTGGGAATTTTCCTTGAACAAGGAATTAAATAGTCTCCAGAATTAGTTCCCCCATGAATTCAGAATATTAGATATTGGCTCAAGTTATGTTGTATGCTGTCAATTTTCCACCTGTTAAAATTCTTGGAGCAGATGCAATAAAACTTCAAGCTTGATAAGAAAAGTTACATGTAGTTTGAATTCTCTGCAAAAGTCTAGGAGTTTGAAGTTTGTGAAGGCTGCTCTGAGGTTCTCTTACAGGAAAGGAGTTTTCTGTACTAAGCTCCATATTTCACCCCTGTTAATTCTGCATTACTTGGGTGTTATGCATTTAAATAGAGTAATAACTTTTTTTTTGGTAAATGATGAGTAAATAATAAAGGCAAGAGCATAACAAAAACCAAAAGCACAGCTCAGTGTGGGTCTTTGGCCTTGAAAAAAGACCCACAATACTCTATTTACATGTTTGGTTTTGTGTATGTGGTAAGTGAGAGAAAATGTAAGTAGCATATGGGAAATTGAAGATGGGATTGTCATGAGTTGTGTGAGATTGCAGGAATACATCTTATAATGACTATATTCCTTCATGTGAAAGCAAACTTTGGCACTTGAAACTTTTTAAATCTTCTTTGGCTTTTCTAGATGTGCTAATTTCTCAGTGTAACTGTATGCCTAAAGCTAGCAGAGGGACATCATAACAGACTTAACAAGTGCCCACTGGACTTTTTTCTCTTATTTTTCTAGCTTGCAGATAAAGTGGTTGATTGAAAATAATTGTCATTTGCTGTTGCTTCCAAGTACTTTTTCCATTTTTTTTTATCCCATGATTTTTTTGAGAGGCACCTTCCCTGTAATCAAATAGTTTTGACAAGATGTGGATGATTTTGATATTAGTTTACATGCTTTTTATCTATAAAATATATTTAATAAATACTTAGTTTTGAGACTGTATTAGAAAATAGGCTAGAGGTCCACACGTATCTGTTCTAGATGCAAAAACTTCACAGGTTCTGGTGATTAAGTCAAGAAAAGAGGAGCTTATACAAATCTTTTACACTGAACTTAAGTTTATTTAATGTTTTCTAGCTGAATGCCTTATGTATAGTATAACCTTGTGAACTGACATTCTTTTAGCCAACTAGAAATATATCTTTGGGGTATGTTTGGTTTCTAGCAAGCATCAGTTCTATGGGTGTGGTTTTTTTAAACTGTATTGTACAATATATATGGATGTTGTGCTCAAGAAATAAATTATGTACCCTGAAAGCATATTGTAACCACATCATATTTAAAATGCTTTAAGTAATTTGTCTGGATGGATTGAATCACCTTTTTTTTTTTTTTTCCCTATTCTTTTATACTTGCTACCATTTGAAACTGCTACAGGTAAATCTCTCCCTCAGAACTGGGTGAAAGCCAGGAGCAAGATCTTCAGCTAGAATAGATCAGTGCAGCTTGTCTCATTTCACAGGAGAACCTTGCCTTTGCCCTGATGATGATCTCACTCTTGAAGAAATGTACTTCAGCCTGCCTCTCCTAACAGCCTTGTTCCCCTGAGCTGCATGTGGAGTCTGGCAGGTCTGTACTGGGCAGTGTGGTAGTAGAGCCAGTGTTTGTTTTAGCTTGGAAATTCTCTAGAAGATACTTTGGCAGTAAATAATACAACAGTACCTAATTTTATTTTAAAGTCAGCACACCAGGTCATGACTTCTTTATTTAGTTCTTCATTGGTCAAGCTGCTACAGACTACAGTATGAGTTTGTTCAAGTGATGCTGAATACAAATGTGCAAACCTGGGTTTTGGCATATTATGGCTAATACAATTGTGAGTGAAAATACTTTCTTATTGTAATAGGTAAGGCACTGAAGATAGTGCATCACAAAAATGCCTTTATTGTTACAGAGCATGTGATCAACTAGGTGGTGTGTGTAAAGCAGTGAGGAAAGTGGTGTGCTACACTGATACAAAAAACTATTTAGGATAGATTGTTTTTTTTCCTCTTCCTTTGTGGTATGAGCTGATACAATTTATCATCTCAAGCTCTCCTGTGCAGATCCTGGGAACAGACATTGCCACCATGGAAGCTAAGATTTTGGATGAATCCATGTGATCTCAGCAGCTGGCACATAATGAAAAACACTAAATATTGTGGAAGTGTTCAGTTAGCAATTCTGCAGGGCAATTTTTGACCACTTGGGATGTTGCTTGCCCAGAACCTTACTGTCCTTATGTGATGTTTCTCATGATAGAGAAAAGATGGAAGACAAAGATGAAACGTTGAGATCTGTGATGTCTGGTATGCAGCTTGCTGTTTCCAAATATTGTAGAGTGACTGTCATAATTTTTTAATGCATTAAATTATTGCTCAAGGTCAGCATGTCCTCAATGCAATTAATTGATTCTGGAGTGAAATACTAAATTCAGCATGACTTGAGGATGTGTGTATGGGAAAAATGGATTGCTGATATTTATTGGTGGTATTTATCAAGGAAGATTGTTTTTTTGACACTTTTAAAGTTATTTTTACTATGGTTCTGTAAACCTGCTTCAAGGAAGACATTTATGTGACAGATTCACGATGGGTGTGCTCCAGGTAGGTCCGCTTTCTGATTGAACGTGAGCTAGGAAAGAATTGTCCATTTCCTTTCTTGATCATGTAGGCTTATTTCATGACAGAGAGAGCAAGAGACATAGTCCTAGTCTCAAAGCACAGCAGAACTTTTTTTTTGTAATAAAATGTTGTGAATCATTGACCTAAGGAAGAATGAAGCAACCTTTTTTGGAAAGGTTATGGGACTTGCCGAATTGGAACCGTGTGCTGTTCCAATGCAAATATCAAAACTTGATATAATCTCGGAGCACTGTGATGGATGCATGACATTATTTCTGAATGAGTGCTGGTGTTTTTGGAACAAATCAAGTAGAAGTGCATTTACATGCTTCTTGAAGTTAGAGGCTGCTAGCAAGCATCCAAAACAAGTGAGAGAGAGTGTGGCTCTGTACCTGTGGGACTAAGGCTCCTCCTAATAATGTTCAATTAAACCTACTGCCTGTTGGAGGTATCCAAGTTCATTTTCCTCAGCTTTGTCAGGCTTTGACAGTGAGATCACAAAACCAGCATAGATACTAAAAGAGCATCCTAGACATGGTTTAATAAGCTCTGACATTTGTCATTTGGTCAAAAAAAGGTCCCAGTGCAACAGAAGCAAGCCTGTATTTGATGGTTGAGGCTTAAGCAATTAATACACAATTTGTGTGAGTTTTAGTAGCTGTTGAGGTGAGTATATTTTGAAAAATAACTTTTCCAAGTAGATAGAGCTTAAGATGACTGTATTTTATGAATCTTCCCCTCATAGACATTTTTCCTTTACATTCTGAAGCAGCTATCAGAAAATAGACAAAACCTTTAATCCAGAACACTTAACTCAATATATGTATATTGTTACTTTTTATTTTCCACGCTCTTTTCCCTGGAGAAAGCCCTGAGGAGGACAAGAGAGAAATAATCTAGATGACAGAAATCTTATAGTCTGCCCCAAAACATGTGTTTTTCTGGGCTTCATGTAGTGTTGTTCATTAAGTGAAACTCAAGATGGACACAATTCTGATATTGCACTTCTCGATCCATTTGACTCCTGCTATTACATCCTCTGATCTAAGAGCAGTTGAGCTGTAAAGGATATACCTGCCAGAATAAGGGCAGGCAGGGCATTCTTACTGCGGCTGAGAATGGGTCCAAAAGCAGTGCAGCATCTTGCTTTGGCAGAGGGCTGATCTCGGTTTGCTGGGCTGCCAGTGACAGCCTGATGAGGCAGTGGTAGTAGGCAGGAAAGTCAGCTTGCTCTCACGTGGCCTCCTTAGGCTGCTGTGTAGAAGACTGCTAGATAGATGTGTTCTGTCAAGCAGAACCAGTAAGAATATTAAGAGGAAAGGTGTTGACCTTTACTTAGTGGTAGGGAACAGATGATTTAAAAAAAAATAGTCAGAAAAATATAGGTGTCAGCCCCTATCTCCTCCCTGCCCCCTCCCCCTTCCCATGTCTTTTTTTTTTTTTCATGGTAATGGGATTTTCTGTTTCCTTTTTTTTTTTTTTTTCTTTCCTCCAAACACTCCTGGTTTGTTATTCTTGCAAAAATGCATCTTCTCCAAGCTCATTTGTGACTGCTGTTTTTTTTTTCCCCCTAGTACTGGCATGATGCATCACAAGGGAAAGCGTTATTGAATGTGTTGCTGGCTATTGAATACTTCTAAATTGTGGCTGTGCATGTTGTTGACCTGCACAGCAGTGCTTAAATTGTACAAATTATGGCATGGCTAGGGAGCTGAAGACCTCATGGTGCCAGGTGTTCAGGAAGCTCCTCATCTTTCTAAGAACTTGGTGGGCTGTTCAAGAAGGATACCCTGTCACCATTGTGTGCACCTGTGTGTTAGCCACCTCAAGTAGTATCCTGGGTGCCACTTCTCCATGGCTGTGTAAGGAAAGGTGGCTGCAGACCTCTAACAGAGGAATCGGGAATTAAATGGTACTGATTTTTTTTATGAAATAATTTATTTTGCAGTTTTAGACAGCCCTGATACTTGATCTCATTTGTAGTCTACCAGTAAAGCAGAAAAATTATTCACTACTTCTTCAGGTTTGGCTACAAAGACCTTGTGACTTACTGATGCAGTGGATTTTGCTAAGCAACAAAAGACTTGAAGCTTGGCCAGTTTAGCCTCAACTAGTCATATCAAACTCCTGCATCCCGGTTATACCCTGTGAGTGGATCACTTCAGCAGAAAGGGTTTCATTTAGCTAAAAGCAAAACGTGTTGTTGTCTCTCTGTCACAACATGTAAAGGCACAGAGTTCTTGCATTTTAAAAGCCTTTAAAAGCACCAAGAAAGCGTTAAGTTAGTGTTTTGGGCTGTAGAACTTTTTGCTATCTCAGATGCTCCTGTATTAGGAGCAGACAGGGAATAGGTATCTGATCTTTTCTCTGGTTAATACTACTAATTCTGACTATAAGGGTACCAGCGAAACATTTCTTCAGTCCTTGCTCTGATTCCCTCCCTCTTTGTTTTCCTTTGTACACTTGGGGACAAAATGCTAAAACCCAGCTTTCTAAAAGCATCTGATCTTTTGTGGAGAACTGATTACTGTTGCAATACAGCTTTTATTAGGGGGAAAACCCCAAGTTACAACTTTTTAGCATGAGAAGCAAGTGACTTAGCAGTGAGAGCTAGGTATCTGCTAAAATGCCTTGGGACTGTCTTTGAAAATATCCTTGAGAGAAGAGAAAGATGCATCTATTAAAAAAAATTTTTTAAAAAAAGGCAGAAAATTGTGAGATGAATGTGTGTGTGATGCTGGTGGGGACAGCTGCTTTTTCTCTGTACATATGTATGTAAATTGGGGTAGAAAGTGAGTCTGGACTGTGGCAAATTATGATTAAATAAAGTGCCCTTCTTGTTATTTCCAATAGAAGAAAATTTCATTACTCTATTGATTTACAGTGATTAGTGTGGTCTTTCTCTCTTTTTTTTTTTTTTTCCCCTCTCTCTCTTTTTTTTTTGAGGCTGCATTGTCAGAAAAGCAGGCATTCACTCCTGCTTATTGATTCTAACCAGGGCTGAAAGATGATTGAGTGCTGTGACTTTTTGTGCCCCATTGTTTCTCCTTGTGCTCTGGTGGAAAAACAATTAAAAGTATTCCAAATAACGGCATCTCTGGATGTTCTCTTAGTGTCTGAATATACTGCTAGGGATGAAGATGGAAATGCCAATGACTACCTGACAGCCCAGCGTAAGATTAATGCTTATCATTTTATCAGATAACGGCTGTAAACAGTACAATCTGGTTCTATAGAACAAGACTGAAGTATTAATTTAATCTGTAAAACTGCAGACATATAGCAATAAAGAATTATTAGCAAAGAAAAGATTTAAGAGTTTGGCTGCATTTTAGTTTGTTTATGGTTACCAAACAGCTAGAAACGTGCCTGTTTAGCTGATCAATGAGCGGCTGTTACTGCATTTTATATTATCCTGTCACTGTGATAATGACATTGGGGATCTAATTGGTTCTTTAGTTTGCTCGATACCCTACATATTTGAATCCATAAATAGGACTTAGCTTTGCTAAATATAGATTGGGATTATGGAGCAGTGCTAGTTCTGATTTTATGTATTGCTTGAGCATTTCAGTGAACAAGAATGGCTTTGCTTCACACAAGTGTGTTTCTTTTCTCACTGGTAAAAAAATGTGGGCAAGTAAAAAAGTAAGTAGTAGGCTGATGAGAGGAATAAAGGAGATGCTGGAAGAATTGTGGAATTTGAATTGTTGTCAAAATAGTGGATTTTAAATTGTTCTGAACTGCTATTGTAATTCAGTTGCACTGGCCTGCATGGCTCCTGGTTACAGCTGCCACTACTGCTGGGTGACAGGCACCTGGGTTTTCTACCTGCTTCCACCTCTGGCTCCAAGCATACTCTTCTCGCTTCATGGCTACTTTTGTTCCTGGGTAACTGTGGACTCAAGGGCGTTAAGCACTGCCTTCTCACTGAAGAGACACCTTGTAAAGTGACAAGGGGAAGCTCCCCTGGTCCGTGGCCATGCTGTTGTCCATGTTGCTCCTTGGTCACTGGGAGATATTCTTTAAGAGTGACAATCTGTGGCATTTCACAGGCATTGCATGGGAACTTGTCTCATGGTAGGGATGTAAACTTTTCACAGAGAAGAAAAAACATAACAGCAAAACCTTCTTATTCTTCTGATCTTTTTTTCTAGCCCAAAAGTAAACAGTAGTCAGAGCCCAAATAACTGGGAAGTAGTGTATATATGTGCTGCGTCCTACAGCTCCATAATAACTTGAATGATCTTTCCTTGTAGGAGCCAGACAAGGTGACTTGTTTTCCAGGAGAATCTAGAGTCCTGGAAAAACTCTTCTATGTGCACAGAAAATGTTCTTGATCTCCTCCCTCTGACAGTAGGTTAGGCATTTGTCTTGGACATTTTAAAAATCTGTGTGATTACTGCTGTGTGCAGGGACAGAGCAGAAATTGTGTGGGTATGTTGTTCTGCAGGTTATTCCATGCACAGAAAATCTTCCTTAAGAAGGGTTCTTCATAGCTGCATCCGAAGGATCATGAGCAAACAGCTGCAAGGAGAGGAGCACGCAGGGGCGGAGGTGTGTGTGACCTGTAACTAGCCCAGTGGTGCAAGCCATGTGAAATTCAGGCAATCCCAGTGTTTGGGCTTTTTAGTTTTACAGTAAGGAAAGCAGGCCCTGCTGTTCTAGTTGGATGAAGCAAAAATATTTGTCATATTCCTTATGTGTGTTTTGTATGGTTGTGGTTTTTGTTTTTCCCCTGTTAGATTTGTTTGCTCTGTCACTAATGTTTTTACTCTGACAGATAAGTATTTGGAGATCAGGTTTACCTGAGCACTGACACTGACAGTTTTGTTGCAATAAAACTGTGCTAGTGCCCTTGTCATAAATCACAGCAGTTAATTTGGAGACTTAAATTACAGGTATGTCTTATGACTTGCCCTGTACAATTAAAGTGCAATATAAATACCTGCCATGGATTTTAATAAGCAGCATAGTCAAAGTACTGCCAACTATCTGCTGGCTGCCGTTGGGATGTAAAATTTTTTACTGCTATTAAATATAGTGAGCAACATGGCCACTGTCAGTTGTTAGAAGGAATGCCAGCATTGCCACCGGTGCAGCTGTTTAGCTGGAAGTGTACTGTTGTCACCCCTGAGGAAGGGGACCTTTATGAGAAGGTAAGGTGTACTGTACACAGCAATAATATTCTTCTGGCTGACACTTCCTAGAACAATTGCAATAGCCTCAGAACTTAGTGCTAAATAAAATTTCAGTAAACCAAAGAAGTTTTACCAAGGAAATTGCTGTCAAGCTCGTGCCTTGTCAGCCAAGCTAGTGTACATAGTGAGTCTGAGACTGGTGATCGGACTTGGGGCAACTGCAAGTCTGGCGCAATGTCTTGTGCTGAGCTAATGCTTGAACTTCTTGCCATGTGTTTCACTGCAGGTGATGCTGCTGACCGCCCTATGGGTGAGGGTAAATGGTCAAGAGGAGGTATGTGGGTGAAGTAGGAGATACTAGGCTTCTGCATTTCATTAAAGGGAAAAGATGCCAGGGTTTCCAGACACAGAGCATTGAAGTTAACAGTCAGGAATGCACTCACAGCTAAAAAAATTCGGTGGCAAAACAGAAGTCTGATATTAGTTCTAAGAGGGGCTGCTGCTTATTGATCACTTGTGAAAACCAGTACTGAAGACGTTGGCCTTAGATATATCCACTTGGGACAGACTTAGCCAATGCAAGTCTACCTGAATTTTCTAACACATAATCTTTCTAGTGGTTTGGATGATGAGTCTAAAATAAATACTACTTGTTACTGGAATTATTCCATGTGGACAGGAATAGAAAGGTTCTGCTAACACTTTCTTTCCACTGACGTTACACCTCCTACTTACATTGCACTGTTTAAGGCTGTGGCAAACCTCTGATTTTTGCTGTGTAACTACTATGTTCATAGATGAAAACTGACATTTTTTCATATAGTGAAGAACATCTCCAATTGAACAAACGTGTAAGGGGTTGTTTGTAAAGGAAATTGTATACTGTTCTCCAAACCTGTATCTGGTGGAAACTTGCTTGTTTTATCCTCAAGATAGTAGCTCTTTAGTACTGGGGAATTGTATAATTTTCCTTTCCAGTTGAAAGAACTCTTTCCATCCTTCTGTCTCTGCTTTCATGTAATGTTACATGCCCTTTCTTATCCGAGTTGACTAGAAAACAATATTGTTTGTTCCCCTGTTGCATTGCTGTTGATGCAATACCATCATGCTGTGAGGCAGGTTTGTTGAGTACTGTGACATTTATTCTCTGGGCCTCGGAGAAGAAACCCATGTCAGCTTTGTCCTGGGCAGCTCTTCCCAGGCTCAGAATCCTTCTTCCTCCCCAGTACTTAATCTTCCCCTTTTCTGAAGTGTCACCTGTTTTCTGTGGGGTTACTGACTCCATCCAAGAGATGTCTGTGTTGCATCAGCTTTAACTGGATGGTCCAATTACTCATTATTAGTGGGTTTCTTCATAAAGGACATAAAAGTAATGTAAGAATGGAAAGAACTGTCTCCTGTTATCAAAAACCAGTGAATGGCATCACTGAAATACTGAAAGCTGCACCATGTTTATAATGATGTGGTTTTGATTCCTTTGAAATCTGATTCAAGCAACTTCTTGTTTCTCTGGGATTTAATGTCTTGAATAGAAATAATCTATTTGTTAGTGTTCTTGAATAGAAATAATCTATTTGTTAGTGTGTTTGCTGTTTGAATAAATCATTCAAATCTCAGCGCTTTGGGGAGGTCTTCACATCACCAGACTCATGCATCTAACATAGATGCTCTGAATTGTTCCATTGACTTCTCACCATTCATTACACAAAGAATTGCAACATAGAGGTAGCTAGACAAAGAGGATATAACACTGGAGCTGATGAAATTGCCATTCAGAATTGTAAATGGATGCAGCTGAGTATTTAATGGGAAAATAGTCATATTATTAAGGAAGAAAAAAAACCTTCTTTTATCCTAGCAGTCTTAAACTGCAGTGGCATATTAGGGGAAAAATACTAAACCACCATTGTTAATGTTTCATCATTCCTTACACTTCAGAGAAAAGTTGTAGAAATAACACCTTGGTCAATATGTTGCTAATGTATTTGCATTCTATGCCTCAGATCATGTTTAATGTTTTATAGAATTATTTAGGTATTTGTTATGAGTGGGTTTTACAAAAGGTACACATTGATAATCTGTCTGAAATATTTTTGCTTTTTTAAAATCTATCTACCATATGTAGTGCTGTTGAGGCTTTAAGTTTCTACCTCCTTGCTGATTTGATTTATTACTAACTTTTATCTGAAGGGTATAAATGGGGGTAGAATTGCTTGATGCCTTCATCTAAACTGCACATTTCTTTGGTATAGGATAATGAAGCAGCAGAATGTTTTCCCATGGTGCCTGCTTATTGAAAGTCCTGTTTAACCCAGTGAAGGTGCATGATTTTTTTTAATACATGCACCTGCCCCTGCTATTCTACAAGATTCTGTGAAAAATTTACAAGTGTTCTTAATTAAGAGTTGTGTCAGGGCACATCATATGCAAAGATTTTCTGCATCATAGGCCAGCATGCATTACCTACCATACACTGTTAATGCAAATGTCTTATTTCCCTTGCCAGCTAAGCTACATTAGCTACTTCAGGTATTGTAATCAATGGTATCTTGTTTAACTTCCATCTCTCATGCCCTGTAGTTTGTGGCAGTTTTCTGCCATGATAATGTGAAATTTTAATTATAAAGAATAAAGCCATAAGAAATGTGATGTAACTGATACATAGTTCAGTTTTCCAATGGAATAACTTTCCCTGCAGACGGAGTATTTCAATGCTGTGCATAACTCTCCAGAGATCTGAAAAATACTGTTTTTCCTTAAAGTATCAGATTGTCCAGATGTACCCTCAGTGATACTTCATAGTATGTGAATGAAGCAAGATGGGCATAGAGATGCTCAGATGGCCCGAGGGAGGCAGAAGGACAATTCTTATTAGGGTCTGACTGAAGAATATCAGACTGTTGTCTGAGAAAATCTTCACCAAAATGATTGGTTTTGATATTTTGGCTTCTCAATGGAAGCTTGTTTTTGAAACCAACTTTATATTGTCCCATTTCGTATATTAGATTTTTCCCAGGGTAGAGGAAAATGAGGGAAAGATTTCTTAGTGAATAGAATAATAATTTCCTTGAGCAGCAGCAAACTCTAGAAAAGTCTGACTGTTGTCTAACCCAATGGGGTTAACCTTAGGCAGTAAAGGATGTAGGGATAAGGTTGTTTAACAAATATCAGTGTTTCTTTCTCCCACATGATGACATAGTACTGTTCTCTTTTAGATTGTTACAAGATTAAAAATAAAAGCAAGGAAGCTACTTCCTTTTTCTGACTAGCAAATTCTGACCAATTTGGAGTAAAACTGTGGAGTAGTGAGAAAACCTTCATGTCCTGCCTTGGAATACCAAGCTGTTGTAGCTCAGGCAGGTATTCTTGACATGGTGAGAGTGGTTTGCGTAAATGATCTTATTTAATGTTAAATCCAGCTTATTAGCCAACTGCTGAGGGTATAAATAATGAATGAATTTCAGATGCTGTGGACTGACTACTAACAGGTCGGTAGGACTGGAAGGGGGGGGCACTAGCTTTTGAATTTGTAGTTCCCTGTGTGTGTTCATGTTGTGCAGGCACGGTAGCTGCAAAATGCTTTGATTTTTCCAATAACTGTATTAGGCTTTTTTATTGAAAGTTGTCCAATGTATAGCATGTGTTCATGTATGGTGCATTTTTTTAACATAAATGGATCTGAAATTCTAATAAATGGTGAAGCTGGGTTCTGGTGTTCAGCTGAGTCAGCTAAAGCCCCTCTGGCACCTGAGCTGTCAGAGCCACATCAGTGTGCAGCTCTCTGGTAGGCACAGCTGAAGAAGCTTCAATTTGGGTGTTATGCAACACAATACAGCATTTTCACAGAGAAGGGAAAAAAAACACATTTGTGAGGTGAGGGTATTGATTCAGCCTATTGGCACATTACTGTGTGGTTTATTTTGCTTTTTGATTGGTCACAGTGATATTGTGCCATTGCTGCAATAGCTTTCTCTTTGGAACAAAATAATTTTCTACAACATCCCTCAAGCTCCCCTAAAGGGTGGCAAAAGAGGACAGTGTGGTGGTTCTGCCTTCTGTGCTTTCATTATCTGGCTTTGCGGTTATTTTACCCAGGGGACCCTAAAGCACCTCCAGTTTTCACATACGTTTGTATTGCATGTTTGTGTCAGTGAGTCTCTGTGGCTGACCACAGGGACAAAGCTGTAAAAATCTATCTTTGTGTCAAGTGCTGGGCTAATTTTCCACATGAAGAGATGCATCTGGGAAGCACAGCACCAAATCATACTGAATTCTAACTAATCTTCCCTCTTTCTTCTCATCACCCCCTCCCCAAATACAAGAGTATGTATTGTGAGCATCATACTGGCATGTTCATTAACTACTTACGGCAGGCAACTGCGGCTTTGGTGTGCATGGCCTGTGGCTGTGGAAGGACTCTGTTATTCCCTTACTTGCTCTACTGTGTGTGCTGTTCCCAGAAGTTTGCCTTGCTGTGGGTCCTTGAGGTACTAGAGCTGTGTCCAGAGGACTGGACACCAGTCTGGGGGGTGTTGAGACAGAAGGGTTCAGTTTGATTTGGGTGGGTCTTATTTTGCTGAGTGATGGTGATGTTCAAAGTGCTGTTCTCCTCCTTTGTTAAGTTGAAAATGGGTTCCTGAGTTTGCCAAAGCCAATGATTTCTGCATCCCTGTGCCATGCTGGTGAGAGGAGCAGGTGTTCAGGTTTACTTGTGCAAGTATATTTTCTGCTCCTCTTCTTCCTGCCCTTTGCTTCTCTTTCTCTGCCAGTTTGGAGATGGAGGTATTAGGAAAGTAGCCAGTAGATCAAGGGAAGTGATTATCCCCCTTCTGTTCACTTGGTTAGCATCCAGTTTTGGCCATCCCAGGAGGAAGCCAGTCAGCTGGACCAAGGCCACCAAGGAGGTCGGTGTGGTGGTTGTCCCGGGAGGAGAGGCTGTGGGGTTGAGGCTTGTTCAGCCTGGGGAAGGGCTGGCTCTGAGGGGGCAACAGCAGCCCCTAGCACCTGTGGGAGGTGACTGTGATAGGTACAGACAGGCTCTCTTCGCAGCATGGTGGGGAGAATAAGAGGCAAGGTGGAGTAAAAGGAAACAAATGGGAAAGACTCTTTCGCTGTGAGGATGCAGTTCTCCAGCTAAGACTGTGTGAGAGCTGACAAGCACAGCAGGCCGTTTTAGTTTTTCCAAAGAAAAAATGCCTGCGTAGTTGATGATTCCCATGAGAGAGTCATAACTGGTACCTGTCCTTATGGCTTCCTGCCCAGCACTTAGAAGCAACTTATGCAGTAGCTGCTTCTACCTTCTGTTGTGTTTTCACTTTTCCAGAATATAATTCAGGTGGCTGATCTGCAACTCCCATTTTTCTCTGTCTCTGCATTTATAAGATATAAGCTGATTTTTCACTTACAGGTAGCTCATTTCTTTTTGTAATAAGCTTTAACAATTCTGAGATTTATTTGAGCTTTTTCTTAAGGAGTCAGATGAAGTTTATGAAGCCCAGCTGGTACAAAGAAATGTCACCAGTAATTTCTAGTAGCTTCCTCTGGCTGCATTCTAAGGTATTTTATGCTTTTCCTGGTGGTATTAATTGCACTAGCAACTCAGTCTTGTTAATGGAGACTGACATAAGAACGGTTTTGTGTGCTTTGGACTTCCAAACGTAATTTGCTGATGCTTTTGGTCTCCTTTGTGCAGCAGTTGTGCACTTGATTTGCTTTTCCTCCTCTGGCTAACCTGAATCTGCTTACAGGTGAGACTTCTTTGTTGTGAGCTGCATCTCAGTTCATGGCTTAGCTTTTCTCACTAATGAGCATTGTTTTTCTTCTTGTGTGAGATCGGTGAAGAAGGTCTTATTTGGGTGGCATAGCAGGCTGTGTGTGAACCAGCTACCAGAATGCAAATGGGTGGTGTGTACAATGTCTGAGGCTGTATTTTTACACTGTGTCTGCGTGGGTTGGAAACTTGTAAGTACCGCCTTCAGCAGAAGAAAGGTGGTTTCAAAGCTGTTGGATAATTAGGATGGCAATTCTGGATTATATTCTCACTGCAGTGGATATTTCATATGCTGAACATACTGCTTGGAGCAATATGATTTAATCTTAAACAGATTTTGAAAAATACAAATACATGAATTCTTATTCTCCTTTGCCTCCCATCCTGTATATTTTTTTATGGTTTTAACAAGTATTATCAGATATCTTTGATTTCAGGGCAAAGCAAATTTTTAATTTGAATTAAAAATGTATGGAAATAACGATTTCTTGCATCTGAACTTTTCTTCCGAACAGCCATGGTTAAGCTTCTAAACCATTGCACAGTAATTAAGTTTATTGCAGTGTGCCACGGTGTAGACTTATTTAAATTCCTGACATACGGATCTAATTTTGTATCTTGATGGCAGAGAGATAAAGAGAATATGTAAAAAGGTGTTACACTTTTCACTGCTCTGTTATTGGAAGGTGGTGAAATTAAAATCAGACCGCCCTAAGTGCAAGGGTAATGTGCATTGGGTAATATTCCTTTTAGCCTCAACTGTTTAATACAGGGCTTTTTTCAACATTATTGAAAGTGATGCATAGTAATTAAAATGTGATTTTTCCCCTCCAAATAAGCATATACATCTTATCAAAGAGCAGTTGGATGATCTCTAGGTAAATTAATTTTCTGTGTTCAGACATGTTATCTTCTCCCTGATTCATATGTTGCTATGGCAACAATTGACTTCACAAGGCCTGACTCAGCTCCCAAAGAAATATGAAATGCCCTGGTTTATATTTTTCTGGTGTAAGTCATGGAGGTGGCTTCCGTAGCAGTAGCTGATCTTTATATCATGACTTTTCTTTTTTTAACTTGAAGATAAACCAGTTTATTTTTCCTAAGTTGAATACATTCCTTTTCTTCTGTGTTTACATTTTTACAATATTTTTATTAGTGTGACTAATTGAGAGAGTTACAGAATGAAAAATACAAATGTGGTTTTTAAAAGGTGATTTTTAAAAGGACAATTATGCTTTTAAAATCTTTTTTAATTTTAAGTTCTATATTAACTTCTCTCCAAAACAGACACCAAATGGCAAAAAACTGGATGCCATTTAAAAGTATGCAGGTAAAATATAAGCATACGAGATAAATGCCCACATTCACTACTCCAAAAAAGCAAATAGGTCACAGTCCTGAGGCAAAGAACATGGAAATAAAATGAACAGCAATACCCTTGACTAAGACAGTTAGAACTTATTGTGGTGCATTCTTGGATTAAAAACACGTTAAAGGATTAAAACATGTTAACATGTTAACATCTAGTGTTATATTAAAAGCAGAAATTATATTTCATATATGTATGTATATGTTGTCAGTAATTTAAATACATTTGCTGTGGATTTACAAAACAAGGATTGGACTCTCACTATTGTCTATAGAAAGTATCCAATGTATGCCTCAGTGTAAGTTCTGACCTTTAAATGTGAACAAAATAAGATCTCAAGGAAGAACCTTTTGAAAGTCAAGAGTAAAACTGTGGTCCCACTAAAATCTAGTAATTTCATCTGGAACACACAATGAAGTGATTTTTCTTGTTCTTTATAGGTCTGCAGAAACTCCCAGTGAAATGTGTAAATAGTAACCTAAGATACCACATACACTGAAAAATCACAAGGTAAAACATATCTAGCAGAACTTGATATTTTGTTTTCTTAACTTGTGCATAAAATTTGCCAGCTTTGTAAGATTTTTTTTCTCCCTCCTCAGTGACCATAGTAAATGAACAGTGAATCACATGATTGAGCTTGATTCTTCATGGACAGTAGACTACAGGAATAGGATGTTCTTGTTAAAATGTATTTAAACATCAAGTGATGCAGGAGCCAGGTGGAAATGTACCTCGCTCTTGCAGAACTGTATGATGTCTCCATTGTGTCTGTAGGGAAAGTACACTTCAGCAATGAAAGAAATAAATAAATAGCAAAAAAAAATACTTTGAATAAGCTTTGGGAGCAGAGTACTTCTGGATCATTTTTGTGTAGTCTAATACTTTGGAGTATTACCTGTGTGCCAGGCAGTTGTGCATGGTAGGTAGTGCGCAGTCCACAACAGATTTTTGGTGTGGTGTCTAATATTGCACAAAATAGATCCATAGTAGTATATTACAGTGAAGAAAGCTCCCTTTGCACTCTCAGGAGCTTGGATGCTTTGCCGGAGAGTTTTTCCTGTCATAGCTGATCAGTGAGAGAAACTTACTCCTTGTGACCCCTTAACACTAGCTTTCAGAACACTATGGATGTTGCAATGTTCTCTCCCCTGTGGGATTTCCTAGTGAGATCAAGTAGTACAGGGTTGTATTGATGTGAATCGTTACGCCTTTGGATTTGGAAGCATGCCTTGGTGCTCCATGATATTGTAAAGTCCCAATAAAATCGTAGTTGCTATATCAGAAATAATCAGTGTTGTTACTGATGCTTATAGAAGACAAGTGAGGGGAAAACAAAACATAATTTGATCATGTCAAGGCCAAATATAAAAGCTCAAACTTGCAATCACATGCACGTGTACCTGGGTGGCAGGTACATAGTCTGCCTGCATGCTTAGTTTCCAGTTACATTAATTTGAGCTGAAGCATATTAGCTTTCCTCTAGAGGCTTTTTCTTAAAGTCCTCTGGGACAGTGCATATTCACATTTTCTCCCCGAAAGGTTGCATAGCCTTAAACTATTCCCATTCAGTTACAGATGTCTCTCTGGCTACATGGATGTTGCTCTGACAAGTCAGGTACCATCTCCTGTTCTTGACTGACTTCTTAATTCCTTGCTTTGCTTGGAAAAAACACTTTTCCCTGGCTTGTGAATGACTTTCAAGTGTTACGAGTCACTATCCACCCACCTTTATTTTATCAACTCATAAATTGTCAGGACTATAAATGGATTTAATAAATGCAGTTTATTGCTGCCTCTTGACTGAGACCAGGCAATGATAATCAATCAGTTTGGGGTGACAAAACGCAGGGTGCTGTAACAAATGGCAAAGCTAACTGTTCTGCATTTGCAGCAAAAGCGCTTGTAATTGTTAGTAAAACCAGACTAGGTTACTTGTTACTCATATGTGAAAGTTCACAGCAAATTGCATCATCTAGCAGGTATTTCAAGCTCCTACATCCCTTTACAGAGGAAAAACTAAACCTGTAATTTGTGCATACTGTTTATGAGGCAATGACCTTGCATGGAGTTTTTAAGAATGTATTTAAGAGTTCCTTTTACAGCTTTTCACCAATTATTAACAGAAATAATCTAATTGAGTTCTAGAGTAGATTTTTTTTCCATTAACTTATCATTATGAACTTATAATGGATGCTCTAATTAGGCAGAGTTTCTAGTGGGAATATTTGACTAAATTAAAATTGGGACAAATACGTTCAATGTGCTCTTACTAGAGGCTTCTTGTTCATCCATAACCTGCTCAGTAAACGAAAGTAAGCAAGGAGATTTGTCTGAAATATACGGTGTGGCTTTCATAAGCTTCTCCTGAGATATTGAGGTAATATGCTGGCTTTTGAATGCTGAAACTCCTGTTTATGCTTTTTTTCTTTTTTTTTTTCTTTTTTTTTTCCTCCCCTGTTGGAAGAAAATGTTTCAATATTTCCCAGTCAAAACTCCCAGTATTTTGTCCATGAAAAGTTGTCATGGTGATGTTTTCTTCTAACCTGTGAAGGAAAATGAGTACATGAGTATTAGAATGCCCATGAAATGAAAGCTTTGAGGTTGGGTCAGGGGTCTTTTCGCTTGGTGTCATAGGTTTCCAAAAAAACAGGTGAAGAAGCTTTTTTTTGATTTCATGTGCTAGGAATAACTTTGAAGTCTCTTTTAAAAATCCTAATCTGGGTTTGTGTCTTTTCTACTTAATGTGCTTTGTCAACTTGAGCAGTAAAGTTGTAGCTGGACTGAGAACAAATTATTTAAAATTTTTTTTGTCAATGTCTTGTGATATTCATAGTATCTCATGCCCATCTGTGATGCTACGGATGATTAAAAACTTTCTTTACTCAGTCTGGAGGGTTCTGCCTCCAGGTAACCTTTGCCTTTTCCATTCACTCCTTACATCTTTATCTACTACAACAAAATAGGATGGGACCCATGTGGGCAAGAGCTTAGTACACCCATATGAGGAGAAAATAAACCATCTTGAAGATGGCAGCAAACTGCAGAGGTATCCAACTGTGGGACAGATATGGCCCCAGGAATAAATCTGCTGGTCTGCATAGCAGTTTTTCTCCTCCAGTGGCCCCTCAGGCTAATGGCAGAGAGTGGGTTTTGGAAGTAGGCAAGTTGTTCTTGTCTCTTAAACCTTTCTCCCTGCCACTTTTTCCTGGGAGCACTGTGTACTCTTTCTCCTCCTGCCCACACCAGGCACATACTTCCTTTGTGAACCCCATGCAGCTGTCCCACGCAGCAGGGCATGTCCCTTTCTATAACATCCAAGTACAGGATCAGAGAGAGGGTCAATCTCTGTACCACGGCCAGAAAAGTGCCTGTCATGCAATAGTGGTATCTGCAGGCTGTATGTGCAAGTCTGGTCTGTGTATGAAAAAGGATGACAAAATAAGATTTTTTTTTTTTTTTTTTATTGTCTCTATGGGAGACTGTGTGGGCTGCTTTGGTGGAGGGATAATTTACTACCCATAAAGCACATGCATAGGGATGGTAAATTAAAAACACATAGGTAATCTTAATTCTGGAATTGCATAATTTTTGAGTGCCTAAATCTGCCAAGGTATTGTTCTGTTGAAGTAACATTTTGATGTTATATATAGATACTAATACATTTACTTTTTATAAGGATTCACAGAATAGTCAGTAGAGAACCAAGAAATACACAGGGAGCTGAAGGGTTGATGCCAGTACTAGCTGTTCTGATTGAGAATACAGATGAAGTCATTGCATGTTACCTATAGTATAAATTAGTCAGCCCGGTAGTATATACACCCATGGATACATGTGCAGTTTAGGAAATACATGGTTGAACAGAATGTTGGTGTATTATTTTTTTCTCCAGGAGTATTCTGAATAATTTTATTTCCTTGGATAGTTTCTGTGACAACTTCTCACCCTTGTAAATCTGTGTTGGCTTTGCTGTGTTTTTGCCTGAAGTATGCATGCATCAGAAGTAATGTTCTGAGATGCTTCTGCTAACCTATCAAAATTTGCTGTTTGTAATTAGGTGAGATTAATAGACTACAATTTACACATTGTTTTCTTACCTAAAAAATCTCAAGTGTGCAAACTGAAAAATAATGGGGATCTCTTTTGGAGTAGGGAAATGTAAAAGCAAGGAAAACAAGGGGAAATGTACTTGCAATGCCTTGTCTGCATAGGGTTAGTGTTTATTTTTTTGGTGCAAGGCTTGAGGTGTTGTCACTGCATTGATGACTTATTTTCTTCAGCCAGCAATGCCCAGAGGGCCAGTCGTCATGTGGCGAGGTGTGAAAGGGCATGTAGCAGAACTGGGAAGGACCAAGCCTCCCAGGATGTTATAATAGTCCCATTTGCTTAGCAGTTACGTGTCCCTTTGTGGTTCATTAATTTTGATGGTACCTAGCCTGCTAGTTTCTTCTGTCATCTTCCTCAGAAAAAGAAATGGTTCATTTAGGGTATTGTACTATGAGCTGACTGTATATGCAAAGTTTATAGAAACAATTCTGTGCTGCCCTTCCCACCTGCCAATAACTGCGTTTTTTTGTAGGGTATTTGTAAAGTATGAATTTCCCACCGCAATTTTGTTATTTTCTGTCTAAATCAAGTAATAGTTTATGGAGGTGTTTTGTTGTTTGTTTGTTTGTTTTTTTTCTGCTGGTATATTTGTGAAGAAAAAAAGATGAAGTTTGCAAGCAGTAAATGCTGTTCTCAGTAGGACTCATGAATAGGAATCATTAGAAAAACTAACCTGGTATTCATGTTCAAATATCACAATTTAATTACCAGCCACGGGCTTTAGAGAGGAGAAAGGACTGTTTAAGTCATCTTTGCTTCTGGCAATGACAGACTTTCTGCTTATTGTATGTTTTCTGTGGCTTTGTCCAGTTTAATTATAAACATCTAATTAGTAGTACAAGGTAAGTAAATTTTTCTAACAATTTATGTTTCTCAGTGGGATCTTAAATACATTTGGAAAGTCAATCTGCATAGAAAAAATGCCATCTCCAGTAGTTATTTGCAGTGCCTTATAAATAACGTTCACATATGGAACTGGACTCAGGAGAGGAATATTTATGTTCTATGCTCAGGGGAGTAGTTAAGCTGGAGACCTCAGCAGGACAGAATGTGAGGGAAATAGTACTTCATATATGCAATTGGCATATTTCTGTCCTCTTGCACCTGTGTATTGACTGAAGGTGGACAAAAGCAAAAGCAGATGCCTTTGATTCCATATAAAGCTGGAAGGTTTTACCGTGGGCAAACAGTGCAGCCCCACTGAAGAGTGAAGGGTGCAGTGCTATCATCTTGGAATTGCCACCCACTAAATTGAGTCCAAGCCGTGTGAGGATAATTAAAGCAGTAAATATGCTTGAAATGGAAGTTGCTAGATAGAATGACTCAGTTCTGCCCGATATCCCAAGGTCTGTATCTGAAGGGTGCCTGCCTGGCATAGTGTCCATCTCCCTGCTGGGAGTTAGGCTGCACCCACCAGAGGTTCTGGTCTGGGGACCTCGGCTCTGACACTCCAGTTTGTGCTGTGGCAGCTCAGTTGGTTGCAGCCAAGGTGACTCTCTGGTGTTGGTAGTTGTTCATTTCTGGAGTCTGCGTGACTCCAGAAGCTGGACAACCTGGAAATAAAGAAACGTCAATGGCAAACTGGTATCAGGATGTATGACAGCAGTGTCTTTTCTCTCTCTCGACTGTAAAATAAAACACATATGAAATAAAGTCTTGGCCTCTATCTGAGAATGTTTCTTTGATTTCATTCAGCTAAGGACTCTTGTTTGTCATAAAACCATGAAAACGCATTATCCACACTTCTGTAAGTATGTAACAGTTCAGTGCTGCTAAAAAAAGTAGTTTTTTTTGTGGTGGGTGTTTTTCCCAAGTGGTCTCTCTTCTAGATTTACTGACATTTTTATTTCCTCCCTTCTTTTCTTGTCTGCACAGATACCTGTTTTGTGTCCTGTAGTATTCCCGCCCCTCGCTATCTATTTAAAAGAAAGCGTTGCAAAACTGGATGTTGAAGGTAGGTTGAGGGTTTTTTTAGTTATAGATTGTAATAGTAATAAGGTAGTACTGACCGTGACCCAGGGACCATGTTAAAATCAACTACAGGGGAAAAAAAAAGATGCTTAGGTTAAGTATAGGCTTAGTGTAGGTAGCTAATTATACTTCTTCTTACAGTATGCACTTCAATTTTACATGATATTTAGCATTTACACTAGCTGTGTGAATGCTGCGTTATGTTGCTGAACTAACTAACCTGCAGTATGTCCAGTCTTCCTAATGATGTGTTTTCCCAAAAAATTTTTAATTTAGCTATTTTTATTGACTTGACATTGTTTTCTCATCTTGTTTAACAAATGCAATAGGGGAAAAATGATAAAGGTGGTCTCCTCAGCAGAGGAGGGTCAAAATGTTCCCTCAACACCCTGCAATGGACGATTTCTGACTTTGCGTTAAAGGAGCTAATTTGCATGAGGGATAGCTGAGCTTGTGGCAAACCCAGTAGGGGCCATGAAAATATCTGTGCTTAGGCTACAGCCGAAGGTCGTTCTCATGGAAGTTCTTGCAGGTTTTGCGTGCTCAAGATTTTTTTTTTTTTTCTTGCATCCTTCATCCAGCTGACGGGTGTGCGTAAGATCTTATAAGGTGACTTGTGGTATCTCTGCGTCACCTCCTTCCTCCTTCTCAGTTGCTGCCACCCCCAGCAACTGAGCAGAAACTTCTTTGCTCCCCTATGTCTCTTAAAATGACTTTGAATTTCTTACTGTAAGTGTTAAAATGGCTTTCCAAGCAAGTTCCTGAATACATTTATGAGTACAGTAATAAAGGAAGAATGGGCGCAAAACATGGGCTGAGTGAACACAGGTCTGTGCAAGTATTAGCACCTTCCTTTTAGTAAAACAGCACAGTCCCTGTGGTGCAATACCTCAGTTTACTGTGCTTTGACTTCTTTTGTTGCTGCCACCATTTTGCAATTGCTGTGTTCCCAAAAGGAAGGGGAGCGCAAGCTCCTTCTAACAAAGATGACTGGGCAGTTATAAAGCGATGAGCTTTCCAGAACATCAGTGTTTCTCTGAATAAGGCTATGTTTTTGTTTGCGATGATAATTTTAGTGATTAAAATGTAATTAGTGACTAAATAGGTAAGACTGAAACAGAAATCTCAGTGGCATGAGAGGTTTCTGACTTCTGGAAGGGTGTTAATCCCATTTGAGAGTTTTAGAGCGGGGGGGAAAGCAATAGTAATTATCTAATTAATAGGCATCAGGGTCTGCTTTTCGTAACTGCTTTTCAACTGATATGTTACAGTTATTGGATGTACGATTGCACACTGCAAAAACATGAGGGTAAACTTGCAAGTAGGGCAAGGCACAATTAAAACTGAAAATTGAGACCTGTAACATTAATTAGAAAATCATTAACTACCGTTTATGATAATATGCCTTCGTCTCTCTCCTTTTTCCTCCTGGCCCTCCCTCTCTTGAAAAAATAAAAATTCAAATTTATCTCTTCATGAAGGAGAAAGTGCAATTATGTTATGCTTCCATGCAAACTCATAATGACTTCGGGATTGAAACCCCTGTTTCATTTAATCCTTAAGAAGTCCAACACATCCTTGTGGCTGAGGGGGAGTGAGAAAGCAAGAAGATGGGGACTGCATAGATGGAAATGTTTGAGGAGAGGTTTTGGATAAAGAAGCAAATACTGTGAGTCTCTGCTAATATAAAGATTAGATTGGGATTAGATTGTTTTCTCAGTAAGCATGATTTAAATGTGGTTAATTTAATTTGAGAAAGGCTGAAAGAGGCAAATGTAGCCTCAGAGTATACAACTGGCTGTCTTGAATTCAGTGAAAATACACTCTGCAGAATGTTCATGAAAATTCGGGTGTTTGCAAGACTTGTGAAATATTTTTATTGGGAAATATAAGAGGGGATATTTATTACCAGGAACTACAAATCAAAGTAATTTCTGATTCATCCACAGCTGACACGCACACTACCTATTATTTCTGATAATATGCTCTTCCATTTCATGGACAATGTGAGTATTTAGTAACAAAGAAAGCTTTCAGGATTTCCAGACACTTCATTAACAGCAGTGAAGGTAGAATCGAGTAAAAAATTACCTCATTTCTTGTTTTTCATTTGGTTGGCAAAAAGACAAACAAACCACTATTCCTGCTTAGAATGACAACAAACTTTCCTTGCTCTCTGAATTGTTGATGATTAAGAAAATAAATGTTCTGAGATTGATCGTGATTTTGTGTGTGTTGCTGTGATTGAGGTTTTAAAATATTTTGACTTCTAAAGAGGTTTTCAAATAAAGGTTTTTTTTTCAAATGGGAAGAAGTCGCACATGTCATTTTGTGTGGGAACTACCTGCTTAGAATTGTGGTGTTTATTCTTTTTTTTTATTTTTTTTGTAAGCGAGGAGCACAGTGAGATTTAAAAGTGTTCTCCATCTATAGATGAATCCTCATCAGGCACAGGATATTCCCCGTCTCCTTCCCTACAACATGACCAGTTGCCACCACCAAAAATAGATTTAGGGACCATATAGCTTGTTTGAGGCAGTTGGTTGGCACTTTGGCACTCAATAAAGGGTTTTGATCCCCTCCAGGAGGCCTGTGTTAGAGCTCATAGCGAACACGAAAACAATGAGCAAAAGCAGTGACCAGAGTTCCAGTGCTGGCAACGTGCCAGCAGAAGATCTCTAACCATAAGAAAATCTACCTGAGTTGGCTAAACCAGCTTTGTGCTCATCTCAAGCACCATACTTCTGCTCAAATGTGACAGGAAAGGCCAGCTGAGCACCTGATCTGGTCTGTGTATGTCAGGTATATTCTGTCAATAAGCTTTGGTAGACTTCACTCCCTCTTCACACTGTCTCACCCCTGAACCTGCACTGGTATTTGCAGCACAGTGCTGTACCTGTTTGACCTGGTGTGAAAGCCAGAGCTGGCCGAGGTGGACTGCAGTGTTGTCCCCAGCCATGGCGATCATGCATGTTTACAAGGCCAGGAGAGAGGCTGTGGAGGTATTTGGGAACTAGAAGGCTGTTTGGCGGAAAGCAGGTGGCTCTAAGACTAAATCAGTTAGAAGGCTCCAGCCCTTAGTGCTGTTATGTAAAACTAACTCAATGTTTGTTTTAGTGTGGGCTCACTGTAAAGATGACTATTAATGCTCCAAGACTGTAGCACTATTTCTATTGAAAGCTGCTCTTTTCATACATAACTGCACTATGCAACACAGATGTTAGGAGTCTTCTGTGTACTCAGATGATCTGATGAGCATCTTAATCTTCTTCAAGGTACTTTAAAGTTGTTGCTTACATGACAAAATGTGTTGCTGGATGATGGGACCTGAGGTGCTGCAGTTCATCTTTATATTCATAATTCAGACTGTGTGGTTTGTCACTTGGTTAAATGTAAGCTTGAAAGCAGGGGCATACCAGGTCCACAGAAGATGCGTCAAGGCAGTAAGTGCCACAGCCCTGGTGGCATGCGGAAGGGTTGCATTCATCTCAGCCCGGTTTGCTATAGAAGAAAGTGTGACTGATTTGTGTTTGAGGAGGATTAGGGTTTTGTAATGCCTATTCACATCTATCAAGACTGGGGGCATCAGATGCTTGGGGTGGATTAGGAAATTCCACCTTTGACACAGAAGAATCTCATTGTTGGAGCTTGTAATGATTGTCTTTGGTAGCTGGTGGTTTGTAGTATTTCGTTTAGATGGCAAAGATAGCTGTAAATTGTCATTTCTATTAACACGTGATTTGTACAGACATAAGTCATTATAATGATTCAAAGCTCTAATCATCATGTTCATTAACATGAATTAAATGAGCTTAATTGCTAAGCTCCTTAACACTTTAAGACAAAATCTATGCTAATACCATCTGAAAGCTGGCAGCAGTTTATTATTTCCATTTTGATCAAACTCCTATTTTGGAGGGGGGAAAAAAAGGTCTTCTAATTATGTACTTGAAAAATGACCTTGGGATTGTAGATTCAGGCAGACAATAGGGACATTATCTTTTTTTTTCTTTCCCTCTTCAGTAAGTAAAGAACAGTGAATTCTCACGTACAATCTAATAGGTGAGCATGCTTTTATTAAAAATAGGTAATCAAGCTCTTAGAAGAGTTTAATTAAATTCAGTTTGTCTTTTTTTCTTAAGGCTACTAAAATAAAAAGGGGAAAAAACCCAACCTGCAAATAGTCTAAATTTTAATGATCTGCCTGCCTTCAGTGCTGATCTCAGTCATTAGAATGCTCTGAAGATGTGTATCCTGCACATCTGCTTCTGCACAAGAGTTGTTTGTTAACTAGAGAAGGTCAACAATTGCATTTCCTCGCAGTGCAAAAGCTCAAATGTAAGGGTGACATTTCACACCAGCACATCATCAGTCTCTATGTATTCACCTGGAAAATGGGAGCACTCTGCCACATAAAGGCCCTTTTTTTAGCACACTTTAATTTTGATAGAAAGATTGCTTTCTATGCATGCATTAGAACAGAAAAATCACCCAGCAATGCTCTGTCCAGTCCACAAAGGTAATCTTTCTTACTGTGAGACAGTAAATCTGGTTGAGCTGAAGAACCAGTGCTTTTAACACCTCTTTTGTGTTAGCTAGACAGTACTCTAAAATTGCTTCTGGTTTTCTTGCAAATGTCACTTAACACTGTGGTTTTTTGTTTTTTGTTTTTTTTCTGACTAGCACCAGGATCTTCACTGTACTTGTTGTGTATGATACTATGAGCTGGTGCCTGTCATTCAGTGAAGCACTTATGCCCTGAATAGTACATGCATTTCTAGATAATTCATGCCCGTCATAATTTCTTTTTTTTTTTCTCTTTTTTTTTTTTTTTTGGCATTACTGCCACAAGTCTTCTCAGAGGGCATGTGCTACCTCTGGAAAAAGAGGTAATTCCCTACATTTGTCAGCTCTACCTTAGTCTGATCTGTACCATTCGTTCTCTTTTATGTAGCTTTTCAGAGTGTGTTCAGCTATCCCTCAGTTTTATTTTCAGCTTCCTTTTTTGCTGCGGCCTGAAGAGTGTAAGCAAGTAAATATTTCTCTACCTCATAAAAATGATCTCTAAATCAGTATTTGAATCTCCAATAAACAGCTCATTTCAACTCTGATGCTAGGAAAGCTGTCCTGCTATATGCAGTTGCTTGGTTTCTGCAAGGTTTTGTATATACTATGAAGAATTTATCTGAACCTTTTTACAGGTATTGCCAGTAACACTGATCCAAATTACTTTGTTGGGTTTTTTTTGTGAAAATACATTGAAAAAATAGAGGCAATCTTCTGCAGCAGGCTGTAGCCAATATGCTGGGCTTAATAAGCAAAGTTATGTTTGTCTGGGGGACTTTTTCACAAAACATAATTGAGGATGACCGCTTGGTTATGAGAAGCTTGATGTATACATCAGTTTAAAAGCTTGTCACCTACTTGATGCATTAATTCAAGTCCTTTGTGCAAGCCAAAGTTCCTCTTCTAGGCAAAGCATATGGTCTGTCACTTAGCACATGACATGTTTTTAGATCACTGTGTCTGCAAGCATACTGTCCCTGAATGTGAATGTACAGGCTCGCCCTGTAAAAGTTAGCACCAATTTATTATCTGTTCAAATAGTTCTACTGTATTGTTGGGACTATTTATAGCTTAAATATGAGAAAAGATGTTCAGGGTTTAGCCCACAGCTCTCCTTTACTATCCTTTGAATTCTCCCTCTGAGAAATTACTTCCATTCATCTGCCAGCTGAACGAATATTCATAGGAACATGAACGTATACACTCATATTTCTCTGTTATAGTCATGTTGACAAGTCTCATATCTTCATAGACAATTCACTTTGCTTACTGGGTACTGAACTTGATTTTATAAAGATTGCTTAATTCATCAGGGTTAACTAGACTTTAGCTAGATAAAGATGAACCGGAATAAAAACCAAACTGAAATCAAGCTTTAGGGAAAGAGCTGTTCTTTTACACTTCTGATCAGCAACTGTAACAGCAGAGGAGTAGAATTTGTGATCAGTGCCATACATGTAGGAATGATTTACTCTTCAGTGCATCAGAATAAGGTCCAAAGTCCACTCATAAATTATGCAAAAAATTAGTAATTGCTGGATACTTGTACTCTGAAATTGCATGCAGTTTCCAAAGCATATGCACGTTAGATTAAGTGCCTTTGTATAAAATCAGGTAGACTGCAGACTTCATGGAAAATATTAAAATCTCTTCTAAACTCAACATCAAGTCGCATGCAACTCCGTGAATGAACTGGGCTATTTACAAATGTACGGAACTTGGAACCAAGTTCCCACTCCTCATAGAACTGTAGCAATTGGAAAAAGGACATCTCTGAGTAAAATCCCAAGAGTGCAAAATATCGTGTATTTGAACGTTCATTTGCATTCCGGGCTGTTACTTAGTGCCATTAACCTTACTCTATTTCCTTTCTGTCTGCAACTATTGATATGAATGTGCTTGCTTTGTTTTCATACACTGATTAGCAAATGTCAGCAACAGAATGTGAATATCTGCACTCATACCTGTTCTGGAGCATTTGCTATTCATGTTTTGCTATTAGTTATTCACTTTTTTTTTTTCAGTGGTTGTCACCATTCAGTTGGGAAGCAGAAAAGGTACTTTATGACTTGGGTGAAAAACTGCACACCAGCCTGCTGAATGCTACAGCTTGGGATGAGAAGTTGTGAAAAACACATGGGATATGTTTTATCCAGCCCTGGGAACAAGTATGTTCCCCGACTGCTTGAAGGGGCACGCTGTGGGCATCATTGGTGGAGCTTTTCCACAGAACTGTGCCTCATTTCTATTTTTCTGACTACTCTTGTGCCTCAAAGAAAACAGTTGAGCGAAGTAAAGAAGGATTCAGTGTGGTGAGTGGTATTCATTTCAATGGCTGGTAAATATCATACTGGTATCTGGCTTTAGGTGTCAGTACTGGTAACATTTCCATATTCTTGCCCTCTGCTTTTATTCCTCAAAGCATGTAGAAAAGGAGATGCAGTATCCTTCCGAGTCTGTGCAGGCACAAAAACTCACCTGGGCATAGAACATGCAAAAGCTGAGAAGTATAGGACCTTAACAACGTGATGAAAGGTAAAGCGCATCTAGTTGCTTTGGTATCTCTGAAAAGAGGCCTTAGAAAGGTTCTGCAGAGCTGTGGCAGCAGTATTTAAAAATGGACTTGTAGGAAAGTGTGGAATCATCTCTAAAAAGGTGTACCAAGGCCAGAATTGTGACACTAATTGAAGTATTAATTGCTTTTGCACGTGCATTCACAGAGAGATTTGTGCGTGGGTTTCCTGAGTCTTGAAATACAGGGTTCTGCAGGCTGAGGGAGGCGAGCAGCTTAGGTAACTGGCTGCGACGTGGACATCTCTGGTTTTGTGAGGAATGCATCTGATGTCTTCTGTTTCCTGGTAACAAAACTAGCAGCCTGGCTAGCTATGTTATTTACAGTGAGCAGTTCAACATATGTTCTGATTAATGTTCATTTTGCTTGAGGTTTTCTCTTGTCTCTATTTTAAACAATGTGCCAAATAAACCTAAGGTTAGTAGGTGTTAGTTTTGCAGGCTGTTGCATTGGAGAGAAATTCTTCTGGAAGCTGTGGGAGATGAACACATATCTGACTTCAGAAGAAGAGGTGACGAATGCAGGAATGAGGTGGTGTCCTGAGCAATCGAAGGAAAACTAAACGGTCCTGTTCGAGCTCTTAAAGTAAAAAGTACTCTGCTTGGCTATGATTTTAGCTGCCTTTTTAAGTCTCTGAGTTATTGTTGACGTTAGCAGGGACAGACTTACCTCGGCACAATGCACTGCAGGAAATGGTTTTCCTGTCTCACTGTTTCTGCACTTGCATGGGACAGCCAGAAGGTGACTCGCACTGTCAACAACTCTGCTCAGCGGAAGTTTAAAAAAAATTCCAGTGTTTAAAAATACATTTTAATCACTGATTCCTGTCAGTGTTCATTTCATTGTCACCTGAGCAAGACATACTTATGAAGGCTACACTTACTAATTTATCTCGGGTAACAAATTCTTGCTCAAGGAGCAACTAAATGCAGGAGGTGCACATTGTGTGTCCTAAATTACAGTGATGTCCTAAATTACAGTGACAGTTAAGGTATTGCCTTCTACGATGGGGTTACAGCACTGGTGGATAGGGGAAGAGCAATTGATGTCATCTACCTGGACTTGTGCAAAGCATTTGATACTGTCCCGCACAACATCCTTGTCTCTAAATTGGAGAGACATGGACTTGACGGATGGACCACTTGGTGGATAAGGAATTGGCTGGATGGTCGCACTCAAAGAGTTATGGTCAATGGCTCCATGTCCAAGTGGACACCAGTGATGAGTGGCGTTCCTCAGGGGTTGGTATTGGGACCGGTCCTGTTTAACATCTTTGTCAGTGGCGTGAACAGTGGGATTGAGTGTGCCCTCAGCAAGTTTGCTGATGACATCAAGCTGTGCAGTGTGGTCGGCACACTGGAGGGAAGGGATGGCATCCAGAGGGACCTGGACAGGCTTGAGAGCTGGGCCTGTGCGAACTGCATGAAGTTCAGTAAGGCCAAGTGCAGGGTCCTGCACATGGGTTGGGGCAATCCCAAGCAAAAAACACAGGCTGGGCAGAGAAAGGATCGAGAGCAGCCCTGAGGAGAAGGACTTGGGGGTGATGGTTGACAAGAAGCTCAACATGAGCCGGCAATGTGCGCTTGCAGCCCAGAAGGCCAATTGTATCCTGGGCTGCATCAAAAGCAGCATGGCCAGCAGGTCGAGGGAGGTGATTCTGCCCCTCTACTCTGCTCTTGTGAGACCCCACCTGGAGTACTGCATCCAGCTCTGGGTCCCCCAATGTAAGAAGGACATGGAGCTGTTGGAATGAGTCCAGAGGAAGGCCACGAAGATGCTCAGAGGGCTGGAGCACCTCTCCTATGAAGACAGGCTGAGAGAGTTGGGGCTGTTCAGCCTGGAGAAGAGAAGGCTCCAGGGGGGCCTTATAGCAGCCTTCCAGTACCTGAAGGGGCCTACAGGAAAGCTGGAGAGGGGCTTTATACAAGGGCATGTAGTGATAGGATGAGAGGGAATGGTTTTAAACTGAAAGAGGGTAGATTTAGATTAGATATTGGGAAGAAATTCTTTACAGTAAGGGTAATGAGACAGTGGAACATGTTGCCCAGAGAAGATGTGGATGCCCCCTCCCTGACGGTGTTTAAGGCCAGATTGGACGAGGCTTTGAGCAACCTGGTCTAGTGGAAAGGTGTCCCTGCCCATGGCAGGGGTGGTTGGAACTAGATGATCTTTAAGGTCTCTTCCAACTGAAACCATTCTATGATATTTAAAAGTACACTGTATATGCACTGGGAATGGGATTTGAGGATTTGAACCAGTTTCTCAGGTTGTGTATCTTCATTGTTTTAGAGGATTTACTGCATATGAATTTCGTTCTGTGGTAGTTGGAGACTGTTCTGTTGGGTTTGAACAGTGGATGGGAGCTAACACAAGCTCCCCAGCTACATCTCTGAGGAGCTGAACAGGTACTTGAGCAGTGTGATGATTCTTCCCGAATAAGGCTTTCCTTGGGAGTGTGCATGTGCTTTAATAAGATAAATATAATTAGGAGTGACTTGTTCACTGAACAAAAGGAGTAAGAGTTTTAGGATGGAAACTTGAAAGAGGCAACCCCATAGAAATAGAGCCCAAGCATTAGCTTTGTTTTCCCATCAGTTAATTATATTCATAGTAAATGCTATCTAGTATTGTTCATGAATGTGGTTTTTTTTTTTTTGGAGCAGGGAGAAGGGGAAGCTTTTAAAATCTTTGGTGACTAATATATCTAGACTTATTATTATCAACTTAGAATAAATAATAAAAAATGTTCTAGGAGAAACTCTGATCTGTCTTCACAGTAGTGCAGTTCCACTTATTACAATAGGGTTTTTTGAGAGTGAAATCAACATAAAATTAAAGCCCTTATATTTATAAAGTGCTATTTGATCAAGGGCCTCTGCATTGAATAAGTCTTACAATATCTGGAAAATAAAATAAAAATTTCCTATTGAAAACATTATACAGAGCTGTTACAATGATTTGCTCAAGGCTGCAGATCAGAGGAATCAATTCAGTTCACTTTTTGAAGTGCTCTGACTGCAATTGTCTCTAATATGCTTGACCGATACTGCTAGAGTAGGGTAAAAAGAAGTGAGAAGAAAATCAGTGAGCTGCTTTCATTATTGTATCTTGATACAATAGTGCTAGTATAAAGTAATCATTACTTTCAGGATACTATGTTGGATTTATGCTGGAGTAAAGAAAAATAGAAGTTCAACACTCTGTTGGCAAAGACTGAGTAAACAGTAAACTGCTGCTCCTTACATGTTTAAAAAAAAAAACACAAACCCAAAAATCCCACCCACCCCCCAGTTGTGGCAGTCGCATCTTTGTGTATATGGATATGTACTATTGATTGTACATCAGTACAGCTGCTGAAGAACTACAGTTTCCATCCTGCAGAATGGATTTGACAGTATTTCAAGACTTGCTTTTAACTTAGATAGGATAAAAATCTTTCCATAGAATAAAAAACATGTTGCTTCAAGCTAGCTTGATATAATTCCCTATTGCCCTCAGCTTTAGTAGGACCACTTGATAGTTTTAATGTATTAGATGCCACCTTGCCATTCACCTTTATGGACAGAGATCTTCAGGATAGTGTTATCTCCCATGGTTTGCTGTCAGTTCCGTCATATGACTTGGTGGTTCAGTCGAGGTGGTAAGTTTGGTGCAGGACAAATATATCCTTGCCAGTGGGAACAGTCTGTGAAGCAGAATGAGATAAGGGTTACCTCAGCATTTCTAGCAGAGGTAGATTGATCTTGAGTAACTGGGAGATAAAATGGCAGAAGAAATTCAATCACTTTGGGGGCAAAAATATCTCAAATAAAATGATGAGCTTTGAACAGACTGTTACTGTTCAGGAACAAGATACTGATGTTGTCCTAAGTGATGGCATTGATTTATTGTCTTATTTCAGTCAAAAAAAGTGAGTTGATGTTTGGAATTACTAGGAAAGGAATAGAGGGCAAAACAGAGATCATTATTAGGCCACTGTATAAATCCATGGTTCAGCTACATCTTGAATACCAACTCGAGTTCTGACACTTCCGTCTCAAATTGGACATTATAGAGTCATAAAAGGGTTAAAGAGAGTGTAAAAATGATAAGGATTAAAAAAGGCTTCTATAGGAAGAAAAATAAGGTGGGAAGAGGATGTAGAGACAAGTGTGGTGCAACAAAAGCTTCAAGGAGTTATGAGGGGATCAAAGGGGGTAAATAGCAAATAATTGTTTGGTTGTCCCCTGTACAAGAAACAATGGGAATAATTTAATGGATGGTTGATTCTTCACACATGTAACTTGACTGTGGAAGTTCTTGCCACAGGATTTTTGCGTGATAAAAAGCTAAATAAACAAAACCCCCAAAGCAAACAAACGGAAATCCTACTGGACAAGTCAATGGAAAAAAAAACCAACCCTGGAGGGATGTTAAATAAGCTATTGCTGCTGGACCCAGAAGACTATTTTGGGATAAGTTACTACATTTACCCTATCCTCATACAGTTCCCTTTGCATTCACCGTTGGTCATGCTGAGCTAAGTGTATATTTGCTCTCATTGAGTATAACTATGCTTATTGCAGTTGTCTGAAACAAAATAGTTGTGTGGTTGGACAAACTAAAATATTTCAGTTGCACACTGTTATGAAAAAAATCCATGTTTTTAAATGGATAAATAAACTCGGAACACTTTGTATACAGCTTCACTTACGCTTCTTTGATCTCAGCCGTATTAACATCTGTGCTCTGTAGTCCTGGGATATATTGATAAGAGCAGGAGTGGAAGTGGCTGATATTCCTTTGGCCCATTGGCTCACTGAGGAGTTAAAACAGATGCCATAAAAATGCAGGAGTGAGAAGGTGAGCAGAAGCATTTTCCCATATATCAGTGCAGGAGTCTTCATGCTTTGTGTTGTTCTGAACACGAGGCATGTGGGGGCTTGTACAAGGACTTTGTCAACAAAGGCAATCTCTGGTCCTCATTCCAGAGAGAGGCAGTGATTTCTTTCTGCTAGAGTTATTAGACCTCTAGCTTCAGAGTGGCTGACTGTCCACTTATGGGGTAAAGACTCACCCTTATAGTAGAGGACCCAAACAGTTACAGAATTTCTATCAAAGGATGCTTATTCCAACCTTACCTGCTGCTCCAGGGGAAAGAGGATAAGAGTGCCACTGCTGTAGGGCACAGAAGCCAAACAGGAATACCTTTGAAGATACTCTTTAAGAAAACAGTGCTAATATAAAATGGAGATGGAAATTACAAAATGGATTTCCCTGGGAGTTAGGACTCATTTATTTTATGCAGGAAGGATAAATATGTGGATGTTTATCTGAATAAATTACTAGATTATCTTTCTTCTTGTTCCCAGAGTGTGCATACTGTCTAGAAATTGTCTGTTTAATAAATTAAGCAGCAGCAATGTTCATAGTGGAAAAAGTGACATTAAACTGGCTATTGAACTTTTGCCACAGAAGGGAAATTACTTCTCCATAAACTAAACACATGTTTAAATAGAGCTACAGAAAAAAAAAGGGAACTTTTTCTTTCTCCAAAAAGTCTCTTCCTTTGACACAATACTATTTCTGTTTTTATTTTTTTGGATAAAACATCTCTGTTTGCAAATGTGTTGCCACCAAGTGATATGGACACTTTTTTCCTGAGTAGTAACTTGACTGAAAATCAATTTCCAGAAGAATTGCAATGAATTCTCAATTCATTCTGGGTCAGTTTGGCAACTACATTCTTGTTAAATAATATTGATAAGGATTTTTTTTTTTTTAAATCAAAACTGTTTTGGCATTTAAAAACTTCCTTCTTTGTAGGTTTGAAACAAGGCTTGTAATGAAAAAATCTCATTTACATCGTCTTAAAGTTTAATTTTATCTTGGAAATTTATATGTTTATTTCAGAAGCAAAGATATCTGCTGAGCCAAAGTGAATGTATGTGTGTATTTTGGAGTAACAAAGAACAAAGAAGGGCATGAAAGTAAATATATAAAATGTGTGCACTATATCTGTCTCTACTTTTAATTCTCTGTCAAATTCTAGTGGTGGCTTTGTTTTATTCAGTACACAATTTTCTATGAATCTGTGTGCTGGAGGAGGTGTGTGATACTGAAGCTCTTTGATTTATAATGTCATAGTTGTTATTGCTTTTAATGCAAAGAAAGCTACACTTTTGCTAGACAATACACAGTCGATAATACAATCATATGCAGTATTACAAACATCCATAGGCATTGCAGAGATGTTCAGATTATTTTTGGCAGTTTTTTGTTAACGATTGAAACAGGTTAACGTGACCTTAGTTTGCAATTTGCACAATGCTATTTCTCTTCAGTTTAACAAGAGTTAAATCCTTACATGACTATTTGAACACCCTGGATTGTAAACACAGCAATCTTTTATCTTTTGGCAGTCACGGTAGAAACCAGTTGCACTTTTGTAGCTTTTGGTTTAACATAGATTGCATTTTGGACAGCATGGGGTATATATACTGTCAAACACTCTGATTGTGGTGATATCTTGCCGAACTCTGGATTGTGTCCTCTTATTTGTTCAAGTTCAATTATTACATTATTGACATCAAAGGAGTGGCAAATACATACAGATATCCTGCTGTGCATGTTATCCAGATATGTTAATTCATAATTATCATTAAGAAAGATAGTATTTATAAAACATTTTCTAGAAAGAAAAAAGCAACCTTTTAAAGGTCTTTGGATAAAAGTATGGTAAAGTTCTGATCAAGATAAATGCAAGCATAAATAAGGATATGGCAGGTGGCCAAGTGAAAATAAGATTATGAATATATACCATAATTCAGATAAAGGGTGGTTCTTTGATTTTAGATGTCGATTTGATTCTATTTTTACAGGGAAGTGCAGAAACCAGTCTTGTAGCTGTCATGTGTTTCTTGATCAGTCTTGCAGGAACATGCAGGAAATCTTTAACATGATTGTGAAAAAGATGACAGTTCTGCTTCTTCTGTGACATTGGTGGTTGTATATATACAGCAGATCTGACAATGACATATAAATTTACAGCATGAGATAGTTACATCTGAGCTTTTATCCAAGGTTTAACAATAGCATTGAGGCCTCACTTTTTAATGATGACAACCTGGACAAGTATAAAAAGAAACAAAGTATTTCTAATCTGATGCTCCATCAAACACCATTGCCTGAAAAAGAAGGGACGAGGGGGAAGGAAGAGAGAAAGGCCTCAGCCATTCTCCTTGCATCTCTTATTTCTCTTTTTCCCAGTAGCTACTACTGTAAATTGTGGTATAGACCTAAGAAGCAGGTAATTTCTCTTGACGTAATAAAACTCTGGAGAAAAAGGTCTATTTGTGAAAACCAGTCTGTGATCTTATAGGCAGACCGTGTAATTTAAATCAAATACTAGTAAGAAGTCAGTCTTCCTTTGTATTGTTTTCTGACAGAAAATATACATGCATTGTGTTTTTCTGAAAGATCATAGAGTAATTAATTGTTTTGTCTCTTTCATGGTTTATTTTTGAATAATATCAACTTGGTTGGGAATATAATCGCTAACCTCTGTATAAACCCAACTGTGAAGATAGCAAAAGGCACCTGAGAAGTAAGCATAGAATAAGCTTGTTTTTGTTAAAAATGATGATTTCATTACCACCAGTAATGCCCACCTACAACTTCTGACATCGATATGCAGTGTTGACTCATGATGATGTATGTTGATGTAACGAAAAGTTTTTTGTCAGAGCATGAAGTTGTTACCCTGGACTGCTCCCACAGATCTGACTTCCAAAGTTGGAGGACGGGTAAATGAAAAATTAAGCATGGTATTGATTTTGTTACTGGTAATGTGGTTAAAAAGCACTGTGAAACTGAAACAAAGAATCGATGCAATATTCAGCCTGGAATTAACTGACGAAAATCACTAGTTTTTACCTAACTCCATGCCACAAACTCCGTGCCAAGTTCTAAAGAAGGAAGAGTGGTTCTTTGCTATGTCAAAGAAAATAGACAGGAGAAGGACAGATTTTTAAGCTATATAGAAGTGGAATGGAGAAAATAGAAGTGGACCCAATAGTGATGCTCTTCTTGGTGTTGTTTCAGGGTGACTTTTTAAAAAATCCTTCTTTTGGAACAGTATCATATTGTGGGCTGGTATTCAGTTTTCAGCCCACTCTAAATACCATGTTTGTTTTTTTTTTTTCTTTGTAGTATAGCTGACTAAGTTGTTATTCCTCATTTTGTTATTTTTATTCAATTTTCTTCCTATCCTCTTGTGTGGCATAACTTTTTTTTTAAAATTAAATACTATTTTATTGATTTCAGGCTATTTCTCTATCAAGGTCACTTAGAATTCTGAACCAGTGGTCCAAGTGCTTGCAAAGATCTTGGTGATGTGCACAGTCTCTTTATTTTGCCATCCAGGTTATTAATGGAAGTTTTGAACAGGAACAAGTCTAGAACACATTCCTAGGCTGAAATAACCCCAAGATTTGACATGAAATTGTTGATACTCAGACTTGCACTGGTGGCTGTGCAGGCAACTCTAATGTCATCATGCAGCTGTGTTCTGTGGGGTCCTGGGGACGGACAGCATCCATTGCTTTTAAGAAGTCTGCAACAGGCAATGTAAATCAGTAATTTCATATATGTAAAGTTTACAGGGTGCTCATACCTCTTCTGCAAAATAGTTATTGATCCGTAAGTGAGGAAAGGTTAAAATATCGTTGGCTATACTGGTTTTACCTTGTTTGGTTATGTAATGTGATTTCTGCTGTCTTTAAAAAATGCATTAAAGTCAAGAAATAGTGCAGCTATTTATTTTTCCATTTTATGTAGCTCTATCATAGAATGAATTTGAGCTGGATTGGTACAGAATGTTCTTTACAAATTCATCTATTTATGTAACGTATGATGTTTTAGATGCTTAACATACCACTTCCTTAATAACGTCTCTGAGTATCTTTGTAGCTTCAGACTTCTAATCTCTAATTCCCAAGGTTCCCTCTAAAATTACACATTACACTTGCTCTTTATAGGTATAATGACTAACTGGCAAGTAAATATAGCTTGAACTATTTTATTTCTATGTGTGTTTACAATGAAATACCATAAATGTAAAAAAGTAAGCCAAAGAAGGTAAAAAAAATCAGTATTTAAAAAAAAAATTTCCCTGTTAGTTACCTGACTCTTAATGTAGTGTAACCAGGCTCAGAACAACTCTGACATAATTCAAATGTTAACTAGCTACTGTTGCTATTTTGTTTCCCTTTCCTTGAAAAGAAGGGGAAACTAACATAACTACTCTTTTTCTTTTCTCCCTCATTTTTGTGTTTTGAATCTGTATGTTGAAAGAAAAACAACAAAAAACGAGAAAACTAAATATTATAGTGCCCTGAGGAAGTCTGTAGTTTTTCACGTTAAGTTCTGTCTATATGTTCTAGACTACAGGGAATAAAGACCTTGAAATTCCCAGCTCAGGGAGTCTATATTTCCACAACTTGTGGATGTTCTATTGTATTTCTATAATGTATTTCCACCTATTGTAGATGCTCTCCTCCCGACTCTGGAGTAACATCCAGCAAAAGTATTTGATCTGCAAAATAAAAAATGAGTATAAAGATTTCACTCCCATGCTTACACATTGGTGTTAATAAACCTGTGTTTAACTTGCACCAGCAGAGTATTAGCACCAAACCAGAGATCAAATCACACGTTGTGTTGTGACCTAAACAAACATTAAGTCATGGGCAAGAAGAAAAAAACAATAGAGAAAGCTAAAAGCATTTGAAAATTTTTGTAATAAACAGTTGAAATATTTTTATGAACATAAGGTTTTTCATTTTAGTTTTGTAAGAGGCTATTACAGTCTGGAATAAAATGTTGCTTCTGAAATTACTGAAAAGATTAGTTGTTAATGAAAGCTGTAAATGCTTTTCTCTGCCATCTTCCCAGCTATTGCTTTGAGGTCTGACACGGGTTTCTGAATAGTCACAAGCCTAGATATGTTGAAGTCATATGTGATGCTTTTGTTTTTAATCCTGTGTGGTTATGTTTTTATTGTGCCTGTCTCAAGAGGTTTTGTAGAGAAAGAACTCCTTTCTTCCCTTTTTATGAAAGGTGGTATACAGGTACTTCCCACTCAGCATCATTTCCAGTTCTCTTATGGCAGCCTGCAGCTGCTTTTTATTCACAGCATGCTTCTGGTGTCATTACTTCTCAGTTTCTGTCTTCTGCTAACATCAGGGATCCTCCTGAGACATGTCTTCTCTATCACTGCAAGTCTATATTCATTTGCTTTCTTCAGGGTCCATAGCTCTGCCCCATACAGCACCAGGGAGACTCTCATTGTTGCAGCAGCTGAACGGGAGTATAATACCCCAGCCAGTTGCTGGTGGGCTTGTGTTCCCAGAGTCTGTAAGTCCTAAAGACAATAAATGGTAATTTACCCAACTGATTATCCACTGCTTTAAAACCCAATCAACTGTTTACAATGAGCTCCTTTCAGTCGTGCACTATGAATCTATTAAGATCATACTGGAAAAGCAGCATCGCGCTGTGAGGGCTTTTCTCTCCACGTGCATCCCTTTATAGCTCTCTCAGAAATAAGGATAAACAAAGCAGTTAAATAAGAACAGGGAAATGGTAAATCCTGCTCTTCTCTTCTCTTCTCTTCTCTTCTCTTCTCTTCTCTTCTCTTCTCTTCTCTTCTCTTCTCTTCTCTTCTCTTCTCTTCTCTTCTCTTCTCTTCTCTTCCACAGAGGTGAATAATGCAGAACAGAGTGCTAGGTGCATTTTCCTACCAAACTTTTATTCACTTTGTTCAGTGTGATTTATGTTAGTTTACTGTTTGTCATTTCAAGCTATACTTACAAGAAGATTTTAATGCTGTTCATACAGTTGCTTTTGTTGAGTTTGGTCCTTCACTGGAACCTGTTCACAAGGGGATTTTCACTTCAGAGACAATTTGGAAGACGAGAGTCTTTATCGAAAAGGAAATGCACTTAACCAAGCTTTACATGTTTTTTTTTTTCCCACAAAGTAACTTCTTAAGACCCTAGGGAGCAGTGTTCAATAGGAAAAAGTATAAGAAATGTTTCAGGAGATAACAAATGGAAGACCATGATGGCTCAGCTGTGTGAATTAATTCACCCTGTTGGCAGCTTTGATGAGGAGTCATTGATAGGAATTTTCTGTGTTCTTGAGGGATATGGTTCATGGGCTACTGGCTGAAATTTGTATTCATTTTGACTGTAAAAAGCCTAGGCTCTCAGTGGACTCTGTCACCTTGGTGAGTTTGATAGGACTGCTGACAAAAAAAACATCAGTGGCTTTCAGATTCCCCAAGATAGACCTGCCAGTCATTCATAGGTACAGTGCAACTGCTTCCCAGGGACTGTAGCTGAAAGGGCTGTTTTTGCTGAATAAATAGTGCTGGCAAGTCTAAGTTTGAAGATATGATTTTTATGTGGAAACTGTACTGTGAGTGCTGACAGAAGGGGCAGATGTCTCTTGAATTGTCCATACCTTTCACTAGCCCATTGTATATTCAAAGTGCTTGTGTAGTTCATAATAAACCATACTACCTAAGATGCGCATGTTCAGAGATAAAAACTGTATGCAGCACATACATCTGGTTTCCATCTGTTTGTTATTGTACACCTTCATTTATTTTAAGGTAGTAGTTTGTTTTTGCATAGTGTTGCATTTAAATTGGCAGAAGGGTGTTAAAGCAGGACCGTCTCGTAATGATCAGGAGGTGTAGAGGTTTGTCATTACTGGGGATTTGTTGCACAGTCTTGGAAGAACTATCCAGAAAGATGAGTTTCCTTTAGAATGCACAAATACTATCACAAAGTAGATGACTTACCCCTTGACTCCACCCCAGAAAAGGGGGTGGCAGCTAGTCTACAGCAGGAGACTTGCAGCTTGGCTGAAAAATTGGTCCTGGAACTTAGATGTATGACTCTTCCCTCCACCCCCCCGCCAAGTGTGTTTTACATTTGTGTGTGTACATTATATATAATGAATACATTGTGTGTATATGTATGAAAATATATATCTGTACACATATATAATTCAAAACAAAAAGCAGGTCAGATGGTATTTGAAGGTTACTTTCTAAAAGGTATACATAAAAATGCTTTGTACATGCCTTTTATATGAAAACTAGCTATTTGTGTTCAGGTTTGTTTAAATCATAAATTCCTAAGGGAAAAATGGAGTAGAAAGTATGCACTGGGTTTGGTTGTTTTTAATGGTGTTTTATTGAAATTTTAATTTGTGTTTTATTGAAATGGTGATATAATCTTCTGGGCTAAGTCAATATTAGGAAACATTTTCTTTTTTTTTCCTCTTCTACTTCCCTCTTCCTCCACCCCAAAAGAACACTGAGGAAAACTAATGTTTACCTTTAGTCTTTAAGGTATGTAAATTATTAGTGTTTTATGCCACTGAGGTCACATCAAGACTTTGTTGGAAATGTAGAGGAAATTAACTTTATAATTATATGGCAGGAAATCCAACACTCAGCATAGAGGTGTGATTCATAAAACTCTCTCATTTGCCAAGTTCCCTCATTCTCATTTTTCAAATTCTCCTCTGTTGATACTTAAGAGGCATGTACTGAGGTTTGCTTAAGCTCATTGTGCCTCCTGGAAGGACCTTATGTGTACAATGCATTAATATTATCCTGTGCTGAGGTTATAATCCTATTCTTAAAAGAGTATCTGAGCCCTAGGGTGGGATTGAATACTGGTTCCTTAAGTAATTAGTAAAGGAGTATTTTGAAATCAGTGCTGAGGTATGGATTGGTTTGGGCCACCCAACTGAATTTTAGGCTTTCTGTTCTAGCCAGTGAAAATCCTGTTTGGCCTTGTGCTAGAATTTGATTGATTTATTATTTGAAGCTCTTCATCTACCTGTAAGTGCTTCTTGCAAATGAAGACGAGACTTAAATACTTAAGACTATTCCCTGTGGTTTCTGCTTAAGCAGAAAAAATGTAGTTGGTTGTTGATGTGCAGGGCTGCAAGGCCCCATTCTTGACAATGTAAGGGAATCTGGGAATGAGTCTGAAGGCCACTGGCAACACTTGAAGCTCTTAATTTCAACTGGATGTTTTCATCATCAGCATTAGAGAAACATCTCTTCATTCAGATTCTGCCTTCAGAGGTTGAACCTGCAGACCTACATCCCAATCCAAGTGGGAAGATGGTTGTAATTCTGTAACTGTGTGCCTGGCAAGAACGTGCTAAAAGAGCAGCTGGAATTTATACAGCTTGTAAATTTTTGTTGATTGTTGAACAGCTGACTGTAGGATATTTCATCCTAGGATTCTTCCTAGATGTTTTGCTGAGCTGTGGCATTGCATGTGTACTGGGTTTATGAGCCAGATAATACCATGTTAGTGTCTTCTGAAATGGGTGTGTATTTTAGGACTTTTGATTATTTTCATAGTATCATAAACCAATAATCTTTGTGATACAAAACACTTTTCAGTAAACTGCTGAAAGAATTTGTACTCTTATGAAACTGATGCCTATTAGCAGCAATAATCTGAACAGACTCAATTGCAGAGTTTTGGGACATTTCTTGAACCTGGATTGTCAGCAAGTTCTGGAATGAAATGAAGCAATAAAATCTTATTAAACATAAGCATCAAGGAGAAGGCCACATAGCCTTGAATTTTGGTTTTACCTGATTGCAAGTGAGGTTGTTCCAGAATAATTAATGCCGATCACTTTAGAGGTGGGAATCATGATATCAACAGGCCACTTGAAACAATCTTGCTGCATTCCTAAAGACCAAAGGGTGTGAAATGCCTAACCTGCAGAAAACCTTCTGCAGCTCTGACTCTGTGATTGCGGAGGTAGGTGATATTTTTCCAGACTCATCAGTGGTGCAAATAATAACCTTTTGAATTTTCCTTTATTTCCTCATCTCCTTTTTCATTTACGTTAGATTAACTCCTAGTCCTTTTCATAGTTAGTTTTAAGGTGTGAAAGTGAATACTATGCCTGCAGGTGTTTAAGGTACCACAGACTTAATATAAGAGTGTAAGAAATAGAAATTCTCTGGAATTAAGTATTCTGCAAGATATGCTTTATTTATTTGCAAGTCTGGTTAAAAGGTACTCAGTGTAATTTCTGATTTAAAAAGAAGTGGTTACACTTCAGCTTAGTACAAAGAATCATGATAGAAATAGAATGGGGAGAAGACGAGAAAGATGTGGATGAACAGAGAGTGGAAGTCTAAACAGGGAGTGTTACAGGTAAGGTTCAGTTTTCAAAAAAAGGGATATTTTGATATTTAATGTTGGTCAAAATAGATTGGACTGATAAAACTCCCTAGTCACTAATCACAACTGAAATGGCAAAAGGATATCTGTTTTTCAAATCTTCTTTCATTAGTAAGAGCACAGCTGTATTGGTTTTCTAGTTTATATTCACTTTCTATTAGTATGTTCGGTAGAAATGGGACCTGATTTTTGATAGTATCACTAAGGAGACAAGGGTGGCTCACCTTCCTTGGGCCAGCAGTCACCAGCTGGTCAACTTCAGAAACTGAACAGCTTTCAGGTTGAATGGGTGTTACTGGGAGCAGGTGGAATGGGGGAATGTTTTTGAGGGTGCTTAGACTTTGTTAGTGCATCATGGCCTCTGCTGCCATTGCTCACAATGAGGAGCAGCCCCGAGATGCTTGCTGTTGTCAGAAGTACTGTCTGCATAATCTACTTATGGCTTGTGTGATTAAGGAACATATGTCTAATAAACATGGTTATAAACAAACATGTAATCAGTATTCCTTCCTCCCAAGCCCACCTCAGAAGAGATCGTGATGTGTCAGGTTGGATATAACACTGCAGAATGACAGAAGAGCAGATATGCTTGTGCCCAGACTCAGCACGCTTTTGGTTAAATATGCACATCTGCAACCTGAAAAGCCCAGGCATCAGTTTAAGGACCTTGCATCATCCATAAGGCCAGTGGGGATTATAGGCATCCATAATTATGTTTAGTCAGAATTACTCTAATACATTCAAAAGAAAGAGAGAGGACATTTTAGAAGGGAAAATCTGAAAAGGATCTCATCCTTGTTGTAAGCTCTTTCTGTACTCTGAAAACTTGTTCTCCTGGAGAGGACAATGCAGTGCTGTGAAGCGTAGCTGCCAGTGGTGAGGCTGCTCTTCAAAGACAGTTGTACGGTACTCTGTCTGGCATAGAGTTAGATCCAAACAAGAGGGAGGGAGTGAGCAGCTCATCAGGAGAGGAGGATCTCACAGCATTCTGCTGCATATAACTACACTGTGCCTCTGCCCATGGCAGTCACCAGAACTCAGATACGGGGATAACTCACGTGCTTTGGTTGCCCCCAGGATTCTGGCATTTCCCAGGTGTCATTTTTGCCACTGCAGGCAGCTGTTTGTAGGGCTGAGCTCCTTCCTCCGGAAGGGAGAAAGTTCAAGTCTCAGTCTCCAATCTGATACCTGCAAATTATATTTTAAATTTTGCTTTCTGTAAACTAAAAGTTACATCTTTTCATTAGAATGCTCTCTTCTAAATAAGTTTTTAGAAGAAGACAGAAGTATTTATTGAGTAGTATGCACAAGAGACAGTCAGTACAATGTAAGGGCATATTCCAAACTCCACTGAAATAAATTATAAAACTCCTGTTGACTTCAGTAGGCCTTGGATCAGGTATTAATGGAAGATGACATTGGGCAGTGCACGTGCTTAGACATTACAGTTAATGTCTAAGCAGGTGCTTGCCTTCTTTCTAGCTGGTATTTAAGTTCTGGAGAGCATGTCTTTTGTTGACGAAAGCTTTATTCTTTAAAAGACTAGATCATTTTAAAGTTTGGATGTTGCACTTGTCAAGTATAGATAACGATTATTGCAGTTGAGAGATCTTATTATACTGTCCTACACAAAACTACATAATCAGCCCCTTCCTAAATTGGCATGTTTATTGGCAGTAACAATAATGGGTTGGCAGAGTGCAGAGATGCTATTGAGCAGACTATTGAGTACACTGGCTTAAAAATCTGGATCTAAGAAATATTGGTGGGGGAGAAGAAGAGCACCCTGAATTCACAGAATCATAGAATGGTTTGGGTTGGAAGGGACCTTAAAGATCATCTAGTTCCAACCTTCTGCTATGGATAGGGACACCTGCAAGGAATATATCTGTTGGACCAGAGCTATTTTCAGCTGCTCCATTCCTAAATTAAGCTAACCTGATTGCCTCTGGTCCTTGACAAGGGACATCTGAAGTTTGCATCATACAGCCTCGAGCTTTCTTGAGCAAGGGGGACAGTATAACGTGCTTCAGCATACTGTAACAGCACTTGTTTGACTTTTTTTTTTTTTTTTGTGTTGGTGCCCATCTGGAAGAGCCGCGCAGCTCGGCACATGGTGTAGATCTGTTCTTTTGCTTGCTGGTATGAAAAGGGCTGGTAAAAATCTGTATGGGTTTCTTTTTTTTTTTCCCCCTTTCTGTTTGACTTGCATTCTCTGGGGCTCTGCAGGGAGCAGAGTGAAAGCACAAGGTGAAGTACTGAAAGCACAGTGCCTCACCTTGTAATCTCCAAAGCTAAACCAATAGTTTAGTACATTTTTTTTTGAATGTATTGCCAAACGAAAGTAAATATCAGGTGGTACCTCTTCTAGACTCTATCCAATTGTACAAATTACATCAGTTAGGAGCCCTGTAATGGACGACTGCCAGAAAGTGGACATTGATACCTATGTGATGAGCTCTTTGCTGAAACAGAGCTCTTCACATTGCTGCTTGCTCCCTGCTGATCCCTTACAACACTGGCAGAATGCTGTACTCACAGAGACATAAACACTTCAGGCTTAAAGCGGATTACTTTAAGATTAAATGCGATGACTCCGTCCTGCTACTTACAAAATAGATCTGGGGAAAGAAAATGTTGGTTAAAACGCTGCCTTCCCCTCGCACGCTCACTGCTGAGGGACTGCAACCTAATGGTTTGCCTTGGCAGGGCTTCCCCTCCCCTGCCATTTCTCCCCCTGCAGCTGCTCATTTTGGAGCCCGCACGGCTGCATGCGTTGTTAAAAATCACAGCTGCTCTGCATCCATTGTAAGCTCCAGCTATTGATTTAGATCCTCCAATTTTTATGTGTTGAAAGAGAAAATGATTGTTTAAAAAGGCATTTGTGAGGGTCCCGTAGTCAGCCAGGGCCTTGAGGCAGAATGGTCTCAACTTCTCCGCATGGCAGATGTGCCAGAGTGCTCAAAGTGGCTCCCAGTCTCTGGTCCTTGTTTTATTACAACAAACAGAAACTAATAAACTAGAACAAGAGAAATATTTTTAGAGAAAGTATGGAGATCTGTTGGGTGAGGCAGATTTAAATAAAAAGGTCTGAAACCAAATCTTTCCCCATCTCCAGTGGGTCCTTTCCTTCTGACTTTGCTTTTGACTACAGCTGCTGAGAAAAGCTGGTGTCAGTGGCTTTGTGGGTTGAAATAACCTCCCACGCTGCCTTCTGGGGCTGTAGGCACCTCTCCGTATCATCATCACTTTTGGGCCTCCTGTGGCTGTGCTCCTCTAAGCACATACCCTGCAGCTCTCAGAGATGTACAAATCCATATTTACACTGCAAGCTCTGTGCTTGGCAGTGTCTCTTTCCTACCTGGCACGTGTTACAGTCCACAAGCTTGCTGTGCTTGGATGTGCTCAGCTGCCGCAGGGGAACAGCTCGCTCCCCATCACTGAAGGGATCTTGCCAGTATCTGGGTGCAGCTTTTGTTGTGCAGCCTCACCCCTCCTAGCAGAGTATGGTAGATGTAGCATTTACACAACAAGCCGGGAAGCACAGTAAATAGTGCTACTGCCCATCACATCAATTTACACGTGCTTTTTAGCACTTGAACGGTTATTTAAAAACCTGGAGGGTTTTTTTTTTAACATTAATGTCACCTCTTGTGCATCATGCCTCTCTGCTTTCCTGTCAAGCAGTTAAACACCGCAGACTTCATGGAACTTTTCACAGGTTTTTATGTTTTGTTGATAATTCTGGTAGTAAGTGAGGAAGATTCAGAATATAAAATCAAGAGGACTCAGAATCTCTTTCAAGGAGTCCTGATTCTCGGGTAGTGTTTTGGACGTGCCCTACGGAAAGGCAGTGTTCACTCAGGATGATTTGAATGGTGTTTTCTGGGAGCTCTAGCAGGGTTTATTGTGGTTGCATTATTTAATTTGCTTGTACCATTATGGTCCTGCACCCCTGAAAGTCCCATGGTGATTTGCCCACTATCTTTAGAAGTGTGGAGTAGGACATGAATGGGACATAAAGAGGAATGCTAACATGCTATCTCAAGAGCTGCAATGCTGTATTTTCTGTGATAATCTAACACAGATATATTTTTCCGTGTAGGTAACTGGGAGATCAAAGCAGTAATAGTGTTATCTCTCCATGCTTTTTCCCCATCCCACACTCCTACCCCCAAGAGTTAGAAAGGCAAGTTCTAGAAAGCATGTCTGAGCCATCAGAGAATCAAGTAAGTATGCTCTAAATCATGGAACTTGAGGTTTTTAAGTTAAAACCCAGGAATTTTGAGCTCTAGGCTTTGCTACAGATTTTCCATGTAATCTTAAGTGAGATCATTTAACAAAACTCTCTTTTTGCAAATGGAAAATGCTCTGCTCGTAGAGACAGCTGGGAGTAGTTTTTTCAGTTGAAATCTATCTGACTGTGCCATTGTAAGGACTGACAGATAGAGGTGCAGCATTTTCACTATATATATGTGAAAATTTCAGTTGCATACAGTAAATATTGATGCTACAAAGAAATAGAAATACATGCTGTTATCATACCAGAAATGCTATTTTGAAATTAATATTGCCAAATCATCTTTATTGTGAATTTTATTATAGTAGGTTAAATTATAAGTGTGGTAATAAACTGTGAAATACATTTGATTTGTTTTAAGTCTGCAAGCAGAATGAAAGAAGTGCCAATTTATATCAAAATAAGTGTTCAAGGTGTACCTGTTTTTAATTAAGGGAACTGTTTGCTGCAATTTTTTTTACTGTTTAGAGGCAGAATTAGAGGTCTCTTATCTAAAGGTAGAGTAGAGATACATCTGCATATACTGAGTTTAATTCTAGTGTGTATATTGCCTGCCACAGAAACGCAGATAGACCACTGCACTTAATCCAAGAATGGGATGAGGGTATAGATCAGAAGCGGAGTTCACCCCTGGGTTAAAGTAGGGTGTGAGGAAAGGAACTGACATCTCCAACTACCCATTTCTTCATGCTGAGAGTTGCTGACTTGTCATGGGATGAGTGTCGTGCATTAGCAGCCACATAATTTGGATGGCCCATGCATGCCTATGATGCAATTTATGTTGCATTCACACTGGAATCCTGTGGTGTCTAATAGTTGGGAGTTTATGGTGTGCAGGTTTAGCAGCTGAGGTTATGCGTGCGTTATAAGATTCAGAGTGCGCCTTTGTACAAAGCTGTTTTGTGTGCATTGCTGAATTAGCAGCTGGCTCTTTCACCATGGAAATTATGGTGCGGGCACATTTTGGGGAATTTATGACATGACAAAGGAAGCTTGTGTCATGTTTGGAAGGTTGGCACTTCAGTGTTAATACTGAAGGGCCAGCTTCTTGGATTTGGGATGGAACATGTGTTTTCTAATTTATTGTGCTCTCAAGTTCTATATATGATCTGTCGTATGTTCTGTGCCAGTGCACTCACTTGGCAGTCTCTGGTTTGAGCTGTAGCACACTATTAGTGAAATGCAGTCAAAGCCTGCTTCAGGAGTCTGTTTGTATATCACTGCATGTACAAACAGCACTATTGGTAACTGTAAAAAAGGAATTCAAGAAAGATAAAAGAGGTTGTATTTTAGAAGATAGTATCTCCTGTGTAGTTCAGAGCACTACATTCAATTCTCTCCTTGTTTACCTGGAACAAGGAAGACTCACAAATAGTTCCCTTCACCCCTGCTTTTCCTAATGAACTTCTTTCATTAGGAAATAATGAACTTCTTTCATTAGGAAAGCAGGGGTGAAGGGAACTATTTGTGAGTCTTCCTTGTTCCAGGTAAACAAGGAGAGAATTGAATGTAGTGCTCTGAACTACACAGGAGATACTATCTTCTAAAATACAACCTCTTTTATCTTTCTTCTTTCTTCTTTATCTTTCTTCTTTCTTATCTTTCTTCTTTATCTTTCTTCTTTCTTCTGAAAGAAGTTCATTAGGAAAATCCTGTTCTTTGCAGAAAGAAGTTCATTAGGAAAATCTGGTTCTTTGCAGAGAGGAACTTCTGCTATTTATAAAGATTTATCCTAGTAATGTGAAATAACATCATACCTGAATAAAAGATGCATCCAGCTCTTAACAGGAGAACACTGCTCAGAGATTTCCATATGGTCTCTTTAGATATACACTCTCACTGAAGGCAGCTTTCGTGGGATTTATTTTATTTTTGTGTAGCCCATTGTTCCAGTGTAACCCTGTAGCTGAGGTGTTGCAATGACTGACCTTAGCTGCTTGACCTGCAAGTGACTTCCGGAAAAGCTTGTAAATCTGTGAGCGCCGGTGTTTCTGCAACTTGAAGACAAAAGTGGCTTCTAATCATGTTGCAGAGAAGCCCCTTTGCAATATGGAGAAAACTACTGAAACCAGGGTTTGACTGTCATTCACCTGCAGATTTTGACTAGACCAAAAAAACAGTTTGGAGTATGGGTGCTTCAAAAATAATGAGTATAGTCAGTTAATGTCTTGTCACTCTGGCTTTATTTTGGAAAAAGAAATAAAAAAACCCCTTTCATGTACAACTTCTCAGCTCTAGTCAATCAAGAGTTATAAGGAAGCACATTAGAGCTAATGTTATTACAAGATATGTAGTTGCTTAGTTTTTAATTAGGAAAGGTATGTTGAATGCACAAGTATAATTACAGCTTTTATTTTTTCTTTTGTATAAACAAGAAATTACTGGAAAAAATGTTACTGACACACAGTACCCTTATTCATAAACATACATTTCCAGTGATGCCAATACATATACAAAGCTATTGACCCTCAGTATCCAGCTTAACCTGGTTCTTGCTGTTGTCTTAATTATGAATCTTGAGCTGGCATGAGATGAAGATCCATACAGTAAGTGTCCTGTAAAAAGTGATGAGAAGGCTAATGGATATTTTGTCATTTTTGGTTATGTTTCGTGTGGGGCAGAAATTCTGATAAGCAAATGGAATTTGGAAGCTTGCTGTATAACTTGATAGTTACTTGGGCGAGTTGAAGCCTTCACTTGACAGAAAGTCTTGTGTTGGTATTGTAGGCAGATATTAACTTCTGGAGATGTTTTGAGGGGTCTGTGTTGGAAGTTCTTGGGAGAGAGATGTTGGGAGGATGTAAGAAACACAAACTGAATGGTACAATAAAGCTACTGAAGGATAAGCTGATGAAGATGCACACACTAGTAATGCTACAGCTTTTTTTTCCAAATGACAATAAAGATGTCAGAAAATTGAAGACTCTAGAAAAATATACAGATGTGTGCCCTTGATGCTGGCTAATAGCCAAACACTTGGAATATCGTGTTAGATACAGGAATTTCCATGGCTGCTCTTCTCTTCCCCCGCCCCTTGCCCCTTCCATCCCCATTTCAATAAATTGCTGAAGAGACTGTCTTTTAAATGTAGTGTGTCTGTGAGAGACAGGCACTTGCCACTGTGGAAAAGAAAGAATTAGTTCACTGCTTCTGGAAAGCTGATATGCTGCAGCTTAAGTCTAAGTTGTCTTAATGCGTTTTATAGTGCTAGATAGCAGGCATTCTGCTCTATGACAGCTCTACTTTTGAAACTTACTGAACATACCTAATGGAAATGGATGTAAAGTGTAGTGATTGTTAAACTGTGACGCTGGGAGACAGCACCCTTGAGGTAAAATCCTCCAAATGAACTGCAACTGCAGAATAGTTGCAGGATAAGGAAATTTGTCATATAATCACTAGGATCCTACATTGCTCCTGACTGGCAGAAGACAAGATAAAAACAGTCTGTAGCTACCTACAGTCAGAAACAGAATTACCCAGTTGAGGAGTGAATCTATTAAGTCATTTTTGTGTGTGTTTTATCTTTGTAAATATCTGATTATATTGATGTGCGAAGAAGCCTTTTAAAAGGTCAAGTTAAACACCCACAGCCCTTGCAGTAAACAGTGACAAACCCTTTGTTACAATTTCTAGTATTTTTTTTCTTAAGAGAAGATGACAGTGTCTTCCCTTCATTTAACTGCTGTTTGAGAACTTCAGCAGGGATATCGTAGATTCTTCCTGACCTTGTCGCAATGTTGTCCTTCACTTTATGATGCATTATTTAAGATGTGATAGGCTGCAAATTTGAGCAATCTAAAGCCCTAAACAGGAACATGTTTGAGTATCCGAGTTTATGCTGAGCTTAGCTGGGTGCCAAGCTAGGCTTGTGCACTTGAGCTGCACTACACAAAAAATTTGGCTTCATAGGGAGATGGGGACTGCGTGCTTTGCTCAGTGGCTCCTTTTAGAGCAGAGCAGGAACTTCACCAGCCTCAAAATTAACAAGTCATAAATTGGCATGTTACATGTGTCGTCTTAGAGCATGCTCTAAATATGGAAATCTGTGTGAAAACAGTTATATATTTCAGTAGGTTTACTCGTGAACTCTGGTATGAAGACCCTTTAATCAAAAACCCCTTTAGACACCACATGCTCTGAGATATGTAAAACTGAAGTTGGATTTAGGTGTCTCTGTTCTGTATGGAAGTGTAATTCATGATGTTACTGGGAAGATGAAGGAGGAGGATGTCTGGGTTTTTTTTATGCATCTTTTGAGAGTTTTGCAGTCATAGGAGCGTTCAAAGAGGACTTGTGTGACACTGGGCGTTAAGGGTTGCTGTCCTGAGATACCACCATACATAATTAAATAAGACATTTTGGTGAGTAGAGTCCTTTGTAATGCAGTCCCTTTAGAAAACAATAGATCAGACTCCTAACCGATGTTCTCCAGTATTGTTCCGTGTCTTGAATATAAATATATGCACATATTTATTTCATACCTTCTGAGATTTCGCTCTGTATTTCTAAGAGGTTCTTCACTGAAGTGCATCATGGTGACCTGAGAGCATCTCTGTAGTGCAGGTTGTTGACCGAAAGGATCTTTGTGCCCTTCAGATTGTGGTTAGAGAATAGTCTTCTTTCTTTTTCATTTTGATATGTACTTTTTTTTTTTTTTTTCCTGTTTGAGAAGAGGTCTAAGAAATTTGGTTCTTAATCTCAAATTGAAACTATCCTAGATGAAATCTCAACACTTTTATATGCTCTACATACTTTAATATGATTCTGACTATAAAATAAAATTCATCTTCTCAACAAAATATCTTCTTTTTTACTGCTGTTTCACTCTGCAAAGCATCTTCTGCAATATGTTTAACTTCCCGGTAGCAATTCAGCTCATTTAATATACTACAAGTGTAGAACTTGTATTAAATCAGCGAAATGACTGCTCACCCAAAAATAGTCTCGCTAAAGTAACTCTGCTAAAATCTATTAACATATCCTAATAAAAGGATATGTAATGGCTTTAGAAAGTTTTAAAGAAATGCTATGGAACTGTAAAGCATTTAGCAGGATTTATTTTATTGCACTTCTTAGGTGAGCAAGGTATGAGGACAGTTGCTTTCAAGCTGTAGCTGTGAGAGGCACAACTTGAGGAGAGCCTTTCTTCTGAAGGTGGTGGTACGCCAGCTGAACTGAACTTTTTGTAGACCTCTTTCACGGTGTAACTGTCCCCTTCAGGGCTGCTGTCACTATCTGGTCACATGCCCGGCAGCATGTGCCTCTGCTTCTTGATCTCCCACATTACCAGGTAGGCAGGAGTAGTTACGTACAGGCTTGCTCTTGTTGTAGTGTTCTCCAAGCAGTGTGTTTTAGCGGACTGGCTATAGTAGATGGGCTGCAGAGCCATAGTTTTGGGGACTGCTACTTCCATGGAAATGGCACATCTTTTGTACTCTTGCTGTGAGGGTGCTGCTTCATGAGACATGAATAGAAGAATATGCTTACTTAAAAGCATAGATTTGCAGTACTAAAGCTATATAAAAAGAAAAAAATAAAAAGCATTAAGATTATATTTAATAAGGCTTCCTCTCAGCTTATAAGGCTGTTGTGTCCTGGGGAAATACTAGAATTATGTCCTTCCTGCTTCTGTTTTGAAACATGCCTAACAAGAGGTACGTGGAAAAGTCTCACTGGATGATCCACTGCTCTTTAGCCCCAGGTAAAACAGCTTCACTACTCCTCTCTTCATCTGCCTCTCATTCCTGCACCTGGGCACTGGAACATGGCTTGTTATTGCTGGGGATTAAGTTGTTCTCTTCTCAAGGTCTTTTGAAATATGTATGCCTTAATTGGTGCGTTTTCAGCTTCAGCTTTGCAGGATTTTTTTTGCCTGTTTATTTTAGGCCTTTTTAGACATGGCAATAAAATTTTTACAGATTTTGTGTTACAGCCATTGTTAATCACACATATTTCTTAGACACTGCTGAAATTTGTTTATTTTTTGCAATATGTATTTTTAAATCACATCTTGGATTCTCATGATGAGGAAAAAACCCACCCCCTCCTCCATTTCCAGGGGACTCTCAGGGAACTTGTCAGGTGGGATGGTATCTTGTATGTTGGGGTGCTCATGCATTTCTCTTTCATGAAAGAGAAGAAATGTAGCAACATGTTATAGCAACAAGAATGGGCTCCCTACATCAAGCTGAAGACTTGGAACAAGGAAGAAGGGTTGGGTAATAATTAGTAGACCAAAAATTGTGCATGGCTAATATTTTCATGGAGATGCATGTAAAATAAAGTGGGAATTAATCCTAAAACTGCTGGGGCATGGAGGAACAGCAACAGCATAACTTCCAGGTTTGCCATTTCTCCCACTGCACTGAACCCTTTCAGTGGAAAGCCAGACTAGTCAAGCTAGATCACTAATACCAGACTTTTCTTGCAAAACATGCAAAGGATGGTATTTATCCATACCTTGGTGAAAGAATCAAGATGAATGGGCAAGATTATGCATTTGATCATCTTTTTAAGTTTGGAAAGCCTGATTGCTTGACAGTAGCGTGATGTTATAGCATCAATAATGATAAGCAGCTGGCTTACACTTGCACAAACTTTCACTGGCTCCTATTTGAATGTGGAAGAATTGATCTAAATTTTCAGTAGCACTATTTAGCAGGTCATCATGAATGAAGAAATAGTATTTTTATCATCATCTTGGCTTCACTGAAATTTTGGCTAAATAGAAAATGCATGATCTTTTTCCTCATTTGGCTTTTCTGTGACTCATTTAGCTGTGGCTGCTATATTTTTTTCTTATAGCTGCCTGTTGTGAAATTCTGGATGTGCAGCCATCTGTAAGACTTGCTGTTGCAATAATTAGCATGAAACAATGCAGAAAGTTGTTGACTAGACTTAAGATAATTTTATAAACAATTTATGATAGCTGAATTATCAACATCTCTTTCCTTACAGAGAAAACTTCAGTTTTAGTTAGTATCACTTAATCTAAGAAAGAATATAAAGACAGAGGAAATAATGTGTACATATTCATTTTTTATTTAAAAATCACATGCATTTTGTATGTTTTCTGCATATAAAACTAGACGATGGAGAAAAAGATGCTTTTTCTTTTCAGCATCAGAGAGACTGAATCATATAGAAGTTTTTTAAAAGACTGGTATCTCTTAGTTTCAATTAGCACCTGTGGTATTCTGGAAAACTTCCAGGCACAGAGAGGACACTCACTGCTCCTTCACTGGAAATTTTGTAATCCCAGATTATAAGGACAGGCAAAGATTAAGAAATTAGCTTGGCAGGATGATCCTTTTGCCTGTTGCCTGGCCTCACTTGAAAGAACACAGAAGAATATAAACTTAGAGGTCTACTTTCATTTTATTGCTAAAAGATTTAAAAATTTTCTGGAGAGTGTTGCAAACTGGTTATTCACTGTTCTGGCTCAGGAATGAAACTTCAGTGATGGAGTCTAGTGAGAAAAAGGATGGAAGCTTGTTGAGCATTTTTTTTTTTTTTAATCTTCTGCTTCCAAGGACACTGTCGGTTCATTCAGCCCTCCATTTGTGAACTGCTTGGCATGAGATGTTTCCATTAATGTAGGCTTGAGAGGAGGGAAAAGACAGATTTGATCCTCCTACACACTGTGACATGTTTTGCCCTAAGGCAATATTCACCCCGCCCTGCCCCAGGCACTATGTGAAAGAATGAAAGGCAAGATGTTGGTGTGTTTTCGGCAGTGGAGGTGGTGATGTTTGAGTTGGCGGTGTTGTTACCAACACATACCTTTAAGTATCTGCTGATCTTAAAATGTATTGTTCACCTGCAAACCTATTGCTGGTGGGCAAGTCTGTAAGTGCATCTGCAGCTTGCTGTTTAGTAAGAGGGACATGTGAGCACAAAGGGACCGCCTTCCCAAAGTGGGTGTGACAATCACATGGCCATCTGCTTAACCATACAAGTGAATTTTCAGCTGTTGCAGTAAAGTAAGCAATTGTCATGGTTTTAAACAACAGATAGTAGTATTTTGTTCCTATTTTTCTTCCAAACAATTTATTTTGTGACTATTTGAATTACACATTTAAAATATTTTTTCAGTAACCTTTAAAAAAACAGAAGTACTGTTAGGGAAAAAAAAGTCAGCTGCAAGGTTCTACAATCACCCTTGGCTAAATGCAGACATCCTGAAATGAACAAGGAAGTAAAAAAAAAAACCAACAAACCAAACATCTATTGGAGAAATATAGAGCGCTGTAAATAACCTCATACAAATACAGCTATAATAGAATAAGCTTTTATCTTGACTCAATCCACTAATCCATACTTATTCATGTAACAAATGGAGTTCTGAAACTCAAATTTAATTTATAACATGTGGCCCAAATGTATATGAAAAGGCTGCTAAATTTGCTTATATAAAAAAATTCCAATCTTTTATACATTTTTATCAGAAGTAATAAATAGTAATTCCCTCCCTATTTTTTTTTGTTTCAAGCAAAAAAAAAATATTTTCAGATTCATTCCTATTTAAAATTTTGCAGAAATACAGATCTTCAAACTGAATTACAATTTCTATTTAAACCATGGGATAAAGAATCAAATTTATATACAAGGTGAATGGATTTCATAAACAAATATTACTATTTAGGTGAAATGTCATTGTAGCGTCACCATATAACTAGCTGAAAAAATGCCAGTTTCCCAGGGCAGAATATTTTCTGCAACCCTGCTGAGGTGTAACACACTGCACACATTTACTTACTCATGTCAGACTGTCCTTCGCAACGTAAAGTGTAGTTTCTTTTCTGATTAACTGGCTATAGTTTACCTCAAGAAGAGGAATGAAGCAAGTTTCAGAGAAAATTAACACGACTACTTTTAGTTTCTGGTATCCAGTCAGATAATTACTGATGTTTGACATTAAAATTGGGAGAATGTATGACCCCTTTGACTCTGGTTTTCTTATTTTTATTTCTCACTTAGATCAAAATGTCAGATATCTGCAAATGGTATTGTACTAATAATCAATTAATTCATAAAGAAGCCAGCCAGCCATGGCTGTGTAGCCTTTTCAGTAAAAACAATTGCTTATTCCAGCTGTTCCCTCCAGAGCAGTCTTCTCAAAATTAGTATCGGAATTATTTTTTTTATTCTAGATCATCGTATATTTAATCGTCTTTCATTAGTCCTTGTTTCTGTTCTTTTATTTGCCCTTTCTCTTGGTTTCAATTATTTTTCATGTCAGTACTTTCTACTTTCAACATTGTTTAATGCAAGTTGAATTATCCAAATCATATAAAGACTTAGAACTTCAAATCAGATCCCATAATTTATCCATTGTGAATTTTTTGCTATATTACTTAAAATGCGTGAATAGAAAGAATCACAGATGTACGAAATCACACATTTCAGTTTTGGTTTCATTAACATGTAGCTACTGGAAATAAGAGTATCACTATATATAGCATACAGATTGGAGTGATGTGTACGTTAGCATACTTGGGGACTGATCAGACTCCAGATCAAAAAAGGCTGACCAGTGAATAATAAATTGGTATGTCTTTTCAGATGAACTCAATCTCTTAGAAATGTACTGAAAAATAGAAGAGATCAGCACATATCACGTGAATGAGGATTGTGGAAAATATCTTTCCAGTAATCTGACAGCATCACAGCATATGAAGTTTATTGGGGTGAGCTATCTAAAAGCCAGTGTTATATAGCAACATTCGTTTGGATTTTGACATATAATAGTAGGCTACATCAACACTGAGGTTTGGGATTCATCTGCTCTACCTAAGGTAGCTGAAAGTTAGATACCTACATCCATGTTAACTTTTCTGGGCCCTTTGTTTTGTTGATGTGAAGGAATAGGCTGATTCCAGCCTAAGATACAGGTGTCTGAGACCAGATGGAGGAGATGTGGTGGTAATCTTGCATTTGTCAAAGGAGAAGACAGGCATTCCTTTCTAAAAAGTTAGATCTCTGTAAGACATCTTGCACAGAACACCCAAGTGTGAGAGTATTTGCTTCCGTTTTGCATGTGATGTGGTAGGGAGTCCATGCAAGATAAGGACATGCTGGAACATGTAGAAGTCAAGAGAATTTTATAGCTAGAATGGGAAAGCTAAGAGAAAGATGAGCCTGGGTGTTGTCATCTGGGAAGGCCCATGTTTTTCACAGTTTGTTTGGTTTTTTTGGCTACTGTGCTTCATGTGTGTGTAGGGAGAAAAAGTCTCACATTACTGCTGCTGCGCTTCTCCCTTCAGCTTTTGTCATCTTTGCCATTCTGCAAGTGAACAAGTAACCACTTTTTGTCACATTTATTATGCTTCTAGTACTTCTTTTTTCTTCCTGCGCCACTAATGTTTCCATCTGTGTGCTACCATACATAAAAAAATCTAGGAGGCATCAGATAAAGTAGTCTGCAGAGATTATCTTAATTCATTGCAAACATACAAGGTCTGATTTTGACAGACATCCTCTTTATGCAGTTCCTCCACTACACTCTGTCCTCTCAAATAAAGCACTGCAAAATTATTAAAAATGAAAGAATCTGGCCCATTGTGACTCGCCTTGATTAGTCAGTTGAAATAATTAGTAGGTAGCTTACATGAGATGATGTAAAGAGAAATTTTATGGCATGTCTTGTTAGAATGATTAAGATGGGAACACCTGAAGCAGCATGGGGACTCTACTGATGTGTTAGAGGTAGATACTTTGAGCTCCCCTACCACAAATGTATGCATGTATCCATGCTTTGCTAACCTGTATGGGTTACTTAAGGGCTTGTGTGTTTGCACACAAGCACCAATACTTGTAAAATATAGGCACAAAATTGCGACTACAGAAGTTTGTATACATGTACTTTTGAGGCCAGTAAAAGACTGGCTGTGAGTTTATGGCATGAACTTCCAGGGTGCCTGTCTCCTGTTGTTGGCCACTGCTGGTGTTTAAGGGGCTCTGAGGATCCTGAGTCTGTTGATGTTCACTGGCCACAGGTGGCTGTTGCAGAGCATAGGTTTGTTGCTCAGACAACTGCTTCTAGGCTTTTTGGTGGGTTGGAAATGTAGAACTCATACTAGACATCAGCAAGTATATGGCAATACAGATAACTGAGCTGCTCAAATCCCAAGCATTTAATTATTTTGCTGCATTGTATCATACTAGCATCAGCTATTTGTAGTCTATTATGCATTGAGTCATTTCTATATCCAGATGCTGAGCACGCAGTCAAGTGCTAATCATTACTAAGACCATGGGTTCAGATGATGTAACTTTGAATGTCATGTTTGGAAGTTTTCTGAGTTATAAGTTGTCATTGTGCAAAATTGTTTCTGCCTCTGATACAGGTCAAATGATAGGCACATCATAAATCATATTCCGTCCACAAATGGAGTTGAGTTGCGTATGTAGTTTGCTGCTCATCTGTGAGTGATGGAGGAGGTGACAAAGAGGCAGCAGAGACTAAAACAAAGGTTAATTACAGTAAGTTTTCAGCTGTATCAATAACAGATCACAGCTGAGACAAATAGGCTTTTCAGTGCTGCAAAGCTGATGTGTGATAGGAGAGATCTGTTGATCTTTGCTTGGTCTCCGCTGGCCTCTCTCTGCCTTTGCAGCACTGCGTAGGCTGTGGAGAGCATTGTGAAACCCAGATTTCAAGAGGCATAAACCAATTTTACTATTTTGACCTCAGCTGAACTCTAGAGAATCAGACAAATTGTTGGAACTACCTGGATCCTTAGCTATTACAATTTAGCATGTATAGGTATGTGTGATGGAGAGAAACTCAGCCTGGTTTTAAGTGTTTGTATATACCCATAAGCATGTGCATGCAGGTATGCATGCAAGCATGGAATGATTTTGCATTGGTACATATTTTGTTTATTCACAAAGCAAGCAAATTTAGCCTTATTGAGACAGCTTATTACTTTCTCATGTTGCTGTAGTGATGTTGTAAGTGATGGGAGATGAGGGCTGATTTCCTAATGCGCAGTTTGACTTAGTTAAGGTTACTTTTCAGAACTAATTCATCTATTAGTGGCAAATTGAATTTTTCCTGCTTTGACATGCTTCAAAATACATTTTTCATACACTCCTCCATAGCTGAAGATAAGACACGCAGAAAAAGTGAATTAAGATGAAAAGCATTTACCTTCTTTCTCTTTGTCACTGGCTGAACAATATGATCCTCCAGCAGCTGTCTCATCATCAGAACATTTGTTTTCCATTGAGATTTCTATTGACCTCCACTGAAGCTTTGTTTACAGTGAGAGCAATGAGCTTTCAGCACATTGTTGGGTTCCACCATATCGGACAGGTCCTGCAAACAAAGAAGGTTGCTTACTTCTCAGACCTGAGCAGGAAAGGCATTAATGCCAGCACACTGCCAAAAGCTAGAAACAATGGGATAGTTTATGCTTTGGAAGGATCCCATTTTGTGAATTTACTGCATGGGCTCCCTGTTTATTTTGTTTTCATTTCTTGTGTTGTTGTAGCATTTTATTTCTCTGTCCAGCTTTCCTTCTCACAAATTCCTTTGTGAAGACCAGACAACTGCTGTCAGATTTATATCTTTCTGCAGCCAATTTTTATTCAATTACGAGCAGGTTTCGAGTGAGGCTGCATGGTCCAATGGTAGAAAACAGACACTGACAAAGATTGCTCTGTTTTGTTTGTAAGCCTTGGTGTTAGGGTTGAGAAGGGTTAGATTCTGAGTGATCTGGTTTCATTCAGCCCCATTGTCTTCACTGTATGGTTTGTAGCACTTAAAGCTTTTTTTTTTTTTTTTTAATCTTTGTATGATGTCAGTGTGCTTTACAGGCAAAATATTGGAAATCCCAGGTCCAAATTCTGGATCTAGAGGTTCTGGCTAAAATGAATTTCAGAGGCAGTGAGCAGAGATTTTACTGACCCTAGTAGCTTTTGAATTAAGCCTTGACCCCTCCCTTGAATCAAGTCTGCCCCTCTTCCTCCTCAATCCAACTTCTCTCCAGTGCCCCCAAAAAGGGCACTGCTGGTGTAAGGGAAAGATGAGACTGTCAACAGAGTGATGGAAAGGCCTCAGGCTGTGAGAAAATACAAAAACATCATTGTGCTGCTTTGGTAACAGGCAGAAAAAATAAAGTCAGGAGGCTTACAGCCTGGTCTCCGGTTATGCATCGTTTCCCCCAGAGAGATCAGTAATTGGTGCTAATATATCCCAGGCCTCATCCGGTGGTGCCTCAGCGGCTGTGCAGGCGGAGTTGAGGCTCAGCTGATCCACGGCACCTGCTTGTCCACTCTGCATGTTGTGAAGCCATAGAAAGAGATGTAACATCGAGCAGGATTTGGACTTTCTGCCTTCCTCTGCAAGCGGTGTGTCTGTTTCATCACACCTGTCCCCAAAGGAGTTTTCACTGTGTTTGTGCATTTCCCATCGGGCAGTTATTAATGTAACCCTGAGCTCGCTCACAGCCGACGGCAGGCTGCCTGAGTGCCTGTGCTGTGTGACACAGGTAGTTTCCAGAGGGAAATAAAAGAATGCTTTACGCCTCCTATTATTTATGAAGATTACTGTGCAGGGTAATTTGTGGCTTTAATTGGTGAAGGAGCTTCAGGGACTGTGAGGAGGTGGCAAAACTGGTGCCTGCAGGGCTCCTGAGGGACCCGGGAGCCTGGGAGGGGTCAGTGAGGCTTCTGCACGTAACCTGTCGACAAATCTTTCACAAAGGATAAAAGTACTAGACAACGAGTGAACATGATGTATTGGGAAAGTGCCATTGTGGCTTTTTCAAGGGGACGTTAATCCTCACAAATGGCCTGGCTTTTTCTGGAAGGAAAAAAAGTAGTTGGTGAATCAGGTGATGAGCTAGATAAAATTACTGAACACACTAGAATCTGTTAAAGAAATTAAACTGTCACGTGGAAAACCTTCTCATGGATTAATAATTTGTTAGGAAGGAAGGATTCCTTTATACTGCTTCTGATTCTTATGTTTTTCTGTTGTCCATCTTTTTCCAGCAATGGCTAGGGGTAGATACTGGGGGGTAGGTTTTAGGTCTAACATAACACATCTATTTTTATGATTTTGATATCTGCAACATTTGAAATCTTACCTTGTCTTATTTTCACCAAAATGTGATACTTTTAATCTCTGGAAATATTTTCCCCTCAACTGAAGTATTTGTCTGATGGAGAGAAAAAGCTGATTTACTGTCTTAAATTGAGTGTGATAGGTATAGAAATCTTAACTTTTATTAAGGAGCGCTCTTTTACTGAGACTAGTTAAGAAGAAACTTTTTACTGTTGAAACTGAGAATACACCAGCAGTAGTAATTAATATCGTGTCAACTGGAACATCACATTGAAGTAGAAATAATTTACGATTAAGACATTTCCAGGTACTGTTAATGATTTTAATTTACTGGCAGTTTTTTTATGACCATCACTGTAACTTTTTTGAGGGTAATTTTAAAGAATCTAATTATCTAAATGGTTTGCAATTCTGAGGTTTAGCATACATTACCACTGCTATTTGAAGAGCTTTTCAAAGACATTGTCAGGTCTGGTTTGAATGTTATTTTAATACAAGAATAATTTCTAATCCCTATTGTTAAGAAATAACTTATATTTTTAAAAGCCTTCTTACAGATTTAAAAATAGGTTAGGAGGTCATCTAAGCTTTCTTTTTTACCCCCAGAAAGGTTGTAATAACCTCTAACCTAGCTGGAGAGACTAATGAATTAAAAGTATAACAGCTGAAGGTGCCACGTGGGTGGATGCCTGGTGCTTGTGCTGGTGGTGATCCCTACAGGGACTAATTTATTTTGAAAGTGACAGCTAGCTAAGGAAGCTGACTTTGACTAGAATTTATGTCAAGAATTTGCTTTTGCTTCCCTTTAATGTATCCTATCAAATGCTAAAATGGAGTTTGAGAAGTATTAACAGGACATTGCTAACACAAAAGCTCTGTCTGTGCGAGCAGTATGATTGTTGATTAAGTGCCATGATATTTGCAATGTGAAATATAAGACAATCTTAAAGCTGACTGTACTAAACATACTGATGAGTATTTACTGAACATATTGAGGTCTGTTCCTTCGATATGAGCTGGTGTAACTGATCTTGACTTGGGCTCAATTTACTTGAGTGGTATTGCTTTGTTAGGAGCACTGCTTTGAGGACGGGTTGTGGAGGTGAATGATGAGTTCTTATGGTGAGCTTGATGTGCTGTCAAAATCCATCTAGATGTAGCTGTTAGCAAGCATTTTAAACCAAGTGCTGAGATCCAGTTGTCCTCACATTGCGTAAGTGAGATACGAGCTGGTGTTTCTCTTGCACCTCTGATGGTGTACCTGGAAAGGAGCAGTCCCATGAACGTAAGCAGTTCAAAAACTTCACTTGCAAAGGAGAGCTGTGCAGCCTGTTTTAACATAAAAATTCATATGTTCGTGACAAATGCGCTCTCTTGCTTAAATTTGGGAATATGTAGGTATCATCAATACCTCTGCATTGGAGCTACGTTAGTTGTAGACCAGGGCATATAAGGGGATCTCATCAGTGCTGACTGATGCAGGACATAAGGCAGGTCACAGGAGGAACTTCTGAAATGAAAGATGTCAGCCTGTATGAAGAGTAGACGCTCACCCTGAACTCAAAGAAAAATAGTTTTAATTAAACGAACTGAACTTTTTCTATATAAGCTTCAATTTTTCAATGATATTTCTATTCCAGTTCAGCTTTTCAAGTCCTGCTGCCTTGGCTAGGTGTATTAGCTTTTCTAGAGCAAGAGAGCAAACCCTTAGGGTTGAAAGCAGCTTGTATGGAGAGGTGACATATTTCTTTTCCTCTGATGATGTGGGTGGCAATACAGCATTTCTTAATATATACTTGAAAAGATTAATATCTACTATGGAATATGACAGTAGTAGTTGGAATTGTTCACTCTTTTGCTCCCTTCCTTCTCAATATATGGGGAAGAACCTGATCTAGAGGGAGGATTATATTTTATCTATGGATTCATTTTCTTTTTTTCAGTTCATGAAATAACAATGACAGTAGTTGATGATTGTATGAGGTAAACACTTAGGATCATTGTTGGATTATTGAGGGAAGTGTTTTATGGAGATAATTTCACATATGTCAAATTTCCTGTGGCTCCTGTGGTCCCTGTGGGCAGCCTAGAAGACACTTTCATAAAATGTCAGTGACTTTGAAATATTAAAAACTAGGAAATATGAGTTACTGCCTTTTTTCAAGTGTTGCGATAGTCATTTATTTACAAAAGATGAAGATGGGTATGAAAGTGGAACACCTTCACTTAACAGCATCCAAGGATACAATTTGTCTAAACATCAGTGCTAAACGGAGTCTGTGCTCTACTCTTTTCACCAGGTAAATCAGTGTAGTGGACCAGTTGGGTTGCTGGGGAGGGAGGCACAGATCCTGCTCCACTTGCTGCAAGTGCAGGGTCGCAGAGAGCTCCAGCTCGAGTGGAGTCTGGAGGAGTGGCTACAAGCGGGACTGTGTGTCTTAAGGAGTGAGCTTGGGGCGGGGGATGGGCAGATGTAAGGTTTGTAAGTGTAAGATCTCTATGTATATTCACGCTGTACTGTGGTACCATGGCATAGGGGCACACAGACCTTTTAAAAAGCAGTAGAGTCATAGAATCGTTTTGGTTGGAAAAGACTTTTAAGATCATCAAGTCCAACCGTTAACCTAAAACTGCGAAGTCCACCACTAAACCATATCCCTAAGCACCACATCTACTCATCTTTTAAATACTTCCAGGTATGGTGACTCCGCCACTTCCCTGGGCAGCCTGTTCCAATGCTTGACAACCCTTTCAGTGAAGAAATTTTTCCTGATATCCAGTCTAAACCTCCCCTGGTGCAACTTGAGGCCATTTCTCTTGTCCTGTTGCTTATTTCCTGGGAGAAGAGACTGACACTCACCTGGCTACAGCCTCCTTTCAGGTAGTTGTAGAGAGTGATAAGGTCTTCCTGAACCTCCTTTTTCTCTAGGCTAAACAACCCCAGTTCCCTCAGCTGCTTCTCATAAGACTTGCTCTCTAGCCCCTTCACCAGCTTTGTTGCCCTTCTTTGGATTTGCTCCAGCACCTCAATGTCTTTCTTGTAGTGAGGGGCCCAAAACTGAACACAGTATTCAGATGTGCAGCCTCACCAGTGACGAGTACATGGGGAGGATCACTTCCCTAGTCCTGCTGGCCACACTATTTCTGATACAAACCAGGATGCTGTTGGCCTTCTTGGCCACCTGGGCACACTGCTGGCTCATATTCAGCTGTCTGTTGACCAACACCCCCAGGTACTTTTCCTCCAGGCAGCTTTCTAGCCACTCTTCCCCAAGTCTGTAGCGTTGCATGGGGTTGTTGTGCCCCAAGTGCAGAACCTGACACTTGGCCTTGTTGAACCTTATATAGTTGGCCTCAGCCCATTGATCCAGCCTGTCCAGATCCCTCTGCAGAGCCTTCCTACCCTCAAGCAGATCAACACTCCCACCCAACTTAGTGTCATCTGCGAACTTACTGAGGGTGCACTCGATCCCCTTGTCCAGATCATTGATAAAGATATTAAAGAGAAGTGGCCCCAACACTGAGCCCTGGGGAACACCACTTGTGACTGGCCACCAGCTGGGTTTAACTCCATTCACCACAACTCTTTGGGCCCGGCCATCTAGCCAGTTTTTACCCAGCAAAGCATATGCCCTTCGAAGCCATGAGGAGCCATTTTCTCCAGGAGAATGCTGTGAGAAACGGTGTCAAAGGCTTTACTAAAATGTAGGTAGACAACATCCACAGCCTTTCCCTCATCTGCGAAGTGTGTCATCTTGTCATAGAAGGAGATCAGGTTAGTCAAGCAGGACCTGCCTTTCATAAACACATGCTGACTGGGCCTGATCGCCTAGTTGTCCTGTATGTGCTGTGTGATGGCACTCAAGATGATCTGCTCCATAATCTTCCCTCTTCCCTGGCACTGAGGTCAGACTGACAGGCCTGTAGTTCCCTGGATCCTCCTTCCAGCCCTTCTTGTAGATGGGCGTCACATTTGCTAACCTAGAACTAGAGCAAAATCCTTTAAAGTGTCTGTAGTTCATGCAGAGATGAAAACAGCTGCTGTGGTTTTCTTACACTGGCTGTTTTCTCAAAGCAAGACTGGAAGGACCTTGCTGACTGGATCCTTTTTCTGAGGTTATTTCTGGATGCAGGTATAAATGAAACAAACATGTGAATAGTGTATCACCCCAGTGTGGAAAGCCAGTGAACAGCACAAGCCTCTCTAAGCCACGGGGATGATCAGTTTGTGCAGGTTGGTCATTTTGTACTTTGTCACCTTGCAGATACTGAAATTTCAAATTTTAGTCCTTCCTTTCATATTTTCACAAATCTGTTTTTTTAACAACAGAAATAGCTTGTTTAATAAATTACGCATGCCTCTTTTCTGTGTGTATCTTGTGCTGCCAGTTTTTAAACACTGAATACAAAACTACTGGCTTTCCCTGTCCCCTGCAATGCCGTGACTAACAATTTGGTGAAATATCTACACTTAGAACATAATATCCTTTTGTCCTAAACTGAACCACTTCTCTCCTGTTTTATTTAATCTCTAGGGCAGCTGTTCTGGTGAGAGTCCTTCTTACAGTGCTAATAGCACAAATGTCTGCTTACAAGAGTTGTTGCCCCATATTCTTGCATAATACTAGTTGGCAGGCGATAACTACTGTAGCTATCTTGTGAAGGCTGTGGTGACAAAGATAAACCTCAGGCTAATTTTCTGAACAAAATCAGTCACCTTGAGCAAGTCTTCTTGTTTAAAAATGAGATAACAATGATCTTAGCTGTAACATTTGAAATTATGTGGTAAATAAAGAGCTGGATGCTTCCTCATATAGTTAGCTCTTAATTGTCATCTCAAATGGCAGTGACAGGATATGCTGATGTTTATGATGGATATAGAGGTTGTTCAAAAATTTCTTTGGGTGACAGTCTGGAAAATCTACATTTGCTTACACTGTGGAGAATAACATCTGGTTTTCTCTGTCTTTCTTGACAATAGGCACAAACTATATTTTATCATGACATAAATTTCCCAGGGAGACAGTAGGTATTGATCCATAAATTACAAACATCGGGGTTTTTTTTTGTGTGTGTGTCTTCAGAATAAGAGGCTTTCTATATTAAAAATAAGAAACTCTGCTTGGAGGAAGGCAACAGCCAGGTAGACAGGATCCACCATAGCCAGATGAGAGGCTTCGAGCTGGTCTCACTGCACTTGTTGACCAGTGCCCAAATGGTTTAAATTAGCAATCATCTGTGCTTCTTGGTATTTGTGCACTGTTGAACAAATATGCAGGAGGGTGCAGGACACCTTTCTCCTCTGTACTGCTGAGATGGGCTCCGGAAAACAGGGAAGTGTGTCCACTAGTATGTCAATAGCAGAGGTTGTTAGCCAACCCAGAATAAACATCTCAGCAAGTAAATCACAAGTCAGATATTAAAACTTTGTTATAGTGATGGCACCTACCTTTGAGGAAAGCATAGACATGCCTGATTGGAAACGTTGCTTTGGAAGTGAAGGCAAAGCCCATATGTTTGATATGATAAATATTCTTGTACTCATTATTTCCAGTAAAGTCAATGACCAGAACTGTTGTGTACAGCTTTGTTCCTGCAAAGGGTATATCTATATGTCATGGTTCAAAGCTGGGCTAGCTATTAAACCAGTGGCAGACGCTCTCTATTAAGACCCGCCCCCCCAGCAGGGGAAGAAAAAGAGAAAAGGGAGAGAGACTTATGAGTTGGAAAGTCAAAACAGTTTTAATAAACCATAATAATGAAAAAGAGTATAATAATTATAATAGAAATAATTAAATATATAAAAATATATATAAATATATACAAATATATACAAAACCAAGATTGAGCTCCCCCAATGTCAGTCACGTCACCACCAGCACTGCAGGGCAGGCTCCGGGAAGGCCCAGGCTGGGCCCAGTGACAGACAGGAACTGGGTTCAGGGATGCACGGGTCAGGATGGGGGGCAGCAGGAAAACGGACAGAGTCCTCTTGGGACACCGGCCATAGCAGAAAAAGGGTGAGAAGGGAGAAGAAGGCAAGAGACCCTCGCGATCCCCCCGCTTTACGCTGAGAATGACGTGTATGGGATGGAATACCTTCGTTGGTCAATTTTGGGTCACCTGCCTTGTCCGCTCCTCCCTGCAGGTGCGACCCTTCTGCGGCTCTTCACTCATAAGCAGTGAGGAGTTTAGCAGTGACCTTGGTTTCTCTAAGAATAAGTACAGCAAGAGCCTTTCTGCATAACATCCCTACCGGTGCCTCAGTGATAACTACAAACTTTGACCGTTATCAGTCTTGGAAGCAGACACTGTCTGCAAAACATGCAGTTAGTTTCAGAAAGTGCAGTTACTTAGAAGAGACTTAGCTGGAAGTAAAAATCACTGAAAGGAAAACTGGCCTGGTTTAGGCCAAACCAGGACACTAGATGATGGATATAGCATATCCATCATACTGCATACTAACATACCGGACTAACGCATTAAATCATGACCTCAAAATTTCATTCCTGTTGCAGGAGGAGCAAGTATAAGCAGGGATGTCCAGGCTGTCTTCTATGCTAGAGTAAGCCTAGGACTTCTATGTCTAAAACACCACATGTGAGTTTGGTTGCTGTGTATACACAATAGAGAGAATTCAGATGAGGATATGAACTGAAACAGATATAACCTGCTGTATTTGTGCATTTCAATGCTGTGTACTTGCAAATGGGGAGAGGAAAAATGTATTTTATTTTGATGTGGTAAGGCTTTAGTAAAGATGGTAATGTATGAATTGAGGGGGGGGAATACCATGTAAATAAAAAAAATTGTGATTCTGTTCAGACTGGAGAATACTTTGGTGTTAAAATACAGCTCATATTTTCATAAGGCTAAGGGGCAGGTAGCAGATAGTGAATACTTGGTCTGGCAAGCACCATGGATTTACTCAGTGCAACTAAAACTTTAACTGGGGGATCATCCTGGAAGGTAAATGGTGGGAATCCTATCATTTTTCAGTTTAATTCTAAATGGATCCAAAGTAGTTATATTGTACTGCACAGCTAGAGATGGGGTGGGACAGAGAGTGCTCAGATACAGCCATGAACTAGGTCTGAATCTGGACTGATGGCTAAGTACTTGTGACTGATAACATCAAGGATCTCCAGCAAGAGCCTCTCTAGGGCTTGTCCAAAGCGTCTCCAAAATACAAAATTTTCTGGACTGGTGTTTAAGTGGGACCAAAATTTCATGGGAACAGGTTTGTAACCCCAAACCAGAACATGACTTCCAGAGTGGAAATGCTGAGAAATGTGGGAGAGGCAGATTTAAGTCCTGTTCAGATTCACTGTAATCCGAATTTACTCTTCCCATCTCTAAAGGCTTTTGAATAGGGAAAATTACCTTCCCCGTGGCTGATGGACCACGTTACTTAAAACCTCTGTGTTCAGACCTCACACATTGGCTTTACTGTGAACCAGAGTTCCAAAACCCAGCTGCTCCCAATGAGAGCAATCAGAAAACCCTGGGAGAAAGTGTTCAGAGAGAAAGCAGAAATACAGTGTAGGGCTGTGTCAAAAAATATCCCATACACTTAGCTATAATTGTGTGGCAACTCTGGACTGCAGGCTGTCATAACTAGAGCATTTCGCAGCATAATTTTGTCAGGAAACATAGTTTGCAGCAAATAAGTCACCAAATTTTCAGGCCTAATATATGTAATTTAATCCTATTAAATTTGTTTTCCTCATTTACAGCAGTACCAGCAGTAAGCAAAACAGTGATTCTGTGCCATTAAAGTTTCCCAGATGCAGCCTGTGCCAAAGACTACACAGACACAGCCATTAAGGCTCCCTGAGAGTCTGCTCTGAGCAGCAGAAAATGTGCTGTATTTTCCGGATGTCCTCATAAGGCTGAATGTGAAATTAGACTTATTGTCTCAAAGCAAAGCATGCATATGATGAGCCAATAAATAACAGACATCAGATGTGATACTGACTCTTGAGAAACATACATCATGTGCTTTTCACCGCTTTTGCATTTAATATTGTAGAATATTTGTTCTGCTGGACCCTTCCTCTGGGCTGATCACAGACTAGTTATTAAATGAAAACAAATGGTGCTTTTTAGTTTCGATCACCTAGAAGGTTCCTTCCTGAGAAGTCTTGACTTTTATTTTCACTCAGTAACTCCTTCTGTGTATGGTCTATAGGCTACACTACAGTACAATACAAATTAAATTCCGTACCACCTAGAATATATATTTTCCCCAACTTTTTTTTTTAATCACCCAGGTAATTTTGTTTCCGAGGGTGAAGTCAGAGCTGTCAAACCTGCGTTAAAAAATCCCAGCCTGTGTGAAAGCCTTTTTTTTATTATTTCTTTTTACCCTTACAGGCTGTTGGAAGGCTCTGAAATGTTTTGTTTTTTTTTTTTTTTTTAAAGACTTGGGAAAGACTTTGAACTTAAAATCAAACCTGCAATTTAAAAAAAAATTTTTTTTTTTAATTGGCCCCACTGTAATGGTCAGTCAGTTGGGGAGCATCTCTGTGTTCTTAAGAGGGAAAGTTCTAAACTTAATTTTGGAGGTGGTTTCATTTCAGTAGTGTTTCAGCTTCCACAAGGGTTACCTTTTTGATCTGTGTCTGAATTTAAGCTTGTGTGATGGACCATTGTTAATAACGAGAGGGGAGGCAATCCCATACGGATAGGTCAGTGAAGTATTTTTAGCTGTGGACGGTTTCTTAATTTTGCTGTGTTTCAGAGGCATGCTTGCTGTGGATTGACTTCATCTGTGGCTGTGGTGGCTCCAAATGTCTGAAAAGAATTTAGTTTGACTCTCTGAAAGAGGGCAATGCCTTTGCTGGCCTGGCCCTCTTTCTTGAGGTATAATATTTCACATAGGAGGTTTTTGTTGTGGCAAACTCTGTCACTTTTCAGTAATGCCAGGAATTAATCTGAAAGTACAAAACTGCAGAAGAAGGGGGTTTTATCTTGAGATGAAATCTGGGCTAGCAATGCACTTTGTAACAATCACTTCTAATGTCCTCGGTCCAGTGACCTGAGACTTACCTAAAATACCTGCTATTTCTGGTGTTGGCTTTGAGAAGGAAACTGCTTCATACCAGTTACAAGGCAAAGCTAATTTTGAGAATCTCAATTAAAATTATAAAAGCAAAGACATCGAAGAGGTACCAGCTGTACTACAGTATTTATTTTCTTTCTTGCATCTGCTTGCACAGTGTAGTGCCTGCTTCTGTGGTGATGCTTAGTGTAACCACTTTCTTAATAGATCTTATAGTTAAAGAGATTCAGAGGAGTGATAGTGGTAAGTGCTCCTCAACTTCATGTGATATTGTGAGCTGAGAAGGGCTTCCACTTTGAGAGGTCAGCCAGGCTACGTACATTTCCCTACTACTAGAATTGCCATCCTTGATGGAATAGAAGTCTTCAAGTATGGAGGGAAAAAAACCAGCAATTCTATGATGAGGGTGTGTTGCTTGATTTAGGTAAAGATCTAAACCTCCAAGAAAAGAGAAATAATCTTGGACACTCATAGAAGCACAGCAGGAGTGTAGGGCACTTAGTCTGGCCCTGTCTCTACACAAGCTGTGTCCCCTCTCTGGGGAGTGACTGACCTACTTCCCCTGGATGCTGCCTTTTAGATCAGTACAAAGAAGATTTAGTGTTGGCACTGGAAGTGAGCAAATTGGGAAGGAACCAGTTTGCATCACTCCTGTGCGATGTGCTACAGCATAGATGCCAACCCCAAAGCCAGGACTGATGGGAAGCATGGGGATGAGAAGCCTTCCCACTACAAACATTGATCCATACTCTGACCATGCATGGAAGATAGATCCTGAATGGTGCTTAGCTGCATATGAAGCATCAGGTGGATACTGTTTTGTTTTGTTTGTTTTGGGTGGGGGTGTATGTGTATGGAAAAACATGTCCAAGTGACTTGGAGATGGAAAAAATTAAAAAAAGTTCTTGAGTAATTTATGAACAGTAAAAAGGGCTAAAATCACTGAAAACTTCTTCCATTTCTTCTTCATAGTTTGCCAGCTCAAACAATGGCCATTAAACAAGTTTCTGCAACCTGGAATAATGTAGTGGTAAATGATGCCATTTAGATTTCCCTGTGCTGAGACTTGTCCTTTGTTTGGATACAGTTCACTTATTGTTTGCAGTTTTGTCAGTGGCTCTGGATAAATGATAAATAAGAAATTCAAGTTTGCATATTCATACAAGTGCTATCTAATCTGCCTCCTCTACAGGGTGCATAGGAAGTTAGCGTAATGAAAACATCTATGAATAAACTGTGCTTTGAAACCAGAAATATTTTGGAGATGTGCATTTGTTTTCATACTAAAAGGTCATGTTGTTGGAGTAAACATTAGAAGGGTTTATAGTGGTATCAGCCTTCTGATTCCTTTAGTCCAGTCCTTTAAACTTATTTTTAGAATAAATGTGAGAGAACATGAAAGTTAGATATTAGTATCCCATTATCAATCTTATTGTAAATATGTCCTTACCAGTTTACAAACAGAAAACTGGAGCCTCAGCTGGTGACTCTGCATAGTTGTATGGACTTCAGTTTGAATTGTACTGACATTTTCAGCAGACCTGGTTTGAAGAAAAAAAAAAAATTAGTGGATTCTTCTTCCCCACATCAAACATGATCTCTGCTTTCAGACTACCATCTAGCTCAGAGAATTTTTCCTAGGTGCAGGAAAGCCTCAATGTTTATATAATGGAAATGCTCCACAGCAGTGCTGTGGATGATACTGCTACTATTTCTAAAATACATTTTCTTTGTCTGAAAGAAATCAGAATAAGTGGATTTACTTCTTGTATATCTCTGGGGAGAGGTGAAAACAAAAAATGTATTCTATGACTGATTTCATTAAATAGTTTTACAATCTTTTTTTTAAAAAAACCTATTTTTACATTGTTAAAATAAATAAAAAATAGAACATAAACAGAGCTTATTTCTCTAACCACTGTAGCTTAGAAATAGCAAACCTGGCCAAAGATACCTAATTCATTATGATTGTTATATATGGGTATGCGTGCAGCTTTTCCAAGTATGAGAAATATTCTTCTGTTTCATGTTTGTTTTTTGTCAGCTATTTTTTTCACCATTGTAAGTACTCACTGGGAATATATTGCAAAGTCTCCAGCAGATAAGTTTCCTGAAAGGACTTTGCCTTGTGTAGTAGATGCTTCCGCACATAAGCAGTCATGGAACAAAAATATTTACACGTGATTTCTCCAGTTCTTTCACAATTAGTCAATGCAATTTGCTTAGTATATGCTAAGGGCTTAATCATCAGGTAGTGCATGTTAGTGATTATAATTGAAGATGAATGTTCTGAAAATTGAGACATCTTTACAAGATCTTAGAAAGATAAAAATTAAGAAGATCAACAACAATTGTAAAAAGGCTCCTCTTTTTTCTCATTTAATAATGTATTTTTATTCTGTGTATGGGAGTAAATCTGTGAAAGGAAAATAAGTATTTAACGCTTGTTGGAATTTGCCCCAAAACCATACATCTGTTGTGAACTTGAGGGGGGAAATCAAGATAAACCTTTTAGCCCCCTATACTTCTGTAATTTTAGAGGAGATTAATTAATGTATTTCCTATTGATGAACATGAAGATCTGTGAAGTGAAAAAAGTTCTAATTTACTCAAGAAGTGCGAAAAAAGACAAACAAGTGAGAGGAAGACAATTACTGGGGTAGTTTCTGTATGGACACGTAGTATTTTGAGTGCTTTGTAAGATAGCAGTAGCTTTAACCAGAATGGCAGGTAAAAATACCACAGTATGATAAAAATTACAATTACTTGGTATTGTAAAATAGTGGCAACACTCGCAATTCCTGATGTAAAATACAAACGTGGGAATGTCTTATGTGCTGCCTGTCAAGCTTTCTAAAATGAGTATGTGCATTCACAAGCAATCTTGAAACCCTGTAGTTCCAAGAAAGTATGAATGGAGCAGCAATACTGCTGGACACAAGGTGGCTGGTTTTAGCCTGATGCGGGTAATTAGTGTTTGGCAAGAGTATATGGTCATGAATAGAAACTAGAGCAGCCTTGAAGTAGATCTTTGGAGGAAGAACTTGTGTGGAAGTTTGGATGTGAAATTGGAGCCCAGGTTGGTATCTATCTTTGCTTGTGGTGATCTGGATATAAGCACCCTGTAGAAGCCTTTTTTAGCAGAATTAAAAGTGGAAAATATAATCAAAGCTAGAGCATGAGGGTTTCTTGGCCCAGTGTGTACCATTTCTCTTCTGTCATGTAATTATGTTCTGACTTTCATTATTCTGGTCTAACAACAGAATAGATAATTGTAGTTTAGGACTTTGAGCACTTTCCTGAAGTGAAAGAACAAAAAGGGGAGAAATTCTAACAAACATTACAAAAGAAAGAGATTAAAAATCAGTGTTTTATGCACTTGCATATAAGATAACATAGAAATAACGATAAAGTACTTCTCAAAGATATCTTATTTTGAATTAATTCCAAGGCCTTTGGGGGGAAAAAATAAAAGGAAACAAACTGAAAACAGGCAGATCTGAAAGCAGCAAGTTATAGAATTATTAAATGACTATTCTGTGTCCTGCAGGGGGGATAATGTGTTTAGAGAAAGGAGATATTGAGTGAGCAAGAAGCATTTAAAATGTGTTGGCTGATGCAGCAAGGGCATGATGGAGACAATAACTGCAGGTACTTGATGGTTCTTTCCATAGTGCTCTAGAGCAGGTACAGAAAATAGATCAGAAAATTGGTTTCTGGGTAAGGCTTGCAAGAAGAACTTTGACCTGCTTGGAGATTTTAATTGCACAACTATTGACTGTGAGAGTGGTGTAAAACTTTGGAAGGGATACTTTTTTTGAAGCACAGAGGTGTCTTATATGCAATATGCTGGAGTGACGCAGTCTCTTTTGGCCCTAACCTTAGTAAATGAGCCTACTGTGACAGACAGTGCTGAAGCTGTGGCTGTCTGGGGTTTTCAGCTTCAGATGTCATTGTATTCGACGTTGTCATGCAAGCCTGTTTTTGAAGAACAGCACAAGAGTGAATTTTGCCTTCAGGAGAGCTGACTATGAGTAAATGTGAAATGCCCTAGGGATTTTTTATTGGAATTCAGTAATATGTTGGAAGTAAACAAAGAAATAAAGCTAGTTTTAAAAATAGAGTGATAGGTAGGTCTGAAAGAATGTTAATATAATTTTCTTTCAACAGGGAAAACACAGCAATATCTAATTGGCAAAAATCTGAAATGGAGTAGTCAGAGTATACATAGGTAAAGATTTGATGGTGTGAAGTTTTTTTTATTGTGTTTTTAACCCACTCACCCCAACAAACAAACAAAAAACCCACCAAACAACAACAGACAAAATGGGACATTAAAAAAAAAAAAAATCAGTCTGGTAAGTAAGACAGTATACTAAAATGCAAATAAAGTAGACAACGTACAGATCAGTGAAGATGTCTCTGTTGGATGGTACTTTAAGCCTTAGCTAATATAACTCCTTTTCCACACCTGAAGAATCTGGATCATTGTTTATGGGACTGTAGGTTAATGTAAAGAAAAGGGTATTTCTACCAGCATATCTACAGAAGATTGAAGTAATGCATGATTGACTATAATATGAATTTGAAAACAGGCATTTTAGAAAAGATAGATTTCTTTAAGCAGTCTTTGCTTTCTGCCTTTTTTTATGAAGAAAGCACAGCAGAAATCTGTTTTGGCTACCCGAAGAGAAGTGAAAATGATTGGTTATATGAAGGCTGCATGTCCCAAAGCAGCTTTCCGAGTTCAGAAAATGCAGAGCCTTATTTTCTTAACATACTTCATGAAAACTGAATAATGCTCTGAATCAACTGATTCCAGGAGTGCTCATGTAGCAAATCAGAAAGCCAGGTTGTCAAAATGTGCACAAACCCACTTTTTTTCCTTAAGAGTTCATGAGATTGAGCAATTTAGACTGATTGGTTTCAACCTTAATTGCTCTCCATCTTTTTTTCTTTTTGGTAATTATAGTTGAAAACCGATTAGGTTTTCAGGAAGCTGATAGTGTGTAGCATTATCTAGGAGCTATAGAAAGCTGAAAATTGCTCTGTCAAACTGTTGGAGGATACTCAATGATATACTTGTCTTCCTCTGGTCCCTTTTGAGCACTGCAGAGAAATAACCTAGGGAGGAAGGGAGGAATCACCTGCCAGGGTATTTAAAGGCAGTTACAGATACAGTATATTGGTGAGCTGATTTTAAGGAGTTTGAAAGGGGCAATGGGAATGCTCAAAGTTATGGCATTGTTTCTGAACAAGGAATGATCAAGTAGGTTAGGACTGTTGCTTGGACAAGAGAGAACTGAGGCAGAAGTCACTGAAGTTTATAAAAATCAGCGTCACTAGGAAGAAGGTGGATTGCGGTTGCTTGTGCCTCTTCCAGTGTAAGAACTAGAGAGCATTAAATGGTCATAGATTCAAAGCCAGAGAATATGCTTCTGCAGGTAACATGTACCGAAGCTAGGGAACTGCAGCCACAGGATGCTGGGGCTGCTGCGTGCTTGCCTCTTCTTTAGAGAATACTGCTTTCATGGTAGACAGACAAATTTTGAGGAGATGCTCTTTAGATATTAAAAATAATGACAACATTATTTACCACATACAGATCTTCTAGCTTTTCCAAATATATTAAGGAATTTCCATATGTGATTAACTACAAAGAATAATTCTGGAGAGAAGATGGATGTTTTGGCCTACAGAATTTTTGGAATTTCCAAAATGCTTGTCTTCATCAGAAAAAGGTGAAGAGCTAATCAGAGGTTTTCGCCCCGGCCCCCACACCCCAAAGATTCAGTGAATCAAAGGAGCTGGTATGTTTGGGGAAGAAGGAAGGAAAAATTATTTCACTTGCAAATTCATGGGCCTATCAAAGCAAAAGTTTTCCTGACTGGCTGCTACATTTCCATAGTGGATTTTCGTTTTAGGCAGTCTTTTCTAAAGAGGAAATATCTCCTCAAAATGCCCAAGTGGCTTTATGTGTGAAAAGACACCTTAGGATAAATAGGATTATTGAAATGCTTTGGTCAGCCGAGGCCTGGTTTAGGGCATTTTAAATGGATGGCAGGGCAAATTGTCATCAGAACTAGAGAAGAGAATTGTCTGTGTCTCATCCATGGTGTCGTATCTGTTGTGAAAATGTATGTAAGAATTACTACAATTACACAGCTTTGTAACCACACTTTTTATAACAAGCCACATCGTAATCTGAATCCCAGTATGTGAACACCATGCATTATCCAGAACTGTTAGTTTTGCCAGCTAGACTTTTGCTTGTTGTTGGAGAGGATTGTTCCTTGCTGGTATGATCTAAATCAATACCAGTGATGTTTGACTATGCTAAAATGCCTGGTAACAGAAAATACCAAGAAATATGCATTTCTTTGTGTGGTTGGAGTGACCTGATTCTTTAGGTGAATGGAAGATGAAATTGCAGCCACCTTTGTAACATTAGGGGTGGGAGCAGCAAGCACAGGGAATATTAAATGGGGCCACATTTAGTCTCGAAGATATTTTTTGTGTGTGTTCAGCGATGACCTCTATTAGATACCATATAGGTGAACAAAAAAGAAAAAAACACTAACCCAAAAAAGCAAGGATAGTGGGATAAATCCTTGCTGATATGAACTGGCAGACATCCCACTGACACTGCTGGGGCTGACAGCTTGTATCAGCTCTGTGAATACTGGGTCATATCCAAGGCTTCAAAAGCAGGGTTTTTAAATGTTAAAGATCAGCTTTTATATGTCAACTTGCTGTAGAAAACTCCTTTGTTAACTACTCACGGAAACAAGAGCTATCTAATGCAATTAACGATGGAATCTTTGCAAGTAATTAATAACTTTACTGGCATTATTAAAATTTATGAGCAAACTTTTTTTGCAGTGCATTTATGCGTTGTTCATTTATTGATCACATTGAGGAGTCTAGTAGATCTCCAACACATGGACTCTGCCACGGTAAATCAAATGACTCATGTCCTGCATGTGGATGAGTGGGTGATTTGAAGTTGGACTTCCTGGGGAATGAAGCAGGGTGCAGGAGAAGAGACAGAAGAGCTAGCTCTGCTTGTATAGGCAGAGGACCCTCAGAGGGACTTTCAGAATAAACTTTCAAATTGCACTTTGGCTTCCCTCATATTTGTCCACTTCAAACACTTAAAAGCATCTTCCTGCTGGGGTCAGTGGTTTGGCTTACAGAAGATGCAATAAGTGGCTAGTTAGAAGGATCCTGTGTCTACCTCATCTACAATTGCCTGATTGCCACAGATTTTACACATTGCTTGTGATTTCAGAGATGCACTTAGTGAGACAGATGGAGGCAGGGCTCACAGATATGCAAGTCTGGATTTAATTATACAAGCATAAATTTAAAAAGCCTCTTGCTCAGTCTCTTGATTGTTTCTTGCACAGGCAGTGCTTCATAATCAAGATCTTTTTTTTATGATAAGCTTGGTAGAATATCAGTAAAGGAACTGTTTCCATACATCTGTATGGTTTTCTGCCTGGAAGTAGGCCTGCTGTGTTTTGAAATCTTCTCCTTTCCTCTTCCTACAGTTGCATTTTAGAGCAATTTTCTCTTGTATCTTTATTAAAGTACCCAAGCAATGAAAGAGGCTTTGTTCATACATCTTTTTCAAGTGAAATGCATTTAACTACTGACACTTTAGATTAAGGATTAAGTCTAAACAGAGTCAGAAATTAAGATCTGATTGGAAATCTTGCAGTCTACAAAACCAGGTTAAATGAAAGTTGAAGAGGTTCTGATCTTACATTTTTTTTATAATAGCTTAGATTAGTTTCATCAACTCAACAGTTTTAATTACATAGGAATACCCAGTTATACCCAAGAAGGTAATTGCTAATGTAGCAAGCCAATTATCTGCTAACTTTTGGAATGATGAGCTGTTAAATAAAGAACGCGATAAAAGTGTTACAGAGCTGAGCTTTTGTTCTTAGATTAGTCCAGTGACATTGAAAAGATTTCACTGAAAGGAGATTGAAAAGTTTTCCAGATGTTCAGCTAAAATACTGAAATAATATAGAAAAGCTTCAGCATGTGTTTATAGACCTCAGGTTTGACGTTTCTTCTGTATTGACAATGTTTGCTAGTTTTCTGTCCTTCTGTGTATATTTGTGATTTGTAGAAGGGAAGAAAGGGAAAAAAAAGTGGCAGAACAGCTTTGAAGAGCAAGTGACAAATATTTACTATATGTATATGCACAGTTAAACGACATGTAAATGATAAATACATCACATACACATTTTATTACTCCTCAGTCACAGTATGTAGCTCATTGCCAGTCTCTTAAAGCCACTCATTGCTTGCCAGTAGGAGTCTGAACGTGGCCCTGAGTTAGTGACCATTGTACTTTGGCACAGTCAATGATTGCTGCCTTGAAAACTGTAGAATTGCTGGGTTCAGTCCTTGTGACGAGGAAAATTTAGGTGTCCACTTATTCCTTTTCCTCCTGAAGCTCCCTGGTTCCTTGCCTATCGGGTTGAACAAGACTTTTTTTTTTTTCATTGTCTTATGATGATCTACTGAATCAATCCCTTGAACATCTGGATTTCAAGCCTGCTGCTCATCGCTGCTTTTATTTTTCCATTGCTTTTAAACAAAGCAGGAAGGTTGTTTAAGGAACACCAAAAAAAAGAGCAAATGGAAAGCAGAGAACCTTTGGCAAGGTTTCTGATTACATTTTCCTGTGCATGTTAATGCAGTGTGGCAGCACAAACTGTTGAAACCAATCTTTTTCCTATAGGGCTCTTAAGATAGAAATCAGTTAACTGTAAATGTACAGATGTCTAACATATATAATATATTTTTCCTTGCTATAAAGAAGAGTTTTATAATAAAGACCAGCACAGTTTCTGGAAAGTTGTTGAAAGTTTGTGATGCTAGGTAAATATTTGTTCCTTTTGCGAAGCATTTTGCAGGCTTCTGGCTCTGAACAGTATTTACAAACTTCATTTAATTTCAGCCTGAGTGATGTTTAAAAAAAAAAAATCCAACGCTATTGTGATGTTAATGTGCTCAGGACTTTTATAGGAAAAATGTCAGGTCTGCACTATGATATAATATGCCAATTCCAGGAACTTCAGCATTCTCTTAATAACAAATGAGAAGTAATGAGTTTAATAGTGGTTGGTTCACTAGTTTTTTGAACTTATGAGAACAATTGCCATCTAAACTGTTCAGCTATTCTGATTCTGATGAAGAGGTGAAGCAGGAAAAATTGTTACTTTAGAATAAGAGGTCCAAGAAGATCATTCTTCTCACCTCCTCGTCTCATCACGTTTTTATCATCTCTCAGGCAGCCAGCTGATTTGTTTGAAAAGAAAAATACTATTTTTCCATGCTGCTTCCAAGGTACTGTTGGACTTCTTTGCTAATACTGTGGGGAGGCCTTAGGAGAACACAGTTCAAGGAAATAGCTATCAGATGTGCCTCACACAGGAGTCTGTAGAAACCAACAAATCTTGTGGTCCCACAATGCGATGGCAAGTGTTTACATGGCAGGAGACTGCAAAGAGGCCAGACCAGCCTTCAGTGACTGCCTCATGTCCTTGACTCAGTGTACTCTAGAAGTGCGAAGCTAAGAGTGTGCTTGGCGGCTTCTCTCAAGACACATCTCATCAATTATTTGAGATGGAGGGGGAGGTTTGAACTGAGTTCATCCACATTTTTTAAGCTCACTTAGACTTTGATTAATATTCCAGTGTCCTAACAGTAGCAGTTGCTTGCATAATGCAACAGCTGTCCCTTGTAGCCCCTGTACTAGTGCTGTGTGTTGAGACAGCTGGTCTTATACCCTTTAAACCCAATGCCAAGCACTGAACAGTTGTGCAGACTAAAGCAGCCCTAACAACCATCTCCTTGAGGAACCTCTTGTCTGTTTAGACTGATGGTAGTTGGTGGAGCAGTTCAGCAGTGGAGAAAATGAATGAGAGGAAATGAAAAATGGAGGAGGTTTCTGTAGAGGACAGAGGTTGCAAAGAATGTGACAGGAAAAAAAAAATGAGAAAATGAATAGAGGGGAAAGACCAGGAAGACTGAAAGACCAGGAACCAATTCAGAGTCATCTGCTCCTGTGTCCCTATGGTGGAGTAGAAAGATGTATGTGTGTAAGTAGATGTAAGTGTATGTGTATACATACTTAACATACGTACTAATAATTAAGAGGCTATATTGAAAAGAAAAGGCAAAAATGAAAATCAGAATTAGAAAGGAAAATATACTGGACAAATGAAAGAAGGTTCTTTTAAGACAAAATTAGTGCCTATTAAAATTATTCAATATAAAAATTAGACTGTAGGACTCTACTTACTAACTATGACTTAGAGAAGCAGACAATACAAAAGGGTGAAAAGAAGTGAATGAAGAGACAAGAAAAGAAAATGTAGGTTACATGGTCCATTAAAAAGATACTATAAAAAGTTTTCACAGATATTTGGATTTCAAATGAAATTAAACTGCACTAAATTGCTTTGGTTTTAATGAAGAAAATTAAAATATATTTTTTGAAATATTAATATAGATTCACATTGTACCTGTGATCTTTGTAATCATCTTTTTCATGTAGCTTTTCCTCATTTGCCTGGTGATGAAATGAAAGTTTTCCTTACTTCTTTCTTTCCTTGGGGTATGCCCAGTGCACAAAATCTGAAATTAATTTAATGCAGGAAATTCAGCTAAATGGCAGCTAGTAAGAATGTTAAGAAAGCAGATACAAAGTAAAACTTTTTTCTGAAAATATCCTAGTTTCTTACTTTTTTTTTAAGTGCCACATCTTTTAAGCAGTGATTGCAATGTTTGAGATTATCTTGAATTCACTACAGTACTACACATTTGACAAACATCAACAGGACTATATTTAGAGGGCCAGCACTTCATACAGTGGTTTAGCAGCCAAGGTTGCAGTGAAGGAGTGTTTCTCAAAGACACTTTACTTAGTAAGTAAGTGCATGAAGCCCTAATCTGCCACCAGTTCTGTATGTAATGAAAATGGTCATCATTCTCCTAGATGAGTGTATTCTCCTCTCCTATAGAAATGAAAGGTCTTAAAGAAAATAGCAAGCACAGTAAGCAGGGCAGATGTTTTATATAGGTAAATATGAAGTATGTAAACTTGTTATATGCACAATATGTAAATTGTTTTTGCATAGTTTAAGTAACTGAATTGAGAGCCAAGCTAGAAAGGAAGATACTGGAAGCTGATTCTGATCATCTGCAATAACTGAGCAAAACTGCACTTGGAATTCTGCCCCGATCCCTGCTGTCAAGAAGAAAAATCAATATTATGCCTTGTTTTTCTTTTCTTGGTTTGTTATTTAATCGTGGAAGAATTTTGCATAATATTCTTGGTTGTCTATAACTTGATCACTTTACATTTAGAGCTCCCACTGAAATGCTGTGTTTTTCTTGAAAATGAGTACTTAACTGAGAGCTCTGTTGTTCTTGGAGCTTGTCCCTCCTGGTTAGGTCTGCATGAAACCTGATTCTCTAAAGCCTTCTAATTACTATTTGTTCCTCTAATCCCTTTTGACATCTTTGCAGTTCTGTTGACCTCACTTTTTGAGTCGGTCACCTAGCCACCACTTCTCAGAGTTTTGTTACTGAATCATACTTTGAGAGAGGATAAGCTTTGTGGATTTTTTACTTTGAATAGCTGAGAAGGAGCTGGTAGGCATCTGTTGTTGTTATTAAGTGTGACTTGAGTCAGAGCGCTTCATATTGTAGCCTCTCAAGTCAGTAAGAAACCGCTCTCCCTCAAGCTATGAAGAGTTTCCCCCAACGGTCAGGTTCTGTGTAAGCCAGACTTCAAATCAATTGGGAAAGAGCTGCTGTAAGACTTCTTTGTATAAATGACTCTGCTGAATTTTTGCACTCCTTAGATATGATCTAAAACTACACGTACAGAGGGTTCATGCATGGGTATGTATCTGCAGATGTAGTATTTTCTTTATGTATTATTTCCTTTTTATGACTTTTTCAAGCTAAATTACTTACCATAACTGACATAAATAAAATGTGTAAAAGCTGCAGTTCAGTTTTCACTCCAGCAGGTCAGTTTGAGGGTTTATATTCATACGAGAAGGAAGTAGTCACCCATCTGATAATCCGTCTCACAGCATAAATCATGATCTGAAAGTAATACCCGAAGAAATGATCTCTGCAACCTCTTGATACTTATTTCTTTTGACTGGATCAGTCCACAATGTGAAAGGGAAGTCTGTGACTATATTTCTGTTCTTAAGTTATGTGAGAATATTGAAAAATGATGATGTGGAGGAAGAATAAAGTCAGTTTTAACTTTAGGAATAAATCTGCTTCTGTTCTTCATTTAATAAGGCTTTTGAGGCACCATGAACAATCTTTTTCTTTTTGTGGTGGGTCGACATTGTCTGGCTGCCAGACACCCACCCAGCTGCTCTCAGCCCTCTGCCTCCTCAAAGGGTTGGGACAGAAAATAAGATAGAAAGGCTTGTGAGTCAAGATAAGGACTGGGAGATCACTTACCAGTTACAGTTACAGGCAAAACAGACTTGACTTTGGGAAAATTAATTTGATTTGTTGCCAATTAAACATGAAGTGGGATGATGAGAAACAAAGACAAAACACCTCCCCCTCACCTGCTCTTCTTCCTAGCCTCATCTTTGCTCTTCCTTTTTCAAATGTCTCTTCCCTCCTGCCTCAGAGTAGTGCAGAGGGATGGGGAAAGGGTTTTGTTCAGTTCATAACTGTTCCTCTCCCTGCTGCTTCCTCCTCATGCTTTTCCTCGGCTCCTTGTGGTGTCTTTTCAGATGATATGTGCAAAAGCCAAAGTAGTATCGAATGCATCCTTGTGCAGCAGCAGAGATGAGTGGGACAGAGCCATCTCCAGGCACTGAAGGCCATTAGTGACTTGTTTAAAAGTTGGTAACTTACCTTCTTTAGAAATTAATGGCTGTTTTTTCTAGTTAATCCAGTGAAGGCAAACAATCTGTTTATAAAAGCTTTTGGAAGTCATATTGTTAAGTAATATTTAGGTCCTGAGTGTTTAAAATTATGTCATTAGAGTACATTTTATAGGCTCTGTTGTCAGTGTCTCTACATGGGCTGTATTCCAAGCACGTGCAAACATTCCTGCCATCACTGTACTCCAACTAGAGACAGTGTTTTGAAAAGGCTGTGGTGTTGTCTTTCATATTGTCCTTCTTTTCCTGATGCTCGCTCATACTTTGTAATATTTTAATTCCTTTCTGTAAAAATCTTATGTTTTTGAAGTACTGCTCTTCAGGAATGTTTTCCTTGCACAATGTCTGGTCACCTATATGTGGTATAAATTCAGGCGGATTGCAAGGAAAAGGTGATAAAATAATGTTATTAGCTTTCGAAGTTTTTTGCAAACTCCTGTTAGAGTGGATAAGGTTTTTACCCAAAGTACAGGAGTTACTCTAAATTATCAATGCAGTTTTGCTGAGATAAACCAAGCACTTCTGAGCATGAAAACATTACTATTAGTGTTTGAAATAGTATACTAATAGTGTACTATTAATGAGGAAAGTGTTTTCTACTTTTGTGGAATACTTTTCTGTGGAAGAAAGTTTGTTTTCTGTTTGGAGTGAAAGACTGCACTTGCTTTGATGCCACCTTCCTTTTCATTAGACTCCTGCAATACTGCTAGGTATGCCTTTGACTGTGGGAGCCGTGAACATCCCTAGAGACCTTTTATGTCTTTATCTTTGACCACTCACATATGAAACACCAGGACATATTCTTTCTTTTGTGTCTCTGCTTTAGTTTTAATTGGGTGGCGTACTGGGTGAGGAGAAAGGAGAAAATTACTAACTGAGATGTATAGAAGCCTAGTGGAAGTAAGTAACTTACTTTAGACATATTATTGTGGTATGTGGTATACTGGGGCATTATTTTGTTGGCTTCTAAAATTTTGAAGTTGACTTAGCTCTAATAATCTGGGCAAACAGATTTAAGATGTGATGTAAACAGTCTTGGATGATCAATGTTGAGAAATACCAAACAATCATATTTTGTAACCTCTTTTCTGAGCATTTGATACCCATACATACTCTCAGATGAAACAACGGGTATCAACTAAAAATTTCCCATCTCCCCTTATACTGACTTACTGTAAGCACCTCCTGAGAGCCCCTGATCGCTGTTCACTGCAGCAGGTGGAAGTGGCTTTACAACCTGAAGAATTAAGATCAAGATACAATCCTGTAACTTTAAATCCCAAAACATACTGTAGCCACATGTCCAAGTATGAGAAGATTTTGGTTTACAGTGTTTTGTTATAAATAGCAACAATGACACCAACCACCATAAGAAAAGAGTAGTGTAGCAGGAAAAGTGTGTGGGGTGGGAAGGTCTAGAAGTGGAAACCCAGTGATTTTTGGAACTTGCTTTTGAATTAAAATCTTTAACTACCTTAATAAAGTTATTTATGTAATAAGTGTCTTGGTACTAGGTTATACTTCCAGTTCAGGGAAGCTCATGCCCTAATGCCCCTCTTTTTAGAAAACAAGGATTGTTTGTACTTTAACATGCTGCCTCTATGCTAGGAGGTGGAGTTTCTGATCTCTCTTAAGAATTCATGACTGAATTACCCAGTTGCATCCCTCACCCTTGTCCAAAACTTTCTGATAACCATTGACCCCATATTCATGGCTAGGCATGACAAATCGTGCAGCCAGAATCAGACCCTGAACTCGGATCACTCTCATTTTCCCTGCCTGAGACTCCAGTGTAATGCAGTATCGTCCCAGAAGCACAATCCAGGATCTGTTGCTCATTGAAAGGGAAAACTAGTCAAAAGCTGATGACCACGGTGAACCCCAGTGAAGATGTCCACAAACAGCTAGGCAAGTGGAATTCAGTCTTCAAAGACCCAGAGCTTCTGTGTTTGTATTTTGTAAGTGTGGTATTTTAAGATTTCACAGTTTCTCACTGCAGTTAATTGCCCAGTCCCCAGACAGTGCTTTCTCTGTGTGAAAGACAGCCATTGCACATACTTATTCATGTGAGGATAGTTTTATAGAATATCTGACTGTGGGCTAGAACACCAGCTGTTGGGCTCCACTGAGGTGTGCAGCACTCATCTGTACTTAGTTTGATTACTTTTGCATTACTTCAGATTCATTAACTCTTCAGAAGCCCTGCCTTATTGTCTAATCGACACTCAAGTCGCCTTGTTCCTTTTCTAGTTTTCAGTGCTTGCTATATGCTTTATGGCAAATGATCTTTTCTTGCTTAGGCTGTCAGTAGGTTTGGCTGCTGTCTTCAAGAACACTGTAAAATTAATGCATTGAGCCTGATTTATGGTAAGAAAATGCCTTTTAATTTCTGTTGCTGTAACTGAAGGAAGGCAGAAACTGATTAGAAGGCAGAAACGATGGTGTGCAATGTGTTTATGTTTCTTTAGCAGCTATGCAGTGATGGATGAACAGAAATACTCTGCTGTCTACAAGCAGGGATATGAATGAGGCAATATCTTGCTTCTAATAGACTTGTGTTTGTGTGATATATTGTGTACAGTTGCAGGTATACATGGTGCCTGTTGCCTAGAACCCTGTAACCTAGGAAATGGAGGCACTTTCTTTGCAGTGTTTGAATTAAAGATGATCAACACGTTACTATAGACGGTTGTTCTCATTGCTGGGCTATAGCTGACTTTTGAGAGGAAGCTACTTCTTGCAGAACCTAAGGTCTGAAGTAAGTTCAACAACCACTAAAATAATACTCTGTTGCCTGAAAGCATTTGACTGTCTCACATTTCTCAATGGTGAGCACAGAGGTGCTATTCTATTTCAGTAGCTATTTACATCTATTTCATAACAGTGAGAGGCTTACTGCAAAGGAGGCAATTCTACTCTGAAGCCATAGTATATTCCTGCCCTTTGCAGCATGTTTCCAGTTGTAGGTCACATTGGTATTATCATTTTGGCTAAGAAAGTATGCTCTAATTAAATAATAGTAGGGTCTTGCTACGTTTTCCCATCATACTACTGAATCCCAGTATTTTAGATGTATCAGCGCTTAGCTATGTTGTGAACTGAAGTACTGTATTTGATGATCTTTGAATTTTCTTTGCTTCAATGATTATTGTGTTATATCTTACATGTCCAGTATGTGCATGACATTTACTTATTAAATGTATTTGGGAAAGAAGTCTTACTGTAGAGCACAGAAGCACCCCATCAAGACTAAACTGTGGTTTGACTTTCCTCGTAGAGACGGGAAGCTGGAGGGAGCGGGGGTACGTGTGGGCCTCAGTGGGGAAGCTCTAGATATCAGATGCAGGCAGTAACTTTTTGGCTTTTGACTAGCGGTCCTGAATTGTACGATGGAGAAGGCCATTGAGAAAGAAGGAAAGCTCTGTCTGGGATATTGGATGCCCCCTTTAATAGGCTCAGGTAAATGAAACTAAGTTTAGGAACACAGAAAAACTCCTGGGAGCTTATTTGCTTTGATTGCTAAACCTTTTGAAGTGTGCTTATTGCTGTAAGGAAGGAAATCTGGAAAAGGTCGAGTATGAATTAGGTGAGAAATACAAAAAGGAATTGCTTGAGATGGTCATTAAATAAGACAAAAATGATATTCAGGAGTAAATGGAACAGTATCTCTGTAAAGGTGAAGCGTCTCAGCATAAATCAGTAAAGACAGTGAAGCTGGAACAAGTCTATCCAAGATGTATTGATTTTGTAGAGGTCCAATTCCAACCTGGTGAAATTGATATTTTGCAAGAGCCTCATATCCCTGTCTACATGCCTGTTTGTGAAGACCTTGTAAAGACTAAAGGTCAGTCTATCTGTCTCTGTCTACTGTACTTATGTATTTCTAACACAACCATTACCATTGTGTCTAGGCAGTAGGAAAAATGATCAATATTATTGTGTCTGGTGTTGGGGAGTATCTAAAGCCCTGCTACATTAGGCTCTGTTGAGTGACAGATGCAAAGACAGCCCCAGCACCTGGGAGCTCATGATCCAGTGTTTTGGGCAAGGAGATAGCAGTGGGTGAATAATCAGATGAGCAGGAAACAAAGGTATGGTAGAGGCACCTCCTTGAAGTTGGAAGAATATTCAATGTAGCCACAGGTGGCTGGAGACTAGATGTCCAAAGTATCAAGATGTTTGTCTGAGAAGGGACCTCTTTATTCTTCATGTAATGGCATTGGGGAGTGTCTGAGAAATGCTCTAGGACCATTCTGATGCTCTGTTGCTTTGCTGCCTGCTTTGAATGTGGGAAGACCCAGAGTCCTGCTGATCCTGTATGGTTATTCACAGTCTGAATTAATCCAAACATAAATTGCAGAGGTATTTATTGGGCTTTCATCTTATTTGTCCCCCTTTTTTTTTTAATAAAATAAAAGGCCACTAATGTGAAGCAGATAATTGTTCTGAAGGGGGCTCTGGGACTCTGGGAATGATTGCAGAGATAAAAACAGAACGGATTAATACAAACAAAAACTGCTGAGCACATTACTTAGGTCTTTGTAATATTTGCCTTAAAAATGTAGTTTTGTGTGAGTAATGTTAGTATCAATATTAATATCTGCTGAGATGAACAAAACTAACAATGTAATAGAAAAAATAAATGTTAGCCTGCACAATAAAGTTTTCAGTGGGAAATGTCAGAAAGCTGATAAAAATCTGCAAGGACTGATTGCATTTTTGAATTTTAGACTGGTGTCACTGCTCTACTCAGTCTGTCACTGTTACTTGCTTGCTTTCTTTCCTTTTTCTTAATCTGTCTTTACACAGAGGCAGCTGAATGTCCTGCAGAGAACATCTTTAGTTTGTGTCTGCATGAATGTGCATAGCTTGTTGCAGTACTTAATTGTCTGATATCTTCAACAGAAGATACAATAACTATTTTTAAAATGGGCCTTTTTTCCTTTAATTGCAACTAAAATATGTTGGATATATTAAGTGTACACTTTCTTGATATTTGCAAAAGCTTTAAAATGGAAGCAGCCTTAAGAAGTTATTTACAACAGAAGACAGGGGTCATCCTTTTTTTTTTTTCTTTTTGTTTTGATTTGTTTTTACACAGGAGACTTATGTTTATACACACTCAGCAGTCTGGAAATGAAAGGAAAAGCTATATAGCTGTATAGTCAGAGCCAAATGCAAATGCTCTGTGCTCTGTCTCAGCATAGGTCTTCAGTGAAAGCTTGCCCCAGAGGTAAGCTACCTGGGCAACCATGAGCACTGAAACTGAATGTGGGCAGTACCAGCCCGTTTGGGATTGTGGATATTGGTGCTGGTGACAAGTCCACCATTCATAGCTGGTATCACGCTAGCTCAGATATGCTTGAACATGCTGCCGTCACACTGAATTACAGCATAGATCTGCTCTGATGAGACAACACCTCATCCCTAGTGCCCGCAAGAGGTTTAGCTGAAGCATCCTCTCGTGGTCTTGAGCCCTGGGCGATTGCTCAGCGTCTGACAGCTCCAAGTCCCTGCAAGGTATGGCATGTCCTTAAATTGGCACACCGCTCATAGCCATACCTTCCCCTGCCAAGTCGCAGGAGGAAATTTTATGACTCTTTTCCCGATTGTTGTGACAGGGAAATCCGCTGTCCTATGGGGACTGGAATCACAGAATCACAGAATGTTAGGGATTGGAAGGGACCTCGAAAGATCATCTAGTCCAGTCCCCCCGCCGGAGCAGGATAGCCTAGACCATATCACACAGGAACGCGTCCAGGCGGGTTTTGAATGTCTCCAGAGAAGGAGACTCCACAACCTCTCTGGGCAGCCTGTTCCAGTGTTCGGTCACCCTCACCGTAAAGAAGTTTTTCCTCATATTTAAGTGGAACCTCCTGTGTTCCAGCTTGCACCTGTTGCCCCTTGTCCTGTCAAGGGATGTCACTGAGAAGAGCCTGGCTCCATCCTCATGACACTTGCCCTTTACATATTTATAAACATTAATGAGGTCACCCCTCAGTCTCCTCTTCTCCAAGCTAAAGAGACCCAGCTCCCTCAGCCTCTCCTCATAAGGGAGATGTTCCACTCCCTTAATCATCTTCGTGGCTCTGCGCTGGACTCTCTCTAGCAGATCCCTGTCCTTCTTGAACGGAGGGGCCCAGAACTGGACACAATATTCCAGATGCGGCCTCACCAGGGCAGAGTAGAGGGGGAGGAGAACCTCTCTTGACCTGCTAACCACACCCCTTCTAATACACCCCAGGATGCCATTGGCCTTCTTGGCCACAAGGGCACACTGCTGGCTCATGGTCATCCTGCTGTCCACTAGGACCCCCAGGTCCCTTTCCCCTACGCTGCTCTCCAACAGGTCTGCCCCCAACTTGTACTGGTACATGGGGTTGTTCTTGCCCAGATGCAGGACTCTACACTTGCCCTTGTTATATTTCATTAAATTTCTCCCCGCCCAACTCTCCAGCCTGTCCAGGTCTCTCTGAATGGCTGCGCAGCCTTCTGGTGTGTCAGCCACTCCTCCCAGTTTAGTGTCATCAGCGAACTTGCTGACAGTGCACTCTATTCCCTCATCCAAGTCATTAATGAATATATTGAATAGAACTGGTCCCAGTACCGACCCTTGAGGGACTCCGCTAGACACAGACCTCCAACTGGACTCAGTCCCATTGACCACCACTCTCTGGCTTCTTTCCTTCAGCCAGTTCACAATCCACCTCACTACCCGATCATCCAGACCACACTTCCTCAGTTTAGCTGCGAGGATGCTGTGGGAGACCGTGTCAAACACTTTACTGAAATCGAGATAGACCACATCCACAGCTTTACCATCATCTATCCACCTGGTTACGTCCTCATAAAAGGCTATCAAGTTGGTTAAGCATGACTTCCCCTTGGTGAAGCCATGCTGAGTGCCTCTAATGATCCCCCTATCCTTGATGTGCCTAGAGACAGCACCAAGAACAAGTTGTTCCATCACCTTTCCGGGGATGGAGGTGAGGCTGACCGGTCTGTAGGTACCCGGGTCCTCCTTCTTGCCCTTTTTGAAGACTGGAGTGACATTCGCTTTCCTCCAGTCCTCAGGCACCTCTCCCGTTGCCCACGACTTAGTAAGGATGATGGAGAGTGGCCTAGCAATGACTTCCGCCAGCTCCCTCAGCACCCGCGGGTGCATCCCATCAGGGCCCATGGATTTATGGACGTCCAGATTGCTTAATTGGTCCCTGACCCAGCCCTCATCAACCAAGACAGATTCCTCCTCTATCCTGACTTCTTCTGGGGCCTCAGGGGTCCGGGGCTCCTCAGGACAGCCTCCAACAGTATAGACAGAGGCAAAGAAGGCATTCAGTAACTCCGCCTTCTTTTTATCCTCTGTCTCCAGGACCCCCACCTCATTCATCAGTGGGCCTACATTGCCTCTAGTGTTGGCTTTACCTGCAATGTATTTGAAGAAGCCCTTTCTGTTGTCCTTGACCTCTCTTGCAAGGTTTAATTCCAAGGAGGCCTTAGCTTTCCTAGTTGCCTCCCTACATCCTCTGACAACAGACTTATATTCCTCCCAAGTGGCCAGCCCCTCCTTCCATGATCTGTACACCCTCTTCTTGCACTTGAGTTTGCCCAGCAGTTCCCTGTTTAACCATGCAGGTCTCCTGGTACCCTTCCTTGACTTCCTACCTGCTGGGATGCTCTGATCTTGAGCTCGGAAGAAGCAGTCCTTGAATGCTAACCAACTATCTTGGGCCCCCTTACCTTCTAGTACCCTGTCCCATGGGATTTCCCCTAGCAATCGCTTGAAAAGGCCAAAGTTGGCCCTCCTGAAGTCCAGGGTTGTGATTCTGCTAGCTATTCTGTTCCTGCCACATGAGATCCTGAACTCTACCATCTCATGGTCACTACAACCAAGGCTGCCCTCAACCTTCACCTCTTCAACCAGACCCTCCTTGTTAGTGAGGATAAGATCCAGCAGCACTCCTCTCCTAGTTGGCTCATCCACCATTTGCATCAGAAAGTTATCATCGATGCACTGGAGGAACCTCCTGGACTGAGGATGGCTGGCTGAGTAGGCCTCCCAGCAAATATCAGGGTAGTTGAAATCCCCTATGACAACCAGGCCCTGTAATTGCGAGACTGCTCGCAGCTGCCTGTAGAAGGCCTCATCACCCTCCTCATCCTGATCCGGTGGCCTGTAATAGACACCCACAACAGTATCACCCCTGCCAGCCTGCCCCTTAATTCGCACCCACAAACTCTCAACTCGCTCCTGATCCGCCCCTGGACAGAACTCAATACATTCCAGCTGCTCACTCACATAAAGAGCAACTCCACCACCTCTCCTTAGCGGCCTGTCTTTCCTGAACAGGACATAGCCATCCATGACCACATTCCAGTCATGCAAGGCATCCCACCAAGTCTCTGTGATTGCCACTAAATCATAGCCCGCCGACCGAACACGGATTTCCAACTCCTCCTGCTTATTCCCCATGCTGCGTGCATTGGTGTACAGGCATTTCAGGGAGCGAGCTGGGCACCCCGATTTCATCCCAGATTCACCCCCTGATTCCACCCCAGGGGGATGGGGGGCCTCCTGGTCTACCTCAACACTAGAGCATTGCCCCAGTGGTGCAAGCCCAGCTACCACCCCATCCCCCTTCGAATCTATTTTAAAGCTCTCCAAATGAGCCCTGCTAATTCCTGTCCCACAACCCTTTTGCCCCTACGACATAAACCTTTCCCATGTATTACCGTCACGCCTGTTGTCTTATAAAACCAGCCATTATCAAAGAACCCAAAGCCCTGCCTGTAGCACCAGTCTCGTAGCCAGGCATTAATAGAGAGAATCCTACTATTCCATCCCACGTCATCACCTGAAAATGGAAGGAGGGAGGAGAAAACAACTTGTGCCCCAGACTCTTTCACCAACCGTCCTAGGGCCTTGTAGTCTTTCTTCATCCCCTTCAGACTACTGGATGCAGCTTCTTCCCCACCTGTCTGGAAGATCAGCAGGGGGTAGTAGTCTGTGGCCTTCACCAGGTTGGGGAGTTTCCTGGTGATATCCCTGATTCGGACTCCAGGCAGGCTGCAGACCTCCCTGTGATGGGGTTCAGCTCTGCATATTGGGCCCTCAGATCCCTTTAGGAAGGAGTCTCCAACCACTAAAACTCTTCTCTTCTTCCTTGTGGAGGAGGTAGCTATACGCCTGTCAGGTTTTTCTGACTGTGGTGGGACCTCTGATATAGGTTGCCTCTCCACCACATCCCCATTGGAAGCTTCATATGGCTCCTGAAACAATTCTGGGAGCCTTAAACCAGGGCCTGTATACCTTTGCCTGCAGCATTTACAAAATATAATTGTGAAAGAGCTAGCTGAGAGGGTGTTTTCTCTAGTGACATAAACTTGGGATCTCAGCAGGAGCCTTTTATTCTGTGAAACATGGGGCCAGGAGCAGTAACCGGTGTAAGTCAGCACTGCTTCTTTGAAGAGACTAAGGAGATGCTGCTTTATATCGGCAGCTGCATCTTGTCCTCAGTTTTCAAATTAGGATATTATGCATAAACACAATGAGTTGTTCTCCTCAATGTTGTGGGAAGTACATATTTTGACCCTATTGACCTGCAATCTGTTAGCAGTTTTCAGCAATTACACACTTCATATAAATGATAAATGACTAATATTACAAAATGCATTCATTTCACACTCTTTCACCTCTTAGTATTTGTTTTCTTGTAGTAAAACTATATCCTGATTTTTGGGAAATTAATAAAAACTTAAAAAAAAAAATGAGCAAAGATCACAGAAATGGCTTAGTACAGCTGTCAGAATCTGTGCATTGCACTCTTCTCCAGCAATAGCCTGATAAACGCACCAGGGTGGCTCTATCTTCCATTAATTGTCTCAGGCTGAAATGAGAGGATATCCTACCTTGTCCAGACATCTCATGAGGGTAATAAATTTTTCTGCAAATTCCCCTAGCCAGAGTTGTGGTTTGTGTGGAAGGAAATTCCCCTGCGTTTTCCATTCTTCAGACTCCTCGTTGTGCTTTGCATTCAGGCTGCTGTTCTTTTTTCTTGCCTTAAATATTGGCCCCAGCAACGCGGCCAAATCCTGCCTGGCTCTTGGGCTTTTCATGCAGCTTGCTTTAGGCAGACCGCTGCCTACCTGGCCTTCCCACCACGGCCACCTTCCTGCCTTTGGTGGGGCATTTCTGCTTGTCAGTCATTGACTCTGGTACTTGCTCCTGGCTGTGAAAATAGCTTAGGCTTCCCCTTTGTGAAATATCATGGCGACACAAGAACCTTGTCTGAGTGCTGAATCTGGCCCTGGGGCTTCCTGAAATGGCTGCTAGTGCAGGCCTTTCCTGATTCACTCTCTGTGGCAGCATTATGAGATGAGGCAGCAGGCTCATTGCGATATGCTCCAAATGCCGTTTTATGTTATGTTGTTTGCAGTGCTGTAGTTTGCTTATTTACTGCCAGTTTCATCACCTTCTATAAAGCTTAAGTTAATTGTTCTTTAATTGCCTCTTTGGATTAGCATGTAATCACACAGAATGGTTAGGGTTGGAAGGGACCTCAGGTGATCATCTAGTCCAACCCCCTGCCAAAGCAGGTTCACCCAGAACATGTTGCACAGGGTCATGTCCAGGCGGGTTTTGAATGTCTCCAGAGAAGGAGACTCCATAACCTCCCTGGGCAGCCTGTTCCAGTGCTTTGTCACCCTCAAAGTAAAAGAAGTTTTTCCTTGTATTGAGATGGAACTTCCCGTGTTTCAGTTTGTGCCCATTGCCCCTTGTCCTGTCACTGGGCACCACTGACAAGAGTCTGGCTCCATCCTCTTGACACCCACCCCTAAGGTATATGTAAGTGTTGATAAGATCCCCCCCTCAGTCTTCTCTTCTCCAGGCTAAATAGACCCAGTTACCTCAGTCTCTCCTCATAGGAGGAGGGCAAGGAGAGGCTGAGGGATCAATAAATCTCAGATGGAAGCTGTAAGCAGCATATGTAAGGCTATGGATGTCACAGAACATTGCTTCTCTCTGTTTTCATGTCCCTGTCTGGGATTACACTGGGCCAAACCTTTGCTGCTGTTGTAAAAATGTTCAGGAATGGGAGGAGGGCTTCATTCTCATAAAACTTCTTTTTTAGACAATTCTCTGGAAGGAACAGCATGGAGAGAATTGCACATGTTTACTCCAAGTTCTCCAACCACTTTCTACCAGACCATGTATTGCTTTACATTACTTCGGTGTTTTGTCAAATTACATGAAGAGAAGAAATCTCTGATCTACTTAACATATGAGGTATTATCTGAATAGTGTCAGGACCACGAAGGTTTCTGTTTAAAGATATCTCTTTAAATAAACCACATATCCTTCTTTTGGAGAGAGCCAAAGCAGAAATGTTTTTTACTTGAGTTTTGAAGCTGGGTTCTGCTTTATACGCAGTTGCACTGAGCTCTGCCTCTTTGCCCACCTTCCCACTTCCTGAAAAATCCTGGGACTTACGGAGATTATGGCTTGATTTCATAGCTCTTCTCACCTCCCCCTATGCTTAACTGGGTGTGGGAAGCTCTCACGTTCATTTTAGACTTTCAACATGAATCTTTAATGTCTTAGTGTATGTTAATTTGTTCTTCTCTTCAAAGATGATGCAGTTCTACTTTTCAAATAAATTTCTATTTGCAAAGTGTATGTTTTATATAGAATAAAACACAGAGGAGTATTGATCATAAGTGGAGTTGGCATCAGCAGATACTATGTAGACCTTTGTTTATGACTAGATTATTTTCTTCTCTGTTATGCTTGTTATGCTTTTATGTGGTTTTGCTTTTTTTTTTTTGCTCCTTGCCTTCCTGCCCAGGTTGTAGTCTATATTTTGCATTACCCAGTTTCTGCTCCATTTTCCTTCTGCAACCTCTTGTAGGCAGAATAGAAAGCCATTAATACTAACCTGTTGACTGAAGCTTTTAAAGCCACAATGTTCATAGAAATTCAGAAACGAGCAATATCAATTTCCCAGCTGTTATTGAATCTGCATTTACAAAAAAACAAATATACTTGACCTTTTAATGAGATTTCTAAATTATTTTTGTTGAATGCCTCTGTGCAATTTTGTTTATTAGAAGACTGTACAAAAAGCTTGTACAGAGACTATGAAGCTGCCTCTTGGTCTTCTGAGGCTTTAGACCCAAATAGCTTGTACAAGTTAGCGTGGAATAGGGCTATTTTTCTTCCTCCTTTTCCTACATATCAGTCTTTCTTGGTAGGTGATTATAGAGGGAGCAGGAGCTCTCCACTGGTGCTCTTCTCTCTGGCTGATGCAGCTGGACACTTAATTTTGCTGGGGGCTGTGCCTGCAAGGCCAGTCTTCCTGGGAGAAGTGATGAGATTTCAGTAATGAAATATGTCTTGAAGTAATATGTGAGCATTGAAATGTATATTAAAATATCCTGACTTATATTGCTAACTCCTTAAATTACTTAGAGAAGGAATTTTGAAATATGATTTATGCTTTCTAATTGTAATCTGACTTGTGCTTGACATCTATCTACCTGTAGCTGATGAGAGCAACCAGGCCATTTTGCTTCCATTTTCAGACAGTTTCTGGGCAGGTTTTACTGTCAAGTTTTCACATACCAGCAAGGTGCCTCAACACTGGAGCAGCAAACCCAGGGCAGTTTTTGGTTACTTTAAAATGTGATTTCCCATGTAATTACTTCTTAAAAACTTGTAAGCATTTTCTATTGGCTCTGACATTGCTCTTTTACTTTTTCATGAAATGTTTAATTGGGGCTAAGTTTCTCTTGGTGGTGTCTCTCTAAACACCATGCTATGCCTAAGGAAAAGATGGGAAGACAGATGTTGTACTAACCTCCACTGATTGCTTTCTGATTGCCAGTTTAGTTGTCTTTCTTCAGCCATTTAAGTTGCCCATATGGGAAATCAACAGTGATGATCTTTAATAAAGTACCAGAAGCAAGGTGCTTCACCTACACATATTTTTGGGGGAGGGAGAGGGATCTGAACCCAATTAGAAAATTTATGAAACTGCCAGAGCACACTATTCATTCAAAATTGCTGAGGGCTGCAAAATGAACAGAAAGCTTGACATAATATTCACACTTCTGCAGATCCTGTATGTAAATTAAGCTCAGAAAAGGAGAGGTACACAAATTTGCTATATTTACTTTTCTCTCATGTAAAAGTCTGGGCAGTTGTATGTTGTTGCATGTGAAATGACAGACTAATTAGTGAGAAAGGCCTTGGAAAGCTCAGTTATAAAGAAGTTACTGGAATTTGCTCTTACTGAGCGACTGGATAAGTCAGGATCTTATTTGATATCTCTGATGCTTCTCGTTATGTTAGGAATGAGATGTTTTTGTTTAACATTTACTTTTCTAACAGTAGGAGTCACAATGATTTAAAATTCTTCAAATCATACCAAAGTGCTTTACAGCAGGCATGGGAAACAAGACAAAGAAATTCAATCATTGAGGAGATGATGGCTTTTGGTTTCGGCCAGCTGACTGTAGCACATTCTTAAGTAAATGTATAGGCTACACTTGCAAAAGCAGCCAGCTTCACTGGGCTAGAAAGCGAAGTTCTTTATTTATCTGCCCAGTCAGTGCAGCAGAGGCTGCCGCTATGTCTCAGCGTTGTTGAAATCTTCTTCAGTGTATCTCTACCCTCCTGCTGCAGCTGTGGATTTGCTTCCTACATTTATTTTGGCATTCCTTCTTTTGGTCCCCCAATGAAATTAAATAAGATTTGTCACTGGCCCAGATTGTGCTATTTGGGAAAAGATGCTACATCTTTCTCTCCCTAGTCATATTTTATGATTTGTCAAGGGTTTGGTGGAGTTGTAGATCCAGTTGTACATCATCCCTCGATTAAAAATGTCTTCCACAACACCAATTCCATTTCAGTCTCAAAATCCGTACCATTTAGATAGGTAGGGTAGTAATTAACCTCTGTAACCTCTTGTGAAATCCAGGAACAGCTTCATTTTATTTTGCTTTTTATCTGATACTGTTTTTAACAATGCCTGTGCTATAGAAAGCTATAAGGAGCTTTCTGCATGAATGTAGTTATCATCTCAGAGGGGCAAAAAGTCATCTAGTTCATATTAACTGAAATATCCCGCGCAGTTCCCTGTGGTCAACAGCTGGATGATAAGACATCAAGAGTACATTAGGTAGTTTTCTAATTAAATATCTTCATTGCATCTAAAACACATAGTAGCACTTCCTTGCTAATAAAGAGAAAGCACACTGCAGTCAATTTGTTGCAGATACCGCATTGCCGCTCTTATGCCAGACCTCTTGCAGTCTGTTGTAGGAGCAGGATATGAACATAATGTATTGTAAAAAGTAACACCTAGCTGTGATTTTACGAAGTGTTATTCTATTTATTTTAAGTGTCATGTAATTATCAATTCATTTACTACCTATTGTAATACCATGAATCATAATGAATGTATTTGCATAATAGGTGGTATCACATGAGCTCAGTTATAATTCAGTATTAGCTAAATGTACCATGAAAACAAAATGTTTCCTGTAAAGGTAGGCTGGGGTTGATATATAACCTGTCTTATATATGGTGCATCACAAATGCTGTCACGGCAAATTGTTCGGTTTGAGGACTTGCTCTCAGAGGGGACTGTTTTGCAGCCCTGAACTTCATCCATTTCCTCTCCTGTCTCCAGCCCCCCAATTTAAACGCTTTTCAGCTCTGCCAACCTTACAGATGAGGAAAACCTCAGAAACCTGTCCTTGTTTAGCTGATATGCCTGTGCTCTGCTCGCTCAACTCACAAAGCAATCTGTGGCCAAAAGACTGAGTTGATTGCTCCAGTGATACCCCAAGACCTGCACAAGATTTGCTGGGTAACTGAACTGAGGAGCGGTCGCACTGGGGACTTGCCTCCAGAGGATTGCCTCAGCTCTGGGTTAGTTTCTTTAAAAGTCTTTGTTTCCAGATATGACTTCTTTTTAAATAAAAAGATCTCTAAAATGACATGTGCTCCTTCCTGGAACAGGAGTCAGCTCTGCGTTGCTGTGTTGGGGAGTATGATATGAGCAGGCTCCCAGCTCCTCAGTTATATGGTTTGCTCTAGTTATCCTGTAGTTAGGGGTCAGTCTGTGCTCTCTACTGCTTGGTTGCTCATCATCATGGTCAGTTGTCTCTTCTCTCCTGCCAGTGTTTAAAACAAAAAGGTCTCCCTTTCAAAACCAGGTATGGCCTCTTGCTATATACTCTACACGCATATACCTAGCTTGAAGAACAGCCAGATGTCCTTTTTGCCTAAAGAACAGCGTTATATGTAGTCCTTGGTGTCTGCATAGCCTGGCATCGCGGATGCTGCTTCATCTCTCCACTTTTCTAGTGAATGATCACAGGTGATCCACCAGCCCTTGGAGGGTTTACACCACTGCAGGGGGAAAACAACTCTGCACTTGCACCGATTGTTAGCAGCAGTTGAGAGGCCAGTACTACTCCCCAGACTTTCCCTTTTGACATCTCAGAGCTGCCTCTCCTACTCCAAACACTCTCTGCTGTACCCTGTCTCTGCCTTCATTACATGAAGATTTATAGAAGCAGAAATGAAACATATATAACTTTGCATACAGAATAAGTGGTGCCTTTCAGCTTTGGTTTAATGTGTTTTGAAGACATGATCTTGCAATAGTAGAGTGGTTAGAATAACCCAAATGTGAGCAAAATCTAGTTTCTGATAGCTTCTATCGGCTTGTACCTCTCATTTGGTTCACTTACAAGTGCAACATATTTTCTGTTGCAGAAGCAAGACTTGCTCATGCAGTTGCGTGAAAATGATCTTTATGTGAACTGTTGTGTATATAACAGATGTGTATAATCCCACTTCCCACTTTTTGAATGTATCCTATTTCCATACAGAATATAAGATGCTTACATTCTGGCTAGTGCAGTTGATTTTTACTTGTTGCCTGCAAGTTAGATTAAGGATACTGAACTTGCAGAAGATAAAAAGTGAGTTATTTCCACAAATATAGTGTAGTTACTGGTACTTCAAGGATTATTTAGCCTGATCTACATTCAGGAGACAGCACTGCAATGGCAAAAGGCTAACACAGTTGACAACACTTAATTTGTTTGGACTCATGTCACTGCTGGGTTTATAGTGTGACAGGAGAAATACATCGCAGGAATTGATGAAATGGTGCCACATTTGCACAATACTAAAGCTCTCTACAATTGTTTAGGGCAAGCTTTCCTCCTTGATATACAAGGTAGAGCTTCTGAATTTCATCTGTGCACCCTAGCTGGCGTGCAATTAAAGCTGTCCTCTCTTAGTTATAACTCAGTTTGGTCATCTGGAAAGCAAAAGGGTAGTGGAAATGGTGCAGTGCTGTTGCTGGATTTAGATAAAGATAGAGCTGTTGCAAGGGAAAGACTAAATGTGTATTACAAGGGATCCATGCAGATTTATACAACAGACATTCTTGCCAAACATAGAATTGGTAATCCCCTTAACTGGATCAAGCACTGGATGTGATAGGATAGAGTTGTCCATATGAACATACAGAGGATGGTATACCTGGCAGTAGAACTACTCTCTAGTGAGAAGAGTCATTCTAGAGTCTGTATTTTCGCTAGTCCAGCTTGTCGGGGAGTAGCATCCCCAAAGGAAGTAACTTTTGTGAATTTGAAAGGAAATGCTTGTTCTTTAACGGAGACCTAAATTTACGTTTCTATAGTTCTTTTTGGCTTGCTGCTAACCAACAGGTGGGAATTTCTGGGCTTTGTTTCTTAGTGGGAAGTTTGCAGATAAGGATTAAGAGAAAATGAAAAGCTAAATTACCCATAAATTTCACAGGGGAATAGTCCGCTGTGTTTATATTCAGTGTATTATTTCAGTTTTCAGCATGTATCTTTGAAACATACCTTAAATATGTTTTTGTTTTGTTCTGGTTTTGTTCTAAATAGCTTTTTATAGGACAAGTGCTTATTCAGGTTGATCACAATTCAGAGGAGCCTATGGTGTAGGAATCAAATTCACTAGATGATTTCACTTGCACAGGAAATGTAGTACTAAACACGGTCAGAAGCAGGACAAAAAGCCCCGAAACTATAAGAGCTGTTACCGTGATGTTTTTTGCAATGTGACCAAACTTATTGTTGTGTTTGTACCAACTACTGATGATTTCGTGAAGTGAATCATCTGTCACTGGGCGATGTACAGGGATCATCAGCTCATCTTGCGCAACTTACTAGCTGTCTTTGAGTGATGGGGTTACTAGCTGTCCAGGGTGATTGGGTCTCTCTCTTACCAGCTGTGGCCTTGCACTAGATTTCCAACAAAAGAACAAAGAAAGTCCAGATCAGTTTACATACCTTTCCTTTTCCTATTATGTTCCTATTATTATTATTATTATAATAATACTGTAGCCTCCAGGAAGGGCAGAGCCTGTGGCATATTTGAATCCTAACTGCTATATATCATATAAGATCTCTTTCTGATGAAAACACTGATACAAATCATCTAGTCCCTAAATGAGAGAACAAAGAACAGAACCATCCTAGGAATCAGACCCAGGGAATTAAAATCTTCTTCACGTGCCATGTGATGCTTGGTGTAATTTTTACTGGTCCATAAAAAGTGAAACTATGCAAAAAATGTTCCTTTATCACTGTAATTAGGTGCTTCCCCACCCCCTTCCTCCTCTAGGGTCTCTCTTTAGTATTCTGTATTGCTGTTAAATATTTTGAAAAGCATTCTGAAAACTATGTGACAGTGTCTTCCATCCATGTTGCAGCTGCTGTGATGCTAGCTTTAAGTCTGCTCGCTGGGGGTCAACTAGATGGCAACAACAACAGTACTAGATGGCAGTTCTACTCTCCTATCTTTTTTTTCCCTTTGAGGAAAAAAAGAGAAAGACTCCTCTTCCACTGACAGCTGCTGCCTCAACTGAAAATTGCTATAGATTGCTTTCATTTGGTGACACAACAGTGTTGTGTCGATATAGACACTGGGTCCCAAATGGGAACCTGCAAATCATCATTTGGCATGAGCCTTGGAGGTGCGACAAAGCAAAAAATGGAACAAATGACTCCATGTGATTTTGAGGTAGGTCCAAGCATTGCAGGCGATCATTCTACAGTTTCACACAGTACGCGTTATATGCACTAGTTCCAATAAACGAAGGCTCATTTTGCACATATGACTTAAAGCAAAGAGAAGCTGGTGATTCTCTTTCTATACAGATTTTCCACTTGCTTCTAGACAGGATATTTCTGCTCAGACCATCCTTCCTTAATTTTCCCTACTGTGGTACGTCATTCATAAGCATCCTGAAATAAAGACTGAAATGGGATGTCTCTCCAAAATAATTTCTGTCATTGTCATAGTAACACTCTTATATAAAATTTTAAAGCCTAGTGAGACTATTGGTGTTTACAATAATCAAAGCCAGAGAATACCTTCTTGTCTCTTCTTCCAGCTTTCATCTTTACAAGATAGACTTTCTCAAGCTCAGGTTTTGCACTCAGCAAAAGTGCCTGGATATTCTGGATTAAATAACGTTCTCTGCCCCTATAGCTGATTTTTTTGCATGCTCTGACAGCAAGAGAACTAAAGGCTGTAGTGTGGCAAGATGTTAGTACCCACGTGAGAAGAAGGCCATGTGAAACCTTGCCCTTGCCCAGACCTGCTTTGGGCTTAGCTGGAATGTAGCACTGATCCACGCACAAGTCACGTTGCTTGTGTGTCTCTGGCTTACTGTACGGTGAAGAGCCTTGTAGGTGAGTAGTGGCCTACACTGACAAACCACATGAGCCTCTACAAGCAAAGTGAGTGCTGAAAGGACGTGTTAAATGTCCAAAGCACTTGCTGCATGGCTGTTACTCCACTGGCATGCTGAAAATGCAGCTCAGGCACATTTGTTTGTTTATTTGTTTTAAAGCTAAGCTTTAGGTGAGGCAGAGCACTTTTAGATGCATTGTGTGGTTTTGAAAAAGCCTTTTCCATCTACCACTACAGCTGTAAGGCAGGTCAAACTTGGACATTTTTTCACCTTGGGTAACTCCATAAAATCACATTAAAGATGTTTAGTTTCCTGTCTCCACTAAGTTGCTATGTAGTGCTTTTTGTAAATGGCAGCAAGAACAAAACCCTACAGGAGAAGTTCTTCTTGCCTGCCTGACGTGGTTTCTTATTCTTGGTCCTGTAGCTGCTTACAGACATCTATTGTGTTATATTGGTTTTAGTCTATGGGTGGCAGTCACTTTCTAAATTTCTTGCACAATGTTTGCAGTCTTTCCTGCACTAGGCTTATCAAATTTGCTGTTAGTAACACACACCAACAGGCAATCGATAAAATCAGAGCTAATTACATAATGTATTTTTTAAAAATCTGTCTGCAGCACAAGCAGATATTAAATGAAAGCTAATAAAGTGTGTCATCGTTTAAATAGGGGTATGCCCCGGGATTTTATACTGGACAAACTCTGCACCAAAAAGTGATTTCTGTAGAGGTTTGCATGCGTGAAAATAATGAAATAATCATGCAAGCAAAGCATATTTGAGCTAAACCTGAACAGTCATTACAGATATCTGCAAAATCTTGTGAGCTTATTAGAAAATGAAAGAGATACCAGGCAAAGGCAGCAAGCAGTGCAGCTAGCAGGCTACTTAATAGAGAAGATATACTAGCAAAAGTCCCAACTGTTCCCATAGTTTTGCGTATGTTTTCATTGGAAATCCATTGTTTGTCTAAACAGTGGCTCTTTTGGCATAGAAATACTGCTTATTTACTTGACTTTCATTCAAGAAGGGAGAATTTAAACTATGGGCCATACTGGAAGGACAGCACAGAAAACATATACATAAGTAATATCTGCCTTTTTTTTTTTCAGCTTGCTCCACTAATAAACTCACATAATAAACCTCTATACTGCTACAAGCTATTTTTTAGCTTTTTTGTTTCTTCCTCTATATTTTTCAGCAACACTAGTGACAGGCAAATCTCAGTGATTTGGGGCTGCATCTCTTTTTGAGATAATAAGTAAGTGGGCACTAAATCTCAAAGCTGACTGTTGGTGGAAAGAGCTAGTGAGAAATAGACGGGGAAGAAGATCCCAAAGTCCCCTGAAATCAACAGAAAAGGTGGATTGGTGCTGCCTCACAAATACCTGTAAATGTCATGTTGTGAGTTAGGTATTGCAAAGTGCTATGTATTTGCTTTCAGAAAACTTGCAATTCCTATGGGCTTGGGATTCTTTCTGCTTTCTGCTTGTGTAAAACTGCCACCACTAAACACTTAAATGTCATGAGCTAGATCCTGGGTATCACACAGGTAAGTCACTTAGATTTTACGGGGGAAGCTGAAATACTTTTATTTACCATTTGTTTTTGGATTCCTAAGAGTTCACATTTTTTAGCCATTTTCCCCTGAGTCCATAAAGGCCTATTTTTTTTTTTTTTTTTTTTTAAGAAAAGGCTGTGAATTTCAGGTAGTTATATCAGTTATGTACTGGGGATTTTTAATGAAGTCTCAATTATCCAAAGACTCAAACTCTCAAGATATGGTACCATAGGAAACTGGAGATTCCAATCAGAAATTGAAGCCGGGGGTCACGCTACATCGACTGACAGTCATTTCAGTCCCTCTTAAAATTGTTGAGAAATTTCATAGTTCAATTAGGTTAAACGTGAAAACAGAAGAATTACAATATGTATCCTACACACAAGCTTAACAGACCAAAACTATAATCAGCTGAAATGAAATATTACAATAGGCCTTCTTTGGTGTCATGTTTCTGATTTGGGGACAATTTACTAAGTTTTCTTAAAAAGGAGATTTTATTTTTGTATCTCTAACTTACTTTTTTTGCAACAAATGGAGAAATGGCCTCTGACTTCAGTGTCAGGAGCAGCACATTAATACTGAGTCACCTGAAAAATCGCACCCCAAGCCTCTCAAGTAAACTTTTATATTGTTATGAGTTATTAACTGGCCTCACCTTTGCTTGCTGAGCCAGTAGTAAAAATGTTCAAAAAAGAAAAAGAAAAATGGTTGAGTAAATAACATTAAAAAAAAATTTTTGAATAATCACCTTAGTATTCCTGAACAATGACCAGTGAACATTATTATCACGCTAATAAAGAAAAACTGTATCTGAATTGTTGAACCTCAATTTGCTTTGTGAATATTTGTTTTCATTATTCAGCTGGCTTTATTTTTTCACCCAGGAGTGGAAATTGCTCCTTCATAGGTGCCATTCTATTCTTTGTGCCTTTTGATAACCATCTAAAAGGTTATTGGAATGATATGTCACTCCTGTGTGCTGGAAAGACCGTCTTCCCCAGCACTGAAGCCCCAGTAAAGTCTGGAATTATAACTCATGCAGTGCAGAAGCCTCCAAACATTGATCCAGACTTTGAAAATGCAAAATAATGTGACTTTAGGTTATGGTATGTCAGAACTTTCTGGGGCTAGGAAAAAAACCCAAAAAAATCCTTCCAGGAAAAGTCATTTTGAATGAGCTTTTGTCTGCTATGAATAGAGCACCCCTTAAAAAGCTATGCTGAATAGGAATACCCTGGGATGGAAATCTAACTCAAAGGACTTTCAGTCAGCATAGCAAAATCTTGCATGGTATTTACAGCTTGCTTGATTTCATCATCCATCTTGCCTGGAGGGATTTTGCCCCTATTCTGGCATTCATCAGTTATCACCTGAGCTTTTCAATCTTGTTACCATCAGATCATGGCTCACCACAAAATGGCCTTTTTTTCTTCTATAGCTGGATTGCAGAAGGTAAATGCAAGATATCAACAGTAGCCACAAGTGACTTTTTAGGAGGAAACAAGGAATATCAATGGTAGCATAGCATCTTCCTCTTATCTCCCTTCAGCACAGCCAATAGAATGAGTCCTCGAAGGAAGGTGGATTGAAGCAGCAAATCTAAAATGAAATAAATATATTTACTGGATTAATTTTTATCATAGTATTTTTAACTATCTAATGATACTACTAAAGATCCTAAAGGCGTTGTCATGTTAACCTTTCTTTGCTATTTCCCAGTTGGTTGCCTTTCATCACAATCAAGTCATCACATATAATAACTAATCAGATTCAGTGAGCAGAAGTGCTGTGAGGATGCATTTTAATCAGAAATAGTGAAGAATTTCAACATTTATCTCTCTGTGCTACAGGGTGGCATTTTTAAATGCTCAAAGAGTACATAGGTCTCCAACTCCTGGTGAAACTCTGTGAGAATATGATGTGCAGCTCTGATTTGTGTTCTTTATAGTGATAAAAAAGCTCTTACTGTTATTTATTTATTTTTAGATCTGGATTTTTAATTTGCTAATAAGAAAATATGCCAGTCAGCACCACTTGGAAAAAATCCCCTCAAGGAACTGCACCAGCAGAGCTGAGGGCACACACCTTCCAGTAATTATATTTTATTTAAACAGAATATACAGACATCTTTTAGGATCCCATTATTATGTGTGGCTAAATAAATGCAGCCATTTCAATTATATTCCATTTAATTTAGTAATTATGTGGGTTTCAGGAATTGCCTGTACCTCCTTTCTGTACTCTTTTCATGCATGTTTGAATTATTTGAATGCTGCATCTGCAAATGTCTGTTGAGAGAGAGAACTTGAGAGCCTTGAGAAAGCTCAAAAACTCTGAAAAACCACTTTGATATTTTAAGGATTATTTTGTCTAGAAGTAGTTTTCTGCTTACTCGTGAAGGCATGCGTGTTGGAGAAGGCAGATGGCCAGTTTCTTATACTCCTGGAGAAATGTGTGAGTCTGAAAAAGATGTAATTTGCTACCTCAGGTGAAATAAAATTCATTATTTTTAAAAAGATTACACTTAATAGGTTCTGCACCCTGAACTTGTCTGTGTTTGGAAAACCAATGTGTGGAGCAGAGGATATATCTGATGTGCTCAGACAAGCTGTGTTGCTGAGGAGATGAGTTGCAGTGATAAATACTAGTTGAAATATCAGAAATAATGATGGTCTTATGACTATATTGTTTTAGACTATAAGCACAGGCAAACATCTTTACAGGTGGGTAAGGTGACTCGAATAGTTGGGTAAAATCCTTTTGTGTTACTAGATAGGTTTGGAAATGGGAGGCTACTGAGGCATGGAAGAATATCTGAGAATGTCACTGTGGATGTTAGATGTGTAAGGTAACTGAAACTTGGCTCCCTCACACTTGTTTCGTTCTAGTCTCTTCCTGTTAGACTTCACTATTACTAGAGTTTTCTAACCTACAACAGAAGGGTATATTTGAAATCTGAGGAATCTAATTTGTGTTGCACCTGGATATAATGCCAAAATTATCTGTCTAGAATCACCGTATTTTTTCTCTCATTCTGCATCCTGTGATCACAGTTCATTAGAAAAAAACAATATTCTGTTCAAAATAGTTGTGTATGGAGGAGAGGTTTCAGTGGCTTAGATTACCAGATCTCTGAAGTTATGCAAAGTAGGTCAAAACCATTGTATCTTAAGAGAAACTTTTCCCCTTTCTGAGCTTCTCTTATGCTTACTGCAAGCTAAGTCAGTAATGTATCTGTTTGCCATATTTCCTACTGTTATATTGTGCAAGTGAAATGGTCTAGTTGCCTCATCTTTGACTCAAAAACATGTACTCAAATGCATGAATTAATGCTTAAAACAGGAGCTCAAAGAACAAAATGTTTCAGGATTGTAACATCACATACATTCAGTTCATGACAACATCAACAACAGGTATCCCAATTAGAAAGAAGTGAACAGAAGTGGAGTGAAATGATGTCTCATTGACTAGTGACAGGAGGTGAGGATGGATGACAGTAGGTGAAACTTCACCTTGCCGTGGGCAACCTATGGCTTGCTGGAGATTAGCTACAAGAAATAGCTCAGAGGGATTTCTTTTAAAACACAGCTGTTAGCTGACACTGGTTGACAATCCAAGGCAAAACACTTGGTTATGAAGAGCACTGCCTTACTTATTGTACTGTAAAATGATATGTCTGTCAAGTACACACTTTGGTAGACCAATGTAGCATAATGAACTTATAAAATTTCCCTGTATAGCAAATGCCTTTGTCAGCTACAAAAGTAGTTTGAAGTTGGTTTGCAAAATGTAGGCCTGTTGAAAAGTTTTTGACATGTTAACGTGGCAAAGTTGTTTTTTTCTTTTTATTTCCCAGAGTCATTAGCCACTGTACAAGTAGCAGAAGCTCCAGTTGAGTTTATTAGGGCAGTATTTGACTCCAATTTACTTATTTTTATAAACGTTAAATATTTTGGTGGTGCTGAAAGCTAATACAATTGCAACTGGATGAGCAAACCAAATATATTGCCATACAAAGAACTGATCTCTCCCTTGCAGAGTTGTGTGTCATTTAATGGAGAATGATTAGTCTTGAAACCTATGGGAATGTATTCTGTAGCACTGAAGTTGTGTGGAGTAAGCTCATACGGAGACAGCTCTGTGCACTGAGTGAGACACAGTACATGAAATGGAACAGTATCTTTAATCTGTGGGATTGTAAACCAAACTTTTGATTTTTGAACATGTGTGCAAGTAGATGTTGTGTATTTTAAATGATACTATGGAAAGATGATTGAATTTGCTTAAAATTTGTTTCTAAGCATCAGCTCACAGGTTTTATGATCAAAAGGAAAAGGCTGAATCCAGTGTATTGCTTTCAGTGGGCTATGAGAGGAACAGGACCAAACTCTTGAACTTTACAGGGAAAGATGGAAATCACATCTTAAGTGAAATAATTCAACCATTTGCTCACTAATCAATTGTATGAATAAGCGACACCAAAACCTTTAATGCATAGTACTTCTATACCTGCATTCTCCTGTCTGCTTTTGTAATCATTATTATTTCCACTAGAAAATGGAAACAATGATAAAGATATTTAATACATGTAACAATAGAAGCAGGTTATCTGAGGTCTACACAGCACTTGTAAAAAAGCTCAGCATACTCCACATAAAAGATACATTGAGATTCAGTTGTTGGAAATTAAACTTCCTGCTGATTTTAACACAGATTTTAAGACAAGATAAAGCCAAGAAACTTCTAAGTCATCTATATTACTCAAATCAGTAACTTGAATATTCAAGGCTATTATTTATATAGTATAAAAAGTATACTTCAAAACAGGAATGTATAATTTCTTTAAGCTTTTTTCCTTTTGATTTTTTATTAGTGCTAAGCTATGCAACTAGGCAATTAGGAAATAGAGTATATTATTGTGATTTTGTTTAATTCAGAGAAAAATCAAATTAATGATGTACATTATAAGTACTACCAAAAGCTGTAATTTATTTATTATTTTCTATTTTTTTAAAGATATTATTCCAAAGGGACTCTGATCAAAACAGTGCAAAACCTACTGGTTTTTGTTCACTGGCTTTCGTCTATGCTGACAACTTCTGGGGTCTCATGCAGCCTTACATTATGCATTGAGATTCTGACTCAGAAATTCAAAGGACAGTTATGTTGTTTACGTATGGTTTTTACCACAAGCAATAAATTGGTCTGAGCAAAACTCAGCTAAATTCTTGAGAAACCTGTTTGCTGTCATGCAACTCTAATTGCAGGCACTAAGGATTATAAACTAGATTTTCACATTGAAATGCATATTTTTTTAAAAAAAGATTTGAAAGCTAAAAGGGAACACAATGATAATCTAATCTGAACTCTTGTGTATTACAGGTTAAAGAATTTCACACACTTTTGTTTCAAATGCAAGACTTGATTGGTTTTGTGTGTGTTATGGTTTTAGTTTCACACTCAAGAGGTGGAAGGGAGCTCTTCTGAGTTGCAACCCGTGTCAGTGACCTCACTGACAATTTTTGCTGAGGTCGACAGTATTGTACCAGTGGGGGTTGGATTCCATGTTGAAAAGCTGAAACAAGAAAATACAGCAAACAGGTTTTGGGAAAGTGCAATAGGAGTGTTAACACAACGAAATGGAAAAGTAGCTTTCCCCATGAGTCCGCAGTGGTTATGGGGGGCTGCTGTTAGCTTGTGTTAGGACATAAATGTTGTCCAGGGACAGTATGGTAAGATGGCAGCAGATATCAGTCAGATGAACTTCACTGTGGTGGACATCAGAGGACTTCGATGTTTCTATGCTGCTTTGCCAGATAATAAAGTCAGCCTCATTTTCTTCAAAATGCTTTGGATGTTCATTTTAGTTCTTTGTTGGGACACATATTTCCCAACCTGCCAGGCAGCTCTGTTCTTCAGTGATGTACACCTGGGACAGTCTTGCTGCACTGAAGTGTTATTTTTTGAAGACAGTGAGTGAGGGGAATTCATACTTCCATCTAGATTCCTCTGTCACCAGACTATGCCGTTGCCAGTGCCACTTTTCCTGTGGGGCAAACGTACTGTGTTTCTGCTTGCTTTGGATGCCCGGTATGGTGGTGTGTACTGGCTTCAAAAAGAAGCAGCAAGAAGTAAACCAAAGGGCTGGTAAGGAACTGTGGTATAACTCAGGATTTTTATTTAATTTTAACGTCTGTATTTTTTTTTTTTTTTTAATTTTAAAGTTCTAGGAATTGTATGTGTGCTTGGCTGCTTTTTCTTTATTTTTCTTTCCTTCAAGGAACCCTTTTAAATGAGGCACTGCTTGCAGATGCATTTCTTAATTAATTGTGAACGCGTAGTGTGGTGACAGATGCAGAGGATGTTGCCTTTATCCTGATCACATTAAAATGAGTTGTGTTGAATATTCTATGATGCTTGGGGAAATTGCTTAATCCTATTACTTCTTGGAGAAGATTGAGTACCTCCTAATGTGAAATACGAAACCTCAGAGCTGCACAGGGCAACTGCTGCCTCTGAGAGTGCAGCACAAAATGTATAGGATTTCTTCTAATGTGAGTCAACAGTGATTTCTAGGCTTGTTTATCACATAAATGTTATCTGGCAAATTATTAGACAGTTGCTATGGAAACAAAGGCCTACTACTAGAAGGATTTGTTACCATAAGTAGTTAAGACAATGCTCAGACCTGAATCCCTGCTGCAAACAGTCGGTTCCTAAGGATGGAAGCAACAGATAACAAAACACCTATTTTCACTGATAACAAAACGATTTAGAAATATTTGTCGTCTGGCCTTTGCTTTTCTAGCAAATACATAGATATATTAAATGAAATGCAAAGATGTGAAAACACTAAAGAAAAATATTCTTTTATCTTATTTCATATGGTTTGAAAAGATAATATAGATGTTCGTATCTATTAGAGCACAGTGTGTAACACATGGAAAGCTTGGACAGGCTTCTCTTGCTACTCTGTAGTGTTTCATAAAACAAAATAACAATAATTGGTTTCATAAAACAAAAAAAATGACAGCTGGAGGTAACATTAATTGCCGATTGTGAACTGAATAGAATCATAGAATTGTTAGGGTTGGAAAAGACCTAAAAGATCATTAAGTCCAACCGTTGACCCAATGCCACTATGCCTGCTAAACCATGTCCTGAAGCGCCACATCTAGACATTTTTTGAACACCTCCAGGGATGGTGACTCCACCACCTCCACGGGCAGCCTGTTCCAATGCCTAATGACTCTTTCAGTGAAGAAATTCTTCCTAAGATCCAGCCTGAACCTCCCCTGGGTATCTTGACGCCATTTCCTCTCGTCCTATCACTAGTTACCCGGGAGAAGAGACTGACCCCCACTTCACCACAACCTCCTATCAGGTAGCTGTAGAGGGCGATAAGGTCTCACCTCAGCCTCCTCTTCTGCAAACTAAACAACGCCAGTTCCCTTAGCCGCTCCTCGTAAGACTTGTGTTCCAGACCCTTCACCAGCTTTGTTGCCCTTCTTTGGACACGCTCCGGCAGCTCAATGTCCTTCCTGTAGTGAGGGGCCCAGAACTGAACACAGTATTTGAGGTGCGGCCTCACCAGTGCTGAGTACAGGGGAACAATCACTTCCCTCGTCCTGCTGGCCACACTATTTCTGATACAAACCAGGATGCCGTAGGCCTTCTTGGCCACCTGGGCACGCTGTTGGCTCATATTCAGCTGGCTGTCCACCAGCACCCTGAGGTCTTTTTCTGCCAGGCAGCTTTCCAGCCACTTTTCCCCGAGCTTGTAGCGTTGCATGGGGTTGTTGTGACCGAAGTGCAGGACCCAGCACTTGGCCTTGTTGAACTTCATATAGTTGGCCTTGGCCCATAGATCCAGCCTGTCCAGATCTCTCTACAGAGCCTTCCTACCCTCAGGCAGATCAACACTCCCACCCAGCCTGGTGTCGTCTCCAAACTTACTGAGGGTGCACTCAATCCCCTCAGAAGAAAAACAAGGCGTTTGGAATTGGTGTCTTCCTTCTGATGAAAGGTATGGTGGATAGAGCCAACAATGTGCCCTTGTGGCCAAGAAAGCCAATGGTATCCTGGGGTGCATTAGGAAGAGTGTGGCCAGCAGGTCGAGGGAGGTTATCCTTTCCCCTCTACACAGCCCTGGTGAGGCCACACCTGGAGTACTGTGTGCAGCTCTGGGCCCCACAGTTCAAGAAAGATAGGGTACTACTGGAGAGAGTCCAGCGGAGGGCTACAAAGATGACTGGAGGACTGGAACATCTCCCTTATGAGGAGAGGCTGAGAGAGCTGGGTCTGTTTAGCCTGGAGAAGAGAAGACTGAGGTGGGATCTTATCAACACTTACAAATGCCTTAAGTGCGGGTGCCAAGAGGATGGGGCCAGACTCTTCTCAGTGGTGCCCAGTGACAGGACAAGGGGCAATGAGCACAAACTGAAACATGGGAACTTCCTTCTCAATATGAGGAAAAAATTCTTTACTTTGAGGGTGGTAGAGCACTGGAACAGGCTGCCCAGGGAGGTTGTAGAATCTCCTTCTCTGGAGATATTCAAAACCCGCCTTGACGCAACTCTGTGCAACATGCTCTAGGGGAACCTGCTTTGGTAGGGTGTTGGACTAGATGATCTCTAGAGGTCCCTTCCAACTCTAACCATTCTGTGAATATATTGCAAAAGGGGAAACGAGTCCTGTTCATGGAAAAGATGAGACGTAGTTGGGTTGCTCTTTATTATCTTGCTTGTGGATCAGCAAAAGTAGTATCTCCACTTTCTGGGTTTATCTAGTAGAGAAAGGCAGGATAGTGTATTGAAAAAGCTCCAGTTTCCACATAGGTTTCAGAGTCCTCAATGCTTATAATCTTCTAAAGGGTTTCATAATATTTTGTGTTTGATCCATCCTCTGAATCGGGCCGTTATCTGAACCTCTCAGCTGTCATTTTGGAAGATCTAGTCCTTGAGTTTGTAGAGAAAACCTTAGAAGATGTGAATGCTAAAAGTAAAAACAACCCCCGTAAACCCCAGAAAGAGATCACTTTGCTCTTTTCTTACTCTTGCAATTTTGAAGCCAATAGCATATCTAGAAGGCTGGGTTGCTTTTTTCTTCTTGGAGCCAGCAGTCCCAGTGTTCCCATGAATGTGATTGGTATGTCTGTGAATGTGATACTGAAATATTTTCCTGTAGCAGCTCCTGTCAGCATGGCGCTCAGCTTGCGGAGCAGCAAGCTGCATTAAGTGCAGGTAGCAATTACAGACACACGAGAGGGAGAGTCCTGCAGCAGTGGCACAGCTGAAATGGCAAGTCGGGTTCCAACAAAACAGGCTCTGTTGTGGCAAGTGACACCAGTTGAAGCGATTTCCCAGTGCCCTGAGCATAGGGGAAAATGTGCAAGAAATACAGCTGGGCTGAGAGTCTGTCATCAGCTGTACGATGTGCACAAAAGGACAAAAAGGTGACATTCATTGTGTAATTTTATTTTTATTTTTCCTAGCAGCTATGGGCAGCAACAGAATGGAAGATGAACAGGCTATTGATCTAAAAGCTAACAGGATGGCGTTTGTTTTAAGTTAGGTGCTCATACACAGTCTAATATATTGCCACAAATTGTGTTCTAGCAATAAAAGAAAAGCCAGAGGCACCAGAGGGTTAAAAGACTAAAGCAGATTTATAGAGCTGAATTTCTATGCACTGAACACACATTAAATGTGTGGGAAAGGCAAAATGGCACAAGTTGTGCTAAGACCAGAAAAAAATAGACAACAATATCCATCATTGGGTTAAAATTACATCAGATGTTTAGCAAAACATTTTTTTTTTTGGCAGGATAAAGAGAACTAAGGAAAGTTGGAGACATCATCCCAGGAAGAGGCAAGTCCTCAGCAGAATAGTGAATTGAGCTGAAAAAGCTCAGCTTTGCCCACACGATTGATGCCCTAGGACAGATTCTTCTGTCCAAAAGGCAGAAAGAGAAGAATTGCACAGACCTATTCCTTTGGAAACTGCTGAGCAAATAGAAGAAATAACAGGATGGATACATTAATTTTTTTGTTCTGGGGAAAAAAAGGAGGACTAAAAAAACCCTCTTTCTATCACCTACAAAGGAAGACATTTTTGGAACTATGATTGATGCCAGATATATCTCAATATAAACTTTTAAATATATATATATGTATAGATATATATTTTACAATGAGCATAGCAGTAGAGTTCTGGCAGCTCTTTTTAGCAAACTGAACTGGTCTTTCTGTGTGTGTTCAGCATCTCCTTTGGGGAGGCTCTTGCCTCCTGCTGCTGTTTGGATCATGTTCAACAGCTGAGGTGTAACATATTTTTCATGGTATAGAGGGCTTTCGGTTTACATAGATGCATTTTTTTAATCTAGGGAAAACCAGTAGAAGAATACATGCCAAAAGGCAACCAGACATTTTGTGAAGGATGAGAGTTTTGCTTCCAACTAAGTAGATAGATAAATTGTGTGTAACATAAATAAAGCTACAGAAGAGAAATTAATCCAGCAACATGTATAGGGTCTTCACTAACACACCTGTCCCGGTAGTCAATGAAAAATATGCAGAGATTCCATATTTTGAATGATGTGGAGAGAATTTGGGCAATATCTTATAGGCTTTGAGATGTTGCAATGCTAGCTCAGAGAATGAAATTCATGACCTCTAGCATGCTGAGACAAAGGCTTCAAAATTAACCGATAGAAATACCAGAGAGAGGAACTTCATTTTGGAAATACAGTTCTATTATTTCTCTGAGACCAAGGCATGTATTTGCTGCCTTCAGTTAGGTGTAATGTAAAACTGGAATGTCACAGCCACCACAAATATTCAACAGAGGTGACAGGCTTGTCCTTTTATTTGAATGCGGAGTCAGTGACGACTGCGTGACAAGAATGGCAAGGTTGGGGTTACGTTCCCTCCTCAGTCTGAGAAAATCACCTGCTACCTGAGATAATCACTACCTGCTGTTAGGAAATTGTCTTCACCACACCTTTACATTTTCCTGGAGATCATACATCATCATTCCTCCTGAAGTTGGACATTGGATTGACAAGAATCCAAGGTGGAAATTTCAAGGGGAGAAAGCAAGCGGGAGCTTGACCTTAGTGTCTAGGAGTAAGGCATGCAGCTTGAGCTGAGGAGACCTAGGTTTTGAGTCTGTACTCCTGAGGGTGTTTGCGTCCTGGATGTTTAGGTGTTTAGTCACTGGATAAGCAATACAAAGCCTCTTTCTCTGGTCATGTCTATGACTGATAGAGGCTATGGTTTCTGTGGTTTTGATTGAACTCAGTGCTTCAGTGTGCTCCAAGTATGTTTTGTGCTTCATGGCTTTTGGGCATGGTTTGGCTTTGGTCACTGCAAATTCTAGACTGCCTTGGGCAAAAGAGAAGTACCTGGAGAGAAGGTCTGTTTAGCAAAGATGAGGGTGACTCTGGGTATATTCAAGAGCAGATCTTTGAATGCTCAGGGTTTTTCAATGAAATATGAAAACTTGCAGCCTCTCATATGCCTAAGCAGGTTGGGTAGCAGCTTTGTGCTTGTGTGATGCAAATTTGGGATTTAGGCACACAATTTCTGCCTATTTTGAATCTGAAATGTGTCAGCATTACTTTGGATCTTGCCTTTTATGTAGAACACAACTGCTTAAACAATTGAAATTGTGAGCACTCTGTGGAAAGAATAATGTCCAGGATGGAGGAAGTGTCCCCTTGGTGGAGTTTTGAGAAACTTCTTTGTCAATATGGAGCAGCATGTTAACTTTATCTCTGGCTATTCAGAAGTGAACCAACTATTAAGCAATTAGATTAGGATATCATTAAAAAGGAAAGAATGACTTCCAGTCTAAATATTGTTGACTTTGTCAGCTTTCCCATTTTCCAAAACCTTGATGGAAACAGATGCCTTCTGATAAGCTCTGACATCTACACAATTTTAGAAGCTCTTTTGTTTTTAATATACACATGACTGTATATATATATAATATCTGATATACACAAATATAGAGATATATGAAGATATTTTTAATGACATAAGCAGTACTCCAGTTTATTTTAAGGTATGACACTAATGAACTACTATTGATTTAGGAGGAAACTGCAAAAACAGAGCTAATTTGGTGGCAGCAGTAGTTTAATAGTAGAAATGGGTTACTTATGTTTCCTGTTCTTGCTTGAATTCTACAAACATTTCATTCTCCTTAAGAATGCACTTTTTAAATTTTGAACGAAGTGAAATCCCTTCTTCCTGCTTTTGTATAAACACCAGAATAGATCCAGAGAAGGGATGTCTTTTCACTGGATCTTTTCATATAATGTGTGTGTGTATACATATGTATATCACATCAAATCTATTATAAGAGCTGTAAAGACTGTATGTGATTTTTGAATACACATATTTTCACACATATTTGACTATTAGAAGTAAACATAGCCAAAGGTATCTTCCAAAGCAACTTAAAAAGTTGAAAGCACATCTCCTTTTGGACTATAATGCCACTAACATGCCTGCATACCTAACTCACTTTTGAAAGCAATTCTCCTTAGTTATTGCAATGTGTGTGAGCATTTTTCTCTGGGTCAACTTCTGCTTAAACAGTTGAAAAACTGCACCTGCTTAATTTCCTTCCTAAAGTTGGGTTTTCATATATATCTATTATCCCCTATATAATAGCTAATGGTATTATAAATTATCTTGAGCAAGGCAGAGCAGTATGAAAAAGAAAAGTTGCTGTCCTTTTCTGCATAGAGGCCAGCAGCTTCACTGAGTCTGGTACGGAAGACTTGGTGCTCAAAATATAGGATTTCAGGGAAGAAAAATTATTTTAAATATTGCCTTGTGTGGAGTCGATTTTAATTTGCAGATAACCACCAGTGACTGTATTGTGTTTACGACTTCAGTCTTAAAATTCTTTTTTCCCATAAAAGATGGAGTTTATCTGTAAAAGGGAACATCCTTTGAACCAAGCAACTGTCAGTAAGTGCTGCTGTAGATATGTGCCTAGGGAAAAACATTTTTTGTGATTTAAGTCTTCATTTATCTTCTTTAGTGTTTGTGTATTCGGGCAAAAGAAAACAATGAAAACCTAGCAACCCCCTTATTTTTTCCCCTTATGTGCTACTTCCTCATTCATTAATTTCATTTCCTCCACCTCACATCCTAACGCTAAGTTGAAATGCATTCATTTTTGCGTGTGAATGCTATTTTTGCAGATAGGCTTTGAATGTTTTGGAGTGGAAAGATGGCGGGTAATTCTGGCAAATTGTATTCTATTTTCTTTTGTTCTGTCAGTCAGATGCTCCAAATTGGGAAATGGTGCTCAGAGGTGAAGGACAACTGGTAATCTGGGTTGACTTGTAAAATGAGGTTTCCAAGCTGCAGAGTCTAAAATTCAAGAACCCTCGTTGTTTTATTACAACTCAAATCAATCTATCGATAAGGGCGGAGGTCATTAAGGATGAAAATGCCTCTTTGTGATGTCCTTTGACATTCAGGTGAACAGTGGAGGGGAGAAAGTAGAGACTTTCATGGGGCTCTGAAATAATTAACTCCAGTCTTCAGTCTCTGACGGTATGAGAGGAAGAGGTTAACTGAACACAGAGCAAAGGCATGCATCCAAAAAGTGAGCTGCGTGACCAGTTTTTGTGCTGAGAGGACTTTCAGTGAGCTGCATGGGCCTGTTTGGAAGTTGCCAGCATTAAAAATGGAAGTGAAAATTTTGCTGGCAAGAGAAGCATTTGCGACTGATCTGAAGATCTCCTATCATTACTGAAGGAGACTCACACATAAAACAGGGTCTTGTTCTGGGCAAAGGTAATTTTCCTGAGAATGCATCCCTAGTCACGAAAGGCCCTAATAGTAACACATGCTTCAAGCTACCATTTAAAGATCTAGCAAACTGTAGTATCTAGCACCGCACTCTTCCAATGAGAGAATCATGATTTAGCCTGATTTCCCAAGGAAGGAAGACTTGTATGATCACATTCTTGTACGTATGTGCGTGCACATGAACTTAAGCATGCACTTATTGGTTTCCCCATTCTCCAATATGTATTTAATCTATTGGCTAATTATAACCAAATTTCAGAGATGCAGAAGTCTCAGAGATACTGCATTTCTAGAAGTTTTATAAAAACAAGTAGCCAGAAAGAGGAGAACCTATTACTACCTCAACTGAAAGAAGGTTTCCATGAGAATTCAGTCCTTATTAAACATCAGAAAATCTACACAAGGGAAAGCCACAGGAGACAAAAATTAGTAAGAATTCAGTCTTCGTTAGTTTTATTGGTCATGAAACTACTCCTCAAAGTTTAGCAGGTTCTTGAGCAGACTTGAGTCTAAATAACACTAACTGCTCCTTTAGCTAGGAGTAGGGGAAAAAAAACAAAACCTAGAAGTGTGAGTGGGCAAGAAAATGCATTTCATATGTCAGCAGCAATGTGTGCCTTATTATTTTTTTTGTCACTAATCATAATGATTACATTTCTTAAATGTGATGGTTTGCCAATAGAATAAAACGTTTTTAGAAATTGAGAGGCTGAGCCAGTTTTTCAGCCTTCTTTTATTTAAAACTGATTTACCCCAAAATATAATTACTGTGATCATAGATTTGCGCACTTAACCACTGAAGGATAATGTTAAAATAGTTTAGATGACTATATGCCAGACTTATGTACTTACTCAGCCGAGTTTCAGTCAGCTCAATACTGCATATTAAATTTTAGAGAACAGTTAGATTCTGGCAAGCATGAAGGTCTGGGGCTTCGTGCAAACTACAATTAAAGGTCAATACCACTAAAACATAACAAACAGAAATCTTAGAAAATATATTAGCTCTGTCAGATGCGCTTCAACTTGATCTAGATTGTAGGCTCTCTGAACGCAAGGTGGAAGGAAAACTATATGGGTTGGTTAGAGTAAAAAATTGCAAGTACTCCAGAAATCAGATGGAGTTGATCACAGAGGTTTTGCTCCAGACTTCTTTTATTTTAATTAGCAGGTAGTTATACAGTTTTTGTATAATGGAGAGATGAAGATATTTCATCTAATATAAATGAGGACTTTTATGCTGTTACCTTCTTGTAACACAGCAGTAAGTAATTTGCAACTAAGGTTTTGCTAAAATTCAATCCATGAAATTTCCTACTGTGTGTGTATCAGGGTAAATCTTTCCTTTAAACCAGTGTTAGAAAGAGCAGTGTATTGGAGGAGATTAATCCCTGTCTTTCTGGTACAGGTTTCTGGAGCTAGACTAGGGGTGATAAACACCTAACGAGATATGCTTTGTCACTGCTTTGCATCAGCAGTGTGTGCCCCATAACATGGGGAATAAACAGGAGTAGTTAGAAATCCGTGTTCGGTCAGGGGGCTATTATCTAGTGGCAATTACAGAGACTTGGTGGGATGCCTCGCATGACTGGAATGTGGTCATGGATGGCTATGTCCTGTTCAGGAAAGACAGGCCACTAAGGAGAGGTGGTGGAGTTGCCCTTCATGTGAGTGAGCAGCTAGAATGTATTGAGTTCTGTCCAGGGGCGGATCAGGAGCGAGTTGAGAGTTTGTGGGTGCGAATTAAGGGGCAGGCTGGCAGGGGTGATACTGTTGTGGGTGTCTATTACAGGCCACCGGATCAGGATGAGGAGGGTGATGAGGCCTTCTACAGGCAGCTGCGAGCAGTCTCGCAATTACAGGGCCTGGTTGTCATAGGGGATTTCAACTACCCTGATATTTGCTGGGAGGCCTACTCAGCCAGCCATCCTCAGTCCAGGAGGTTCCTCCAGTGCATCGATGATAACTTTCTGATGCAAATGGTGGATGAGCCAACTAGGAGAGGAGTGCTGCTGGATCTTATCCTCACTAACAAGGAGGGTCTGGTTGAAGAGGTGAAGGTTGAGGGCAGCCTTGGTTGTAGTGACCATGAGATGGTAGAGTTCAGGATCTCATGTGGCAGGAACAGAATAGCTAGCAGAATCACAACCCTGGACTTCAGGAGGGCCAACTTTGGCCTTTTCAAGCGATTGCTAGGGGAAATCCCATGGGACAGGGTACTAGAAGGTAAGGGGGCCCAAGATAGTTGGTTAGCATTCAAGGACTGCTTCTTCCGAGCTCAAGATCAGAGCATCCCAGCAGGTAGGAAGTCAAGGAAGGGTACCAGGAGACCTGCATGGTTAAACAGGGAACTGCTGGGCAAACTCAAGTGCAAGAAGAGGGTGTACAGATCATGGAAGGAGGGGCTGGCCACTTGGGAGGAATATAAGTCTGTTGTCAGAGGATGTAGGGAGGCAACTAGGAAAGCTAAGGCCTCCTTGGAATTAAACCTTGCAAGAGAGGTCAAGGACAACAGAAAGGGCTTCTTCAAATACATTGCAGGTAAAGCCAACACTAGAGGCAATGTAGGCCCACTGATGAATGAGGTGGGGGTCCTGGAGACAGAGGATAAAAAGAAGGCGGAGTTACTGAATGCCTTCTTTGCCTCTGTCTATACTGTTGGAGGCTGTCCTGAGGAGCCCCGGACCCCTGAGGCCCCAGAAGAAGTCAGGATAGAGGAGGAATCTGTCTTGGTTGATGAGGGCTGGGTCAGGGACCAATTAAGCAATCTGGACGTCCATAAATCCATGGGCCCTGATGGGATGCACCCGCGGGTGCTGAGGGAGCTGGCGGAAGTCATTGCTAGGCCACTCTCCATCATCTTTACTAAGTCGTGGGCAACGGGAGAGGTGCCTGAGGACTGGAGGAAAGCGAATGTCACTCCAGTCTTCAAAAAGGGCAAGAAGGAGGACCCAGGTAGCTATAGACCGGTCAGCCTCACCTCCATCCCCGGAAAGGTGATGGAACAACTTGTTCTTGGTGCTGTCTCTAGGCACATCAAGGATAGGGGGATCATTAGGGGCACTCAGCATGGCTTCACCAAGGGGAAGTCATGCTTAACCAACTTGATAGCCTTTTATGAGGACGTAACCAGGTGGATAGATGGTGGTAAAGCTGTGGATGTGGTCTATCTCGATTTCAGTAAAGTGTTTGACACGGTCTCCCACAGCATCCTCGCAGCTAAACTGAGGAAGTGTGGTCTGGATGATCGGGTAGTGAGGTGGATTGTGAACTGGCTGAAGGAAAGAAGCCAGAGAGTGGTGGTCAATGGGACAGAGTCCAGTTGGAGGCCTGTGTCTAGCGGAGTCCCTCAAGGGTCGGTACTGGGACCAGTTCTATTCAATATATTCATTAATGACTTGGATGAGGGAATAGAGTGCACTGTCAGCAAGTTCGCTGATGACACAAAACTGGGAGGAATGGCTGACACACTGGAAGGCTGCGCAGCCATTCAGAGGGACCTAGACAGGCTGGAGAGTTGGGCAGGGAGAAATTTAATGAAATATAACAAGGGCAAGTGTAGAGTCCTGCATCTGGGCAAGAACAACCCCATGTACCAGTACAAGTTGGGGGCAGACCTGTTGGAGACCAGCGTAGGGGAAAGGGACCTGGGGGTCCTAGTGGACAGCAGGATGACCATGAGCCAGCAATGTGCCCTTGTGGCCAAGAAGGCCAATGGCATCCTGGGGTGTATTAGAAGGGGCGTGGTTAGCAGGTCAAGAGAGGTTCTCCTCCCCCTCTACTCTGCCCTGGTGAGGCCGCATCTGGAATATTGTGTCCAGTTCTGGGCCCCTCAGTTCAAGGAGGACAGGGAACTGCTAGAGAGAGTCCAGCGCAGAGCCACGAAGATGATTAAGGGAGTGGAACATCTCCCTTATGAGGAGAGGCTGAGGGAGCTGGGTCTCTTTAGCTTAGAGAAGAGGAGACTGAGGGGTGACCTCATTAATGTTTATAAATATGTAAAGGGCAAGTGTCATGAGGATGGAGCCAGGCTCTTCTCAGTGACATCCCTTGACAGGACAAGGGGCAACGGGTGCAAGCTGGAACACAGGAGGTTCCACATAAATATGAGGAAAAACTTCTTTACGGTGAGGGTGACCAAACACTGGAACAGGCTGCCCAGAGAGGTTGTGGAGTCTCCTTCTCTGGAGACATTCAAAACCCGTCTGGACGCGTTCCTGTGTGATATGATCTAGGTAATCCTGCTCCGGCAGGGGGATTGGACTAGATGATCTTTCGAGGTCCCTTCCAATCCCTAACATTCTGTGATTCTGTGATTCTGTGATAACGAGTGCATCTTCTGTCCTCCAGCATGTGCACTATAGAGTTCCAGTTGTGACCATGTGCCCTGGTACAGACATGGACCAACGCATGGGTACTTGGGCAGCTCTCCAAGCACTTTTTGTGGCAATGGTATTAGGCATTTTCTTTGTTTGTACATTCGTCAGTGCAGTGTATGAAGGCAGGGGAGGAAACAAGTGACCTACACAACTCATCTTTCTTAGCTCATCTATGAAACCTATGATCCCCTGGGGGGTGATAATTATTTGTGGTGCTACTTTCTATAAAGATGACTGTGTTTTCAAGGCAGTTCTGTTCATTAAAAAACACTGATTTATTTAAATCTCTTCACTGGAGGTTTTCTAGGCTGTTGCTTGGTCATTTCTTATTGTGCTTATTGCCCTATTAATTTTTACATTTGGAATAAAGCAGTAGACCATGAGTTTGATGTTGGAGCTCCCTTTTCCTGCAGTACAGCAAATCTGTCCTTGTAGACAGCAGATAGGGATAAGCTGGATGCTAAGTGCTTGACCATCACCTCAGCAATGCATAGATAACTGAGGAAGCCAGTATGGTATTAAAGCAAGAAGAAAGATAATACTTGAAGAAATTTCTTTGGAAAGGAATGCTTGGTATTTGACTTGTGTTGGACGGAAGTATGGGTACTCAATCCAGTGATAGACTCTGTGATACGTGTTGAGATAGTTATCTTTTCTGAAATTAAAGAATGCTAGCTTGTGACGCTTAATTTAGAAAATGGAAAGAAACATCTGTTTTAGGGAGAGCTGCCTTTTTAACAGTCTCCACTGATGTACAATGCATGTCTGTACCCAAACATAACATATTATTGATTACGTACATGTTAAATAATTCCTGTTAGTCACAATTTTTCCTCTACATTGAGTGTAGAAGCAGTATTTGGTTGTTGGGCTACATTTATATGGCAATTAAAAAAAGTAACAAATCTACAATGATTTCTTATTCCCTAGCCTTCCTGTGTGTGGTAACAAAAGGCATGTCTGAAATAGGCAATGGGCAAGGAAACCTTTCTTTTGTACTGTGAAGGATGAGACTTGGAGAGCTCACATGGAACTCAGCAAGTGACCCTTCCAGCATGGGAAGGTCAGATCTGTGCTCAAGAAGCCTCCACCAGTAAACAGAGCCAAGTACTTGGACCTTCAAGAGGAAAGGGGTGTTTTGACAAGTTGGTGGTTTTTTTTTTTTTCCTGGCAGGGTTTTCAACAGAAACCAATTTCCAACAGAAAACGATTTAGCTGGCAAACCATGATGTGGCATGTGTATTCCCACATTGCTTGATTTACACTGTTATTTTTGTTCACCTCAGCAAATGCTCTGTTACTGATGCTGTGGGGGTTGTGTAAGGTAGCAGAGCTCTCAGAGGTACCAGCAGAGCTGTTCTGCTGCCAGCATGTTTGCTTGTTTAGCAAGTATATTTACTAGCCCTGGCTTTTCAAGCCTGCAGCCTGGGAGTCTTTGGCTTATCTACAACAGGAGAGCACAGGCAGGGGCAGTGTGAAATGCTCTGTCCTGCCACCCTGTTCTCCAGCGATCACCTGTGGCAGTGCAGGAGTCATTCCAGTTCTCATTCGTTTATCTGCCGAGGAAAAATTGTTCACAAAGGGGTAGCGTTTCATGTTCCCCCAGAAGTAGACTTGGAGTCAGCAGTTCATTTCGGATCCTCCTGCGAACAGCTCATAGGTAGAAATCTAAGCGTGCTCTCTGTACAGCCAATGTCAGCTTTTTCTCTGGGTGCAGACATGCTGCGAGTAAATTATCGCTTTTCGCCACCGCTGTGCCTGGGGTTTGCTGAGCTCTAGATGTACCCGTTCGGTTAGGTGTAGGAGACCTTCCAGTCTCATTACAGTCAAAATATGCAATTCAAGCAGTTAAAATAGCTCCTCCTGACAGAAGTAGGTCACAGAGGGATCTTCTGGGCAGCTCAGCCAGTTGCTCCAGAGAGACTGGAGACTCCCAGTCCTCTTCCCCTGCAACAGGGGGAAGTGGAACAAGCAGGAGGGGGGAGGTGTCTTGGGCAGCCATGCCTGAGAGAGGGCTCGAGTCTGCAGCCTCAGATGTGAGAAGTTTAGCGTTTTGTCAGTTTTTTAAATATGTTTCTAACCCTTTTGTATTTTTCTTTAACCCATTGAGAGTATGTTTTGCATGTTGCTGTTGTGCTCCATGATGTCTTAGGTTTCAGAGAGTACTTGATTCATCAGTGGATAACATACATGCACGTGTAATGATAATGTTAGGGGCTAATATGCCCGTATATACTTTGTTACTAAGTGAGTATTTTATAGCAATCTCTCAATTAACTTGAGTGTGAAAAGTAAAGATGGGTAAAGAATCATGCCATTCATTCACTGTTGATGGGGAGCCAATTACTCTGTTGTTTCCTACCGCTTCTTATTTGCACATTCGAGATTAGCACTATTCTCATAAGAACAGCTTCAGGCAGTAGTTTGCACCACTAGCTATAATGGCTCCTCTTCCCCTACAGTGATGGTAATCTGATCTTAGAAAACCTTACTGAATTTCAAAGCCCATCATGTGAAACATACAGCGTGACACTAAAAATAAACAGGCTGGTTGGAGCCCAAAAGAAAAGTGTGATTCCGAAAATCCTGGCTTCTTTACATGTTGTAGATGTAATATACATCTATATATAGATGTATATCTATATATATATCTATATCTACATCTATATATATTCATATATTTTTATGTATCTATATATTATCAGGGAATTAGAGATTACATTGATAGGAGTGTTTAGAAGACTGACAAATTTTCAACTTAAAAAACCTCTATTCATACTACGTACTATGTAGTTCTGTCTGCAGCTGCTTGTCTTTGCTCCTTTGATGGTTAGGTTGCTCATGCACTGGTGTGTGCATGATACTGTACGTGGTGTTTCGCTGGGCCATCAGTGTTGCAAAATGCTTACATATTGCTGTTGGTTATGCTATTTTAGTATGCTTATATTTGGATTCAGGGCAAGTTAATATTGTTTATACCCTGATCAGCCCACTTATAATTTCTAGTTATCATAGGCCTCTCTGCTTTGACTTCAAGTAATTTCTGGCTTTCTTCAACATTGTTTTCAAAACATAAATCAATATCACCTGCGAGCCCTATTGCTTTATCTACCTCTGTGTCTTGTTCTTCTTTTGCCTTATCTGGTGCCTGGCTGAACATTTTGTACCAGCTGAATGGAGGAGGAAGAACAGATATGACGGCTTTATCTGGAGAAGTATGCGTGTGGGAAAAACATAATATAATACAGCCTTTAGCAATCTGTATCTTGCCCAAGAGCAGAAGTATCTTGGTGAAATGTCTCAGTACAAAAGAATATGACCCTGGCTTTGACATGAGCGATCAGTGGTTGCGTGCTTGTTGTCTGAGTGGAAACTACTCACCATGTTTTCCATTTTTGTCATCAATATTTCACACAAGCCTTGACTGAGTGGTGATTTTTGGGAAGGGCCTGAGGGAAGGACAGAAATGACCCTTAGTGCAGATGAAGTTGACTCTGGGGAAAACATCTGGCCAAGAATTGATGACTGTGCATCTTTCATTTAGGAACAGGGAGAAAATTTACTGATGATGAGGAGGAATGTGTTGCTCTTGAGCAGGTTCTTAAAGAGAAATGACTAAACCCAATGCACTTCTGGCTAAGTTCAGACTGGTCAGAAGATGAAAGGGGAAGGAGGAGCAAAAAGTAAACGAGCCATTTGCATCTTACCTTTTCTGGCAACAGTATTGCTACCTTAATTTTCTCTACTGAACTAATGTGGGTATGGAGAAAGACTTCATTGTATGGGAAGTGCTAGCTTTTAAAACTACAACAGAGGTTAAATGCTGTACTCCCCTCAGCCACCCTTGACTGAAGTATCCAGAAAGGAAGCTCACATTAGTCCATTTAAGGTTGAAAAAGCCCTGAGTGCACTGAAGTAAATTCTGCTGTGGTGTTAATCAGCTTCCCAAAGGTGGTGTAGCAGGGGCAGATGGTTGCCGGCTGCTGGGCGTAGCGTGTGCCCAAAAGAGAATTTACTTGAAAGCCCTAATCCTGCAGAACTACCTGCATCCTCTCGGCACCTTTCAGCGTACATAGTTCCCCTGGAATCCAGTTTGCTTTGAAGCCAGGACTCATGTATATAAGGAGTCCTGGAAACTATGGGAGAAAGTCAGGCAATATTTGTGTGTGTGTGCACATGCATGCACAAGAGGAACGACTGTATCCTCCACACTTCAAAATTTTCATGTTAGTATACTCTTATAACTTTATAGTATATATTTTATTTTTTTATTACCGTATTATAAACTTCAGTTGAACAAAACATTTACATTTTCTATACAAAAAAAGGTTCTTGCAGAACTTGTGGTTTTTTTTTTTTTTTTCCTTCCTAAAATAATTTTGAGGCTTTTAAGAGATCATGAAAACAATCACTTTTGGTCACACTGGTTACTGGTATTCCAAAATACAAGTCTAAACATTAATATAGTACTGTGTTATCCCCAGGCACTCTGCTGCAAAGGAAGAAAAGGAATAGAGAAGCTGGTTATATTTTAATAAATATAACCATTTGTTGAAGTAGGTCTTAAGGGGCTAGTGGTAAAGAAAAGAAAAGCATAATTTGCGAAATTATTATTTCTGTTATTTTAATAATAGGGGGGAATTAAAATGAAGGCAATCATGTTTAGGAAGAATGGTATTACCCTTGATTGTGCAACAGCATGCAGAGTCTCTTCAAGTGGAAAAGATAAAAAGATTATTCAATGTGGGACAAATAGATTTAGGGCAACATGATTACAGCTTTATTGAACAATGGGCTGGAGTGTGAACGATATAATTTCTAAAGTGTTTCTTTAAACAAGGTCTCTTAGCCAAGAGGAGCAATACTGCTTAGGAACGACTGGGGATGAAATTGGAGATGAAGTTTGTGAAAATCAGGATATGTAATATTCATATGAAGCGAATGAGTTACAATTCTAATAGGGTTGAAAATTAAAAGGAGATAATTCTTTTCTCATCCTTTTGATTCTTCTCTATAAATCTTCTTATAATGACGGAAGACTTACTTTCTCTAAATCCTCCCTACCTATGTGTGGACCTGTGCATATAAATGCATATAAATGCATATAAATGCATATAAATGATGTGCATGCTGAGAAATGAACTGATAGATTTAGTTTTAATGATCTGGCTCATTAAGGCACCCACTTGTTATCCTAGGCCTTCTTTTAGAGGTTACCATTTCTGCAGAAAGAATGAGAGAGCGAGATATGAACTGCTGCCTCAGCTCCTCTGCTTCACAGCCTGGAGTATTAATGTGAGGGAACACTGAAAGCAATGCAATAAAGATACTGTAGCAATCACTTGCAAAATCTTTCTTCTACAAATCAAGAAAGTGGAAAATAAAATAGAAAATGCTCTTAGAAAAGAAAGGTTCTTTCCTTCTGACTCTTTGAAGTGTTTTTTATATATATTCCTCAGTGAATGCAAACAGAATCACAGAATCACAGAATCAATCAGGTTGGAAGAGACCTCTGGGATCAAGTCCAACCATTGCCCTGACACCACCATGTCAACTAGACCATGGCACTAAGTGCCATGTCCAGTCTTTTCTTAAACACATCCAGAGATGGTGACTCCACCACCTCCCTGGGCAGCCCCTTCCAATGTCTAATGACCCTTTCTGAGAAGAAATTCTTCCTAATATCCAACCTGAACCTCCCCTGGCGAAGCTTGAGGCTATGTCCTCTTGTCCTATTGCTAGTTGCCTGGGAGAAGAGGCCAACTCCCACTCCACTACAACCTCCCTTCAGGTAGTTGTAGACTGCAATAAGGTCACCTCTGAGCCTCCTCTTCTCCAGGCTAAACAACCCCAGCTCCCTCAGCCGTTCCTCAAAGGTCATACCCTCCAGACCCTTCACCAGCTTGGTCGCCCTCCTCTGGACTCGCTCCAACACCTCCACATCTTTCTTGAAGTGCGGGGCCCAGAACAGGACACAGTATTCAAGGTGCGGCCTCACCAGTGCTGAGTACAGAGGGACGATCACTTCCCTAGACTGGCTGGCTACACTATTCCTAATAGAGGCCAGGATGCCATTGGCCTTCTTGGCCACCTGGGCATACTGCTGGCTCATGTTTAGCCGGCTGTCGATCAGCACCCCCAGGTCTCTTTCCACGGGGCCGCTTTCTAACCACTCTTCCCCCAGCCTGTAGCGCTGCATGGGGTTGTTGTGGCCGAAGTGTAAGACCCGGCACTTGTTCTTGTTGAACCTCATGCCATTGGTCTCGGCCCATCTATCTAACCTGTCCAGATCCCTCTGTAGGGCCTTCCTACCCTCCAGCAGATCGACACTACCACCCATCTTGGTGTCATCTGCAAATTTACTGAGGGTGCACTCAATCCCTATGTCTAGATCATCTATAAAGATATTGAACAGCACCAGCCCCAGAACTGAGCCCTGGGGAACACCACTAGTGACCGGCCGCCAGTTGGACTTTGCCCCATTCACCACCACTCTCTGGGCTCGGCCATCCAGCCAGTTTTTAACCCATCGAAGAGTCCACCCATCCAAGCCCCGGGCAGCCAGTTTGTCTAGGAGGATGCTGTGGGAGACAGTGTCGAATGCCTTACTGAAGTCTAGATAGACTACATCCACAGCCCTGCCCTCATCTACTAAGCGGGTCACTTGGTCATAGGAGGAGTTCAGGTTGGTCAAGCAGGACCTGCCTTTCATGAATCCATGTTGGCTGGCCCTGATGCCCCGATTGTCCTGCATGTGCCGTGTAATGGCACTCAGGATGATCTGTTCCATCACCTTGCCTGGCACCGAGGTCAGGCTGACAGGCCTATAGTTCCCTGGATCATCCTTCCGACCCTTCTTGTAGATGGGCATTACATTTGCTAATTTCCAATCAGCTGGAACTTCTCCAGTTAACCAGGACTGCCGGTAGATAGTAGAGAGTGGTTTGGCAAGTTCATTTGCCAGTTCCTTCATCACTCTGGGGTGAATCCCATCTGGGCCCATAGCCTTGTGGGTGTCCAACTGGCACAGCAGGTCACTAACCGTCTCCTCCTGGATTACGGGGGCTTCACACAGCCCCCCGCCCCTAACTTCAGGCTCTGGGGGCTGAGTCTCCTGAGGACAACCGGTCTTGACATTAAAGACCGAGGCAAAGAAGGCATTGAGCACCTCTGCTTTTTCCTCATCCCCTGACACTACACTACCCTCCTCATTCAGCAAGTGGTAGAGGCTCTCCTTGACCCTCCTTTTGCTGTTAATGGATTTGTAGAAACTTTTTTTGTTATCTTTGACTGTAGCAGTCAAATCAAGCTCTAATTGAGCTTTGGCCCTTCTAATCTTCTCCCTGCATGACCTGCAACATCCCTATAGACCTCCCAAGTTACCTGACCCTTCTTCCAGAGCAAGTAGTCTCTCTTTTTTTTCTTTAAGTTCTAGCCTAAGTTCCCTGTTTAACCAGGCCGGTCTTTTTCCCCGACGGCTTGCCTTCCTACACACCGGGACAGCCTGTTCCTGAATATTTAGCAATTCCTTTTTAAAGCACGTCCAGCCTTCCTGGACTCCTTTGCCCTTCAGGACCGACTCCCAAGGGACTCTGTCCACCAACCTCTTAAACAGGCTAAAGGCTGCCCGGCAGAAATCTAAGGCAGAAGTTCTACTCTTGCCCCTCCTTACTTCCCCCACTATCGAAAACTCTAACATTTCATGGTTACTGTTCCCAAGACAGCCACAGACCCTCACATCTCCCACTAGTCCTTCTCTGTTCACAAACAACAGGTCAAGCAACAACAGAGCAAAATAATTTAAAAATTTTATTCAGATAAAACTAATTCATTACTTTGAATCAGAATTCCATTATTTTTTTTGTATTTTCAGTCCTCCAGGCAGGAACTTTTAACACTGACACTCTACAGGTTCAGATGTGTGTGACTGACTTTCCGTGCCACATTTTTTCCATTGAGTTCAATGCACAGGTCATCTGCCCTAGAGTGAAACAAATTTATGTAGCTTTCTGGGCTTACAGCCCTAATGTGTATAATTTACTTGAAATGAAATAATATACTCAAATGTTCTGATGGAAAAGAGTAACCTATTAATTTTAAAACTTTTTTCCTTTTTTTTTTTTGGAAATAGGCATTTTCTCTGTGAGATTGTCAGAGCTTTTCAAATATTTAGTGATGTTTGTAGGTTGGTGTTTATCATTTTGGAAAGTATTTTGAGAGTTAGTTTCACAGTTTATCCATCTGGGCTTAATTTTTGGTTAAATGAAGGAAAAAAGTCATAATATTGTTATAGCTAACGCTGTTTAGTATTAGCTACTGTTTATGGCTTTCTCAGGCAATGATTCAGACTTAAGAAAGAATTAATAGCAAGGCAAAGGTTTTAAGCACAGGCTTTGAGATGTGGCAATCCAAGCAAAGGGGAGTTGCTCTGTTCCTTTTGCTGCCAGTGGCAGACGGCCAGCCGACTTCAACAGCCAAGTTTTTGCCTGGTGAAAACATGGTCTTTGCTGAATCAGACACAGAACGGGCTAATATGAGAGACTGTACTGTGCAGTTGTATATTGAAAAGGGCTGTACTTTATGATCTCTGGCAATACAGAGCCTGTGGCCCCGTTTGACGTGGTTTATTCGCCAGTAAAACTGGGTGCTGAGTGCCAGGGCTTTCCAAAGAGAGCTCTGAATTCACCGTAGCCAAAAAGGCTCTAGGCAGTGTTGTGAGAATGAGCCCCCGTTCCCTCTTAGCTCACGTCAGAGGTGAACCCTGTCACCTTTCCTAGCAGTGTGCAAAATTACAGTCTAACCTGGCTGTAAATGGGTCACGGTATCAGTCCACAGGAGGCCAGCATCTGTCTTAAAGTAAAATTGGCTATTTCAAAGTGAGGCTTGTCAAAAAGTAAAACTGAAGAACCTACCAAATAAGTAAAGAATAATTTTCTGCCACAGAAGTTGTATTTTGGAGTGGCTGGTAAGTCTAAAGATGTATATATAAAAAATGTTGCTGATAATGTGCACAGCTCCTTTGTAACAGTGCAAACGTGTCAGACGTCCATTCCTTCCTTCCCCCATCCATGCAGCAGCTTCTGGAAAAAGTAGGAAAAGCAGAACACCAGGATCAGCTCCCTTCCACCCACCCCCGGTTCATTGGGAGCTTTGTTACCCACAAATTTGTTTTGACTTTCAAGGGTGTGTGCAGTGCATACCCTCTGGCAGGGGACTGTAACTGCACGTTGTTTTCTAGTTCCTGTGTTGCATCAATGGTTCACCTGAACAGCAAACAGGGTTTTACAGACCCCAGTTTCAGTAGCATTGCAGTGAGGCTGGTTGCAGGGGGATTTGGTTTAATGCTGAACGATGGGAATGTATATTTTATGATTGTTTCAAATCTTATGAGTTCTTTTGAGGAAATAATTGTAAAATAGCTTTGATGAATGTATATGGGAGTGCAAATGAAAACTGCTGAACACTGCTGCTTGTGTTCCAGACCCTCTGTATTTTTGGTCGTCACTGGAGCAATAGATGAAAAATGACACCCTGGTTTTAATTTAAATTCATTTTAGGACTTACGTTTTTGATTAAAGATTGACCCTTTGTCACTTACAAGCAATAAATCTGAATAGTGTCATGTGAGGAGATCATTTACACACAGGACCAAGTCCTTAGCAGCTGTACAGTGCTTTTTTGAAGCTGTGTTTATTTACACTAGGTGAGCATTCGCCCTGCCATATTTATTGCATGATGAGTGTTTTGTTCTGAATAAAAACAGGCCCCTGTTCACCTTCAGGAGAATGAAATAGGCCCTGGGTTGCTATAAACAGCTGTAACACCTCTGGCCTTGGCAGCTGTCTGCTGAAATCATGACTTTGTATTAGGAACATGCCCTTACTTCCAGTTTTAATGGTGATGGACAGTACACTTCCATCTGTTATTTCCTTTGTGCATTTTTTATACTCTTATGTTGATGTACATACAGACATATGCTTATTACCCAGCTGTTATTCCAGGATAATGCCTTTTCTGGGGCTAGAAATGCTTCTAAAGGGCTCCTGTAGTGGTGCCAGGGTCTCTCTGGCCAGAGACCACCATGGCCAGGGGACCTGGAGTGAGCAGCCTTTGCCCATCACAGCAGTAGCAGGAGTTCTCTAGTTTGTTTTTTCCTATTTCGCCAGTCTCCCTGTCTACTTTTCTCTTTCTGAAGTAAAGACGACTCATCTGGTAAACATTGCCCCCAGTCCTCTGGTCCATCAGAACAGGAACAGAAGATGTGTGTAAAATGAAGAGCAGGATGAGGACAATATAGTTACTTCCACACAAGAGAACCTAGAGACAAAAATTAGATGTCTCACTATGTTATTTTACATTTGAACTAGTTATATCTAGGGATGAAGTCCTACCTCTGAAATAGGATCCAAAGTAGTTCCATTAATGCTGGAAAAGGATGTATTGAATAGAGATGATTTTGTTATATCATCTGTTTGATGATTTGGAGTAAAACATTAAAAGCACAAGTGTTTATATGGATCCTTTATCTGAAAAATAAGTCTAAATAAGGGCTAAGACTTTTTAGGGTTGATGACTTGATCAATTAAGTTTAAATTTAAAATGATTCTGCATGTAGAACCAGAACCTGATGTGGTCGTTATCATGGCAGAAGGAAAAGTATAGCTGCTGGTCAACTTCAAGAAAATCCAAATCAAACAATAAGAAGCATCTTTATTTGGTTCCTTGCACTTAAAAAAGCACACCCTGAAATAAAACAAAAACACTAAAAAAAAACCCAAAAACAACCCACCGCAACAAAACAAAACACACCACCACTTCCCACCACTCCATCCCCCCTTACCCCTCCCCAATTTAATGTGAAGAATCAATCTTCCTTGTGTAGATTGTTTCTAGGGGGGGTACACAAATGATCTGAAATCACTAAGGACTGAATTTGGGATTTTATTGTAAAGACTATAATGTATTTTTAGCTTATTTTAATCACTGAAGTGCTGATTTTCTTACCTTTATAGTCATGTGAAGTATGAAAGAAAAGTGCTAAAATACAAACAAAAATATAAGTATCTTTCATAGATACAACAATATTTCTGTAAGAGTCTTCTGTTATTTCTCCTATATTATGTGTTTAATACTCATTTCTCCTCTGAAGTATCTCGTGTTGCAACCACGAGAAGAGTGGGAGAGGCATCTTGTGTGGTTTGAACTAAATTTTATTTGCAAGTTATTGTGAATACCCAGCTAGTAACATACATATGAAGGCAGCAGGGTTTAGAGCTCCCTTCTAATTGGTGAACAGTTAGTACTGCCACAGTAAAGAATAACTCTCCTTTGTATATTTTACAAATATTTACATGAGCAATAATATTATTTACCATTAGCACTTCATATCTTGGAAAATTGCTCTTAGATCATATGCATTTACAAACAACAACAAAAGCCAGCTCTTACACAAATGAAATAATTAGCATCCATCTCTAGTTCTCTGTCTGCTAAAATTATTGAAAGCTACAATAACTGACTCTACTGATGCAAGCTTTTCAAATAGCTGTTAAATTACACCAAAATAAAACCTATAATTGGCTGCTGCAAGCTGCAGGTTCTGTTCCAGGTCATCTCACCACAAAGCATCCTTTGATCCCTTTCCTTGCACGACTTCTTAATACATCTCTTATTTTAACATTTAGTCTTTAGCATAATTCCACTGCTTGCTTTTATCTCTCTATCCTATAGTGTAAATCGAGTGATAACCCAGGAATGGTTGTGGTAAGTGACTGAGTCTTAAGTAACAAGGACCATTTGTGGCTATCAGGATGAGCTCCCCTACTGATGTGGTGGCTGGAGAGCGGTGTGGAGAAGTGCACCTGTGTTTTCCTGTTGGTTTTAGATTTTTCATAATTTTAGATTGCTGTCATCCTAAAGCTACATTCCTAGAGATGCACAAGTCTGTAGCATCTTGTTGGTCAGGCTGGAGATAGGGCAGAATGGTACAGATCTGAGATCTAATGCCCTTATCCTTTTAATGTTTGAAAAGGTTCAGATCAGTGTTTGAAACTGTGTACCTGGTTGGCCTGTGCTGTGTAGATGAGATTAGGTTTGTTCTGGGTAAATACCTGAAAACTCAGATGCTTATCGAGGTTGCTTCAGCATATAAAACTGAGCTAGAAATTCTATCAGCACAACTTTGTGAAATTTGTGGCATCTCGCCATCAGGTCCAGACTGGAGGTAGAACTGTAAGACCCTTATCTGAACTTTTCAGACCTCAAAAAAAAACCCCCCACCATTTTTTTTTTTGTCTTTAAGCAATCAGAGGTTGAGCACAGAACTAATATGTTTGTGTCATTTTATTCAGTTAATTTCCCTCCTACCTGAAAACAGAGGCATAAACTCTGACAAGAAGAGCTGTAGATTTAGTGGTTGCAGTGTGAGTAGATGTTAGTGTGCAAAAATCTTGTAACAAATATACAGATTAATTGAACAACTGCAATATAGAAGAATGTTTTTCGTTGTAAGGAACAAACAGGCAAGGACAGGTGGCCTTTTTAATGTAAGCTGATGAGTAATGTGATGTGATATGAGTTACGACGTGTGTTGATAGCCTGCTAAACCTCCTCCATATGAGTTCTCCTGGGAGGCTGTAGAAATGCATTATCCGTCGTACAAAATAAACTGGTAAAATTTTAGTCGAGATTAGTTCTTCTTTCTTGCCTCACTGTTTCTTATTGGAGAGAAGTGGCATGCCTGACTCCAATTCTGCCTCAAAGCAAAGCTGTCTATTGAAAGAAATTAGTACAACTGACCATACCTAGGAGAGGCAGCGAGATCATCTATTATATGGAAGAGCAAAATGAACATAATTGCTAACCAAGGTGATCAAGGTTCATTTACATGTATTGCTTTTGGTTTAGTTCATTCTGGTTAGTTTTCTTTTTTTAGCGGATTAATCTGTGGCACCACACATCTCACCTTGCAGTCTTTCACAACTGCAGTTGGATGATCCTCTTTAACCAGACCTAGAAAAAGGGATCTTTATGCACAATTTCGTTTGTGTTTTTTTGTTCACTTATTTAAAAAATAAAGGACGATGCAGATATTCAAGGTATAATGTAGGTCCATTCTGAGCCCACAGATTTTTCTGAGAACAGAAGGAATACATTTTCTTAACACATCTTTCTGGGATATTATCTGTCCCCATTCAAACTGGCTGCATGCACACTTATTCCTGTGAATGGTGATTAATGAAACAAGAATTGCAGCTGATGCTTCAGTGACCTTCTCATTTCCCACCTGGAACCACTCGGTTATGGCTGAGATTATAGGTGGTTTATTCATACTGTTTATCATTTGTAAAGAACATCGCCCTCTTGCTAGGTAAAACCTGGCTGAGCATTTTGTCATCTGTGTCCCATGCTGTTGTGGGCATAGAGGATGTCGTGCTTTATGCCTATGTTATTGTTGATTATTCTGACTCTCCTAGTTTAAACTGTGTGTCTGCATCTGTTCCTGAAAGGATTATTAATTTTTAGAACATGGAAAATTTCCATGTTCACCATTATTTTAGCAAAAAGGAATTCAATGTGCATTTTCCATGTAGCTGTAGATTAATTCGTAAGGCAAATGTACCCTTTAGCTTTACCATCTCACTCAAATTTGCCCGTTTTGTGCAAAGAAAATACATTAAGCTATGATCCTGACAACTGCAGTTATGAAAACATATTTAATTTTGATATTACACAGTCTTAAAATATTACTGGGCAGCTAGGTGGTCAGAATATGCAGAGAAACATATTTTGTTTGGATACACATGGCTGAGCAAATAAATTACCTACACACTTGTAATTTTATCTTTGTCAGTTTTCTTGAGGGAGATGGGTGAATACTCATAGTAGTCTAAATTATATTCTTTTCGGCAAAATATTAATGAAAATTACGTTGTTGATTCTTTAAATAACAATAGCAGAAGCAGCAAATAGAACCAATTAATCTTTATGAGTCGATAGATTCATCATAGTTATCTGTTCATGCTGCATTCACATCAGCCTCTGGAAACAAATTTAGGAGAGAACCACTGCTCAGCTGTGAGTGCCAATTTGTCTGATGCACTTTGGCAGATGTTGCCGCCCCCACGACTTCAAAGGTACCAAAAGAAAAGAGGAGTGGAGAAAGGTTTATATCATGATTGCTCGAGCTTGGGGAAACACCTAAGACTTTGCTTCACAAGAATCTTTCTCTTCTGGGAGGCTGAGGAACAGCTGCAGCAGCACAGGAACTGGGTGTTGTGCAGACTCAGGCTATTTTTCTAATGAAGGGAAACTTCATTAGCCTGTGGCTTAGGGAACCTGCTCTGGCTTTGACCTGGTTTAGGCAAGTCCTTGAGGGAGTTGATATTTGAGTGGTTGGGCTTGCACAATGGCATGTGTTTCTGAGGTACTCCTGAGTGCGTGTGCATGCACACCTGATTATCTAAATGAGTGTTTTGGTTTTACTGTTGAGCATCCTGTGAAAATCAGACTTTATTTAAGAACACCTGTCTGTGTTATGGCAAACTGTCTCAGCTACTTGAAACAGTAGCATGGGTTAAAGTTGGCAGAAGCTGTATTTGACTGCGTGCCAAGGCTGTTAAAAACCTGAAGGTTTTTTAAACATATACTGGAAGTGGAGCTAAGATATTGGAAAGTAATAAAGAAAAAAGTCCTAATGAACACCTATTTACACTATTTTTAAACTGTGCCTTTTGGAATTGAGCCCAGGAGCAAATGTGAATGGCACCAAAGGCTGTAGGTATAGGAACGCATGCTGTTCACTCCGGGCATAAGTCAAAATGACAAGTTGTTTAAGTCTTAGCCGAAACGTGCTACTCTTTAAAATGAGAAAAAAACCCTGTAACCGGAGCCTTAATTATCTTAGTAGATGGCAGATCGAGCTGGTAAAATACCTTTTGTTGAAAATATTTTATTTAATGAGTGCTAACATTTATCAAAAATATCCTATCACATTCATATTGAAAGGGTTGACTGAAAAGCTTAGCTCATAAATGCAAAGGATTTAATTGTTCAGTGGCTCCTGAAGCCTTTTCCCTCAAGCAGGCCTGAAAATCTCATTGTAATTCAATACTTTCACAGTAATATGGAATTTTTGCACTGTTTAGAATGGACTGAGTTTAATAGATAGCAGAATGAGTAGAAGTTTTTCCTTCTGACATACTACCAGTGAAAACTATCTAAAAAAATTAATTCTGTTTATGAATTCTCTTCATCCGTACTCCATAGTTAATACACGTTTTCTGGAAAGAGAAGCACTCAAGTGCTCTGAACAAATTTACCTAAACAAGATAAAAAAAAAAATATCAGTACTTTTTTATAACGTAGGCAATATACAAAAAAATTATCATAACCTTGTAACTGAAAAAAGTGTAATGTAAGTTTCAGTAGAATTTTCCCACCAATTCTGCAGTAGGTTGCCTGTGCGTGCAATCATTGCTCCAGCAGGACACACACGCATATTTCTTTGGGATGAGAGTGTGGAATGAGCAATCACTGCAAAATGCAGTGTGAATTTTACCTCCTAATTAATTTCTTTACATGTTTTTTCCTGGATTCATAACAGGAAACCTGTTTCATTTAAATTCACAAGGTACAATCAAATCTTACCCACATTCATCATTGTATCACACTGACTTTTTAAACACTCAGAAATAACACCCTTGACCTTTAAAATATAGGTGAAGACCATTTTTTTTCAGACTTGAACAATGTCCTAAGGTCATTGATGTAAACCCAGAGAAGGGTCATGTATGGCTATGCACTACATTAAGTCTGAAGATTTTGATGCTAAGGAATACTATGCGGACTATTTTGGCTGTATGTGTTGACTTGATTGTACCACAAACTATACCAATAATCTTGAAAATGTTGGGCCAGACTCTCCTCTCAATATGTATTGGTAACATTGCTGAAGTCATACGAGGTACACCGATAAAAATGAAATGTGAACCAAATTCTTGAAGGTTGAGCTTAGAGAAGTAGTAATAGTGATCCCCTTGAAACTTGAAGTCTGACATATCGAGTTTTGCACTATTCCCTTCTTTTCAAACATAGTGGATTTATGACATGACATTTCCCTTGCTTTTTACTGTAATCGTGTCATCTGTGTCTGTATGGACATCATTATTTTGACACAAGTTTCAGATGATTTGCTATACAGATTCCTCTGTTCCTAGTCATAATAGGGAAAATAGATGCAATACAAAATATGTGAGCCTGATTTTATAATTCTCCCTCATACAAAATCCATTCATTTCACTGATGGTCAAAATAAGGAGTTTCAATTTCTGTATGTGGGAGATGAGTTTTGCACGTGTAGGTAGGGATACATGGGTATGAATCTCTGTGTACCTAGATGTATCTGTAAACCAGAGAGATAACATTAACATTTTGTTTATATATATAATATATGTGCCAGAAATGTTGTCATTAATGCCCCCTTCTCATTAAAATGGAAAGAAAAAGATGAGAGATGATACACAAGCATTCAAATATATTAACTATTCATATGGCAAACATTCCATTTGCATTCTCCAAAACTACACTTTTATTTAATCCCGTATTTTACTCCAGTGTCATTGTTCCTAAACACCATCATCTGTCTCAAAAATGGCACAAAGCTACCTATAGAAAAATCAGTTTAAAAACCCAACAGCTCTCCAAAACATACACCATTTCTCTTTTGTCAAAATGCCACATCCTCAGATAACACAGCATCTATCCTAAACAGTAACTGAAGATTACTATTAACTCCTAAGATCACTTATACATCAAAATAGATCAAACCTTTGAATGAAACACCAGAAAGTTATACAAATCTTAATTCATTCCATGTGATACTGAAATGTGTAAAGAAAATTATTAAGCAGTTACTAGATAGAGTAGAAAAGGATCATGATTTTATTTTTTCCCCAGAATAGCTGCTCTATGTCTTCAAACAGTTTCTAAACTTGACCATATTAATCACTGAAAGCCAAATAGCCATAGATCAAAAAACACCAAATGGAGTCTAACATTTCCATTTTCTAAGATGCAAAGTGCACCAACACATCTTTACAACCATCACAACAGCAACCTATCTGCAAGTGCAGCTTGTGGTATACAATTGACTTCATTGAACACATCAAATGCAGTCAGGATACTACATGGGTGAAAAACATCACTAAGCACTAGAACGAACACATACACAACCGTCAATAAAGGACAGAAACACTCCTTTCTTTGTGGGAGAATGCTTTACTTTTTGTATTTTTTGAAGTGCATCTCCTCACAGTACACATGGTTTTGGTAACAAAGCAGAATGGGCTTGGAGCACGTAGGCTGGGATTCCTTTCAGATGAAACTAAATGGCAAAATGCATTCTCAGAAAGGCACCTGATGTGCTCCAGCTGCAAATGGACACTCAGTCCACAGGAGCAAAAAAGAAGCTTGTCAAACATGGGACACATAGGTGTATAGTGTAGACACTGGCTCCTCAGCAGAGCTGCTTTGCTCTACAGCTCTGCTCTGAGGGGCTGGGCTGTTTGACAAGGGAGATGCAGAATCAGGCCACCTGTGGCAGAACAGTCCATGTCTCTGCCATTAAACTCTCTTATCCTATGGAGCAGGGTAGCTACATCCAAACCACTACTGGGACTAGTCTCAGGCACGTGCTAAGTCTCCAGTTATGCCTAATAAATGTTGGAAGTAATGTTAATTGGAATTGACCAAAACCATGCCAGGGACCCTTTTGACAATGTCATGGTTGTGGCAGTTGTGTTCTTCTGCCAGGAAACTTCTTCGGATACCTTTAATTTAGTAGTATAGGTGTAGCCCCTCTTTCCACAAGCTGATGCTGCCAGAAGGACTGTCTGAATTCTGGGGCTGGGGTCTGTGGCTGGGTGGCAGACCCATACTGCTGACTTAGCTACAAGTCTGGCCCTCGGTAGTTTCAAGCCCACTGGGCTGAAGAACCCAGTGCCCAAATGGTCCCAGGAGCAGGAGTGCTCTGCACGGCAGGGCTGCCCAAGGCAGGCATGTGGGAGCCCTGGTTGTTACTGGCTCAAATAAGTATGTTTAGTAGGAGTTTCTCACCACTCTCTCTCAGCTTTCACAACTTAGTAGAGGTTTGCAACTACAGGCATTCTGACTTCATTATTTAGCAAATTCACAAGCTGTTCTTAAGAGTCATTTGTGAGAATTTGCATGAAGAGGTGGCATAAACAAACCTATGACAGTAGCAGAGATTATAAATCCCAGCTAGAAGTGATGGAAAGATCAAGAAAGGGAAGGTCCCTACCGCAAAAGTGAAAATGCTGTCTCTGACACGACAGGGTTAGAACGCATGTTCTGTACCTTTTATTTCCTTGTATTGTTTCCATATGAACGCTTTCAGGTCTGGGAACCGTAAGTGTTTTCTTGCTCATCACAAAAGAATTGCAGAGACTGAAGGTTGAAAGGTAAACTTCTCATTGCTATACATTTTCACAGGCTGAGTCAATATCTGTGTGATTAGTAGTGGTTAGTGTATGGGAATGGAAAGAGCTTCTACTGGTGTTCTTCCTATTAAGGAAAAATAGACAATGAATGCAAAAAATACTCAAGATCTGGCAGATAATTTTTCTTCACCGTGATAATGTTCTTTACCTTCCTCTTTATTTTATGAGAAATAAAAATACTGAATTTTAAAATCGTTTGCTAGAAATACATTGAGTGTAGGAGGTAAATGAAGACAGAAATGGGAGCAGAATACAGTGAATAGAAAAGTAGAAGAACAAGAAATGAACAAGACGAACAAAATGAAATTAAAATATGTGCGAACTTCTCCCCTCAGATAAATGAAAACTTAAAGACATGAACTTATGCCACAGTAACAGACTGAGGGTCATGGCAGATCCTACAGTATAAACTGTAATATCAGTATCACAAGCAATATCAGATCTCTCTAATGAGAACTTAACAATATTAATAACATTGAGAGGACTCTGTTTCTGGACTCTAAACTTGTTTGCATCAGTTTTATTTTGGAGTTGCTTCTACCTTGAACAGATGTGATGATGGAACTGGGACCTCTTTTGTATTTGCTAATGCACTACAGTCTATTCTGCAAGAACTTTGTTGTTATTTCAAAAGTTGCCACACTCAACATCAGAAAGGGCAGACGAAGTCCCAGGGACTAATCTTGAGTCTCTTTCTTGGGCATGTTTACCAGTAGTGTGGAAATTCTGCACAGATGAGGAGTGAAACCCGTGAAAACATGGGAAGTGAATTATTTTTGATTAGTGAAATGTGTAATGTCTTAGTATAAGTCCTAGTAAATGCAGTGTGGTCATTTAAATAGTTAGAGATCATGAACTTTTTGTTTTAGTTGGCTCTTCTTTGGCAGTTACCATAGTCACAGGCCATCATTTCACATGCATTAAACAACGTACCTTTGCAAGACTGTAGAAGTAGGAAGATATTGTTACCACATTCATAGTTTGCCATTTTACAGTGTGAGTTCCAGAGCTTGGAAGGAACCTCTCTTGGGTGATTTAATCAGAAGATCCCCTTGGCCTCCTCTCTGCCACCCCTCTCTACTCCAATTTGGGCAAAGCTTGGCACAGGCATTCTCCTGCTGTATTAGACCATTGATCTAAGAATCCTCTTTGGTGCCAATTTGTTTATGGGATAATAAGTTAGACACAGTTAATGCCCACATAACTCTCATGAGTTAGAAGCCAAGCTTTTGTTGCATGGTTTTAAGATTGATACAAATCAGAAGTATTCACTGTTACATGGGGTTTTTTTCTTAGTGTCTGCAAAATCCTTTTTTAAACCCTGCTTGGTTTTCACATACTGGGGCAATGAGTTTCACATTTTTAGTGTAACAAAGGATTTCTTTTACCGTTTTGATTTGTGTAAGAGAGTGCCTACTCCCTGACGAGATACAGGGAGTTACTAGGCCAGAGCTGTGTGTCTGGATGATATATTCCAGTTTGGCACAAGCTGTACCATAATTTTAGAGACTTACTGTATTAACGAGTGTGTATTAAATTTGGTAATGGATAATTAAGAAAGGTGACTAAATGAAAAGTGAATCTGCAAGCCAAAAGTAGTTCTAAAAGGTGCGAAGGAAATGGTCTGACTCTTGCAGCATATTGCTATTTATGTTAGGGTAATACATGGCACTTCAGAACAGTCCCAGGGCCTTGCTTGTGAAGATAGGATGGAAGACACCAGCTCTGATGGAGAGAGCGTGCAAACAGAAGGTGCAAAAGCAAATGCTGAATAAAAGCAGAAGGTTGAAAGTGGAGTAGGGTGAGATGGGAGTGATGGGAGGGAGGAGCTCTCCATAAGTGTCCAGGCAGCTTATGTGCCTCTGATGCCAGCTACCCTTCCTGGGTAACAGAGAAGCGGGAAGGGAGGTGGGTGAGGACTTTATTGTTGCAAATCCCTCTGTTAAGTCTGGTTTTCTTTGAGGTAGAGGCTGTAAGATCATGCTCGTTCCTTGGTGCCTTGATTCCTATGGTGGTAGTAGGGTGGTAGATGAGCAGTACTGATCAGCACAGCAAGCCAGTGTCATCATTTGCAACTGGGAGAGGAGCTCCAGTTGCGTACATCAAGGTGGAAGGAGCTCCGGTACCTTTTGGGGAGCCTCATGCTGGGTAACCACTGGAGAAAAGCCTCATGCAGCATTGTAGCCCTGGTTTTATGAGGAGATAATGAAGTCTTTTTTGACACAGCTGTGCCCTTGGTCAGAGCTGTAATGCTGCCAGTGCCACAGATAGCAGATACTGGCCCGGGAGGAGGAGTTTGAGGACTGGAAAGAAAGATGGTTAAGATGAAATAATGAGCTGTGTGTTCCAAAGGGGCCACTGATTTTGGATGCCCTACTTTTTAGGGGATCAGACATGAAACATTTCAGTAAAACTCACAGAGGGCTTAGAAGCTAGAAGCTTCCACTGAAGTGAAAATGAGTACCCATTTTTGTATTGCTTTGCTCAAAAGAAAAATAACAGGAAGAGTATGTGGCTATTTGAGAGGTGAATGTTTCAAACCAGAAGAACATTTTTAGCATAACAAAAAGACATATAATCACTGTAGGAGTGCTAATATTAAAAAAGGAAAAAGGATGGTGAAGTATTTGTGGGGAAATAAATATTTGTGAGCCCAATTACATTATAGGTAATAAAATTAGTAATTAATAATGAATTATTAATTCTTAAATACTACTGCTACTTAGCACTGGAAAAGTCAAATTATGGCTCAGTATTTAGTGGGACTGTTATGCCCTACAGCAGCAGGTAACTACTAATATATAGATCCATCATCTGAGCTTGCTGCAAGCAGTTGTTCCGCAGTTCTGAGAAGTACTGACTGTTTTCCCAAAATGCTCAGTATGGAGCTAAATTCTGTCTATGGCTTTCTGTGTGAATGCTGGTATCTGCAATGCAGTCTTTTTGGAGCATATATTAGTCATTTAGTACGCATGTGTATTACACGTGCCACGGCATTGACCTTTCCCATCCCTTATTTCTGTTTCATTTGGCTCATGTAGAGAACATCCTTGCCCTGTCAGTCAAACAGGGTTTGTCTGCCCTGTCAGTCAAACAGGGGTACAGGCCTGTTTTTAAATCTAGATTTGCCCACTTTTCTTCTTGTTTTTTTCAGAAGTATTACTTAAGCGCAGGCTTAGAGCTGTTGTTAGGAGTACAGTTCAACATATTTTGTGCTGTATTGCAAGCTGCCTTCAGTCTGAGTGAGCTGGACATAGACAGGGCACAAGAATGTGCTCTGGTTCTCCCTGCCAGAAGCTATTGCAAGCCACTGTCTTTCCAAGCACAACTTGGTGTTGAGTGATGCCCAGAAATGTGGAGCAGAGTATGTTTGTCCGGGGTCTTTATTTTCTCTGTTGGGCTTGTTTCTCAACCTGATATCATAGGTGGTGGCAGAAGATACTTTAAATACTTGGAAAGTACGACTCAGATACTACAGCTCTCCTTTCTTAGGTGTCTGTCCACTAGATGTGGAAGAACTTATCCCAGTCTGCTTTCTGCACTGTTAAGCAGGAGTTAACACACAACAAGCACGCTCATTTAGTTCGCTAAAGAGGTGTTCTTCTTGGCTTTCTGAAAATCAGAGTCCTTGTTTGTCAGTAATATCCATGAGGACTCTGTCATAGATTTATGGAGTACTCTTGTTTTACTACAGAGCTTTCTGTGTTACATCACATTGTTTTTGTTGGCTCAGTGCAAAAGGGCTGAGCCAGGGTGGCAAAGGGAAAAGGTGAAAACTTACCAGCAAACCAAATCCTGGAAGGTCTTTGCTGTCATAAACTGTTATGAGGATGGACGCCAGCACCTAATAGCGACAGCAGGCTTTTTCACTAAGGTGATATTCTTTTCTGCTGCCTTCCAGTTACCACATAGTCTTCTCAAAGTGTAATGAATAAATAGGACGTGAAACCTGGATTTTTATGGTATCACTGATTTATGCAGTCAAACTCGAATAATACAAACTGGTGGAAATTCTATGACTATTGCTTTTTTTATGTGTTCTTTTTTTTTCTCAGTTGTATCACTTCCTGATTGTGATTCTTCCATGATTCAGATCCAGGGAACTCTAATCAATGTCCTCTGTAAACTATTAATTTCAGTGAAACATTATGCAAGTGAGAAGATTAGACATGTCCAGATAGTTGAACTGCACAAAGGTTGATAACGTGTCTAAATATAGTATGTTAATACACTATGTCATCACCATTGCATATAAAGCATGTATGTAATATACATATGTAATTACATTATTATGTAATATACATATGTAGTTACATTAGTTGATTCCAAAAGTGATACCTTTGATACTCGAGTGCTGTGTGCTTGATGTAGAAACACAATTTCAATTGCCAGTATGATGCTTTAACGTTAGCTAGGATTTATTTGACAAATTGTACTCATGCAACTTATTTTTAATAAATAGCTGTGCATGAAAAATGTTGTTTCTTGGTCTCAGCAAAGTGGACCTAAAGAACTTGTTGTTCCTCTCCAATGGAATTTCACAAAGAATTACATAACATAATACTAGATTCCTCTAAGAACCCCTTTATGCATGCTAAGGGTAATGAACATCTTTCAAGACCAGGATAGCACATCTTGGGTGTAGTGTAGTTAAATTGTGGCATGGCGTCAGTGTAGCCAGGTCTTAAATGGTGGCTGTTCAGCTGACTGAAAGAATTGCACAGATTTCTCTGCCTGTTGAGCTCGCAGTGTTATTGAGAACAGCATTAAATATTGACAGCTTTTAAATTCTGTAAGGGGCCACACTGAGCCCTTATTTTCCTGCATAGTTTAGGAAAGGGTTACTTAGTCTGATGCTTATTTTTTTAAACTACTCATAAAAAATAAATATTCCTCATAACCTGGAGCTTAGTATCAGGAGTTTAATGTGCATTGATAGTCATGTATCTGTGTCTCAGTGTGCTGCCACTGAAATACACGCATTAACAGCTTCTTTTTATTATGATATCCCCTTGATAATACAGTGAAAGTTTACAGGTTATTTGTCACAAATCCTTTGCTAGGTATTGTATATATAGCTATGCCTCAAGTAATTCACATAAAATAGATTTCAATGGAAAACATTTGTGTGTCAACATTTCATTTCTTTGCCTTATTGAAAACAGCAAAAGCCATTCTGTTTCTGAAACAAGATACATATGGTATAGCTCACCATTTTGGAGAACACCGCGCAATCCATAAGCTTTGGCACACCTACTGTAATTGCTTTCAAAAGAAGAGTGAGTGTAGCTGAATTAAGTAATGGATCAATTAAGCTATTTCTCTTTTTTTCTGCTGTTTACTATATGTAAGGAGCATACTTCTAAAGTGTTTATCTTTCTTAATTTGAACAGGAAATAGTTATATATTTAAAAAAAAAGACCCGAAATATTCCTTTCCTAAAATAGAACTGATATTTCAGACAAAACCATTTCAAGGTCATTTAAAGCTCTAGGATAAATTTTGCCTTGATCATGTCTTTTATTGACTGTAAACACTATTCCTTCAGCACACAGTCATTGCACAAGGATGCTTTACTGAGCTGATTGTATTATCCAATTCCTAGAAAGATTCAGTTTTAAATTATTATATACTTAGGCCTAGCTTATTCATGGGGGATGAGCAGTTTCTCATATTTTAAACACATCTAAAATAATGGCCATGATATAAAAGAATGATATAAATATAATATAAAAGAATGGAAACAAAAATTATAAATCTCACCTATTGTTATTTTTCGATTAAAATATAAACTCTTCTGTAAGTATTATGGAATGTCATGATCCAAATCCCATGGAGAGAGCAGGGAGACTGATCAGGTCTTTACAGCAGAATTAGATAGAAATAGTTTGTTTCTTCTTTTTTTTTATTTTAACATGTTCAGCTGTGACAAAATTGACTTGGTAAGAACTGAGAGAAGCTGGCAGTTGCAGTTCACTTCCTAAGTAGCAGGTCCACCGCAGCTGACACTCATGGCATCTTTTCTCTTGCTGTGCACAGCTTGGCATCTGTAGAAGGGAGCTGGACAATGAGGTATTTTCTGAATGCTTAGTGATATAATTTCGAAGCTTAGTTTTAGCATCCATGGATGTTGAGTTCCCAGCTTGGTGGGGGAGCAGTGCACTTTGACAGCAAATGAATCCTTCTAAAATACTGTAAGCGTTAGTGCATGGCCTGCATGCTTATAGGATCCTACACATAGATAAGTTAGTATAGGAGCATACAATGCTTTGAACATTATTAAAAACATCAAATTAAATCCACACTTACTACATTTAGTTTCAGAAGCTCAAAATATGTTTTTTGGTTGAGGAATGTAAAAACCTACAAAAAATAGACCACTGCTGCGATGTGCACAAGATCTGTGAGTTATGGCTGTGTTGTGCTGGTCTTTGACGGGTGTTAGCTTTACCAGGAACTGAAGATAAAACTCTGAGTTTCTGTATTAAAATGCAATCAGAGATGAGTCATCAACCATGTTTTCCTTGTTAGGAGCTGTTTAGGTTGTGTTTGGTACAGCTGCTCTGTTTACAGTTAGTGCCAAACACTGTGTCAGAGCTGCCAGCTCTGTTGGGTCAGAAAAGGACAAATTAAGGACCAATACAACTGTTTTTGTAAAGCACAAAATTGGACTAGCAAAAGGACCATTCCTTTACCTGTTTTCAGCAGGGAAAGGCATTTGGTAGAAATGTTTGTACAAGGAGCTGGCTGTGTTTTGCAAGCGGCATGGTGTGGAACTGGGTGTATGGATTCCCACCCACCTCAAAGTCATGGCCTCAGAATAATGCGATACCCACACCCTGCCCATAACCTGCCGTGACACCCTCGCCATCAACCCCATCCTCCTTCTGACTATGACTCCAGAAAGCCGCTTTGGGGAAATCATTCATGTATGATCCTGTGGGCTTCCAGAGGCTTCCTTCGCGTGAAATGTTTTCCTGTAAGCAATTGCCATACAGAAGCCTGACCTCAACAAACTGAGAGGAAACTGGGAAATGTTTTACAAGAAATGTCTTGTGTCTCTTTCGCTAAGGTGTGTAGCTTCAGTGCTAAATATCTGCTTTATTTAACTCAGCTTTTCCATTAAAATATCAAGTATAGGAGCAGCTTAGGAAAACTCGGGGAGGAAGATTGTCAGTAAATATTTGCAAGTTTTTGCACTTCCCTGTGAATTGTATTGACTGTCATTTTTAGTGGAAGCCTTCGTCAACATCTGTCGTGGTCAAAATTATCTCAGTCTGGTTTTGAAGAGCATCTCTGCTTGACTATTTGTGTGGCTTTTAATTTGTCTTCCTTTAGGGAGATATTTTTCTCTTGGCAATATATAACTTAAGCTTCTCAACTCCAGAAGGAAAAATGGAAAGGTTATCAGAATTCTCTAAGTGGCAATCTTGATGTCATTTAGGAGTCTTTTTATTGCAAACAAAGATTAGCTTTATGCTCTCTATCAAATCCTTTACTTTACCTTCATAATACTGTATAGTCCAAAGCAGTTAATATGTGGTGGTTTGTAAGCTGATCTAACTGGCCTGAATGCTCCATTTAACTTAATATTCCATGCCGCTAAGCTGTTTATCCCTGCTCTGACCTGCCTATTTACAGAAAAAGTGGGTTTGTTTTTGAAAACCCTTCTTGCATTTTAAAAATAAGGTTTTGGGTTCGTGGCTGTGGTCTAACTTTGAAAAAAAAATATCTCTGCCTAATAAATCAGGGGTAGTTATGCTGGTCTTAGGGTTGGTGGCATAGTGCTGATGTAGGGCAGCCATGGAGAGCTGAGAAGCTCTCAGAGCTGAGACGTAGAGCTGTGTTATTGCTGACTATGGGAGTAATGCAGTTTTGTACTTGGGCATGTGAGGCTGCTCAAGAAGCAAAGTGGCTGATGGCATGAATTCGCATGCTTATGAAGTCTAATCTTTGGCAGCAAATTCAAAGGCAGCATTTCTACAATGGGAGGGTGTTACTGATGATGTTTTCAGATGTGTGGATATTTCTGCTAGTTTTCTGGGGATGGTGACATCTGTGCTACTATCTAATGTGTGTACCTGTGTCCAAGAGAGCACCAGTATATGTATTGGAAGTTGCAGTTTTGCCCTCACAGACAGTGGGAGTAGAAGTATTGACGCATGTTGGCTTGAACATGGTGGTTGGACAGTGGATGCTGCTTAGAAATGTTGCTAGGGGTTTGCATTTTGAAAAATGCAGCTGAAAGAGTACATGTGCACAGTTCTGCCCAAAGAGAAGCTGGGAGGGCCAGTTAAAAATTTACGAGAGGCGAGTGTATATTGGTTAGTCAGCGCTTCTTTCCTCGGTGTGTCATTCTGGGGATGCTGCAAGCAAACTTTACCCATGTAGGAATTAAGCTTTGGTGCACATATATTTCGTGTGGTTTTTACTTATTTCTGAAACAAGATTAGCTTGATGTAGAGAACTATTTCCTACCTTCTGTATAAATGGAGACTTTGGGGCTATTTTTGCATACTTAGCATTTGAAATTATGCAGCTCTTCTCTGTCTTGAACAGTGGTTACTATAATGCTGTGTTCGAAAGTAGGTGGTGACATATTTGTGGAAAAACCTGTGAAAGAATGTGGCCAAAATACTATTAACTGAGCTATCGTCCGAGTCCCCGAGTGCATGCCAGGTGAAGAGACCTGCACTTCGCTGTTTGGAGCAGCAGCCGGGTGGTGGCAGAGGTGCCAGTGCAGCCCCCTGCGCTCTCCTGACCTGACTGTGATCTGCATTCACAGAGCTGCGTGGTAAAATGCATATTGAGTCCTCATGATATTGCTGATTCCCTTGAGCTCTGCTGTGAGCTGTGCAGGCCAAATTATCATCTCTCAAAAACCAGAAAGAAATGGTCTTTCCTAGGGTTTTGAGGAAGAGGACACTCTTGACGCAGCCCTGCCATGCACGTACTTCTACACCAGGTGAGAGGATTTTCTTGCTCTGACCAATGAGGGACCCTGAAGTTTATTTCCACCATGCAAACTGGCAAGTTGTAGTACTTTTACGTAAGAGAAATTATTATAGTGATTTATGCTTATAGGTTTTTAAAGCAAAATGTCACCATTATTTTTTCCCACATTACAGATAGAAAAAGTTGGGCAGTGAGAGGTGAGACTTGCTGCAGGGTCAGAGTCAAATCTGCTTCCTTTGAAGTCAAGTACCACTCCAAAGCATGGCAGCCATAGCAGTGAAGTGCTATGTCTGCAGTCCTATGTTTCAGAGAGGGGAAAAAAAGAGTTTTAGACCCTCCATTTTATATCTTACTCCATGTTTCTGATTTCTGCTGGATTCACATGCCTCAGTCTTGTGGATGTTTACTTTTTCCTGAGGTGCTAAATGACCTGAAGTTTTTTCTGACAAAGGTGGTAGTGTGGTGTGTTGAAGCAGCGTTCCCAGTATGTACTAGCGTTTGCCTGCAGCTTCAATTAAGTTTGTCTAAACAAGTGCTGTACCAGATGGTCTCCTGTAATTATTTTACATTATCACCGCTGAACTGCCCTGTCCTCAGACCAGGCAACAAAACCTCCATCCTTTCTGTTTTGTTACTTTCTGGAAGTATGCAAAGACAAAATATTGAGTACGATGCTAGTGGCACATGGGTATACAGTGGAAAGTCTTGTGGGTTGTTTTTTGGGGGTTTTGTCACTTTATGGCATGGATTTCAAGTGAATTTTTCCCAGAGGTCAGCTGGTTTCCTCTCAGGAAAGGAGAGTTCGGGATGTAAAGAGGTATAGACTAGAGCACTGCCCTTGTTCCAACTCTGTCTGCGTCACCCTGAGAGCGAAGTAGAATGACAAAAAGTGACTCTAGTCTACTGATCTGAATTATGGGTAAATGTGGTATGGTGTTAGATTTGTTGCTCATGGATTCAGCTTTGATTATAAGGAGCAGTATGGTAGGAACAAAGGATTGCATCATGCTAAAAACAAGAGGTGAGGTCTCCAGATACTGAGAATTCAAGTACTTATATAGTGTCAGATAGGTAATGTCAAATATCTCCACAGTGAAGCTTTTCTGATTAATAAGGGAATAACACTAATTTATACCAGCTGCGGACTTCTACTCAAAAATTAACCAAGTGCTGGTTCATTGCTATTGGCTACATATCAAAAATGAGGTTGAAAGGGAAACAGATCAGTAGCAGAAAATAGACATAACAATAATACTCTGCAATAGGGAAAAATACAAAAGTCGGAAAAATAATAAAAAATCCAGTTCACAGCACAGAAAATAGGACTGAGGAGCTACTGTGTAATTAATAAAATTCACAAAGTGTCAATCAAGTAAACAATCTGGTTTTAAGCAGATTGAAAATAGAAGGCTAAATTCTGTCTTTAGCTGCTCATATGTGGTTTTGTCTCCAAGGCAGAATTTACTTTATAATCTACGAGCAGATAACAACACAAAACAAGACAAAGGATGTAGTGGTAGCTACAAATGACAGACATGAGGCAAATCTGCTAGATTTAACGGAGATTTAATTGAGAATGTTAGTCTTGCATAACAGCAGCAGACTAAGCTGACAATCCTTTAACCTATCCTCTAATAAAATGTCAGTGTTAACTGTTAGCTCTTATGAATACAGCATTGGTTTCCAGCCAGAGAATTGTAAGCTGTTGATTGCCCAGACATAATGGTAACAATTTCCACTAATACCGTGTTGCTGAAGTTTAGAGAACACAGCAGCATGAGAAAGAGAGGCAACTGCTTGTGAAGAAGTATTATATTGCTGGTCTAGCCCATAAGAAGCTTGAATGGTAAATAAATGTTTAAAAATGATCAGTTTTCCAGACTATGTAAGAAGGTGGATGAAGAAATATTTGTGTAGGTTCATCTCACCCTACAAAAGGCTAGAACATGGCTGGGTCCTCTGAACAGCGTAAGGAATAGTGGGTAAAGAGAGACTGTTGGTGGGGTAGCATAAGACTGCTTTTCTAAGATCGTTGGTAAGATGAAAATTGTACATTTACTATGATAATTTCAGTAGTGAATGCCCTTAATGAAAAGGATGCAACTAAAACAAAGGGCTACATGGGCGTATTTTTTCTTCAAAGCACAGCAGTAAGGCATAGCTTTCATTTTGCATCATCTAGATGTTTGAAACTGTGGAGGCCACAGTGATTTAATGTGCCTTAACATTCAGATTCAGTACTAGTGGTAAGATTGTCAAAGGACATCAGTGAGGCAAAATTTGTAGGAAGAGTCAATGTCTTTTACTGGACCAATAAGTAAGTGGAAAAACAAAACCAACCAAAAGCTTATACAAGTTTGGAGGAAAACAACAAAATGCCACGTTTGTGTCACACTGAATGGAAATAGGATTTATGTTGCAGAAGATCTGTTACTGTCCTTTACTGACTTTGCTGGAGATCTCCCAGGCTCCTAGTCCCAGAAAACAAGATGCCTGTATTTTGGAGATGAGAGGGTGACCTGAGACTGCCATATGTGGAGTCTGTGCCCATGCCAAGGACAAGCTTCATGGGAATTTGTGGTTCAGCCACACAGAAGTGTAAGGACCTCAGGGGCACATCTAGTCTGTCCTTTGTCTAAATGTCCACTGGCAGGTGTTTCTTCAATGCACATTTAAAACTTTCCTGTGTTAGATATTCCGCAACCTCCCTATCTATAACCTGCTCTAATGCTTATTTTGCATTATCATTACAAAGTCTTACATCACATCTAGCCTATTTTTTTTTTCATGCTAAAATTCTATACTACACAGGTAAATGCAGAGAACAATAGAGTACCATCAAGTTTATAATGATTTTTTTATAGTGAAGGAAATTAAGCAGGTTCTTCCTTAGTCTTCTGTATTAGTTCCTTTCACCTTGATAAGTCATGTTTTTAAATATCATATTATTTTTTGCCCTCCCTTGCGATCTTTCCAGTTTGTTTATGTCTTTCCTAAAGTGTGGAGGAGAACAGACAAAGTACTTCAGTACGGCTGTGCCTGTACTGAGACAAGTTGAGTGGAATAATGACTGACCTTGTTGTACTCACGATGCTCCTGGTAGTACATCTCAGAAAGACACTTGCTGTTTTTGGAGCACATTGTTTACTCTCACTTAGCCCAGAGTCTGTTACAGTCTTTGCCAGTTATTGCACATTTTGTGTTTGTGCATTCTTTCTTCCTTCTTACATCCACTTTGCAATCTGTATTGAATTTCATCCTGTTGATTTCAAACCATTTCTCCACTTGATCGGGATCATTACTGACTGTAAGCTTTTCATCCAGAGTGCTTTCAACCAGCTTGCTGTTGCCTTCAGATTTTGTAGCTGGATTCTCTATTCCATCATGCAAGTCTTTAGTGAGATGATTAAACAGAACCAAGCCTCAGCTAGACCTTTATTGAAATGCCCCTCCAAAGCGTTAGCAAACTGTTGATAATTATGAGTACAGGTGATAACGCACCCACCTTAGACTAATCTAATGACTCTGTTTTCCTCCTTCATGTAGGAGCATGCCATGATACGCTGTCTCAAAAGCCTTACAAAAGTCAAAATCCATCACATTTACAGCTTCTCCACTCTCCGCAAAGCCAGTGATACTGTCAGAGAAGTTAATGAGTTTGGTCTGTTGTGATCTGCTCTTGAGAAAACTAAGTTGTCTGTTTCTTTTCACTTTATTATGCTTGAAGTGATTAAAAACTGATTATTAATAAATTTGTTCCAGTATCTTTCCAGGTGTCAATGCAATGCTACCTTGTCTACAAATCCCTAGGTTCCTCTTTTCCACTTTTAAAAGCTGTTCACTTATTTGTCTTTCCTCAGGCATCTGGGAGCTCACCATTCTCCATGAGTTCTTGAAGATAATCACTAACGGTTTGGAGATTGCTCTAGCTAGTTCCTTAAGCACTCCAGGCTGAGTTTCATCAGGCCCTGCTGATTTGAATTCACCTGACTTATTTAAATATCCTGCTCTATCCTTGCTCTTGCCTGTGCTTCTCTCCTCTTGCTCAAGCTAACTGTGCTAAGCATTTTGAACATTTTCTGCAAAGATAGCATAGAAGGTATTGAACACTTCAGCCTTCTTTGTGTCTGTCATTATCTGTCTCCTCTTTCTTTCAGTCTTTATTATTATCTTTATCTAGAGCTTTTTCCTGTTGCCTTTAATCCTGAGCAATCTGTGATTCATTTTGTGCTGTAGCTTCTCAAGGTTTATTCCAGGCCACCTCTTAGCTTCACATCCACTGATGTGTGTAGCCTACGTGTATTCAGAGTGCAAACTGGCTTAAATTGTGTCTATGGTGCAAATGTACTCACTGAGTATGCAGTCTAGAGTTTCTCCCCTACACCAGTGTGTAGTGTATATAGTTTGACATATTGGAGTTCCTATGCCTGTTCGGAAATTGTACCCAAGGCTGCTGGATCGTCTAAGATATTAGTGGGCTTTCTGACTTGACCTGCTTATTTTCTTCCTGTGCACAAAGGCAGCAAGAGGGGAATATGGTGTGGGAATTCATATCTGAATACAATGAAGTGTAGATTTCAGAAGTCTGTATTCAAACTGCCATATAATTGGGATATTGGTGAATGGCATTATTTTCTCCATCAGCCTGAAAATCAGATGAGAGAATTGCTTCCAGCTGCTACTGGGACAACTCCTTAGGACTCTGTATAAGGGAAAGACTTTTATAAAGAAAAAAAAATGAGCTTACTGCTTGTGGAATCTTAAATAGCAACATCCTTCAAAGTTACCTTTTTACAGGAAGATTTTCAGAGGTATTATTGGAATAGTCATTTTCTTTGCCTTGAAAAGGCTGAGAGATAGCTTATAGGATAGCTTACAGTGTACTTCAAAAACCACTGTGGCTTTGCAGCAGAGCTCTGGGAAACTGCATTATAATAATTACAGTTCTGCAAAAGGAAAGGTTTAGCTTGTAATTATTCACTGGAAAGGTGAGAGATGTTCGATGGCTGGTGGTGATTTCTGAAAGTACATCAGCCAAGCTGCCGCATCAGGGTTTGTTTGGAGGACGTGCCGTACACCCGTCTCTGGGCCCCCTCTGGGTGTGTTCGGAGCACTGAGAAGAGAGTTGCTGAGTGCAGCAGAACTTACTCCGCTCAGCTTCCCTCTGCTTTGAACCCGTGGGAACTGGCAGAGAAGCTGCTACTCTGACATTGGGGTGTGATGCTGCTCTGGACTTGTCCTGACACGTCTGCCCTGGGGGATCTGAAATTCTTAGAACAATCACAGAATCACAGAATCACAGAATGTTAGGGATTGGAAGGGACCTCGAAAGATCATCTAGTCCAATCCCCCTGCCGGAGCAGGATTCCCTAGACCATATCACACAGGAACGCGTCCAGACGGGTTTTGAATGTCTCCAGAGAAGGAGACTCCACAACCTCTCTGGGCAGCCTGTTCCAGTGTTTGGTCACCCTCACCGTAAAGAAGTTTTTCCTCATATTTATGTGGAACCTCCTGTGTTCCAGCTTGCACCTGTTGCCCCTTGTCCTGTCAAGGGATGTCACTGAGAAGAGCCTGGCTCCATCCTCATGACACTTGCCCTTTACATATTTATAAACATTAATGAGGTCACCCCTCAGTCTCCTCTTCTCCAAGCTAAAGAGACCCAGCTCCCTCAGCCTCTCCTCATAAGGGAGATGTTCCACTCCCTTAATCATCTTCGTGGCTCTGCGCTGGACTCTCTCTAGCAGTTCCCTGTCCTTCTTGAACTGAGGGGCCCAGAACTGGACACAATATTCCAGATGCGGCCTCAGCAGGGCAGAGTAGAGGGGGAGGAGAACCTCTCTCGACCTGCTGACCACACCCCTTCTAATACAGCCCAGGATGCCATTGGCCTTCTTGGCCACAAGGGCACACTGCTGGCTCATGGTCATCCTGCTGTCCACTAGGACCCCCAGGTCCCTTTCCCCTACGCTGCTCTCCAACAGGTCTGTCCCCAACTTGTACTCATACATGGTGTTGTTCTTGCCCAGATGCAGGACTCTACACTTGCCCTTGTTATATTTCATTAAATTTCTCCCCGCCCAACTCTCCAGCCTGTCTAGGTCCCTCTGAATGGCTGCGCAGCCTTCTGTTGTGTCAGCCATTCCTCCCAGTTTTGTGTCATCAGCGAACTTGCTGACAGTGCACTCTATTCCCTCATCCAAGTCATTAATGAATATATTGAATAGAACTGGTCCCAGTACCGACCCTTGAGGGACTCCGCTAGACACAGACCTCCAGCTGGACTCAGTCCCATTGACCACCACTCTCTGGCTTCTTTCCTTCAGCCAGTTCACAATCCACCTCACTACCCGATCATCCAGACCACACTTCCTCAGTTTAGCTGCGAGGATGCTGTGGGAGACCGTGTCAAACACTTTACTGAAATCAAGATAGACCACACCCACAGCTTTACCATCATCTATCTACCTGGTTACGTCCTCATAAAAGGCTATCAAGTTGGTTAAGCATGACTTCCCCTTGGTGAAGCCATGCTGAGTGCCCCTAATGATCCCCCTATCCTTGATGTGCCTAGAGACAGCATCAAGAACAAGTTGCTCCATCACCTTTCCGGGGATGGAGGTGAGGCTGACCGGTCTATAGTTACCCGGGTCCTCCTTCTTGCCCTTTTTGAAGACTGGAGTGACATTCGCTTTTCTCCAGTCCTCAGACCTGTTTCTTTTGTAAATGTGGACAAACGTTCAGCAGATGAAATGAAATGCTAGTTGAATGAATGCACATTAGTCATTTCCCCATTGCAGGAGGAAGTGTGCAGGAGCCTCTGAGAACAATAGTTTTGGGAGGTTATTTTTTCCCCCCGCATGTCCTAAGCCACCGCAGTTCCAGTGGGACCTGCAAGGACTTGGCACCTCTGGTTGCTGGGCTTTTTGCTGTGTGAAGTAGGTAAATATTAATTCAAGAGTTGATTCAAAAGATGATCTCTCGGGAAAGAGGGTTTATGGAGGTATTACCTCTTCGTTTTTTTTTTTTTGCCTGGTAGCATTGCCTGGAGGCCTGTGTCAGTGCTTGAGAGTCTGCATGCATAGGTACTAGCAAGAGAGTTTACTACAGCACAGGAGAGAGAATAAGGCCCATTAAATACAACATATTACTAACAGTGGTGTTATTCTATATATGAAGTATTGACAATAAAACAAAATAGGATCCACTTTTTTTAAACCTGTGACAGATTAGGAGACAAATCTATACGCAGCTGTATCAATTTGTTACCTCCATTTTGCTTTGTAAAGGCAATTTTGATTGCAGAGCTGTCCTGTGCCATGCTATAGACTCCACTGAGACTTCATGTTGCACCAAATCAGCAAGCTGTCAAGCCTTGAGAATCACCCATTCAGACAAAGCTTTCACAAAGAGCTAACTATTTTCTAGCCAAGAAAATCCTGTTTCTCAGGAATCCGTAACAGTCACGCATTAAAACTGAGAAAGGTCATTCATCTACATGCCTGTCTTACATCAGCATCACTTGTGTTGTCGCAAAATAAAAATGATTGGTTTAGTAATCCTTTTAAAATGTCTTAGTCTTACATCAAATAGTTGGTGATCACAAAGGGCTCAGGCGTTAACTGGAATAATCTCATAAACTGGAACTTTGCAGAAAGGTCTGCTCAGGCTCCTTGGGTGTTTTGCAGAGCACAGGTGTAATTTTCAGGCGTCTTGCTTGTGAAATCTCATTTCTGACAAAGGGATGCAGTGGAAGTCTAAGCTCAGGGAGTGACTCAAAACACAAATTTAAATAATGATGTCTAGAGCTGAAAAGCAGTGTGTGTAAAGGAAGGTGTGGAAGCCGTGTGAGACCATACATGTGTGATATGGCTTCTGCAAGGTCAGAAGCTGCTTAGGTTATACTGAAGTCCAACTGAAAAATATGCAGCCAGCTTTTAATTCAGCCTAAGGGTAAATGAAAAAGTTAATACAGAATGCTACATCCATCATGTGGTCTTGTCCAAAGGCTTTTGGCCTGAATTCATACCACATGCAAACTCAATTTGAAACTAGATTTTATCAGCAGACCCCCTAAGATTTGCATTTGCAGCATTGTTTTACATTGCCTTCTGTCTTATAGAGCTTCAAAACAGATTTTGTATGCATCTGTGGTGGCTGAATTCTTCAGAAGTCAGAAATCTCCATATCCATCAGCCTGTGTGACAGGTAGCAAACCACCTTTGAGTCTTGCTGCAGTGGGGGATTGCTTGTAGGAGAAGGCAGTTTTAGTGAAATGGCCTGGGTATTGTTTGGTTTAAAATGGTTATGGAGTCGATTAGGAGACCTGCTCTACAGAGTATGAATGCACGTTGAACAAGAAAAATGCCTGCAAAGAGACCTAATATAGCATCTTCCCTCCCTTCTATGGAAGCCTAGCCGCTCTCACACTTGGTGATGAGGTCTCTCTGCACCAGTCTGCAGAGGTCCTGCCAAGTCTGCAGGAGGGTGGGATGCATTTTAAAATTCACTAAATATTTAAGCATCTTGTCATTAAAGCATGAATTTCTACTCAGTAGTTGCACTCTTTGCATGGCATAGGTAGACTGGAGAAGCAGAATCCTGGAGACCTGGCTCTGTCAGGATCTTTTTTTCTGAGTGAAATGAGCACAGAAACATGATGATGAGTGGTCTTCCATGGAACTGCAGCATTTCCTCCTCCTAAATATGCTGTGGTCCTTGACATTTGGACAGCTGTGGGTTTTGTTTTCTTTAAAAACCTTGTTAGCAAAGGACAAGGACATAGCAAAATATGCAAGCATTCATATGTTTAAGTACTTGATGTAGTCTGTGTAAACCTTTTGTTTTAGTTAAATATGCATTTGGAAGCTTTGATAGCTTACGATGTGAAAACATGAAATCAGGTCTACGGATGAGATTCTTAAAGTGGCTGGGGAGATACACAGGCCAAGAGGTGTATTTCAGACCTGTGGCGTGTGTTCCAGTGCCAGTCCCAAAGGCTGGCAGGTTAGCAAGCACTCAGAATCTGGGAGTATTGCTAAGGTAGGTAAGTGTTTCCCAGCAAAACATGTTCAAGTATACGAATAAGATATACTTAGCTAAATAATTTAAAGAAGGCTCCTTTACAGCGCTGGTGAAACTTTATGAAACACAAAGATACCTTCCCTCATATTTGTTAGCATTTTATTTGTTGTTCTAAAAACCCATACTTTTGTGAACAAATATATTATTAAATACAATAGTATTGAAACATCTACTTATGTACAGTTATGTTAGCTGTATTGGGTAGTCGGTATGGTTAGAAAGCCCCTACAGAAAGTCTCTACTAATAGCTATCAGTATTATCACTTTTTCCCAAGTATATAATAATTTCCAGCACTAGATTAACAGAATTGATCATTCCAAGCCAGGAGAAAGTAGCCAGATTAATAAAACAATGTGAAAATGTATGTTGTTCCCCAATGACCCAATACTGCAGAAACGTGTGTCTGACATACAGCTGAAAGAAAAAAAACCCCACCGCTTAAATGCATAGAATAATTTTTATCTTTACATAGCTTTTGGAGCCTTAGAGACCCCTTTCGCATTATGGACCTTCAACAATAAAAGCAGGACTGAAACTGCAGTGATCAGTGAACTCTAGATAATTAAAGAGATGATTGAAAGTTGCTTGTGTATATGTGAAGATGTTTTATGTGTTTTTCTACAAAATTTGGTTATTTCAAATAGATTAAGAAGGATCCCTAGGAGTCGGGAGCCAGGTACACTAGCTTTACTGTTCTACCTAAAAGAGCGGCTGTAAATCTTATGTACCACTTTGTTATTATGGCATCAGGAGCTACACATCTATGTCTACTTGCACTTCACTGAGCTGACTGCTATCACCTGTGTCATTTAATCTTTCCCTTGCTCTTTCATGTGTCTTACATAAGCACACACACATGCACAAATATATATATACACAGAGTTTTCTGTGTTTTTTTTTTTAAATTCCTGTAAGCTGGCTTGTTAATGTGGACGTTAGTGAAGACTGAGTTATGTTTACAGTGAGATGTGCAGTCACCAATGCGTGCGATCAAGGTCTGGTTGCTCAGCGCAGAGCTCCAGGAGCTATTTGTACCTTTCTCAAAAGTCTGCTCTCTTTAATGTGATCTCTCAGTCTTGTCGGGTTCTGTCAACTTCACATCTCTTGATGAGACAGAGTTTATGCTTACTGTGTACCCAAGAGGTTTTGCTACCATTGTGGGTTCGCACTGTTAATTTCAACATCCTCTCTTAGAAGGATCTGGGGAAAGGCTCTTACCTGGCAAAAAGAAATCACTGAAGCAACAAACCTCCTTTGTGCGGTCTTATTTTAGGATTCACATCTGGAAATCTGATAGTTGATGGGTTAAATATTTGCCCATTATTTGATGTATTAATACAGTTCGAAGGTTTCTAAAAGTTTGTCACTTTTACACTTTAAAAGAGTTAAGAAATGTGTTATAGCTAGTTAGAATGGACAGTGTTTCAGTAGGTTGAGTAATGCAGTCAGAATGAATTGAAGTAATATGATTACTGATAACTCGCTGTTATTCATTTCAGGGGACTGTTGATCTTTCCAAGCCTCAGAGAATGTGTTGTTCCCAGGTGGATACAGAGTTTCCCATGTCCACATGAGTCACTGTGGCTCAGAGCAGAGCTAGTGCGGACATGGAACAAAACTGCAACCAATTTGCCAAGGCTGGAGTGGATGCTCTGGACTGTTTGTAATTCCAACAGTTCAGCTTCAAAGAGAACAATTCTCTTGTGCAGTCAGCGTTAAAATGAAGGCTATTAATTTCTGGAAAGATCATGAGAACAGGACAAGTCAAAAGAATTGTCCATTGAGGAGTCTATTTTTGTTTTAATAGTGCTCTTTTGGAGCAATTTAAACTGAAATCCGAGCAGGCTTGAGGTCTCCATTTTATAATGCTGAAGGCTAGTACAGTGCCTTTGGGCTTTTCTCAGCTGGCATCCTTTGTTTTCAATAGTTACTGCCCTTGTGAAAGTGATAACATGGCCCATAATGAGCAAAACTGTCTATATTCTGCATATGTCTCAAATAAATGAATACAATGGTCTAGTAATGGGATCACAGAACTACAGGATGGCTGAGGTAGGAAGGCATCTCTGGAGATCGTCTAGTCCAACCCCTCCTGCTCAAAGCAGAGTCAGCTAGAGCTGGTTGCTTAGGACATTGTTCAGTTGGGCTTTGAGTATCTCAAGGGACGGAGACTCCACAGCCTCTCTGGGCAACCTGTGCCAGTGTTCAACCATAATCTTTGTAAAATATTTCTTTAAATGTTCTTTCCTATATTTCAGTTTGTGCCTGCTACCTCTTTTACTGTCACTGGATATTGCTGAGAGGAACCTGGCTTTGTCTCCTTTACTCCTCCATGAGGTATTTGTACACATTGATAGGTTCCCCCCTGAGTCTTCTCTTCTTCAGGCTGAACAGTCCCATCTCTCTCAGCCTCTCTTTGTGTGAGAGATGCTCCAGTCCCTTCATTGTCTTTGTGGCCCCGTGCTGGACTCACTCCAGTATGTCCCTTTCTCTCTTGTACTGAGAAGCCCAGACCCTGCTTCCACCCATTGTATGCTTCCTTTTTATGTTTTTGTTGGAACCTCCTTGTGCATCCATGCAGACCTTCTGCAACCTCCTTTGCTTGACTTACTGCAAAGGCCATCCTTGGGTTTGGAAAACATGATCTTTGAAAAGTCCCTCATGAAAAGTCCCTCACCCTCAATTCTGAAGCAGAATTTACCTTAGCAGCTTAACCTATTTGCAAGACTACTGTTTTCCTTTGTGCCTCATAAGAACTATCCGCATATTTTGCCTGGTATTTTTCAAGAAACTTTAAGGAAACAAGGCACCCATCTGGCATTGTATCATAGCTCTATGGTGACTGGAGCATCCTAAACGTTTAAAGTAATATTGCTTATCTTCCCAAAGGCAAAATGCATAGCCTGTTTGATGTCATGATTTTTGACACAGCTTAAAAAAATGTGTTTAAGGGCTTGGCTTCTTCATTTTTTTTCTGTCATATATTGGATCAATTTCTCCATTTTTCCTTCAGCCCCTGTCTTTATTCCATATAGTCATTTTGGCACAGCAAGCCCCCATTTAAAATTTGTAATATGTCCTTTCCACTTAAGTATTTTGTGGCAAAATTTCCACATGAGTGAGTTTCTTTACAGTGACCCTACATTTTATAGAATCATAGAATGGTTTGGGTTGGAAGGGACCTTTAAAGGTCATCTAGTCCAACCCACCTGCAATAATCAGGGCATCTGCAACTAGAGCAGGTTGTTCAGAGCCCCATCCAACCTGACCTTGAATGTTTCCAGGGATGAGGCATCTACAAGCTGTCTGGGCAACCTGTTCCATTGTTTCACCACCCTCATCACAAATAATTCTTCCTTATATCTAGTCTAAATCTATCCTCTTTTAGTTTAAAACCACTACCCCTTGTCCTATTGCAACAGGCCCTACTAAAACTTTTGTCCCCATCTTTCTTATAAGCCCCCTTCAAGTACTGAAAGACCTCAAATTTTAGCTACTATTGCTTACCTTTGAGTATTCAATGATTTCCCTATGGATTAGACAGGGAGTTTCTAAGTTTGCACAGCATGTACAACTGTCCTTTTGCCTGAGACTAGTTGCAGCTGTGTGATCTGGATAATTGTGTCATTGCTCCCTGTTCCTGATTCTAAACTACAAGAATTGCTGCTGTTCCCAGCTTATTTGGGACTGATGTGGAGGACTTTTTACTGCAGTGTTCATACCCATGCTATGTTCTCTTGTGAGGGCTGAAGCAGTTTGGCATCCTCTAGAGGGAAGGGGAGAGCCAGCCTCAACTTGGGGAGTTCTTTGGCACTGAAGGGGTGTGTTGGGTTGACCTTGGCCAGCTACCAGATGCCCACCCAGCCGCCATCTTACTTCCCCTCCTTAACAGGACAGGGGGAGAAAATAAGATGAGAAAGCTTGTGCGTTGAGATAAAGACAGGGACATCACTTCGTTATTACCATCATGGGCAAGACAGACTCACAGACTCTGCTCTGGGAAAATTAATTTAATTTATTGCCAATTAAAATAGATCTGGATGGTAAAAACAAAAAAAAATTAAAACACGTCTTTGAGGTGTTTGGCTCTTTGAGGAGTTTGCTACAGGAGAAGGACTAAGCATGCCTGTTGTGCTCACTCAGGGTCCCAACACAGAGCGAAAATGTTCATGGAGAATGTATGCATAATGATTAATTACATTCTGCCACTCACATTCAAGTTGCCTCCTACCTATTGAACTTTGAGAGTTTGTTTATGTATGTTACAATTTCACTATTGAAAATGAGCTTTAATAGGTGCTACTCAGTGCAATGAAAGCCATCACACTTCATTTGTGATTAGTTACCTGTCAAAGGTTTGTTTATAAGACCTTTATAAATCTGGCTCTCCTATAATGATTTTTTCATTGGTAGATCCACTTCTCCCCATCAGAGAGCAAGATAAAATGAAGAAAGCTTCCATGGTGTGAGGCTGGGGTGTATGAATAGAGAGCATAGATGAGTTTGCCCATTAACAGAAAGACATAATATTGGGGAAAAATTAGCCTTAGATTTATAAAATTTTAACAGAGGTGGGGGAAAAAGACTGAAATGAAAATCAGGATATAGGACAGGGATTAAATGTGTTGAGTTCCCATTGGAAACTGTAGAAGTTATGGACACAGTTTAGTACTTCCCTGAACGGTGATATCAGCCTGCCTGAATCTGTATTGCAGAACTGGGCAGGTGTGTAAATATTGCCTGAAAAACCTTTGCTTCCTTTCTTCCACAGGGGATTGAACTTGGAAGACCCATAAAGAAATAGTCTTTGTATTATTTTTTTCAGTATTTTGAAAACTGTAGTCAAGAAATCACCTTGAAACAAGTGGCACATTCTCTAAATTGCCAGTGCACAAACAGAAGACTTCCTAAATTCAAGTTGCCAAGTGTTTCTGAAACAGAAAATGTATGCTAACAGACAGGAAGTTAATGTTCACAATAAGAAGTTTAATATAAGCTAGAACTAAAGTAGAGCTGCATGATCAGTCAGTTATATTGCCAAAACCCAGCCTTGATAATTTAGCATAAGTGGGCAAAATGCCTTCAGGATTCAGTATGTGCGTTAATAAGATAAGCAAATACGAACTTACTGCTCTTCGATTCATAAAATTTTAATACAAAAAAACACTAAGAAGAAAGACAAGTCAAAACCAGTTAGGTATTCATCACATTACCTTATAGAGAAGACAACAAAATTAGCCTACTATTGATATGATGATAAGCAAACACAAAGGCATAATTTTCCAGTTCACAAATCTTCTATATAAAATGCCATTAGAAAAGGAATGCAAAACTTGCTTTCAGGTGCATTAGTTTTCAGAGGCCTTAGAGGAAACTCTACAAGAATAAAAACCACAACAAACCAACCAAAAAACCTCGTGCCCTATTGTAGCATTGACAAAATGTTAAAGGATTAGAGGAAAGGTTTAATACATGGAGTAATGATAGACTAGGAGCAGCTCTGGGTGAGTTGGGAATATCGCTGATGACCAACCCCTGGTCCTGTGGTGAAGAGCACATGGGGTGAAGAGCACCATGAGCTCTTGCACCAGGACAGTGTAGCCCCAGCCACCCACTGTCTGTGGAGTTCTGCTGCAGTTTGGTCTGCCAGGGAGACCAATCCTTTGTGCCCTTATCACCTAGTGAGCACACAGGCTGGGGACTTGGTCTGATAGGAGGATCTGACGCCAAGTGCAAGCTTTTAACCTTTTGAAATTTCAGTCTCAAATAGTCACAGAAGGCAACCGGGAGTGAAAATTATTTCATTACAGTTCTCGTCAGTCTGAATCACTATCTAAATCACTCAGCTTTTCGGCGCCATTCCTCTGTTATTTTCCTTGTTAGTGTGCGCCACTGTCAGAAGAGAGAGGTTATTTAGCGCCCTTCAGAGCACAGCACTTAAGAAGAAAGTTAACTGCAGCACTACATCCTGGGAAAGGGATTGTTTATTGTACCATATATCTCGTCCTTTGCAACATGTAGCAATCTTAGTGTAAGTTTGTTCACTATGCAAGTATTTTAATCTTTTGGGTCATTACATAAGCTGGATTAGTTTGCCTCATGTTAGAGAAGATGCATGTGCAGTTTACAGCACAGGTAGGGGTGTAGCAGGGTTCGTGATTGTGGTGTGGTGTGGATATCACTAAATGGACTTTAATCAAGTCTCCTGGTTCCAGCCTGCCCCTTGGAGCACAGAGCTGAGTGTACTGACCTTCTACGTATTTACTGTGCTGCTGAGCTGCGTTTTGCAGCTTGTGTTAATGCTACGATGGTGAGACTGTAGCCAGTACTTATTGCAGATGTAGGGGGGGGTTAAGTTCAAAGATGTCCAGATTTGTGGGGCACCCAGAGACATAAAAATTTGAAGAAATATTACCTGGCTGTGTCTGTAGGTGTATTTAGGGTATTATAACTGTAGTTAAGTAAATCTAACTGAATATATCAACATAACCCTTAGAGCCCATAAATTGACTCCCTCTGTAGACTCAGAAACAAAAAATGATTTTTGCTACCATTTTCCATGGCAGTATTTTGCAAACTGTTAAATTTTCACTCAACCATAACATGTTAGTTCTGCTAGCAGTGTTGACTCACATTAGCAGCCTGACTGTGTAACAGAGATGCTGAGACTTTTACTGACACTAAGGCAATGAAACCTGGAAGGACTCAGCTCTTATGTTCAGCAAGCTTCCCCCTTCCCATGGACTGGAGCTTGTTGCAAAGGTCATAAGGCTCACCTTTTCAGTTGTTTCATAACACTTTTACTGACATCAGTTTAAGCCAGGACACTGGACAGGAATGCAGGGGCGCGTTGGATATGCTCTTAACTCTGTCACCAACTATACCTGATAAACTGGGCAAGCCGTTATATGTCTCCACGCCCCATTTTCCCCACCAGTGAAGCCACTTTTGCAAAGCTGAACTCTGTGAGACTGCTAAATGTGTTTTGATACAGATGAGGAAAACACATAAAATCCTGCTCTGTAAAGCGGTGAATGTGTTAAGCAGCATCTAGACAGTATTATATTTGCTCCTGTGGCTTCTAAAACTCTTACTGCATTCTGATTTTCAACCCTTTTTTCTTTTTTCCTGACTAACTCTCCTTTTGAAATGAGGTGTTGCGCTTGTCACCTTGGGACTGACTTGCTGATAAAACCCCGTACAGTTTGATGTGTTGGACGTGTGCAGTAATCCGTGGTGAAGCTGAGCGTGTCTGGAAGAAGCGCTCCCTCATTCTAGCACTCTCCACCCTAAGGATCTCTGGAACTGTTTCTGTAAATTAGAAAGACTAGAAAACCCTTGAGGTCACGGTGCTTTGCTAGATATACAGTAAAGTTAAAGAAAATACCAGTTACATTAAACTTGGTGTAAACTGTCCAAGGTGAGCTCACGGAACTACTTTGCAAAGCGATGAGGTCTACAGTAGGAAATACAGACTGTTTGCAGGGCTTTAAAGCTCTCGGTCCATCATCTTTTCTGATGACTGAGTTTGATAGAATTGGAGTTGGGCAGCAGAGGAATCAAAAGGGTAAGGCTTCATCCAGGGCTGCGAGACACTGATCTAGTCAGTAGAATATGTTTACGTTAATTTTATTTTTACCAGCTTCCTCTTTCTGTTTAAAAAAAAATAAATTTTGAAAGTTATGTTTTCTCAAATTCAAAAGCTGAGACCAATAAAGAAAGAGATCATACAGCCTGGTGACAAGGCATTTATTTGGGAAGCATAACTTTCTTTTTCCATTCCCTGCTCCAGTAGATACCTGTGACCACACATCATGATGGTTATGGCAGTCTTGTAGGAGCTGTTGCTGGGATTCAGATCCCATCAGGTAAAAAAAGGATTTGAATCTGAATTCGCCTCATTCTGGCCAAATATAACAATTTTTATCTCCTACCCCCCCTTCTCCTTCCCTTATCCTTTTATCTGTCCTTCCCCCTCCCTGCCCCGAAATCATTTGACAAATGCAAATCAAAATTCACAAATACCCCTTGGTGCCTTGAAACAGCATTGCTGAAGAAAAAAAACGTTCACTACAAAAAAAAAAAATCATTGAATGAAAGGTCAACCTCTGCAGGGCTGAGGGGGATGATACAAATTCAGAGTCAGCAGTAACAGCTGCTGAAGGAAAGGTGAGGTTAATAAATGCTCTTGACATAGTACTGGGGATGGGTCAAAATGGTTCAGGCCATGTTTTGCAGCAGGCTTTTAACTTGCTGTACACTGGTGCTGCCTGCTCCTACCCACTTCTCTAACTCTTTTTCCTACCACTTTGGCAAAACATAATTGGTGTCATGGCTGGGCTGCTTGGTGCTCTCATCACTGCAAGGTCAGGGCAGGGCTGCAAGGAGTGCAGTGGAATTCGTAGTCAGGGAATTTCTTTTCAGTGTTGTCGGTTCTCGTCTTGAGCTGACGTTCCACTCCGTGGTTGTTGCTGCTGGTGTTAGAAGTTTCACTGGTGTCGGGAGCAGCTGCAGCATTTTCTGGATGAGAAAACCTCCATGTTTGCCTTTTTGTAAATGAATGCCAGTGAGTCCCCACGCTTGGCATTCAGGCCTGCTCTGCTGAAAATGCACAGCATCAACCAACAGCGGAGGAGGGCTGGAAGGTCTGAGAGCAGCTAAATTCACAGCGGGTCACTGCTTTCATTTCTGACAACAGTATGCAAGGAATCCATTGAGATGTCTAACAAAGCTGCGTTGACTTAGAAAAGGGGAAAAAAAAAAGGGGGAAGTGAAGAGAAAGCCTCGGTAATTCAAATTTACTGCCATAAGGGATAATTAATGTTATTTAATTATGCTTAAATATGTTAAGTTCTCTTTTTAGAAAATAAACAGGAGAAAGTTTTAGAAAGTGGATTCTGGAACCAGTCAAAAGCAGGAAGATTCAAAACTACCCAGCTGAATAGGCAATAGTTTTTTGTTGTTTTTTGGTTGTTTGGTTGTTTTTTTTCTCCTTTGATTGAACCTGAATCTGCTTCATTCTGGCCAAATATAATTTTTGCCTCCTCCCATGCCCCCCAGCTCTTCTTCCTCCTTCCCTCCTTCAGTCATTTGTCTTTTTTTAATTTTCTTGTTGAAACAATTTGACGAATGAGAATCAGAATTCAGAAATATCTCCTGATGACTTTGATATGTAGACCTTTAAAAATAGTCTGAATGGGAAGGAAGAACAGTATGTGCGTTTAGAGGTTGCTTCCTGCAGGAGTTCAGTGAGGAGATGAGGAAGGATCTGTTGACAGCTTGACAAACCCCCATATGTCCTAAGAAGAAAACTTGGGAATGTGGTAAGGAACCTGGAGACATCAGCAGTGGAAAAGTGTGTGCTTGAGCTGAAGCTGGCACCTGAGGTACCTGTGGGTGCTCTTGCTGTGTAATAATTATTTTTTATGCCTTGTGGGATCCCTCTAACTGATCTAGTTAATAAAGTCTTTCTAGCTTGCTATTCTTCGGTGGGATGTTCAAGAGAAAGAGCATAATACATTGACTACCACTGCGAACTGAATTAATCTTTATTTAAAGTAGATTCCAGTCAGGGTTGTCCAGATCTGAATGAAAGCATATGTTGATTTAAAAAAAAATGAGTGAATTTCTTAGACACACGTGCCAGTCCATAAATATTCCTATATCGCTTCTCAGTTAATGTAGCCAAAATGTGCATGTCAAAGCAAAGACAGGAACCTTGGTCTGAAAGCTGTACTGAAATCAGGTTGTAATATATAGATAGCCCAGCAAAAAGGAATAATTTGCTATGAATATTTTGTTCTTTGAATATAAGAACATATTTCTAAATCCTCTAAATCCTCCAATTAATCTTTCACCAAGAGCTTGATATTCAGCAGCATTTCAGAGAGTTCACGGTCGGCTTAGTTTTTCCAGACTACGTCAAAGAATACTATTTCTTTTGCGTTTGTTTTTCTGTTTACCTAATGGAGAAGTCATTTTACCTGCTTAACAGGATAGCAGCAAAGTACTGCTTTGGTGTGTAGTTTGTGCTTTAGAAAGGGTCGATATAAAGGCATTCTTAAATGGTTTAAATGCTACTTTCTGATGTTAGGAGTTCCTTCTATTCACATTCTTGGAGTTGGGAAGAGTGTGCCTTTTTTGGTAGACCATATGTTTAATAAGTAAATGACCTTGATCTCTTGATTGGAAGAACATGGTTCAAGCTTGCGAACAGCATGTGACTCATGAGCTGTTTAAGGCTTTCCCTTTCGAGTTTGACTACTGGCAAACACATTGCTGAAGGTCTCCTTGCAATGTCAGACCTCTCCTACAAAATGCCATGCATGTTGTAACAGTCACCGAACAATGACGCGCTCCAACATGCACTTCTCCATCTGAAGTGGTACCACGATGTTGGCCAAGGTTGCTATCAACAGTTTGCTCTGTGTGCTGTTTTGATTCATTTGATGACATATAAAAATAACTCATACTCACAACAAACCATGTGTTAACATACACCCCACAATGTGGTTACTTAGCACTAGTGGGTTTGTGTATGTATAATTCTCCAGAAACGCTCCTTTCTGAATCTAACAGGTCTTATGTCATGCACACTCATAGGTGCTAAGAAACAGATGAGTCCCTATTCTTTTTTCATCTACATGACAACATGTGTTCCTTACCAGTGCAAATAACATCCTTACAAACAAGATAACACCCCTACTATCCAAAATACAGATTCTTTAAGTCTATGAATTTCATTGTGCTGCTAGGAATTAATATTTGTAGTACTTTGATTTAATGGCCACAAAGCTTTTCTTACACATATTATGTCAATGAAAATACTAACGTATTTTCTGAAATTTTTTAAATCGTTTGCCTGAGATGAACATACACATCAGGAGACAGTAAACCTTTACCTGCTCTAATACTCCGTAAGGAGAGAGCAGATTTCACATTTTATTATAGTCTAGCGGAAAGACAATCTTTGATTTTTTTTTAAAAATTTTTTAAAAAATGTGTTCCTTCAGGAAACTGAGTAATAGGGAAAGTGATCCATAGGAATTCATATGAGTCCAGGATGTGGAAAGATACTTGTCAGGAAAGTATTAGATTGTTCAGAACTTTTCTTGTATTTCTGCCATTTGTACAGATAATCTTTCTTGTCAAGAACTTCTCAGGGTTTTACTATCAGCGTCCAATACTTACAACAAAAATACTATAAAAAATTCAAACTTAACCTGTTGATGAAATTTGTCAAATGATGAACATCAGAGGGTGAATGACTCGATTGATTAAATATTCATTGCACACCTACCTTAATCTTGAGTGTTCATGCATGATGCACAAATGTAATTAGATAATGCATTTTTAGTTTATGTGTGAAAATATCTCATTTTTTCTGAAGGTACCAAGTTGAAAATTCGATGACTAACAGCTGTGTAATATTGTTTTGAAAACAGGAGTTTGGAATGGGAGGCTCTTTAATTAAATGTGGGCTGTTAAAAGCTTTAGATTTCTAAAAAGCATGTTAAAAGGCTAAAGATTTTCCCCTATCTCATCTTAAAATAAGCTTCCTGGTATATTTTTCCCCCATCTTGTTATTTACAGTTACAGGCATTCTTAATAGATATCCTTTTCTTTTCCTAGGTTTTCAAAAGTTCTCCAGACTTCCCCTTGATTCTCCAAGAGTAGCACTGCAAGAGTCTGATAATCCAACCATTTCAGTTCAGGTACTCAGACTAGAGCTGCTGAGTGCTGAAAGTCTAGCCTAAAAAAAGACTAAAACCCCTTCGTATTATAAATTATTCTGCAGACTTCTTTGGAACCCAGTCCGGGACCATGAAACTGAAAGACTGGCCTTTCCTATGTGATATCTTAGTAGCATTGTAAAATAATAATCTTGTATTTAAAAACCTGACAATAAGTATTTAGGGATATGTAGTTCTCTCTCAAGATTAGGAGGTGTTCAGTTGTAGGAATTGCACAGCATTTTTAGTTCAAATTCACTGGGATGCACAGTTACCTATTACATTTGTTATGGAAAATATTATGAACAATAGTTTTGGTTTTTTTTTAAAAATCAAAGCCATGTTCATTCGGTATTCCCATGTTTCATTCACTTTCATCTTGAATCTCTGCACTGTATGGTTTTGACAAAAAACCCCATGTTTATTAAAACTGACTTTAGGTTTGCCAGAAAGGTTCAAATATTTTATGGGCTGAATTTAGAGGGGAACATTAAGAGAAGATTATTTCTCTGGCTACAAATAATCATTACAAATGTGCCACACTACTCCAGGATTGTGCTTAATTCAGTGTAGGTGGCAAGTTTATACTGTGACTTAATTTCTGAACCTCTCTTTTAATGATGTCTTTTTTTCATTATTAAGAAACTAGGGTTTACAATTTCTACAAATACTAAAGCCTGTCAGATCCAAGAACAGTCTTCAAAATGAACATCTGGGGATGTTTTAGTGGTTAGAAATTTGGGTGGAGCTTCAGACATACCCGCTGTGCATTTAGTTTGTGTGGATTCTTACAGCGGTCTGCAGAGAGTGGTATGGTATTTCTTCATTTTGCAAGCTATCGTTACATAAAAATACATAAGTTAATTTTGAATGATGCAACCACAGTACTAGAAGCAATCTAGTTGCCTTAATGCTGCTTTCTTCCCAGGCTTTACAGAGTTTCTTTTTGCTTTGTCACGTTGGAATATTAATAATGTATCCAGTGGTGTTACTTAATGATTGCATGCAAATTGATGTGATTTGTTTTTTGAAGGGCAGGGTTTTTTCTTCTACTTATCCCTCCTCTCCTCTTTTTCTTTTAAGCCATCCACACCAGCTTTTTAATAACAAGGAAGGTGGAACAAGCCATTATCTTTCAACTCTACTGTGAATAACATCACAGTTGAGCTATGCGAGTAGCTTAAAGAAAGGTCCAGTACCAATTAATTCCAGTTGTCTTAGCATTTAATACAGTGTCTGTGTGCATGGGGTTGGTGCACAGCTGTTGTATTCCAGTCTTGGAGGCAGCAACACTGTGCCAAGTAGAAAATAGGATGAGGGACGTTGAATGCATTATTTCTTATGCCTGTTTACAATTTCACCACACATAGCACGTTGTCTTTCCTGACACTGAGTGCCTTCAAAATGTGAATAATCCAGTAAAGTCCATTTGTCTGCCATTGTTTGAAACGTCTCCTTTACGAGATGGTCATTGTAAGACTGTCAGGTCTGGCATCAGCTCAGCTGGCACTATTCTTGTCACTGAGTGCTATTTCCTCCTCTCTGCTGTGCTCCAAACTGTTTGGAGCCTCATGGCTGGCTAGTCAATGTTTATGAGGTTGAGGAAACAAAATTGTAAGTAACTTAGTGTGTAGATATTGAAAAGCCTGCAGTAGAAATCATTTTAGGAAAGGGTAACAATTGTAGAAATTGTTTTGACTTAAGTAGCTCTACATATTATTTAAAGAGACTGTTTTAAAATGACTCAACTCCCTCCCTTCCCTTTTTTTTTGTTAAATGCGTACGCAGTTTATGAATCTTGTTCCCTTGGCTGATAAACAGTTTCTTTGGAGCTGGAGGAGCACAAATGATATTTAAGGATTCAATTCTTTACTTTGATCAGCTTCTGAGTAATAGGTCAAGTCTTGTGTGCTTGGGACAGATTCTTATCCAGATTATGTTGCCATGGTCTGTTATATATTAAAATTAATCTCCTCCCTGCCTCACTGTGCAATTCCTATTACATTGGATGAGAGGGATGGAACTGTGTAAATAAATCTGGTTTAGGGAAGTGTATTTCACCTCAGAATAGGCTGGCAGTTTGCAAATACCCTAGCAGGGCACTCGAGCTGGTAGTGAGCCACATCTGTATTAAGGCAGCTTAATGACTGTGTAAGTGCAACCAAAGGTAGAGGAGGAGGTGATGACATGTGCCAGGATGGTCGGCATTCCTGTATGGCTTCATGTAAATGTGGTGAAAAGCAGGGAGAGGAAAGAGGGAAGACTTTTGAAACTGAATAGTGCACACAGCTAGATCTGGGTTCTAGAGGAGAAGGTGTCCCCTTCATGGCAGATGCACAAATGCAGGACTGCATCTTTGGTCTGGCGCTATGGGGTATGTAGATCCATATGAGATGACATAAACCTGGCTCCATTTGCACACTGTCTTCAAGTAGTTTCCAGGGTTTATTTACATACCTATATCTCTGTAAACCTTTGTCGGCTTTACATTTTATAAATGATATTTGCTTTAACTCATGTTTTGATCTCATTGGAGCTAAAAATGATTTTGAGGTAATGGACAAACACAAAAGCAAGCATCCCTTTGGGCAATAGTGATCCTTACAGCTGAGATGCCTGAGCATTTGTTCTGTTCTAGGGTTATTTTAGTGTATTCAGAATAACTGATAAAACTGGTATTATTGTCTAGGCTTGCTTAGGAGGTGGTTGCATTGCGCGTCTACAGACTGAACACAGTGACTAGCACTGCTTGGCACTGCTGATAATGCCTCTGGAGCAGTGTCTTCAACGTGAGAGAGATGTTGATGAACTAGAGGAGAATGTAAGGAAAAAGCAGAAGATGGTCAGGGGATGGCATTACAAATGAGGAAATGCTAAGCGGGGGTTGAGGGAAGGCAGCCAGACAACTCTCAGGGGTGCAGTACAAAAAACGAGGCATCACAAGTTGAAACAAGGAAAATTCTGCTTTTACATAAAGGAAAAATAAATTTCACCATGGGAGTGGTTCAGCATTGGAACAGATTACCCAGAGAGGTTGTGGGATCTCCACCTTTGGAGAATTTCCAAACTCAACTGGAGAACGTCCTGAGCAGTCTGCTCTAATTTGGAAGTTAATCCTGTTTTGGACATGGACCTGCTCTAGGTGACCTGGTCCTGGCCAGCCTGAATGACTCTGGCATTCCCTACAGCGACCAGCCCTATTCAGCAAATCTTCTCTGCAGTTTGGTCCAGGGGCAAGCGTAGTCCTGATGTGCAGATGAATTCAGGATTTGTTTACAAATACTCCAAGGGTCTAGGGCATCTCTCTGATTTACGTTACTTTCTCTCAATTTCTGAAATGGCATAAGAAAAGGAAGGTACATAACCAGCTATGGCCTTTCTCATTTCCACAAGGAGAGAATAACATATCCTGACCTGTTTCTATGTCCTGCCTGCTAGGCTCAGATTTTCTTTACGTTAAGGTGATAATATTAGGCAAACCACTCAGTGCATGGTATGGTCATAAGATACTCCCAGCTTCTCACTGCCCTTCCTTGCCTGTATACTGTTACGCAGCTGAAAACCAGCTGAATTTTCTTCTTTCAGTGCCTATCGTCTATCTGCTGAACAAGCCACATGCAGGTTGATTCTGGAGGATTAAAGGACGAAAACTGAGAGAGCAGGAAAATCTCTACTATAATAAGGAAACATATTTTTCAGTTCCTGCTGTTCTTTCTTATTACTCTTTGTTCCAGTGGATTCACTTAACCTGCTGCCCTAATTTTGACATTTTTAATTTATCTGTTTTCTGTGATTAAGATCATACTACATTCATGAGGAGTGACTTTGCTTGTCAAGAAGCTTTCCCGAGGTATTACAGCTCTAGCAAGGGGCCATACCTCACTGTAGTCAGGTTTAATCATTCCTAAAATGTTCATTTAGAAAAACCTGCAAGTTTAATTCCAACTCTTTCCTTAATAATTAAACGGTATTTGTAATGTGTATAGCCGTGCAATGCAATTATTTCATTACTGGAAACATGATGCACTAGAAGTCTTGCAGTAGAATGACCCAGTAGGGCAGATTAGATGAACAGTTTCCCATGTAATTCTTGCTTTCATCATAAAGAAGACTTTACACATTATTTGAAAAGCAAGTGATACAAAAGTTTTATGAGACAGTTATGTTTTCCACAGTGTAAAAGGAAGAGTAATAGTGGGTTATATATGGTCCTCTCTCTGGTGACCAGCGATAGGACACTGGAAATGGAATGAAACTGCATCAGGGGAAGTTCAGCTTGGACATTAGGAAAAGGTTCTTCCCCGAGAGGGTGGTCGGTCACTGGAACAGGCTCCTCAGGGCATCACACCAAGCCTGTCAGAGTTCAAGGACCATCTGGATGATGCTTTTAGTCATGTGGTTTAGTTTTAGGTAGTTCTGAGAGGAACAGGGAGTTGCATTCGATGATCCATATGGGTCACTTCAACTTGAGATATTCTATGATTCTATGATATATATAATACAAAAGTGTAACATGAACAACCTTAAAAAGGGAATACACCATATATATTGAGCAAAGAATTTATTCGTAGTACAATTAATGCTCTAATGTATTCCAAATTGTCAAATGAATATAGAAAAGCCTCATTAATAACACAGTTAAAATTGTTACACAAAGACCTTATTTCTCTCTATTCCTTTTCTCTAGTGCTGTGCTCTACCCCCTGCTCTGGTTCCTATGGTTAGGAGCTTCAACCTGCCTCCAGCAGAGCAGAAGAGGGGCTCTGACAAGTCTTGGGCCACCTTGAGGTCTTCACCAAGAGCTGTATGATGTTCATCGTGGAATTTCTGCCTCCTTGGTCTCAAGTCTGGGTTTATTTCTGTATGTTTCTCACCATAGTTTTTGCTTCCTTTTCATCAGTTTTCTGCTCAAGTTTAGAAGTGGCACTCCCAGCATCAACTAACATAAAGGGCTATTGTTTCTATGCAGGGGCTACCTGAGTTTGTCAGACCTTTACCACATACTATTATTATTTTTGCAGAATTTAAGATAAAACAGATAAGGGAATCATCACTCAACCCACTAGACAACTGCTAAAACATGCTAAAACTAGCTGAGGCCAAGGCAATCCCAGACAACTGCAGAGACTGTGCACTGTCAAATCAATGTAAAACTTTTTATTATTTATGGCAAAAGTCATGTTTACTGGGTTATACGGGAGAGGACAGTGCTTTTACAATTGGCCATATGCTATTACACAGTGAAGTCTGATTTATTGATCTGTGTGGAGAAAGGAGGACATGAATACAGCTGCTCCAGGAGCAGAATATTACAGATATGCATGTGTGATAGCACAAGGTGCGCTGCTCTAACACAATAGACACTTGAGGTGTAATAATGTCACTGACAGAAAATGCCTCCTGCAAACTTCAGTGGGGCTGATGAATGAGAGGAAAAAAGGAGGTGGGATCTTTATTATGTAGACTTGAAATTCTTAATTAGGTTACTTTCTGAACTTGAAATTGTTGCAGCATTTCTGAGAATCAAACTTTATTCATACTATGTCACACAGGATCATGCCTGACTCTTTGTATTTGTGCTATGGGTGGGAAGAAAGGATACAGAGATTGTTTTATCACATGTACTGCTATGTAATAGCCAAGTGTTTATGGCATTTGCTCTCTTTTGGACAAAGAACTTGCTGATAACTTACCTGGGACTCTGACTGTGGTCAGAGCTGCCCTGGCTGGCTAGAAGTATTTCTTAAGCTGGTAGGGACAGACAGTATCGTTACTTAAGGGCTCTTTGCCCTTAATCTATGTCTGCTTTGCAGTGGCAAAGTGCTGTTATTTCACCATCTGACACTAAGGCAGGCCACCTGAATGCTTTTCCTGACATTGAGAGTCATTTTTTGACGTTGTATACAAGATCTTGCGTCATTATAGTCACAGAAACATGGTTCTTGAGATCGTGTGTCTATTTGTTATCTACTTGTGTTGATTATATCCTAAACTCTCAGGCACGTTTTTTATCTGATCTGGGAAGTTTGAATTCACATCTGCTGTCAAACAGTTGATGAATGATAGCTGACCAAGCTGAAATGATCAGATCTGCTAGCAGGCACTTTCAAGATACACTAATGGGTTTTCTTCTGTCCTCAAGGGCATGCTTGAGAGCTTATTTTCTAGGCATGAAGCTAAACTTCAGATGTCTGTTGAGTTTAGAATGCAAATGCCCTCATCTGCTCTTTCTGTTTGGTTTTTTTTTAGGGCAGAAAATAAATGAACATTATGTATCTAGAGGTCTTTCATCACGTACAGAAAATTTTAGCAATATTTTTTGGCTAGATATTCGTTATACTGAATACTGAAAATGATTAAGAGCTACTACCTATAGTGTTATGTATTTATACACATTAAGTAACTGCTGAATGAAAGTATATAATGTACACAAGGCAAATCAGGTGAGTCTGAAAGGCAGTGTTACCTTCCACCCTGCTATAGCTCTGCAACTGTACGGTTTAGTCCTCCCCTCCCACGTAATTTCTGTATTCTTTTGCAAAAAGATGAAATTTGCAGTATGCCCCACAATGATCAGATTCATGCTGTTTCAGAAAAGTGTTTGGGAGTAAATATTTCTGTCATTTGAATGAATTTCTTTACAACTATCTATGTAAGTTACTGTGTTCATGTTGGCTTCCAGAGTAACAACATAAGTACATAACAACAGTGCAAGTTGTCCTGGTACAATGTGCTAATGTGCCTTCAGGAAAGGTGGCATGGGGATTTAAAATTAAGCTAAATTCATTCTTTGTCTCTGTCACCAAGAGGAGCAAAAATGATGTGGAAAACATGGTGGTTAAATTAGGAAAGAATAGTAGATAACGCTTTTATGTAACTGAAGGGTATAGCGCTGGATGAAGAGGAAAGGTTTGACAATGGACCTGAAGAAGGAAATAATGAGAGGAAATCATTAAGAAGTGAAATTTAGATAGAATATCAGGGAACTTGTCGAGACAGTGAAATCTCTTACAACCTGGAATTGTTTCCCAAAGGAAGATGTTGAAATTTAATTGCTTTGGGCATTTTTAACAAGTCTTGTCAAGCTGCGTGGAAGAAATGTAGAGGAGAATCATGGACTTGCAGAGGGATACACTAAGTGATGTGCTTGGCTTTTCCCACCTCTTACTGCTCTGATTCTTTAACTGCCAGCAAGAGTGACAATAATTACGGTGGCAATTTTTATTGGGGTGGAGACCTGTTGTTCAAGAGCTCAGCTGTATTTCTGCATCGGTCTGAACTAGCATTCAGGCATGGAAGTTCAGACTGAAGAAACTAATGCTGTATTTGGGATGATAACTGAAAGCTGCACTTAATTCACTTGTACGGCAAAACTTCTTTTAGGCTACCACAGATGGTCAGGGAGAAACGTTTGTTGGACTGGAAAAGGTGGAAGGTAATTGAACTGCAAGGTACAGGAGGTTTGTGCTGCTTGCCTGTAAGACAAGAGGAAGAGGAGGGGAGGATGTCCTCACTTGCCCTGAGGTTCAGGTGGAAGTCTGATCTCAAGTATTATTTTATAGCTTTTCTCCTTACAGTAGGCAACATCAGAGTACGAAGACAATAAATTACAGCCATTCCAAATGAGATAGATTGACTCTCCTCTCCATGGGACTGTTGGGTGAAATTAATAAAGAAAAGTTGTTAAAGTTTAATTATGCCCTCCTCCTACACCAAACCACAAAGACAATCAGGATACAGGACTGTAAACACAAAGAAAGTAAGCTCTGAGAACTGTATAATTAAACAAATTCTTACTAGTTGCAGTGCAGATTTTTTTGCATGGTCACATTTAAATCCTATTAACTGAAATACAATGTAAACTCATTTGTATTAATGTATGCCAGTGTGCAGGCACATAAGCGTGTCAGAGAACAGGTACTAAGAACATTGCAACTTCTTGTGGAAATATATGGCACAGACATCAAACAAATAAGTCAAAGAGCACTGACCCAAGGCAGAGAGGAAAACAGTTGTTTTCACAGGAAATGAATCCATTGGGATTTCTGTAACCAATAGTCCTGGTCTTCAATAGGTGTTTGACTAGAGCTTGTCTCTTCTCTAAGCTGTATCTTTCTTTGACTGAAAGGCCAGGGTTTCTTCTATTTGTTTGCTGGTGAAGACCATGAATTTTTGATGAAAACAAGTGTGGAAAGTGGGGGAAAGGATAGGGAGCTGGGTCTGTGTGTAAAATATCGTGCCGCACCAAGAACGAGGTGCCACTGTGTGTAATTCACCTGCAGATGTGACAGGCAGAATAAAGTTTATTTGTACTTGCTGTCCTCTGTTCTTGTGCATGCAGCATTTTGCTTGTGCAAATCTGCATGGGCCCCTATTTCATGTTTACGCATCTCCGTTTCGGGTACGGTGGTGGCTTGCTGGGTACGTGGCAGAAGCATTGCCTCTTTCGGTTGGGTGTAGCAGGGACATGCTGTGATTTGTCCTTGCAGCATGTGTTGCAGGTAAGGAGCCTGTTTGCATGCTTCCACTTAAAGACTGCCCGCAGTATTTCATAGCAGTATAGATTTACCTGTCATCCGATGCTCTCATTGCTGCCATGTGTTTAGTAGATTCATTTGTGGTCTCTGTTTCTACAGTTACCATGAAAGGTCTTTGGATCAGGGACCATAACTTTGTTATGTGTTTGTAAAGCATCCAGCATGATGAGTGTCCTGTTCCATTTGGGACCAAGAATGAGTATTACATTTCCAGTTATGCCTGTTATTTTTATCCACTGTAAACCAAATCCTCTTCCCACTCTGCATAATGGGCGAGATGTTTCTCGTTGTCTTGCATGAGAGCAGGATTTACTCCAGTCAGAAGAAGTCTGTATTTTCATCAGATATACTACTGCATTATTGCTCTTTTAATGTGATGAAATTACAATGCTCAACCATTTGCTGAGTTTAATACCTGTGATAAACACCTACATATTGACCTGTGGAAAAATTTAGATGTGCCATAGGTCAGATAGATTTCAAAGAGCTCTTAAAAATGGTGACAGAAAGACAGCAGTGTAGGTGACAACAATACATCATGTAAATTACAGCAATAAATTTTAATTAAAAGAGACTAAGATGCATCTTCAGAGGGATAAAATGCTACTCACAGAAAATGTGGCAATAAAAGTAAATAGTTTACTGTGCTTCTGCCTTTGCTTTTGGAGAGGGTGAGAGGGGTGATTCAAAGATTCTGCATCAGTTCAGCTTTCTATTAGAGATGTGCTGAGCAAAGAAATATTGATCCTAATCTCACAGTGAATTTAAGATAAGATCTGACAGTATGAACAAGAATAAGGCTTGATGGTCTCTTCTATCCTGGTATATAGCATCTCAGGATATTTAAAAAATCAGATAAATTTAGATTCCGACATGTGAAAAACCTGAAATATGTGATATACAGGCTGTTTTAAATTCCTACCTATAAATGACTTATTTGAAGGTAACTATTTTGAATTTGCAGGATGTGTTTTTTGTTCCATATTGCTGCAAAGCATTTTTTACACAGTTACAGATTACATAAGGGATCTTTTCATTAAGCTTCAGCCACAACTGTGCAGCCATGGGCAAGTTATTTTAAAAAACATGTTTAAAATATATCTGTTACTCATGCAAATGTTTAAAATCAAACACACATCTCAGATTTAGGACATGAGGAGTGTACCTTCTAAAATCGTAAGGGAGAGTCGTGGTAAACACGGGAAGCCTCTATCACAGAAAGAGGCTTCAGGGAGACCGTTTTTGTGCCCAGAGAGGTGACACATAGATGCTGACTGACAGGCACTTGCCCAGTCTTTTTCTGATAATCCTAGGGAGGAAGGCTTCATCACCTTGGCTGGCAGCCTGCTCTGCTTCTCGCACAGCTATGTAGAATTGTACGTCCAAATCGCACTCCTCCACTCCCATCCCCCTGTGCACGTGGGAAGTGATGGATCTCCTCCTTGCCACCTTTTGCAAACTGAGATGTTGGTATCATGTCCCTCCCTAGCTGTCTCTTTCGTAGACCATCAGACCTAAGTCCTTCAATGCTCATTCATGGCTCGGTGATGAAAAACTACTTTGTTCAAAGCTGCTCGTCGGTTTTGGTTCCTTTTGGCTTCTTTTCTATTTCTTCTCTTAAAGAGTGGACTCCAGGGGAGGCCTCACTGACACTAGGAAAAGAATAATAACTAGCTCCCATGTTTTGCAGAGTGCATTAATGTCACCATAGAACGATGAAGGATTTGTCTGCTTCTTTTTTGCTTTTTCAGCATGGGCTGTGTTGGTTGAAGCTTTGGAAATGGGGGTTTGTTTACAACCCAGGAACAGCAGATCACTCCCGCGACTCAGTTGTGTCACTGCTGAAAATACAACATGTCTGGCCTGCTGCTCCTGTGGCACTCTCTGATAATACCTTTTTAGACCTTGGGGTGCATTAGAGATGTTTCCTATCCAGTCTGAGAAATGGGATCTTTAATGGTTTTGGGAGCTGTCCTAGTGAAATCACCGGAAAGAGCTTTCTGTTATCTGGACCAGCCAGGAACTGGTTTCGGTCAGGGCTTTTAAATAATAGTGGCCATTTTGATACATCTTTAAGTAGCTTAGCCAAGGAAGAATTTTCTTAACGTAGATTTAGAAGTTAAACACTTGTATTCTGGAAGCCTTTGTAGCAAGAGAAAGTAGAAGCAAAGCCTCATAAAGAAGCAAATGATAATACTTTGTTGACTAATTTGAACAAAAGAGGAAATTTGTGTTGCATCCCAAGTCTTGATGAAATGTGGATCCTCTGGAACTTTTAAAACAAAAGGTAGCCTCGAGCAAAGATGATTGCTCAGAGTGTAAGGTCAGCTGAGACAAAATAGAGGTCAGAGTAATGGCATCAGACTTAATGGTAGATGTTTTCAATTCCACAGAAAGCCTCTTAAGACAAGAAATGAGTTGCCAGAGGAACAAGGCATCTGAGGAAATTTAAACTCTAATTCTAAAAGACCAACTTCTTAAAAACATATATTCTTAGGGACAGCTATGGGAGAAATTAAGTTATATAATTTTGTGTTTGCCAATCTGCTGGCTTACAAAAAGCCTGAATTAGCATATATTTATCTGAGAGATTCGTACACATTTTTGCCTAGTTGAGAAAAAACACAATAGCCATTCTCTCATCCAAAGTGGGCAAGAACTCTATTTTAAAGATAGGAAAAATAATGTACCTAACTGCTAATAGTGATGAAGATTTCAAGGCCACTGTAATTGAGTGGATATAAATTACTCTTGTGACTGATTTATGCATATTGAAGCCAAGGACTAACTATAGCAAAATTGTAACTTACTATGTGAGATCTGCGAAAGACATACCTTTTTAAAGCATTCACTTTTTAACTTTACTCTTCTCAGCTTTACTGCTATTTTGTATGGTATATACTGTTGAACATACAAAAGCTAGATACATTGTCTGTGGCTTTAGAGATGATACATACACTTTAAAATTACACTTGATGACCTGGTGTCCAAAATCTAATTTTAGCCTGTCTGAAGAAGTAGTGAGCAGTTCAAGAAGCCACTGGTTGATGTGACAGAGTCCCCTAGTAAACTGATGGCAGCAGGGTCTGCACGTCAATTCCCGTTTTCAAAACCATCTTCCAATGTGCCTGTATGTCAGGGTTATTTTCTGTGGGGAGCTGAGAAGAAACAGTGAGTAGGTGGCTGAGAGATGCCGACACTAAAAGCGTGATGATTTAGTCAGACTTCTGGGTTTAGGGCAGAGAGCGTTCTTGCCCCGGTCACATTGTTGGGGGAGTAAAAATATAGTGGCCAAATGGGAATGTGAACCTGATGCTGCTTAATTTGAATTTTCCCTGGCAACAGTCTTTTATGCAACGATGTCATTTAAATTTGTAGAAAAAAGAGGAGAAAAAAATATTAATGTATGTGTATTTTTTCTATAATTGAAGAACGAGCGAAGCACCAGCCCCAAGAGGGCCCTTTGGTACTCCATTGGTATTGCAAGGAAACCTGATAGTCTCTGGAAATATCTTTAAAGCAGCAGTTCCCCCGCCTGCACTGCCTGCTGCTTGTGAGCCAGAGCGGTCTGGCCTGCCGTGGATCCTGCCGTCAGCTGGCAGGGCAGCGCGGCCGCCTCCTGCTCCAGTCTGCCTGGGGAACCTGGCAGAGGCGGGCGCGCGCTCTGCAGCGTAGTTTTCCTCTCTTTTCTTTGATGCCAATGCTCCAGTCAATCTCCTAACCTGGTACTCCGTTTCTAAATCTCCCCTGTAATTAAACAGCTTCAGGCTGATCTGAAGAAAACCAGATATTACCTCCTTTTCTTTGAGAGTGGAAAGCTCGTGGACACTGGTCATGGCACTCGTATTATCTCTGAGTAGTTATGCCTGAAACTTATGATTTTCCAAACACTTTATACCAACCTCTCCTTAAAACTGAGGATACCAGGTGCCAAGTTAGTGTAAAGGACCCTTGCAAATGAAAGCAGTGCTTCTGGCAACTGTTAAGTATTGAGCTGTTTTCTTCACTGAGAATATTTTATTATTTACAGTTGGTTAACCAACTTGCACAGCTTACTTAGTGATGAGGACAGGTGCCCAAGACTTCACTAGATTGTGCTCTAAGGACAAAAATGACTTAAATGATGGTTCTCTGAAGATCAGGTAAGTTGTTAGACACTGAGAAGATCTTTTGATATTGTGCAGGGTGTCCGTATGCTCTCAACTGCTGTAATGAGAACCTGTATACAGACTTAGATGCTCAATTTGAGAGATTTGTCCTTCATTTCTAAAATGGGGTGACAAGAGAGGCATGGGGAAGTAGAAGAAATCATGATAAATCATATAGTACTTTGAATTTCACCTAAAGCTAATTTCAGTGTATAGCTATTGTTAAGTACTTTGAATTTCACCTAAAGCTAATTTCAGTGTATAGCTATTGTTAAAAGAAAATGAGCACCTCACAGTGTGTTAAGATGTCTTTTAGGAAAATCTGATGTTCAAGAATGGGAGCTGATACTGTCTTATTGGGAAAATATGCTGATGGTGTGTGTGATTTTCAACATGCTCTTTGTTCTGGAGCGTTCCCATATGGTCTTTTGCATTCATCTTGGCGATCACTTGCTGATTCTTTTGTCTGTACTGCCTCTCCATCTTCTGCCTTTCATCTTTTTTCTGTTATTTGGTGTGTTAACCATTTACTTGTGCATCTTACAGGCATCTCTTTCCCATCTACCTTGGTGTTCACTTGTGCAGAGGGAAGGGGTTATTACCAGCTGCCTTGAGCCAATCCTACCAGTTGGCTTCGCTTCCCTGTTGCACCCCAATAAGCATTCCTGTCTGTGTCAGTTTGGCAGAACGACTCACAGGCAGTAAATGCTAGCAAAGGAGACGTATTTCCGAAGCTATATCATGTGTATAAGAGCTGATTTTAAAGGCTGGGGAGTTTCATTCTCCAGTTTATGTACTGCCGGTCTGATTTGAATTAGATTTATATTTTCTAAAGGAGGGATTGCAGCCCAAACCAAAGCCCATTGAAAACAGCGGGAATCTTTCCATTGCCTTTGCTGGGCACTGGATCTGGTCTTGGCAACCACGAAAAGTAAGAAGCAGAGGAATATTGAGTCCACAGGCTTTTTAGCCAGTAGCTCTTCTATAACTGCACAAAAAATGTCCTGAGAGTGAGCAATTCTGTACATATGTATTTAAGCATCCAGTGAGAAGAAATTATAAATAAAGGTATCCTATCCAAACACAGGACAGATTTATTTAAGTAGTTCTCTCTTTTGAAATCTAAGAGCCATTTGTAGAGAAGATTGTGTGGGAATACACAGGAATGTCTTAATATAAATACTTACTTAGGGTAGCAGCTATGGAAATGAATGAGCAGATTACTGTATTGCTGCACTAATTTTTATTTCTTCCTAAGATTAATTATGTTTTCAGTTTCTCATCATAGTTCCACATTTGTGTGCATAGTTTAAAGTGTAGAACTATCCAAAGCCCATTTCTGATAATGATTTTCACTGTTTGCTGATATCGTGACTGGCAAAAATTTGTGTCTCTGCTATATTCTTTGGAGACCTTCCTACCAAACAATATAAAGATCCTTATTTCAGAAATACTGCCCTTTGCAGGTAGCAGTAGCTCCTGGTGGTGAAACCCAAAGCGGCTTCATTTTAAAGATGAGGGAGGGTTAACATCAGTGCAATGGCATCTGGTTCCTACTGAAAGGCAACTGGAGACAAACTATCTTACACTTTCAAAATCTCCCTGTTGACCTTTGTTTCTAGCTACGTGTCTTGCAGCCCTAGTTATGTTATAAAAGTCCTTTGGGAATGGTAAGAGCACATACAATACAAGTACATGCAAAAAAAAGAATTGCATTTGACATAGACAAGATCAGGTTAAAATGAAAGGTGATATAAATGTTTGCCTTAATTCAGAGCAAAACTCAGAGGCAGGAATATGCAGTTAGAGTGTGTGGGAAATGATGAAGGGATTGGCTACAGCATTCATTGGCAATGCCAAAGGAGAGTGCCAGAGTGCACTTGATGGCAAATGAAACTTGGTCAATAATATAATGGTAAGGTGAATGCTCTTATCTTCTTGAGATAATGGTCCCGTATGAGGCAGCTGGACATCCTTCGCTTCCCTTGGCAAAGTTTAATTACACTACTTCCATGTTGGATAACATAAGTTATGGGTAAGTCTGAACATTGCTGGCGGTAGAGAGAGGAGGTAAGAAGCTACAGGGGAAGGCAGAGGCAAGCTGCAGCTTCACCTCATGGTGAATTACCCATAGCTACAGCAGTTTCTTCGACTTCCCATGTATCCTCATGTAATAGTTACTGTTTAATGGGAAAAAACCCCACTGTGTCTTTATCCTAATTCTGGAAGCTAGGGAAACATTTTATTTTCATAGAATAGAATCATATAGAATCATAGAATGGTTTGGGTTGGAAGGGACCTTAAAGATCATCTAGTTCCAACCCCCCTGCCACAGGTAGGGACACCTTTCCACTAGACCAGGTTGCTCAAAGCCTCATCCAATCTGGCCTTAAACACTGCCAGGGAGGGGGCATCCCCAGCTCCTCTGGGCAACCTGTTCCAGTGTCTCACTACCCTCACTGTAAAGAATTTCTTCCTAATATCTAATCTAAATCTACCCTCTTTCAGTTTAAAACCATTCCTCCTCATCATGTCACTACTTGTCCTTGTAAAAAGCTCCTCTCCTGCTTTCCTGTAGGCCCCCTTCAGGTACTGGAAGGCTGCTATGAGGCCTCCCTGGAGCCTTCCCTTCTCCAGGCTGAACAGCCCCAACTCTCTCAGTCTGTCTTCATAGGAGAGGTGCTCCAGCCCTCTGATCATCTTTGTGGCCCTCCTCTGGACTCGTTCTAACCTTCTCTAGAGCAAGTAGACTGATATCTTGTGAGTTTGTACCTTTCTGGACAAGAGATATCTCTGTGCTTCCATGATTGCCCTCTATTCTGTTACAGTTGAGCTGTGGCTCTACAATCTCAGAGAAGCCAAGACCACCAAAATGTAGAGCAATGGGACAAAATTCACACCCATCAAGTTTTTGTTATGTACACTCATATCTGTCACAGACAATGATATGTTGTGCATTTTGCAGTTTAGATAGTGTGTACTTATGTGCTGTACAGTTAAATATTATTATTGTCTATTCCACAACTTGAGTTAAAATTGACTCGACTGCAGCTTAACAGGACTTGAGCAGACTGTATAAATGCAAGTCATTACTGCCTAAATGTTGTAGAGCGTTATGGTGAGAGAAAACAAGTGTCAAATAAAACCTTTTATCCAAAGACAGAATAATTCCCTGCTTTAAGCCTAAACCAAATTGAATTTGTGAAAAGTCAGACATGAGAGAGATTTGTATTTTGATAGGCTTTATAAGCAGATATTGGGGTAAAAGTGATATTCAGAGAGACATGTCATGCCTGTGGGTTAGAACAAATCCTATTAATAATTAGTGGAGTAAAGCTCCGACAAGTAAATGGTAGGTGCTTAGTTTGAGCTCAGCCTTTGCCTTTGTGGATTGTGATTAGACTATCAGTGCTATACCAATGGTATTTTATTTGTTTTGATTTAACACTGCATCACTTCTGTCCCCAATCCAGTGATCTGGTAAACATAGCTTGAGTCTGGGAAAAGAAATAGCATTCTCGCGTTTTAGTTTATCCTTCCTGACATTAAATACATTCCAGGCGCACTTTTCTTTTATATTGTAGCATCTGAATTTGAGTGGATGTATTTGTAATAGGATACATGCTTATTTTGATATCTAGTGTTAAATGTCTTCAATATGTATTATGGCATTAAATTCCAGCTTGCATATGCTACTGGAGATTGAAAGCTTACACATTAACAGCTTGTTTCAGATATCTCAAAGGTATTTCATAGCCTTTCTTTAAATAGGAAATGTAGGGGCAGATGCTATCACTAATAGTGCTAAAAAAACCTCACTTTGTGTCTCTCTGTGGACTAAATTCAAGTCCCATTAAAATCAATGGGAAGGTTCTGCCTGTCTGCAAGGAAAGCAGAGCAGACCTTACATCTTTGAACTACACTGCCCTGTAAACGTCTTCAGCACACAAAACGTCTCAGTCAACAGTTTGGAAGAAACCAATGCTGATAGCCACTGGGATTATTTTAATTTTCCCATAAATAGTGCCTTAAAAATAACTTATGGATGTGTACTTATTTGCAAACACATTTTAGAGCGTTGCTAATTCAGAAAGTGATGAGGTGTTTTAGAAGTTTGTGGGGTTTTTTTTATAAGTTGCAAGAGACAGTATTAGTAACAGTGAATTTGTCATGAAGAAATGCACAGCTGCTGTGCCAAAGATCTTTAGGCAGTCCTTAGGATTAATGTTATGAGTGGGCCTAATTAAAAAAAATCTGTGTTTTTGTATTGTTTTTTTTCTGTCTAAGCAAGGTTCTGCCATCTTGTGTTATTCGTTGTATGTGATGATAATGTCTAATTAACATCTTTTTTGCTTGCCTGGAAATTACCTCAGGACATCCTTCCAGACATCAGCTGCCAATATCTGTTTGACAGTCCAAATCAAGGGCCGGCTTCGATAAAAAGCTGACTGTGCAGTTAGTTCTGGGAATTTCAGGATGGTTAACCGTAGTGGGGATGACACCTATACATATATATGTGTAGGTGCCTGCAGCAATGCAAGCCCAGAACGTGGGATGCCTGGGAACAGACTCAGGGGTGGGATTGTGACTGAGTATGCGACTGTCAGGAATGGAAAGATTTCTGTGAAATTCATTCTCTATAGATTTATGCCCACCTGACTTTTATTAACTCACTGCTTGGCTCCTGCATGATGATTTACCTTGCTGTGTTATAGGGCCTGATGCAATTCTCTCATCTTTAGCTGAAGTCTAGAGTAACTGCGATGCTCAAAACCCAGACAAGGTGGTGCCTGCTTTGGCATGTAGATGCTCTCTACTGTCCCTCGTAACTCCCAGACGTGCTCAGTGGATCGTTTCTGCCAAACAGCGGATTTTCTTTCTCCCTTGCAGTTGCTTATATTGAGTCCATTGCTCTGCTGTTTCATCTTAAATATGCGGTTCAAAACAAGTACTGCTTTGACTTCATAGAGGCTGTTAGTGTGAAGTGGCACATCTTGGGTGGTTGTTGGCAGTGGTCAGAGGTTATAAAAACACCCTCCCCACCACCACATTGCCCTCACAGTATAGGAGTTTCGTTAAAATCTCAAGACCTTTTAATTTTCTTGTGTCCATTTTCCACTCCCCCCAGGGACTGGAGGTGGTGGAGGCCATCTGGGAGAGCAGGGGATGTGCTTGCAGTGCCCTCCACACCCAAGGGCTCCTTTACACCCCTCTTTGGAGCAGGAGGCTCCTGTGCTAAGGAAGAAAGGTCTGCTCTCCTGCGCGAGGTGAGAGCAGGACTGCCTTCCCCACTGCCAGTGTCGTGCGTTGCCTTTTGCAGGGCTTTGAGGGCTTTTCTCTTTGGCTGATCCTTTCACCTACTGGAAGATGAACAGCGACCAGTAACGGATGAGTTATTGCCAGCTTGTTTCCTGCATTTGCCGAGTAAATAGATTTAGGGCCTGATTAAACCACAGTCTCAGTCACCTTGTTCCTCCTCCTGCAGTGTTGGGGCCGATGGATGACAGCTTTGCCAGAGAAAAATCCCTTGTCGTGACCTGTGTAGGATATTCAAATTCGGAAAATGATTGCATCATCTTTTCTTCATACAGCAATTTCCTTTTAAATTGTACAGAAATGCAGTGGACAGCCTTGTTATCTGTTTATAAAAATAGATTTCCTTCATACATATAGTTTTATTGTTATCATTAGGAAAGAGAAAAATATGCTTATATCCAGATACATATATATTCAGATGCAAGTAGTCCGTGAACACCAAAGGCAGTTTTTAAACAGCTCTAGAATTTCAAGCTGTATTAATGCTTTCTAATGTGTGTGCATATAGTTGTTCACTTTTCTGCTGACATGTTTTCCCAGGGGAATAAACACATTTTACCAGTTTGCCCATAGCATTCACTCCCTGGCTTTAATTTCATAATGATGGGGCAAAAAGCCACATAAGGGTTTGCCTGATAAACAGATATTTCTTTCCTTAACTAGCTATTATGAGGCAGTCATCAAAATTAAGCTGGGAATGGAAGGAAATAAAATCAATGATAATGAAGCAAATGTTCTAATACATGGTTAGCATTTTACTAAATGGCAGTGGTGTTAGCTCTTAGCAAAATGTTATTTTGTTCTGGACTTACAATACCAAAAAAATGCTATTTTATTAACACGCTACTCCATCTTTGCTTCTCTGTAGAAGATGTACTAACTCTATGAAGTGATATGGGTACCATTTACATTTAAAATATATGAGTTGTCCCCTGGACTGTCATGGGACTTCTCTGGCAAATGTGAATTTTGCTGCAAAGTTGTGTGACCATAACTCTGTAGTTATGGCCTACAGGCTAAAATGCTGTCCCAAAGCTCACGAGGTTGGGTGCTATTCCTGTCCCTATTGCTGACCTTTGGGTGATCTGACACAAGCTAATTCCTCTGGGTTTTTAAGTGCAAATTAGATACAATGATGCTGGCTTTCTTTTAAAGCAGTTGGAGCGAGGTGTGAGATATTGTTAGTTAAAGCCCAGGAAACTAACAATGAATCAGAGGTAGCTTCATTAATAAACTTGATATTGGCAAAAAGTTTTCTGATAATCTATATGTTTAATGGTACCAGTCTTTGAATGCTCTAAAAGGCTATATAGGTAGTTTTTGAGGCTATGCGATGAGTAAAGAAACACCAGACAAAAAAAACTTCTCTCCGGTCAACTGAGAGGTGTTGCAAGCAATTTTAATAGGGTATTAACAAGATTATTTGCTTAAAACTGATACATTTATGCCAAATATTACTGGCAACAACAAGAAAAAAATGCTTTGGAGCCATTAATGCTCACTTTGCTCTTGTATTACACAGGTCTGTCCAGATTTTGAGACATAATTTTAGATTTTTTCTTTTTAAAGAGGAAAGAGACAGCTGACTCTTAGTATCCTGTTGTTGAAAATCCACATAGGATTCATATTATAAATTGGTAGTCTATAGCTGTAGCCCCTTAGGGTTTAGGGCTAGAACATATTAGCTGCTGTGGAGGAAACTGAACTTTGTTGTCAGATATTAGCTGTCCAGTCTCTTGAAAGCCTTGGAGTTAATGAGCGAGGATTTCAGTATTTTGTGATCTTGGCAAAAACAGCAAGACAATCAAATGGGAAATAAAATGCTTAGGCTGGAATACTGAAGGAGAATAGTTGCAAAATGATAAGCTTTACAGAACCCAGAGGAAGAAGGAAGCAAATTAAAGATGTTGGGACTTATTACAGAGTTAGGCTTATCACAGATTCAGCATTAAATGATCTGTGAATTCTGTTTATGAATCTGGAACTGTATTTATTCTGAGATATAAAGAAAACAAACAAAACACAAAAGTAAGTTATCCGTAGCAGTTGGAGAGGAAATCAAATGAAACTGCAAATGGGGAGGTTCACAGAATCAACTAGGTTGGAAGAGACCTCTGGGATCATCGAGTCTACCCTTTGACATAAAACCACTGTGTCAACTAGACCATGGCACTAAGTGTCACATCTAGTCTTTTCTTAAACACCTCCAGGAATGGTGACTCCACCACCTCCCTGGGTAGCCCATTCCAATGCCTAATAGCCCTTTCTGTGAAGAAAGAAATTTTCATTTCTGATGCAGTTTCTCATTCTAAGGATCTTTTCCACGCAGAGACTCTCTTTAGTAATGGTGACATTTTTTTTGCCTCTGAAATAAAATGTGTGAGGAAAATGCAGTAGGTAGGTGTCTGCAAATTTATTTTTACCTTGCAGCGCAGATACTTTTTAATGAGAACTATAGAAGCTGATTAATTGTGACTTCTGCATCTATAATTCAGGCAGGATATATTTGCAAACAGACTGCCCATCAACCTGAACTCATCAGGAAATCCTTCTGTTTACAGTAATAGAAAAGAACATTTAAGCATTCTTCCCAATATCAAGATTATAACACAGAGCTGAGGCTGTGTCGGAAGTGCTGAGAATTTGCAACTTCCATTAAAACCAACGGGTTGGTGCTACATACCCTGTATTCACCATTAAGTAAGCATTTCTTCTGGCCAGTGTTAGCAGAATGTAATAATGCTGTATTGCCTAATACGTTATACTATAGGCTGATTTGTTAATTTGCTATGTATCTCAATATAAGATTTTCTATTTGTATTAGTGATATAATTTTAAATATTTTTCAAGTTTTGAATTATCATTCATATCTGTCTACAGTGAAAACTTTACATATGAAATCTCTGAATTAAGGTCTGTTTAGCAGTCTAATGTGTCCTCTGTAGCAGTCATGTGTTTGTAGCATGCTTGACAAGAGGGAGCTGTCATAATCCTATGAGCAAAATACTGTATTTAGATTCGGTTTTCATCTAAATTGGAGGGCAAATATAGTTTCTTAAGTGAAAGGACTGGCACTAAACACATAGCCCCAGTTCTGGAGGTTTTCCACTGCCAAAATACATGGGAACATGCAAGGAAGTAATTCATACACCCTAAATGGCTTCCGTTCAGTTATTTGTTTCATGGGATTTTTCTGTGCCACAGAAATTTTAACCCATTTTCAATTTTCCTTTTGGCTTTGTTTAATAACTGAATGAGGTTGCATTAATACTGCAAGCAAACATGGCTTGGTAATGTCCTTCCTCTGAAAGGGAGGCATGGTGCCAAATTGTCAACCAGAGCAAGGAGGGTCATGCTGTACACGAAGGTGGCCCTTCTCTATTCCAGCTGTCTAGCAGGAAGAGTTTACCACGCTGCAGCATCAGGGTGCAAGGTGGTTTTTGATCTGCTTTATGTCTTATTATATCTAATTTAATGTTGAGCTCCACAAGAACAAAAGCTGTTTGCCCTAAGATGGCTTGTTTGGATTTGACAAAAGAAAGCAAAAATACAAAAACAGTTAATCTATAATGATGATAATTTGACTCATGGCATATGCTTTTTGGTTCAGTGGGTTTCCTGTATTGATTTTTGAGCTTGAGCATTAATGAATTTCATTTTCAAGCAACATGCACCCTTTGGGATGTGCAGGCTTTCTGAGTATTGAATTACGGCTGTGGGATGCTCAGACAATGTATTTTTTCCTTGGCTGCTGATGGGGGTTCCAGCTGAGTTTTTGTTCTGCTACACTGTTTCTGCTTCATGGTTGTTGTCTCTTTTGATTTTTTTTTTGGAACATAATCTAACAGCTTGATAATTTTAATTAAAACATTTGATAAATATTCATACTAATTTGTATATGATTTGCAACATTTTCACTAGAGATCAGCCACTGCACTGGGTATTCTCACACGTAGGTTGAACCTGTGGTTCATTTTCCCATGTGTTTGCAACCATAGTTTTCTGGTTTTTATTTTAATCATCTGTGCAATATTCTTTACAACTTTCAGTTCTTCTGAATAATTCATAATCAGTTCTCTTGTATTAGCTCTCATCAGCATCACCAGAAAAACAGCAGGAACTGCTTTCTTTAAAGAAGAATACTGAGGGTGGTGTTTCACTCTGAACTTGCATCATATTTTGAACATTACTCTGGTATGCCCTCATGCATCTTCCTAGCTGAAGATGACTGAATTTATATCTTGTTCTTCCCTAAAACAATGATATAGCATCAAATTACATTTAGGAGGAACACATTTGTCCTTTACTTGAGTATCATGTCCCATAGTCAGTGGTATTTTAATGGGAGATGAGCTACTCTGGTATGGCAAGTACTTCTAGTTTTGCTCATACTAGTATCCCTCAATTAGGTAGTTTGATCCACCAATTTGTGGTTAAAATGTTGTACAAAAATAGGTAGTATTCTTGTGGTAGCTGTTCCTATGTTTCATGACAGCAGTGCTTGTGGAAGTGTGATTCTGACGTACCATCTACAGTAATTAAATTAAAAAGTGAGAGCTCCAAGGTTTATCTTGTCTATAGCAGACAAATTTACAGAAACTAAACAATCTTTGAAGAATAATGTGATCAGGAATATGACCCATATGTAGTTATATATGGACTCTGACTGTATCAATGTAAACATACTTAAGAGCTCCACAGAATGCACACAGCATCGCTCTGTGGTGGTGGCAGGGTCTATTTTTATATTGCTTGTAAGAACTGATGGACAAGTCAGCTGTTTGCTGAGCTGTGAGAGACAGGAGGGCTGATGATTTTTCAAAGACAACTTGCAGATACAAAAGAATAGTTTCTTCTGTGTAGAATCGTGATAGAGTGCTTGCTGAATTTTTGAGAATCATGTTGCAGTGGATGACGAAGCAGCAGGCTAAATTTGTGTGGCGCTAAAAGAAATCTCCATGCAGAAAGAAAAGACCTTGCTGCTGAATTCTGGAGCAGTTGTTGGGTTGGGAAAATGGACATGGAGACGGCACCATTTCATGTGTCCTTATGATTGTTATCGATAGTATAGATATTCCTAAGCTTTAAGTTAAGCTGTGACAGTGCCAGTTTACTGTTGACCTCTGCTTACTTTGTTTTTCATAAAATAAGCTGGTCCTTTTCCCCCCTCAGCTTCATTACTCAGTGGCTTGGACATAGAGGCAAGGCTTAAGATTTCCCATCCTTCACGTGTACCTGCTTGCCCACAGCCTGCAGCAGCGCCACAGGGCCCAAGGGACTTCCCAATATCTCTTAAAAGCAAGGAACTGAAATTTCAACTCCTCTAAAAACCTTCTCATAATTCTGCTACTGTTGTGCCAGGGACAGAGAATATCTTCCTCCAGGTCTGCCGAGTGTGTGCGCGCGCGGGTGTAAGTAAATACCCCTACGTCTAGTTCTACTTTTACTCTAAAGCCATGAATTGGGAAAGATCAAGTTAATTGCCAGCCATACTTGCCATGAAATACATGTTTTTCTGTTTCCTGCTTGAAAAATGTCAAAGTACCAAGATGGGCTTCTTTTACAAGTGATCAAGATTTTATACACACTTTCTCTTATTATCACCCACAACTAAGTGAATTCTTAAAAATAAAACAACTTGCTAAAGCAGAGGGTAGAATACAGAAAAGAGGCTCAGATGATCAGCTTTTTTATTTGTTTTTGAACTTTTATCTTTTCTGGAGTTTACGATGATTAATGGCAAACAAATCTTCCTTGTTATCAGCCCCCTTGTCTCTCTGACGACACTCAGAAATATATTCTAGGACATGTTCTCTAAGTAACAAATGCTTGTTTATTTTTATGAATGTCACTCTATCAGCTTTTCAGCTAGAAAACCAAGCTCATCTATCATTTGCGAATTGCAAGGTGTTGAATTATATCCAGGGCCTAATTTGCAGACCCAAACACCTACACTAAGAAGCCAGCTGGGCCCAGGGATGCCAGCACCCTTACGTAAACTGGGTTTGAATACGCCCACAGGTCAGTCTGAGAGCTCATTTAACTGACTGTCCTTTGAACTCTTTAATTTCCTGATTAGTTTGGCACCTTTGGAAAAGACACCTCAGGTCTTTGTCACAACTAAAAAATAGACAGGCACGCTGGGAATTTAGATAGACAGCATATATTGTTCCAAGTGAATACACAGAGCCATCTGTTATTGAGTCAAACAAAAGCATCACAACATTATGTCAATAATGCTGTGTAATATCAACAATTACTCTGAGTCTTCTTTTGTTGCAATAAACCCTGTCTTAAAACTGTGGTACCATACATGTATGTTTTTTTATGCGAGCCCCTATGATGTTAATTGAAAACTGCCAAGATATAAGTAGTTTATTCAGTTCAAATTAAATTACTGGATAGAAATATTCTCATGAAGAGATAACACATGAATTTGATAAGCCTATCCAGGAGGAGTTTTGGAAGGAGCAGCCTTTTCTTCTGGCTGAACCCTCTTTTCTGGGAAGACCCATCATCTGCTGTGCAAGCGTATGCCTCTTGGAGGCAATTTATAATTAATATAATTGCTTAATGGAACATTTCCCTTGACCATAGCATGCCAAGCTGCCCAAACATCCTCTTACACTTCAGTGCCCTGCTGAAAGGCTAGTGGCATTTTTTTAAACAGGAGAGAGTAAAAATATTTCCAACAAATACTTCATCCAGTATCTCTACAGCAGGTCACTAAGACCATCATGGCACCCCAAACCTCATATCCTGTATATGTCTGAATTGCTAACATATGGTCTGCTTCCACTGTTCAAAAAGTGTCTCTGTTCAGGATCTATACCTTTAGTGATACGAACTTCAAGGATTGCTTTAAATTTATGTTGAACTGCAAACAGTCTGCTGGCAGTCCTTGGGCTGCCAAGGGATCAGTAAATAATATACATAACCTACTGTTACTATGCAAATTGTGTGTGTTAGCATAAAGGTCATTTTCCTGGAAAGAAACATTTACTGAGTTTGGGGTGACATCCCTTTCAAAGACAAGAGGACCCAAACAAATTGGAAAATGAGTGAAAACTCTTCATTAGAACTTGAGCACAGATGTTGTTGTTGTTTTGTTTATAAAATAATCATGTTTCGATTTTCTCACCTCTTCCCTGTTTTGCCCAGTTGTAATTAAAAAGGCTGTTGAAAGAGCTTCATAAAGATTTTTTTTCCTGGTAAATTATTTATAGCTTTTAGATTATATGAAACTATCTGCAAATTATGCTGAGTTTAGTGGCCATTTCTGTCTCACACACAGACAAGCGCTGTCAAAAAAAGAAAAAGGGAGAACAAAGACAAAAATTTAAAAAATCCAGGAAAATGAAAAATTTCATATTAAAAAATGAAGTATTTTTTTCATCTGGAATTTGAGAAAAATTTTACTTTGATCCCGTACAAATTACAAAGCAAAGCAATGTAAATTGATTCATTTAGCTCAAAATACTTGGGGGGAAGGAGAGAGGTAGAAGTACCAGGAGGGAAAAGCATTCCCATTTCCAGTTGACCAGATATGACTTGATTTGCTAAGCTAGCAAACTGAAAAATCCATTATTGACATAACGGTAACTTAATTTACTAAATAAAGCATAGTCTTTCAATAATTTCAAGCTGAAAAGAGAAGTACTAGAAACACCACTAGAAGAATGTGTAGATGTTATTAATGTGTTGGCTTTCATTAGACTAAATATTGGTAGAGAGTTTTATGTTAATAAAGGCACAAACCTAGCCAAACCTTGTGAAGTTCTGCTGCCATCTCTGGGATGGGAAGCAAGGAAATCTGCATTATGATGCTATGGTTTCTTATATGTGTATCAGAGAATGATTATATCAGAGATTGAGATGATACCCATTCTTACTTTCCTGAAGTTATTATGCATTATTTATAATTTTTCTTGCTAAGTCCTCTTCCTTTTGACAATACAGAGTGCTTTAGATCGAAACCTAAACAACAAAGCTTTATTCACTGGCTTTTTTGAATGTAATTAGCAAATTTTGTTCTTAACTTTGTAGGTAAATAAAGCATCAAAGCTGCAGGAGCCACAGCTCTCTTCATCTTGAAGCAATGGCACATACAAAACAAAACCATGTTAGGTTTTGAAATCTCATTTTCAGAAATTTTGCTATGGGAGAGTGTCAATGCAACTGAGGTCACTATTACATTTCACTGCTCCTTGAAGTTTGCAGATAAATAAATCCCTTTGTACACTAGCTACTTTCCACTGTTTTTCTCCTAAACAAGCATAACAGCACCAAATTTGCTAAGTCTATCAATATCGTGTACTGAGTTTTGCTAGTACGTCTAGATATACGTTGTGCTAAATGAGTGGGACCACTACTGTTTTCATTCACACCAGTGGAATTCTGCTAGTGGATTTTCAAGTAAGCAAATATCAGTAGCAATATAGAATAAAAAGAAACATTTAGTGTAATCCATTTGAGTCTATAGTACCATAAATAGTAACAACTGTTGTTGACTATTACAGTATCTGCTAACCCCCGCTTTGACAAATTAGAATAAGAAATAGTAGTAATCATTATTTGAACAGCTTTCAATGATTGAGTTATTCAATGCATTACCTTGGGTTAAGCTGGAAAATATATTTATTCATACTTTCTAAAGGTTTTCAATGGAGCAATAAGCTGGACAAATACTGTTTGGTGAATATATGATTCAACTAGTAGGTTCACATATATATATTTCTTAATGTTATTTTTTATAGCATTAGCTCTAGTGGAAAGAAGAGTAGATGAGGTAAAATAAAATTAATAGCAGAAACAGTGAAAAAGTTATGATGTAACAGCCTCTTGACATGCAGAAAAGATTAAAGATCTTGCAATTGATGACTGTGTGTTTGCAGCAGTTAGGATGGCTAACACAAGCTTGTAATGAAGAGTGTTTTCTGTATTTGTGCTGCGGTTTGGCTGGTCCTCAAGGAGGAAAGTGGGTTATTCTGCATGTGCCTGACCCTCGGCGGAGGTGAACGGTGGGGTGTGCTTAATCACAACCATCTGCAGAGTAGCTCTGATGAGGAATAACTGAAAAGTCCAAAACTAAATTTCATCAATGAGATTGCTGTTGTCCAGCGAACACTTTTGTACATAAATAAACCTGAGAGCATAATAGCCACTGAGTACATCTAAGTAAATATAATTTTAACAGTAGTCCAGTAGCTATTTTTTCCTTCTAAACCATTTGCGATCCTCCCAAGCATGAAAGAGACTATACTGCAAAACAAACGTCGTTCTATTTAACCTCTCTGTTTTCTCTGATTACAGAATGAATATATGTAACTAAACACAATATGGGAAAAGAGCATATAGCTATGATTGAGTTTTCCTTAGAATTAATTTACTTTCTATTGCCCTTTATATTTAGGAAGCAAATATGGCAGAACTTTATTTACAGTACTACTTACTTGCTCAAAAGCAAAACACTTAAAGGAAAATCATGCTTAGAGGTCTAGGATATTGAATTAATTCATTTTGAACCATAACAAAGATAGGCTGTTGCTAACAGAAATGAAGGACCTTTGATATAACCGTCTGTTACTTTGATCAATCCTGTTATTGTTTCCGCTTAAAAAAAATACTGTAAGTGGGGGACCAAAAAAAAAAAAAAGGTGTCGGTTTCAGCATTAACATGGTATCCTTTATCTGAATCCGTACCTCTGATCAAGTTGGATGTACTTCCTTCATCATATGTCATACTTACCAAAAGACAGACTGTGTCGAATGTGAGATAATGGATAGGCTTCTGCTCTGGCTGCTATATTGATACACCATTGCATTTTCCTTATCCTCGTATTTAATTCAGGATTTGCTGTGGTGGGGGAGGGCAGAGAGATAACAATATTCATTAAAAATGAACTAAAAATGCGACAGCCTTAAAATCATTACTAATTTTACCTAGAACCCTCAGTTGCCTTCTGTGGTATTTAATTAGTTAAAGACGGCTTCAAAGGATTAGTTCTTGGGAAACCAGGTCCTACAGCCACCTGTACTCTGTTACCCTGCCAGTAACCTTTCTGCAGTCCTTGGGACTGAAAACTTGGCAGCGAACTCCCGTTTCTGTATATGCAGAAAATACAGGCAGTGAATCTAGCAGTCCCAGGTAAGGCTTTAATGTCTGTATGAATAGTATTTAAACAGCTTTCTGTGAACAGTGAGGGATCTGTAGTGTTGGTGAAGGGTAAAATACATAATCAAGGGTAGCTTGAATGAGACTGTAGGCAAGCGGATGAAGAGGTGATATTTAAGATGTAAACCTGGAGTAAAACATCCTGTGGCACTGTGGAAACATAAACAGGCTCCCCATCGACAAGTGAGGTTTGGAAAGTACAAATTGAGCTATGATTTGTTTAGGAGTCAGTTTGCCGCTCTTGAGATGGGGCTAAATCACTTTTAGTTTTGTATTACATGTTCACAGGATGGAACCAAGTCATTTTCAGCTGCTGATGTATTCACAACGATGTAGCTAAATCTGTTTCAGGGATGGTGTTATGTTTTTATAGCTCGTTAAAATGACCACATTGTCTTGCTAAGACTTCATTCTTCATGTATGGTTGGGTTAACTGGCTTAAAATCAAAAGGCAATTCAATGCTAACCTCAGCAGCAGTGCAGGATGGCTAAAGTACTTCTGGGATTTCAATGTATATTCTTAAGGTGTTTAAGTGCTTCAGCTTTTTCATTTTTACATTAGAAGCAGGGGGAAACAAGACTGTACATCAGCCAAAAATGGTAGTTTTCTCATATTTCTCAGTTCATTGAAATAAACATGTAGTAAAAATCTGTCACAATCAGCACTTTCTATTTATGTTTTCAAGCTAAAGGACTATATAAAATGCAGACACTTGTATATACTATAAATGAAAATAATGGACTTAGTTTTACTTATCAATAGTGTAAGAGCCAGAAAAAGTGTTTACTGTATTTTATTACCCTAATGCTGTTGTCACTAATTCTTTTCAAATTATGTACTATTCTAACCCTCGCTGTAGTCTGTATAAGGCTTATTTTCTTCTGCTAGTTTCTAAGCTTTCCTGTAATATTGTGAAATCAGTTTAACATCTGACCTTTTAGCCAGCAGACTAGAGAGCAACCCTGCTGAGTTCATGCAGAAGGGCTTGATTGCTCTGTTGAATAGTACAGTATTTTGGATATGCAGATGTTAGTGACTGAAGTGTATTATCCATCTTGAACACCACTTGAATTTGTGCTGAAGCTTTCAAGTTGTGTTCTTTGAATAGGTCCCACAGTAATTGAATTCTCATATTGTGCACAAAAAGAAGTCATACCTTATGTGCAGAACTGAGAATTCCCCTGATTGTTAAAAATTGGCATGAGAGGGCTTTTGAAAAAAAAGAACATCCGACACCTGCAGCAATATTCTAGCTCTCCAGGTTTTGATGGTTTCATATAGAAATTGATTTCTATTACTGACCTAGGAATGACAGCCAAGATGACAATGTGCTGAGCATTGTGTTATTGCAGCTCCTGGAGATTTGTTGAAATTTTCAGTCCTTCATTCCTCTTACCTGCCAGAGCTATCTTCCAGTGCTCAACTCTTGTTATGGAGCTGGTTAAGTTCCTGTGAACATGCTGCTAAATGAAAGGAGGCTCACAGAGGAAAGATGTGGCACCAAAGAGTCAGACAGGGTTCCCTAGTATGACAACAGAGCGAAGAAAAATTTCTTCAGATGTTAGTTCAGACCATCCCCAAGAAAGACCTTCAACCTTCAAATATCGAGTCTGGAGATTCCAGTGGACTTTCAGTATATACTTTGCTGTCACTTCTGTAGGGAAGGCAGGAATACCCAATTTACCATGAGTTTATTGGAGGGAAATAGCCACTGTGTCCTGGCACAACACAGACAACTATTGATTTTTCCCACAATCAGAAAGATAGGCCTCAGAGACAAACTGAGATTGAAGAATATGAGCTTACAAAAGTGGAGGTGAAGTAACAAGCATTCTTTTAAAGAAAGCATGGTCTTGCAGAATAGTAATAATAACAACTGAGCTCTGGGTAACAGCTTAAAGAAAACAGTGATTTGAACTAAGGTTGTATTTTGCTGAATCCCATTCAGCCGAGGAGGACTGGTGAGAGAATTTCAGTATTTCTATTTCAGTTGAACAGCCATGGGAGTTGTCTGTCCCCTTTCACAGTGCAGTAATTGGCTCAAATGCTGCTGCCAGCTAAGCAGCTGCTGTTGACTGAGTGGGAATCTATATTGCGCTCACAAGATTAAAGTGTGGGTCAAGGTCAAAACAGTCACCATTATGGCTGTACTGGGGACTGGTTAAAAGTATTAAGAGGGTGGAAAGAAAAAAGCGCTGATTGACCATGAACCCCATTTTCTATGGTCCATGTTTAATAGAAAACCTAAAATAACATCCTTGAGGGTCTTGCTCGCAGAAGCAGAGAGCCACAGCCCCATGTGAAGGCAGTAAGACCTGTAGTTGCTCAGGACTTCTGTAGACCAGTCTTTGTGTCTCACAAAAAGGGGTGTTATACAATGAATATACTGGTTTTGAAGAGGTGGTCTAGATTCTTTTATTCTAATAATGGCTGAAAAGTTCTTCAGCAATAAACCACTGCTCTAGCATATTGAAAAGAATGGGGCCAATCCTGAGTTCTTGATAGGAAGTCACGAAATCTTCTTTATACCTAACTGCAATGTTTTCAAAAGGGCATAAATTTCTAACTGCTACTGATGCTCGGTTTACATCCTCTGTATATGCCCCCCATCCATAGTTAGAAGACCATTTCATTCCCATGTATTTCTGTTACTGAGTTTTCATCTTTCTTAGGGTTTTTCACTTCAGGAAATATTCCTCAAGAAGTTTTGCAGTTGTCTAGAATTTACGCTACAAAAACGATCCTGTCCTCAGGGAGCACTCACACCTCCTAAGGTATGACTGGCAGAAACATGTTTTCCAATTGAGTTCTGCCAGCGGTATTTGTGTATGACAAATAGGACCTCAAAAGAGAAGAGATTCAGGCAAGACAGTGTGATAAATTCTTCTGCAGAAACGTAAATGATTTATTATATTATTATGAATTATTAATAATGTTTCATCAAATGGACTTGAAAAGCTTCAGCACATTATTGTGAACATTGCACCATTTTGAGTGACTCCAGGTATGATTAAAGGAAGAAGCAAGGTAGAAAACATCTGGCTGTAGGGACTAAAAGTCTCTGAGGGTCACAGAGGGAAGAGCTTTGATCAGTGTCATCAGATGAGCAAAAAAAATCCATCAGTAATTTTTTGCACGCAAGAAGTGTTGCAAAAGTACAAATGCTAGAAAATAAACGTTTTCATCAGAAGAAACGTTATGAGTTATAATGCGAGATATAAGAAATATTTCACAGTGAAGTCGGTCGCTGTAAACTAAGAACAGGCTTGCAACCCTTTGCTCAAGTGGTTTGTCCGAATCACTGCAGTGGCTCAAATTCAAAACATATGCCCTTGTCCCATTCAAAACCTCAGTGGGAATCTCCCACTTTGAAACTATTGGAGTTCACATCACATACTGCATAAAATCCTAGCTATTTCTTGGAGTTTTTATCTCTGCCTTTGAGGCAAAGGCCAAAACTCTCTGAAAGGAGTTACCCCAGTTGTGGGCAAGCAGAGCAGGGGTTTCTGGCTGCCTGGGAGGGGTAAACTTGGCCCTTCCGTAGGGTGGCTGTTACTTCCCACTCTCTGTCTAGAGTTTGTAAGAAGCCTTACTTCGTTGCTTTGTGTAAGGGCAGCATTAGACTGTCTTCAGTTTTTATGTGTGTTGGAAATGTGGTAAAAAATTTAGTCATTTTCACGATATGGTTTGGACATCAACTTGGGGAGAAGTTTCCCCAGTGACTTACATTTTCTGGAGTGTCCTTGGCATCATCAGGCCACACAGAGTATCTTCCACATGTATGTTGGAGTACATACGTTTGTGTACACACAGAGCTCAGCTACTCCTAGATAATATTTCCCAAACTTCTGAACTGAAAAAAATTGCTTATTTTGTGACTTCCCTACCAACCTCACCTCGTGTTGATAACATCTTCTCTCCCTGCATGCCTAAACCTCTGTGTCATTTTCTTCTAACCTTTCTCAAGGCTAGTGCTCTGATATAATTCATCTTTTCCTTTTTTTCATGCCTTGAATAAACAGTTAATATTTTCAAAGACACATGGGGCAGCCTATTGTGAAGATAAACATTTCAAGGTCTTTGGGGGACTGGAGAGCACTTCTGCATCACAGATAACAGTTTGGTTTCCTTAGAGAAGGTTTTCCCAAGTCTAAAGTAGTTTTTCTTCTCCAATGAAAGCTGAGATTCTTGAGGACAGCTTAAAAGCTTTTCCTTCCCCTCTCACGCTAGTTCTTTGTGTTTTCTTCCTAAGGCAAGAGCCTCCTGCTTTCTAAAAGGGATCGATATAATTAATGTATTAGATATGTATCTTGACTGAAGCATGGATCCAATATTCTGCTTGATTCTTTGATGACCTCCTGATGGTGAGGTGTAGTGTAAAATGATGGTTTTTCAATTAAAACTTATGGCACTTGTTTTCTCTTTCTATGTCTCTATGGTCAACTGAGGTGCTGAGCCTGGATTCCCGGTGGTAGAAGAATAATATGGGGTATAAAAATTCTGGAGTTTTCTGCCATGAACTTCAAAATATAGTTTTATGCTTTGAACTATTTTTTCTATAATTTTTAGCTTTCAGAGCAGAAGATGATGCAAGACCCAGCTCCTTTCATGAGCTACAGAATAGGGAAAGGCACTACAGGAATTGATATTTGTTGAGGAAGCATGGCGGTGTGAGTTATTAGCTCATGTACCCTGGGGAATTTTTGTGTGTTGACAAGATGCATTGGCTTAGATGCTTTATGTGTAAAAGCTCTAAAGCCTTGGGTGAAACAGGTATTTTTAATGCATATTCTAAATAAATAAATAAAAAGGAAAATATAATGAAGGAAAGTGGCAGATGTTTACAAACAAAGAGCATATAATTCTGCTTGTCAGTTTGCAGAGACTTTGGAAGAAACAAACATATGTCCTTGTTTAATTATTTGCGTCTGGGCAATAGTGTTAGGGGGTCATGCTTTGTGTTTTGACCTCTTAGGGAGCAAAAGCTTTTCAGCTAAAGGATCATGTATTTCCCTCTCTTCTGATAAAATGAACAGTTCTTTTTCTATAGCTTGGAACAAATATTTGGAAGTTGTCTGTCACAGCCTATACAAATGTGTGCCTGATTTAGCTGACAGTCAGTCAACCTGAGGTTTAAAAAACGAGAAGGTCTTGAGGGGAGGAACCCCGTGTTCATGCTCCAAAGCTACTACCTAGTGAAATTTCTTTTTATGTGAAAGGTCACTAACCTTATCCACATTTTAAAAACAGATGGTAGAGTCAAAGATAACTGTTACGTGGACACAAATGTATTGTTCTTCAGCAAAACATTTAAACCCATTACTTAATAAAACACAAACTTTTTGGTATTCCCAGCAAACACAGAATTGCCTCAATAAGATTTTGCACAATGTGAACTCTGTAGGAGGAAAAAGGGTAATAGAAACAATAAAAAGTTTCTCACTGCAGAAGGCTTTGTGGGTGGATATGTTAGGCTAGGTTATGCTATTAATGGATCAGGATAAAAAAAAAAAAAGCAATAACTCTATCTGAAGTAGTATACCTTGAAAGAAATAATTTAAAATTAGAATTTATGATAAAAATTTTCTTTTTTTAATGTTCAGGTACTAGTCATCAGTGATACCTACTTTCAGTGTTACTTTTGTTCATACTTTTGCATTTATATAATCCATTATTTAACACGAGAGAATGTTGTTCCATCACTTAGGAATATTTTTTTGAAGCAAAGGAATAAATCCACAAGCCAAAAGATAGTGTTCTTAAAAATATCACCCCAAAATATCTGAAAGCCCAAGGAATGTGGACATTATAGCTCAGCTGTAGACCAAACCCAATTTCAAATAATCTAGATGGATTAGAAAATAATCTTTTTGTTGTGGACTGCTGATATTTACATACATTCAAACAAAGTGAATTTGTTTTTTTTTTTACCTCTTTATTTAAGTCCAGTTTTATGTATTTTAAAACTGTAGATAGATTTCAAACTGAGACTGTTTTGGAACAATATGTTGAAATGTTCCTTTCAATTATAACTACAAAACATTGTAACTTCCTAAAGTTGAAATTCCATTTAATATTTTCTAAAATCCCTTTCTCTTTTTTTCAAACTATTTCATGAATTGCAAGCAAATACGTGATCAGTTTCATTTCTTCAGAGTCATACTTCCATTTTTTCCAGACCTGTGGGTTTTGATGAACTTTCTGTCTGAAACAGTTTTGCCCAGCTCTACTTCCTAGTGAAGATTTATTGAAGATGGTGATGATTTTATTGTGGATCAAAATGAGAGTTGACTCAGGTTCCAGTGCTGTAACCATTGCAAAACAGTTTTCTAAAGTGTCTAGAGAGTTTGGTTCCCACTAAACTAAGTTATTTTAGATGTACAGGCCAAGAGAAATAAAGGATATTTCTAACATCAAATCAGAACTACTTCCTTAGGTATTAAGTGCTTTTTGGTATATTTTAGGTAACCAGCTTAGGAAAAGTCAGGGAAGAAAAAATACACATTAATCTATCAGTTTTCTGCAGTGTTAGGTTTTTTGTTGAAACATCATACCAATGTATTTGAATGTCAAACTAGAGCTCAGCTATTAAAATTGTTTTTAGCTTTTATATTTCATTAGTCTTATTAGGCTGTTATTATTATGCCTATAATGGCTTCTCAGCTGAATTTTAGTGCAAATTAAAAACAAGATGCAATCTACCAATGTTCTTTTCAGTACTCTTAAAAAATGCATTTGTGGGCTGTATGATATTGATTGTTTAACACAACGCTGTCTTTACACGGGCAGTTTCTTCTCCTGGGTTTGATTATCATCATTGCATAATAAATGTAATCTGCTGTTAATATAAGTTTATGCACTGGGCCTGATTCTATACTCCTACAAGTTTATAGCTTTTATAAAACTAAGAGTTTTATTATTATTTTATAATTTTATAAATTATTTAACTATGTTTTACACTTTCTGCTTGTTTTGGGAAGAGAAATAATACATAAAAACTCAGATAACTCTAAAATAGTAAAGACATTTATACACTTTTGAGTACTGCTGTTTCTTAAAATCTCTTTTTCATTTAAACATTATGAGACACTACACCCACTGGGGACAGAGGTTAAAAGAAAGCTGATGTTGTGCATGAAGAATACTACATAATTTAATATAGACCCATTTCAGCTGGTACATGTTTATGGTCAAATTAGCCAAATTGTTCTTTCAATATGTGTTGAATTGAAAGCCTGGACCATACTCAAATCCTGATCAGAAATGAGTTCTTGAAACAGGGTAAGATCAAAATGTGTTGCAGGTGACAATTTCTTCTACTGATGCCATGACAAAAATCTTGACTGTAAATTTATTTAAAAGTTAAGATTCTTGTCTCTGGGTGTGTTCTTCCATTAATTTCTATGTAAGTATTAATAATAATATCCTAAAAGTAGAAAGCTCCCATCTTCCATACCAGAAGAATTATGCCAATGAAGTTACCTGTTCAACTCTTAGTGAGGATCCACCATATTTTCTGTAAGCCCTTGTATGTACTTTTTACAAATTCTTCATTGTGATCTCCTTTTTCTATTCCTTGAAAACCTCTAGATTTCTGATAGAGTATTTTTATAAAGGTGAGTTTTATAAAGGTGAGGGAACTCAGATGTGGAGCATTGATTTCAGCTGCACCTCCCTGCCAAAAGCAGTGAGTGCTTGGTCTGACTCTTCCACCCACTCTGTCTTAAAAAGCCCCAGACATCTGTGTGAAACTTGTGCACCCCCGTGTCAGACCAGCGAATGCCATCCGGATGGAAGGCACTAAGGCTTTCTCTGAGTAATGAGGTCGTGCCTGGGGAGTGAAATGTGGCAAAAGCATGCCACTTCATAATTTACTTATTTGCTGTTTTCTAGACTCATGGAAACGGGGAAAAAAAAAAAAGTGTAAGAAATATGGAAGATATCTACTGAAATCCATAGAACTTTTCTGTGTAACTTAACTGTTCATAGTAACTGTTCTCTGTGTAGGCTCTTAGTACCCACCGTTATCATAGTAAAATAGCTTGAGCTGCACTAAGATCCCCGTGATCTGTGGATATTAGAGGCTGTATTTGTGAGTTAGATGGTGAAGTTGCATTTCGAGCCTGTACGATGAGTCTGTGAGACTGGAAGTTCTGTATATCCTGTTATATAAATGCCTGCATGGTTTGATGGTGTTTTTAACAAAAAAAAAAAAGGGCATACCTGTGTTTGCTGAGATTGCCTAAATTAGAAGAAAAATACTATGGAAATAGCATTGCAGCTAGGGCAAAGGAAGTAAGTACTATTTCTAGGAATAAGGTGACAGATAAGTAATGTTATTACAATATCCAGATGAATAGTAGAAGCAGATGAACTGAGTAATAAATTTGTTGAAGATCTGTGCTATTTCCTCAACAATATTCATCCCCTGGGAGACATCAGCAGATGCCAGGCTGGCCTGCAATCCTCTAGTTCCTCCAGAGGCAATAGACCAAGAAGTCAAGAGAAGTATCAGTTTGTTCCAGAGCCCATCTGCTATTTCAGAGCTCGCTGCTCTGGATGGATGGATACATCCTTCCAAAGCAGTGGAGAGACAGGAAACACCAAGCAGCAGCCTGCAAATCTTCCCATGCTTTTTATATACTGTGCGCTGGAGAGAGAAAGATTTCTTGCAGCCCTTCCCCTTGCTGTAAACCAGAGAAGACCAACTTCTCTTTCATCCTTATGTGGTCATAAAACATTTCACAGGATCACACCCCACAGAGAGATTAAAAGCAATTCGGTCAGTCTAAATCAAGAAAAACAAGTGAAGTGGAAATGTTGCATTTGAGCAAAGGTGTGGACCCTACCAGACGAAGCCTTGCAGTGGAGGACCAGTGAAGGGTCTCCATGCCTGGAAGATGATGTTATTTTTGCATTGTTTTTTGCTAATGGAACTGAGAAGGTGCCAGACCTAGGGACTTGTTGGATGCATAATTAAAAGATAATATTGTTCATAATGGAATAATAAAATTAAACAGATTTTTTAACTACTTTAGGACCAACTTAGTACTTGATACCCCACAGAGATGCATCTGAAATATTGCTAACTGAGCTTGCTACACAGAACAAATGCAACCTACATGTATGATAAGAAGACCCAGAACCACCTCAGATGTCGTTATTTTCTACCAAGAGGGAAAGGGGCTCTTCTGCTGCCAGCAATTTGACTCAAATGCCTATTTTAACCTAGTGGCTAGATTTCTGCACTGGGTTATGGCTTTGCTAGCTCTGCAGCAATTATCAGAATGGAACAAATCACAGGAATTTAAGGAAAACATGAATAATTTCATGTGTTGTTCTGCTTGTTTTCCTGCCCTCTCAACCTACCCACAGTGCAGTTCTGTAAACAAGGCAACATCCATTTAAGAGTAAAAATAGGATTAAACATTGCTATCTGGGCTTGGTGGGTCTCTGAGAAGAGCCTGTTGCTGTCCCTGTGTCTGGTGGGGGCAGTGTGCGGAGAAGGATGTGTGGTCTCACAAGAGAGGGCTGGGCATAGTCACTCTTGGCATCCCCACGGCAGGTCTTGGAGCAGCCTTCCCGCAGAGCTCTGTGCCCACTCCAGAGGGGTGGCTGCTTGCATTGCGTGCCTTCCCCTACAGCATTTTTGGCCTCTAGCCCACCAAAAGCCCACCAGGCTTTTGCTGACATTTTCAGTAGGACTTACCTTGTTGTCCCTGTGTGGCACATGGCTGTGGAGCAGCAAGCCCTCCTTGGAGCACGGGAGAATTAATAGCAGTTTGCTTCAGAGGCTTTCTTCCTGCTCTATCCCTGCACTTGGCAGACTAAAGGCCATTTTCCCCAGCCTCATTATATGCGTATCTTGCTTTCAGCTTTGTGGTACAGTATCTGTGGCTTGCCTGCTCTGCTTCCCCTCTTCTTTACTTTCCCTCGTGCAAATCCCCCAGTCTTCAAGTCTGTTTTGGATCTTTTATGGCCACTGAGACCCATGGCATTTCATTTCATAAAAAAGGGGATTTTCTTTTCCTGTGTATTGTAATGTTTCATGGACCAATCCTACTTTTTTTTTAAAAAAAAGTTAGTGAAATGTTTTCCTTTTACCTCTGTGGGAAAAGGCTAACCCACTCACTGATTATGTCTTAGAAAATGATATAATCTGGGCATGGTACCATGATGTCTCAGTAAATTCTTCCTCTTGTGCTGTCTAATCTGAACACCATGTGCTATATATGTGAATGCTCCTTAGGGTATAATCCTTGCTGTCTGTAGTTCTGGATGTAGCTGGTACCTGGCATAATTTTCAAAAATTCTCATTAGCTTGCTGTAGATAGAAGGCTTAATAGATCACAAATGACAAATACGTTTTTAAAATACGCTGTGTGAAATCCCTAACTGTGAATTGTGTGTGAGAGAAAGAGATTACTAGTTACTGCAGTACGTAATGCCGCTTTGCTTTAGTGTTTCTGGGATGTTTTAAGATAGAAACGCTTTTTAGTGGTTCTGTGGGTCAGTTGGCGTGGTGGCAGCAGCAGCAGCGACGACGACAACTGAGGTGAGTCCAGGGGTGAGTGTCAGATCGGGCTGTACAGGGGGTTCCTGAGCTCAGGGACATCCCTGCAGCAGCCCCGAGCCCCGTCAGCACCCGGAAGCCCTCGCCAGACAATCAGGCGAGGAGGGGGCGTTGCCAAGAGCAACGGCAGGAGATTTAAACGCGGAAAGATCAAAACAAACAGTCAGTCGGCGGCAACGGCGACTGAGGGACCGCAAGCGACGCATTTATCGCAGACAGGGCGAGCAGGCAGGGCGCAGCCACCCTCACGACTCCTGGGGTGAGCACACTTGGTGGCTTCGCCTGCCAGTTTGGAACAGACCCAGTGATGGTCTCCACAAGGTTGAAAGCCATGGCTAGCAGCATTGTGGGGACCCAGACGGAGCACCCTAAACAGCATACAGCTGTCCAGGTCTCCGGCTGCAGGGAGTGCTTGAACCTGGCATTAGTATTAAGAGACAGCAGAGATGACACCTGTGTGCAGTGTGAACAGGTAGATGGTCTGCTCAGCCTGGTGGCAGATCTTAAAGAAGAAGTAGAGAGGCTGAGGAGTATCAGGGAGTATGAAAGAGAAATTGACTGGTGGAGTCACACCCTTCCATCCCTGAGAGAAATGCAGCAGATGGAAACTCATCAAGAGTCAGAGGAGCCCCAATCCTCTTGCCATCAGGAGGGAGGGGACTCAAAGGATGAGGGGGAATGGAAATAAGTCCCTGTTCGTGGGGATAGGAAATTCCCCCCCCAGGCCCCCTCACCTTCCCAAGTGCCCTTACAGAATAGGTATGAGGCTCTGGAACTTGAGGGTCAGGCAGATGATAGTGGAGGAGAAGGTCCATCTGGGGGCTTGCCTAGAATAAGTCAGTCAACCAGACGGATCAGAACTACGGGTGTTAAAAAAGAAAGAAGGGTGATTGTAGTGGGGGACTCTATTCTGAGGGGAACTGAGGGCCCTATATGCCAACCAGACCCATCTCACAGGGAGGTCTGCTGCCTCCCTGGGGCCCAGGTAAGGGATATTACCAGGAGGCTCCCTAGATTAATTCAACCATCTGATTATTACCCATTGCTGGTTGTCCAGGTTGGCAGTGATGAGGTTGATGAGAGAAGCCCAAGGGCAATCAAGGACTTCAAAGCACTGGGGCAACTGGTTGAAGGGTCAGGAGCACAGGTAGTGTTTTCCTCGATTTCTCTTGTAGCAGGCAAGAATGGCGAAAGGAACCGGAGAACCCACCTGATCAACATGTGGCTTAAAAACAGATGCCATCAGTGGAATTTTGGCTTTTTCCATCATAGGGTGGTTTATATGGCACCAGGCCTGCTTGAAACAGATGGGGTTCACCTGTCTAATAGGGGCAAAAGGATTCTAGCCTGTAAGTTGGCAGGGCTGATTGAGAGGGCTTTAAACTAGGCTTGGGGAGGGAGGTAAAACCTGGCTTGCTGCAAATGAGCCTAGGGGTGGAATGCCAGAGTTGGGGGAGAAACCGATAGCCCAGCTGAAGTTCATCTACACCAACGCACGCAGCATGGGTAACAAACAGGAGGAGCTGGAGGTCATTGTGCAGCAGGAAAGATATGATGTAGTCGCCATCGCAGAAATGTGGTGGGATGACTTGCATGACTGGAGTGCTGTAATGGATGGCTACAAGATTTTCAGAAGGGACAGGAGAGGAAAGAGAGGCGGTGGGGTGGCTCTTTAGGGAGCGTTTCAATTGTATAGAGCTTAAGGATAGTGATGATAAGGTTGAGTGCCTATGGGTAAGAATCAGGGGGAAGGCCAGCAAGGCAGATATCCTGGTGGGAGTCTGTTATAGACCACCCAACCAGGATGAAGAGGCAGATGAGCTATTCTACAAGCAGCGGGCTGATGTTTCTAGTAGGAGACTTTAATTTGCCAGATGTCTGCTGGAAACTCAACTCAACAGAAAGGAGGCAGTCTAGGAAGATCTTGGAGTGTGTGGAAGATAACTTCCTAACACAACTGGTTAGTGAGCCCACCAGGGAAGGTACCCCGCTAGAACTGCTGTTTAGAAACAGAGAAGATCTGGTGGGAGATGTGGTGGTTGGAGGCCGTCTTGGGCACAGCAACCATGAAATGATAAGAGTTTTTGATTCTTGGGGAAAGAAGGAAGGGGGTCAACAAAACCTCTACCCTGGACTTCCAAAGGGCAGACTTTGACCTATTTAGGACCCTGGTTCAGAGAGTCCCATGGGAAATAGTCGTTGATAACAAAGGGGTCCAGGAAAGCTGGACATACTTTAAGGAAGTAATCTTAAAGGCGCAGGAGCAGGCCATCCCCATGAGCCAAAAGACGAGCTGTGGGGGAAGAAGTCTGGCTTGGTTGAATAGGGAGCTTTCGCAGGAACTTAGGGAAAAAAAGGTTTATGATCTTTGGAAAAAAGGGCAGGCAACTCAGGAAGAGTACAAGGATGTTGTTAGGTAATGTAGAAGGAAAATTAGAAAGGGGAAAGCTCAACTAGGACTCAATCTAGCCACTGCAGTAAAAGATAATAAAAAGTGTTTTTATAAATACATAAACAAAAGGAGATCAAGGGAATATCTCCATTCCTTATTGGATGCAGGGGGGGAACATTGTGACCAGGGATGAGGAAAAGGCTGAGGTGCTTAATACCTTTTTTGCCTCAGTCTTTCACAGTAAGACCGGTTATCCTCAGGGCAACTGCCCCCCTGAGCCAGTAGACAGGGACGGGGAGAGGAATAGACCCCCTGTAATTCAGGAGGAAGTAGTTAGCGACTTGCTGTGCCACTTGGACGCTCACAAGTCTATGGGACTGGACAGTATCCACCCAAGGGTACTGAGGGAGCTGGCAGAAGAGCTTGCTAAGCTCTTATTACCAGTCCTGGCTAACCTGGGAGGTCCCAGATGACTGGCGGCTGGCCAGTGTAAATCCCATCCACAAGAAGGGCTGGAAGGAGGATCCCGGGAACTACAGGCCTGTCAGCCTGACCTCGGTGCTGGGGAAGGTCACGGAACAGATCATCTTGAATGCGATTACAAATCACCTGGAGGACAACCAGGGGATCAGGCCCAGTCAGCATGGGTTTAGGAAAGGTAGGTCCTGCCTGACCAACCTGATCTCTTTTTATGACCAGGTGACCCACCTAGTGGATGAGGGGAAGGCTGTGGATGTAGTATACTTGGACTTCAGCAAAGCCTTTGATACTGTCTCCAACAACATTTTCCTGGGTAAGCTGGCAACCCACGGCTTGGACAGGTACACTCTTCACCGGGTTAAGAACTGGCTGGATGGCCGGGCCCAGAGAGTGGTGGTGAACGGTACTGCATCCAGTTGGCGCCTGGTCACTAGTGGTGTCCCCCAGAGCTCAGTACTGGGCCCAGTCCTGTTTAATATCTTTACTGATGATCTGGATGAGGGTATCGAGTGCACCCTCAGTAAATTCGCAGATGACACTAAGTTGGGTGGGAGTGTTGATCTGCCTGAGGGTAGGAAGGCTCTGCAGAAGGATCTGGACAGGTTAGATAGATGGGCCGAGACCAATGGCATGAAGTTCAACAAGGCCAAGTGCCGGGTCCTACGCTTTGGCCATAACAACCCCATACAGTGCTACAGGCTGGAGGAAGAGTAGTTGGAAAGTGGCCCAGTGGAAAAGGACCTGGGGGTATTGGTGGACAACCAGCTGAACATGAGCCAGCAGTGTGCCCAAGTGGCCAAGAAGGCCAACAGCATCCTAGCTTGTATTAGGGATAGCGTGGCCAGCAGAACTAGGGAAATAATTGTCCCCCCGTACTTGGCACTGGTGAGGCTGCATCTCGAGTACTGTGTCCAGTTCTGGGCCCCTCACTTCAAGAAAGACATTGAGGTGCTGGAGTGAGTCCAGAGGAAGGCAACAAAGCTGGTGAAGGGTCTGGAGGGTATGTCCTATGAGGAGCGGCTGGGGGAGCTGGGGTTGTTTAGCCTGGAGAAAAGGAGGCTGAGGGGGGACCTTATCACTCTGTACGAAGGAGGTTGTATTGGGGTGGGAGTTGGCCTCTTCTCCTAGGCAACTAGCAACAGGACTAGAGGACACAGCCTCAAGCTGCACCACAGGAGATTCAGGTTAGACATTAGGAAAAATTTCTTCACAGAAAGGGTTATTAGGCATTGGAATGGGCTACCCAGGGAGGTGGTGGAGTCACCATCCCTGGAGGTGTTTAAGAGAAGACTAGATGTGGCACTTAATGCCATGGTCTGTTTGACACAGTGGTGTTACGTCAAAGGTTGGACTTGATGATCCCAGAGGTCTCTTCCAACCTAGTTGATTCTGTGATTCTGTGGACCAAACTATTCAGAGTGTATGAGAAAAAAACCTTGAAAATGCAAAGTTGGGATCCAGTCCTCCCCCCCGCCTTTACTCTAACTTGCTCCAGTCCTTCCCTAAAGGTAGTCATTCCTGAACTGATGTGTTCATTTTATTTCTTAGCTCTAATAGACTTTCCCACTCTCATAACTGTTTTTCTCAAGACAGTTTCCCCCAGCAGAGAGCCACTTTGTTCCACCTCCCTCTGAGAAGCTCCTTTGCTTCTGCTAGAAATGTCTCCAGGCAGAATTTCCCCATCCGCTTGTTCCTCCCGTAAAGGGTCGCTGGAAGTTGTTGAGGTGCCAGAGAGCAGTTGTGAGCCCAGGCTGGACAGCAGAGCTATAGGCAGCATTTTCCAGTGAGAGCAGACTGACCGTAACTGGGGATTATTCAGTTCTATCTCGCAAGAGAAACAGGTGTTTTTTTACAGCTCAGTTACACTGTAATACAATGATTACTGAGAATAACTATCCTCCCATTGTATTGGAAATAAGTCACGCACAGATCTGCTTATCATCAACTAACTGGCAATAAAGACAGGGGAAACAGATGGAGCAGCGTTTTATGAAGTTTTGAAAGTACGGAGATACAATTTGAAGAGGAGTGTTTGTCTGTAACACAGGATGCAAACTCTCCAGCACCATAAACGTTCATTTTTACTTTATAACTTGACCAGGGTGCCCGTTGATTCCTGGCAAACCAGCTATCTAATGAGAGGTGGGAAGTGACGGATCCTGTTATAACCGGGGCAGAAATGCACCGTACCAAGGCATTGTGAAGGGGTAAAGCTTTCAGGGCATTGCAAGAAATCCTGTGGCTGCCCTACTGCTGTGAGGGGTCCAATCCTGTTCCCCAGTGCTAGTGGAGAGGGCAGCGCCACTTGCCGTCTTTCTCTTTCTTCTTCTGGTGTGTCTGAAAGAGGAATATTGGGACAGTCACATTCGAAGGACTTGCTGCAGAGAAGGTGATGCTCACATCTCTGCCATGGACCTTAGATAAACTGCAACATTTTTCTTTCACTATGTGTAAATTGGGAGTTGTGATACCTGCTTCCTTTTTACAATACACTGTGATGTCTAGTTAGAATATATGTAGAATTGCCGTTCTTCCTTACCCCAAATGAACCAGGTTATAAAGGTAGAAATATTTGGAAGAAGACCATGGATGGACTTTTTTGACCCTACAGTTCACTTTCTCTATTCTGGTTTTGTAAAACAATGCGTACAGCTTTTAGTGTCCTTTGATTCTACCTGAAAGCAATCAGTTTGGTCATGGATCCTGTTACAGATCTGGGACCAGTAGATATATCGGCAACATTTAGGGCTCTAAGGACACTCAGATGCTGTTTGTATTTTTTTATGTTTTCATTTTCCCATAAAGAACCTTTTGGGATTGTTTCAGTGTAGCCCTTCTCCTCTATTCTCTTACAATTTGAAACAGACTTTTTTTTATCTTGTATTTTGAAAACTATGCTAGAACTGCTTGAGGGGGAAGAAGGTTTTTAACAGTGCCATGTTAAATCTGATTTTCTATTAAATAAGATATATACAGGGCATATTGAATGTTAACAATGTTTAACATTGATTCTTCATCGGTTTTGGGTTTATCTATTAAGGTAGCGTGTGTTGTGTAACAGCCTTGTCAATAATCGAAGTAAATCAAGTTTAAGTAGTAGAAGAAGCACTTGCAGATTTAGTTTGGTTTTAGATTGTTTGTCTAAGTTGGTGAGTACTCTCCACATTTTCAGTCCCAGGAAGAATGATATATTGTAAGCTTTAAAGGACTCGTCAACTCAAGGTTAGGTAAGAGACTGTTTATCATGTTTTATCAGGATCAGAAAGAGTATCCAGAGGATGGGGAAACTGAGCATGTTACATGGTTCCAGCATAAAAAGGTGAGGAAAACACTAGTCAGTCATGATTTAGGAGTGACTGAATTGATATGAAATAAATTTTCCACCTGTTGCAACTAGCATAGCTTCTAAATCCTGGGATCAACCATATTTAACTGTAATGATCCTGGCTGATAGCCAGCAATAATTAACTGTTCCTAACATGTGAAAGTGGCTTTTGAGAGCATCGTGGCAGAAAGGTCAGATCACAGCTTGCTTTCCTCCCACGGAGAAGTCCTCCTGCTCCGCAGCCCAACTCTGAGCCCCTTCCCTCCAGCACGCCAACCCCAGCGCCGGGCAGAAACACGGGCTCTTGTCTTGTTACAGGAGGTAGCCCTGGTTGACACAAGGGCTTTAATGTCATCTCTCTTGAATGTGTACTCAGTGAGGGAAAAACTAATGTTTTTTTTCGGTGTCAATACGTCACTGGAAGGCGTGTTAAAGACATATTACTATCTCAGCAAAAAATAAACCAGAAAGTTTAAAGTCTGTTAGGTTTATATTTAATTTTTGTTATTAAGCAATGGAAGAAGGAGCTATCTAAAAAAGAGAAAAAAAGAATTATTCAAACCTTTCTGCCCTTGGCCTCTGAAAAAATTTCCTTATCTTTTCGTTAAGTATATCCATCAGCAATGCTTTGCTTTGCCATATTAAAAATGTAAAGTACCTGCTCATTCATTAACACTTGGAAATATTCTTTATGTGAATCATAACTCAGAGCATTGTAGGAAATAAATTGGAAATAAATTCTTACATCTCCTAGATTTTAATTTTATGATATTGTGCTCTTAGGAATTTGGGTAAGAACTTGGGGTCATCTCTCACATTTTCTAGATGGATCTTTTTATAGGGCGGAGGTTACTCAGTTCTCCTGTGCGGTTTTTGAAACCTCAGGCTAACAGCCCCTGTACTGTGCAGGACCACAGGAAACCAAACAGGGACTTTGTAGTGGTAATTTGTAGTATCTATGAAATTGAAGTCTGATTCACCATTTACTGATGTCAAGGATTCTCATCAGTTTCAATAGACCAGGGTTGGCATTTCTCTGACCAAGAGTGAATTTTCAGGTTTTTTTTCTTTTTCTTTTATTATTCCATTAAGCATAGGGCATGATGTTTGAGAGGTTAAAAAAAGGCGTCCTGTGAGTTTTGGTCTTTAGGAAAGCAATGAATCGTCTGTCATAATGAATTCAGTAAGTGCTTGGAAACTTGTCCATGCCTCTAGCTCTCACATGGTATTTCCTTAAAATATTCATATCTGTGAGGTACCTTACGATAGGCCAACAACTCTCAGAGCAGCTGAGAGTTTCACCTGCTCCTTAGTCTCAAGAGGGCTTAATAGTCCTTTCCTCAGTGAAACCCATGGCTGCTCAGATGCATTACAGCAATGAAATCAGCCTTATTTTATATGGCTGATACAGAGCTGAAAAGATGTAGTTGATGCAAATGAAAATAGGCTCTTCCCATTCTTATCTTGGGAAATGACTCCTTTTCCAGTGGGCAACTAGTGTTTAGTGAATAAGAAAGAATGTGATGAGCAGGAAGAAGCAATCTTTTCTTTCATCTTGATCCCCTTTGGAAAGTGAAAAAGCTACTGAGGTGATTTGTTGCTCTGGATCCACTCCAAGTTTTTCAGAATGATTTAAAGCAGTAAACAAAATATGGGTTGACTGTAAATACACTATGACTATAATCATGAGACAGAACCTTCCTTAGATGTAAGCAAGCTTTGTCTCCTCATATGCCTTAGCTATCATCTGCTTCAAGATAGCAAACAAACAAATGCCTTGTAAAGCCTTTAATAAGATCATAAACCTGTACTGAAAGTGCAGGATCTACTGGGCCACTGGAGAAACAATAATAAGAAAATAAAAAACTCCAATGAGGTGTCTTCAGCAAGGATTGTAATCCTTACCTGTGCGTTCAGCTTTGGGCATGCAAATAGTTTCACTGAGGCGTAAGCCCCTTGTGTGCCTGTGTGTGCCAGTCAGCGCCTCGCTGGTTCAGGGCTTGGATGATCGAGGTGTTCACCATATAGGCTTGTGAGAAAAATTTAACTACTTCCTAGCATCCTCCGGGATGAGCAGTGTGGGCAGTGTACTGGCTTTTTCAAGGCCTGAAATGTCTCTATCCCCAGCAGCCTCTGGAAAGGGCAGAATCAGCGGGTGTCCCCAGGCAGGAGCAAGCCTCTCCCTCTCCATGTGGAGGGGAGAGACGTATAAACTGCAGTGCTCCCATGTGTGATGGAAGGAACTGGCAAGCAACACACAAACTCCGAGACTGGGCTGAATATTTCTATTTTTCCAAACTTTTATTAAAAAAACTCATTGAAGTCCATAGTGAGACTCTCACAGACTTCAGCAGGTCTTGGATTAGGCCTTTACTTTCCTTCCTTCTTTACTTTTTTTTTAATCCTGTAATATATATTCCAAAGAGGTTCAACCAAAACACCAAAGTTTAATAGCAACTTTTTGTTTCATATGGGCATTTCTACCTAGAGCTCGGTAAAACTGATGACTATTTACAGCAAGAAACAAAAAGAAAGGGACTTTCTGACTTTCCTATGTGTTGGTGCTTTTAAAAGAAAAGAATATTTTCTGCTTCACAAACATGCTGAATGAAATTCATGTCTCATTTATCACTTAGATAGTAATAACAGTGTCTGCTGCCTGCTGCAGGCTGGATTCTGACATAGGTGGATTGACAGTGTTCGCTCAGTGGAAGCAATAAACAGATCGATAACAAAATGTAGCCTGGGGGGCTGGAGGTGTGACAAGTCAACCATGATTTCAGAGTCTTGCTGGGACCCTTATTAAACTAATTTGTACATCTGAAAACAACTGATGCCTCATTGGGTTAAAGGTAGCTGCAAGTATTGGTGTGAAGAAGACTTGAATCCTATCGGCGCCCCAGAGGAACACAGCTGCTTGAGAGCAGCCGGATGCTCTTTTGGAAGAGCAAGCAGCAGTGAAATCTAAAATGTAATTAACTAAGAAGCCAACGTTTTGTTTGATTTTGTTTCCTTCCCCATAACTGTTTATTTGTCGGTGATGGTCTGGACCGAGCACTTGTCTTACGTGAGGGAGGAAGGAAAATCAGATGTTTACCTGTCCTCTCCTCCTCTCCCCTTACTCCCCACTAAGTGATGCCAACGGACCTCCTGGGTGAAGGAAACAGCTTGCTCCTTCTAGTTACTTTGCTAGAGGAAGTGATAATGAGAGCACGCCTTGCCTTCTCTCCTGCCAAACCCAGGAGCTGTCTGACTGCAAGGCTGTTGGGAGAAAAAGTTCCTTCTCTTCGGGCAGCAACGACTCAGGTCTCCGCTTTTCCCCCCTGTTAGGGCTGCATCTCAGGTACGCCGCTGTGGAGGGGACCACGCTCAGGCCAAGGTTGCTGCCTTTTGCCAAGAGGTGTTCCTAAAGTCACAAGCAGGTCTTGTAAATGTTTTGCTCGTCTTTTAGGCTAGAAAACGATGAGTATCACTTATCTGAAGGCCAGCCAAGGTAACGAACTTCTAGGCTTGAACACCAGGTATGTGTTCTTCTTTTTATCAGACTTGTGTGGGCAGGGATGAGGTCACCAGCAGGAGAAAGCGTGGTGTTTCAGAGGCAGCTCAGGGAGCTGTCGAGGCACCAGCCACAGGCACTCATGTGGGCAGAGCACAGCCATCTCTTGTGCTTTTTGGATCAAAGTGCCTTGTCTTTCTGGAAGCGCTGCTGTAGTGTCTGATGCTCAGCATGCTAAAAGGGAACACTGGCCGCTCTGAAATGTCTCCCTGCAGTGGTTTGATCAGGAAGGGTGATGACCTCACTTTCCCATGCTGCTTTTTGGAACTTTTTTTTTTATTAAAAAAAAGTAACAAGTGACTCTCTAAGGATAGAATTTGCTAATACTACGTATTAGCTCCTTGTTTTGTCTCTAGTTTAGCAGCATTTCAGTAAGGAACGTTATGGGTAAGGTGGAGACTCAGGGGGAGTAAGGTATTCAGTGGATGTCTTTCAGTTAAAGAGCTGATTATGCCTGTTTCTACCCAAGAAAGGGCAACTCAGAAACTGAAACTCTCTGGGCAAGGTGGCTTCCACTGCTTATTATCTTTGGAAGTACAGGGTGATAGACATTGACCAGTCAAAAGGAAAGCCAACACAGTTTCAATAGCAGGGTATGTATCTCTAAAAGCAGACAAGAAGAACATCTCTGGGATATGTGTGTTAGCTGAAAGAAGCCTCTGCACTGTGGGAAACTGTCTCATCTTATGGGATGCCTCCTGCACTCAAGCAATGAGGATCCCATGAGTTCTTGCAAAGCAGCGTGGTTGTTCTCTGCTAGCTGGAACCGCAGTGCCTCAATTATTGGCTTGCCATTTATAAAGTCTCTGACTCAAGATGAGCTAGACTGTGCATAGAAACCTATGGTGCCAGTTAAGGAGTTAGTGACTAAAGGGAAGTGAGAAGGATCTGGCTGCAAATTTTTCACACGTTATTTTATTGTTACTGAATCCACTTCAGAGTGCACGCAGATATTCTGTCACAAAAGGTTACATTTGCAAAAGCACTTAATTCCATAGGGTTTAGATATTGATTTAAATTGGAGTCACACAGCATGCACTTTGAAAATAGAGGTGAAAAATTAGACTAGGAGTAAGACCTCAAAGGAAAATAAATCAAATACAGGGTAGCTTGAAGATGACCCAGAAAAGAGCACAGCTGTTTTCGGTTTAAATGAACAAGTCTTTTTTAAAAGAAAAAAATAAGTAGCCATAAAAAACTTCTATGTTTAAAGTTCAGCAATATGTCACTCTGTGTAAATATATAAATAGCTTATCCACAGCATTTAACTGGGTTGAGATGGAAACTAAAAGGGAGGAAATGGTATGGAGAAACAGAAGCTTCAGACTAGTGGTAAAGTTATCAAATTCATCCTGGATACAGTGAAGAAGCAGCAGAAAACAGCTTACCCCTGCGTTTTAGTGACCATCTAAACAGGTTCGAATTGACACATGTAAGAGGTCCCATTGGTTATTTAGGAACTCGCATGTAATTAGATATAAATAAGAATATATGCAGGTCTGTATCTTCATTTCTGCCTACATAGAAACAGGGTAATTATATACGGTATCCAAAATCATCATTATATCTTACTGATAATCAGATCCTTAATTCATTTAAAAGTGTACTTTAGTGTAGCATATAGAAAGTCATAAAACTTCAAAAGAAAAAATAAATAAAACTTTGTATTCTAGATGATAAATACATTTTCACTCTTCATTTTATAATAGGAGAACTTACAGCTGGAGTATCTTCACCAAACAGAATCACAGAATCACAGAATCAACCAGGTTGGAAGAGACCTCAGGGATCCTTGAGTCCAACCGTTGCCCTGACACCACCCTGTCAACTAGACCATGGCACTAAGTGCCATGTCCAGTCTTTTCTTAAACACATCCAGAGATGGTGACTCCACCATCTCCCTGGGCAGCCCATTCCAATGTCCAATAACCCTTTCTGAAAAGAAATTCTTCCTAATGTCCAACCTGAACCTCCCAAAACTGTTAAACTTTCATTTGTGAGCAGAAGGTTTCATTTTCCTAATCATGATCAAGGTGGATGGCACAAATCAATGCGGTATATATACAGCTGGGAAGAAGGACTTTTTATACAGAAATCTTTAGAGGTCTACAGTTATTAATGCAATCAATGCTGTAGCTTTATTGCGTACAATTCTGTATATTTGTATCCCTATTGATTTCTGGTAAGTGAATGTTTTGGACTTTATTAAAAATATAAAAAGCTCACCAAACTTCACAATGTTGTTCTCCATTATCTTAACCCTTCTTTTGCTAAATTTAAGTCATGAAATATTTTTTCCTATAGGATTTCCAAGTATTTTGCATGAAAGAATTTGCACAATGGTATTTGCATTATCTTGTTTATATATAATGTGCTTCCTAAATTATTTTACTTTTTGTCTTATAGTGCTATCCTAGATCTTGCTTTCCGTTCTCTTTCAGCATACTGAAGGACAGTTACAAATAAGAAATAACCCTATTTAGTTAGCTTTAAATATAAAAAAAATCTTATTTCTCTACAGAAGTAATCTAAGAATTCTAGCAATCCAAGGAATCCAAGAAAATGCAATATTCTCAGAACTCTGGACTGTTTCACAGACTAGGTGGGTGATGCCACATACACACCTTAGATATAGGTATAGATAGATGAAAGAAGTGAATGCATTGGCCTTTTCCAGGTGTCATCTGGAAAGACGTTTCAAGAAGTAATCACCAAATAACTACGTAATCACAAAGAAATTATCATTTTACTTCCAGAGTAATGCCTTGATACTGTTTGGAAGTGAGTTTGTATAGGGAGCAATGAATGATCATAAAGAACAGTGCTGAATGGCATTTACTTATTATTTTTCTCTCCAAAGAATTAAGACTGGCTTATCTTGTAGGACATTGCCTGACTCTAGTACTTTATCACCAGCCTTAATTTTCTAAATCATTTTTTCTAGGTTGCTTCAGCTAGTAAGGTATTTTTACCTTGATTATTTAAAATGGTCACAAACCAGTGCAAACATTATATTACAGAAAAAGATTTTAGTGGAAGAGGAAAAATAATTTGCTGTTTAAATTGAACATCTATGTATTGAATAATAATTCATTTTAGTAATTAGCTTTCAAAATAGAGCTAGTAAGATGGATAAACTAACAAAGAAATATAATTTGTTCTGCCATTCTTTATGTGATTTTAATTTACAGTATGTTATTGGAAGGAATATTTGGTGAGATGGAATTTCTGACGGATAATTCAACAGGGCACATATAAGACAGAAAAAATAAATGAAATTTTATCCTTTAAAACTGGCAAATTGCATGTGGAAGGTTCCCTTATTCTTTTTTCACCTATTCAGGATAAACAATCTAGAGATTTTCTTTCTTAGTGGAGTGAGAGAAGCATCTATCGTTAAGATTACTTGGCAGAGATTATAAATCTCTCTCATATTTTACCTTTGCCAAACTTCAGAGTCATGGAGGTGAAATTTTCTGTGCCTAAGGTCTGCTGAAGGCTGTTCCCAACATCAGTTGCTAATAGGTGAAAAGGGTGCTTTCAAATGTATTTCCTTGTGCCACAGCATCATCATAGTAAAGACACAGTCCTTGGTTTTGTGTCTTCTAAATATCTAAATTTTGGCATGAGAAATCATCAGTTTCAGTTCAAAGTATACAAAACTGTTAACCTTTACAGAGATTTTTTTTCTCTTTTTATGGAAAGAGTCAGTCAAAAACTACTGTAAATCATGTAAATCAGAATGATTCCAGTGATTTTAGTAATTAAAACAAGCAAAGCTACTTCCCTACCTTAATTATTTATACTGTATTATCCATTATAGCTATGAATATTGTGGAATTAATGATGCTTTTCTAATTTATACCAGCAAAGGCGTAATGTACTGCCCAATAGATGTAACTTAATTGGTATGGAGTGAATGTCACTCCCTTTAAACTAAGGTAGACTTCTTCCTGTGCAATTCATACATGGCGTTGCTGCTGATTTTATATAGGGCCTCATTGACTAAACTTCGTTAACAAGAAGCTCCACATGTGTGGTTTAACTCAAAAGAGGAACTTGTTCTCTGCCCAAAATAATTCCAACATTATGCTTCCAGTCTGCCCAGGATGGACACTGAGCAAAACACACGGCCAGCCGGAGAGTGAGCATGTGTGCACGTGTACATACACGTGTGCAGGTGAGGAGAAGAGAAAGAAGAGGCGAAAGAGAGAGGATTACAATTAATTTGAACACAGCTGTTAGGGGAAATTAAATTACTTCTTTTTCCTCAGCAAACAAAAAGTTAGAGGCAAATTATTCCACAAAAACGGTAATAATTATGAAGTTTGCTAAACCGAATGCAAGCCTCTGACCTCAGTGCCTCTGTATTGCAATAAATATTTTATGATCGTGAATAGTGTTAATAAGATCTAAACCCACACATGTGGGCATGCACACACACCCCCATGAGCAGTTGAGCGTACCAGACACCAGAGGCAATATTCCCATGGAGGAAGCCGCTGAGCTGATGCCAGCCTGTGTGTTTATTGCTGTGTGCTAAACAGTTCTCAGATTGGAGGAGGGGCTGTTCATAACCTCCCTACGTCTGAAGAAGACGGGGATCTCACTAGAGAGTCTGGGCTAGTTCAGATCTGTGCCAAGATGTTAGCAATGCTGGATTTTAATGCCCTGTACATGATGAATAATTGCATTAATCAAGCAGTGGCTATTTACTTTCCTTAAGCAATCAGGGACTCCGAGAGCAGATTTTAGTTGTGAATTAGTCTGCCATTTTTTATTCCCATAGACCTTGGCCTGATATAAAAAATGAGGTCAGTTGAAAGGCGCTCACAGATTTCCACAGGCTTTGAATGGGGCTCTGTAGGGACTGAAGTGAATTATGGATACAATGATGAGGAGTCTTGAATCCCTTTCACGTGTCCCTGACCTGTGTGCAAGATATCTCACCTCTCTCCCTCAGAACAGAATCTGGCTCCATATATTATGTTCATTAGCCATCCTAAATCCCTGCTGTGAATCTCATGGACTGACAGGAAATAAGACATTAGTTTAGGAAATATGTGGGGCCAGATGAGAAAAGTTCTGTTAGAGTGAATCCACTCACTTTTGTAGGACAATTATAATTATTTGCCTTGTAGAACAATTTCTTTACAGATTCATTTAAACGGTTAATTAATTAAACTGTAAATTAATACACTTATCTTCTACTATTTATTAGTGCAATTAATATTATGGAGGGGACAGCACAGGAAAAAAAAAAGAGAAATAATGTAATTAAGAACAATTTTATGAGAAAGGATGGTTTTGTGATTAATGGAGACAGGAATCTCAGTTCTGGTTTTGTTCTGCTCTACAGATACTCCAGATAAACTACTGAGTACCCCAGTCTTCCTGCTTTAAGATGGGTGTAGTAATCTTTGCTTTTCAGGTATTGCTATTTGGATTGTAAATGTTTTAGAGCACATTTGGCTTTGGATGAATGCTTGTAAAACCCAAGAAAATTGCAACCTGTCTTGGGACTCTGTCAAGAAACCGGTGATAGTCTTTTCATTTCCCTCTTCTGTATTTAGCAGATCTTACAGAGCCATTGTTTCAAAATTTCTATGGCCAGGAATAAGACAGTAGTCAGGAAGATTTATACATTCTCTTGTTTAAAAGAAAAAAAGGAAAACTATTCATCTATTGCCTTTTACTTCTCCTTTGATGTGGCCTCAGTACGGACCAGGGCAGTCAGAGAGGCTGGACGTGCCCTGGCTTTCTGTCTGCTCTCTACGCCAGGTTGGAGTTGATTACTTCCATTTTCACTTCCTTTTGCCAATTTAACCTCTATTTGCCACAGCCAGCTCCACTCCTTTGGAGTTATCTCACCTTCTACATGTTTTTTGCCACCTATTATGCTGCTTGTCTGTTTTTGATTTAGGACTGATATGATGTTAGAAATGAAAAAGAAGTGTCAAGCTACCAGAAGGAGATAGACACCTGGAAACCTTAGTAGTTTTTCTGCATCTTATGGGAAATATCTATTATCTTACTTTTCTTCTAAGATGTACATGAGTAAAACTTAGCTTATTCATATCAGAGTCTTTTGGGGCTTGAGGGTTTTGGTTTCTTTTTTTTTTTTAAATAGCTTGCAAATAATTGTGTCATTTGTACCATGTTCATACATGATGTTAGAACTGTTGTCTGACTCACTGTGTAGCACCAACTACTGTGTTATCTTGGCTCTGACATTTTTAACAAGCTTTAACTTTTCAGGTTTCCATTCCATGAGGTCCATACTTTAACTAAGGCAAGTCAGCCATGTAGAAGGGAGCTGAATGGCTTTTTGCTAGTGTTGAAGGAGGGAAATTTGCAGGCTTCTGGCATATCTGTTATCCGTAAGCTTCTGAGACGACTTGAAAGTTTTCTGGAATTTCCTTTAAAAGCTGCAGAGGGAGAAATAAAGAGCACCAGCAAATGCTTTCCTATGTTGTTTTTTTGTTTTTTTGGGGTTTTTTTAAATGCTAGGGACCCTAAAAAGATGTTTTTACAGGAGCTGTGAGACAGAATGAGGAACTCAATTGCTTGTTCAAATGTTTGATTGAAAGTTTTTTTGGTTTATATGGTTAGAGAGATTAAATGAAAGTAGCAGTATTCAGCTACACCCTTTGCCATGTTAAAATCTCTTTTGGCACTCTCTCTGCCAGCGCTGCAGGGCAGCTGAGTAAGGAATCACTTATGGTCTGCCCTGCTGCTTCAGTATCTGCTGTGCCGTGCCAGCAGCTTCACCACCAAAGCAGGCCATAGCCCAGATATCGCTTTCTCCAGCTATCTTCAGACCTTTCAAATGTGTGCAATGGCTTTGTGCTTAATGGGCTTTGTGGCGGGGCCCAGATATGATATTTTGGGTCACTTCTTAAGACCTGCTGAGTACTTGGTTCCTATAGCTCAAGATGTGGCAAATATCTTGAAAGCATATTTGTCTAAATGGTTTAACACCCATAAACAGCGAATGAGAAATAGAGACAGGGTTTAAATGCAGACGTTGCAGGATAATGGAGTGGTGGAGAGGAAGAAGCCATGCAGGGCAACCTGGTCTCAGGGCACCTCAGGCCTTGCAATGAACTAAATACCACACCATGCCATAGGGGCAGCTGTTGCATCTCAGCAACATTCTGCTCTCCTGTCCTCTATTCCCCACTCTGACAAGTCCCCTGCTCTGAAAAACCACGAGTTTGTGGGTGCCCTTTCCTCTGACACAGATGAGCAATGGCAGCACCATCAAGAGCTGAGGCTTGATCTCTGTGGAGCACAGCTTTTATATGTAAGTGGGCAAGCGGAAACCTTCTGGTGTTACTGGCAAGGCTGTGCTTTGAGGTCTGGATGTGAGCTGGAGGCCATATGCGGAAGAAGCCCAATTATTGACCATAAATGCTGAATGTAAGACTGGTGCCAGTTCCTTTCCATATGCTTAAGAATAGTTAAAGGTCTAGTCAGAGCATTTCTTTGCCTAAATGGGAGAGTTTTTACCCCATACTATTTAAAGACTAATGTTTTTGCCCTTATTTTCCTATATATTTGTTAATTTGGTTGGTTTTGGAAGGACTACAGAAATCTCTGTGGTTGTACTTGCCGGGTCTGCATAATCATACATAGGGCCCGATAGAATCATAGACTCATAGAATCATTTTGGTTGGAAAGGACCTTTAAGACCATTGAGTCCAACCATTAAGCTAACACTACCAAGTCCACCACTAAACCAATAGTTGTTATTCATTAGATGAAGTGCTGCCTATTCCAGCAGTTGTGAAGTATGTAGGGTAAACAGGATGGAAGAAGAAATCTAAAACACACTGATCCTAACTTACAATAATTAAGGCCCTGACTACACAAATGAACCTAGAGACAACTTGCTGAATTTACACCAATCTCCATTAAACTCAGAGTGGCTCCAGGCTGGAGGCTGCTTACAAAGGTGTTTCCAGAAATGAGGTTATATACTGTGACTTGTGGCTGTAGCCGATTTATTTCCTTTTTTGTTATTTTATTTTTTGTTATTTTTTATTTTCCGAAATAGTTGAATTTTAAGAATTTATCTGTTAGGCTGTTTGCTTTCCTGGTTCTGTAAACAGTGTCTGCAATAAACGTGCCAATAGTCTGTGCAACTGAACTGGAAAATGGGGAGTAAGGAACTGTAACGATATCTTCACATTCAACATCCTGACCAGAAGTGCAGGATATCTACACGAAGGGCACGTGACAGGGTGAGAAAAATAGTGAGAATGCAAGTAAGAGAGTTTTGAAGTTGTGAAAAGGGACATCAGCGTAATTGTAAGTAAAAGGTTCAGAGCAGCATTGGCTGCTCAGTGTTTGCCCACGCCTGCCAGACTTGTATTACACATGATTACAATGTAATAACTAGACCAAATGATTGAAGAAACGAAACCAATCCTGTATGGCTCAAAGTAAGTCATAATACCTTGACTGATTTCAGGAGAAGCAGTAGTAAGTCCCAGACACTTGTCTTTTTTATTGACTTGAGCATTAATTAATTTATGAGTGAGTTTCACATTTCCACATGGTGTTGCAAAATTAGAGTAGAATTAATTATTTGGTAATCAGTGAATCCTATTAGGTGAAACAATATGGACTTGTTCAGTAGCTTAAGCATTATTCAGCATTAGTGTAGCAGTTGTATACTCATTACAATGACGATGCTTTTATTAAATATACCTTCAGTTAGTTCTGGTTCATTTTAATCTTTACCTCCTGAAGAAACATTAAATCAAATGCTATGACAAGAGCAGAATGATGAATATGCCAGGGCCAGCTCTGCTTAGTCCTTCAAGGGTACTGCACAGGCTACGTTAAGGTGAACTTTAGAAGTGTTTGCCTTAGGTTCTTCTCTTCCTTGAAACATCATCTAAAGAGCATTAGCATGTTATCCTTGCTTTATGCTTTAAAATAAACAACATTCATGATTCAACTATTTACAATATCATCTTTGGACCCACAGCAGATATGTAGGGGTGAACAGGGCATGCAAAGTCTTTCCTACATGCCTCCTCATTGCCTGGCATGCTCAAGGGAGTTTGCACTTGTTCTAGGAGGAGACCTCCTTCCTTGCAGCTGGTTTCCAGCTCTCCAGGTTTTGCTTCTGTCAGCAGCCCTGATGGGTGCAGGTGGGGTGCTGCAGGGGCAGGGAGCTCCCAGCTGTGCCCTGGGAGGTCCAGCAGCCCAGGGGCATAGTGCTGGGGAAGGGGGTTTCCTGGGATATGGGGGCTGAACCTGGGAGGGAAACCAAAACCCATCCTGAAAGCCAGGGCTGCTCACAGGGAGGGAACAGAGAGACATGCCCCTCTTTCTGCCCCCACTGGAGACCTCTCCGTAGAGGCATGTACCACAGCAGCTAGCATAATAAAGTCTGTAAAGTAGCTTCTGTGGTGGGATGTGTGGGTCACCGGGGGGTTTTGGGTCCCCCCAGAGCAGCGTTGCACTGCCAGTTGCCTTGTAATCAGTTCCACTGTGCTGATATTGCTTTGCTGCTTCTCTTGACCATGTTTAAATCAAAACTATCATTGCTAATAGAATTAGAATAGCTAACAAAGGAGACAATTCTTATTCCCAGGAGGATGTGATTTTCAGGGAGCCAGTGATGGATACAGAGCCTTTCCACTTTCAAATCCCAGCAAGGGCAGCTGTGACTGAAAATCATTACCAAATGCTATTTTGTCTGTCATCTTTGGGAAATGAGTAAGTAGACTGGACAGGTTCCATATTACATAAAATAATATTACAAGCGGCATCTTCAGAGCCTCTGTGCGCTAGCTGAAGATAGCAGAGAGGAGTATGGGGGAAGTGAGAACTCCTGAGAAAAATTCAGTCCTACGCTACATGCTTTTTTGTGTGGTGATGTTTTTGAGTGCCCAGCCTAGAAAGCTGCACTTCATATTCACAATCTGTGAATCTGAACTCTTTAATATAGTTTCTTCTCTCAGCACTCAGCACTGATGCAAATGATGCGTTCCTGATTAATAGCACTCTGAAAAACTTGGATCTGAATTTCTTGTACCCACTTGACTTGCACAGTGATGGGGTGAACTACTTCTCAGTGACCTGCTGCGGTGCCTTTCAGAAGTGATGCCCACTAATCGGACAATGTTAACCCATCTGAGCATGATATTAATGAATTTATTCTCTGTTCATTTCGGTTCTGCTGCTGAAACACATAGATGAAGAGTTTCCTCATACACTTCATGTGCACTTGTCCTGGGAGATTGTGCAAGTACTGTGTACTTCAAATTCATTTGCTGTTTTGGTTTCTCTGGGAACTAGAAGGTGCCTTTGATCCCTCTACCATCTCATTGTTTTTGCATTTTGATGATTTTATCATGAATTCATGTTTAATTCATGCTGAAGTGATGCACTAAGTGCAACACTTGAAGAAAAGATACTTTTTGCAAATTCAAACCATATTCATTTGAACTCTGTGTGAACTACTCCATTCCTTTGAAGTAGAATATATTAATAAGGACAGATATTAAGAATAAAGACAGTTATACTAAGTCACATTTATTGTCTCATCTGAGGTTGCAGTGGAGGTACATCTATCAGATAAAAAATGAATGTGCTTTGAGTAAACTTTTAGTTGAAACACACTGACAAGTGACTAATTGTTTTATGTTAGCTTTTTGATTTTTTCATCATTTTTTGTCTCCATTTCTGCTTCTGCATTACATACTCACTGGTATACATGAATTTTATGGACAAAACCACATGCGTTATTAACATGGTGTGCACAAACACAAAATATGTTCAGTAGGGTGGTGTTTTTCAAGGGCAAAGCAGCTTCATGTAGCATGTTCTTTTTACAGGCAGTTTTCATCTTTTTAATAAAAGGTTTCTTATGAAAATATTGGGGTATTTTGTTTTGCTTTTCAGTGAATCGGATTGTGATTGAAACAAAGGAACCACATGCATTTCTGTCAAAGGAAACCACGATGACGTGATGTTGAAAGTGCCATTAGCTCTAAGGCATGAGGTGCATTTAGCCTCCTAGAAGGTGGGCTATGCATAGCCCAGGACTGCAGACCGGGTAAATGTCATCGTGTGGCACTGCTTATGGACTAGAGCCCCATGTGATACTGCCTTGAGTGGGTTTTACAGGCTTACAGCCACTGTGCAGCACAGTTAAACTTATTTCTACAGCTAGAGGGCCTTCTGCAGCATTAATATTTGAATTTTTTTTTTTGTAATGAAGCATCTTGAGCATTTGAGTTTTGACATAGTGCGAGAGAGCTGTAGGCCTAGCATGTAGTATTAAATAAACAAATACATCTTAAACTGCTTTGTTATTTTTTAATGGTTTTGATGTTCACTTTGAAGCACAATATCTAGAATCCTGTTAGTCGTAAGGCAGCAGCTTACCTTACAGGTGGGTGTGCTCTGCTTGGGTGCCAATGCCTCCCCCTGCTCACCGGGCCAGAATAGAAGAGGTGCAACGGGACAAGTGACAAACAGGATGATTCAAAAAGCAGACCATCAAAGAGCAGTTATGGCTTGAGAGGAGAAAATAATAGCGAGTACATAAAACTAAATTGAATTATATTTAAATATATGTAAATTTGATTAAACTTGAAATTTAATCTCTAAGACAGCATTTTAATTCACAGTTGCAACAATTTATGCTTTTGAGCAGAAATGAGCTTATTTGAGGATTTCAGGTCATTGCTTTTTTTCCAGGGTTTTGGTAGTTGTTGAAATTCTAGTTCGCCTCAGCCTGGACTGTTTCATGGTTTCTTTAGCACTGTGACGTTACATCTAAATAGAGACCTCAGGTACAGTTTACAAAATTATTGGAAACTTTGTAATTGCTGCTCATAACAATGGTAGCCATTTGAATCTGTATGATATCTGCTTGTGAAATGAGGTGATATAATGAAGTGAAATGAGGTGATGACTGGAGCATCTCTCTTACGAGGAGAGGCTGAGGGAGCTGGGTCTGTTTAGCCTGGAGAAGAGAAGACTGAGGGGGGATCTTATCAATGCTTACATATACCTTAGGTGTGGGTGTCAAGAGGATGGGGCCAGACTCTTCTCAGTGGTACCCAGTGACAGGACAAGGGGCAATGGGCACAAGCTGAAACATGGGAAGTTCCATCTCAATATGAGGAAAAACGTCTTTACTTTGAGGGTGACAGAGCACTGGAACAGGCTGCCCAGGGAGGTTGTAGAGTCTTCTTCTCTGGAGATATTCAAAACCTGCCTGGAGGCAACCCTGTGTGCCCTAGGTGAACCTGCTTTGGCAGGGGGTTGGACTAGATGATCTCCAGAGGTCCTTTCTAATCCTAACCATTCTGTGATTCTGTGAAACAGGAGAAGACTTCTTAAGAAAAAATGAAAGCCACGTGAGGCTCAAAGTCAACTCAAATGCATTTGTGTTTTCACAAAGAGCCCCTCAGTTGACGTAGGGACTGATGACAGAGGGGAAGTGTTTTGGTTGTGAATATTAAGACACAGAATTAAAGGTAAGCAAATCTGTTTTCAAATTCTGCTGCATATAATAAAAATGATAAACCAATATTCGTCAATTTTTCTGAAGTTACTTTCTGATCAAATTTACTTCCTGGCCAAGGCACGTGGATTAGACGTAATGTCAAAACATGTCTCCTGTTACGCAGAATCAGCTCTGACAGACAAGTGTGGCGCCTGTGCAAAAGAGACGGGAAGAAAGTGGAAGAGGGGGGAAATAAAAACAGGTGGCAAGGGGCCCAGAAACAATAAAAGTCTGAATGAGAACACCTTTATCACTTCTGCAACAGTAGCTTAAAGGCCCAAGGAGAGAAATAGATTTTGTAAATCAGGCTAAATACTTTTTACAGGGTGCAGTGTGCAGCTTAAGAACCCAGTTGGGAAAAATAGCTTTTGCAAATCAGTGAAGAAAATATAATTTACTGGCTCCTCTTTAGGAACAGGGGAAGATAGAGCAGGGAAAAGAACAAATATATATGTATACATACATGTGTGTGGGGGTTGTTTGGGTTTGAGTTTTTGGGGTGGATTTTTTTGGGTGTCCATAAAAAGCTACATAAAGTAAACCACTAGCATTGCATAGCCATGTTTACTGGTTCTTATAAAATCTGTAAGCTTTCCTTATGTTTTTAAACCTTATTTATTGATGTATGTTTTTATATTAACTAGCCATTTGTACATATAAAAGCATGTCTTTTATGGAGCATTCTGTTACTGATTCTACCATGCAGTGTCTTTGAAGAAACTTTTGAAATAACAGAAAATGAGTAAATACATTGAATGTCAACTCTTATTTTGAAATGAGGAACAGAAGGATTGAGCAAGAAATCAATACTGATGTCCCTCCCAAAGACGAATAGGCAGCTTATCAAGGTAATTATATTAAAAGGAGATTATAATTGTGTGGAGGCTTCAAACAGCAGAGGTTGGAGCCGTACATAAGAGCCAGCAGTTTTACTGCTGAATTATGTGACTTTTTTGAGAGACAAGATGCCTGCTATTGCCAGTCTGGGGAAGGTCTTGCCCTGAGAACAGAAGGATGATACTGATAGTGGAAGTGCATCTTTAGCAAATAAGAGGATTTTTTTTTTTTTATTACTACTGAAGGGAATTGGTTAATAGGTCTTAAAGCATACTGAAATCGGAAGGAGACGTTTACAAATCTGTAGCGTTCTTTGTTTTGTTTTTGGTTTTCCTGTCTGATCCATCTTTCTTCAAGATGGACAGGAACTGTGTACAGATTGGGAACAGAATAGACTGGCAAAGAACATACTGAATCTGCCCACTCATTTATTACATCAATAAGAAGCTGAACAGAAAAGATCAGAACATTGAAACATTTTTCATCTTTTCAAAAAATTTGACAAAATACTCTTTTTAGGTTTTTTGGCAAAACTGCACATTGGGATTTTCCAACGTCTTTAAATTAGTCTGACTTGGAACAGACTCTTGTGCTTCCTTGAAAACTGGTGCAATTTTTGAAAGGGGGAATTGTCTTACTTCTGCTCCCTGCAACATAAGTGCTGCAGGAACAGTCACCATAACAAATAAAATGATGTATTACCACTGTCAAAGGAAAATGTTATATTGGCCAAGACGTTTCCTCATTCTTTGGGATATGTTATTGTTATTGATGGGAGCTCCTGTCTGTTGCCAGGGAGTGTGCCGGGAAGCCATGTATATTCCTCCTTCTTGCAAAAGGACAACTTTTTTGCTTTGATATCTGTTGTCCTGAGTTCTGTACATTTTTCTTTTGATCAGACTGCTTTTAAGTGTCAACCTAGTGTTTCCAGGTTGATTGGTGTGGCTGCTTTTAAAGAAGTTTCCCCTAAACAGTGGGTTTTTTTGATGACCAGTGGCTGCAGCTGTTAGCTTCCTAATGAGGCACTCCTGCTCGAGTATAAGGGCAGTAATAGTTAAAACTGTGTGCACTCAAATGGGCTGTAGTTTCTTAAATTTGGAACGGACTCATTGAAATATTGCACTTTGCCTCTTAGAGAAAAAATGTACATGGTCTGATACCTCCTTTTTCAGCCCTTTTATGGTGGGTTTCAAAGCCACCCGTTAGTAAAAAATTAAGGTAGCCACATTGTGGTAAGGCAGCTGTTATCAAACTTGTTTAGGAGACTATGCACATGTTCTGTGCGCCTGCAACAGCTTTGCCTATGTGTTAAGTTGACTCAGTATTAGAAGAGCTGCAACTGTGTGCCAGGTAGATAATAGAAATGTTAAAGTTTTACAAATTGTCCTTTCCTCAGACATTTGGTGGTGCTGTCCCACGGGTGTTCCTCCCTGTCCCTGAGGACTGCTGATCTGGAGTGTCAAGAATATGTATAAAAACACCATGGTCAACCAGCAAAGCAGAAAACTCCTTCAGGTGACTCTGTCCAGTAGTTTACTGGCATTCAGTGAGAAAGAATGATACACATACAGTTAATTTTGCAGGCAAGGGAATGCAGCAGGTCACCCCTTGATTCAGATAGTCCGGGGATCATCAGGATGGTAGCTTAATAGAAAGAGGACATTCCTATTAAAATTAAAACATTTTTGTAATGTTGAAAGTAGATTCTGAACCTATTTTCATTATGCATTTTTAAAACACATTGATAAGCCAAAACCAAGTTTGTATTTCATATGAATCTGTGCTGCTTTAGCACTTCCCAGATCAAGTTTCCAGACCTTGATTTCATGTTGTCCAGAGGTATCCTTAAAAAAAAAAGTAATTGCTGACTGGGTTGCAAGCTATCTTGCCAGGTAAGACCTGACTTCTGACCGTCATTACAAAAGGAAGGTTTCTAATACTTAGGAGCACCAAGGCAAGGCAGTGTTAAGTGGCAAGAAACAGGAGTTCAGAAATGCAGGAAAACCATAGCTGCTGCCTTATTTAGTTTGCAGTGTGGTGGTTGTCAAGTATATTGTTTATTAAACTACCCTTGGAAGGATCAGCCTGCTATTTTTTTTAAATATAAAATCTGCGTTGGTGACAATCTGAGCTGACCCAGAATCCTGAAATAAACCCCTTGTTGAAAAGGTGACTTACTGTCCTCTTGAATCTCCAGATAAACTTTTCCTTTGGTTCTGCCTCTGGCTCTGTTATTTCCTTGTAGGGCCTGACATTTCCAATAAAGGTAACCTTGAAGTTACAGTTAAGATTTTCAGTGACTCATTAGTGGTAAATATTAGAGTGATAGGTATATTGTGGAAAAATAACAATAATGAGGGATTGATGTAATGAGCATAGTGATGATGAGGCTGTGGTTTTTCTGCAGCTGAAGAATGAACAATGTTAAATCATATGTAAACATGAAGCAAGGTAAAAACTTCAGTTGCCTCTGACTGCTGTGTGAAAGTGGGCTGCCACTTCATTCCTCCTTTCTGCCGCTGGTAGAGAGACCCCCTGGGGTCCCTGAGCTGGGGCAGGGCACAGAAGGAGCAGTTCAGAGGAGGTGCTGTGAGATCTGGTACAAAGGGTTGTTTAGAAGCAGAGCTGAGCGGGGATCCTGGCTGGCCAGATCTGGAGGATTTGAGAAGGGGAGTTGTGAGCCCATGGCCGTTGTGTTTGGCTCCTCTGGAGAGGGATCTTGAGAAGAATTACATGCAAAGCAGGGGAATCGCAAGAGACTCATAGAGCCATTCAACCAGCACTGTGAAAAAAACAGGAATTATTTTCATGTGAAGAAACAGCATTATGAGTTTTATCTTCTGCTTAATGTGGGATATGGAAGGGTGTGCGTCAATGTGTGCTCCTGTTTTCTTCCTTTTAATTTTGTTTAACTATTATGCTTAAATAGTTCCACTGTACTGCCCCAGGAGCCCTGTTTCAAACTATTGTATTCGCATAGAAGCTAGCTAATCAAAGGATGCTATCCCTGTGTTTTCCAACTGTGGGAAACTGTTACTTCATTTGAACTGTCTTGCTGAGCACTTAAGCAGTGCTACATCCTCTAGGACAGATTTTGGTTTCTGTTGGTTTTGATGTTGAGGTGCAAAAGGTGTAAAGGAGAACAAAAAAACCAACAACAAACCCTACTGCTACTAATCTCAGGCTTAGTGGTTTACTGTACCCTGATAGCACCAGTAAAAAAAACCCAAGTCCACTTGGATTCTTCTCTGCTGGGCCCCCAAAGACAGTAGCAGCATGACACAGAGCCAGTATTTCTGCTTTGCTCTCAGAGTGGAGGGAAAGGTATGGAGGAGGAAGTTATTCTTTAGAAGGGGCAGTAATTGGTTTGCCTCTGCTTTTATCCATTATTGATCAGGGAGGCTTCACTTCTACAGTTTTATGATAGTAAAATGAGTAGTATGGCAATGTTTCATAATTATTTTTGGGTTGACTTTTTAGTACTATTGAAAAAATGTTATGAAATGACAGAGAATATCCATTACTATAACTTCTAAAAAAGTGTAAACAAACATAAGCTTTTACTCATAACAAAAGTATTATTGAAATAAAGGGATTCTTGCTTGCGTATAAACATAGTAAGGCCTCCAGAAGTACAGTGCAGCAATGAGGTGCTGGGTAGTGCATGATGCAGTGTAGCAGGTTGTACAGGTGGAAGCTGATATCCCAGGAAAGTGCTGTATGAACAGAGAGCCTTTGCTGCAAGGGTTGACCAGCCTGGGCAAAGAGCCGGGCTCGTGTGACTCTTCTTCCACTTCCAGCATGAGGAAAGGCAGAGCTTGGCTTAAAACCATGTGAATCTCAGATTAATTTCTATGTTTCTTAGGCATCTTTTACATAAATGTATATTTTAGACATTTTTCTGTTGGAGCTTAAAATTGTGTACAGGATTATACTGCACCAATTATTTATATAAACCTTACATTATTAAAATTGGTAGTTGATTGCAAAAAACTGTAAGAAAGAAATTTGTAGCAGGCGTGGGCTGACTTATCAGTTGCTGCAGTATAAGTGCCTTTTTCAGAATTGGATGGAAACAGGAAGGTACATTTCATTTATTTTCTTGCTGTGTTTGTGGCTAGTTGCCAGCTTGTCAATGAAGTGCTCCAAAAAGGACACTGAATCATGACAAGAGCTGTCAGTACAGCTGTGTTTTTCCATCAAAATTGCATGAAACAATAAGCTTCATGTGGTTTTGAGGCAAAACTGCATTCAAGGTCTTGCTTGCTCGAATCGGTGCCCAGGTTTGTTTGCAAAGTTCTGGAAACTTTTTGACTAATGTCCAGGTTAACAGTTTGCTGGAATCACGGAGCCTGTCTGCTGTTGTATGGTTCAGATATTCATTACTGAGGTTTGACCCAAACTACTCTCACATGCTGTCCTGTGTATGGGGTCCTTATATCAGGTTGGACTGTACCATTGGGAGCTAAGAGGAACGCTGTAGGGCTACTTCATTTACAGCAATTTAAGTCTTTTTTTTTCCTTCTCTTCAACATAGAAGTGGAACTTCAGGCTTGTCTTCTCTGCAGAGCTAGATAAATATCACTCCTTTCAGCATGTGGTAGCTCTCACTGAAAGTAGATTTACATGAGTGGAGGCAACTTGATTTATCTTCATAAATGATGACTTTTTAGAGAATTTCTCTCCTGTTGTGTGATGCTCATGCCTAATTCATTTGGCAATTGCAGTGCTTTGACCCATGGACAGAAAATGATACCAGCCTGAAAGTCACGTAATTCAATTAGCTATAGTCTGTGGCAAGGCAAGATCCTTCACATTTGTCTGCAAATGTCTGCTCATCATGGGCACTGCTGTTACATAAATGGAAGTAGCAGTTACAGCTGAGGAATTCTGTAGAAAAACTAGACAATGATTTAATTTTTCTTTTTGTCAGGGTCCAGCAGGGTTCAAAGGGATGTAGGGAACCTTTATCCTTCACATGTTAAAATTTTCTCCATTTTTTCAGCACATTGTCAGCAAAGCAGGGGATGTGAAAGTTGCAGTGTAGTCAGGTGAGGCTACGTTCTGAGGACAGGGCAGCTTCAGAGAGAATATTAAACAGCTCATCTTCTGTACTGTCAGTCATGCAACCCACTGTTTTGTAAACCGGTCACATATCGCTGGTGATGCGTATTAATCCACTTTCTGCCTAGCATCACCTGTTTTATTTTCTATCCCAGTTTCATACCTTTTCTGGCAAAACCACAGGGGAAATATGTTTCAGTGACAGTATATGGTAATTTTGCTCTATGCACTCTAGCTCATTACACAATCTTTGTCTTTCTAAAACAGAGAAAGGACTTACGTCTCCTACTATAATTTCTGCCACACACTGATTCAGTGAAAGAGCTTTGGGGTGGTTGGGAGTAAATTTAATTTTCCCTGCTGTTTCATGAAGTGTGAATCACTTTCTAGCAGATCATGTCACTGCCAATTTACAAGTTTTTCTTCCTGTACTCCTGCGTAGGAGGAATCATAAGGACTCTTATTGTCATGGTAATGCAGTTAGGTGTGGAGGGCTATGCTGTGCAGGAGACAGTGTTCAAGCTTTTTTATTTTGCCAGCACAGACAAGAAGCTGAGTTTGAAAGGTGGGGCACAAAGTGCCACATTCAGTCTCTGGCTAATGGAGAGTGGAGGATTTTGTCCAGGTTTGGTTCTTGGATACTGTGAAGACTTGTTTTTTGTGGGGCCTGTGACTGTAGCTTGAACAGTGAAGAATTTTGTTTGGTTTGCTTTTTGTTTTTGAAACAGAAGTTGAATTATACACTGTGAAGCTCTTCTCCAAAGAAGAGAACTTTCTCTTCTGTTTAAAAAAAGAAATGCTTTTTACTGTTAAGAACATTTTATACACATAAATTTTGAACTGTAGGTTCCTGTGAACTGTTCTTGACTCCTTGCTCTTGATGTTTTACTGGGAAGATGCATGTGATTGTTTCTGCTTTCGCTAGCTTCCCCAGCTTTTCAGTAGGAGGAAAATAGCTGGTGAATAATGCTTATTCTTCCCATACAACTGATCTTGTGGAAAGAATAGCTACTCTTCAAATCAGTTTTGTATGACAAAGGTAATTTATGCAGATATATATAAATGTGAAATCAAAGTATGCAATCCTAAAAATATTAATGCATAGCACCTGTATGCTCTCTTAGATGCTCTAAGTGCCTTATTAACCCCTCAAAAAACAGAACCACAGAGCACTCTGAGCCGAACTCTGTCTCTATTTTATAGGTGAGGATACTGAAGCACAATTGCCTGGAGAGCAAAATGTCATCATAGCCACAGTCTCCATCCTAACCAGGGACCCATCACTGCAGGGGTCTTCAAATAACAAACTGTGAGCTGTAGCAGGAGGGACAAGCCGTCAAAACTAGTTAGCAGGACAGAAAATCAACATGTATGGGAAAGTTGGCAATCCAAAAGGTGTATGATGTCAGGTGAGAGGTAAGAATATTGTGTAATTAGCGCTGAGAGGGTAGAGGTCATTCACAGATTATCAGTGTTTATTAGCCTTCAGAGGCAGATATTAGTCCGTTCTGTAATTCAGACATTGCTATATTTTTCTTCTTTACATATATTCCATACATGCATCCTCAGATGCGTGTGGTGCCTTCATGTTAAGTTTGACATCTAGTTCCAGTCTGCTCTTTGTATGTCCCTCATTTGGGGATTCAGTGTGGAAGTAGATGAAAGTTATAGATTGGGAGGGATGGGTGGAAATTATTTCTTAAAAACCTGAAATAGGAGCGAGTTCAAATTGATCTTTTCTTTTCCAAAGGCCTCAGTATTGAGAATTGTATTTATGTACCATCCAGGTTTGGATGGTTGGCTCTTAAAGACAAATGTAAGCTCCTGTTGAGTGCTTGAAAATGTGTTTAAAACTGCATGGTCTCCATCCAGCTAGCAGGATATCTGAAAGGATTAAACAGTACTATTGAAAAATGTTCCTGTTAGGCAAAAAGGAAAGATGCAAGTAAGATTCCTATTTGCATTGAATTATGTTTGCTTGGCTTTATGAACATATGCACTTCAGCTAGGTTTATTTATTCTTGGCTAGTTTCTTTACATGTTTGGGGGCATGCATGCCTTGCAAATGCATTTGCTTATTCCCACAATGATGCCAAACATTAAAAGGGTCAAGCTAACTTTGTGTCAGTGAATGCATCTTCTAATACTTGGTACTTCTGTGAGTGCCTTTTAGGCAAGGATCAAGCACATTACAAAAATTGTGCTCAAAGTATCACACATCTGTGAGCTAAAGAAATGTTATTTTACAGGTAGGGTACTTGTAAATGGAGAGAGGCAAATGTTGATTCAGTAAGCTAGTTAAGAAAAAAAACCTTCATTTTTATTTGGGTGCAATCCCCTTACAGTGAGTAAAATACATCTGTCCCACCAGCTCCAAGCCCTCTTCCTCACCCATGTCCCCTGCAGGCATTCTTGATAGAAGTAGTTGACGAACCCTGCCTTTTTGTATTCTTCCTCTCAAGTAATTAAGATCATCACTAAGAAAGACGTCTCTTTGTGTTAACGAATGGTAACTTTAATACTGTTGTCACTGTACTGCATACTCTGCAGAATGTGTGTGAGATTGCCACGTAATTGCCGTGACACACCATACAGTGGTACATTGTGTGAGCTGATGTACTGGTTGCACCTGGGCCTGGGCATCTGAAGGTGGCTGGTTCATGCAGTGCTATTTCCATGCACCTTGGATTCCTTTTATTTAAAGGCACTTCCTGATTACAGATATTCATCTCCTACCTTTTTCCATGCATATTTGACTCACAAGCAGTGGGAGAGAGTTCATGGGCTTTTAACGTCCGATGTACACTGCTGGTGCACCTTCAGTCATGGAAGAGTTGAGTTGGTGGTTTTGTACTGCCATGTGTTGACTTGTGCTGGTTTGTAAACAGTATTTGGAAAAAAAAAACCCCAAACCCTCAGTTCCCTGTATCCAACATTTGTCTACAGTTTAGGCTGCAGCAAGCATCTGGATTTATTCTAGGTATGTTTAGTAGATGAGTTTTTCAGAAAATCTAGCCCAGTAGCTCCTATAAATTATATGCTTAGTTACATGATCATGTCACCCACCGTAAGACTGTATTGTATGACATGATGAGTTGCTCATTTGTTTTTGATTTCTCCTTTCCTTTTGCCATATTATTGGATATGTAAAACATAACTTAGTATCTTCACACTGTCAAAATCTGGTGCAATTACAGAAGCTTGAAAGAAGTTTCCTCACTCATAAGCAGCAAAACATATTACTTACAACATTTGGCTACATGATAGCTCCCCCTCTGCTGCATGTAGAATAAATACTTTCACAGATTTTTGTATCTTACAGCAGCACTATGTGCTCCCTTTAAAAGAATTCCTGACCCAAAGGGAATAGTTAGCAGAACCTTTTAATTACAGGTCAATAAAGTAATGTTACTACTGTTTCTACATGTTTCACTACATCTTCAGAACAAGCTAAGCTGTCAGCAGCTTTGCTGTGGGCATCTAGATATACAAAGTTGAAACAAGAAAGCCAAAATTAGAGCAAGTCAAGAGCTGCAGTTTAGAAGATTTCTTTTCCCAGAAGTGAATTTTGTTTCCATATGATTTTATCCAGTTTTGCAACTTTCTGTGAGGAAAAACTGCCCTGGCTACTGTAATGTGGCCCTCTTATACATATGCGTTATGATTCAGCCTTTAATCACACCTTCTGTAAGACCTCTTTCTGTTCTGTCAGAAAAGGTGAACACTGCTTGATTATTTATTAATGAGCACATGTACTATGATGGAAAAACTGTTAATAATCCCATGTGTTTTTCTGTGATGCTCCTCAGTGCAGTGTCTGAATGCCTTATAGATGCTAATTTTATCTTCAAACTAGCCTGGGGGGTAAAGTCATGGCAAAGTTCCTGTTTTACAGGTTGGGAATTCAGATGAGAGATTAAGGTCAGAAGTGCTCACCAGTTGTTGGCAGCTCGTCCAACCAATATGCAACATCATCTATTTATAAAAGTGAAATAATGCTTCTGTTGGGTCTGTGGATCTTCAGCATTTCTGCCAATTAGATCCAATGATTTTCAGGTGACTACTTGGAAAATGGGCACACACAGTTAAATACCATTTCCTCAAGTTCTTTACATACCTAATTTTCACTGTGGGCAAAGGTATTTAGGTACTTTGTAGTTCTCAGTGGCTTCTTGCAAAAGATCGATTTTAAGTGATTTGCTTGATCTCAGTAGAAATGCTGTGGCAGAAGCACGTATGGAATCTGATTCCTTAGGGAAGCATTTACCTCTCATACAAATGATTAGTCTCCTTTTAACTCTTGCAGTCTTGTGCTTCATTCATCCCTATGTGGTGGGGATGTGATGAGAAGATGCATCTTCAACCACTTCATTTTTTGACCCATGATTGGGCAGCACTCACTATCTACAGTCCCTTTTGCAGCTATGCTCTGTTGGCATACTCTGGGACCGCTGGCCTCTGTGTGCTGCCCATTGTAGGTCTTCCAACAAGAGCCATCTCTGTGTGTCTGGAGGATGCAGAACTGAGCCTGGGCTTGACCAGGTGTAAGAAATAATCTGAAGAAAGTATACTTGGCATTTTACAACCTGGGTTTTTATGGTTTTATCTATTTGCAGACTGCTGTATTATACTTTACAGGGACTCTCAATAAATCCAAGAATAATTGCCACATAACTTGAAGCAGGGGAGAGCATGATGGCTTCTTGGCCAAGTGGAGCCTCTAAAGATGCCTCTATGAATGCTCCTGGTACAGTTGTGACTGACATATCTGAATTATCATGCGGGGATTTCATGATCTCTCATGAAACAGTCTCATGAGCTTTTGCCTTCCATTTATTACTTTCAGAAAGCTAAAATGGCACAGATCTTGCTTAGATCTTTTGCATGAATTAGACAAGCTACTACAAGGCAACGCTAAGCAGCAGTGTCCTCTCTCTAGTGGGACAAAATTTTTCCCTGCTGTGAATGCTGGGCTTGTAGACACCAACCAAACTCAAAGGTATTTCTATAGAAAAAAGGTACCAATAGAGTTAATGGTACAATGGACTGAGACAGAATAAAGCAATGATGGAAAAGGCAGGCAGAAAATAATTTGTGGCAGGATAGCTACAGGAGATGAAGTGATAAAATGTGAAGAAACAGCAGGGAAGCACCTGTTAGTGCTGTTAGTCTCTGTGAGGGAAAGCTAGGTAGATACTGATGTTGGCAAGACAAGATAAAAAGTATACTCTGAGAAACAGAAGGGAAGCTGGGTAGATGTGAGATTAGTTGGGAATTTTTGAGGAGGAAGATTGAGACAAAAAAAAGCAGCAGGTAGGTGGCTATAGCATATACAGATGGGTGATAGTTCTGAGAGCTTCGTAGAGTGCATAAGCAATACATAGAGAGTCTGCATAGATGTGCAGGAGACACTGGAGAAGACTTGATAATATTTGGTATTTAGTAGTAGACTTCATCCCCAGAGTCTCAGTTCTTTCAGAGCAACCAATGGAATAAAGATTTTTTTTTCCACTTTAAAATATTTTGAAGCACACTATGTCATTCTAGTGAAGTTGGCCAGACCAATCAGGCAAAAATAAGACTCTGATGAAATTTTTTTTATCATTATATCCCACTCATCAGGCTTGCAGGCTACAAATAAAGGGTGCAAATAAATCACCAACTTTGTCTAAATCTCCTGGGTATGAAATGAAGTTACCATCTGCCATCCTGCACCTTTCTCTGACTTTCATTTAGCCTAATCTTATCTGAGTCTGAACTAAGAAGCTCTGTCTCCACTGAAGTGAAGGAAGAGGGCTCATTCAGGGTCTTCAGATTCCTGACCCCACCTGCCAGTGAGCTCTGTGGTATTTATGCTCCTGTTTCTCCTTAGAAGCTCACTTTGGAGGGACAATCGGGGTTTACAGTTTGTCTAACCTTCTAACCCCTTTGACAGGAAATATTTAGTTTACTGGAGGTGGAGCCAAAATTGCCTCACATTTCAAGCAGGAATCGATTGCAATAGGTACTAAGTTGAAGACCTCCAAAAAGTGGCCCACGGACCCATTTTAGCATTGCTGATATAATAGGGCAGAAAGATGCCAAGGTGACACTGACAGATGGAGACTCAGCTCAAAGGAGGAAGAAGGAATACTTTGATCACCCTCTTTGGAGCAAGACCAGGAAGAGAAACCTCTCACTTCGAATAGCATAGGTGGTCCAGGAGAAATGCTGGGCCTCTATACTCTTGCCTTCTCTTGGAGGTTGCTTCAATGGTTTTAATGCTGAGAACGGTGTGATAGTGTGTGCTCTGTCCCCACTGCTCATGCCTCGGGGAGCATCTTTCCTGCCTGTGGCCTGATGCTCCAGCAGGGGTCCATACTTCTTCCAAGGAAGCAGTCAGCAGCCACTGAGTTGTTAAAAGCAGCCATGTGACATTTGTGAGTGATAAATGTTGGTGTTGCAAGAACCAGATGTCTTGTGTGTGACTGAATATTTTCATGGTTTCAGAGTGTTACCTTGACTATGTTACACTTAACCTGTGACTTAGAAATGTCATGTCTCTTCTTAATGAAGAACACAGTTCTGAATATTTTCTGTTTAAAGGCAGAGCACTGTAATCTCCAGACCATTACTCGGATTTCAGTGTGTTGTGTATCTCAAGGTCCTGTATTGTATAAATCAGCATTAGCTGGATGCTTTTCTTTATCGAGTGCTCCCTGAACTAGGTGTTTTTAGAGGACAACGTACTGTTAATCCTAGGTTATTTTCAAGCTGCTTTCTTTAACCCAGTCCTGTTAAATTGTGTTGAGCGCAATGGCTATTGCTGTGTATCTGTAAAATGAGTTGCTTTTTTCTCATAGCAAAGTTTGCTTTAAAGGACAAAGGTGATGAGGGTTGTGGTGGGGGAAAGGTCTATTATTCGAAACCTGGGAAATCTTTGAGTAAGGTTGAGCACAGTGGTGGTGCCTACAACCTGCAAAAGTGCTTTCACCAATAGTTTACCCCCAGTGTCTGTGGAAACAAATCCTATTCAGTATGATATATGAAAGCATAACCCTCTGTAGTATAGGAATCAATGGAACCATTCATATAATAGATGACTGTTCGGGCTTGTGCAATCTGCTGCTTGAACATAATTGGCATCTATGTAATAAAATACTGAACACCAAGGGAAATGTTTTAGATGTTAATGAGTCATCACATGGTTTATTATAGAAGACTGACATATGACTGTGTAAAGCAGAATAGGCTGACTAGCACTTGAGTTACCATTACTGTATTTAATGCTGTGTTAAAGAAATACAAAGATTTTAGACTTTCCTTGTGTTTAAGTATTGTACCATCAAAATCAGTTATTGGGTATCTGACAGGTATAATCGAGCATCAGATTGGCAAGCCAATGTTTTTACATTAAATCCTTAAGTCATTGCTCAAAGACACATGCAAAATACAGAGTGCAGAGTGCAGCATTGCTGACAAGCAGGACTGGGTGAACAGTTGCACAGTACATTGTACATTGTAAGCTCTTCTGAAGGGAGCCTTTTTGCTATATGCCTACATAGTGTTTAGCACAGCTGGGAGTCCTTGTCTCAGCTGGAGGCCTCTCCAGATACTACTGTAAAGGAAATAATAATGTATTTGTCAGCTGCATGTCTTAAGCATGTTAATAAATTCCCTGTTTATAAAAAGGACCTGCTTGGTTGGCATTTGAACAGACTTGCAGCCTCTTGATCTTATCCTGCAGGTCTTGGGCTCTGTCTGTTTAGGGAATTAAGATAAAATAACTCTTCCAGAGCTCTCTAACATCATGGCAGCATTGTTTTCAGCACCCAGAAAAGAAGTTTAAAGCTAGCTCTGGTCTGACAGCCTATTGCAGTCTACAATGTAGACACGTTAACATTAAGTGTTGTGCTTGCTCTGCAAGATGCTTCTCACAACTAGAGTTAGGAATTGCTGTATGCTGAACTACTAGAACTCTCCTCCTATTTCAGCTCTGCTCACTTGACCATCTAGTTTAAGTCACCCTCCATTCAACTGATTTTTGAGTGAAGCCAGAGAAAGCAAATGAGTACAACTCCATCTGCAATGGAAAGTGAACGAGTGCAATGCACTCTTAAAAAAACCCACGCAGTTGGCTGTACATATTCTGTTTGTTTCGCTGAGTAACGATGCTCAGCACATCTGTCTCACTCCATGCCATTCAGTGCTGTGCAGGAGTGTGCTATTTCTCTTCATTATTAATGCTTTTGATTCTTCCACAGCAAATGGGAAAAAGAAAATGGTGCTCTGCCTTTTGAATGTTGCATTAGCTATGGTAGTACTTCTTCCCCTCCACTTTCGAAAGGTGGCTTAACCACACCAAACAAATTAATCATTAGAGTTGTGGTACCTGCAGATGATTTGTAATTCACGGGATATTAATAGCATTCTTTGTCTGCATGAGAGATGGGTGTCTGTCCTTTTCAGGTGCATGAAAATTATCTGAAGCAGCTCAAAGTGCTTCTTAACAAGCAGGGGGTTTCTTCCTTAACTCATGCATGTGTTAGATCCTTAGCTGTGATGATTCCACTTAGCCCTGCTGAAGGTTGAGAGGAAACTTTTATTTGTAGCAGAGGTGCATTCTACCTTTTATTAAGTGGTTTGTTTTTTTTCCCTTCTTCATCTCTCTTCTCTCCTTCCTGTTTTGATTACAGGATGGGTCAATTTGTATCATAGCTTTGAGTCTTTAATTTCCCTATGAAAAGTCTCTATCCTTGGGTGATGCTTCTGTAAATCATGCTTTGTTTCATTGTCCTGTAGCCGTGGTTGGCATTTCTATATTATGGGTTGTTCTGGAGCGGGGGGTGGACAGAGAGAGGGACTGAGAAAGAGAGAGATCAGGGTTGCCTTCATTCTTAACAGTAACCCTCTAACATGTGACTTTGGACAGTTGGGCCAGGTTTTCAAAGTGAATGCACATAAGCAGAGTTCTTGACAATTAGGTTCTTGCCCTCTGAGATGTGAAAGCAACAAGTGCTATTTCAGTGCTAAAGATATAGAAATGGGGAAAAATAATATGATTTTAAAAAGAAAATTATTGTCCATCCATGAAAAATACTGATAAAGCTTGCAGAATTAAAGGACAAGCCCCATGTTACCAAGCTGCACAAGGATGTGGTGGGGGTGCAGCAAAGGAGATGGAGACACATGCCCTAGGGTGTAACTGCTGTGCCTATATATCAATGCTGAGGTACAATGAGACTCAGGAACACTGAAAAGGAAGTAAAAATGTGCTATTTAGATATTGGGAAAAGATGATCTGCTTAAACTGCTCCTGGATGATTAAAACCTGCCAGGATAACTCTAGACCTTAAATAGAGCGAGGGAAATAAAGAGAAAGCTCCAGCAGACAAAATCAAGCTGTATCCAGGCCATTGGTACAGTCCAGGTGAACATCGTGCTGTGATGCAACCCCATCTAAACTTCACTGACCTTACAGACCTAAGCATTGGATCAAGGCTTCACTTTAGAGTCACACTAGGCTTGCTGGGGAAGGTTTATAGTTCTCTGTAGTTCTTTAAATAGGCTAGTGTTAGCCACGGTGCACAGGTAAGGGATGTACTAAGGGGCAAATCTGATGAGATTGTATGAGGATGCAGCATTATCCCATGATGAGGACCATATGCTCTGGTGGCTTGTACTAGTGTGAAGGCTAATTTCCCTTCCTTCTCCTGGTAATCTGTGAATAACAACCAACTGACGTTAATATCCAGATGCAGTTATTTGAGTCATAAGCTTTAGTTAGGGTTTATTGCTGTTGAAAATTGGCCAGCAGACTTTATGGTCAACTTCCTGATGCTGAGGAATGGCCAAACCTGATCCAAAGGACACTGCTGAATAGCACCTGGGTGACAGTGATCGGTGACCTTTCTTTCAGTTCTGCACCACATGTTTTCAGCTCTTAATCAAACCTCTAGGCTATAGAAAATTCATCTGGAAATCTCACAGCAGAACTTCTCCTGAGACTTCTTAATTTTCTCTAGTGTGGAACATATTCTGAGAATAGGTAATTTATAGCAACATACTCCTTTGGGGGCAAATCTAAAATGAGAAGAGCTATGAGAAAAGTGAAACCAAAATATTTTGAATCTCATAAAAGATTTGTGTGGATTTGATCTCAAGATAATTTGTTATATTTGGACCATTCTTATTAACTCAGAGCTGATTCATGTGTGTCTAGTAGAAAAGTGGAGTTAAGAGAGTGAAGCCTGGAAGGCTGGATTTTGCTCAAGCAGCTTCACACAGTGGAGATTTGTCTACAAGTCAGAACAGAGTCCTGACTATTTTCCTTGACACTTTAGGCTTTGCACAGAGATGAATATACGTATATTCATTATCTACTTTTGTAGTAAAAATAAAAGTATGGATGAAGATATTTCCTATCAGTAGTCTTTCACAAAGGTTGCTTTTTAGTGATATTAGAGCTATATTATTTATTTAATGGCGTTACTTTAATGGCCAAATATGTAGTGCAGGTTTTAACTGTGATAGCAACATGATTATTAGCTAATAAGTACATTTACAGCATGAGTGAAAATATGCTAATGTCTGTTGTAGTGTGGTTAGCTGTAGGAAAGTTAATTGTAAAATAGTTAGCCATTCAAACAAAAAGTGGATTTTTTTTTTTTTTTTTTTTAAGTGGTGAATTGCAATTGCTTCTTTGTCCACCATTTGCTTTCCCAACATAGGAGGTTGGGAAGGAGTAACGCATTTTACCTCAGGATTGGAAGAATGAGAATTTTGCAAATTGCACAAATTACCTAGCAGAAAGGAACAGGCTGTATTTCTGAAACTGTTAAAATGTTCTTTATGGATTGGTGAAAGCTTGACAAAAATTACCATTACACACTTCATTTCTTTTAAAGTGGATGATACAGTATTTTTTAGCAAGCAGATTCTATGTCAACTCTTGTTACAAATTTAGTTTAAAAATACCGAATAACCCTTTTCTCCTGTTATTTTAGACAATAGCCAGCCTAGGGAAAGTATTCAGATATGGGCAGAGAGGTGGGTTTCTTAATACCACCTTTTGTTCTAGTTCCCTGGACAACCTAAAATCTGATTTTTGTCTATCTTTTGTTATTATGAAGAGATTGTGAAATATAAAGTGAGGGGTTGAGACCCAACCCTGTAGCAGTCTCCCCTAAACAACAAGGGTAGAGGCAGCGGCAACAAAGGACTGAACCCTGCAACCTTGGTCACCTGTCTGCCATCATCACCTCACTGGTGCAGTGATAAAACCAGGTCTGAGAGAGGGAGCGGGGGCTGGAATTGGGGAAGGGTTTCAGCTATGAGGATAAGTTCATGTTTGCCCTTTTGTATGCTTTCTTGCACAAATACAGACCAAGGCGTAACTGGAGGAGCTGGCAGGGACCGTAAGATGATCTGGTTTTCCACGGGCTTAGAGAGACTTTGTTTCTGCTTAGTGAAGAGTGGCATGCCAGAAAAATCATCAATTTCTAAGTCACAGGCCTCCAAGTAGCTGGGATTAGCTTTGATTCAGTGCTTCCCTGTGATGCTGTAACTCAGTGCAATGGAGAGTTGTCTCAGCTTTCGTCGATGGTGTTTCCTCTGTGGCACGATGGTCCTTGCTGATGGGGAAATGGCGTCTTTTTCCTGCTCTGTACCAGCAGTAAGAGATTGTCTTGTGAATAGTTGTTGATAGTCTCCTTCCTGCCAAATGTGCTAGGTTTTGTGTTTTCAAAAGAGAGGATTTGTTCTTTTGACTGATTCTTTCTTCAGTGTGCAGCTTCTCTGTGTTGCTTCTTCCTCAACTTATTGCTAATCCTCACATATTCAAAACTTTGCTTTCTCGGGGGAAGGATAACATGTAGCTCTTCTTTTTCTTTTCTTTTTCTTTTCTTTTCTTTTTTTTTTTTGCATTGCTCCTGCAATTTGCTGTACCCTGGACAAATCAGATGCTGTGCAATTCTATATCTTGTATCTCTGTTACTGATACCCAGCAAGTATGCTTGCAAAACCCTATCTTTCATGCAGCCAAGTTCTCCCTGCATGCCACCAAAGCAAGGGAAGTGCTGTGAGGCATATGCAAAAGGCCTCTTCTGGCTATAGAAAATTCCTGCAAATCCTACTGGCAGGTTCTTCAGTCTGCTGTGGTCACTGATCATGGGGTCCATTCATATGCCAGAGTGATTCACAGCTGCCAAAATCGGAATAAAATGTCATTTCTGGTGACTCATTTTTTATAATAACTCAGTCGAGTGTATGAGAAAGTCTTATGAAACTTAATTGTGACTCGAGCCTCAGTTCAGGAACACCTTTTAATTGGTTTCTCTGGGACTTCAAAAATATTTCCTGCAGTTAATTGTTGAAGTGGGGACAAATGCTATAGGATTTTGTGGACTCTTAGTAAACGTGTTCTAGAAAGTCTGTAGATGTGAATAATCCCATAGCTTGTGCCATTGTGTAATAACTCTTCACGCATTATATTTGCCTGTTTCCTTTTGTACTTTCTCCTCTAGTAAAACATACATTTAAAAAAAAAATTCCCAATGGCTGGATGTGGCTTTTCCATACAGGGGTCAAATAAAAAAACCAAACTTACAGCCTTTCCAAAGACAAGCTTGGAGACTGGTTAAAACAACTGGAGAAGAGACTTGCACAATAGACTCAGGCAGTTTTCCCCAGGCTGTCAGCAAGTGCTCCGAGAGGCACCGAAGAAACCTGGATCAGCTTGAAAACCTCTCAGATATCATCACTGGATATGGTGTCTCTCTTCTTCTCCATCGTAAACAGTTGTGATGCCATTAAAAGTCAGTATGCTTCCCAGCACAAGTGGTTGCATTTCAGAAATGAGAGGAATGATCGCTGTGTGCTGTTGGCAGATGAGTTTGTAATGTGCTCGGGGATTCTTTTCCACGCTGTAAATTCAAATTACATCTCATCATGTGCCTAGTTAAAGAACAGAATATGTCACAATAGAAAAAGAGAACACCAGGGACAGATTGTGATCCTGTTGGCAATTATGTAAGTCTAGACCACTTCATTGTTGTTCCATATCCCAGGATGAACGAGAGCAGGGTAGGGGTCTTTGGGGAAGAAAACCAACAAACAAACAAACATCCCATACTAATGTTGGACAATCTATGAGATAGCAGTTCTTACATTTCAAGTGATATAAACACTAGGAGCAAAGCAAAACACGTAAACATAAATAATATTGGAAACAAGTCACAAAATGTAGCCAGGATGGGTTATCTCCTATATTTTCATTTTTGGTTTTGTGATGTTTTCTTTCCAATCTTTTCCTTCCACCGCCTGTTGCACGTTCCTTTCTTCGTCAGTTGTAAGGTTTCATGATGGCTTGGCACCATCGGACAAACACCAAGAAATGAAGCGTGGGAGTAAGAGCCTGCCTGGGTTCTGCTGATGCCGTTGTGTCTCTAAAAGCCCAGGTGTGGGGTCAGGAAGGGAATTTACTCATCATATATCACTGGTCATGCTTGCTGACCAAGGCAAAATATAACATATTAATTGCCTTTTAATAAGAACGTTTAATGTGTGTTCCCAGAATACTGTCATGAACTAGAAATTGAATTTATATTCCAAGCAATAATGAGCGATGGGGAGACCTGAAGAAACCTAAATCTAACTAAATCCTTGGGGTGTATCAAAAATTGAAGCGAGCACATGTTCCCTACAGCTTCCTTATCATTTTTTAATCTTCCATTATTCATGTCTAGCTTTATTATTATCATCTTTTTGCAAACCGTGGAGTGTTTCAAAAGAACATATGTAATAAACTTTTGTGTAGCAGATTATATTATTGCTATGGATGGTATTATGAGTCTGTTTGTGTCATCTCAGGAGTGAGTGTGTCACTTCTGGGCATTTTGGTGGCATAAAGCCATTATAATGGCACCAGCAATGACCCCTGGTGCTTTACAAAAGAAAGCGATGAAAACTTTCTTGTCATGGTTAAGCATCAGGGGAATTTAACTATGTTATCCAGAATGCAATTATTCAACTTGGAGCACAGCCAAGGCAGTGAGACTAACAATGTGTTTAATCTTATGAAAAGATGGCATGGCATCTTTAATGACCATGTTTTGTTGGGATTTATGACGTCTCTCAGAGACAGTTCTTGTGGCGTCACACTCAAAAGACATAACTAGAAAATCCGTAATTCTGCTGAGTTTTGTTTCCACTGGTCTTTTTTAGAGAGATGTGCATTTATTCTGTTTTATTCCTAATCTGTTCAGCACAGCCTTGTGATGTCGGGGAGCTCGCCTTGGGAGGAAGCAGCTGGTCCGACCCCATGACATCCATTGATGGGGAAGCTGTTTCCCTGGCAACAGAAACGATGAGAAACCAGAGAACAGCTCTTTTCCAGTTCATGTTTCTTTTTTCACTCGGTGTTACAGGCACTCATTAGCTTCTGAGGAAGAATCATATAGCTCCTATCAATCCAGACTAGAGCTAAGTGGAACAGTGTAAATGTCACCACAGTTTTCAAGGTTGTGAGATTCTGAAGCCTGCTGCTATCAACTTTAATTTTGTATTGAAAAGTATTAACAAACTAGGGTTTTTTTTTTCCCCTGTGGGAATTCTTCATGGCACTGTATCAAAACAAAGAAGTGAGGAAAAAGAGTGAAAATTGCTGCACTGGCTTTGCCTCACGCTTTGTGCAGAATGCATTTGTGTGTGCACGGATGCAGTTTTAAAGGGAAGTTTTGCAACTCAATTAGGGCTGTAGAGCTGGTGTACATGGTGAAACATATACCTGCCTTTTTATTAACGCTCCTGAAATTTTGGATTTCCTTAGGAAAAAGAGAAGTTGAGAGACAAGACAAGCAGATGACAGTCGGGTTGGCATAGGGAGTTGACAGCGAAGGCACGCTCATGTTTTGATGCCTGTGCAAATAAGTCCTGCGAGTTTGGGTCTGCTATGCCTCACGTAAACATTCACCCGGGATATGGTAATTTCTCTGACATTTTGCAAAGATTTTTGCTTTGTAATGTCTTAGTGAAAATGACTGCATGAGTTATAGGGCAATAACAAAGAGTCCAGAACTTTTTTTAACATCAGGGAAGGGACTCTATGGATCTATTCTGCTCGGTGTAAGAAAAAATAAATTTCTTGTTTTCTAATATTAAGGTTAATAAACACAGATATGTGACACCAAAGCAGGGAACTCAGGAATTAGAAAAATAGTAATTCAGCAGAACATAAACCACAATTCTTAGTTTATACTTGTACAAAATATTTGAGTAATTTAATTCATTAATTTATAAAGTTAAGAGCACTTTTTTTTCCCCAAAAATGACATCGCCAAACAAATTTTGTGAGGCTTTGAGGACTCCCTGTGACCACTCCCAGAACAGCTGCTCCTCCATCAGTGTGAAGGTCCTACTACCTGGCTGTGCATGTAATGGGGTGTATATGATTTTTGCATTTTGTTATAGCCTCTTCTTACTAAAGCAAAAATGGTTGTTACTTTGTGCAATGTTTGAGAGGAGATGTGCTCTCTCCCCTCTTCTACAAGCTCTGTGAAACTGTACTCATGCCAACCAAGGACGAGACCAAACTCGGAAGGAGTGCTGGGAGTTTAGGTGTGTTGGATTTCATTGGGAGTTAGGCAGGTAACAGGTGGAAGTCTGAAAATTGTAATTTCCAAAGTACGACTGAATTTAGTGTTACTGTCAGGTGGCAAATACACAGAGATTTGGGCCTCAGCTGATGCAGCTTGGTCTGGTTTTAGAAGTGGTGACAGTGAGTTGCAGCACCTGAGGGACCAGTGTAAAAAAAGTCTTTGTGAGAGGAGACTAGTCCAATCGCCCAAATCCATTATGTCTGGTTTGAGTGCGTCAAGAGATCAATGCACTTCTAAAATTCAGTCTGAATTTCTGCTGATCCCTGGGGTAGCTTAACATTCTGGGCAGACTGTAAGATGCTGCTGGCTGACCGGGTAGCATGAAATGCAGGGAATATGCACAGATTTCCAAAACCTAAATATTAACCCTCTGAAGAAACTCTCCATTAATAAACTGAACAAACAAAACAAGTTATAGCTATGAATAGCCACCATAAAGCTGTCATTTTTATAAAACAACTTTCTTCAAAAGCCCCATGCTTTCAAGCATTACTGTGATTACTAGCTATAAATCTTTATAATGGCTATCATGTTGTTGTAGGCAACATAAATACAGCATATTTTAATGTCTCAATAGCTACTGCTCTTGCAGGTACTCAGTGGCTTGAACAGACCACCAGTCTGGTCTTTGGAGATGGATAAAACCTGGGCTATGGCTTTCTTTTTTCCCTCCTATGAAGTGTTAAGGCTGTGAAATAGGTGTATATGAAAGGCTGCTTTACCTTGGATTGCAACATGACAAATTTTTATGCAACATCAGGCTCAATTCATGTGAAACTAAAGCTCTTAAAGCCTGTAGACACTGAACTCCTTCAGAAAAGGTAGCATCCATCCTCCTGCTCAACATGTAATTTTGCTGCAGTGCCATTTCATGAGCAGGCATTTTTCAAACTTATGCTTTTGGTTGGCCATGGGTTTGTAACAAAGGATAAATACCAATTAGCTGTATTCAGTTAGAGGTTGTCTGTTGAAAGGGGTCAGAGAGAGGATGCCATGTTGATAGTTTATGGTTGCAATTTACTACAGCAGTTCATGTAGTCTGTATAAACAAAAGCAGCATTTGAACAGGGGAGAAAAGAAACGTAAGGAAGCTGGTGGCCAAAGTCCTAGCAGCAACATGTTAAATATAAACATTAGCCGTTTATTCTCATGGCTGCGTTTTTTTTCAGTGAAATACAGGGTCTTTTCAGTAATCTGCTGTTACTGTGCTTTTGTTTTAAACTCTAGCATTTTAACACATACTTTCCTGGGTGATGGAATAACACATTCTTCCCCCTCAAGGCCAAATGTTATTGCTTCTTATACTTCCAGTAGCATCTCTACAGAGGCAGAGACAAGTCTGATGTTTGGTTTTTTCCTAATCTCTTCCTAGGGTTTCCCAAAATGAAAACTACAAATGTATTTGGTTTCCTCTCCAGCACTGTTATGCCTAACTTGTAAAACATACTGCCAAATTAAATGTGATCAAAAAAACCCTTCATAAAAATGGAAACTAAATGGGCTGCTCAAAAGGCTTCCAAACTCTATGCTCTGTTCTACTTTAGAAATGCGCTGTAGATTAATCTGGTATTTCTTATTATTTTGGGGTATAATTCATTAGGCAGTGATCAAGGTGAATGTCTGAATGCAGCACGGCCATTGTGAGACTGAAAAGAGGTGAAGATAATGGAGTCGTGCATCATGTATTCAGTTATTTGTTATTTGCAGGAACGGCCAGCCTGATAAGGCATGAATCATGTCTTTCTTCTTCCGCCTCACAAATGGTTATACTCAAAACCTCAAAAATCTTAAGCACAGCTTGTGGAAGAGGGCTGGTAGCTCAGGGAGAAAATGTGTTTCAGGACTGGAGGAGCTGCAGTCTCGCCGCTAGCAGCTCTGCTCTGATCATCAGGTTTGTCATACCCTGTCGATGAGGAACACTGGCTGAGGCCAGATGAGGAACGGTGGTTGAACTGGACACAGCTTGAGGCCCCATGAAGTTAAATCTGCTCTATAAACCTGACCAGCATTTTCACCAATAATGGCAGTGCTGGATGAACACATTAAAACACAGTTTGTAAGCTAAAGTCCACCACAGGGACTGCCTCAACCCTACCCTTGTGTTGGAGTTGGAATAAATAGAATTGCGACAAAAAATTTAAGGATTCAATTGAAACGTTGGACCTGTTCACGAAACCCCTACCTCAGGTCTAATCAAAGATAATTATTTAAAACTGATTCAGCAAGCTATGGTGAATGTTGCCACAGTAGATACTAAATTTTATCCTCTATCAAGTACAGAGATATACAAAAGGTTGAAAAGTGACACTTACTTGTCTTTCTAAGGGTTGAATGAAACTCCAGCTATCTGTGACAAGTATCCACTTGTCTCTTCCTTCCTTATATGCTTTTTTTCTGCTACAGAACTGCAGTTACAGGATAGCTGTTCATTACATGGGCACTTATCCTGCAATGCAAGTTAAACAGTCCCTCAGATTTTGGGAGCCCTCCGGGCACTAGAGTCTCGCTTAAATTGTTTGAAGTCTGTGTTGAAATGGCAGCCGAGAGATTAAAGAATTGCTCTCTAGCCGAGTGCAGGAATGATGTGTAATGAGATGCGATTTGCCTAAATGCAATTGTACTTTATGAATGTTACGGTGGAGCTATCAGCAGCATTCCTGCTTTGAACAGCAGTGGAGACCTGAACTACACCAGCACCAAACCATCTCTAAAAGAGGGGACTGGAGTGGCTCGTGCCAGACCCAGCTTGACAGGTCAAGAACCTTCCCTGGAGCATTGGTAGTTCAGAAATAGCGCTGGAAATTCGAGATCATGCAGACTGCCCTTGCTATAGATTCATATATGCAAGCAAGCTTGAGGGGAGGGAAGAATCTTGCATTTCCTTGTGGGAGGTGTTGAGCTAGAAAGGAGTTGAGCTTGGATTAAGAAGTTCCTAGTGGGTGGAGGTGCACAGCACCTGCAGCTCTGTTAGCTTCCATTTGAAGCTCAGCTTCTTTGAAAGGTCTCCATGCTATGTACTTCCCTGGAGACAGTGTTTCAAAAATAAGTGCTCAAGCATCAGAAGAAGTGGAAACTATCTAGGATAGGATTTTTATGTTGGATTTGAGGAAGACATTTTCTATACAGTTGCAAATGGGTGGGGTTTTTGTTGTTGTTCTAGAAATTATTTATAAATATATGAAATCTAATCTAAAAATCTAAAACCCCACAACCACGTAAAGTGTTTGAATTGAAAGTACATTGGCTTGAAATAAGACTGATTTACAACAAAAAAAAGGAGAAATCCCTCTTAGACAAAGAGTTGTCCTCATCCACTGAGACACTTGTGATCCATGAGCTCTTTCATTCAATTCACATGAGGCAGAGATGCTTTCTAATTACTGAGGAATTAATTTGAAAACTAAAACACATACCCTTTTTGCACACACTAAACACCCATGCTGTCCTGCACAAATTAGCAAACTGTGCGCGCTGCCTGTGTGTTCCCATAGGATAATTTACAGATGCACATGAAATTATCCATTTTGTATATGTTTCTAACACATTTTAAACACACAGAAAAGAAAATATAGTAGCTGCTCACATTTGGGGAGGGGGGTGTAGAGCAAGTGAAGTATTTGGGAACCCTTTTTAAACATACAGTAGCTGGTGATGTTACATTTTTAGAGCATGTCTGCTCACCTAGCCATAGGATTTACCTAAGCCCCCAGGGAGCTTTATGGCTACTTTCTTGTACCTATATATGTATATGTATAAACACTATAGCCTCGCACACAGTCTGAATACTTCACAAATTACCTCAGCCTGTTTTAATTGCATTTTTGTCTTCTAAACCATTACATATTATAAACCAGGTAAGAGGAAGGTCCCCCAAGGTTGTCTGTTCAAAAACCCTCTTAATAATGAAGAATTATTTAATATACTGTATTTTCTAGTGCTTGTGCTAGCCTTATTTTGAACATCTCGAATAATGAGGTTTCTACTGCCTATCATGGAGGATTATTTCACATGGTAACAGATTTGTCCAGTAAGAATTTTTTGTTATTTGTTTCCTAAAGCTCTTTATCACCTTTCAAATACTCTAGTGAGTCATATGCTCTTTGATAACTGTCTTGAAACATCTATAATGAATCTTCATCTAGAAGAAATGCATGAATTTCAGTAAGATGAGGATAGCTAATGACAGAAAATTGAAGATGGAAGGATAAGGCTGAACAATGTCACAATGCATATTTTCTATCTGTGTATTCAGTTAAAGAGAAAAAAAAAAGTACTGAGAAATTTTCTTCTACTTCTGGCATAAAAATACTCTCCCTCGTTCCCCTTATCTCTGATCAGAACTAAAGGTAGTGAATGGTTAATCTGCTCAGAACTGGCTATGACAATCATCCAAATTTCAAAAAAACCCTCACCTTCCTTTTAAGTTCTTGAAATCAATGAATCTTCATGAAATCCTCTGAATTTAATAAGATGATATATGCTAATAGAAATATAGTTGTTTGAGACTATTTCAAGAGACTCTTGTGACTCCTTTTCTTATGGGACAGCTTGAAGCAAGCTTAAGAAACTATTTGTTCTGAATGTGACGCCCATCTACAAGAAGGGCCGGAAGGAGGATCCGAGGAACTATAGGCCTGTCAGTCTGACCTTGGTGCCAGGGAAGATTATGGAGCAGATCATCTTGAGTGCTATCATGGGGCACGTACAGGACAACCAGGCGATCAGGCCCAGTCAGCATGGGTTTATGAAAGAAAGGTGTTGCTTGACTAACCTGATCTCCTTTTATCACAACATGACCCACTTACTGGATGATGGAAAAGCTGTGGATGTTGTGTACCTGGACTTTAGTAAAGCCTTTGACACACTCTCCCACAGCATTCTCCTGGAGAAACTGGCTGCTCATGGCTTCGATGAGCGTACACTTTGATGGGTAAAAAACTGTCTGGATGGCCGGGCCCAAAGAGTTGTAGTGAATGGAGTTAAATCCAGTTGGTGGCTGGTCACAAGTGGTGTTCCCCAGGGCTCAGTGTTGGGGACACTTCTCTTTAATATATTTATCAATGATCTGGACAAGGGGATCGAGTGCACCTTCAGTAAGTTTGCAGATGACACTAAGTTGGGTGGGAGTGTTGATCTGCTTGAGGGTAGGAAGGCTCTGCAGAGGGTTCTGGACAGGTTGGATTGATGGGCTGAGGCCAACTATACGAGGTTCAAAAAGGCCAAGTGTTGGGTCCTGCACTTGGGGCACAGCAATCCCATGCAACGCTACAGGCTTGGGGAAGAGTGGCTGGAAAGCTGCCTGGTGGAAAAGGACCTGGGGGTGTTGATCGATGGCTGGCTGAATATGAGCCAGCAGTGTGCCCAGGTGGCCAAGAAGACCAACAGCATCCTGGTTCGTATCAGAAATAGTGTGGCCAGCAGGACGAGGGAAGTGATCGTCCCCCTGTACTCAGCACAGTGAGGTCGCACCTTGAATACTGTGTTCAGTTTTGGGCCCCTCACTACAAGAAAGACATTGAGGTGCTGGAGTGAGTCCAAAGAAGGGCAACGAAGCTGGTGAAGGGTCTGGAGAATAAGTCTTATGAGGAATGGCTGAGGGAACTGGGGTTGTTTAGCCTGGAGAAAAGGAGGCTGAGGGGAGACCTTATTGCTGTATACAAGTACCTGAAAGGAGGCTGTAGCAAGGAGGGTGCTAGTCTCTTCTCCCAAGTAAAAAGCGATAGGACGAGAGGAAACAGTCTCGAGTTGCACCAGGGGAGGTTTAGATTGGATATTAGGAGAAATTTCTTCACGGAAAGGGTTATCAAGCAGTGGAACAGGCTGCCCAGGAAAGTGGTGGAGTCACCATCCCTGGAGGTATTTAAAAGACGAGTAGATGTGGTGCTTAGGGATATTGTTCAGGGATATTGTTTGGTGGTGGACTTGGTAGCGTTAGGTTAATGATTGGACTTGATTATCTTAAAGGTCCTTTCCAACCAAGATGATTCTGTGATTTTATAGGAGGTAGAGGACTACTTTTATTTAAAACCAGTCTTCCATAGAGAATTATAAATGCACATTCACCAGTTAATGTCGATAATGTTGGGAACGTTATACTGTGACAGCTGGGGGGCATGAGAGGGTCACAAAATTATATCCTAGCGATATGATTTTTTTAAAGCTTTATACAAAATATAGTTTTTACACTAATTCTGTGATGAATTAATAGATATTATGGGGCCAGCTTGTATGTGTTGTTGGCATAACTGAAAGAAAAGAGACTGAGCTGTATTCAAATGAGAAATTTGAAAATGTAATATAGTTTAGGCTGCAATTTCCCAGACTGTATCTCATTTACCTTCCATAGGTCTATGCTGGTCTGCATTGGCCACTGGCCCATCATCTTTAAAGGATTAGGAACAAGAACTGGGGAAATGCACACTAAATAAACAAGGCTTGGAATGATGTTTCATCTTGATTCACCTGCCAGAAATGAAAAAAAAGAAAACTTTTTCTTGCTTTACAACACACTTACTCTACATTAGACTGGAAGTACAGATACCTGGGACAGGGGCTATAAAGGCAGAGCTGCAAAAATAGTCAGTTAAAGAACAGTTTTATATGGTCCTTGCTACAATGGGAAGTGGAAAGGGGAACGTAGGGACTTGAAACCTGTGTGTGCAGGGGGAAACAGGAGAGCGAGGGTGAATGCATGAACTCCTTGTGCGGCACAGCAAGCTGCAGCAAGAAACCTGTATGCAAGGAGGAGGGAGCGAAAGGTGTAATGCAAGGGGGGAGGCCTGTATTTAGTCTGTCTTTGTCTTTGCTTGAAGGTTGGTGTCACTTGGCTGAAAAAGGAGTGGTTTTGCAGCTAACCTCATCCTTACAACTACAACCTTGTGTATGTGAGATGAAGTTAAAACCCTAAGCAGCAGCAGTCATATTTGAGGAGGCCCTAATGGTATCCTGTTCTGCAGTTTTACTTCATTTAAGTATGCTGAGTGACCTCTAATCACAAGAAACCTTGAGATACAACCTCTGGAGCCTTTCACCAAGTCTTTGGTCAGAATAAATGACGCCAACTGTAATGGATGCCTTGAGGCAAGACAGATTTGTGTTGTTTGGAGCAGTTCATGAAAGAGTTATAATAACTTTCTTCACATTGTGTAAATTATTTATTTGCTTTCTATGGTCACCTTCTGCGGATATGTTAGTAAACAAATTAATTTGCAGACTATTCATAGAAACATATTTAAGAGAGTATTGAAAACTCTTCCATCTGTATTTGGACATACATCAGATAACTGGATCTAGGAGTTACACTCTGCATGCTATAAACAGGTTATTTTGTTCACTGAATAGATTCAGGTTGCCTTGACTGAAGAATTACAAATGTGCAAGAATTTTGTCATTATATTAATAAATGAGTGTTTTTTAAGAGGTTAATGTAAAAAAATGTGAGGTAGCTGAAGAAAATTCAAGAGTAGGGGAGATGCCATATTTGCTGAAGTATTTATTATGAACTATTTATTTAGTCTTTTTTTTCCCACAAAATACTAAGGCAGGAGGGCATAATGAATTATTAAATATATTCCTCTTCAGCTTAAGAAAGGCCTAAATGTGTTGTACTTCTAAATACAGTACTGCTGGTTGACAGCTTTTCTGAAGGCTGAAGGTCAAGAGAATGCGTTATTTATCTGAGTGATATTTGTTGTTTATCCTGGAAATTATGGTGTTATATTTCTATATTTCTGTGCATATATAAACATAATTATATATATAAGTAAAATAATACAGATATATTTTTTCTTTCCTCGTGAAGTAAAAATGGGAAATATTGAGTACTCATCATGGTGAAGCAGGGGGAAAGGACAGTACTTTCCATGAGATTTACTGGACTTGAAAAACAGTTTTCAAACTGTGTCAGAACAATAAAAGTGGTTACTTTTGATGCTTGTAGATAAGGATATTGGCATATTGAAAAAATGGGAAATTCAGCGCACTGATGAATCCTTGAACCAGAATATCAGGGAAATATTGAAAAGCAAATGAAGATGAGTAATGTCAGATAATGAAGGTCAAACAGATGAGATGCAAACGAATCTGAGGAATGTTGGATGATGATTGTTAAGTGGACATGAACAAACTGAGATGAGTGATGAGAGGTGATGAATGTTGAGTAGGCAAGAAGCAAATGAAGATAAACAGTGTCAGGTGATGTTTACTGAGCAGCTAAGAAAGAGAACAAAAACGTTTTCTTTTTTAGATGGTTTACTCACACTGGATTCCTGAATAAAGCCCTTTCTGAGGTTGCATGGGCTGTATGGGCTTGCATGTTTTGAATTTAGAATAACTGTCTGATCGCAAAAAAGCTTCTGGTAATCTTTTTCTTAAAACACTGCAAGTGTATGCTATAGTCTCCTGGTAGCTGGCCTCCTCCTTGGATTTAGTTACAGTTGAGATATGCCCCTTGTGGTGAGCTCCTCGTTTAAAGAACAGTGTCACGCTGTGGGTGCTAAAGGAAGCAGAAAGGTTTATTAATGCTTCTTCATTCCATTCAGGCTTTTATAAATATGAATCGCTCTGGTTTTTTATGCTTACCTATTCCTCCCTTGTTGTTGAATTTTAAATTGAATTTACTTTGTGTTTTTTTCCCACAACAAACAAACAACAAATCCACTTTCTTGTTTCATTCAGTAATCTTAAGAAGAAATATTGTGTATAATATTCTCATATTTTATACTTGGATTGGATCTAAACTTGAGCAAATTTAGAAGCTGAGTTTTAAGTCCTGAGTTTTACTGATGATAAGGGAGCCAAGCATTGAGGTGCGAAATGAGAGGCAGCTGGAGGGATCAAAACCCACCTACTTGAGAAGAGCTTCAGTCGGATCATCTTCGGCATCTGAGCCAGAAAACCTCAAGAGACAGCTTAATTGGGCTTCCTTCATTTTGGAGCGTTTGGGCTCTTGTATCACTCAGTTGTTCCCCATATATTTGTGTGGTATTCTGTCTGTAGTATCTGCTTTGGCGATGGCAATTATTATTGCCTACTTATTCTAATTAAAATGCAGTGTTTTCTACTTTAAAACAAAGTACAATGCAGCACTTGCCAGTAGTTGTCTTGTGGTGGTATTCGAAATACTAAAGTACTAGCCCATATTTGCAGTCTCCCAGTCCTTCCCTCTTTCCCTGTATTAATTTAGCCACAGTAGATTTAAAGTCTAATTTTCCCTGCTTGTTTTTCTCTTCCCTGCCCAGTCACTTCCACTGCCTCAGAGTGATTCCAATATTACCCCATTCTGATCAGAAACACTTTTTTTTTTCTTTTTTATTTTGGTTTTTTTTTTTGGCAAAAACGTGTGCTGCTTGCACCAGCCCCACAGCTGTCTTGTCTTGGTCCCTGGTGGTGACGGCCACCTTGGGGCACTCTGCATGGGCAGAGCAGGTTGGGGAGCTGGTCTCTGACTCCTTCCTTGTCTCTCCATGTCTGAGTCACCTTCAGGTGTTAATTTTCCATCAGAGTTTCACTGTAGGTGACTCAGTTTTATAAGGCTGTGCTGCTTTCATCCATGGTCTCCAGTTAGATGTCACAGAAGCAATGGGCAGGGTGTGATTCATACAGGCTCCTTATGCTATTTCTATCAAGACTTGTATTTTTCCACGTCAGCCTGCTAGTTGGCACTTCGTATCTGTTCTTGAGAAGAAGCAAAAGGAAAAGCATTTTACCAGAAGTGACTCTTTCCTCTCTCAGATGGGTAGTTCCTCCCATAGCAATTGCACTTTTTGACCCAAGTACCCAACCTTTTTTGTGGGATGGAACCACCTGCTGCCCACGGCTAAATTTCAGCCTGTCTGGCAGATGGCAAGCATGGTAATCTGTTGGTCTAGGTGGTGGTCTGAAAAAGGTAGATGAAAGAGAGGTGAGACCAGCCACTGCAGATCTTACTGCTGTCTTTCCATGTTTGGTATTTACTACTCAACGGGATGGACAAATGGTGGTTAATTATGAGGAAGAAGAAATGTTTAAGCTGTTGGCTTTTTAGCGTCTCCTGTGATGTCAGGAAGGGGCAAATCTGCATGTCTTACGAAGCTTCTGTACATGAGCTATGTAGGAGGGTGCAGGGAGCTTTACCTTTACCCATCAGGTCTGAAACACTGACCCAAAGACACGCTGGGCAGAGCGTGGGATTTGAAATCCATTTTTCCATCCTAAACTATGCTTCAACAACAGCCACGGATGCACAGTCCGTCATACCCCAGTCCTGCTAAGGTCTTAAGTTTTCTCTTCTCAGTAACACCTGCCTTAGCAGGGAATCAGACTGGCTTTTGCCATTTGTGAACCTTGTGAAATGAAACATTCGGTCAAACATAGCCTTGGAGCTAAAGGTGCAGCTCTGAGTAGAACTGGTTAGAAGTGGATTTTCCACTGTTTGGAAAGTTGATATTTAACATTTTTAACCCTAACCTTGATACAAAAGCCAACATATAATAGTCTTTATAATTTTTAATCAGTTTAAATGTTTCAGTTTTTATTATAACTATTTAAAAGATCAAACTTTTAAACAAAGCAATTCTGCAATAGGGAATTAATCTTTCCATTCTGAAGTTCTGAGAAAAGGCTGGTTTGCCATTTACGTGGTTTCTTTTTATAGTGTTAAAGAATTTCCTTCAAGATTGTTCAGTTAGTCATTTTTGATAGAGAATGTTTATATGGAAGCTATTTTTTGGCCAATTCTCAATCATTACAGAGAATATTTCTTTTAAGGGTCATTGGCTCCCTGTATACTGTGGAGAACTCTTTATTAAGTAACCTTTATGATTCACTGATACCTAGAAACTGAGTTAACTGGGTCCGTTCTCACTGTGGCCTGCCTATAGGAGCAAGTACAGTGACAAATTTAAATGCTAGTTAAACATTTGGCTATAATCAATACATTTTGTATATCACTCAAACTGAAACTCAAACTCCTGAAAGAACCAGGTCAGTGGGAAGAAATTAGTGTTTATTTACTTAGCAGTGAAGTTTAATTATGCCTTTAGTTATATTTATATTTTTATTTATATCATTTTGTCTAAGTTTAAGCAGAAGTAGTTTAACATCAGAATGTTATGATGTAAGTACATTAATAAACTAGGAAATTTTCAAAAGCAGTTACATGATTAACTGGCCATTCTAAAACACAGATGCCAATTAACATTATGGCTATCGTGTACTGTCCTATATTGAAATATAGCAGCCAAAAAAATTGAAATTATTATCTACTATGAAAAAGATAGGCTTAGAATTTCATGCCTGAAGTTGTCTTTTGATGTGTCCTTATTCTGTGTAGTTGAAAAAATCTGGAAAACTATTTCTTAAACTGTTAACTTTTAGAAGTATTAACTAAAAATGGCTGAGTAGTCTTCTCTACAATTTGTCGGAAAATATGGGTATGTTTGGATTGAATTCCAATGAATATCAGTGAATTATAAAAGAATCCTTGATGTTACTGCAGCTGCAAATCCTCCACGTGAATTTTCCAGTCTGAGGAACATTAATGTAAGCACATGTAATATAACAAAGGTTTTTGTCATTGGCTTAACTTCTGCCAAATTCAGTGACACTGAGCTCACTTCCCATAGTTTCTTGTTATCTCATTACTGCCTTAAAAAGGCCATAAGCTTGAATAGTACAAAATGGACTTCCTTTGTTCCAATTTTGTCATGTTACTCCTTTGAAAGCAAGGATTTTCATATAGTGGGTTTGAGGACTCCCAGTATAGCACAAACTAGTTCCCGGTCAGATACAGTGTGGATGATACTTTCTTTCTTGTTCAAGATTGTAAGTAGTCAAATGTGCTTCTTGGATATTGGTCTTCCTATTTTTACAGTTTGAGAAAGAGAATATTAATAGATGATATTTTAGTTCAAAAAAGTACTGATGACACTAATTTCCAATATTTTAGAACCATTCAATGAAATCACAAGACTTTGTGTTTTAGTCGTTTTGAGGTTTGGTGCAATGAAATTATGCAGCATTTTTCTTCCTAAAACCACTATGTGCTATCAACCTGCCATTGAAACTTTTAAATCCAAGTACCCTTCAGTTCAACATCTTATACAGGTTTGTGGGTGGAAATTGAGTTAGATGTTAGGAATGTTGCTCATCACTGTTTTCTCAGTTTTATGTTCCTTTTATGGTTTTTTTTTTGTGTGTCTGTTCTTTCTGGATCTTCTTGGATATTTCAGGCCATAAAACAGCTAATGTAGGAAAGTTAAATATAAAAAATGGGGCAAGGTCTAAGTTTATGAACTTAGCATTCTTTTAGTTATTGTATGACCTTTGATAGGTATGCCAAGGTCTGTAATTATGAAAGCTATTTATAAATAGCAAAATGAGGTGCATATATATGCTACTGAATCAACAGAAAAATGTTGAATTATACTCTAGTTGGTACGGTTTCACATTCTTTTATTCTGTAGCATAAAGTACCTTGGACTGCTGCTGTTTTGTGGCTTTTCTGTGTAGCTTTTTTTCTGCACAGTGTTCTTGCCTCTCCCTGACACTCCACCTCCCTGACACCTGTAAAAAGAAGTGAGATTTTATCAATTATCACTTCAAATATCACCAGAGAAATGGAACTGAAACAGCCCCAAGCCCCCCAAATGCCTTATACCATCAAAACATTAACGCTTTAGAAAAAAAAAACTGTTTTCCGCTGCAGCCAGCTGACAGCGTATGAAGAAAAAGACTGAATAATCTGGACTGCAGTCTTGGAAGACAAGTTCATCCAGAGGCAGATTTGTTTGCAAAACCACAGTGGTCCCTCAGATGCAGAAATTGGCAGAAATTCTCTCTATATGTCTTTTTTTTTTGTATGTGTGCTTCTGATAAACCTTAATTTTAATTTAATCTGTATCCCCTGCAATTAGAGATTCAACATCAGTTATTAATGGCTGGTATCTGCTGCTTCAAGGGATCTTGAAGAAAAGAGCAGAAGTTGACATGTAAACAGGACTTCCCATGCTAGTACTGTTGAAGCCACCCCATGCAAATGTTTAAAATTAAAGAGTCCATCTACTGACATGTTAACCAGTTTCCTTAGGATGCTCGTGTGGTAGAAAGGCTGATCTGCTGGTACAGGGATGGAGGTTTCCTGTTTAAGCAGGGAAAAAAATGGCTCTAATCCTGAAGAACAGGTATAAATCCTGAAGTAGACTGAATTTGATGACATGCAGTGTTAAGCTTAAGGTGTACCAAGAGGTCTAAGTTAAACTCTTTGGCTAGTGACAATATATGCTTTAATTAACATGATCATTCTTCAGTTCTTAAACTCTCTTATTGTAAATATGCTGAGAAAAAAAAAAAAAGACAGAACAGGCTATTTAGCTTAAGCGCCTCTGGCCCTGTTTTCATTCTTTGTATCTTGTTAGTCTCTGACCTGAGTCGTGGAGTGGCAGGGTGGCGAGCAGCGTGGCTGGAAACGTATGTCCTTACGGGCAACATGAGGTGGTAGCAGTGGGCACTTCCATATAGCACTGCTGCCCGCACGGTTGCATAGAGAGAGACACGATTCAGTGAAACACAAATCTTTTCTTGGCCTCTTATATCCCTGGCCTTAAGCTTTAAAGTGCCACAAAGGAAAGTGATTCTGATGGCCCTGTCACGGTGATTGCCTACCTGAATGAAACTGGGACTAATGAGGTCTTGATATGGCACTCGTTACTCAGGCAAGGTTTTAATTAACTGAGGTGTCAGGTTCTTAATGCCTTATCCTCAAGCACCTTCTTTCCTCTGTGATGCTTCCCTTTAGCTTCCAATTTCAAAATTGATTACATTGAATGCAGGTTCCTTCATTTTGTTATAATAAAAATCTTTGCTATTAAGATAAATGGAAGTTGTTTTTTCATCTTGTGATGTTTCAGTGCATGCTGTTGGCACTGTGAAATAAGAAATGATATCTCAAGCATTTCTCAAGTTTTGAGAAGGCAACAAAATTACAGTCAAGAAGCATCTCTTTTTTTATTTTTTTTTGTGTTCTTTTTCTCTCATGCTAACAGGTTATTAGTTCAAGCTCATGTCTGCCAAACCCTGTAGAATAAAATTTTTGAAGTAGCATCTGTCTCTTTTAACAACTTGTGTGGATTGCTGTGGGAATGAAATTTCTTTTGACTCACCTCCAGTTCCAAAAGTATTTGTGTGTTCTTATCTATTAAGAAAGAGTCTGCAAAAGATCCATATTCAACCCTTTGTATGATGGACAAGAAAGGTTTACCGGAGGCATACTCTCCTCATACAATAAGCAAATCAATGTTGTGCCCTTGGAGTCACCCAAATCCCAGAATGTAGCTCTTTTATAAACTTGTAAATTGCAGAAAAGCACTACATAATTTTTTTTTTCTGTACACTGGAAGAGTGTTTTGTTCTACAGATCAAAATGAAGCTGCCTAATAATAAGGCTAGCCTAAGGTTTCTGGTAAAGTTTTTTTCACTCTTATTCAGCTAGTCATTGGCAAGATGCCTTCAGACTTTTCTGGCCTTTATATTATGACTATTTTTTTCTGCTCCATATAGTGGCTGGAATTCATCTTTGTGAAACTTTGCTGACATCTATGGAATTTCACATTTAAAAAAAAAATTATTTGAGGTTTACTGAAATATTATTGTACATTAGATATGATTGGAAATGTCAAAGGAACTTCTGTTTTGAGAGATTAGCTGTCATATTCCACAGTGTATTTGGCACACAACAAAGTCAATGGGTTTAGGCTCCTAAATAGTATAGTTGCTTTCAAGTAGTTTAACTGTTGATGCTTCTGTTAGCCGGGAGAGGTAGATGAACCCAAGAAATGTGAAGTCTAATATTTGGTAGGAACATAGGGTCTTCACAACCAAGAGTGCAACATTAGAGGGTAGACAATCATTTTCAGTGTTAATGCAGCTCTAATAGTGAGACTGTATGAGTGTGCTTCCCTTCCAGTCTCTCTAGGGCTTGCTTTCTCCAGAAACTGGAAGTAGTAGGACAGTCACAGATGGTTCCAGCTGATTGCTCTGTAAAGCCCTGAATCTAGGTCTGCTGAGTACTAGCAGGGCAACTCCGTGGGTTTCTGTCATGTCTAGCCAGCTTCTGTGAGTTTGAGTCTGGCTGTGCAAGGAAGCCCACGTCTGGCTAATGGATCTGAACAATATGGCAGATGCGAGATGACCTCTTAAGTATTTTTGTTCCTGCCCCAGCTGTGTTCTCGCAGTGGTGGTTTCAGTCAATTTTGTGGGTGACTTTAGCTTTTGCATTCTTATTTTGAGCATGCTGTGTTTTTTTAATCTCTGTATCTTTCTGGTAATAGTGTTGCAAGGCAAGTTATTAATTACATGTTGTTTTTCAGTTCAGCACCTTAAGTGTTCACAAGATAGTATTTACAAAATTGGCTATCTTTACAGCTAAGCTGCAAGATTTTTTAGGTCGTCTAAAAGAGAGGTTTGATCATTTACTTACGCTTTGTAGCAGTGGTCCACAATTCAACAGTTGACATACTTGGGTTTGTACATGGTACTGACCAGCTGAATCTCCCAATGTTTCTGAAGACCAAGGCAGAACTTCATCTGGCAGATCTTCTATGGGCTGTCCTCACAATGAGAGCAATCTTTTTTTCCCTGTGGTTTGCTAATAGTGTTATACCCATGAAGCTGAAAGCCTATTTGTCAGCCTTTCCATTCTCTGGATAAATGTATGAGTTATTATGCTTTAAATGCTTCCTAGAGGTGTCTGCAACTTAAAAAAAAAAACTTAAAAAGTGAATTATTGTATGGTACCTGTCCACTCAGGAAACAGAAACTAAGCCAATCAAGCCATTTTGGGGTTTGGGATAAGAGAGGTGTGATATAATCTCTCTTTTCTCCTTTCCTGGGGGAGAAAAGTGCTTATAAAGACCAATTTCTAGACTTACAATCAGGTCTTCCATATACAGAAATCTCTTCACCTGGACTAAGACAGGACATGTTTTCAAATGAGGGTGACAGAATAGCTGTCTTTCCATTCAAGTGACCGCTTAGTTGTGTGCAAAAGATACTGCTAGGGCCAGAATGAAAGTTTGACCTTCACAGGCCCATTTGCTGGTTAGGTATTTCTGTTGAAAAATGGTTTAGATGACTTGCTACTCTGCTGATGGTAAATCAGCGTGGCTCTAGGTTAGGCAGTGTAACAGTGTCAGTTTATATGAGATGAAGACTTGCCCCCCTCATATCAATAAAGAAAGGGGAGAGAAGTCCCTTTATTTATGCACTGTGGATGTTATCATAATCATCCTTTATTTTGGTTACATCAGTTCTCCTCAAGCTTATCTTGGCAGAAGATCTTGCATCTGGCTGAATGGCAGTGACGAGTGCTACTTCTTGAGTTGCTGTTAATATTGCTCTGTGATTTGTCTAGGGAGCAGGACTATAAGGGCTGTTAACAAATCCATGCAGCAGATTTCCCTGCTGCACAGACCAGCCTCTGACAGATTTTTTTTCACCCCTCACACTGGATGATTCCCAACCCGCCAGAAGTGACAGAACTGACAATGTTTGTCCTGCCACCATTTGTCTATTAAGTTGTGTGCCCAAAGCCTATGAATTATGATCTCCTGACAGAGGAAAAACATCTCAAGTTTATTTTTGTACCTCCACAATTATTATCATTATCTGATGGCTGAAGAGGGACAAAACTTTTAGTTAATACTTTCTCTAGACCTAGTATGTTTGTGGGCAGTCCTTGATACTTATCACTATGGTGTCCAGGTACCTCAGATATTAGGGTTTGATTTTTCTAGTACTCCTCAGAAATTATTTTGTTTCTTTTTCACAGATAGTGAAAGGGAGCCAAATTTTACTTGGTATTATCCCCTTAATGCTTCTTTTTATGGCTGATAAAAAGTCAAAGAAGAAAAAAAAAGGAACCACAGAAAGGCTATCCAAGGTCTAGCTTTGGACAGAGCTTGTTTGCTTTCCACTTTGCCTGGTGCAGGAGGGACATGATGGGCTGTGAGAATTGCACTTAGCACGGCAGGCTGCAGGCACAGCTTGCCTAGTCTCCAGGATGGAGCTAGGATCTTGTATAGGGTTGTGAATGGCCAGGTAGTTTCTGAGGCTGCTGCTAGCTGCTATGCAGAAGACTTCTTCTGCAGCTCACTGCCTCCAGGCTCTCCTGCAGGCATTTGTGCACGACAGTCCCTAGGCCAGCAATGTAGATATTCAGTAAGCTGCATACTCAGAAATGTATTCCCACCTGAATGCACATGATCAGGCTGCATCTGCTATGCCACCCCTGAGGTCTGGTAGTTGTTCCTGATCTTCTTAAATTTCATTGAGTATTGGTTGCCATCTTTTGGTATGTGGCAGCTGTCATCAGGTTACAGTGGTCCTGACACAGCAACTGGGTTATTCTCTCATCAGAAAAGTCTCCATCCCTTTCACATGAGCAGAACTGTATCCCTGGGACATTGCATAGCATTGTAACTTGGTAGAGCAGGAGAGGCACTTCATGGTTGCTTCAATGTTCAGTGTTTGGAGAGCCTTCTGCTGGTGCAGGTGGAATTGCTCCATGCTGGTGAAGGTGCAACCTGCTTATTGGTTTGGAGCTTTTCTTCCCCCTTCATGGTAGGAGCTTATTAGGTATGGTCCTGGTACGAACTCTCTGCTTTGGTTTCACTTGCAAGAAACCCAGTTTGCATGCATCAAGATTACTCCGTGATGTAAAACAAGAAGATGCTATGTGCGGACAATTGGGCAATACACTTCAAAAGTGGACTCCTGTTCTAAAATAAAATGCTGGTGTGGGCACATCCAAAGGGGATCCCATCCTTCTTTGCTGTGAGTTCTTTGTTCTTCTTAGAACATATCAGTTACTCTAATAGCTTACTACTTCTTATTACAAGAGTCATAGTATTCCCCTCATTTGATCATCACGGTGACAGTTATGCTGTCACTAGTATGAACAGAATATATAAATATATATGTATCTCTATACATGGAGTGACTTGATTCTCAACAGAAATGAGAGCATCAGAAGGGAGCCTAGAGGAGAGGTTCAGAGAAGATTGGTAGAGAACTCAGTTCTTCCCCAGTCCCAACCATGTGGTCCAACCTGATCCAGTGTTGACAGGGCATAAGCCTGGGATAGACAAACATTCACAGGAAGCACTAAACAAGTCTAGGAAAGATGGCTAGTCAATAAAATGTGTTGCTTGCTAGGGGCTTATTTTTTTATTTTTTCAGTTAATCTTGCTTTGTTTGAGTTACTCGTCTATTTTGCAGTTGGTTGGTATCACGTTTCCTTCCTTTCCAATTTAGAAAGGAAACAAAATGTCATCTTTGGAGAATATGGCATAACCGTCCTTCTCATATTTACCTTCTCCTTCCCATATATCATATAAGAAAAGGGGTATGCAGGTAACATCACTGCTATTGACTCAATTCCTGGAAGATCCTGAGAAGCCTCTTCCCAGGCAGTTGGGTTCTGATGCACTCTGCTGCCTTGGATTACTGCTAACTGTGAGTCTGTACCTTTTAAACTACACTGCAATATATCTTGTATTTAGCATTTCAAGGTGCTGAAAACTAAAAGAAGATTATGAAGCCTCACTTCCTCTAGGATATTTTGTCATTAGTGAGTTTAACACCTCAATACAGTCTTGTTTAGTTGCTGTTAGAGACGTGACATTGGTTCAGACTTAAGAACTCTCAAATTATTTTGTCTGTCTCACAGGTTAATTGGCTGATTACAGATAGAAATTGTAGGTCCAGCTGATTCATCAAGCTGATTAATTGAATTACTTCACCAAGATTAGCTATGCCAAAATATTAGATGGCAAACTTGGAACTGTGCTGAAAATACTTACAGTACTTGCATAACACTTACTGAAACACTGTTGTTTCAAACATTACAAACTATGCAAATACAAATAATAATATGCTGAAAATTAGAGAGTTTTAAAAACAGATTTAAATGTTTACTATGCAAGAAGCCATAGAAAAATACTTGATATTTTCCTTTACTAGCTGAAATAGAAAAGAAGGTGAAGGGAGGATCTGGTGGGCAATATTGCACAGAAAAAAAAAGATTGATGTTGCTTTCCAGCTCTGGGGAAAAAAAAAAACACAAAAAAAGCTTTCACATTTGATCAACCTGTTGAATCTGGCCTCAAAGTGGAATATGTTTATTTTCCCTTAGTAAAGAGCAACATTACTTTTTTTAAATAAAATGTCTTTGATTTTTAAATGCTCTAGGACAGAAAATTCAGGTGTTTCATTTTGCCTTCTTTTTAAAGACTGAATATTTGTAATTTTTTTCCTCTTATTTACCCTTTGGCTGATAGAGTTCAGCCATTCAAATGTGTGTGTGAAAACATTTTGCTCAAGCATTTGTGAATGCTTTAGTGATTTTTAGTAACTTTTCAAACTGATTCTTTTAAAAATCATATTTATATTGTACAGTCAGTCTACATTTATTGTGGTTGGAGAAAAATGTAAACTCAAATTTCACTATGGTTAATAGAAAATTCTCATCAACATTTGAGGCTTAATTTTAAATCAGGGAGAACAGGAACAGTGAAAGAGGTTGGACCTTGCAGCCTTCGTGAGGTATCATTACTGGGAGAATGAGAAGATCAACTTTGTGGCTAAACCCAGTTGGCTCAACTGGGATCTAAACAGGGTTTTATCTGTTGGTAGACCAGAACATATGAGAGCTAAATCATGTCAAGTAATCTGTCTCTATGGGGATCTCATTGTGTGCTTCGGTTCAGCCTTGAAAACCATATTATAATACACAAAGTTATTGAAAGTTGGTTTTGTTTTTAAATGAAGATTAAGTTAATTTATTTCTCAAGGATCTTCCCTCCCTTATGATTACAGCATAAGATGCACAGTCTTCCATTCTTGTGAACATATGGTTTCTTTGAACGAGGATGAGCAATTTTTTTCTACACCTCTGGAAGACCGTGGTCTTCCTTTTTTCATGAAATACTGAGTTTTAAAGACAGAGATTATATGTATTGCTTTGTAAGCAGTGATAGCAATCTTTGTTGTTGCAAGCTAATGCAATCATGCTCTCAGATTAAAGCATTTCCAGGGATCTAGCGCTCTTATTACTGTCTCTGGAGCCACAAAGTGTAAAGCATCTTTATACTGAATACCAAGAAGAGGAGTGTTATCAACATATGTGTAGTAAGGGGAAAACCGGGGGAGGCACGCTCGCGGGTGCTGGGGGGCGGACCGGAGTAAACTACATGATCTCAATGTGAGTATGGAAGCTTCTCGTTTATTAACAAAGAAAGCAGTGGTTATATAGACTATGCATATGTTAATCACGCGCCCCGATCGCACTTGTCATTGGTCCATAGGTTTACATATTCAGAGCCGTGACTGCCCCCCCCCCCCACCTCGGATGTAGTTTTGCTTCCTGTGAAGCAGGCACCACGGGGTTCTTTGTTCTGCACCGTGCAAGGGGAGTCCAAGGTCGCTAGCTCTGGGCTTAACCCTTGCTCAAAGCCTGGGTTGCTCAGACTGCTCAGTGGCACAAGATCGTGCCCCTTCTCACTTAACCAAACCTCTACAATTCCCCCTTCTTGTTTGTGAGCAAGCCAGGCCTGATTCACAAGTTTCATTAATGCTTTCTGCAAACAAGAAAATAAACATGGTAACATTAACAAGATAACTGCAATCACAAGAACTCCTGTAAGAACCATTTTTACCAGTTCCATCACCCATCCGATTTCTCGGGGAGGTGTGGTTTTACTGATCGGCTCGGCACCCAAAGTGGTCCCTGGTCCGTGGCCACGCACATATATCCCCGGCCACTAAGGATCACTGGCACCGGTCCTTTCCACTCCCCTGTAGCAGGTTCCCGATAAATCACCTGTAACTGAGGTATAATGGTGTTGTTATTAAATTTCAACTGCTGGTGATGTACTACCACCGGTGGTTCTTCTCGGTCCCCTGTCAAACACAGAAAATTCAAATTAAACAACACTTTATGCAACCGCTATGTTGGATCAGTATCTACCTCCTTCTGTCTCCTTAAATATTCCTTTATGGTTCTATGGGTGCGTTCGATGATCCTTTGACCTGTCGGGGAGTGTGGTATACCAGTAACATGTTTCACTCCCCAGCGTGTTAAAAATACACGAAACTTTTGGCTGGTGTATGCTGGCCCATTATCTGTTTTGATCTGTTCTGGCACCCCCATAATGGCAAAACACGGCAACAAATGTTTACAAACCTGTTGAGCCTTTTCTCCGGACATTGCAGATGCCCAGATTAACCTCGAGAAAGTATCTACTGTGACATGTACATATTTTTGTCTCCCAAACTCCGGAATATGTGTTACATACATCTGCCATAGCTCAAGTGCTGCCAGACCCTTCGGGTTTACACCAATACCAATGCCTGGTCCCTGAGCCCCACACCTCTGACATGCTTGAACAATAGATTTTGCCTCATTTTCTGTTATTCCAAATTGTCTCTGTATTCCTTTTGCATTTTGATGGAAATGCTCATGACTTTGTCTAGCTTGTTGAAATTTGTCTAAAGGAGGAATATGGCAAGCAGGACTAACCAGAGAGTCTGCCACCTGATTGCCCTTCCCCAAACCAAGATCCCATTGATGACTCCACACATGTATTATGCAACAAGGCGCACTGCGTTGTCGCATAATAGACCGTAATTGCAAGAATAACTGCCCAAGGCGGGGATTTTGTGTGTTTCGGAGCAATGCCTCCTCCAAGCGTGGGATGACACCTGCTACGTACATAGAATCTGTGACTATATTTATAGCCCCATCCAGCCAATTTGTTAAGGCCCAGCCTACGGCAGATAGTTCCAGAGTCTGTAAGGTATCATCGGTCTGACCATACAGCATGTGGTGTACCCAATTCCCTTTTTCCTGCCACACACACACCGCTTTGTGCTGTTTCTTTCCGGCATCTGTATAGACCGTTAACCCTTCCACTATTGGTGTTTTCTGTACTTTAGATTTTTCTATCCATTGATTTTTCTGTAATATCTGCCATAATTTACCTTTCGGTTGCTGTGAATGGACTCTTCCTTCGTACCCCAAAAACGCCTCCTGAATGGGTCGAGAATTACGGAACCACCATTCTAGGTCTACAGCATTAACAGGAATACTAATATCCGCTGGATCCAGTCCCGTTAATTCTATAATCCTAGATCTACCCTTTCTCACTAGTTCCCCTATGGCTTCTGGTCTAGTCTGTATGCTTGTCTTTGGTTGTACACTAAGGAATACCCATTCCAACACCCAAAAAGCTTCATCTTTATTGTGGCATTTGTAGTGGCATTGGTTGTAGCCCTGGGGGAGTTCCTGCTTTTTGTTTTGCCACTGACAAACGACACCACAAACCATATTTTCACTGTTAATTACAAGCAGAGATACAGGTAGTTCACGAATGCGTCGCGAAGACCATGCAGTTTGTAATTTGGCGATGATTGACCGCAACGCGCTTTGTTGAGTCTCAGAGAGCTGTATGGTGTCAGCAGGGTGTGATCGTCGCAGCAGTTCGGTGAGGGGGGCAATCTCGGTGTTCGAGATACCAACACAGTTACGGACCCACTGAATATCTCCGAGAAGTGTTTGTACATCCTTCAGGTTCTTCAAATCTGTATGTAGCTCTACCTTTTGAGGCCGGATTTGAGCATCCGAAATTGTCCATCCTAAGTATTTCCAGGGATCAGTTCGTTGAATCTTTTCTGGTGCAATCACGAGACCTTTCTCTGCCAACGTTGTTAGTTTGTGGAGACTTTCTTCTGAAAAAGGATCGGCCTGACACAACAAAATATCATCCATATAATGATAGCTGATAGTCTGTGGCCATAGCTGGCGCAATGGTTTCAGTGCCCGTGCCACATAAAGCTGACATAACGTAGGTGAATTTTTCATGCCCTGCGGTAGAACTACCCATTCATACCTTTGAGCTGGTTCTGCTTTGTTGATAACAGGAATAGAAAAGGCAAACCTCATGGTGTCCTGAGGATGTAAAGATATGGTGAAAAAACAGTCCTTCAAGTCTACAATCAATATATGCCATCCTGCTGGTAACATGTTAGGTGACGGAATACCTCGTTGCAATGCTCCCATTGCTTGCATTTGCTCATTAATTTTCCGTAAATCATGTAATAATCTCCACTTTCCACTTTTCTTAGGGATGACAAAAATGGGTGTATTCCAAGGACTAACTGAGGGTTTGATATGTCCTGCTTTTAACTGTTCCTCCACCAGTCCCTTAGTAATCTGCAGTCGCTCTTTAGTCATAGGCCACCTCAAAGCAGTTGTAACATTAGGTTGGTCAATTTAAATACTGTGGCTCCCTGTTGGATATACACACAATCTTTACACCCAAACATTAATGCATACAAAGCAACAAGGCATTGTTGAATAAATCAGCAACAAGTTAATTACTGCAACTTAGGCCCTGTGACCAATTACACATGACTAAAATTACTTCCCACATTCACATCCACAGTACTCCTCCACCATTTAACATCTCAACCAAAACCTTACACATGTAAAACATTCACTAACAGGCAAAAAAAAGTACTAAACCTGTATATTTGGTATTGCAAATACACTTATGTAGCGTCTGATTTTAGTCCATACTGTGTAACTGCAGCTTTTGTTTGTTAAAGAATTTTCCAATCACGTGGTTTCCACACCGGGAATCGAACCCGGGCCGCCGGGGTGAAAACCGGGAAACCTAGTGGCCAGACCACTTTCGCAACGGCGCTCGGCGATCTTGATTGACAGGGCCAAGGCGGGAAGGGCGGGTACTCTGGCGGTGCGGAGGGGATGAGCCCGCCCGCCTCCTCCGCCGGCCAGCCGCGCAGCGTCTGGAGGGGCTGACCACCCCTCCCCCTCCTGTTTCCGCTCCCTTTGCCATGCGGTCCCAGGAGCGCCACGTGGTTCTTTGTTCGCAACCTCCTCCTCTAAATTCTTGCTGCGCCATTTCTCCCGGGAGTTCGCCGCTTCTACCGCCGTACGGACCTCAGTGATAGATAGTTTTTTCATCGCTGACATGCCCTTAACTGCCGGTAACCCGAAGAAACGAGCCAGAACCCCAGGTTTTTCTGTTTTAGCGGGGGGGCGTGGGCTCCGGCGGCGCCAGCCGCATCTCAGCAGCCACACGGGCGACCTCTCTTGCTGCCCTCATAGTTTTTAAAGTCTCTATCACGTTTTGCCAGAGTTCATGCACCTCCTTAATTTCTTTTTCCTCGGGGTCCCTCTCAACAGTCTTTTCCCACATAATGTCTCCCACTTCTCTCCATTCCTCCACAGAAAATACAAGCGCTGTGTCTTTAAAATGTCCCCAGCGCTGGCCCAACTTTATCAGCTTAATTAGCTGTTTCTCCGCTGTCTCGCTTCCTCTCTTAGAGAAGATATCTGCAAGCAGCGCGGCTGCGGCCTCTATTTCCATGGCTGCCCTTTTTCCAGTGTCTGCTCTGTCCTTAATTGAACCCGAACAGCACCTGAACTCTGGGAGCTGAGTGGCCAACTCTTCCAGTGTCTGCTCTGCCCTATTTGACCCGAACAGCACTGCTCCCAGCCGTCTTTTTCCCAACACCTCCTTTTCGCTGCTTACCACAGTCTCGGAGAGAGCATGCCGAAGGGAACCATCCTCTGCTACCAGTTGTAGTAAGGGGAAAACCGGGGAGGCGCGCTCGCGGGTGCTGGGGGACGGACCGGAGTAAACTACATGATCTCAATGTGAGTATGGAAGCTTCTCATTTATTAACAAAGAAAGCAGTGGTTATATAGACTATGCATATGTTAATCACGCGCCCCGATCGCACTTGTCATTGGTCCATAGGTTTACATATTCAGAGCCGTGACTGCCCCCCCCCCCACCTCGGATGTGGTTTTGCTTCCCGTGAAGCAGGCACCACGGGGTTCTTTGTTCTGCACCGTGCAAGGGGAGTCCAAGGTCGCTAGCTCTGGGCTTAACCCTTGCTCAAAGCCTGGGTTGCTCAGACTGCTCAGTGGCACAAGATCGTGCCCCTTCTCACTTAACCAAACCTCTACACATATGAGCTCTTTTTTTTTTTGCTTTCTGTGTATTTCTACCATCTGCAGGAATGGTAGATTTTCATTCTGTGTTTTTTAAACAATGAGAAAATGAACACAAGTAACTGCAGAAGTGTTAATAACATTTAGAATAAGTTTTTATATATTGGGATAGCTCTTTTCCCCTACGTCCTGGGCACTCCGTCCTACTCAGGTTGTGAAAAGCAGTCAGAAGAACAGAGCTGCAGATGTCTAGTTGGCATCAAAGAGGTAGACTGGCTCCACCATCCCTCGGTCCCTCTCCACACATCACTAAGGGTAGATTTTTGACATGTAGACAAAAGAGAAGTAGATGGTCCAATGCAGTATTTCCAGTAACTGACACAAGCTAGAAGAATTCTTCAGATTTCTCTTAAAACACATGAGAATAGACCAAGAGCAGCTTTGCTTAAATAAATGTTTTCTTAATGAGCCAATTCTCCACTGAAAGGATTTTGGCATAGAAGTACATAATATCTGTTATTTTTCTACTGATATAACACCGTTCCTTTCATGTTCAAACAAAAATTACCCTTGCCCAGCACATATGTACAATGTAAGTTCTTTGGAGCAGAAACCAGTTTTTATCATCATCATGGTCTGAGTCTAAAAGTGAGATTGTAAAAATCCTGCTCATTCTGAGTAGCCCTTACTCAGCAAATGTTTCTGTCCAGGAACAAGCTTCTTGGGAGCTAGCTATATATTAAAAACCAGCTACATATAAGAAAATTATTTGTTGTAAACATTTGAGGCAATCCCAGGCCTCAACAAGGCCAACAAGGAGTTGCTGCATGAAATAGCCAGTTTCTTTTCTTGTTTCCCAGTTTCAGGCTGTGATGGATTAATCTGAGACAGGCTTGGGACTGCTCCTGCCTCACCACAGGCTGACTAGTCCTTAGTTAAATCCCAGCCACAAAGTTGGTATAAAGTTCCCTTTGCTTCTGCACCAAATCTATCATGGTAGAAGCCAAAGTATGTCCTCGCTGTCTGATGGAGTAGTTTCAAAATAGATGAAAATGTTACCGAACTTTCAGTTTACACAAGAGGTTTCAGTTCGCGAAGGACTGATGTTAGCTCGAGGGAAGGTGCAGTTCTAGTGGAAAAGCAGTCCTCCAAATCATTTATGGCAAAGACAATAATGTGATGATACCGGATGTTGTGGAGCCATCTAAGTTCAAAGGTGATCGTTTTGACAGAAAAGGTAAAAGTAAGTACCATCACTTACTGAAAAAGCAAATTCCCTTTGTATCTAGTAGAGTACCAAGAAGACTTTCTAGACTACTTAATGCATAATATGATGCTATTTTAACTTTTCTTCTTGCTTCTCCTTTTTAAATTAGGGGTTGTTTTTTAAATGGGTAGGTAGATACCACATTTTTTTCAAAGATATTTTTCTCTTCTTAAGACAGTTTGATTGCTCAACCATTTTCCAATGTTTTGATGTAGTTTCTGCAAGTATTTTTTTAATTAACTAAAATTTCTACTAAGGAATTAAAATCATAGTAAATTTGACACATCTGGGAGAAAATATTTTCAGCATAAAGTTGTCTACATTTCCAGTTCATACAGTACTAATTAGTTATACAAAAATAATGTTATTTTCCTGAGACGGCAAATCATAATAATGGGAATTTCAATGATGGGAATTTCAGCTGGAAAATTAAAAAAAAATATAGCAAACTGGTATCAAAATGTAGCATTTATACTATTTTTTTTTTCCAAAGCATCTCAGTATTTTTGCCCTTGAATCATTTCTTGAATAAGCTGCAATGGGAAACACAAGAAAGGATCAACTTCTCAGCTGGTTGGTGTGAATCAGAGGCATTTCAGTGAGCAGATCAAACTACTGCAAATCACATAAGCAGAGGATCTAGCCCAGAGACCTCAGCTGCTCTAGCTGCTTTTTTTCTCCCCCAAAAAAGCAAACACCATCATGCAAATCCAATTAAACCAAAACAAAAACAATCCATCAGAAGAAGAGTACGACCTTTGCAATTACTTTCCTGGACCTGGGATGTTTGGGAGTGATCCCCAGGCAAAGCGCATAGTAAGTCAATGGCAGCTGTGGGTCGAAGCAGGAGTCCAAATAGTCCACTGTCCTACCTAAAACAGAAGCTACTAGCAGTTATCTAGTGAAGAGTGTAAAAATTGAGTAAGCGTATCGTGGCACTTCCTCAGAATATTCTAGTCTTCAACCTCTCTGTGTTAATAGCCCTGTATAGATTTTACCCTGGAAACATGTGTAAGGTTGTAGTTTCCACAACACTGTGGGGTAAGGACTCCCTGCAGCTGATATACATGTTGTGTGATCAATCACCTCCTTTTGTTTGTTTGGACCACCTTCTGCTACCTTCAAGCTTCGCTGATGCCCTGCAATGGGAGGGATGGTGAACTGCTGGTTCCTGTTAGATTTTGTGCACCACAAATGATGTTATAGGCCACCATCGTAATTCCCCTTAGACATCTCTGTTTCAGGTTGTAGCCCATTTATTCATCCCTTATGTGGAAGCTCTCCTGTGCCTACACCAGTCTTGTCACTCTTTTCCGAAAATTTTCCAGTTCTACCGTAGGCTTTTGGAAAAGGGGGACAAGGAAGGCCTGCATTATTCAAGATACTGGCACCCTATGGGTATATACAGGCACATAATGATGTTCTCTTTTTGTCTCTCTGTTCCCTTTCTAGTAATCTATATTGTTTGCTTTATTGATTGCCTTTCAGTAGAAGTGAAAGAAATGGGTATGCTTACTCTAAAGTACAGCAAGAGAAAGTATAATTGATGTCTAATTTCTCCAGCATCCTTGTTTATCCTTCCTTGACTTCAAATATTAATAATGTAGCCTTTCTTCTTTTATTAAAGACAGATTTGGCTAGAGTAGACTTACTATGTTTACTCTGGAATGGAGAAATCTATAGAGAGCATTTCAGGAGGTGCTCTTGAGTTTGAACACAAGCACTAATTGAAAGTGTATTTTTTTTTTTCTGGAGACTGCTGGTCATTTTTTTCCTGCTTTCAGTGATGGCAGATGAGGTGTCAGAGGAAAGCTGCTGCATTTGATGCTGGATTTGCTGCATTCTGTTCCTCTTGGCACCAGCAATCAAGAAATTAGCATGTCTCCTCTTTTACATTTTGCAGGAGGACTTTGAGCAGGGAATAGGAGGGACTGCAGGGAATTCAGGTTTTGGGCTCTGGTGAGCAGATCCTGGCACCTCCCCACCGTGAGCAACAGAAGGAGCACAGGGTGCTCTGATAAGTGAAGTGTGGGGAAGTCCTCAGCCCAGACAGTCCTCTCGCACCCGTGAGCACTGCAGTGCTTCTCACCTTGTAACGAGACTGCAAGTAACTGTGCCTCCGTACAATGATGCTAGCTGGTCTCGCATCATGCCTGCTCCAAGTGGAAGTGGGAACATAAGGAGTACATCCACTTCTGCTCGACAGCCAACCCAATGATGCATGTAGAAGAAATGCAGGCAGTTTTAGAAAACTGCTGGCAGCAGATGCTTGGCTGGTGTAAAGCGTCTTTGGCGGTCCTGTGACGATCCGCGCCAGCTGAGGATCTGCTCCCGGTTATGCAGTCAGGACTTCAGACGGTTTTCTGTGCCGAAAGCAGTTGAGCTTCCCCCACTGATAATTTAAAAGGAATCTTAATCCTTTCAGAGCCTGTTTTTCAAGCCTTGTAATGACACATGGTGATTGTTCCATTCACTTCATCAAAACTAATCATCAGATGTGAAACATTGCGACTGACACAAACAAGGAGTTGCTATATTGCTAATCTCTCAAAAAATATGAACCTACACAATTAGCTAGGCCACAAGGCTTTAGAAATGTATCAGCTTTCTCAATAAGCAGTATGTCATTCAAGTCATCATGTAATATGGACTCTGTGAGCAAAAATCTGACTGTTTTGTATGTAAGAGAGGAAGGGGCACAGCAATTTCTTGATATTCCTTTGTAAGAACTTCTTACAAAGTCTCTGTGCCTCTAATTTTGTTAATGACATTAATTAACAGTGAAAATAACTCTGAAAAAGATTTATTCAAATGCTTTGTACAGACCACTTGTACTTGAGATATTTGTGGAATGACTCACTTTAATCTTGTGTTTTATAGCCCTTTCTCTTAAAGTGATTTTTGTTGACATTTTCAATGGATGTTTTCCCTAAGAAGCAGTGTCAGAAAACCATGAACGAAGCTTTAGGCAGTTACATTACTTTGCAGCAGTAGTAGGAGGAGTGTGGTGATATTCATTCTAAGACGAAAATTCAAATTCAGCTACAAAGCATTTTCCACCTTTTCACGGTTACCTTTTGCCACATGGTTGTCACACATACATGTGGCAAAGTGGTGGGTTCTGAAGGGTTTAACCAAAATAGTATTATGTTGTTATTTTTTAAATTTTTATTAGTTTTTAAAGTAGGTTTCACTATTTAAAATGCATGTGTTTCTGAGTGGCTCATTCAGGAAAGAAATAGCACCACTCAGCTTCACAGAATACTCAGTGGCTACATACTCTGAGTTTACAGTTCATAGCAAATAGATGACCTATTTATATAAGAAACATCTTCAAGAGTCCTGTAAGTAATGAAGTGGAGGAACTCTGCATGTTCGTAAACAGAAAAATAGGTAAAATCTGACGAACAGAAATCACTAACATTCCTCTTCACAAAGATAATTAAACTAGAAGGAAAATCAATATGTAAGATAGTTGTAGTAAAATATTATTCTAATCTATCTGTTTATAGTTTCCATGACAGGTTTAAATGAGAGTCTCTTCTTAGGAGCTTGAAGGTTGTTTGTTTGTTTTTTTAAAAAAACGTAAAATCTCAACAAAAATGAAGGGGCAAGACATCAAGGAGGTGTTTTAATATCTATCAGAATCACTAGAAAATGAGTCATTTGCATTCAGAGGGTGTGAAGCATCTGTGGTTTATGGCTGAGAGAAGGTTGGAGGACCATGGGCTGGCAGATGAAAACAGGCTGAAGCTGGTAGCTGCTTAAAAAATAACAACACTGAAGACAGCTCAAACTGGGAAATGGAAGAACATGGAATGTGCTGTTTTCTAGCTATAGTTAAGGAGCGCAAGAGGTACTCCTTTCCCAGGTACGGTTTCTGAATATTAGGATTCAACGTGTCTCAAGGTTAAGGTGTAATACTATTATAGAGTTAAAGGTCATTGAACAGGAACTGATGATTGTAAGACTGAAGTATTGCAAGTGTCTTGATATAAAACTTGTAACTGCAAATTATAATTCTTATTTTAATCAGTTGTTGTACAACTGCTAATTCAAGCTCCAGAATCCCTTCTATAACACCATTATTACTGCTGTTCTTGAAGCCCGCAGCTCTCCTATTCCAAATGCCCCTCAGCATACCATTGCTGCAGCACTTTCTCTTCCCCTGAAGCTCTGAAGGACTGAAAGTCTCAAGACATCAAAAATATCCGTGAACACTCAGAAAAAAGGCCTGCAACTCTGGAAGTATAGCAATACCCTTATGCCATAAATCCAATATACGTAACAGCTTGTAAGGGCTATTTTAGGCATCATGTTCAGACGCAATTTAAGAAAATGGAGTACTGAAGAGAGGAAACCATCTTCCTTTTAGGACCAGTGGGGAAAATGGGGTAGAGGGTGCAGGAGTCAGAAGTTTTTGAGCTAAATAAATGCTGGAAGGGCAATGTTTTTTTTTCCCTGCTATCTGAACTTTGCCAAAGGGTACTGAATAAAATCCGTTACAGGAAACATCATCTGTTTTATATGGTAACTTGCAGTATTACTCTCAAGCTGACTTCTGCAAGCTAGCAGGAGGCCTAACCGAGCCTCTGGGATTGCCAAATGTTGCTTTCACTGCAGATTGCCCAAAGGGTTGGTCAGCACCACCAATTTATTTGGATTTTGTCATTTTCATAAAAGCCACGTGTCTTGAGACTGTCAGATTCACTTGAGTCTGCTTGAAACAGTAGATAAGATTAAAATGAGAGGTAAGCTCCTGACTACAAAGCTGAAAAGGCTGTTTCAAAAGGGATGCATAAAGTTGGAATAAAATGTAAAATGCACCTAAAAGCAATCTTTTCTCCAAACTGCCATGTAAGATTGTGACTGATCTTAGATGCTGTAACCACAAAGATGCATGCCACAAAGCCCAGGTTAGAGAACTGCCTTTGAGAGCAGATGTGTGAAATGGCTTTGGGAAGGGAGCAGCTTACTCCTGCTTGCCCTGGGCACTCATTGACTTGACATTTCCTCTTTTTCCTTAGTCTCAAACGTGTCTCTCGGGTTCACTAGCACACTCTTCCTGTCTTTTTTATCCAAGAAGAAAACGGCTTTGATAATACATGTTTCTACTAATATTTACCCAGTTTTTCTTCACTGATATCCTGGCGTATTCATTTACCCTGTCTTGGGGAGCCTTCTCTAAATGTGCATTGCCATTTTAGTCCTCACTTAGCACATTTCTTCCATCTGAAAGGCTTTTTAGTCCTCACTTAGCACATTTTTGCTGGTGGAAAGACTACTACCATTTTTTTTTTTTTTATTTTAACAGGTTTCTACTTTTTCTGGGCTGACAGGACCCTGTATATATCATAAGAAGTAGTCATTTTGCTGTGCACAAATCCTATTAGAGTCTAACTGTTGTTTTTTTCATTGAGATCATACACAGCAGTTGCAGTGTTGAGACACTTGTTTAAAATCTTTATGATGGTGTTGCCAGTTGCCAATTTTGGGGATCCCGCTATGACAAAATAACTGATCTTGAGAAACATTTGTGCTACGGGTAGGATTCCCTGCAGAAGCAGATGTGTTCACCCCTGGGCAAGCACAGAAGTAATGTCTAATGAAGGAGATGTGAGATCCGTCAGAGGGAGAAGCGGGGCTGCATGTATTTCCACAAATCAGATGTTTGCACAGGTGAAGTTTCCACAGACTGTGGACAGTTATCCTCACTTGGATGCTGAACCCGCTGCAGCGCATCCCTTGCTACGACTGGCAGTTCTCCTAAGACTTCGTCAGGGGACAGGCATCAACTCCACAGTGGTCCAGCAGGCTCTGGTCTGTCCTCAGCCTAATGAGCTATGTCAAAACTACATGACCTGACTCTGCAATGTAAGTGTAAATCAGGAGCACCTCCACTGGAGTCAGTGGGATTATGGCATTGTAAAAGTGATGTATGTGAGAGGAAAACCAGAGCCATGAGATGAATGACCGGCATTGCCACTGAGCTGTAGATTCTCCTGGCATAGCTGGTCTGTAAGATGCAGAGACTGTGCATGATACTTTCAAAATCAGAATATTGAAAAAGAAAGATTTAGGGGAGACATCAGTAAAGCAGCAAAGCAGAGGGTCTCATTTCAAATAGGGAAACAAAAATCATTCTAAACTTTCTGAGAATCAATGGTTGCTCCAACGGAAAGCAAGAGTGGGTCTTTTCCTCACCATCTCTTTTTTTTTAAAGGCTGGGGGGAAGGTTAGCTTTAAGTTCCAGACTCTATTGAATTTTTTTCTTTTTTTTTTTTTTTTCCCTTCTTCTCACTTCTCTGTGAAATACTAAAGCCAATTGCCACTCCACTGCCTGTGGTAAAAAAAGATTCATCTTGGGTTTAGCTTTTAGATTGCTCTCTCATAGTTGCTAGAATTCCTTTAACACAGACTTTGCATTCAATTCTTAAAATTTCCTTCTCTAGGGAAACAGAAAAACACAAACCCAGAAGAACTCATCTACAGCATTTTTGAGTTTCTTATGGCGTCACCAGTCTTCGGAGCTGCTTACTTCTTTGTTGCTTTGGAGAGGTTAAGAGCACTCCCATGGTATAGTGTGTTGTGATCTAAGTGCTTCAGAAGATTCAGATGCAAAGTGGAGATCTCAGACAATTCAGCTGGAGGTAGATTCAGTTTTTCTAAGCGAAACCTCAGTGCCTCAGTTCATCAAACACATATTATGTGTAGGCCAGTGTCATATGAATTTTAGATGGTACATTAGTGTGTTTTGAATATATTTTGCCCTATCAGTTAAGTTGTGATTCAGTTGTGATTAGGCACTCAGCCTCTCCAAGTAGGTGAGTAGTCCCACTGAAACCTTCTACCAACACTCTTCCAGTTCACATAAGCTACCTGATTGAGAACTGTGACCTACATTTCTGTGAGCGATACATATCTGTTTTCTTTGAGTTAGGTTTTAATATTTTTCTTTGCAGGCAGGTGTTTGAGAGTCATCAATGTGCCAGCTTCCAAGTCAAAAATGTGGGTGTTGTTTCCCCCCCACCCTCCATAACTGCCCTCCTCTTCCTGTTTATTTGAAGGCACAAGGCAAGTTTTAAAGGAACAGCTAGCATGGAAATGCTGCATTTTTCATTGGGGTGATACATATAGAAAGTGAAGGGCCGCCGAGTCAGGTACAGTTTGCTGTTTGTTGCTGCCTAAAACCATTAGCAATATGAGATTATACAAGGCACCTGGAGAGTGATATTACAGGCAGATTTGTAGCCTGTACCCTGCACAAAAATAAAAACAAGCTTTTATGGCTTGAGTAACAAAGGCAGGAAGGTGGCATGATTTTCCATGGCTTGTCACAAGGCTTTCAGCTTGACCGATGTGAGGCAGGGGGGAATTATTACTGATATTGTTTCATAGAGAGGCATAGAGTGGTCGCATCCTTTATTGCTTTAAATCCACTTTGTTCATCTTGGGGTGTGTGGGGGCGGGGGGTGGCAGGGCTCAATCAACACTGCAGCATTGACTTTGAAGTGCTTTCTTGCCTGATGTACTCAACAGTGCTGACCTGAGTGCCAGGGTCCTCTGTGTAATGTAGGAGGGGAGCTGGGTGCCAGTGCTTTATCAAGAAGGCTAACCAGCAGAAAGTGCTAGAGGGGGGAATATGGCTGAAACCCTGATCCTCTCAGGAGCAAAGTTAACAAACCATGTGCTGCAGGAGAGCATCCAACTCCAGTCTGATTTCCTTCTGGTATGAGAAAGAGTAGAGGAAAGCATCTAATGAAACACTGCTGCAAAAGTAAGAAGTGATGATGAAACCCTTTGTTCATTTTCCCTAAAGTTAGAGCATCTGCTGCCATTTTGCAGCTGACCGCTATAACTGCCTGCTGCTTGGCAGCAGCAGGTGCCTGAGCGACACATGCTTGAAGGTTTTCACTCTGCTTTCACTCTAAGTAATTAATAATTTATTGGGCTGGAGTGGAAAAAATATAACCACAGCCTAATGACTAGGGTCTCTCTCTGGGAGAAGTACGAAGTGGGTTCATGTCCTTGCTCCAGTATGTACTTAACATTATGCATTCACAACAACTTCTTGCTGGGTCAGCTCCTCCCTGGGTGACTACTGAGATCACCAGGATGCAGTGAATCCTGCTCATATTTATCTACTCTTTCTCTCTATACTCCACTCCTCATGGAAAGTGGAATAGTTTATAGTAATAAAGATTATTAAAGTGCCACCCTTGAAATATTACATAGCCTGCTAGTCTGAGTCTTTATTTTGCAGTAGGAGGTACAAGTTCAAGCAGATGATGGAGTTGAAGATTTGCTGCTTGTGAGTGAAAGGGGAAGGCACATCTTCTCCACTTACATTTTTATTTGCAACCTGACCAAACAGCTGTGCTCTGTGAAAACCTGCATTCTCATGGAAAAAGGGAAAACTGCAAAAATTAGTCATAGCAGTTCATTTGGAAGCAGCCCAGCTGAAAGTCTAGCCTTCATTTCTGAAGTGATAATTGGTCTTTCTAAGATTATTGTTAAGTTAACCACTTTGTGAATAGCCAAAACCAAATGGAGGGTTTTTATGGTACCTGTGAAATCATCATGTAAATAAGATAGAAAAGTAAATTCCTCCCCATTTTCAAATCTGACTCTCTCAAAAGAACTTTAAACCTTCTGTTCAGCAAGGTTATAAAACTTTTCAATCATTATGCCCAACCTGAAGTAGTACGTAAATATTTAAAATTATTTTCTTGCCTACTGTAGAAGTGTTGCTTTATGTCTTGCTTTTTCGCAAAACGGCTGCCCCGAGTAGAAGGCTGTGAATACGCTTGCTGTTGGCATGCTTTGGCCATCTTTCCATCTCCTGCAGTTGCCAAAAGCAATCACAACAGCCATGGATGCGGCCCCGGGAGGATTCTTCAGTGGAAAGGGATTACCTGGTGGCAAAGAATCAAGGCTTTTATTCTGCTGTCTATTCTTCCTGTGGGAGGTGTTCGGAGAAGAAAAGAGCTGCAGCCGAAGCGCCTCCAAGCCCTGCCAGTCCCTGCTGCTGTAACAGGCTGTTGGAGCAGTGGGCACTCAGGTATGAGTTACAGCAGCTTTTTAGTGTCTTCTGCTTTGTGCCAGGGCTTGGGACAGTTCCCAGCTGCCCCAGAAAGCAAACAGTGTAGAGGTGGCTTAATTCCCCTGAGTCTGGCACGGTATCATGACAACTGGGTTTTAGAGCACTTCTAGTGCTCAATAGCAATTTTCCAGTGCTGTGAACATGACACACTCTTACCTTGCAAATTCTTCCATCAGCAAGCCATTGTCCCAGCTCCAACTGAAATGTCTTGTCATTTCAGGGACTGTCTATGCATTTGTAATAGCTGTTAGTGTCAAACACTTTTGAAAGTCTTTATATACTGGGTCTTTATATATTCCAGCCTGAATCAGATCTTAGACTGTCAGGGGTCTGAATGCATGCAATTGGATATAATCCTTGAAGATGCCAGACAGAGAAAATGAGAAGAAAATGATCATCCTTAGAAAAATAAGGCATGAATATCATGAGACAAGCCTTAAAGAGAAAACAGCAAAGAATAAGACAAAAAAAAAAGAAAACCCCAAAAAAACCCAAACCCAAAAAACCCAAAGTGTAGGAGAAAAGGAATATGTGGTACGCTAAAGAATCTTTTTTTTTAACATAAAGAGTGCTTTTTCAAAGCTGACTAAAGAGGTAGGTACAGGCTCATTGTACAGTCTTTGTGCTCCTCCAGGAACACAGGGCTTTAGTTCAAGTCAGTCACTCATTTCAAATATATCACTGTAGTTTGGAAGTTGGCACATTAGAGCTAAAATCAGTGACTGTTTTAAAGAGCTTTTTGGCTTGAATAGAGATTAGAAAGTTCTTTCTAAACTTTTTGTTTTTTTATAGACACGTATGATTCTTCCATATTTGTGTTTTAGCACATTATTTAACCAATAGATTCTTGGCTGAGTGAGTGCATAATGCAGGAGATATTCCAGGAACTGGCACTGTATATCTGATGGGAATAGTTGTATTTCAATATTTCAATTCTTTTGCTTTGTGTCTGAGAGCTTTTACTTTCTTCTGCCTCTCCTGGTGTCAGAAGTCATCCTTTTCCTTCCAGATCTAGCCAGGAACTGACAAAAGTCTGATGATCCCCTTTCCAAACATTGTGTCATCTCACATTCTTTGTATGAGGTTTTTTCTTAAAACTCTGAAGTATCAAAGAGCTATTCCTTTCTCATTTTACATATGGTTGATTGAAGCAGAAGTACAAGCCAGGACCTAGTGTATACAGAGCCACATTCCCAGGTTGGAAATCACCCAGTCGCTCCTTTTGTGACTGGAGATGAGAGATGAGAAATGGAGATGAGAGATACTTGAAATTACCTTAGCATGTTGATGTCACCTTGCCAGTAAAAGCTTTTTTCCTAGAATGTCTTATGCATTTAAAAAATTAAAAAAAAAGAAAAAGAAAAGGCAGAGAGTAGCCAAATCTCCTTTAAATATAACAGAATTAATTGCTGGACTGGTCTTAAATTTATTGTTCAGTGCAAAGAAATGTGCTTATTAGATTGTTAAGTGTTTTTCTTTGGTCACTCTCACCCATACGGAATTATCTAGGGTACAGACAAATAGATATTAATGGGCTGTGAGAGCTATTGTTATTCCATTCTGAATGCCAAGTCGTGCTGGTTCCTTTTTGTTCCTCCTGCACTTATACAGCTGCAAGGTAGCGTTTTCTATATTTCTATTTTCTACTATCTTTTCCCAGCTGATCCTTTTTAACATACGCTTGTTGGTTTCCTTTCAAGTACAGAATAAATGCCAGTTAGTCCCTCGTCTGTTTTGTGACTGATCCTTGAATCTCAAGGGTGTAAAATCCAAGTAGCTCTGCATGTTGTGCTCATCTAAAAATGGATATTCTGGTCTATAATATTTATCTGCTTTACACTGGCAAACTTTGAATCTGATGAAAGGGTCTGCGATAGCATAGAGCCCAGTGAGTGCAGAAGAGCAGGGGGGATTAAGCACATTTGTCATCATTACCTTTGTTGTGTCTCTTCCAGTAAACAGGGCACTACTTTCACTCACATTCCTGCCAGTTTCCCGGTGTCCACTTTCATTTTGAGATGAAAAGAATCTGATTTGATTTTTCTTTCTCAGATCTACATATTGATACTGCTTTGCCCTTATTGTACTTCTTACCAGCTCATTCTTGCTAATATGCTTTTACAAAATTCCTCATAAATGTTTAATTCCTAACAATAGAGTACCGGAATAATTATCATGGTACAGAAATGTTCCCCTGACCAACTTACCGGAGTAAAAATGCCAATATGACCCTTGGGTCAGTCATGCAGCCTTCTTTAATGTAAATGTAATACAGTGATTCCCCTGGAGATGGAAGATGGCAGTCTTACCAGAGCTGCACTGAATCAAGGTATCAGTATTTAGCAGCCCCTGGTTACTAGGCTACTGTTCACCTCTGAGAACAGAAAAGATGATCACAGAAATGCACTTTCGTGTTATCTGTCACATATACAACTGGCTATGTTGTATGAAGAAAAGATTTTACAGATTTGATGAGAGATTTAAAAATAATAAAGGACTGGGTGGGAGGGGGCAGGGGGAAAGGCTGGAGGCACTGTGTTCCAGTGTCCCACTTCGTTCTCCAATTATTTCTCTGTAGAAAAACCACAAAAAGCCCAATCCATACACTCGATATCAAATAAAACATTATTTTTCATAAGCTGAATAGATGCCTTGGAAAGCAGCCAACGAGGGAATTTTCCACTTGTGCTGCCTTTGCAGCTTCTTTCAAACCTACTGTTAAGCAGCAGGGGCACAATGCACTTCACTCCCTTTTCTATTATGCAGCTATGACACATTAAGCTCCTTGGAATGGTATTCATATTTTATCAGCTCTCCTAACTTCACTTCTTTATTTATAACGTGCTCTGACTTTTTTTTTCTTTCCATCCTGTATATCCAGATTTAGTGAAGAAAGAGACCAAAGCAGTTAAGGAAGTAAAAAAAAAACAAAACAAACCCCTCTATGGATTTAATCATACCTTTCAGGTAGTGTAGGTTTTCACTCATGATAAAGAACTAACCTGATCATTATTTTCTCTTTTCGTACACAGCTTGCCGTGGCACCCTCTGCAGGTCATATCTGATTTGCTTACATTTAATATAGTATCTTTACTTGGAAGAATAGCAGATTTTATTCCCCAAAGCATGATATTTAATCTGTGTCTGCGATCTGCCAAAATGCTGAGCTTCCTGCACAAGAAAGTACTGAAGTATCTACACAGACCTGTGCTGATTTGCAAATGCAATGATACAGGCTTGACAAAAAGACTTTGGAAAACAGTGCTTATATATTGGTAGCCTTGTTTTCATAAGCTCAGGAAATCTCTTTTGTGTTATTGAGGAAAACATTGATTAACTGGTACCAATATCACTGTCTTGTAATGTTGAAGGCAGTCTGTAAATGTCAACAGGAGTTGAATTTACTACCACTGCTCCACTAACCTGAGCAGGTAGTCAGAATTAAAGACCCTGCAAGAACGCTTTGTGTAGGTGGAGGAATTTGTAACATGAGTACATGGTATTTTTGGGACAATCTCAGTGTGTTTGTTTTGTAAATAAGTCCTGTTTCTTCAGAATACAAGAGAAACAGCCATCATTTTTCCTATTCTGAAGGAATTTGCTACTCCGTAAGATCTGTCCTCAAGAAGCCTTTCTCTCTTTCTTGCTCCTGCCGCCTACTTCCATCATATATTTAGACTTGTTTCTTAGCCCATGCTTCTACAAGCAGGAAAACATTTCTCCCCAGCCCACACAGGTCAGCCCTGCCATGACCTGAGCCTATAGCTGTGGCCAGTGAGGCCCAGGCAGGGACTTTTGTGGTATTACAAGAGTAATAGCTCCCAGCACAGGTGCCTTGTATGTGAAGGTAGTCAAAAACATTCTTAAAATCAAAGGATACATGAAACAATGTCTTCATACATCCACGGATGCCAGCAAATGATTGAGATTTTATCGGCTGTTTGTCAAGACTGTGTCTCAGGGAAGGTGGGGGGCAGGGGAAGTTGAACATGCTTTCTTTGCTCTGTGAACAGGATTTTGATGTTTGCATTATATGGAGATCTTGCATGTCAAGAGAAAAGCCAACCTCTTAAAGCTGGGAAATGAAACAAAAAAAATGAGTGGTAAAATCTCAATCTTTTCTACTTTACTGCTAAAGTAAAAATCATGAAACGTTGCTTATCTCTTGGTGGATGAAGGATGAATTGCATTATATTTGGCAGAGCAATAAGAGTGTACATGGGGCAGATGGCACATTGTCTTCACACCCTCCCCTCGGTGGGGCAGGGCTGCTGTTCTTGGGAAGAAAACAGGACCGAACTGCAATGGCAGCGCAGCAGAGCACTTCTTAAGTATTCCCTCAATATTAACCGCATGCATAAACCTAGGAGCTGTGACTCACTGTTTGATGTTTTCCTGGAGAAAAAGGTTAGAGGTAAAATGGATAGTATGAAAAATCATTTGCCCACTGTAAAGATACAAATCTAAAAATACAATCTTTTAGTAGGGCTTTTGTTTCAATTTCCTTCTTAGATGCAGTGTCTTTCGTCGAAGTTTTTAAGAAGTTTTGAATAGAAAAAAAAGAAACTTGCATTTTAATCTCATGGGGTCTACCATCGGCTTTAGACAGCATTGTAGCATGTAGGTTGGCTGTAAGTGATAATGTACAATTTGAATTTCTTTGGAATGTCATAGTCAAAGAAATTATGCTCTTCCAGTATAGCCTACCAAAAATATTCCCTTGCAATCCTTGCTCTGAATGTGATTCTTCACTGCTGGGCATTTCTCAAAGACCTTTGCGCCTGCAAAATACGCTGCTAACATTTTCTCCCTTTAAGCATGGAAAAACACATGGTGGAAGAAGATGGAGAATTAAGGCCTCCAGCTTACAGAAATGAAAGGAAACCTGGCTTCTCTCCGAGCCAGACTTTGACCTTGGGTAGGTTTCATTAGAGCTGTTGATTTAATTAAAACTTACCTGTGTGTTTCTCAACTTTGAGAACCAACTTTCAGTTCAGTGTTCTTGAACTCTGAGTTTTATGAAGTAGTTGTGAGGAGAGAGTTTGAAGGATATTAACTCATTTAGGTGTAAAGGTTCATAACCTCTTAGAGCAATCCTTTTTTTTATCATTGCCAGACAGTTTCAGCTGTACACAGCAAGCAGAGTTGAATACGACTTTGAAGGATTTGAGGAGGATAATTCATACTCAGTGATAATTCTGAAGTGCACTTGTGCCTGTGTTGTTTTGTTATTTTTCTTGCTACTGACTTTTATAGATTAACTACTTCAATATCTCTTGATTAACTGAAAAGTAAAGAAAAATATTATTTTAATATCGTGTATGGCACATACCTGTCCAGTACAGACAAAACCAAAGGAATAAGCAGGCATGGATAAAACATGAAGCTATGGCCTCTGTGTTATAATCCATCACAACAGAACAAGTTGAGATCCTCTTTAACTTCTCAAAGTGGAAAGTCTGGTGAATACTGCCATGTTTGCGTATCTGTGAGAGTAATTTCAGAAATAAGAACTTACTACTCCGATGGACCTGTACCAATTTACAAGGTTTTCTCACCATCTTTTGTGATGTGGATGACTGGAATTCACCGGGAATAAATGTTGCAGCAAAATTTCAAAGGAAGAGCTTCCTAGCCAATGTAATTCCATGGATATTTTTCTGAAATACGTTTAATTTCTCCCAGTTTTCACCAGTATAGCTAGGAACAGAACTTGGCACATTCCTAGTTTTGCTAGCAAGTATAAAATGTCAACTAACAATTAAAAAAATGTCTAAGTCTGTAGGACCTTTGGTTTTCTGCAGACAGCTTTTTTGTTTTCAGTGGATTTTTGTTAGGTTTAAGCCAGAGCTGTTAAAGAGGACTACAGAAAGAGAGAAGGGAATATGGATCTGAGCTACTGGCCTCTTAATATGGGATCAAGCTGCTTTAAAGTCACTCTAATTTGTGAGTTGAGATCAAACACTTAGTTTAGGATAATGAGTGTAGTAAATTCAGGGAAAATGCTTTGATTGCTCAGTGGTGCAAGGATATTTTCTTGTAAAAGAAAATGATCTCTCAGACATACTACATAAGCACCTTGATTAACCATTTAGCTTCTGCATTTTAAAGGTAAGATGAGCTACGAAGAGTTTTGATTTTTGGGCCAGCTAAAGTGATCATTGCATGAAATTGCCCCATTTTACATGTGGCATTCTGATTAACATGTACGTAGTGTCTGAGCTGAAATGACCTGGTGTGAAATAAAGTGGCCTGAGCTCTAATTATCATGCACAGTCATGGACCTCGCTCATTCTTATATCCCTGCATACTCTGGCATATGCTGGAACAAAGAGCTAATGATAGAAATAACAGACCCTGCTTGTAAGAGTGAGAAAATGATGGATAAAAATGTGTCATGTTTACCTCTAAGGTTATTTTGTTGAGGAGTAGAATTGCATAATAAAAAAGTTAATTCTTGAATGCAAATATTTGATTTTTAAAGCTATTTTGTTAAGTAAGAAATACAGCTTAAGCACTTTTAGCAAGAAGTCTTCTCTGGTAAGTGCAAGCAGAATCCATGAAGTATTTCTGTAAGTTTAAAATAGATTTAAATAATTTTAAAAGGTTTACAGGTTTGAAAGCTATGTTATACAAGACAATTACAGAGCTCATTAATACAGATAGAATTGGTCTCAAGCTGCAAGACTGGAGCCTGAGGCTTTGTTTCAAATAACCTTAAATGTGGGTTTAAGCTGACAGTAAAAAATGTGCCTAACCTTCTTTGGCAAAGAGAGAAAGCAATTGTGTTGTGGAAAGAGACTATGTATAAAACATAGCAGGAATTTTGTTTTAGTGTCTACATCATACTACCCTGAAATAAATGCTTTCTACTTGTAATGCAAACAGCCCCTTGTACATCCCCACCATTTCACACAGGTAGTAATTATGATTGATAGAAAACTAAGCTGAGAGAAAAAGACAAAAATATGCACCCATTGTTTATAATTTACATATTGTTTATTCTCATTTGCTTCTCCTCTTAACCTCCTGGTTTGTGGACAGCTTGTAGAAGGGAGCCTTGAGGGTTTTAAAAAACTAAATAAGAGGATTGGAGGTGTAGGCTAGTATTGCCAAAACAGAAGATAATGCTTTAACAAGAAACATTTTAAAATCAAAATCCCAATGTATGGCAAATATGAAAACATGAAGCAGGGAGAGAGGAAGACAATAGCCTGAGCAGAGCTCTATGCTGTTATGGCAAGACTGAGTTATGGGTGTTAGCTTGTTTAAAGCAAGATTGGCAATATCTATGCTGCACTGCAGAAATAATGAGATTGAAAATAGAAAACTGATCCAACAAAGGAGAGACAATCGGGAGAGGAATCGGAAGACGATGACTGAAAAAGCGTTGAAGGGTGTATCTTTGAGGAGAGAGCAACCAACAGTGTTGAAAGCCAGCACAGAGTTCAAGAAAGATGAACATGGAAGCAGGAGACTGTGAAATATCTTCATGGAAGAAGTGAACAAATTAATTTAATTGTGAATGAATATGTGCTTGAAAGAAGTCTGTTGGAAAATGGCAAGCAGTTTCAGCTAGTTCAAGCAGGGTTTTTTGAGGTCTAGCTGAGTCATTAAAATGTTCCAGTAGAAATAGCGAAAGACTGAACAGTCATCTCTTGAAAACAGTACATAAATCCTTCTTGGTGGGTAACTGTTGTGGTAAGAAACAGAAAATCACTAGTTAAATTTTCTCTTTCACATAAATAATCTGATGTTGAGTTAAATTAGGTATGTTCAAGTACAATAAGAGCAATTACTTCCTTGCTCTGCTACCGATAACCTCTTATACCCTTTGTCTTAATAAAATGTCTTATACATGTTTACCTACCAAGCAAAGCGTTAAAAACTAAATCAACTTCTTGTGTGAAATGAAATCATGTCCAATTACTTTTCTGAGATTAGTTTAGTATCACATCAGCTTCGTGTTGGTCCAAGAATATGTCAGTGTGATTCAGTACACATCCTCTTCCCTTGTGAGGAAGAAAAAATGTACTTTGTTTAACAGTGTCTGTGAACAAAAGCCCTTTTCTTTTTGCCTGATGATGCCATTAGGAAATTGTTCATGGTAATTATAGGATGTAAATATTACGAAGTCCTGTTAGTATTCCCGGAGATTAAAAAAAAAAGAAAAGGAAAAGCCCAATTCTGTGCCCAAGTTGTGTGGTTGCATTCACAGCACAGGATTAATCTTCTGGACTTTACTGATCATTCCCCACCCTTCCCACAGCCCATCCCTTTCCAAGTGAGAATTTAGATGCACGTGTCCTCCTCAGTGAAGGTCTGAGGAAGGACCAGAATTCTTGCTTTCCACCTCAAATTGATCCTTACACTGCCTTCCTGTTGGACTGAGGAATCTCAGTGCCAATTATTGCTACTCAAAATTATTTTTCTAGAGTTTTAAAACAATCTACCAACAGTTTTTTAGGGTTATGACAGGTTTTTAAACCCTATCCAAGATATTGTTTTATAAAATATGCTTCCACTTCATTTCTTTATCAGTTTTGTTTTAAAAGCAGTTGGCTTTTCCAACTTCAGACTTGTCAAACATTTGTACCTCAGTTTTAAAGCCACAAAGGTTAGAATAAAGTTCTGAGAGTTATACTGTAAATGCTGGATGTTAAGGATATGTTATTGTTCTGGGATAATCTAAAACAGGTAGCAAAATAATGATATTTATTAGTGAGTCTATGATCATAAAATAGGAAACATTTTATATGCTTTGTGGAACAACATTTTTCAAACAGGTTAAAATGTCATGAAGATATGTGAAATCAGGTAAAATTGCACCTTTTTATTTATTAAGTTTATTATTGTCTTTTCCTTGAAGCTTGTGCAGATATTCGTGTTGCAGATATTATTCTCATGAAACAATGAGCAAAGCCAAACGACCTTCTCCGTACCTACCAGGAAATAAGACATTTTAGGACAGTGCAGTAATTGCCAATAGCAGAATAAAAATCATGCTTTAGGAGGTAATGACTACCTCCTTATAATGATATACTTCACAAGGATATTATTATTTTATGGAATTTGGAGTATTGTTTTCTCATCAGCAGAGAACTATTGCAGATCCTGTACAAGGACTTAAAAATTTGTTATTATTAGAATACCAGAGCTTCAGACCTGCAAGGTGCATGGTACATCCTCACTGTAGTCAGCTAGTAGCACCACCACATTTTCCTCTATGTAGTTGCCACCTAATGAGCTTCTAACACGTAGCAGTAATTCTATTTCTTACTTATTATGCGGCGACTTGGGTTTTTCTGATTGAATCTCATTCCTTTACTGGGACTGCAGGTTCAAGCTCATCATTTCTTTCTTTAAGGCACTCAAAATCTCTGTATTGGTGGTGCTTTTCAGTTATGGATCGTCAAGAATGTAATAAGAATTCTCAAGGTTTTCTATAGGTCATCAGGGGAAATGTTGAATATTTGAAACTGCTTTGGGTGAAGAAATCTGAGCTTTCCTTAACAATTTGAGTGTAACATCAGGCTGTATCTTCTTGGTGCTGACACCTAAGCAAGCTTCTAGGAATTCAGTTTTCAGCAGTCAAAGAGACTGCTTTGGAACTTGTGCTCCAGTAATTACTGTGCTTGGTAAACATATTGTCTAAGCAGGGGTTGATTCCCATTCATTGAAGAATGAGAAGAGCCCCTACGGCTCTTTGAAATTACACCTTCTTTGTGACCGTGAAGTTGTAGCCTTCTGTTTGTGTAGCTCTCACTTTAAAATAGATAGGATTGATACATCAATCTCCCCCACCTTTTGTACTTTTTTGCATTATAATCTACATTTATTTTCCAGAACATTTAGCTGTGGATGAATCCCAATTCTTCATCTTCTTCCAAGACTTACCATCTGCTTCAGAATACATATCCAAGCGTGAAATATCTTGGATATAAAATTATGTCGTTTTCAGGACTTGCTGAGCAACTCTCTCAAATTATTTTACTCTTTAATTTCAAAAAAAATAAGTCTGGATTATGTGTTTATACAAATACATCCTGCCCTGCTCTGTGCAGATGTGAATGAATGAGCTCATTGCAGTTTCATGGTTTTGGTAAACAGGGCTTTGCTGAGCAGAGATGATGGAAGCAGGCTAAGAAATAAAATGGTTCTGCAGCTTTTTAGATGTGATGACCGTGCCTTGCTTGCAGAAACAAAAGCATTCCTGATGTTTATAGCAATATATGCAAATAAGTGTACTCCAGTATAATAACTTAGGTTACTTCTGGAATATGGCTCAGGGGCCAGATACCTGAGACAGGTGTACTTTTGATATTAAATCACTCAGAATTTAACACTTCAGTGAGAGGTTGTTAAAGATATGCATGAGGGAGGCAAGGGAGAGACTCCCTTAATATCTTTGAAAACACCACGTTGTGATGAATTTACTCTTCTTTACGTTCATCACTGTATTTTTAAAAGTTCACTGTTTCAGAGAAAATTTCCTGGTGTTAATAATGGGCTTCAACAAACTTAATCTCTTTAATTATACTGCTCTCACTAGTCTTTAACGGCCTAGAGACTTTGAGAACAGGTCTTTATTGTTGTTGACTGTGGGTGTTTATAGGGTTGCATTTTAAAAACTTTCAGTACAGGTGTAACCACATGTGGTAGAAAAGTGACAACCTGAAAATAAAAAGAAGGGCAAAAAGAAAAAGAAGCCTGCTGTTAATAACTACTATTTAAACTGAATTATGATTTTTAAAAGCCATTATTTTCTGTGTAAGCCATCTTTCCTTGCAAATTTTAATGGAACATGGCAAGTTATTTCATGGTGATTCAGTAACAGAGCTCATCAAATGATGTCTGCTGGAGATTGAGGGAAAGAGAGGAAAGTGTTGTTGATAATGATAAGACGATCAACGGTAAAATAAAAGTTTGCCTGTCTGCCTTCCACTGAAGTTGAGTGATCTGAAAGTAGCAGCCAAGAAAGAAAAAGTGAGACTCATTAAGAATAATAGTCCTAACTGTGGCATGATGCATCAAAATGCAATCACAGGGAAAGGAGGTCTGTGAGAACAACACGAGGCCTTTGGAGAAGAAACTGAGGAGGAATATAGGTAAAGATTGTCTATGATTAATGAAAGGGAGGAGCAGAAATATACTAAGGAAAAGCAGTATGGAAGAAGATCCCACATGTTGCTTTTACAGGGTGTTTTTTGGTGAATCTCTGTGTCTTCAGGCTGGAGGGTATGATACAAACTCTGGCACGATGATAGAGTTTACACTCAAAAGACAGCTTCTTCTAATGCCGATGTGGAAAAGCATTTCCCTCGTTAAAGGAAGAGTGGAGAAAATAAAACATAAGGAGTTTACTATTTTGTGTCTATCTATCCATATTTATTTCATTCATATATATGCATGAGAATGTAATGCAAAGATGGAATGTGTGATTATTCCAGATGAAGCTTACAGCAAATACAGGCTTTCTAAGATCTATAGTAACCTACATTTTGAAAGTGCACAGAAACATTTCAGGAGAAATGGATGTATTTACTCTGTCGTATTTGACTGAAATATAATTGGAATATAGGGTTCTAAGAAAAGTAAGAAACATGGACAAGGGAGAAGATGTTGCAATAGCCAAAACGGTAGCAGAAAATCAGCATCTGAATCTGTTCAGAATAGCATGGGTGCTACAAATGACTAAATAAAAACAGTTAAAGAAATTCTGTTCCTCTAGGATAAAATGGGAAGACCTGTAAAATGGACCTATGAAGAAATGTTTGCTTTAGGTATCAGCAGCCCATAAGAAGGATTATAAAATAGGTCTTGTGTCAGTTCTCTTGACCTGAGAGGCATGAGAGTTGAGAAATGACTGGGGAACCATGACATATGAAAAAAAAACAATGGGCCCATTTCCTACCAACCTTTAAGGAAGGGTTAGAAGCAATTTTCGACTTGTCTTCAGGAGAAAAGTTGTTGGTCATGCTGAGCAACTCTTTCAAAAACTGTAATTTTTGTAAGCATCACATATAGTCACTGGTTTTGTGTACTGTCTGTAAGTCATCCAGTCACAATATTCTTGGAGGTTGGGGGAGTGACTTGTCTTTTTATTTAAGACCTTTGAGGTCTGTGAATCCACATTTTATTTTCTTCCTCTCCTGTTAAAATAACAAATCTTTTGCTTTTGTACTTCTACTTTACTCTGAGACTAGTGAGGCTTTCTCCAGAGAACCAGTGGGTCCTGATGGAGGCAATCTGTTCGTGGCCTGCATACCTAGGAGACATTCCTGCTAAAATACAAAATATCAGGTTTTTCTGATATTTTGGTGGCCTCAGAGTCAACTGTCGGTATTTCTTACGCCTGAGCAGAAACCCCCTCAGTAACCGTGTGTTCTGCAGGGTAAGCAGAGACCTCAGCAATCATGCAAGCAAAACGGAGTGCAGTCCAATTTCCAGGCTCGTGTGTGCCCAGTGGAAACACGAGCCTTTGTCTGGAAAACAATATTCAGCCAGCAGCAGTATTCTGATTTAATTGCTCTTATTTACAGATCAGGGAGTACCACAGCATGCAAATCAGGGCATTTTTGGCTCTCTGCTGGTGACTACATTTGTTCCTTTCAAATGCTTTCAGAGCATATACTCTTCATTTTTACATATTTGCTACCTCACTCTGTTCCTGGAGGTTAGTTATTGATGCCAGTGCTGTCTTTTGTAGTACTTGGAGATGTTTTCAGAGCTATGTGCATTTTACCAATAGGGCTAGCACTTTATCTAGAGGGAGTTTTATGCGTTTTTATGTGAAAGGGCACTTGGATTTACTGAATTCCGCAGTATAAGTAAGGAGAAAAATATTGGGATGCTAAACCTACTTCTATGATAACAATACAATAGTTCTCACTTTTAACTGATGACAGAAAGGGGATGGTTACTGACACAATGTCATGCTCACTTGCCTAACCAGATCTATGCCAGGCTGCATTTATCTCATTTGCTTTCTCAAGGATAGCTATCTAATACAGTAAGGCTTCCCATATGCTTTCTGAGTGTCTAGGAGTGCATTTTCAACAGGAAACCATGCAAGTTAAACATCTGGCATTTTGAGGGATCATTCTTGTTCAACAGGAGTTGGTCATTAAGTATTTTCAGGGGGCGTTACTATCCCTTCTTGCCACAATGAGGATAGTAGATTTTTGTGTGAGAGAAAGAGAAGATGGGAAAGAGCGTGTTCCATCTGCATAATGCCCACCAGGATAGGTCCTTCCAGATGCTTTGGGGTTAAGAGTAGTAATTTTGAGTAATACTGCTAGAAGCTTGAGCAATGTTTTTCTAGAAGAAAGTTCCCAGGAGAATGCAAAAACAATTTGTGATTTGGGTAGATAAAGCAGCTTTTTGGAATACCTGTTTTTGTTCTGCCCAGTGATTGTCATCATTCACAATCTATGCCTTACAGTTATGCTGATTTGTTATGAAGATGCTACAGGGACTGTTGTCCACATTACTGTAAATATGCTAAGTTATGTAAATATGCTTTAAAAGTGATTGTTTCCTAAAATTTCTTTTGTTCTGATCAGAATAGCTTCCCAAATGCAAAGATGATTAAAACAAAAACCACAACAAAACCAGCTATGAAATCTGTCTGACCTTATCAATGTAAGCTGTGTTGACAAGTCTCATCTATGGGTGTGTGCAGTTTTCCCAACAGACGTCAGCTCTTCTTAGGTCAGCTTCTGTCTGTGTCAGCAGCAGATTTAATCTGTAAGAATGTCTTCCCATAATGGAAAAAAAGTTTCTCAAAGCCCCAGTCTTATCTTCTTCTCATTACAGCAAATGTAATTTTACATTTACATCTGTTTAAGAATTAAAAATAGTAAACATTTTGTGGGCAAAAATAATGTACCTTTATCTGAGTATTTTGGGTCTATATCATAATGTATTTCTCTTGCCTGTAAGATGGAAGAGGCAAATTTAGGTGTTCTATGTACTGTTATTTTGAACATGCTGTTGATATTATAAATTTATATGAATATTGATGCTGTATGAATTTGTACTGGGACATAAGAGGAAACATTCCATAAATTAAATGAATACCACAGACAGGTGTATGGAAAATCTTTACCTGAATAGATTCACACTACAGACAGGGCTAACTGTTTATTTGAATGATGAAGAGAAACATAGGTAACCTGCCCATCCCGAGTGGTCATGAATTACCACCTTAACATTAATGGCTATGCCGCTTGTGTATTCATGCTGAAATTGGTATCAAGTAGTCAGATGATCACACAATACTTCTCTTTAGCTGCAAGAATAAAGAAACTATTAAATGAATCCATCTGGACTCTCCTCCCTCCTCAACACAAGCCATATCATCAAAGTAAAATGCTCAATTAATTAGTTACATGACTTCTCAATATATTATGCTAATGTCATCATCCCACAAGCAGAAAACAGCACCTGCAACACTGTGAGATTACAGGCAGTAGTGGACACAGATCTGAGTAGGAAAAAATCCCATGGGACAGGGTACTAGAAGGTAAGGGGGCCCAAGATAGTTGGTTAGCATTCAAGGACTGCTTCTTCCGTGCTCAAGATCAGAGCATCCCAACAGGCAGGAAGTCAAGGAAGGGTACCAGGAGACCTGCATGGTTGAACAGGGAACTGCTGGGCAAACTCAAGTGGAAGAAGAGGGTGTACAGATCGTGGAAGGAGGGGCTGGCCACTTGGGAGGAATATAAGTCTGTTGTCAGAGGATGTAGGGAGGCAACTAGGAAAGCTAAGGCCTCCTTGGAATTAAACCTTGCAAGAGAGGTCAAGGACAACAGAAAGGGCTTCTTCAAATACATTGCAGGTAAAGCCAACACTAGAGGCAATGTGGGCCCACTGATGAATGAGGTGGGGGTCCTGGAGACAGAGGATAAAAAGAAGGCGGAGTTACTGAATGCCTTCTTTGCCTCTGTCTATACTGTTGGAGGCTGTACTGAGGAGCCCCGGACCCCTGAGGCCCCAGAAGAAGTCAGGATAGAGGAGGAATCTGTCTTGGTTGATGAGGGCTGGGTCAGGGACCAATTAAGCAACCTGGACGTCCATAAATCCATGGGCCCTGATGGGATGCACCCGCGGGTGCTGAGGGAGCTGGCGGAAGTCATTGCTAGGCCACTCTCCATCATCTTTGCTAAGTCGTGGGCAACGGGAGAGGTGCCTGAGGACTGGAGGAAAGCGAATGTCACTCCAGTCTTCAAAAAGGGCAGGAAGGAGGACCCGGGTAACTATAGACCGGTCAGCCTCACCTCCATCCCCGGAAAGGTGATGGAGCAACTTGTTCTTGGTGCTGTCTCTAGGCACATCAAGGATAGGGGGATCATTAGGGGCACTCAGCATGGCTTCACCAACGGGAAGTCATGCTCAACCAACTTGATAGCCTTTTATGAGGATGTTACCCGGTGGATAGATGATGGTAAAGCTGTGGATGTGGTCTATCTCGATTTCAGTAAAGCGTTTGACACGGTCTCCCACAGCATCCTCGCAGCTAAACTGAGGAAGTGTGGTCTGGATGATCGGGTAGTGAGATGGATTGTGAACTGGCTGAAGGAAAGAAGCCAGAGGGTAGTGGTCAGTGGGACAGAGTCCAGTTGGAGGTCTGTGTCTAGCGGAGTCCCGCAAGGGTCGGTACTGGGACCAGTTCTATTCAATATATTCATTAATGACTTGGATGAGGGATTAGAGTGCACTGTCAGCAAGTTCGCTGATGACACCAAACTGGGAGGAGTGGCTGACACAACGGAAGGCTGCGCAGCCATTCAGAGAGACCTGGACAGGCTGGAGAGTTGGGCGGGGAGAAATTTAATGAAATATAACAAGGGCAAGTGTAGAGTCCTGCATGTGGGCAAGAACAACCCCATGTACCAGTACAAGTTGGGGACAGACCTGTTGGAGAGCAGTGTAGGGGAAAGGGACCTGGGGGTCCTAGTGGACAGCAGGATGACCATGAGCCAGCAATGTGCCCTTGTGGCCAAGAAGGCCAATGGCATCCTGGGGTGTATTAGAAGGGGTGTGGTTAGTAGGTCGAGAGAGGTTCTCCTCCCCCTCTACTCTGCCCTGGTGAGGCCGCATCTGGAGTATTGTGTCCGGTTCTGGGCCCCTCAGTTCAAGAAGGACAGGGAACTGCTAGAGAGAGTCCAGCGCAGAGCCACGAAGATGATTAAGGGAGTGGAACATCTCCCTTATGAGGAGAGGCTGAGGGAGCTGGGTCTCTTTAGCTTGGAGAAGAGGAGACTGAGGGGTGACCTCATTAATGTTTATAAATATGTAAAGGGCAAGTGTCAAGAGGATGGAGCCAGGCTCTTCTCAGTGACATCCCTTGACAGAACAAGGGGCAATGGGTGCAAGCTGGAACACAGGAGGTTCCACTTAAATTTGAGGAAAAACTTCTTTACGGTGAGGGTGACTGAACACTGGAACAGGCTGCCCAGAGAGGTTGTGGAGTCTCCTTCTCTGGAGACATTCAAAACCCGCCTGGACGCGTTCCTGTGTGATATGGTCTAGGCAATCCTGCCCCGGCAGGGGGATTGGACTAGATGATCTTTCGAGGTCCCTTCCAATCCCTAACATTCTGTGATTCTGTGATTCTGTAATTGGCTGGATGCATTTGTTTTTCCAGTAGTTCTACTAGTATTTTGTCTGGGGAAACGAGACATAAAAGTACTAGAGTGACTTTCTCAGGTTAACCAGGAAATAAGTAGCAGAGCAAAGCTATGACACTGCATCGTCTAAGTTAAAGGTGATTATCTAATTTACCGGACAAAGCTTCCTTCCTATCTTTTAAAAGGTCATTTTGATATCTAAAACATAACTTTTTGAAGAGAGATAAAATGATGTCCATTTTGTGAGGAAATCGGGGCACACATACTAAGCTGTTTGACAGAAAGCGGTAACAAGTCAGCATGAGAATGAGATGTATACCCAGAGCTGATACTCCAGTCTGATGCTTTCCTGCCACTCATCGCTTCCTCTGGGCTTGGGTATTTCTTTTGTTTAATGGTATTTAAAGCAGACTGAATTGTCATGTGCTATTTTCTTTGTGCAATTTCTTAGGCAAGGACCTCTTTTTGCAGACTGATACTGTCTAGTTTTTATGTGAAGAGTTTCAACCCAGCTACTGTTCATATAAGCATTCATTCACTTTCTAGCACTAATTTGGCATTCCAACACACTCTTTATGCTAAACTAAGAAATTACCAGACATTTTTATTGGTTTAAAGGGGTTTAAAGATGCTTTGATCCAAGAAAGCTGCAAGTACTCACCTACAAATTAGGTGATCAACATTCTATACCATTCAAAAGCTATGAGATTTTTCTGCCTGTAAGACTCAGGCACAACAAAAGATGGATGAGTTATAACAATCCAGAATCACTGAACTCTCCTTTTCCAGTTAGCTGAACCAAACTGAACTTTTTAAGTGTCATTGTTAGCAGGCACTTAAATTGGGGATGGAGTGGGTGGATGATGACAGAGAGGGAGAAATTATGAAAGCTTTTCCTCCACACTCTTTTTTGTTTTCTCTTCCTATGAAGGTAACCTGTAACAAGATGCTTTCCCAAGGCTGTAATAAGCCAAATTCATCTTTGGTATAATAACATTGACCTCTGTTGGCCAGCACCCAAAATGAGCATATTTCACTTCTCTAACACCATGCTATTAATTTGTATTTTGTTAGAGTAATTTTTTATGTCATTGCTTTTGCACTTACAAACTCCCTTTTCCAGTGTAACATTTTTATTAGGAGCTTGAGATTAAATAAATAATTCTAATGCAAAACAAAAAAAGAGGGCTGGTGATAGGACAGGTGGATTCATAGAGGGGAGGGTTTAGAGGGTGTTTTTTTGCTTGCTTGGTTGGTTTTGGACTGTGTTGTTTATGGGAGCCAGCCTCTGAAAGATGCCTCAAAAACATTCATAGTTTGTCTGTAAAGTCTGTAACAGTGTTTGTAAATTTTGATGTGTCAAATAAATGCAGAAATGTTGGACCAGTGTTAAGTAAATGCACAGATCTCTGTTCCTATAACAGCTATAAATTGGCAGTAGCTGCTATGTGCTAGGGAAAGCCAATTTTTGTCTTTACTCGCCAAACATCCACTGACACGCCGGGAAGGTTATTTCTTGTCTTGCAGTACCAAGGAAAGGCAAACCTTTCAACAGTCGGTAAAATACTATGCCTCTATTCTGTGGAATGTCAGACTGGACTGATGGTCTCTTCTGGTTTAAAAATGTATGACTTTGCTTTGTGCCTCAACCTTGCAACTTTTATTTCGAAAGCCTAATTTGTTTCCAGAGAGATCTCTGCTAGTCCAGGAGCTAGTATGTTTGCCTGAGGGCAGTCTTTCTCCAGACAGGTTCTCTTCTCAGGGGAGAGGGGGGATGTGTTGGATGTGGATCACACTTCTGGGTGTATTTCATACAAATGCTAGTTTTCTGGAAGATCAATCTGTATTCTGCTTCCAAATATTCTATTCTCTTGTCTGGTTGCCACGTAGACATGAGCTTGAATCTCCCATTCTTAGGCTTGTCACAGTCTGCTTAAATGAGGAAATATCTTCATGGGTTTTCCTTTTCAGTCACTGGAGGTTATTTTCAGTTGAATTATTTATTTAGTTCTGCAGTGCTGTTTATATTTTGGAGTACTGATTCCTCAGCATTCTTGGCTTTTGTTGTTATCACGGACATCTCCAAGATGAAGCTGTAGTGCTGTGGTTCTTCATTACCCCTGCTACAGCTTCCTCCTCATTGATATTGCAGCTGGCCATTTGGCACCCAAAGCGAATGAAATTAAAAGCTGAGACCAACAAGAAGGTCAAATTAGAGTGTTGAGGAAGCAATATCAGTGACAAGCTTGCGGAACCTTCAAATAGAGAGAAAAAAATAGTTTGTAAGTAGTGGCTCCTGAAGAAAACTTTTACAGGTTTCTTCTGCTGTGGTAGAACCCAATTTAGTATTCAACATACACTATTTCCAGGATTAAAGCCCTGTTCTTGAAAGCAGTTTTTCTGAATATTGCTTCAGAAGTAGCACTTAATGATGCCATTGTGTTTTAACATTTTAAAGAACAAAGTACTTTTCAGGACTGAACTGTGGAAAATGAAAAAAAAAAGCGTGATCATGTTTGCTGTGCTTGGTAGTTGCATTTTAGTTGTATGATCTCCACCCTACCAATTTTTACACCTATTGTTAGGTATTTTTAAAATAAATTTATGGGAAGGAGAATTTATTAGCTCAGGTCTTTCTTCAGTCTTTGTTGCTCAATTTACAGGCACATCCATTTGGCTTATAAGCCAAATTACTGAATTTTGGAACAATTCTTCGTTTATTGTGTTGCATTTTAGGTTTTTGCAGAGATGGGTGCTCCACAACCCACTGCTGAGTGTACTGACTGACTAGCTTGTTGAATGAGGCAGTATTCTTGTCTTGTTTCTTGAAAATAATACCCTCCTCTTTCAGTGCAGATTGTTTTATGTCACTTTAATTCATTTAATGTAATTTTTATAATTTATGGTTACTGAGCTATTACACTAAAAAGTGATTACTTCAAATGACATTGCTCTGTGAAAGTGTTACAGAGGGAATGAGTTCAGTGGAGGAATCCACATACAATTATCATTCCAATTTTAGTTGAATAATGTAATAATTATTTGAATTAAATGGTTTATTAGGTACATAATACATCATATTAAATCACAACAAATAATTCAGGCTGTGGACTGCAAGCTGGGTTAAACTCCCAGAAGATAAGTATGTCTGTTGTACCACACCACCTCACTGTATAGAGGAAGCTAGTACGAACAGCAGATTTCAGTTGTCTCTGAGAACAAATATGTGAGACTGTATTCCTTCTCCTTTACACTAAATTTAGAATCATAGATGTAATAAAACCTAAGTATCAGACTTTTTCCCAATTTAGACACTGTGCATTTCCATTGACTCAATAGTCTATAATAGAAGGTAAATCGGGCAAAATTCCTTTTAATGGTTTTAATAAAATAAATGATCATTAATCAGTAATCTTGAAAATAGTTCAAGCCCTTTCTAAGAATCTGAACAGAAGACAGCTATTAGCCATTGCTCACAGTCATGGCCAGGATATCCAGTAACTAAATTAGAGAAGGGACTTTCCAGCCTCCTTCAAGGATATGAAATAAACTGAAAAAAAAAGAGTGCTACTTTCAGAAGTCTTCCTCACTTTCAAATATTATGTAGGCAAAAAAGCCAAAGAAGCTTTCAAGCTTCTCTTCCAGCTAAAACTGATTCACCAAATGAGAAATGCATAGGACTTTTGTTTGTTGCTTTACAACGTTAGGCTATACACAAGTTTCTTTTTCTGTCTTTGGGTAACTGATAAGTCCATACCAGAAGAGAAGTTCATTTTGGTCTGCTGCTTGTTGAATTGAGTTTTACCACCTATTTGCCTGTGGATTTGGGGTTTTCTGTTATCGATGCTTATTGTTTCTACAATTATTCTATCATTGTGGGTTTTCTATTATTTCTGTTATTGATTTGCTATTCCTTGTGGATTGTGAAAACCCATTTGAAAAGAGCAGGCTAAGAAATGAACAGAAAATTAATGACTCCCTTCAAAATTTGAGATTCGTCCTACAAGATGTAGGCTGTCTTTGAAATATAATCCTGGAATACTTCAGTTCTTTTGGATTTTTCTGTTTTTTCTTTACTCAGCTTACTCTTAAGGCTTGATATATGGAAAACAAATTGGGTTGTTGTTATGGTTGCTTACCTCCTTCTGGCAGTTGCAATGGTTAGCTGCCCTTATGATTCATAATGGTTTCCCATCTGCTGCTTGCTTCTGCTCAAGATGCTGTGCATTTTTAATCTTTAAATTGTTAGGTCTGGGTTAGTTTGGGCATACATAGCTCCCTCAGAGAGTCTCCTAAAGACAGGATTCTCCTACCACCATTTCTTCCAGATGGAGGTTGCCATTCTGTGAAAACAAGTGTCTATAGCGTATGGAAGGGGGTGATATGTACACTAAAATTCTTTTTGAAAAGGAAAATTTAAAGTCTATTGTCAGTACCAATCCACTGTGTATCCATTTCTGTCTTCAAGAAGTGGATTTGCAGAGTAGACAGCATCTCTTTCACCAGCTAGATAGTTACCTCTAACATTTTCTTAAAATAATAAACTGTGATCAAAACTGCAAGTTCTAGAAACAGATATGGTACCCAGGCAAAGTAAAATGCTCATGTCATTTATTTAGACCACTCTTGAAAGTAGCTATAGGTCTTAAATCCTTCTATTTTTGAGATGATCAGTCTGAGTTGTTTAAAGAATATATGATTTACAAAATAGAAGAAAATGTTCTTTCACCTTAAGATGTTTGAAATTGCACAAATTTTAAAAATCTTGGCTGAAAATATTCATTTATTTGTAAGATTTCTCCCACTTGAACTAATACAGAAATGCAGCTGTTTCTTTATAACTCCATTCAGTTAACAACTAAGAAAATGGCAGGTTATTCTTGAATCCACTTCCTCCATTCAGGAATAAGGGCTTGCGTGCATACATATATATATATACTGTCGTAGTTCGCTCACCAAAGACATAGATAACTCCCATAGAATCACAACAGCCTTTCCTGTCTTTGCAGGAAATCACCTTAAATCATGTTTACAAGGCTTCAAAGCGCCTTCACATGTGAATGGCAGCACATAATCTAATTCAAGGGAAAAAAAGAAAAGCTGCAAAACCAGTTCACTTCTTGACTAAATAGTTAATATTGCAAATGAACTCTGCCACCATAAGCTACCACAACTGAGGAATGATCTTACTAAATCTTTGTGCCTAAAATTTGCTACTAGGTAGAGCAAATTTTAGTTAGAGCAAAATTCCTTTACCTAAAGCACAAGCACAAGTTTGTTTGGCTCAGTTCTGATCTCAGTTTCTTGCTAGTTTTGCTGAAATCATAATTTATTTCATCAGTATGGAATCATTTATGCTTATGTGATTTTAGCACAGTAAGCATTGTGGTTTTCTTCTCCTATGAGAGCCAACAGATAATAATAAAGAGCCTAGACATGTTACTCAGATAGTTCAGTGCCTCAAAGTGCATGGCCAAAGGCTTTGCAGTGTAGATTGGATGCGTTCATAGGTTCTCTTTTTGGCTAATGACTTGAACTGTGCTAGTGGTGGATGCCCATTCACTATGTGGTATACGCACACAAAGCGTGCAGCAGACTCCCTATAGCAGGTTGCCTGAAGGGCCCAGGGGAACTTGGGATGCAGCAGAGTTGAGATGGCCCTGATCAACCATCGTGGGCCCTTGTCTGAGCTGTGGTGGGGCCATCATATTGATGGAGATGTGGGAGCATAACTCTGATCCACTAGTGGTAACTCATTCATGGAAACCCATCACCATTCATTGTAGCATCTCTTCTGAAAATGTCTTCACAACATTCATAAGCTTGAACAACTAGTTTTACTGTGTAGATTTTAGGTATTTAAGTTTTAATGAAGACTATCAAGCTAATAGCTTAGAGCTGTGTTTACATCTTCTCATCTTGATATGAGAGGCATGAGGTGCAATTCAGGTTCTCTGTCCATATTTCATCTTCTGTCAAGGGTCTAGGGACCATTCAACAGCTAGAAATGGGCAGGAGGATGCTCCAGCTCTTCTCTTCAAATATCTTCTCTTTCTTTACTTTTTCATGGGAATTAGAATAAGAGAAGGGGAAGGGAAGGGGCAGGGTTTCTACTTCCAGTGCTGCTTTAGCCTAGTTTAACATGGGAACGTTGCAGCATGCAGGGTGACTCAAAGGAGAGTTAGCAAGATTTTGTGGCTTTTGGAATTATTTAAACAATCTTTGGATTATTTAATATTTTCTTACATGGCTCAAGAAATGCATGCTCTGGTCAAATTCTGCCATTCTGAAAGCTTAAATCCATGCCACATGTCAGAGTTAAAAAAGCTTTTAACTATGTGCATAGTTTTGCTATGTTTTTTTTAAAAATATTGTCACAGAGTAACAATTTAATCTTCATAGTCAAGTCATGCATGAAATCTGAATGTGTCTCTACCTAATGCCCTACCTGTATTGCAAAACAGATGTTCAGTAAAAAGTATAGAAATATATATTGAGGACATTTTCTATAAAAAAGAGGTCTTAACGTATTGCTGCAACCTCCTAACGTGAACTCTTCCCTACAAGTTTCTGTCTGCTTCTAAAATATTTTCATGATCGTCCTGAGACTAATAGTAGTTCAGAGTTGACAATCTACTTAAGAACTTACCCTAAAATATTATTAGTTTATTAGATGGCTGTCTATGTTTAAAAACTAACTAAGAAAAAGCAGAATCACTTTTGAAGCTTCCAAGTTTGATGATTTGGAGCAGATTCTGAGCTTACTGTAACTCAGCTGATCTCAGTACAGCCAAGGATCTGCACTCTTTCATTTAATCAAATTTTTTGCCAACCCGTTTCTTAACTCATGAAATTCTGCAGGTTCTGAATAATGGCTGTATCTTTTCCTGTCTGTAATTTGAATAAGATGAAGAGCCTGTATGCTTCCTTGGTAATGGAATATTGGGACCACTCTGCACAGTGATAACAAGCACCCTCTTAAAAACAGCTTCGTTATGCTCCCTTCAGGTACAGGCAAGGGCTGGAGGCGAGATAGTGGGTGAGATGGATCATTGAGCTGATCAGATATGGCAATTCCTGTGTTTTCTGTGTTCTCAAGGACGACAAGATTTTAACCAAGCATAAACATTTTACAGCTGGCTCATAGCAATCTGTTTTATTTGTTTAGGGGTTAGTGAAGAAGGTACCTTTCCCAAAGGTTGTGGGAAAAGTCTTATAGCAAGGATATATAAGATGATGATGGATTTATATTTAGCTGACAGTTTGTAGCAGACAGTTCATCAAGGAGCAGAGCTCTTTTATTACTTTGTAAGAATAAACAAGTATATGTGTTGCTTCTAGTTTTCACAGGGGTTGCCATTTTAGAGGGGAATGAGCTGTTCAGGTTTTTTCCCCAGGAATATAAAAACCTTTTTATTTCTACTTAAGGATGGGAGACCTGAAAATGGCAAAGACAGATGTCTTACATAGGTAAAAGAGTGACAAAAATTCTCGTGTTCTTAAATTTTACTTAAAAACTAGATATGTGCAACATATTTGAGGCAACAACATTAAATTAGAAGAATTACTGGAAGAGAGTGTTTTACTTCGGTATTCTGAAGAACTTATAACTGAAGGATAAATTAAATTGTGGCATCTAATAGGGAAAGAAGTGCCTAAAAACCATTGAACGTCAGGGGAAATAAGGTGCCTAACTCCATTAGACCCATTCATAAATCTGCACAGTCACCTATAATCGTATTAAAAGCTTAAATATTGTTTGCAAATTTGGCTTGCAGACTGCAGCTCAGAAAAATACCCCAATTGGGGGTAGCCCCATAGCACATACTTAAAGTGAGCTCTTCAGTGATGTGCATAGTCACGTGTGTTCCCATTTCCCAGCCTCAAGAAGAACCTGTGACAACGTTTTCAGTAAGAACATCTTTTATTTTCACGTCTGAAAGCTTTGTGACTTCAGTGAACTAGTGCTAATGAAACATGCATAAGGAAACACAAAGATGGTTTGATTTGTTTCCTCTAATGCTGTTTTGGAGCGTCCTTACAAAAACGGTTGCTCTAGCTGTGATCTCTTTTCCCCAGAAAGAAGCTCACTATAAAATGAGAAGGCAGAAACAAGAGTCTCTTGATGGATTAAACTATAAATACAAGTGATAGCAACAGTTTTAACAAAAAGCCTGTTAACTACCCTTTAAATCTAATCTTGGCACTTGTAGAGTCAGAAATTCAGAGAGAAGAGTATTCAGAGCTGGAGGGAACACAGAAACAAAATAGCTGTGACGGAGCCCTAATGCGGGTAGGTGTAACTGGGAGGCGAGGAGCCCACCGGCACCCAGGCTGTCCAATCCCAAGACAAGAGCATCCCTCCACCAGCTCACGGAAAGGGCCACACGCACCACCAAGGCCCCCTCTGATGACTTCTGCTGAAAAGCTGCGATGTTGATGGCAAAAGCCGCTTTTTTAGATGCACATGGATTTGAATGTCTTACGTAACGCACCCACACTCTATGTTTTCTAAGGCACTCTGAAAGAAAAGTGTTCGACTTCCTCGGGTCTCCTATGATGTTCACATCCCTCTGGGCTGTTTGAAGTGCTTGATTAAGATCATATGGTGTGCTAACAGATGTGGTCTATTTATTCAGGAGTGTGCATGCATTTAAAGTCTATTTGTGTGCATGCCAGTGTGTATAAATATATGCAAATTTATCTCAAATTATATAAACATATTTATATAAAATTAGACCACTCTATTTTCCCAAGGACAAATCCCTCATTTTGACACATTATGCTGAGGTACCTCTGTTGTGACATGGTGTTAGTCTTCATGTCACTGTTGCTTATCATCTTCTGCATTCAGTCCGCCTTCCAGCTAAACTGGAAGGAAGTACTGAGTTCGTTGTACCATATAGCCTAGACGTTTGTGGAATGACATTTTATCTGTGCTACTTTATTTTCAAATTTCCTAGAAGTTGTTTCAACTTCTGAATTTCACTGTTGTCACCACTTCTCTTCTGTCAAATAAAACACATTGAATATATCTGTTTGTGATCACATGTTAATATTTTGTAGAGTACGTTGTTTCCTGGTCCCTTGAAACACTTCAGTGTTTCATATCACCCATTTTCAACTGGCCTCTGCAGGTGTCTAATGAAGAAAAAGAAAAAAAAAAAAATGACCCAAAATTAAAAGTCCAGTGTCTCAGGCTTTGTTAATGCTTCCAAAGGAGCAATGATAAGATGAAGGTTTTCATATGACCTGGTTTTGACAGGTGGCAGCATCTCACCTGCAAGCTCATTGTGTTTCCCATCTGGCATGAAGTGGTAATGACAGTCTATAAATAAGTGTTAAACTATTTTTGTCTTAACAGGTTGTTTGTTTTCCATTTCACTAAAGGTTGCTTGAGTGCTGATGGTTGCCTGATAAGAGTTTGCGGCACTGGTGCTGATAGATGTCCTTTAGCAGGAGGCGCGTAGCTCTGAATACATTACGTGGATGTATGCGGACTTTTACTGTGAGGTTCAGGAGGGGGAACTACTGCTCCCCAGGCTGCACAGAGCTCCTGGGACCACAGATTCTCCTGACTGTGGTATCCTTGGTGGCCTTGTGCACAGATTTACTTAGGCAGAAGTCTTTTGCCTTCTTCCCAGCTGCAACTTGAGCTTTCCCTTCAAGCTCCTTAGAGCTGTACAATGTACCTTTAAGAAAAGTGACTACACGCTTTCCAGGCGATCCATGCCATGCTGCACGGTGCCTTTGCTTTGTCCAGCACACAGGAGTCCTTGTCAGGGGCTGGTGATACTCACACATGTCTTAAGTCAGTCTAGCAGGGATGTTTATTTTTGAATACTTCACAGGTGTTTCTGCTACAAAATAGAAACAATTCAGGAAAACTGTTAGCTAGATGAAATTGTGCATGGCCCCTAGAAAGTCCTCCAGTGTCATAGCGTAGCTACTTATCACTAGGTAAAAATCCTTCTCTTCATGTACTCTTTTGGTGAAAATGTCTACATTTCCATGAAGTGACTTCTAGTAAAAGCTGCCTTTTAAGCTGTCTCAGTAGTAAAGGGTCCAAGCACCATCTTAGATGCCTTCAAAAGCCCCAGATGCCACTATTTTAACTGTTTCTGCAAGAATTTTCCTGCAATACAAGTGTCACTATATGAACTGCATATGAATTTAATATCTAATTGAGATGTTATTTAAATAAGTTCCCACATCTCTTCATTCCATTTTAATTAAAAGCAATAAGGATATTGATTCAAAGACCATAATCCAATCTTTTTTTTTATTATAAGACTACAGATGAAGACTGTCTTTGTCATTATAAGACTGTGGAGTGAATCTCTTTAGCGTAAGGTATTGTTGTTGCAATAAAGCCAGTTACTTGTTAATATCAAACTTGAAATTAGTTCTGATTGTGCATTTTAGGGCATCCTTTTTATTATTTCATCAAAGGTCTCCTATTTCTGGATTGGTTTTACTGCTCTGAAGTTGTGAAGCTCTTTGGTTTTTTTCAATCTGCATTTCTTTCACCCTTGACAAAATTTCTAAATATGAGTGAGAAATCTCTTTCTTTCTCATAGGGAGGAAGACAAGGTGAAGAGACATATTTTTGCAGCTTGTTCTGAGAGAGATAAAATTGTCATTAAACAGTAAATTCTGACCTTGCATGTGGGAAGTCATAAATAGGATGTGGCCTTTGGGAAATATTCAGCATTTGCCTGGTGAGCAAATGGTCAGCACAGCCAGGCCCTTTGAGATGCGTGTCCTAAATCCTTACTTGCTTTGGGTATAATTGCCCTAGCTGTGTACATGAAAATAGATCCATTTCTTCTGATTTGTGATGAAAGGTGGTCACTTCAGGTTCCCTGTCACAGTAGGTAGATTTCTAATGGGACCATTGCTAATAGGTGTCACTTTCCTGAAACAAGGGAGCCAACAAAAGGATTTTTTATTATAAACAACCAGAATATTCAGCCAGTTGTGTTTTAAATTCCAGGACTCAATGCTCTTCTGTTGGTTTTAGTATTAATGCACTTCTGTATTTCACTGGAATTATGTTTTTTGGGGGGTTTGCACTATTGCAGAATCTCAAGGCCACAAAGGCTGTTCGCATGTGTTGAGTAGCTTTTCTTGACTATTTCCTAACTGGTGTTGGGAACAAGACCCTGCTTCTAGTCAGCACGCAGACAATGCATTCAGAGAAACCTTTCCGAATCCTTTTTCAGGTTATCATAATCCTTCCAAGGCAGCACAGTTACACATTAGAATAATAAAAAAAACCCCCAACAGATAATGAGAGAGAGATTGCTCTTCTTTCCTCCCACCCGGGTCATAAAACTGATGTCTCCATGTCTCTTTGAACCTTTCTTTCTTTTCCCTCTATCTCTTCCCATTTGTCACCGCTCACCACAGTGTCAGAATCAGATGCTCCACTTGAATCCTACTCTGGGGGGCCCACCTGTCCCTTCAATTTCCTCCTCTCCTGCCTATTTTGGAGGCTCTTACCTTTCTCTCAACTTGTAACTGTGCACTGCCTAAGAGCATGGTCTTGCACTTACAGTATCTCACATTAACAAAACTTCTCTAGCTCCCACCTGAGTCTCAGGTTATTTTTTTCCTCTTTCGTTTCCTTCCCTTTATCTCCAAACTGCCTGTGCTGCACAGACTTCCCCTGCATCTGTCTCCTCAAGTCTTTTTTGTCTGCCTTCTGCGCTTTCCCTGCCTCAGAAGCAGCACGAAGCAAGGCTCCTAATGAGCTACTCCTTGATCAATTTAAGGTGCATGCCTCTAGCTTATTCGTCTTGATTTCACTGCTGCCTTTGACAAAGATAATCACTCTCACCTCCTCTGCTTTCTCTCTTCTCCTGCCTTCTGTGATTATATAATATCCTGATGATGTGTTGTTGACTGGTCATCTACAAATCTGGAGCAGCAAGTAGTCCAAAGGACAAATAGTTCTGATACCTGCAAGTGAAAAACTATTTCTGTGATCTGTTAAATGAATACTTAAAAATCCTTTCTATATTTAGCTGAAGTTCTGTTTGCAAATGCTTCTGGATTGAAAATAATTATGAAAGAGGTTCTGGTATTCTTACCGTGAATAGTACAATAGCTCCAGATTGCTCCATAAGGGTACCATAAGGGTATTTATCACCATTCAAAAGCTATCACTTCTGTGCTTGAATTAATGGGATGCTTGCAGTGCTGAAAGTGATGGAAACAAACAGGCAGAGTAGATAATAAGATTATAATAATATTTTGGGGATTTACATTGTTTAAAATGAATGCATGACTTCAAATGCCTATAGAGATGACACAATTACATACCTGTTAAAATTTATAGAATCAAGAATTCTCCACAGCCTGCTGATTACTAAACCTGGGTAGCATTTGTGTCTGCAAGATATGACACTCATACCATTTTAAGTGTGTATCATAATTCTCCGATTTAATATAATGTTCATATAAGTTGGGGCTTTCAGCATATCGCATCTAGAGTAAACTGCAAGTCCAGAAAAGCCTGAAGTACACATATTTGTACATTGCAGTTTATGTGAAATTCAGAGTCAGTCTTCCTTCAAGGTTTAATCTAGTCCTGTTATTTCCCTCAAGGTTTTTCTAGTCTCTACCATCTTTATTAGGCTTAGAAAGATCTCTATGGTTATATCTATTTTTTAAGTTAATTATACCCTTCTTCAGGTAGCCTTAAGGTATCAATAAAAATATATTTTACATATTTTCTTATACAACTTTAGTTAGACTAAAACCATTTTAATTTGGCTCCATCTTTTTGAAGAATATAACACTCAGGTAAGGGTCATGAAATACACAGGTTTCGTATCAAAAGTCTACCTGGATAAAAATTAAAACTGTGCAGTTTTCACAGTGTCGAGGGTAAGGGACTGTATGTGTAGGAGTGTATTTTTGTGCAGGTATGTACGTATGTTTGAGTGTGTGTGCACTTTTCAAAGTGCAGTCGAAGGATTAAGCTTTTTCACCCTCTGAGGGTGCTTGAAGAAACCCAGTTACAAGATAATGAAGTGAAGCATATTACATATTGAATGTTTCATATCAGTCTTGCGAGAACGTCTACATGTCATACAAAACCATTAGTCGCTGTTTGCTGAAAATTTGGCTGAAGCTCAGTTAAAAGATTAGCAGAACTTTCCCAATTTTTTTGTGATGGCAGCTCTACACCATTTGCTGTGATTCCTGCCCACACAAAGTGAGTAAATAATACTCTTAAAACAATTCCAGCTGCTGAAAGTACGGAATTCTGATTTTCATTTTATTTTCTTGCCAGCATAATAAGTTAACTCATAGGAAGAAAATAATGAGTGATCAAAATTTCATTCTTCATCTGAGTTTTTTAAGACCTTTAAATTATTTTTAAATTTATTTTGCAAACATACTGAGCAGCTTTGTCAAGAAATTTATGTCAAGCCGTGCTATTGTTATCTGGAAAGGAACCTTTGCTGTTTCAGTTACTCCTTCCCCAATAAAATATCTTACCAAGAGAACTTCTTTATTCTTAGTAATCTGGAAGCAAACAGAAAAAAAAAAACATAACAGTTGTGTTTAGCCAATGGTAGGGTTCTCAACTGGTGTACACATCCAAAACTGTGTTGGTTTCTATCAAATCATGGTAAATTGAATCACTGAAGAAATTTCCTTGCCTTTGTCATAATGGTGGTACTGTTGGTTTTTTTAGTCTTCTGTCACTGGCGAGCAGGGTATCATACCTGCTCCTCCCTTTTTCCCCAGAATCCAGAAGTGTTTGTCTTTTTTTTTCTTCTATGACATTTTTGTATGCTTGTTTCATACACAGTCACTAAATAACAGTAAATCCAATTAAAATGAAGTAGCCAGATTTAATCTGTATTCTTTTCCTGCTTGTTAAGGATTTATTTATTTATTCATTCCTTGAGAAAGATGCTCTGCAACAGGGTATATTTGACAAAACATAACTCACAGTATTCATTGTCATCTCTGAATTACTTCTTTGTTTTTATTTAAGGGAACCATGCAAAGGAAAAACAGAGAAGAAATCTTTCCTCACTGACTATACTTATTATGCAGAGAGCCTGCCTGAGTTTTTTATATGAAGATTTACTGATATAGTATGTGATTATATCTCTGAACCTCTCATTTTTGATCATCCCATAAAACTACCCCACTTTCATGTTTTTCATTTTTATTTGAAGTACAAAGAGTAGGTCAGATGCAACTATTCTTTCATGGTTTCTTTACCCGCCTATTCATAGTTATGCTAAGCTTCTTTCAGTACTGCAATATGATAAAATGATATTTCTCTCTCTTACTGGATTCATTCTTTCATGGAAGATTTATGTACATGTTAAATTTTGGGTTACTTTTTTATACTGAAGAAATCAATACATCCTATTCTTTATCTGTAAAATGTGCTTCATATTTGGGGCAATGAAGCAGAAGGCAAGGAGTGGTTTTTAATTCCAATGGGAGTTCATTGCATAGCTTTGGAGATGCCCCAGAGAAGAATCATGTCTTGTTTGGATGTTCAGTATATTTGCAGTGAATAGTTGCACCGTGACCAAGAAACAAAGTTATGAACTATAGGTCCTCATTTTGGAGATCTGGTAATCATCACCTCCTTGCTTTTACCAAGATGTCAGTGGTAAACCACAATTTGGAGAGCAGCATACAGCTTTGCTTTGATATTTTAATACTCCTAGGCTTCGAGGATGAATCCAAGGGAAGAGGAATCTACAAGACCAGCAGACTCTGAAATCTGGTCCTGTGTCACCCTGGCAGCATTTCAGAAAGCTGTTACAGAGCCTTGCTCTTCTGACAGCTTAAAACTTCCTTCTACTTTTCAGCCTAAACATCTTAGTAGCCAGCTCACACCAGTTCTTTTGCCAACATTGCCTTTTGCAGTTAGTTATCCTCATTCTTTATATTTACCCATAAGTATTCACAGACAAGAGTTGTAGCTGGTCACAGGCTTTGAGAGGGTAGGCCAAAGAATCTGGGTTCTTCTGGTTATCCTTTGTAAGATGGACTTTCCATCCTCATAATTGTCTCAGCACCTGCCCCAGCTTGCATTCATCTTTCCTAGACCTGAGGAACCAGAAGTCTGCTTTAGCTGAGGACTTAACATCAGTGCCTTCTGCAAAGAGACAAACTTTTCCTGTCACTACTGGAAATAATGGCCAAGTCTCTACCGAGAAATAAAATAGTCCAGACCAGCCTCTTTCCCTCAACACAAGTATCAGGGTAGAACTCGTGTCCACTCTTCTTCTCTCAGATGGGATGAATTTCCCATATTGCATGTGGGAATAGACCCTGGCCTGCACTGCTCCACGGAGATTTCCCTGGGCATTACAAGAGGTGGTGCTAGGTCCCACAGGCCAAATCTGAGCCACTGGGTGTCCGAGGTTAAATGGCATGGACACCATACCATCTCAGGCTCTGCTCCTGTTCAGTGAACTAGTATAGACACAGCCTCTGCAGCTGTGGCTGCAGACACTAAGGTGTCTGCTGCTGCTTCACACTGGAAATTCACAGGCATCCTGTGACTGAGACTTACATGCTGATCTCTGTCTTCCTCTGTTGATGAAATTCTGGCTGATAGGTTGTATTAGTTCCTAAGTATATGAATTTACAATCCATAGTGAATTTCATCCCATTTTAATACTTCTGGTTTTAAGGTAATTTAGGTTTTTTGGATGGTATCTCTACTCCTTTACTGATAGTACCTTCCAATTTCATGTCCTCAGCAAGTTCTAGGAGTCCAGTCTAATGTTTTGTGCCAAAGTTGTTAATGAAAATAGTAGATTAAACTGATCTTGAAATCCTCCTCGAGGCACTCTGCTAGTAATCTTTCTACTCCTATGAATATAAATGTTGATGTTTTTTCTTTAGGTTCTTCAGCCATCCTGCAGTTCCTGTCTTTCTATTCCCTATCAGTTTGCCATATGGCATTATGCTCAATGGTTTTATGAAGACTAAATATATAGAACTTAAGGCTTTACATTTGCTAGAAAAATCTCTTATTTAAGACTTTATTTTTACACCTGTAGAACAGGTCCAGGACAGCACAGCTGCACAGGGTCTTTTACCTCTTACATTTTCTTTTCCACCAAACCAGCTTCTTCCTTCCCTTCCTCTACTTTATGACCTCTACAGATAATTTAGTAATACATTATTTTCATTTTAAAATTCAATGTATTTCACCTGAGCCAAAGATGTTTTGGCTACCATAATTGCTGGCAGAAATTATGCATTTACCTATAAATTAACCGGGCAACTGTCACTGTGGAATATAGCACAATGTCACTGAGCAACATAAATAAATGTATACTTACAAACAGGAGAGGAGATATTTCTGGTTTCCTAATGGGAAATGGAGGCATAAAGCTATTTTAATTTGTTAATACAGAAATTGTTCCAAATATCTTCTAAGGGTATGGTCTTCTCAGCAAGAATGATCCTAAGTGTACAAATAAAGTCAGTCAATGATGCTCACTTTTCAAGCCTTGAATGTTGAAGACTTACAGTGTCATACACTGTAGCTCAGGAATTAGGAGGGTTACCAAACAAATACTCTTAAATACAGTTTGCAAAATAAATTTTTCGTACAAATTTCAAAAGGATAAAAAAATATGCAAAGCCTGACAAATTATTTGCTTGGCTGACCTTAAGATCAAATCCTCTTAGAAGTAGTTAGACTGTTTCACAGCTGTTTGTTTTTTACCATTTCTTATAAAGTTACCAACATGAAGATGATATTTTGACGATTGCTAGGAGCTCATATATGACCACCACTAATTTTCCACAGATAAGGGATTTCACAAAGTAATAATTTACAGTCATTTCCAACGGATTTCTCAAAAATTGTTAGTGGTTTTGAGCTCATCTAAATCACTGTGGTTTTATTCTTCTTCTAGTTTCTAACCCACTTACGTTTCTCTCTTCCCCCTACCCTCTTTGAAGTCAGGAAATTGGGAAAACTTAATGAAACTTATAATTTGCAATTTGTGCATATAGTTTCCTGTATGCTCTTTCCCAGCTGTCATTTCATTTGTCTTCTTCATAGCACTATTTCTTACCTTAAAGTGAAATTAATTTACTCCTTCATATCTTTCTATCAATCTTGGTTTTTTTCCTTTTCTTAGATAATTTCTTCTTCTCTGTCTCCATTTACTCAATGAAATTTCAAGTCTCTTCACTGATGTACTTTTTTCTCTGAGCACTTGAAAAAGTTCTCCTTAGCCTTGGCACTTGTGTGCTCTATTATAATCATCTGTCACTTGATATACCACGCTGTGGGTTTTTATTTATCTATTTATTTTTATTTCCCTGCTGCTTTGTTTGAAGTTGTACAATTAGGGGTCACTAGAAGCATCTAATTCTTACCAGTCTTTGGGTTTATCTTTATTGCTCTAAACAGGCTTACAGACTGATTAAGAGTCCCAAAGCAGTATATTGAGATGTGGGAAATACTCAAAACTCCTCATTAACATTTGCTGGTTTTTGTTAAATGAAAAGTAATTATGAGTTACATTGTGTCATGCAGGTAGTCATTAGTGTTGAGTACGTCTTTGGGAAATCAGATAGCAGATCAGAGCAAAGTATTAAGCTGTTTACATATATTTGGATACAATAACTATAATGACATCCAAGAGACCTGAATGGTTCATGGTGCAAGTAATTTTATATTATTTCTTGCCTTCTAATTTTTGGGATATAAGATCATTATGTTTGTATAAATGTAGCAAGTACACTGTTGTGTTTCTTTCCAGAGGAGATTTTGTATAAGCTGTTCTATTCCAAATAATGGAATAATAAACATTAATAATGGTGACATTAATACAATTTTTAAAATATGCAGATATTGTCCTTTTAGTTTTCTAGAAGATTAATGTTGTCCTGTGGTCCTAGTCTCTCTGAGACTGAGGAATCCTTTGGAACACGCACTAGTTCTCCCACAGGCCCTGGCCTCACTTCACCTGGAGACAGGGACAGGAGGAGATGGACCATGCTTGAGGCTCACTCACAAGCCTCAGTTCAGTCTATAATAGAATCATAGAATCATAGCATCATAGAATAGTTTGGTCTGGAAGGGACTTTTAAAAGTCATCTAGTCCAACCTCGCTGCAATGAGCAAGGGCATCTTCATGAGCAGGTTACTCAGAGCCCTGTCCAGCCTGACATTAAATGTTCCCAGGGATGGAGCATTTACCACCTCTCTGGGCAACCTGTGCCAGTGTTTCACCACCCTCATCATAAAAAATTTCTTCTTATATCTAGTCTAAATCTATCCTCTTTTAGTTTAAAACCATTACCCCTTGTCCTACTGCAACAGGCCCTACTAAAATGTTTGCCCCCATCTTTCTTATAAGCCTTATTCAGGTATTGAAATCCCACAATAAGATCTGCCCAGAGCCTTCTCTTCTCCAGGCTGAACAACCCCAACTCTCTTAGCGTTTCCTCATAGGACAGGTGTTCCATCGCTCTGATCATTTTTGTGGCCTTCCTCTGGACCTGCTCCAACAGCTCCATGTCTTTCCTGTGCTGAGGACTCCAGAGCTGGATGCAGTAGTCCAGGTGTGGTCTCACCAGAGCAGAGTAGAGGGGCAGAATCACCTCCCTCGACCTGCTGGCCATGCTTCTTTTGATGCAGCCCAGGATACGGTCAGCCTTCTGGGCTGCAAGCGCACATTGCCGGCTCATGTCCAGGTTCTCTTCCACCAGCACCCCCAAGTTCTTCTTCACAGGGCTGCTCTCAATCCCTTCATCCCCCAGCGTGTATTGATATCAGGAATTGCTCTGACCCAGGTGCTGGACCTTGCACTTGGCCTTGTTGAGCCTCACGAGGTTCACATGGCCCACTTCTTGAGGTTGTCCAGGTCCCTCTGGGTGGCATCCTGTCCCTCACGTGTCCCAACTGCACCACTCAGCTTGGTGTCATCTGCAAACTTGCTGAGGGTGCACTTGATCCCACTGTCTATGTCATTGATGAAGATATATATGAACAGTACTGGTCCCAATATGGACCCCTGAGGAACACCATTTGTCACTGATCTCCACCTGGACATTGAGCCATTGACCACTACCCCCTGGATGTGACTAGACAACCAATTCCTCATCCACCAAACAGTCCATCCATCAAATCTCTCTCTCCAATTTAGAGAGAACGATGTTGTGCGGGACCATGTCAAAGGCCTTACAGAAGTCCAGATAAATGACATCTGTAGCTCTTCCCTTGTCGCTGATTTAGTCACTCCATCATAGAAGGCCACTAGTTTGGTCAGGCAGGACTGGCCCTTGATGAAGACATACTGGCTGTCTCAAATCACTTCACTGTCCTCCATGTGCCTTAGCATAGCTTCTAGGGGGACCTGTTCCATGATCTTCCCAGGCACAGAGTTGAGGCTGACAGGTCGGTATTTCCCAGGGTCCTATTTTCTACACTTTTTACAAGCGAGTGCAATGTTTCCCTTTTTCCAGTCACCAGGAACTTTACCTGACTGCCATGACTACATCAGCCAGTTCCCTCAGGACTCTGGAATGCGTCTCATTGGGACCCATAGACTTATGTATGATCAGGTTCCTCAGGTGGTCACGAACCTGATCTTCTCTTACAGTGGGAGAGACTTTGCTCCCCCAGTCCCTGCCTTGCGGTCCATCCACTCGAGAGGTGTGGGAAGAGAGGTTGCCAGTGAAGACTGAAACAAAAGTGGTGTTGAGTACCTCAGCCTTCTCCTCATCCATTGTTACCAGTTTGCTAGTCTTGTTCATCAGGGCGGGGTATGCTTTCTTTGACCTTCCTTTTCTGGCTGACAAACCTGTAGAAGCCCTTCTTCTTGTTCTTTGCCTTCCTTGCCAAGTTCAGCTCCAGCCATGAGCTGGAGCATTTTAATAGCTTAAAACTGGACCAAATGAAGAGACCTTGAGAGACTTTGAAGTAAGATAAGAATTTAAGCCACAGAACCTCTAATATGGGTCTCTTCTCATGACGTTCTACAACCCTGACCTCTGCTCATCTGGACAGCTAATAGAATTTCATTAAGCAAAATCAATCTAAGCAATACCACATCTACAAATTTTGTTAGAGATTATTTATTAATTTAGTAAAAAAAAACCCTCAAATTTCAGTTATTTATATTTTTCCCCAAATTTCAGCATTGCATTATTAACTGAGTTTATGTATGATCATTCCTCCACCCTTATTTTCTAATGGGCCACAAAGCTTGCATTCATATCACCTCTTTTGTCATACTGATACATGCAAAACATTTGTCTCAGTATTATTTTCAAACAAAAATAGACATGCAGACATAGTCGTGTGGACTAGATTCCTTATAGACTGTATGCAAGGGTCTCAGAGCAATGCACTGCTTTTCAATAAAGGCTGTGAATTCTTTCACAAAACATCTGTTACTGCATCCATTCTCAGTCAACCATATAAAGCTTGCTTTGCTCTCATCTTACTCAAGAACTTTGAAGCTGTGTTTCATCCTTCCGATCTAGCTGTCTAATGCTTTGCTTTTTCCCTAGAGTATAGGCATTTTATGTGCCAATGGAAGTGATAGATTTAGCCACAGGGAATGATGTATGCAGACAGCATATTTCTTCCAGTTTTCACTGACATCTATCACCTTTTTTCTGTGTACAATGTTTATTCCCGTGGGTCTTTTTCACAGAATTTAGTCAGCTTGCAGAGCTATTTCTTTGGTGCTGCACATCCTAGTGCTATGTATCACCTCTTACCCAGGATTACAGTGGAAGTGAGTCTTCCATAAATATCTCAGGGCACAGTAAAAGGCTTGAATGTAGCAAAGAGAACATCTGCTAAAATTGGATGTTTATATTATATGTTGTATTGTGTGTTGTTTCTCCATGCATTGTATTGAATTGCAGAAGTGCCACATCAGATAAGCTATGATGAGGCATGCCTGTGTCATGTGGGTTTATTTCCTTTAATATTTAAACATTTCTTTACCTTGTTGTATCTTTGCATTTCTGAACAGAAGTCAGGCTGCAGTTGACTTGCATTTTGACTCCAGAGGGGTGAATCACAAGTACATAAGCCTTTCATTCCATGCTTTGCAAAATACAGGCAAGAAAAGTGAATATACACAGTGACCACTGCCCACATACCTTGTTTTTGCAGAAAATATTTACCAAGGGAGATTTCGTTTACCTAAAACATGCCACCTTTCAAGAAAGCTAAAAACAAAAAAAAGAGATTAAAAAAAAACCCATCGCACTATTTACAAGCCCCTGAGATACTATCACAGCGTAGCATTTCAGCCATTTCTGCTACCCAGCTGCCTGCCTGCAATGTGAACAACCCCTGTTGCAGACACATGTGGGTTGCAAGGAAAGGTATCTATTTTATGTTCTGTTAATGCACATAAATTAATTTTAAAATCCACTCCTATTTTTTAATTGTTGTTAAATAGTCGAATAGTGGGTGGAATTCCATTTGTTTGAACCATCTTCCCTGCCTGCCCCTCCCAGCTCCTCCTCAAGTTCATTCTTACTGCTATTTTCTAGGCAAGTATATTCTTAGGTTTTTTTCTTTCTTTTTAATACCAATTATGAAGCACAGAAACTGCAACAGTTTGGGTATGATAGATAAGAAGTTTCTTGAGTTATAAGACCAAACAGCAAAAATTCTGCCCAGAAAAGCCTCACCAAGTTCAGCTGTGTTAGTGTAAGTGTACATGAGCAATTATCCACGTAGCTGGATACAGACTGTTGACAGTTATTAGAGAAGTAAAACAGACTTTCCCTTATGAAATACGAGATACTTTTTTTCTTTCCCTTTTGCTCCTCTAAGTATTCTCAACTCCTTCATTTCTCAGCATTAATAGTTGGCCTGATCCAAAGTTTGGCATCCGTAAGCTTAGTAAGCAATTTCTTTGAACTGTTAGGAGTCTGAAATACAGTTCTAGATAAAGTATGAGATTTTTCTGGATTGTTGATGAAAACAGTCATTTCCATTTTCTCTGAAGAGTAAAAAAAAATTATCCTGAATTGGGATGAAACAATTGATTTTTTACTTTTTCTTTAGTTCTTATGTAAGGAAATTTGGAGTGGAAAGGGAGTTATGTGAGAACCCAAATGGAATGCCTTATGTGTCTCCATAAGCAATTGCGCTATATTCCCTGGTACTTCATATATTATATACTCTCCTCTGGAGCTGCTAGGCAAATCTGCCTGCCTGGGGAGCAAAGCAGACAAAAGATATGTCTTCTTCAGAAGTCTATGGAGCCCAGCAGCTTGCTAAGTAAGGAGCTGCCAGGGAAAGTGTTGAGAGCTAGGGAAAACCCTGCCTCCCTGGCTGGGAGTCGGGGCATCCCAGCTGCTCAGTGCCACCCCAGAGGGACCTCCAGGTCTCCCCTGCCTGCTCCCTACCAGCAATTCTGGCAGAGACGTCATGTCCCTCAGCTATGTCTCTGTCAGAGGAGGCACATCCATCAAAAAACTTTTGACCATACCTAGTTGAAAAGTGTTTGCCATCTTTTTACGACATTAACTCCAACCCTGGTTACCACAAGGGCTTATATTGTGTCAGGTTTCAAGCAACTGTTCAGGAAAGGAAGGGACCTTCACTGAAAGCTTTCATATAGGAATGAGAGGAAGTTACTGTGATATTTTAGAGTGAGCACAGATATCAGTGAAAAGAACAAGATGTCCAGCTCTGAACTTTGCCATTGACTTAGTCTGAGCCTGGGACTCCCTTAGTTAATAGAGATTTATTTTTCAATGGACTTACAGCAGTGTGAGACAGAAATATCTTCTCGTGTCTCAGATTCCCCACCTATAAAATGCAAATTATACATTCACACCTACTTCAGAATCATCTTGTCAGGAGTAATTAGTTAATGTGTGTGAAATTCTTTAAGGTTGTAGAATAAAATTGCAACGTATTACATACTGTTACATATAAAATACAAAACCTAAGTGTGAAATGTATGTTAGTGCAAGGCTCTGGATGCTCAGAAGATTAGGCTGGTTACATGTTGGCATTTTGGCAAAAATACTTCAGGTTCACAAAATTACTTCAGGTTTTTTTGTTTTTTTTTTTTTAAATCATTTGAGTCACAGTGGTTCTTCTCTGTAGATTACTATTTGGTGTGTACTGATTGTGAAATGCATATTAGAGGTTTTAACACAGTCTTGGACCCTAGCAGTCTCTGGGATTGCCTCTGTTGCCTAAGCTTAGGCATCTGACTGCCTCTCAAATGGCAGTCAGACACTTATAGCTAGGTGACTGAATTGAGACCTGTTTGTCTGTAAACCTTCCCTGTCACCTTTTTGGATGGTTTAAGGTAAGTGCAGCCAACCACATGCATACTCTTTCAGCTAAAGCAAAATGAGACAGGTGGAAATTTCAGAATCAACCAATGCATCTTCCAGTAGACCTGTACCAAAATGTTGGTCTCGTTAGGATCATAGGGTAATTAAAGTTGGAGCTCAGTGAGATTCTTTGATATTGGGTTATGCAAAGGAGAGCAGGCATTTTGGCATTGCTCAACATTTTAGTGCAATACTTTACAATCAGCATTCTTAGGTCAGTAGCACAGATATAAGCCATATGAGTTAACAGAGAAACCTGTGTCAAGAAGTCGTCCTCTCCGCAGGCGTGTCACTAGAGAGGGACGACGAATGTACTTCTGCTGCTAAATTGCCAAGCTGCTGCCTGACTGCATTTCAATTCCTGCATCTGGTGGAGTTTTCTGTTCTGATTGCTCCCTTCTGCCCCACTTGCTGGCAATCTCCACCAATGCCTGTTTTTTATTTTTCCTTTGGTTCTTCCCATATTCATCCTTCTTCCATGCCTCTTACTTGAGTATGGTAAGCTTTTCACTCATTCTCTTCTATACTAGCTGAGAAACCAGTATTAGGAATGTAGGTAAGACAATTTTTCTTCCAGTGCTCCTAAGAGCCACTTTCAGTTGGAAACAACAAAGAAGTAACTGTCCTCCTCAGCTTCTGCAAACTCCACTCCCAAGTCTGTGCACATGGAGCCACTCCACAGAGATCAGGCAGTGCTCAGGGCAAGCAGGATCTTTGAGAACAACAATGGCATCTTTTCACAAATCTGAACTCTTTGTATAATAAATGCACTCTGAAAAATAGCTTTTGTCACCATATCAAACTGTAGGGAGTGGTATGAGTATTGATAAAACTTCAAGTTAAATTTTTCTTTCCTTCTAAAATTGCTTGTGATACTGAAATTCATACCAGCCTGCTTTCTGGAGATGCAGGCAGAGCACTCACATGTGCATACAGAGCAGTGCCAAGGGCGCTCCCCTGCCCTCTCTTTAAGGTTCTGAGGACAAATTTCAATTCTTTCTAGAGAATTCATTCATCTAGTCAATGTCTGACTGCACATTTACAGCATGACTTTGTCCATTTCACTGGCAGCTTTTCTTTTTGCTGTTGCTGAAGAAGATTTCTGTATGCATAGTCTATTTATTTTTCTTTTAAAACCTGGCAAAACAAAGTTTTATCTCAGTTTATCTCACTACTAATCCATCCTGCAAGAAGTTGCTAGGTCAGATTTTCTAGTGACGTGTTCACCTGTCTGTGAGCTAATTGATGCAACTTGTATCGAGATGAAGCAGCTAAAAGAGTTGGCTCTTTCAACTGAACCTGCAAAATTCATTAGGGCCATTGTCTATCCCTGCTGTTGGCACTAATGCAGAGAAAATAGATGGCAACTAATGAAAAAAAGAATCCTGACCCATTTCTGGTAGCAGGAAGAGGAAAGCTGAGATTGAGGTATTAGAACTCTTGCTGTAGCAGAAAATGCTCCAAGGGCCAGGCAGGAGTAACCAAAGAAGAGATCCTGGTGAGCTCCATGACTGTGAATTCTCTCTCACCCACCAACAGGCCATTTGTCAGCTAGAAAGCTGCTGCCTCAGTGAATTTCAAAGCCTTGTGATTTTGTGCACTTTTGAACTGGATTACAACTGCAGCCTCTAAACTAACAAGCCTCTGAAAGCTTTTTACAAGTGTGTTCTCTGTCAACACCTTGGATGCCTTGGTTGCTGAGAACATGCTGTTTGGTGAAGCTGGAAGCTCTTCCTCTGACTTGAAAGGTCTTCTAGGCATCTGTGATAAACAGTACAGTGATTTTGTATTTTATTGTATTTTTAACATGGCAAGTGCTAAGGAAGAACATGATCCAGCCAGCAATGTCAAGAGTTTACCTTACTCTGGGAATATCCGTCAATCGGTTTCTTGCCAGGGAAAGATAGTCCTGCCACGCTGCTTGGGAAAAGGTTTCTATCAAAAGCATAAATAGGCTGCTTTCTTAAGCTGTTCTTTAAGTTGGACAGTTTGATCTTTTGTCAACAACAGATATATGTGTCTCAAAACATGCTTTAAAGCAAATGCCAGTAACTCTGTGGTTTTCTTGCAGACTGGAATTAGAAGGGAGCCTCTTGTGCACGTTCTCTTTGATTATATTGATCTAGAAAGTTCCTCAGTAAGCCTGACTGAATGAAACTGAGAGTCTGCCAAGACTTCTGGCTGAACAGTTTTAAGTCGTCTGCCTCCTGAAAGCAATGCTGGAATCAGAAGTCCTGCTGTGATGGTTGCGGTCTACGGGGTCACTTCTGTCTGGGTTGCATGCTAATCGACTCAACCTGAAATGCTGATGGCATTAATATATTCTGCATCACTCAGAATGGTTTTCTGAAATGCAAACACCTGATTCATGTCACGGAAGAGATTCGCCACCCAGGAAACTCAAAAGTAAGACTGAGATTATCAGTTCATCACTTTTATCTCACACCACTACTACATGAAGTTCTTGTAGAAGAGGAAAATGAGTTCAGCTTTCCCTTTACTTTGCAATGATACCTGTGTCCTCTTCCTAGTTTGCAAATTTTCTTTCCCTAATACCTCTCATTCTACCTATGTAAAGACTTAGAGTGAATCTAGTGAACAGAGTCTAAGTGAAATGATTTCCAGCTTCAAAGAGAAAAAATATTTTATGCTGTATGTATAGACAACAATGAGAATTTGGTTTTGGTTTTCTTTTGCTTTTTGTCTTCTTACAGTTTAAAAACAGTCAAACTGTTTTCAAGTTTTTTATAAAAGACTTTCAAGTATTGAACTGATATGCCAATCATGTTTCACCTTGGAATGAATTTTTAGAACAGGGTTTATAATGAAAGCTCTCATGTGACATTAGCCATCCCCATGTGAAGACTGTGACTATAATCTCCGCCTGAACTGAGATTGAACATTTGGTCAAATGGGGTTATTTTAGCTGCCATAAACTCTAGCTAGATAAGACTTGAGTCTGCAAATGTGAGGGAAAGACATCTAGTACAGCTAGGCAGGGTTCCAGTTCTGGGAAAAATAAACATCCATATACACCATCTATACAAGTATGAGCTCATGACAAAATAAGTTTCCTAGTAATCTAGAGAAATAAATCAGACTCCTGTGTAGGATGATGTGTTCTGAACTTTCTTCTTGATCTCATTGGCAAAGCATAGAAGTAATGAAGGCAATTTCGTTGTCATGCTGTAAAACAAGTAGAAGTGAGGCTGGAATCAAGCACTGGCATTTCAGCTGATGTTTATACAAAATGAGCAAATAATCAAGGTCAGCCTTCTACACCAGGATTTCGCTCAATGGTGATAAAGTTAGAAGTAAGTAAGCTTCCATTCCATGAAGCAAAAACAAGGTGATTAACAGCATGAAAAATAAGGAGAGAAGATTTAGAGGACAATGGAAAACTGAAAAACACTTTCCAATGTCAAAATGCACATTCATTTTGCAAACTTATCCTACAACCCTATCAGAAGGTTTGAGAGTGATAGGAGAATAAATATGACAGAGGGTGATTGAGTTCTTTGTCATACTGGATTTGACAAATTCTGTTATTTCAACGAGGAGAAAAGGAGTAGGATAATTCTGAAGAAAGATGTAGCCTCTGTGGCTCAGCAGGGTTGCAGCTTCCGGAGAGCTGGGGAGTCTATTTTTGCAGTTGTCTGGACTGACTGCATTTTGGGCATGAGTAGTTTCCCAAAAGGAGTGGTAAAAGTGTTGGAGATTTGTGGACTGGCTGTTTATCAACTCTGCCTGCCGCAATCTCACATAGCAGCCATGAAAAAGCAATTTGACAAGTGGAATTCTCCATCCATTCATTGTCTCTGAGAGATGCTATATTTATGGAAAGAGCTCGTTTGAATGTTTTGTTCTTCTGAAAGATGCCCTTTACAAAGAAACAAACAACAATTCAGATGAGTTTTCCTTTTTCAAGTGTAGCGTATATATTTCTCCTTAATCTGGAATAGAGAAAGGAGAATATCCAGTATTTGAAAATTTGTAAATTGAAGATGAAGTCTCATGGCTCATGCACACTCTTCATGCTAGGTGAAAGGGGACCAGCTGGTTGCACTCCACACTCACATTTAACCATCTTTGAGCTGATGCATATGCTATAGGGCTAATATATTATCTATTCTAAAAATGTTTTAAGGTGATTTTTGGAATTGACAAAAATTAGGAAATTGTCTTTGGTTCCTGTCATTTTTGAACTACTGGAAGCACCTGAATATTAGTTTCAATAAAGGGTTTCAGAAGAATATTCTTTTAACAGTTTGGGAGCAGGCAGTGTCAGAGAGTGAACTGAAATGTGTCAAATATAGGTTGTGTTCCTCTTTCCCTGCTGTTGATTCTTTGAATACTCTTTGGCAACTCATTTTCATTTCCGTTTCTCTTCTTTGAAGTATAGTGCTGCTGCAGTGGTCTGATACCCGTTTGCGGAAAGGAGGTTGGAGAGCAGGGGAGGAAATATATATTGTTCTGCAGTAGAATGCTTGGGAATTTGGTATGGAGCTCTTATTCATAGGTATTTCTGAGAGTATTTTAAAGGGCTACTCATGGTTTTATCAGTTACATATTGCTGTACTATAACTATCAATATATTTTATAATACCCTTTTTTTTTTTTTTTTTTTTACTCAAACTTCCCATGATATTGACCCTTCTAAAAACAGTGCTCAAAGGATGGCTTTTCCTTCACAGAGACTTGGTTATTAGCTCTTGTTTTGGAATTACCAGATTTCCCATGGATCTGCAAAGAGATTTGTGGATTAATTTGCTTTAGACAGCCCTCTCCCATAGATTAAAGGTAATTTCAGAGAAGTTCTCCTTTTGTTTGTCTTTATGCTCAGTTTTGAATTTTTTTTTTTTTAATTTTTTTTTGAAAGTAGAAAATGCTCATAGGTTAATGATGCTTTCTTCCTGAACTCTAAGGGAATAGCGGGAGAAAAAAAAGGCCAGTTGTGCTAAGGTGTGGAACTAACCAAATAAAAAAAAAAATAGAGGGAGAGCTAATGAGATTTTCCTGAGGTGATTATTAAGAGACCTGTTCAACATGTTTTTGCAGAGGCATGAAACTAAAGGCCAGATCTCTGGTGCATTTTAGCAAATGTTTGTATTAGCAAAGGTATCTCTTGATTTGCAAAGTAAAACCTGTGCCTCGTAGAGGAGTGGTAAACTAAAGGATAAATTCCAATCACTGTAATCAAATCCATTTAAGACTAATGTTGCCCTTAAAATTAGTGACATTTAAATCTGTAATTTTCTTTCAGAATGTGGAGAAGGAAAGTTAAACACTGCCTAAATATCTTAAGCAACATTTTAAGAAATAATTCGTGTAAACTTAGGAGTTACATTCTTTCCTCTGTTGACCATTTTATTCCAAGCAAATTAATAGTTTTAAAATGTGAGGAAATTCTACTCTTTAATAGTAATAACTTTAAAAAGGTATTAAAAGGTGATACCTTCAAGATGGAATATTGTGAATCTGCTTCACATTAATTTAAAGATCTGTTACCACAGTTTTATGATTCAGCATTTTTATTTATAAGTAATTCAGGATAATAAAAATAAGTTTGATAAAAGCAGCTTTATGCAAATAAGAAGAATAAAAAATCAGCAGGAATAATGACGAGGGCTAGCTGAGGGATTTTCCATTATCTAAGCCCAATAATGGATCCTTCATTTTTTTACTCAGTCTGAGGGCACAAAATACACATTAACTTTCCTATTCTAGTGAAATTGAGGTGCAGATAAAATTATTTTAGCAGGAGTTTCAGGTAAAATTCTCTGTTCTCCTTTAGCCCTTAATTCAATATCAATACAAGTTGTATCTGAACATTTCTGTTCAGCATCGATGTCAGTGGCTGATGGATTAATTTTCCACTTACAAGGTTCAGGCAATACTACTGAATTGTACTATTCAGAAGCTGGAAACCACATATACTGTATTTCCTCCTAGAGGAAAGTTGTGCTATTTTCCCTTTTTAAAATTTTTGAATTTAATTTATTTTTTCTAATCTGCTCATTTTCAAACTCAGTTTTATTACACATTATAGCTATGGCTCCTTCAAATTCTGCATCCCTTTTCTGAACAATATGTTACCAGATGGATGTCGTGACTGTAGGTCCCATTATTTATAAGACTTGGGGAAGAATACTCTCATGTTAACTTTCATATTTGCAAATCCATTAGTGGTTAGACTGGTTCTTTTCTACCTGACTTCTATTGTCTGATTTCTGTTTGACACAAATGGCTATTAAAGCAGATTTATTGTTCTACTTTTCAATTATCTCCCCAAATATGCTGAGCTCAGTGGTTTTTCTTTTTTTTTGGCTTTTCAGGGTTGTTGACAATGATCAATGGCCTTCATTTTATTCAGATTAATTTTCAGTACTTTTCTCTGTCGTTGATAATTGAGTTTCACTATCAATATTCTCCATGGATACTGAGTAAGAGCAAGATTGCATTGCCTATGGTGCTTCTGTAACTATCTCTGTATATAGTGGACCATGTTTCTTTCCCATCCAGTCTTTGAAAGGCTCCTTTGGACAAACTTTTAAACAACTTTACAGAGATACTATCTTTCTTTTTTTTCCTTTGAGTTGGAAAAAAGTCTTTACTTAATGAGAAGAAGTCTGATTTTCAGGTTTGAACTAGTAAGGAGGCATTGCAGGTCAAGACTGATCAGTTATATCAAGGGAGTTAGTTATTTATTTTTGCAAAATGCTTATTGGAAAACTTCTTTTTATGACTTTACACTCTGTATTGAAGTACAGTTTATGAAAGATTTATTCTGTACTATAGGTGTTTTTTTAACTGCATCTGTCCCGATTAATTCCTTTTAACGATAGCTGCATAACAAATAACTTGTCCTGTATTTGATAACGAGTTTGGGTTTTTTTTCTTTTTTCCTGAAGAAGGTTTTTTATATTTCTGGACAGATTCTGAGTTTTCATATACCTTAATCACTGCAACTAACACAGAAAGAAAAAAGTTTTTAAAGCACAACTGCAATATTAATTATCTCTGACATGGGCTCAGGCACTCCCTCATCAGTTCCTTGGGCAGTAGAAAACTGCAGTTCTTGTCCTACCAGTCTGATTATGATCTAGATGTAGGGATTGAGTGCACCCTCAGTAAATTTGCAGATGACACCAAGCTGGGTGGGAGTGTCGACCTGCTGGAGGGGAGGAAGGCCCTACAGAAGGATCTGGACAGGTTAGATAGATGGGCCGAGACCAACGGCATGAGGTTCAACAAGAACAAGTGCCGGGTCTTACACTTCGGCCACAACCCCATGCAGCGCTACAGGTTGGGGGAAGAGTGGTTAGAAAGCGGCCCCGTGGAAAGAGACCTGGGGGTGCTGATCGACAGCCGGCTAAACATGAGCCAGCAGTGTGCCCAGGTGGCCAAGAAGGCCAATGGCATCCTGGCCTCTATTAGGAATAGTGTAGCCAGCCGGTCTAGGGAAGTGATCGTCCCTCTGTACTCGGCACTGGTGAGGCCGCACGTTGAGTACTGTGTTCAGTTGTGGGCCCCACACTTCAAGAAAGATGTTGAGGTGTTGGAGCGAGTCCAGAGGAGGGCGACCAAGCTGGTGAAGGGTCTGGAGGGTCTGACCTATGAGGAATGGCTGAGGGAGCTGGGGTTGTTTAGCCTGGAGAAGAGGAGGCTCAGAGGTGACCTTATTGCAGTCTACAACTACCTGAAGGGAGGTTGTAGTGAAGTGGGAGTTGGCCTCTTCTCCCGGGCAACTAGCGATAGGACAAGAGGACATAGCCTCAAGCTTCGCCAGGGGAGGTTCAGGTTGGACATTAGGAAGAATTTCTTTTCAGAAAGGGTTATTAGACATTGGAATGGGTTGCCCAGGGAGGTGGTGGAGTCACCATCTCTGGATGTGTTTAAGAAAAGACTGGACATGGCACTTAGTGCCATGGTCTAGTTGACATGGTGGTGTCAGGGCAACGGTTGGACTTGATGATCCCAGAGGTCTCTTCCAACCTCGTTGATTCTGTGTGATTCTGTGTGATTCTGTGTGATTTGCAGCTCCACAGACTAAAAGAAGGCAGTCAGTCCTGCATCGTTTTTTTCGGTCATTTCTTAAAACGGCATAGTAGCTGTGTATCGTGCTAATGAGTCATCCTTCTGGCTGTTGGTTACTCAGCACTTGGGCAACATGTAAACCATGAGCAAAAATAACCAGTGAATAAGCACGTGATGAAAAGGAATGATTGTGCATGTTTTGATTAAAAGGTCAAGTGCAAAGCAGAAATTATGACAAATGGAAAATATTTTCTCCAAAATAAATAAACAACTAAAATAGATTCCTTAGCCTTTATTATAATATTGAAATTGCTTAAGCTAATTATGATAAACTAGGCTAAATGTAGTGTGCCTCCTGACTGAAGATATTCATAAAATTTTGCTGTGCCAGCACCCAACGCCACATCTGCCAGAGCCATTAATCATCAGAAAGATGTGGTACACTCTTGCTGATGGGTTTAGGGTTTCATATATATATATATATATATTTTAATCTATCTATGTATGCATATATATAAATATATATATAAAGTTGCATATCTATACCTTTATATATACAACTTTAATGTCACTACAATGTAATCTATTTTAGATTAAATCTTTTCTACAGGGGTCGAATTGTTATGTCTTCTTTAAACTGGGGTATGGGATATGGATGAAGCCTAGTGACAACCTATAAACCAAAGCAGTGACCCAACACAGAAATATGTCATGGTAACTGCTTACTTATGAAGGTGTATATGTGATCATACAATCTGTAGGGGACTTGGGTGGTCTAAGTCAGACAGTAAGTTGTTTGAATTATTGCTGTACTATTAGTTGGTCTTTTGCAACTCCAAGGAATTTAACTTTGTATTGTAAAGAAAGGTAGTTTAAACATAAATTTTGAAATTAAGTTTGCCTTATGCTACGGTCTTTACAGCACTTCTCCAAAGTGCTTAATATACCTAAGGAAGGCAGGGAAAAAATGATAAGGAAGGAAAAGCATTTGAGAGTTGAATAATGAACACTGGAAGGGCTTTGTTAATTTGATAGCAGGTTTAAACTTTAGGTAGTTGATAGAGTGAACACTAAAGCGAAATTCATTAATCAGAAATATGGAAGAGTGGTATTTAAGCTGAAAACATGTAGACCTGACTGCTGTGTTTTTGAGTGTGCTGAGAGTTGTAATCCCAAATGTGAATTTCTGCAAACTTAGGTACTCTGCAGCATAGTGCCATTGCTGTGGATGTCAAAGTAGCACAATAATAAAGACTTCCAGTGATACAAGAGTAATGTGCGTGTGTGAACATAAGTAACTTCTGTTTATATTTGTGACAGTTTAAATGCTTCTCCGTATAGCCACTTTTTAGAATATTAATACATTAAAGAAACAAAATTAAGTAATTTTACAGTCAAAGTAGATGTCACTTCTATCTGTATAGTATTCTTTACTGGACCTTTGTAGCTCTGTTGTCAAAGATAACTGCATTTCACATTACATATAGATTTATTTAAAGTATTTGTTAGGTTTTGTGACAAAAGCTCTTCTGCACACCCACAGAGGAGCTCAGAGAGACAACGGCGGGAGAGGGAGCCCAAATAATACCCTGATGGCTACTTCCAGGCCCATCACTGGGGTGTGGGACACATTATGAGATGTAAGGGAAAAGCAGTTTGGGATTGTGGAAACTATACTGAGGCACACAGAAATCAAGGAGGTGGTTGGTGACAGCCAACATGGCTTTACTAAGGGCAAATCATGCCTGACAAATTTGGTGGCCTTCTACGACAGGGTTACAGTGCTGGTGGATAGGGGAAGAGCAACTGATGTCATCTACCTGGAATTGTGCAAAGCATTTAATGCCGTCCCGCATGACATCCTTGTCTCTAAATTGGCGAGACATGGACTTGACAGATGGATCACTTGGTGGATAAGGAATTGGCTGGATGGTTGCACTCAAAGAGTTACTGTCAACGGCTCGATGTCCAAGTGGACACCAGTGACGAGTGGCGTTCCTCAGGGGTTGGTATTGGGACCGGTCCTGTTTAACATCTTTCTCGGCGACATGGACAGTGGGACTGAGTGCGCCCTCAGCAAGTTTGCTGATGACACCAAGCTGTGTGGTGTGGTCGACACGCTGGAGGGAAGGGATGCTATCCAGAGGGACCTTGACAGGCTTGAGAGCTGGGCTTGTGCAAACCGCATGAAGTTCAACAAAGCCAAGTGCAAGGTCCTGCATGTGGGTTGGGGCAATCCCAAGCACAAATACAGGCTGGGCGGAGAATGGGTTGAGAGCAGCCCTGAAGAGAAGGACTTGGGGGTACTGGTGGAAGAGAACCTGGACATGAGCCAGCAATGTGTGCTTGCAGCCCAGAAGGCTGACCGTATCCTGGGCTGCATCAAAAGAAGCGTGGCCAGCAGGTCGAGGGAGGTGATTCTGCCCCTCTACTCTGCTCTGGTGAGACCACACCTGGAATACTGCATCCAGGTCTGGAGTCCTCAGCACAGGAAGGACATGGAGCTGTTGGAGCAGGTCCAGAGGAAGGCCACAAAAATGATCAGAGGGATGGAACACCTCTCCTATGAAGACAGGCTGAGAGAGTTGGGGCTGTTCAGCCTGGAGAAGAGAAGGCTCCAGGGAGACCTTATAGCAGCCTTCCAGTACCTGAAGGGGCCTACAGGAAAGCGGGCGAGGGGCTTTTTACAAGGGCATGTAGTGACAGGACGAGGGGGAATGGTTTTAAACTGAAAGAGGGTAGATTTAGATTAGATATTAGGAAGAAATTCTTTACTGTGTGGGTAGTGAGACACTGGAACAGGTTGCCCAGAGAAGCTGTGGATGCCCCCTCCCTGGCAGTGTTTAAGGCCAGGTTGGATGGGGCCTTGAGCAACCTGGTCTAGTGGAAAGGTGTCCCTGCCCATGGCAGGGGGTTGGAACTAGATGATCTTTAAGGTTCCTTCCAACCGAAACCATTCTAGGATTCTAGGATTCTACGATTGCACAGGACTTATTACGGGATGTTTAGAGGAGGAATCTTTGGGAGGAGTTTAGGTGATTTGCGGAGGAACAGGTGTGGAAAATAAAGGGGTAGGGGATAAAAGGTCTGCTTGCATGTAAATAGTGGGCTGGTCAGTATGCTGGTCAGTCCGTTTTCGTGTGAGTGCTCCGAGTGTCTGTGCTCTGTGTGGCTGCCCACTTATATATGTTTATATGTGGTGTATACGTGCCCTCTGTGTGTGTGTGCCTGCTGGGAACACACCTTCAGGCTTGCAGCTGGCTGGACCTGGGGGCATGGAGCGGCAGCAGCTTCACGCCTCTCAGGCTGTTGGATCCAGCATGATATATCTTCCTCTAACAGTATTAACCTTCAAAACTGTCATCAACTGCTATTAAAAGTCATTAGTATAAAAAAATATATCCCAAAATGATGAAAATGGAGAACGGTACCTCATGTAGACCATGTGTATGTAGTCCAGTGATGGAATGAATATGGAATTACAAAAGCTAGAATGTCCAAAAATGCATTTTTATAATTCCACTATCACCTTGCATAATTTTACATAATAAAATATAACTGGATAAAATGCATCTTTTTCATTTCTTCTGTATTATTTAGGTCCACTTTACTTAATTTTCTGGTAGAAATTTCAGAACAACTGGTATTGCTTCAGGGTTCTGTTTGTTTATGCAGAATACTGCAACTGGAATATACTACTATTTTAAACTCTCCTTTTAACCCTAACAGTCTTTGTTTTAGTGCAGGAAGGATTAAAATTGCTAATCCATGAACATGAGAAATTGCATTTTATTTTAAAAAGAACCTAAGAAATGTTGGCCCATGTTCTCCAAGGTACTTCAATAATTAAAACTGTAGCTGGGCTTTTAGTGAGACTTTGAAAATCACCTACATGGCACTTATGAATTTCAAAGGGATATATGAAAGCACTTATGCCTGAATTTTTTTTTTATGTATCTATTCTGTCTATAGATACCTTTGAAAACCTGGATCTGAGGCATTTTTCAGATTTTTACTCATATTACCTAGTGAAATGTTTTATTTTTGTCCCTCTGTGAAATGATAGTGTAGACGGGAGTGCGGACATTCCAAATATAGTATTTGACCCAAAAGGACCAAATCTCCATTCCTTTTGAGCTCATTTTCTTCATCTTCTCGTGGGTTTTGTTTGGCCTCTAACTCATGATATTTGCTCTTGAAGCTTCATAGAAAATGTATTTTTCAGGGTCAAGGCTCCTGTTGTAACCTGCAGGCACCTCTGCTGTAGCTTTTACTTGGCTTCTCAAACAGCTTTGGTGTGCTGTACAATGATAACTGTATGCACTTATTGTCTCTGCTGTCTTTCCACTCTCCCCCAGGGTTGCCTCAGGTTTCCCAGAGCAATACGCATCAAACAGTGCCTTTGCTCTTTCAAACATTTTTTTTTTTTTCCGGTTCAGAGATAAATCCGATATCATCAGAATATGAACACTTTTATATTATTAAAAACTACTTGTGAAACCTTGAATTTGGCTCATGAAATGGCTTGAAGTGACCTGGTCCACTTTGGTCAGCGTAATTTCTGTCAGCAACCATGTTGATACAGTTTGAGGAGGTTAAAGGAAACATTTAATCTTTCTCTGTTGTTTACTTGCAAGCATTTTGTTATATTTTCCGCTGCTTCTGGGCTTATAAATCAGTTTGTGTCCTCTTGCTGTTCCTGTGGAGAATACCCTCCCAGTCTATGTCTTCTTGTTGCAGCTGGAGTGTTTGTGGCCTTCAACCTAACTTCTCTTCAGAGATACCTCTTAAATGAGATTTTCTGCACTCATGGTTTTGTTTTTCTCTTATTTTTGACCAGTTTTTTTTCTCCCCTAAGACTCCTTCTTTCTCTGAAGTCCTAGGCAGCTCAGCTGCTCCGGCAGTCTGACCCAAGTCTTGGGATAAGGAACGGTCTCCCCAGTCCCCTCTGTATTCCCCAATTCCTTCCCTTTCACGGATGTGAGATGCAGGTACATCTAACTCACAGAATTCACAGAATGTTTGCACAGAATCAACCAGGTTGGAAGAGACCTCTGGGATCATCGAGTCCAACCATTGCCCTGACACCACCCTGTGTCAGGGTGTCAGGGTTTAAACTCCAGGTTTAAACTTTTACACTGATGGAGGGCAGAAATGAATACAACCCTACTTAACTTCAAAGACAACTATGGTGAGAAGTAGCTCGCGAGAAATTCCCAATTCATACTCTACTCCTCTTTGAATCATTTGACTGAGATGGAGGGTGAGAACAAGGTGTCCAGGAAAGTATCTATCTGTGGATCCACAGAGGCAAAATAGGGTAGCAGATGCAAGATCAGGGCTGGTATCAGCAAGACCAGAGTTTACCTGGACCGATACAAATGATAAGAAGATGTGATAAAAGGAGAAATGATAAGAAATTTAGAAAAAAATACAGATAAACAGGGCAGTGAAGGAAAAAAAATACCCCAGAGCATTCAAAACAGAGGAGTGATGGTGACACTTGTATGAATCTGTCAATAAGGACGGAGAACTATACGAGGTCAAGCTATACAACAACGCAAATAGCTTTTCTTAAATACAAGAAACTATAAACAGGAGAAGAAAATCAGAGGTGTAACTTGGATGAGAAGAAAAAAATGATTCACTGAGATGGAGATGAGGGAGCTGTCTCCAGTCTGAGTCAAGAGACCTGGCATAGAGGAAGAGCAAACTGGGATTCCTCTGTGTGGGAAAGTCAGGATGGAGAATTGGGGGGGGGGTTACGATGCTTGGTTCAGAAATGTAAAATTATATTGAATGCATAAGACATCAAAATAGAGAGACAAAAATGTATTGTAATTAAATCATTTACTGTACATTACGGTATCTGGAAATGACAGGTAGTGGTGAAATCAACAGGCCATGTTAATGCATTTTTTTCTCCTTGAACAAGACTGTTATAAATAGAACGTCAACTGTGAAATGAAATATACTTCCTATTCAGTTGAATTCCCTGTTTATCAGCCATTTCACCTACCATGCCACGTACCTCATATACAGAATCAAAATTACCATCTGCTAAATCAAATGCAAAAACCAGTAAAATCAAGCACATTGCCTAGAAAATCAAATCAATATAAAATCAAATACATTCAGAACAGTGATTCATCTGCTTTAAAGTTCTTTTTTGTTCAAATATACAGCTCTTAATACCCAGAGATAAATGTATTTGTTTACATATGTACATATGCTAAGATATTAACATCTATCTTTCCGTTACCTCTAGAGATAACCTAAAGCAGCTTAGTGAGGTTCTTAGACTGTCTGATATATCTTTTTAAACACTTAATAACTTGGAAAGGTAACAATATATTTTGGATAACTGTACCAACATATTTACTTACTCAGTTTTAGCCAACATAGTACAGCAGTCTTGAAACACCAGAACATTGTAATTTTTTTTTCTTCTGGTCTGTGTTTGTATAGTACCATGCACTGGGAGGATTCTTTATTACTTTTTATTTGAGAGAATATAATGTAGAAGTTTAATCTTCAGACCAAAATTTCACTTAGCTCTAGAGGGCAGTTTTAAAGTGTATGTAGCATCTCCATTTAAGGTTAAATTTAGTGAGTTTTTCTTCTAAAAAAAACACCTAAGTGGTTAAATTTGAAAAGAATGCTCACCCAGGTATCATTTATACTGAACTCTATAAATCCTTGTGAAATGACCTTAGGGATAAAGCCATACAGCACTATAGCAGAAATACCTGAATCAGATGTGAAAGGCCCTGAGTCTGTTGCAATATACAGTATTTAGTCTTACAGGGCTCTGCCATCACTGGCTAGCTGCTCTGGTTTGAAGACCAACCCATTTGTATTGTATCTAGCCCTCCCGTGAGTTGTAGAGGCTGCCATTTGTTGTACCCTACCATAAATTCATACGCAGATTTTCCTCAGCTGTTAATTTTCATCTTAAACTTGTCTAGGGAAAAGAGAGAGAGTACAAGGAACAATACTTCTGTTAATAGAGAGAGAGAAAGCATTACAGAGGTTATTAAACTAAGCAGCACATGTAGCAAAGGAATTCTTTTTTTTATATTCCTTTACTATAAGTATTCAATATCTCAAGAACCTTTGTGAAATACAGTATACTACTATTTATCTAGCTTTTTATCCTGAGATGTGTGCTCTACTGTCCTCATTTGTGCACTGAAGAGTTGGGAGTTCACAGGTGGAGTTTTTTTACCTTGTAGGTTCCTTTTGAGATAGTAAGTACAATACATTAATAATAAGGCCACTGCAGAACAATTGTATGTTATATAACAGAGCTTCTAAGTAACAGTCACCTGATGATTTCATTTTCCAAAGCCAATTTAAAAGGCACAAATATTTGGCAAATAAAGTATATCCATCACCTATTTGATACCTAACTTTGATAGCAACTTTCTCTTAAGAATAAGGAATGTAATGAATCCTTTCCTAATTATTTGATTTGTAATATCAGTACTTCACTGAAAAAAACATTTTTAACCATGTGATCTCCTTACATAAATTTCATTTAAGGATGCTTTCTCTTTCCTCTGAGCTTATTCAAATATCTAATAACTCTGTCAAACAAATGTGTTTGTATGCCTCATCTTGTATTGAATGTATCCTTCCCACCATTGACACAAACGATCAGTGAATTATTTGGACAGTACATATGTCAAATTGAAGTACAGTATGTATTTTTTAAAACAGGTTGGATCATTAAATAGTGTATTAAAAAAACTACTTAATAGTTAAAATAATTTTTAAAAAAGGTCCTTTAGGTAATTTAGTGCTTATTAGAACATTCTTTCTTGGTCCCTAATGAGCTCAGTACAAACACAGAACAAACTCTCTTAACTTTGCATATAATTACAACTTTCAGAGAAATCCCAGATGGAGATCTCTCTCCCTCTGAAACCAGCAATGGGTTGTGATTGCAGAATTTTGTTTCCCTAATGCTCGTATTCGCTTGGCTGTTTGTCCTGCTACCTGAGAGATTAATTTGGGGTTGATGTTATTATTACTGGGCCTGCCCCATGAAAGCTGTGTCCTGCTGTCCTTGCTGATGAGAGGTGACTTTGACGGTCTCCTTGAGTGGACATTGCAGCTTTGATACTTCCAACCGGGGATAGGGGTTTGGAAAGATACTGCAAGACATCTGTTTGCATACAGCTCTGGAGCAGACTCTTCTGCCTGTTCAGTTTTTACATAATGCTCTGAAGGCACATCAAAGAAATTGCTAGGAGAATGTGATAAATCTTAGTCAATTTAAGGGGCACAGTCAAAGTAACTTCTCCTCTAGTAAAGACCAAAATAGCACAAAAGGTTACAGGTGAAAATTAGTGCCCCAAAACAACACCAATTTGCCGTGATATCTTTGTTGCATCCCTATAACATCAAAACGCTTCTTTACAAGAAGCGTCAGGAATTCCCAGATTGGCTTTTGGTGTTCTGCTGCTTGTGGGGCAGAGTAACATTTGTGGAGAGAGCTTAATTCTGCTTCTTCTGAGTCAGTCTTCCTGTTAAAGGGATTCAGTCTGGACAAACGGTTACTCTGAATGTCCGTTTGTCACTCTTTTTCCTGGTAGGCAAGATGTATGGCCTTCGAAGTACTCCTGTAGTGCAGTCAGGACTGGTGATGAGAGTTTCAGGCCCTTTCCTTCAGCCTCATTTCTCTCTCTCTGAGTTATTACAGCATGCCTGCCACTCCAGTAGCTGCCTTAACTACCTGGAAGTACAACGCTGAACATCTTCAAATATGTGGACAAGTGATCTGACACAGAGATAAGTCTTGGCTTAAATCCAGAAGACAGTTCATATCTCAAGGTCTTAAAGGTAAGATCAGAAATAAAGTTCTGTGCCTAACATATGACATAGGTACAACTGAGATATCCAAGCAGAGAAACGTGATGGTAAGAACTCTTCCTGTATGTTTGTTTGTGCATGCAAGATGCTATATAAATGCTGTAAAGATGCATCCACCCTAGCTAGCAATTCATCTAAGCAGAAGACTCAGCAAATTGACTCCTGACTTGCCATACAGTACTTAAACATGGGCCTAAGCCAGTAAGAATGAGAGGCTACAGATGCCCTCTGTGTAGCATTTCATAGGATGGCTAGAGGCAGCTTCCTGCTCAGCATGCATCCCTACAATTCATGCTTCACAAGTCCCTGACTCTCCTTAGCTTTGTCTCTGCTTACCTAAATAGCGGACGTGGTCCTGGTCTGCATGCTTGACTGAAGTTGTGCAGGAGTCTATAGGATGCCATAAGGCATCTGGGTTCCTTAGCTGTAAGCTGTTACGACCACAATCACTGCAATTCAGTCTTGCGTTTCTGTTCCTCGGCTCCCTTGGTTCCCTCCAAAAGTGGTAGTGATACTCCCTGCTCACACAGACAGGCTTATCTGTTCTTGCAAAGCTCTGGGGCAATTCAGTAATGAGCACTGCAGAAACCAGAGTGTGAGAAGCTGGCACAGGCAGTGCATGCAGCCACATGATGAGCAGCAGTGGTACAACAAAGTGACAACACAGCAAGGAGTGACTAGGGGAACGTGGCCACAACTCCTGTGGGAAAGAGGAGTTTATGTCCATGGCATGTTCATGTTTATGTTCATGGCATAAACAGCCTTGGGGGGCTGGCTTAAGGCTGCACTTTAACTTACAATAACTAGTTTTGCAAGCTCAGTGCCTTTCTTTTGACAGATTTTATTTTTTTATGTGCTAAGAATGTGGAAGTGTCCTGATTTTATTCTAGCAAAGTCCGTATCCTTTATATGAGGAGATGTAAGACATATGCAGAACAACTCAGGGGCCCAGGTCAGTAAAGGGGAGTCAGAGGTCTTGGGAATGTTGCATGTTAAAACCCGTTCCACAGGCAGGATTCAATAACATGAACAGCAAGTCAGGAAGATCCTTTCTTAATATGGTAGGCTTCTTGTGTAAGGTTTTTATTGTCTGCTGAGGATGCTGGAGTAAATTAAGAAAACCAGTCTTTTGTGTGGGGATGCTGAGGCAAGGCACTTTTTTCAGCAGTAGACCAAACCCTTGGAGTCAGATGTGGCTCTCCACAAAACTAATATGATATCACTATCCACCTTTCACCTCTGATGTTACACTTTTTCTGAAATCTTACGTAGTTTTGAAAGAAAGTCAAGTACATTTCAAATAATAGGACACATTCTTGTAGCTGGGAGAATATACTTATTCTAAGAAATACTCACATTAAAAAAGATCCCTACCTATAGACTGTAGGAAGCTCATTAGTAGAGAGAAAAATTCTAACAATATCCAGGTTTTGATCTGTTTTAACAATCTGGGAATTTTACTGCTTCTGCCATTCATTTCGTCTGTGTTTGTGTGCCAGACATTTGGAAGCAAGTGCCAGAAAATTAAAAGAAGAAAGAAAGATAATATTGAAAAAGTCTGATCAATTCCATATTTGTTCTTGCTTCTGAGCAGAAGACTGAATATGCCCATAAATTAAAATAAACTTGACTGGATACCGTTGCTGCTAGTTCTAAATTAACAGATGAGAAATCTGTTACAACAGCATCCCTTCTGATAACGCTTAATTTAAATTAATTGCCTGTCTGTAAGCCTAAATCAAAAATTAAGAATCAGACTAAACCCACAGTATTAATATTGCACCTAACTATTTAATCCTGGAAGTTGTTCTTCCAGAGCTCAGCTTTCAAGGACAACTGCTATGAGGTTCTCTGTGGGTCATGTTTCCAAAGAAAGAAAACATTGTTGTCTCTCTACTTCAGCATCTTCCCTTACGGTGACAGTGAGCTGTAGCATCATGTTTCTCTTCCCACCAAAAAGTGACTTTCTCTCGCAGCAGAGCCATCCTTTCATTTTATCCCAATGGTCCCAGTGCATTGATGGTGATGGTGTGGTTTTTGTTCACAGCTATGTACAGCCCCAGCCTGGGCAGCCCTGCTATCCAAACGCAGTCCAGAGCTCGTAGGCAGAAACATGAAATTCTTTAACATACAAAGCGAGTTTGTGTATTCTGGAAATGAGTTTCATTGCAGGCCATTTCCCCAAGATACAGGGAAGAGGAACCAAGGGGGACTCATTCCTGGCCAATTAGCCTCAACAACAGATAGAGTTACTGACTCACAGTAACACTTGGTGCTTTTGGGATGCTGGAGCTCCTCCTGCTCTTCCTGCCTGGGTTCTGAATTAGTGCCTACACAGAAGAAACACAACGGTTAGTGAAACTCCAGACTAAGCATTTCATGCTATGTTCTCTAAGGACACATAGTGAAGATATCTAGAGCATGAATGCTTTTCAGGTATTCCATTCTTAGGGAAAAATTTGGTTGAGACCTTCTTCTTTTGTCACAAACCTGGTTGTACAGTTCTTTGCTCCAACACCTGCAAAATACTTGCATCTGCCCATGTCTTCAAGACAGTCCAGCTGGGGAGTTCCTTTCTTTTACTATTTCTTTTATACTGCGATCATGCTTTCCTTCAACCTCTGAATACAGGCACCAGCAGCAGGTGCAGTGCAGATAACAGCCCTGCAGGGACTCATGAAGAAGTTACCTAATGTTTTCCTTGTTGTACAGTTAAGTGGCCAGAAATTCCCTTATTTCTGCCCTCTTTCTGCCATCTTTGTCCTCCCACCATTCCCTTTATTCCAAGATCTATATCTACCTTTTATACATGTTCAGGTATTAATGTTCTGGGTGCTGACGAGGCTCAGATTCACTTGCTCCACAAAAAACTCCCTGAAATAACTCAGGGGGGAAAAAAAATTCCCATCATTCACATGAGGATCATTGCCTGTATGTGAACAAGAAATATTGACTCTTCCCTACCTCACCCAGATGGTTTAAAATCTTTCTGCACCAAACTCGGCACACTTCTGCTATACAGAAGAGAGCTTAATCTGTAGAATTGCCTTTTACAGCTTTCTCTGATACCTCGTGATGAGGTATTCTGAAACTGGGTTTCAAACCGAGGATTTCCTGGGGTTAATAATCCATATTCTCATGTTCTGGGTAACCATTGATGGGAGTTTCAGTTTGTTTCCGGAAATTAGCCTAGCAATGGTGCATATTTATGGAGCATGTTTATAGGGAGAGCATATTTACACCAAAGCAACTTATCCAGCCATAAGGCATTGCACTGTCATAGCTGTCCTGCATGACTTCAGTCCAATGAAGTCCATGGCTGGGATGACGGTATTGATAGGCATCTCAGTGTGGTTGATCGGGGAATGCTTTTCAATGCTTTAGTTATGTGGTTTGCTCAGTTATAGATTTGATTTAATACGTAAGGGATCTGAATAAGTTGGTTGTGACTTTGATGCAGTGTACAGCATCTCTAATTTGATAGGTCATTAATCTGCCAGGTTTAACTAAGTAACAAATTGCAGCTTTTGTCAGCTCCAGATATAAACCAAGGTAGAGTCTGGACACTCTCTAGCTGCCATGCCCTTTCTCAGTAATTACATCGTTCAGAGGATCTAAGCTTCTAGGTTGTGACTCATTATTTAAAGTGCCACTGTTAAAAGCAGGTATTTAATGCTAGGCAGGACTACATGAGATTTCCTAGTCAGAAATTCTGTCTTGAAAAGTAATGTTTCTGCAAGAAGCACAGTACTTCTAGGAATATCAATAAACATGCCTGCTGAAAAGCTGTTCCTAAATCTAAATACACCTACAGCTTTCTAAGTTTCTCTGGCCCTACAGTCCTTACTAAGGCAGAATTCTGATTTGATAGCAATGTGTTTGGATATAGGCTCACTTGATCTGAAAGCTGGTTTATTTTCTTTTAAATATAGTTTTAATAGCTTTTATTAGATTAGTTAGATGCATACATGGCTATTTGTATAGCCTCAGAACCTCTGATTTCTCTGAACACTAACAGTTCATCTTTGTATGCACAACTGAGCACAGGTACTTCTAAATATTGGTAAGTAATTTTAAAGCTTGTCCAAAGTCCAGTGCAGTGGAGATCTGTTCCTGTATTGTCACTAAAATTTTCACAGTACTGGCACACTGCAACTTTAATACATTCAGAAGACCTGACAGGTCCCAGAGCTTTCCACTCAAAGACCAGCGAGGACTCTTCAAAATTGTTTTAGCAGGGCTTTGACAATTGAAAGTATTTGCATTTTCTTGAAAAGTAAAAGATGTTGACAAATGAATTTTCTAAATACCGATGAAATTGATGAGGGAGAGATGAGTCAAAAATCATTCTTATATGATGTGTATTATCTCCTAGCAGACAAAAATGAGAATTTTTATCTGAAGGTCATGGGTGATTTGTGAGGTTATGGAACCAAACAAATTTCCTTCACTTTTTATAAATTAGCTTAGATTTTCATTGCAAACTAATGTGGTATTATCCGTAAGTGGGAGTATTGGAAGAATAATAGTCGTGCTAAATATTGGCTAAGTCTCCTTGCATTGAAGAGGTCTAAAACTTGTACAGTTAAACAATACACAGTACATGCAGAAATTAAAAAAAAAAAAAGCTATAAGTGGTAAGTATGGAGAAAATCAAATTCACTGGAGCAAATTCAAAGGTGAATATCTAACAAGAAATCTGAGTGGAAGACAAGTATTTTCTTTATACTCTTTTTTTGCTGGCTAACTTGATTCTAAACTGAATTTAAGATACAGTTTTAAGTATGCTTTAACTTAGTGAGAGAGCATGACTGTATTTCATTATCTGAGGAGAGACTTGATCAGAACAAACAAATATTGTATCGAGATCCAAGTAGGAAGCTGGGGGTGGAGGAGGGGGAAGATGATTTGATTTCCAGATAAAATGGTCCAAGAAATTTAGAAATGTAAATTCAGTTAGCGGAAATACATCCCTGTGCTGAGAGCTAGCACAAGCCCTAGGCACTCTTCAGGCCTGCTTAAACCCTCTGTGAAGGCTAATTAGCTGCATAGCATGAATTTTCAGTTCCAGATAAATATGCATTTTACAAACAGTCTGCAGAACTAGAATTATTTATTGGACATGTTTGTGAATAATTTGAAGTATGGGATGAACTCAGTCATTTTTAAAATGTATTTACAGACAGTTTACAAGTGGGTGGGGAATAAAGAATCAAGCTTAAGAAATATTTGTTTTTAAAAACCCCAATTTCTTTAGCTGTTAAAAAAAGCTCAAACATGCCTCATGGTAGGGGAAACAGGGGCTTGCACTACTTTGGGGGAGCACAATGTCTCTAAAACCTCTCGGGTGTGCAACAGTAAAATTTTTGCTATTTTATTTTTTGGATTGGAGTGTGTTTTCCCCCTCAGGGAAAGGAGTGCTCTCAGTTTTGGGGAATGTGTGGACAGAGTGGGATTTTTATGGTGTGGGAGTCCAGGGGCGGGCTCCTTGTTCATCCTTTTCCTCTATGGGAAGGTTAATAAGAGTCTGAGCCCACAGAATCTAAAATTAGTTCTATAAAAAACAGGTGGCATAAGGATATTAATTTATTTTCTTCTTTTCACAAGGAGAATGAAGAAAACCTTTCTAGCTCTCTAGTATATGTTATGGGATACATGTCAGGATGTATATGTTCTGGGATACATGTTGGGTGTACACATATTCATGCATTCCCACACATGTACTTTGGTAAGAGGCATAAGACCAGCATACTCCTTTTCAGGCTGACTGCAGAGCAATTGGGCAGCTCATTTTTTTTTATAAATCAGCCTGAAAGCACAGGTTCTTCTACTTTCAGGTGCTTATCCTAATTTCTAACCACAATTAATTCATGGCTCATTTATATTCATTTGTCCTTGTGCCAATATTTTACTGGTTGCTTAAGTAATTTTTCTCTGCCTTCATGTTTACATACCCAGATATATTTATTTGGAACAGTCATATCCCTTCTTAGCTATTGTTTTGAGAAGCTGAACAAGCCAAGCTCTTTTAATCTCTGCTTGTAAAATAAATTATCATTTATATTGCTCAAGCACACTTGTTTACTATGAGGTTATTTTTGTTCTGGTCTGCGCTTTAATTATTCTTTGACTTTCTTATTTGTTAGGAAAAAACAAGAAAAAAAAAAACCTGGAAAAAATCACAGGCAGTATTTTCTGTGCCAAAGCAGGCCTGGGACCCACAACATTGTATATATAAATGACAGCTGGATAAACATGAGCAAATGCTGATACACATATATTGTTAGAGTGCATTTGGGATGGGCTCTTTTAATATATAATAGTACAGTGGATGTTAGAAAGCGGCATTTGCAAATTCATACCAGGAAATGCCAACTCAGGAAAACAGTTCCTTTTAACAGCTAAACTGAGTAAGTTACATCTTTTGTGTAAATTCAGCAGGGAAAATTTCTGAATTCCGTAACTGTAGAGACTACTTGCTGCAGATACAAAATTATTTCCTCACTGTATGTTAAGCTTACAGTGACTTGGTGCTGAACAAAAAGGAAGATTTCCCTTCTGGTGGATATTCCAAACCTTTAATGTACATGTTTTCTCCCAGACGGGGACTTGATTGAGACAAAAAGCCTCATTTAGAAAATATTAATAAAGAAAATATCTGATTTGGTTTGTATTTGAAATTGTTTTCTTTCTATAGGTCAGATGAAAACAAAACATTTTCTAAAATTAATGTTTTATTTTGGGAGTGACGTACAAGACTTCTCATCCACTGGTGTACAAACCTTTGTGCAAACTGCAATGCCCCCTTGTCTTCTGCCGGCTGCTTTTGCCAGTGCTGCCATATCACTGGGGATGAAGGTCATCGTCTCTCAGAGGGGTCATTCTGTCTTAGGAGTGATGGATTTGACTGAACCATAGCAATGCTCACAGAGGAGAATGAGGAGGTCAGAATTACAGGTCTGGGAGACCCAGTGGACATCTGGTTAACAATAGATGTTAATCCTCAGGTAGAACAGGCTTTTGCTTAGTTGTGTTTTGTGCTGTCCTAGTGCAGTGCAATGTCATGCAGTTGTAGCAGCAATGGAAGAAATATGGTGACAGTTATATGGGATATTCTTTGGAGTTAAACCTTCTGCTTGGCAGAAATTAGTAACACAAGTGAAGCTTCAGGCAACAGCACCAAAGGGCTTTTTTTTTTCTTGTTCGCTTACTCCTTCCAGTGCTCTCTTCCTCAGCTGCTAGCTGTTCTTCTGGCTCACCATAAATGATACTACTTTTCTTTTCAATATTCATGAACAGGAAGAAATAAGATTTTGGACACCACAATGTAGGGCACAGAAAATAGCCCAGAACGAGAAATAGTGGGAGCACCCTGCAGGTACCTGCAGTGTGTCTGTACAAGCCAGCCCAGTTCAAGAAGTAACTAAAATGGCCATGTTTTCTGCAGTACACTTGATTTAATTGCCTTTGGGTTGATCAGAAGGTTTATAACCTTCCCATAAATGCACCTTCACATGTAGATGGCTACACTATTTCCAAATGCTTGCACAGCACCATACTGTCATGTGGATTTATCAGCTTAAAACTGCAAAGGAGATATCTGGACTCTGCAACAAACTGACAAATACATTTATAGTACAAAGGAATTTTTCATGATGCAATAAAAGGATGCAGATAATTAGAAATAATCACACATCTTCCTCCCCTCCTCCCAATTCCTCAAATACTCAGAGCGCTCAAACTAGAAATTCTAATATATCATAAGTATAGGCTATGTGTAATTACAATACCACCATATTCATTTAAATGTCATCTATGAAATGTTTTAATAACAGGAGGTTGCAATAAGGCTGAGACGACAATAAATAATGATTCAAGTGCCTCATCTATACCTACTAGTATAGAGACTTTCCTTGACCTGCTTTTAGATCCATGTTTTTAGGTCATTCCCTTAGATTCTTCTTGGTCTATGTGTCTTTAAATATTTAAATTTAAGTATGGTGGATGAAATTCAGGTTGAGGAATAGGTTAGGTGGGGATTAGACAGCAGCAAACTCAATGTTACCAGCTCCCTTGGGACTTGCACAGTAACTGTAAGTCTACAGGGATGCTGCTGGAGACGCTGCTTCTCCTTATTTCCTGGGACTCAGAATAAGGAGCAAATTGCAGATATTTCCAAGGAAAAAAAAAATGTGTGATCCCCAGATGTTAGAACTTCACTTGGCAGCCATCATAATGCTTTGGTGGAAAGGAAACTGGAGTAAAAGCATAAACTCATTTTCTTGTTATGGGGTTGCCAGGTGCTGCTGAGGGCAGTGCTGGTGCACCTGAAGGGATGGGAATTAACAACACCTGCTTGCTAAATGACTGAACTCAGTTCCTAGCATTGACCCAAGAATATGCTGTAATCAGAATCGTCTTTTGCTTTTGAATTTTATATGCCTGGGTTTTGTTTTGGTTGTTTGGAAGTGTTTTTTTTGACTAGTGTGTTGCAATTTTTATTGTCTTTTTTTTTTCCTATCTCATACTCTAATCTACACTGAAAGCTACAATTCTTCTTAGTTTTCCATGGGCAAAAAAGGACTGATGGAAGCTACAGGAGAGATGGTTGTTGTAAAAGCGCACTAGCAACCTGAAGAATCTGCCTCTTCTCTTTAGCGAACATTTCATTGGAAGACTGTGATAAAATTGAAATGCATTCTGTTTTTCTCCTTTCTTTTTTGTTTGCCAGCCCCTATGCTGATTTTTCAATGGATGCCACTATTTCATAATGCTGTGCTTTACATCATACTACGCTCATCATACCAAAATACTATATAACATACTTAGCAAGCAAAACTTACCCTATAAAGTTTTTACAAACGGGCAGCATCAATCCTCAAACATCAATACATTGTATGTTATATTAGGCTTCAGAAAGGTCATCAGTCTACAAGAAGCAGAGAAAGCCCCGCAGATTTCCATTCCTTGGCTTGGCATTAGCAGCCAGCCTTTCAGACCTGGCCTTTAGAGACAGATGTGACCTACGGTAAAGCAACGGGTGCCTCAGCGGAGGGAGTCACTTGATAGGCAGTAGATCTGCAAGCTTCTAAAAATATTTTCTTGAGCAGCTTTTTGTGCAGAACTCTGTATTCATTTAGTCTTAGCCATTGCTTTCGTTCAGAAATACCGCTGGCCCTATTTCCCTCTCATACTCGTGTAACCCTACTGACTTTGACAGTGCTGCTTTAAACACCAGTGTCAATGAATTAAAGAGCAGATACTGTATTTCTAAATAAATGTGTGAGTCACTGCCAAAAACATTTTGATATAGGATGGGTACTCGACCAATTTGCTCAGCGTGCGCTGGGTCAGAGTGCATCAGCAAGCTCATGCTGATTCCTTCTCCAAGCATTTTAGCCGACGGAGCAATTCGCCTGACAGAAGCTTGCCTGTGTGCCCATACTCTTACTCTGCAAATAGTCTCATTGATTTCAGGGAGTAAGGTGCTGAGAATTTCTCTTGGAGTCTGGTCTGCAGTACTTCATTTGGATAACTATAAATTAGCCTGCTGCTTGGGTTATCTGCCCACTTGGGGGAGGACAGTACAATCAGACACCTTTCTGCAGATTACTTTGCCTCTGGGTGTGCAAATACCAACACAAACCGAGTGCTCTGTACGGGAAGAAAAAAGATGACCTGAGGCCGTGCTCCTCAATGTGCTACCCAGAAAGCAATTGGAAATTACATTGCTGATATCTTCCTAACTCTTAAAATTAATGCATCTTCACTGTCCAGCCTGTGAGCCAACAAAACAGCCTAATTAGCAGTATCTGGCTTAAAATGAAATTATTCTTAACACAGGCTTTCCTGGATTTTCCCTCAGCCATTAGAATGTTTCTTTGCTAGGAAGAAGTATAAATAGAACTTGGAAATAGTTGAAACATCTTATTTTGTTTTGGTTTGATTTTTGCTGATCTTCGTTTCAAAAATAGACAAGCTGATTTAAACGCTTTTCCTTTTAACTGACAAGAAATGCGATGTTTTTTAAGAAATGAGTGTTCTATAAAGGAAGCACTGACAAGCTGTCTCACTGCTTCGTACTGCCTGAATATCAAAACAGTTCTTTTAAATGCTGGATCTACAAAAGAGTTTTGTTTCGCAATCCAAAACAATAAATATTTCTTTTTAGTATGTGGTTTTATATTTCAGGGCATTTAGCAGCCTGGCATTTTAGTGACGGCTGCACAGAAGATGACGATCGTATATCAACAGCAGGCCTGTAGCTGTCTCTCTGTCTTGCTTTTCCCTTTTTTCCCCTCATCCCTGTCTATCTCAGATGACCTGATATATCATTATTTTTGTAACATGAGATAGAACATATGTCACATTTTTGACCTTTAGAGTAAAATGTGCTCTTATTAAAAGTGAAAACATCTACTCAAATACCTCTTTTTTTTTTAACCTACAAAAATGAGAAGCCCCAATTAACTGCCGCTTCCACAACTTAATGTGAACCCAAACTCTGAATGCAGAACTAATTGAGTTTCTTTTTATATTGAATAACATGGGCTGAGCAGGAGGTGATGTCAATCCTTGATTACCATTAATAACATCATTCTAACTGCCCTGAATATCTCACTGTAGCTGTCAGAGAGGTGATGCTTGTATACATGACTAATTTTGGCATGCTCTGCAAACCCATTGCCACGGGGACAACCAGTCTGGCCAGCAGACTGGCAGGCATTTTCTGATGCTTGCAGGGGAAGGTGCTGCAGTGTTGTACAATCTATAACACAGGGCACGTGATACGTAATCACGTTATGAGTGGGGAACGCGGTACAGTTATTTGTATTTTAAGCAGATAGAAGGGCCAGAGGTAGCGGCACAAACAGAGTATTTCATTAGCTAATTAGCAGCATAATAATACAGGGCAATCTTCAACAAATATTTACTATTTAAAAGAGTTTTTTTGAAGAGCCAAAAATTTCACAGATTTCAGTTTATTATCGTTTCCTCCCGAGTTCACCTGCAGTTAAGCTGAAATGGATTAAGTTGATCTCCTTTTCCCATTATTTGCTTTTTCCCTTTTCTTGCCAGAACCATCACATGAATGAGGAAGTGTCATTCTGGATGAACTTTCATTATAGCAGAAAGCCTGATTAGAAAGTAAAGAACAGCTGGGCTACATATTTTATGAGCTTCCTTTGAAAGACAGCTTTTTGAGCATATGCTGTCAGTCAGTATTTCTCTGGCTCCTTCAAGTTTTCTTTTCGTTCAGTCAGCCAGTGTGTCTTACTAATAGGGCATAGAGAATTTACCAGAAAAAAAGAATGTGTTGAAAAACAAGGACCAATTTAATACATACTCTTCTACTTTTTCTCTAAAAGAGATGTCTGGTTTTCTGTCTCGACCCTGGTACTAATCTTGCACTGCTAGTTGGGAGTATGGGTCCTTGAAGTACTGGATCCTTCTGCAGCTCCAGAGATTCAGATCTGGTGGTAGTGGTGTTCCCATCAAAGGACTGCTGAGGATGTATTTATGCTCAGCAAGTAAAGACTTTGCTGGCATCACAGGAGTGATCTTGGAATATTGTTTTGAGTCTGGAAAATTTTACTAAAATAGAGTAATTGGGCAATACTGACTTGAGGGCACTCTACTAGACTGGACTCAGGAAATGGAGGTTGGATGACTTCCTATGGAAGAAGGCTCTTCCCCGTTTTTTGACAGTGGCAAGTCATTCAGTTCCTCCATCTCAGTTCTCCCAAAAGAACAAGAGTAAAGGCACTTCTTGAATCCCCTTGCTTGCTTGTCTCAACTATGTCGGCCTGCATGCGAGCAGGTCTGTCTGTTGCCCCTCCCCAACTCAGGCAGATTTTTTCTCAGCTATGTTTTCATTCTCAGCTACCTTCTGGAGGCTGCTGCATTAAAAAAACCTAAATCTGTATATATATTTGGATAAAATAATGCCTGCGATGAAACAGGGCAATAGCCTGATTTGCTAAGCTATCTTTTATTCTGCTTGTGTGGCATAGCCCAAGGATAGCTACATGGCAGAGATGGTAGGAATGTCTCTAATCTTCTTAGGAGCCAAGTGAACCTCGTGGCACGGACAGGGAGATTGTTAAACATGATATTTTCAAACAGAATGTCATTGAAATGTAGTCAAGAGTGAACTCTGCCAAAGTCGCAGAGATATCATCACAGAGCACAGACAAGGGTGTCAAATTCATACACTCCTATATTCCCTTTTTAATTTTCACATGCTAATTGCATTTTTTGCAAGAACATCAAGAAGTTGGCTCTAGTTAAAACACAAATTTCAAATCCTTTAGTATCTTTCAGTACATAGGCAAATTGGTTTGTTTCCACTCACTCTGGAAATCTTTTGGAAAGAAAGTAAGGTCGCATCTTAAAATCTTTCACCTTAAAATATTAGGTGATGCTGCACATCAGAGATGGAGTAAATCTTTTGCTGCAGTGTTTTCTATTAAGAAGCCCCTTCTCAACACAGAAAACACAGCCAGATATTTTTAGCACACTTTCTCCTGCCCTTCCCCCCTCATCTTTTTAGATATAAGCATTTTGGCTTGGAAGCTTAGGTGAAGAAAATACCTTCACTGTCAATTTTGCCCCTAATGAGCTCTTATTTTACAGGAGCTTTAGGTAGTTGGCAGTGCTAAAATTAAACAGCACAAATTCTGAATTACTTGACTTCTTAGCCAACAGCTCCCAGGTGCACAGGAAGAATGCCTGTTTGCTTTTGTTTTTAACAGAAACAGAGCTGGAGACCCCAGTTTTGGAAAACCAATGTGTCACAGCTTTGTGGCAACTCCTAGTGCTTTTTCACTGACATCTTGTCAAAGATGCAGCCCAAAGCCAGTGAACATCATAGTCTTCATACATATTTTATTGATATTATTGCATTTTCATTGATTGCCTACCACTGCAATGGAGTTGTGATGTATGGCCTTCTGCCACTTTTGCAGAGACAGACTTCTTGACCTAAAGGACCCATCAAGCCTGGGAGGTATATTTTGCAGCCTTGTACGCAACTCGACTCGTGAGCATCACCCCATCGAACTCATTGTCTGGTGAAAAGAGCAGGAAGAGAAGGAAGCGCAAGAGGGGACAGAGAGATAAGAAAGGAGGAGTAAAGAAAGATGTGAGTAATTTTCTGAGATTCTCAGAAACAGGAGATTAGCTCATGAGACTGCTTATGTAGAGTGCGTCTGGAGGAGGCATCTTGTTGTTGTTTCACATGCATAGGGTGATAGAGTCTGAGTCTTCTTGAAGAAGGGTGTTAAATCACTTACAGAGTCTCATCCATGAGAGGCTAAGGCACTGAGGAGATGAGAAGGAGGTAGTAGGAGGGGATTTGTGGAGAAATGAGAGCTCTTGAACTACAGTGAAGCATAGAGGCTTATGTTTGCTCTGAAGTGCCCACTCAGAAACCTAACCTCAGACAGCACAAAACAAATACAAGATAAAAATATTTAAGATGTAAATGGAGTATTAGTCACAATCTGATGACGTTTGGCACTGCACTGTTGATGTGCTCCCTTAAGAATATGCCAGTTTCTTCCAGGCTTTCTTGTGACACAGAAGTAAATATAGCGTTAAACTACTGACTTTGTCCTTCTTAAGTACATATGTACATTTACCATTTTATGTAAACAGTTAAGTTAACAAGGAAAGTGTTTGCTTTATGAGCACACATAACCATTCACAAGTGTATTTTAGTTATATAGAGCATACTTTTATTTGCTTTCAGGAAAATAAGGGCAAATAAATCACATTCTCTTTAATCCTTTTACTTTATTTTACTTGATCCTGTCATAGTGAAAAGTGTTCATGTCCATCTTTAACATTCTGATCTAGAATGCAGTTCAGAAATAGTCGGATTTGCAGGAAACTTTTCATTTTGAAATTTAACTGTGACTAAACCTGTTACTTAATATTACTTCCAAGCTGTATGTTGTTACATGCACAACCTAAAATGGCAGGGGAGGGCGGAGGTGGTTGAACATGTACAGCTAACATGCTGCGAAGCAGAAATATTGTAATGTAATATATGTTGGTAATATCATTAACTCTCTGATCTTCTGCCATTCAGAGCAGGGGGTAAGAATGGTTTGCAGCAGCAGCTGAACAGAGATGAAGAAAAAATGCCAGGCTAAAACTAGCTGCTACATTATTGATTATCTGGAATTTCTAACTCTTGATTTGTATAACTGAATTTTCCTACAGCTGTTTGAAAAGGTTTGCCACTGTAAGAAACTATTTCTCATTACTGATTTTCGAGAAATGCCTCTTAACGAGGAGTGTGGATACCCTAATTCCAATTTAAAAGCATCTCCTTTCAAATTGATCCTATCCATTTTGAAAATGGATTAATTGAATCCAAAATAAGGCAATATCTTATTTTCTTTCTTTCTTTTTTTTTTTTTTTTTCCTTCTCTTAGATGGATGTCCCAGCAGGAACAGACAGTCTGTTCTCATCTCAGGCTCCAACTTATCCAAATTAATGCATTTCTGTTGAAGAATGCAGTGGCACCAGAGTTTCCATGGTTGAAAGGAAGTCAGGACAAGAGCAGTCTCTGTTACGTTGTAAAATGTACACAACCTCAGTTTGTTTTACCACAATCGAAGTGGGACTTAGGTGTTAAGGATTTAAAAAACATTGGCAGAAAGATGAACTAACACTTCTTTGTCATTCTATTAATCTAGTTTTCCATAATTTAATACAGCAATCAGACAAGAGCCTTTCAAAATAGTGCCTATGTATAAAGTAATGTATTATGTTTTCTTTTGACTCACAAGATTAGAGCGCATTAGAAAGCTTGTTCACCGTTAGTTTTGTTGCAGTTTTTCCAGTAATGTTAAAAATAACAAAACCCCAAAGCCCCAAGCCTGTTCTATTTAAAATATTGCTGGTGGTCATCACCCAGTACTTCAGAGGTTTTATTCATTAAAATATTTTAATAGACTCCCAAATAATTATTTTCAAGAGTTTCTGAAGGGCACTAGAGATCAGTAGCAAACACTAAATTAACTGGAAAAGAATTTAACATAATGTCACACAGTGCAAATAATGGTATGAGTTACACTGACTGTAATTACCACTTAAAAAAGAAAACTGGGATTTGCGTAGTCTTCTAACAGGCTAAGTTCTCCTCTTAGAAATAGATCAAGCCTGAGAAACAGAAAGGTTCTTCCCTCTTTCAAAAAGGCTCAAACCACTGTGTGTGTGTCCCCCCCACAAAGTGCAACAAACTGGTTTATTCATAAATGTGTTGTCAAGTACAGTGTCTCTGTACAGCCCTGATTGTCACGCAGCAATGTGGCCCTGTCTTAGAAGGTCAAGGTTCCACTATGCCCTGGGGACATCTCGCTCTCATGCTGAAGAAGACCCAGACATCTCCCCTCCCTTGTTGCTGGCCCCCTTCTCAGCTGAACTGGAGAAGAGGTTTCAGTCATGGAGAGAAAGTAAGCAGTGAGGAGTTTGTTCTCTCTGCCTTTGGCATTAGCATAAAAATTACACAGAAATAAAAGTATCTACAGCATTACAAATGCATACTAATTGTACAAGAATAGATCGCAGATGTTTTCTCATGATGAAGGGCAGCTCACACTGCAAGGATACTAATTGGTTTTAGTGGTAGCACTTTGGAGGGTCCCAAAGTGCTCCCTGTACAGAAATACTAATGAGAGTCACATTAAAATATATATCCAAGTTTCTTTTTGTAATCTCTTACAATGACAAATAAATACATTGTTCATTGTTTCTTGAAAGTATTGTATTAGTATGGAAACGTGGCTACATCAGCCTGAACTGAGTGATTATAATGCTGCTACTAGTGACTCCCGTTTTATGGTACAGTTCAAGTCTATAAGCTGGCCTGATCACCAGTAGCAGACTCAGTTTATAAAGGCATGATTGTTCTGTTCGCATCTGTGACTGCTAGCCAGTCATGGGGGTGATTTTTAGCCTAATGCATCAGTTCATCAAATTGCCTATAAATGGCTGTATGAGTATGTTAGAAAAAGACCAAGCTCGCACCTTCAGCGGGCAGTCCTCTAGGCATAGAGGTTGGGCTTTTGCTCCAAAGTTCATGCAGGAAGCATCTGATCTATTTTTTTTTTTTTTAACAGCACATACCTAACCTTCTTGAGAGCAAAAGTATTTTTTTTCCAACATGGGTGATACTGCATATTGTGATGTGTCCCAGTCATATTGCAGTTCAGTTAAACAGGAGTAGTAGTGAGCTTGATATGGAAATGCTTTTGCCATATGTGAAGGAAAGCTTCAGCATTAGTTTATCTAGGATGCAAATGAAAACTTGAAAGCTGCATGTCATTTAATTCTGAAAAATGACCTGACCAGATGTCAAAATTATTAAGAAGCAGCATGACAGCCCTTGGATGCCAACCCTTGAAAATAAGACAAGCAAGACAAGGAGATATTGAAATATGTGAACTGAAACTAAACTCTGACTGTGTGTGTATTTTCTTAAAGTGGACACAAAAGTCTGTCTATAAATATTGGCTTAACCATTTGCTTCCAGCAGTCAGAAATATCAGTTGAAGTTTGCCAAATTATGGGCAGCTGGAAAATTTCAACCTGTAACTTTGATGATCTGTTATTTTTGTTTTCCCCCAGGAAGGCTATCTTGGATATATCCCCCAGAGATTATTTATAGAAGGAATACATTTTTTTAAAGGACTTTAATAGAGGAGACCTTTGTTTGCCCATTCCTTGCTATGTCCCTTTCTGTTCCCTAACAAAGCCCATTGGTTGCGTAGGATGGACCGGAGGTGGGTAAGCATGTGCAAAGGCTTCATTGACTGTCATATTGGTGATAATCAAGGTCTGAATGGCCAAAAAAAAGAGCTCTTGTACTTTCTTATCCTGTGTATAGGTTGTGTACGATCACTTGCAATCTCACCCATAATATTGGCAGTGGAACCAGATAAATAATTTAATGATAATACTTACTGCTCCATTAAGAAATTATTTGTTTGTGGGTTTTTTTTTTTCTGCAAAACACTTCATAGCCATTTCTCATAAACACCACTTTTCGCAGATAGGATGCTGCAATCAGATGTTTATCCAACACTGACTAAAAAGTAGGAATAAGCATGTAAGTACTTATATCCTCTATTTGGAATTGAATGTGACAGAACAACAGACCAGTTAAACACTGAGTTGTTCTGCAGTGCTGCTGTTCATTCTATTTCCATTCTAGCAAAACTAATAAAAAAATGCTGGTTTATATCTGCTGTCCTATTTTTAATTGTTTCTTTGGTGTAATCAGATCTTCATTGATTGATAAAAACATGAATCTTGCATTTTTCTGCAAAGATAATTGATTTTCACCATTTATTTCTGAAGCAAAAAAATTACAAATTCATTTTTGTTAAAACTTTTTATAAAGGAATTTATTCTTTGCTACTGAAAGTTAATTAAGAGCAGCATTATTTTTTTAAGCATATCCTAGCTGTAGCATTTCATTTATGAATTATAATTACAGTATTTACCATCTTTCATCACTGATGCCAGTCATCAGCTTCCAGGAACCTACAAGTTCAACATAGTCTAATGTTTGAAAGTTATACCCAGAAATTGAATATAAAAGTTTCTATAAAAAGAAAAAGGAAAGAATATATAGTAATAACATATTCAGTGTGAGAAATCTGTCAAAGAAACAGAATTTTTTAAGTAATTTTATCACTTGCTTGGAGGAACCTATCAGTTCCTCTGGGCTTTCCTTTGGTCCTGGTTCTGCCAATATCATCTGATTCAGATCTTGCTAGTGCTAATGTAAATCTCCATTAACTTTAGTCAAGTTTAACTGCCTATACTGATGTAGACAGCAATGAAGTCAGATACTATGCAAGAGCCTAGGCCTCTTCAGGAGAGGAGGGAGAGCGGTTATGGTAAGGCACAAGACGACACCTTGCTAATATAGGTTTTGAGCTCATGTCTAGCCAGCTGAAACCATGGAAAGAGGACCTTGGGTCTGTCAAGTCTGAAGTCCTGAGACCTTACCCTTGATAGTTACCTCACACACAAATGAAAGAAGGGAAAGGAGCAGACTCCTAACTTCTAGTGCAGAGTTTCTTGAAGCAGTGATGTTTAAGGGACTAGAGAGGTAAAGCAGTGTGAAACACGACAAGATTAGACATAATTTTAAAGTGTGACACTTGACCCATGAGATTTTTCATCCTATTTTTTCTCCCTGTAGAGGGTGGTTGGGTGGGCATCTGGCTGCTGGCCAAGGCTAATCTACCACACATAACAAGGCAGAGTCCTAGGCAAACTGCAAATGTTCTTCATACCTTTATGTGATGAGGGTACATGCTGATCTGATGGGTGTCCATCTGCTGAACCAGAGCCAGCATAGCAGTTCCCATTCTGTGCTAGTTTGGACTCATGATCTCTTTCCCCTCTCCCTCCCCCACTGCTGAGCTCTCATCCCTGCCTCACCCTCCTCTCATTCCATCTGTCCCAGGCCACTGTCCTCCCAGCCCTTATGGTTTCTGTCAGCTGCTTGCTTGTCTCTATCCAGTCCCTGCTGCTCAGATCTGCATCTCCATTCCCTCTTAGATGTTTGGGTTTTGGGCTGGAAGGGAGAACAAAACACAGAGTATGACCTACCCACCCATGCAGCCCTTTCTGCTCCTTCCTGCCTCTCTGAAGCTCTCCTTCTGGGTCTCACAGCATGGCTGCTGCTCTTTTGCACCTTCATTTTGCCATACAGATCAGAGAGACAGCACCCATGGGCATGCAACCTGCCCCTCTCTCTGCCATCCTCTTGCAGCATGGTGTCTGTGCCCAGGATCAGCAGGGTTCCTTGCAGAAAGGGTGTGTTGGCTCCACCAGCCACAGCACTTTAAGCTCCCCTTAAGAGAGACATACCTTGCTATTGGGAACCCGGACCTCCAAAATAACGCAGGGATTTTGTCCAGGCCCTCCTACTGAGGCCCAGGAACACATGCTTCACAGTGGCAGATCTTCGAGGAGAATAACAATGTTAAGGAAACCCAGAGCTAGAGACCCTGCCATTATATATTATATTATAGTGGTAATTAATCTTACTGGTAAAAGGTGTGCCTTTCATTTTAATATGTCTGGCTTTAACTCCCACTTCCTTGTCCTTATTGTGGTTTTTTCATATCTCACTGTCTCTCATTTTCATCAGTAGATTAATACCATCCTTTAGCAGAAGTTATCATTCTCAAGAGTAAAATAAATGTTTGATTTTCCATAAGCAAAATAATAATAATAGAAAAGCAGGCATTTATGTAATGTTAATATACCACTTAGATCAAGATCCTCAAAAGTGCTGGAGAGCGTTAAATGCCATCATAAAATATTCCATAATTCCAATAAAAACAAATATTTTTTTTCCAAGAGAAGAGAAGAAAAAAGAAAAAAATCCTGTACCATGTAACTAATATCAGCTTGGAAGAGGTTCAAAGGCTAACACGCTGGAAATATGGCACAAGAATTAATTTCAGCACAAAAATCCACAAATCTTCATTCTTATCATAATTCTTTTGAAAAAGAGTATGTTACAAGTTGAGATCTTGCTTTAGATGAGTAGAGATGGAGGATGAGATACGTGACTTGGGCAAGCAGGACACCCTTCAATGTTTAGCAGTGATTATTTTTAGGAAGAAGAGCTCATGGCATTTGGATGGAAGGGTGTATGTGTAGGTAAAGGGGGCAAGTTGTCGAAAGAAGACTGGCAAGGTTGGAGGAATCTGTGTACAAGCCAAAGGGTGTGCATGCATATGCATACAAAAGACAAATAAAAAGAGGAGCTAAGCTGCACATCAAAATTGCCTAAAGTCAATTCCTGTCAAACCAGCTTCTCAAGTAGAAGGGAAGCATTCAGGCAGCTTTAGTCTCCCCAAGCACCAACACGACCCACCAAACAAAGCAACAAAGACATTTTAATTGTCAGTGGATTGTCACAATTTTTGGTTTCAGTTTGCCCTCCAAATGTATATCAAACTATTTCAACTTCTTGTCGTCCACATGTCAGGACAGATATTTCAGAACTCCAGAATCAAAATGCTTATTTGGACAGAAATCCTGACTTCACCATGAAGAGATCAGAGGGAAAACAAGAGGCTTTATGACCATGAAGTAGGACTGACTTAATTTAGGAGAGGGTGGTGATGTTGTCTCATGGCCAGCAGGTACCCAGAAGACCTAATTCTCCTCTCACCTTTGTCACTTCTGCTGCTAGATGGATGGAGGACAAATCATTTCACTCTCTGTGCCTCAGTTTCCTACCTGTTAATCGGTATTAGAAAAAATGGGTGGTGATGGTGAAATAAAAAGGGGTATAAAGAAATAGAAAAAGGCTATTTGATCATCTTTCAAAAGTATTTTGACAACCCTGATGACCTAGGTAGGATGGTGATGATGATAATGATGAATGCAATGCAATACCCAGCATTATCTCAGTGTGTGGAAGAGACTTCTCTCATTTCAGATCCACACGCCCAATATTTCTAAGAGCAAATAACCACCAGAAGACTAATCTTGCCACGGTAATGTGACATTGTGAAGTAATAGCTGCCATTATGCAGTTTGTGTGTGTCTTTGAAATGCAGTCTACAAAAATTGAAATGCCTGTGATTTCCATTTGGAGGTTTACTTTGCAGAACAAATAGCATGGGAATTCTGTTTCTCTCTCCTAAATGGGTCAAACTTTACAAAGTCCAAACAGTAGGACTCAGCTGAGCACCAATGGACATGGGAATATGAACCAAACTATTACATTAGCAAAAGTGAATGGAAGAAAATAGAAATAGAAAACAATATTTAATAAAGGCAGATCATCTGAATTACTTGTCTGATGAACGATGAGTCTGTGGACATGATGTCAGTCAGAACCACTCTTACAAAATAGCATTACCCTTTTTTTCCTCACCTTGCCTCTGGGTTCTTGAGTACATCCTGACTGTAATATTTTGATGGGTGTGCTACTGCGTGACTATGGTCATGTCTGAATTGAGCAACAGAGTTCTTGTAGAGATCTCCAGACTGCTCTGAGTGTCCTCAAGAGCACTATAGTTATGTCAGCCCAAAGCAGAGTCTGTGTTAGCTAGTGCTGGCAAGTGACAGGTCTTATTAGTGTGCATGGGGGAGTGTTAACATGTCTATTCTGCTTTTGTCTCTGGGAGACCATCTCCTTGTGGCATTGCTTTTGGCAATGTGGATGCAACACCTCAAATGGGTGCCAGTACAAGAATGTCTCTGCATGGGATAAACACACCCAGAATACAGAGGTACGGAGAGAGTGTTTTATTTCTTCTTTCTATAGTCTTTAGAATATTCTGGACAGGTTATTGAGTTATTTTCAATTGAATAAGAAGATGATGAACTCACTTATAGATAGATATGTGGGGATATGTATGTCAACCAGAACTCCAGAAGCCTGATGCTGAGATGCTTGCCCAAATGATTTTTATGTGCACATGTTCCTTATATTACCCTAGGCTGTACAGGCATGTTTTTGTTATAGCCATACAGCCGGAGAGGAGAAGGCATAAGGAGCCCCTGCCTCCTCTAACCCACATAAGAATGGTCGTGACTTAGTCCAGTGACCTACACGTAAGAAACCTAAGTCCAGGTAAACCTAAGGCTGACCCTCTTCAAACCTCAGCACACTGACTCTTGAATTCAGGGAGTTTGTGAGCTTCTCCTGCTCAGAGGCAGCTGGAGTTGGTAGGGTAGCTAACAGCCTCTGCACCCATAATACTTTTTGGATTCAGGCACCAAAAATGTAAAGTAGAGCCTCCCCCACCTTGAAGAGAAACAGTGTTTTGTGCTCTCCATTGTGTTGTGTGCCATTCGAGGATGCGTTTCACCTCCCAGTGCTTCTCTTTTTGCACACCCCCTAATGTAGGGCTAAGCTAAACGCCACAGTGTAGCCCTTGGTAATTCACCAAATAAAAAGGAAATGTAAATATTACGATGGTGTGAACACTAAGTAGTAATGCACCTAATAAAATATTTGCTAGTGGAGCTCTCTCACTTACTGGCAAATGTCATGACCCATAGTATTCAGTGTGTATTAAACAAGCTGTCACCTAAGCATATTTGTGAAAAATAATACTGGATGAAAAATGCACTTCGGGTATTTTAAATGTCTGCAGCATTTAATGTCTGCTTGCTGTATTTGTCAGAACCAGCGTAAAGTATGTGTACTAGACTACAAGGACAGTGTCCTCCTGTCAGTTAAGGTACTCATATATTGTCAATTCACAGCACGTCATGAATGCAGGTTGTCCTGTAATTTAAAAGTATTGTACAGCATAGCAAGCTCACAATTTCTGAGCTCTTATGTACATCACAAAAAGATACACTGATAATTGTCCATAAAATAATCAACAATGTTAAAGTAAGAATTTCTAGGTTGAAAACTAACAATCTGTGGGGAGGAAGACAAGGAAACATTCCATCCTCTCCCTTCCCCAACCCCAGTAAAGTAAGGAAGAAAGGCATGAGATTTGGAATAGACTATAAAACTTTTTACCTGCAGACTCCTAGTTCAAATTCAATTTAGGCTACCAGTCAGGGAAGGTAATTAGCTGACAGCTGTTCTGTGACCTGCGTAGGAGAAATTAGCTAATGAGTGTGGTCCATTTTCTTCCTAGCATACAGACACCTGCATCTCATCCAGAACGCGTCAGCGCCCTCCTGGGTGGTCCTGCAGCAGCCAAGGACATCCTGGCCACAGAAACAGAACTAACCCCAAGATGCCGACACATACGAGGTCATCGGAAGAATGGAGGAAAAACTCTGCACCTCTTCCAGGGACGTGGGCCTTTGCCCAACTATGACACCTGCTTTTAAAAATGTGACGGAAGGAGGTAGGGATGGCTGATGGCACCAGTGAAGAAAGCTGTTGCCCGGGCATAGGCTCCTTGCGTGTTGCTCACTGCTACCGTGACCTGTCCTGTGGCCAGAGCAATGCTTGAGGGAGCTGAAGTCCGTTTCATCTTCCCTGCTAGGAAGGTGTGAACCAGTAGAAGGGCGTTCAGCTCAAACTAATACTTAGTGGGGAAGATGTAAGTAAGGCAGTCCCTCATTTGGATATATAAAATCAGATTGCAGGTCCATAATATTCTCCCTGAAAGACCTTTCACTTAATAGCCTTTAGACTCATTTTACTGTGTTTGCATTTCAATAGCATTGTTTTTCTTTCCCTATCCTCTGTCATCTCTGACTGCAGATTCCTGGCACAGAAGTCCCTGGCCCACTCTGCATTTACTTTCCATTACAAATGGGTGCAGGCAATGTTGGCTCAGCTATATTAAAGAAGTCTTATCTGTCCCCAGCTTTGTGGCATTTGATCTTTTCTGTTATTTTTGAGGTACAGTGCTTCACATAAGTTCTTTATTTGATTTTTCTTTTCTTGAATTCATTCTGTGTGCAAGTACAGATGTAATGTGGTCATGTTGACTTCATGTCAGACTGGTAGACATTTCCTAATTTTATTCTCCACTATTTCTCCCCATCAAATCTATCTCAGTTTCTATTCCACATCTTCCTGGAGCCACTCAAAGGCATCATTACTGGAGAGCTGTCTTTGATCACTCGAAAAAGACTTAAAACACTTTTTCAGTGAATAGGCAGACATTACTTCATATCTCAATAAAGTAAGTGCTGGTCTGACATTTAAATGTCATTTTGACACACTTCTGACCTATATGTCTTTGTTCCTATGAAAAGCTTCAAGGCTGGTGTCATATTTAAAAGTATTTAAATCAATCTTAAAGGGAAAAAAAAAGAATAATTGTATGGCACATTCTAGGGACAACTATTTTTTATAAGCACAGAGAATGCTGATTCTTGTTCAGCATTAATATTTAATGATGATTACAGAATATATCTTAGCAGATAAGAAATTCACTTGAACTTTGTAAGCCCAAAAATTTGCATCAAGAAAAAAAAAGGAAATTATAAAAGTCATTTCCCAAACCCAGCAGTGAACTTCTCTAGTGCTTCACATATTGTTTGAGTAGAGAAAAAATTCCTTCTCTTTCCTAATATCAGAAACTAGTGAAAGCAACATCACAAACTTCTCACCTCCCATGAAATCACTGAAAGAAAACTTTCTGAATTCAGTAGAATTGGGTTAATCCTAGGGCAAATCAGTGACTTCAACTGGAAGACGAGCAAGTCTGCGAGTAATAGGGGAGGGATATCTAAGACCTGATCTAATCTCTGGATCTGTCCAAACTAGGACTGTTTTCAGCATTGGGGTCTTCACATTTTTACAAAGGGAAGAAGGACAACTGAAACTGTAGCAACAGGAAGAGTTCCAGAGGTGAAGCCTGATTACTACCTGGAAGCAAAAAGAAAACAGTAGTTAAAGACTATTTTCCTGTTAACTTTAGTAGGATAGCATGAAACAGAATTTATTTGCATTTGCCTGTAATCCTTTAAAGTAACAAGAAAGAAATGTTTAAATACATAAACAGCTGTGTAAGTAATACTGTCATTATTCCAGTCATTTCCAGATTACACAGGAGTAAATATACATGGCAGTAATCTTCACACATTTATTTCCTACTAGGCTGTGTATTTTATCTCCTATCTTTGCAACATCATTTGCAATCTTCTTCTTCCTGCTTGTCATCCAATTGGCAAGTTTTAAATTCTGTATATGCTGGCAGGAAAGATTTGCATTTTGAGGCGAAAGCCAATTTAAGTGCAATACAACATCCTAAAAGACTTGGCTCATTCTCCTAACCCATGAGGACATGAAATGAGGTAAAAATAGCTGGGTTTGCCTGTTTCTTTGGAAATGCCCTTGACCAGTAAGACATGGCCAGTAGTTCTAGCTGTTGTTGTTTTTCTCCTGAATTCAGGAAAACAGGCTATTGTCTTCAAGTGGAAATGTTTAAAAAAATGTTCTCTTGAAAAAAACCTTTCTTTTCCATAAAAGTTGGAGAACTTCTTAACACACTTAAGGCCAATGGAAGGTTTATTGGAAGGTTTGTATCACTGAGTGTTATGTTCCTCTGTTCTAGGATGCCAGGTCTGGAGAGGAGATATCTGTAGCCAAACTTCTCAGTAAGATCCAATCAAACAAAAAGGCTCATATATCTGCTCTGGCTCCAGCATTGTTCGCTGATATGCTGTGAGGTGGCCCTTGAGTCTTCCCCTCTACATGAGGCAAGTTAGCTGAGAGAGAAGTGAACATCATGCTGTGTCCGTATGCCACAGTTTGCAGAGGAGTATGAGCAGTTTGCATGGGAGAAATTATCAGGGCATCCGTAGGTCCTAGTAACCTTGTGTAACCACAAGCAGGTTGTGTTACAACCCTGTGTTGTAAGCACAGAGCAGCTGGTAGTTCATACAACATAAGCTAGCATGATTTGGGAACTACCCATAGGTCTGACCACGTGAGGAAGGAGGTGTGATCTCCTACACTCCTGTTCCTTCTGAAAGTCATATACCTGCATTAACATTTTTGCAAGCCAACGTATCCCACCACCCAGCTCAGGACACAGGTGACACAGCTATTCGCTTGCACCCATCTGCAGCAAAACAATAGCAAAATCTAACAAACATATCTGCAATAGCAAACATATCTACACAAAGGCAGGTGCTGTTGGAGAGTTTAGGTGGAATATTCTATGTTAATTCAAACCTATACACGAAAGTAATGTTTTCATCATGGGGCATGTGTGGAGAGTAGTTTTAGGTTGGTGCTGTTAATGACACAGAAAACCCCAGTCTGGGGTGTTTGCAAATAGAAACTGCTGAGCATGGTCACAAAGCACAACAGAAAGCCTTACATATGAAACAAAAGAAATCAGTGTGCAGACCATGTATGAAGAAGTAATTTACATGTTTATGAGAGCCTATAAAATTTTATTATATAAAAATAGGTTTTCAGCTTGTCTGCCTCTGAATAAGTCTTAAATAATAAAATTTATTTTGGATGACGGATTGTAGGACTCCAACCCAGGCAGTTTAAATCACATCTCCTGTCCACTTTAAGAAACAAAATTATTTCTAGCTTCGACATCATGTATCATGTGAAGTTTGAGCCATAATGTAGTGGGGGCCCAATTCTGTTAGCCTAGCACGTAGCCATGAAATCTGTATTTTTAGCGTCATTAAAGCAGCCTCACGTATAACAGGATAAAAATGTTATCCAGAAATAGGAAGTTACTTTTGGTCAACCAGTAAACATATTTCGCTATGGCTTACAAGCAGGATGGCAGATGAGGGCATTGTCGCTGTGTGTGCAGAGAGTTCCCTTCTATTTACTACCAGGAACATTTGCAGGAAATTCATATTTCCTTGTTAAGAGTTGTGTTTCTCAAACTCTCCATAGTTTAACTGGCAGGCTGCAAGCCAGAGGCAGTCTTTTCAAGGATACAGGTAACAAGAAAGGCTGTGCAGGCATATCCATATAATTGTAAAGGTAGATTATGTTTTGTTATTACCTCTAGGCCTTGTCAGATTATTTGGTAAACCTGTTTTTATTAATGCACTGTCAGCAAGTTCGCTGATGACACAAAACTGGGAGGAGCGGCTGACACACCAGAAGGCTGTGCTGCCATTCAGAGAGACCTGGACAGGCTGGAGAGTTGGGCGGGGAGAAATTTAATGAAATATATCAAGAGCAAGTGTAGAGTCCTGCATCTGGGCAAGAACAACCCCATGTACCAGTATAAGTTGGGGACAGACCTGTTGGAGAGCAGCGTAGGGGAAAGGAACCGGGGGGTCCTAGTGGACAGCAGGATGACCACGAGCCAGAAATGTGACCTTGTGGCCAAGAAGGCCAATGGCATCCTGGGGTGTATTAAAAGGGGTGTGGTTAGTAGGTCAAGAGAGGTTCTGCCCTGGTGAGGTGGCATCTGGAATATTGTGTCCAGTTCTGGGCCCCTCAGTTCAAGAAGGACAGGGAACTGCTAGAGAGAGTCCAGCGCAGAGCCACGAAGATGATTAAGGGAGTGGAACATCTCCCTTATGAGGAGAGGCTGAGGGAGCTGGGTCTCTTTAGCTTAGAGAAGAGGAGACTGAGGGGTGACCTCATTAATGTTTATAAATATGTAAAGGGCAAGTGTCAAGAGGATGGAGCCAGGCTCTTCTCAGTGACATCCATTGACAGGACAAGGGGCAACGGGTGCAAGCTGGAACACAGGAGGTTCCACATAAATATGAGGAAAAAATTCTTTACAGTGAGGGTAACTGAACACTGGAACAGGCTGCCCAGAGAGGTTGTGGAGTCTCCTTCTCTGGAGACATTCAAAACACGCCTGGACACGTTCCTGTGTGACATGATCTAGGTAATCCTGCTCTGGCAGGGGGATTGGACTAGATGACCTTTCGAGGTCCCTTCCAGTCCCTAACATTCTGTGATTCTGTGATTCTGCATTTATAATGGACGGTGAAAGGCAGAGGGAGTTTGGATAAATTTTCCTTCCTATTGCAATATTGCAAATTAAGATGTGCTTAATTTATTATGCACTATAAATGCAATATTTTTAATTCCAAGAATATCACAGCATTTTTTGGTATTCTTTTTCTGTTTGAAACAACTAAAATGAGGTGTGATAGCTCTTTATTTTTCCATTTAGGAGGACATGCGAGCACCTACATCTCCCTAACAGACTGGCAGAAAAAAAAACCAAAATGCTTTTTTCTGAGCAGTCCTTCTTCTCTTTCCGTGCTGGACATGTTTCCATGCTGCAGAGTCTCTCAAACTGCCATCTCTCTTCATGCTCATTGGCCTCAGACTGGAACTGAAGGATGGGGAGGGGGGGGATGATTCCTCTCCCTGAGGACACTGACATTAGCAGCAAGCAGTCAGTCATAAAGGATGCAACCAGAAAGGCAGAGGGGGAAAACGACAGTGGCACTTCCTAAATATTAAAGAAGCTATTCTAAAACAGAAGTAGAAGTATGTGTTGACAATGTTAGAAGATAAATGGCTAGATACAGTCAATTCCTTTTAGAGAAAAGATCATTTTTCACAATTAATCATGTAGTATTTAAATTGTTTTTTGTTTATTTGCTTTTAGTCTTTTTTCCTCCTTCCTTTTCCCCTTGTTATTATGATACTCGAGATTGGCTGCACTGGTTCTTCGGTGCGTTTATTCTGCTTATTCATTTGTTGTCCAAACTTCTTACAGTTCCCTAGGAAAAAAAAAAAGAGCATCACCTTGGCATTGCTAGCTTTCATGCTTGCTTTATACCATGTGCTTCTTCTGAGCATCCATTTAATACAGGAACTTCTTGGGTAAATGCCAATTACTCGTTTCATTACGTTTCAAGCTTGAATATATTTGAGACCCATCATGCCTGAAGTTAACTGTCTGCCATCTGATTCCATTCAGTGAAGGAAGCAGCCTACGCATTAACTCAGTTTAGAGCCAGTCACATCTGCTTGCTGCTTCACATAGCCACGCATTGGATTTGATTGTGTATTATTATTTTGCATCTATTTTGGTTTATGTAAGGATTACACAGTGAATGAGTTACTTTATTTCTTACATTTCCAGGTTAAATGTTACAAGTAAACTGCCATTGTTCCCTCTGTATGCAGTTAGCACATCAGCTGCAGTTCTTCATACTGGGGATACTAATTTTTCAAAGAATTTATTACCATCACAAAATTCTATGAGTATAAAATTGAGATATGACTGCAGTGAGAGTAATCTTAATGTTTTCTTGGCTAATGTAAAGACAAGTCTTAAAGGAGGGAAAATTTACTTTTACTTTACATTTGTAATCCCCAGGCACATTCAGTCATTGTAAAATTATCCTGGGTTATTTAAACAAAGTAGTAGCTTGCATTCTTCAGAAATAGCTTTTGACACATTATCTTGCCGGTGAAGCCTGTGTACTTAATGAGTCAAAGGGAACCGTTTTCCAAAAACCTCAGATATTTTGCATGGATATTCATCATTATCATTATCACCAGTCATCCTAGTGAACACCAGGAAAGCTGCATATTAGTCACTGTGAGAGGTGCTAGGTTGAACTATACATCACTGCTACCTTCTAACAGACTTTGAAATGGGATAGCATGATTTACATTTTTTTTTGCATTTTGGAAAATCAGATGAAAGCTCTTTTTGAAGTCCACAAGCATCCACCCTGCCAAATTAGCACTGATTCTTTGCCAGTTCATTAAGGCAGGTACGAGGGCACCTTTACGTAGGGAACACGCTGTCCTTGCTTGCGCAGGGGAGTCTGCAGTTGGGGTCTGTGATTGCTACCTGCTGAAGCATTTAGCAGTCCCACCTGGAGGACCTGATGAGACTATTTAGCAGCATTGCAATAGAGTGAAGGAGCTCAGTGGCAGTTCCCCATCCTACCTTTGTTTCAACATGCTTCTCTCTAAACCCCCTAGATGCTGTAGACCTAGTGCCTGTGAACATCCCAGGTGTGGTAGCTCTGCCAACCCATGCAGCACTGAGACTGTAATTTTTCTTTGCTGTTTCTGCTGCTGCAGTAGTTAGCAATTCGTATGGTACAGGAGTCAGCACAAACAGCAAAACAGAAGATAATAAAGGTCTTTGAAAGGCTGGCCAGACAGAGCCTCCCCTCAGTAAGGCGCTCCCTCCAAGTGAAGGTATCTGCTCATTACAAGTCTCTTCACATGCTGATCCAAATCAGTAGAGAAATTGTCAGTTATTTTGGGGGAAATAGGAGAAATCCTGAAGTCCCTGAATCAGTGGGACTGTAAAAGCTTATGGGCAGGCCCAGAAACCCAGTTCCTGGGGTTCCTCACATTCTTAAATGGACAGATTTAAATGTGTCTTCGCTTCCAGCACATCAAATACAAGAATTTTTCTCCATTCAGTTAAAGCACGTCTTTAAAAATTTATCTATATCAGGTCCTAGCAGCAGAGAGGGTCTCAATTCAAACCCATATTTCTCTCCTTCTTGATTCTTTATGTCATTATATCCAGATATTATCTGAGAGGGATTTTGTAGTGGTCATGGATAAGTTGTTTTGAATTAAATCTAGAAGAGTTTGATGCTCAGAAAACAATTATTCAAATAATCTATCATCCTTTGCTAATTTGATTCAGTTTTCTCAGCTATAATTCAGGTAGATTGCCACAAAAGGTACAAGTGATAGGCTCAATGGAGATAAAATGGTTATTTAAAAATGTGCTGTCAGGCATCTGAAAAATTTTAAGTGATGATGTGAAACAAGAGTAGATATTCTGTGTTCCTGACTAATTTGGGGCTTATAAAAGTTTTATAAGAAAATTTTCAAACTATCATACATTAGTACAACACCATTACAGATAATTGTGATTTTCATTTTCACAAGCCCCAATACCATGACACCTACTTGTACTGATTTTATAATCTGGATAAACAACACTAAAAGTCTTGCTCACCTACTGGAGAATGAAAGAGGTCATTATCCAGTAGCCATATCATCATTGTGCTGAAGTTATTGTTACTGCAGTCATCTATTATTGCTATAATGCAATATGACTCTCGAATATTGTGGATGGAGCTCAGTGAATGATCAACGTCTGATTATTCCAGCCTCTTTCTAGCCACCTTCTCTGCGCAGGGACTAATAGGACTACGGGCTCTCTACCTGGTTCACTCTTTCTGCAACTGTGTAGGTCAAGTCACAGCTGTCTTTCATGTAGACTTACTAGGCTTTGTTTTCTTGTTTGTGGAAAAGTTAAAAAAAAAAAAAAGGACTTGTTTTTTAAAAAGTTCAAGTTTTGGTTTAACCAGACAAATGACAAACAGCCATTTCAGAACTAATCCCTCTGAGACGATAATCATATTTTTGGCTTAATTGTAAAAAAGATAGGATTGAAAAATGAATATTTATAAAACCTGACCCATAAATCTAACCAGAATGCTGACTGCTCATGCAAAACAAGTCATCTCCCTTTACTACTTACTGCTCTGGCTTCCTCCCTAACTCTCAGAATGTCTCTTTCATCTGTTTTACTTCACGACTTCTTACTATATTAACCATAGTTCTCTGCTATGCAGTGAAAAGTGAGAACTTTCCTTGTTATCCTGTCTTCATGGTACTGCCATTCTTGCTGAATTCAATCTCAGTGATTCGCACTGGCTAGATTCATGTGTAACATCTAGTTGTGAGTATTCATCTAATAAACAGTTTATATGTACCTCAGTGAAATCAACATATCAGCATCAGCTTTACTTCACTTTTACTATATGGATTAAAAAAGTTATTTTGTAAGAAAACACATTGAGAAATGATAGTGAAGCCTTCCTCTGTGATGCTACAATAAGTAGTTTCTGCAGTCTGCTAGCAGAGTGGAAGAAATATGCAACTGAAGAAGAGAAAGTTATCAGAAGACAACAGTGATGATGCTATTAGTTGGCTGCAACTCCTTATGAGGAAATTTTGTGGTCTGTGATTCTCTTAACTATTGAAACATACTGTCAGTGAGACTGACATACTGTAATCGCTTAAGCCCTCTACCGTAACCACCCGATTGTACTTTTTGCCAACATTAGAGCTTCTACATATGTAAGTAGAAAGCAATAAAGTCTTAACAAAGTTTTTAATGAACTCTTCTTATATGCGTAATAAGTATAAGATGGCAGTGCAATGATTCACTGTGGGCTTGAGAGAGGGCACGTACTTTTATTACTGGGGCAATAAAGCAAAACTAAAAGAAAGAAAGAAACAAAAAAGGAAGTGCGGATTGCCTGGGAAATATGTACATTTACAAACCACTGTCCCAATAAAATGTTCATTAATTTAGAATGTATTAATGCCAATATTTTAACATACTTGCAAGGCTAAGCTTTGATAATGACGCATTAGATGGCTTTATTGATGTACTATTTAATCAGTAGAATAACTGTCCTAACCATATAATAGGACACAGCCCCATATATAATGATAAATGAATGTGTAAATTCAATGGTGTCAGGAATAATAGGCCATTTGAGGATTTTGCTTTGGTGCTGTTTTCTTGAAATTAGTTCAGTGCTATCTGTCATTCATCTTGTACTTGCTGAACCAAAGGGGTTTGAGAATTGGATAAGAAACTGCTGAAGGTTTTGCTTTATTAGAAGATCTATTGATTTTCTCTGTAAAGAATGTTGAACTTGCATTGTGTTTTATGTCTGTGGTGCAAGGGTGCAGTATTCCCTATTGTAACTTTAATTACTGCCACATAACTGTTCAGAAGGACAGTTCCAGGAGACAAATAAGAGAAAGACCCATTAAACACTTAGCAGTTGACAACAGAGTGTGTAAGCAAATGTGATGGAGAAAGACAAACTCTCTTCCCAGTTTTGAATCATGTTGGATTAATGATAGAATTAATGTGAGGGGATGCCTGTGTAAAGAAAAACAACATTTTATTCCACAAAATTGGTGGCATATCAAAGGATGCCCATTATCAGAACCTTGTAGGACCACTACCATTCTTGTAGGACAAACACACTTAACAAAAAGCACAGAAAATACTCTTTCCCATTTTATGTGTCTTTTCCTACTCAGTAGGCTACCCCTAGTAGCTTTCAGGTATGTAAATGGCTGGTACCTGAACTGCAAATCTCTAAGGTGGAGAAGGAAAACTGACTATAGCTCAACCAAAGAGACAACATCTCTGTGTCTGATCAGCACCAAAAATTTGACCACTATGTAACTTAATTGGAGGAAAACATGGATGCCTGTGGCTCTTCAGATACTTGCTCCCTCCACCCCCCCTCCACCCCCTTCAATCTCATTTGTTCTTAGACTTTTATATTTTTCCTACTGCAAACACCCATGTCCTTTTTTGGGATCTGGCCCTCACATCAAAAGTCAATGTGTGCAATGTGTAGATCACTACACTGGCATATTACCACTGGCTATACTTGATGTCCCCCTTGCCCCTGCCATGTATAATATCTTGTAAATTGCATCTCAATTATCCTTGTATTAAAAAAGAAGCTTTGAGGACTACCTTGGGGATGAAGGTAAATCAGGCAGCAATGCCCCTAAAAGTTTTGCTCAGTGTTACAACAATGCAGTCCTTTTCTAGAGCTGTGTTGTCAGAGTCTATCTTCAGCATAAAGCTGTTCGTATCAGCTAAGCACATGGCCTTAAGAGTACAGAACACATTCCATCAGCTCCTTAGCTATTTCCATGGCATTTTCCCTTTCACAGAGAGCTTTCTCATAGATTGTTCTCAATTAAAAAGCAGATTTCTTTTTCTTGATGCTTTAGGGGATTTATTATCCTGAAATCATTATCTAGAGAGACATTTGCACTGTCTTTTTAGTGAAGTCTCTGCATGGTTATGGTTACTTATGCCATATTAGTTAGCTACATCAAATCAAAATGCTGATACTAAAGCCAGTTAACAGGGGCTAGCTTGCATTTGTACGATTCAAGGTTAGTGCTGCTGGGAGCAGGTCTGCAACTGTACTGCCTGGAGCAGTGAGCAGCCCATGGCGAGCTGCATAGCTCTGCGTCCGTGCTTTGCCTCAGTGCCAGCCAGCTGATTCACTCCCAATGGGAGCAAGGACTGAAGTGGCAAGTGAGAAACATGGGCAGGGGGACCAGAGGAATAGATTACAATGACAGTGTGGGCATACACTAAATTATTTGTTGAATTCAATTTTATGTTGATTCATAACATTTGATCTATACTCATAAACTTACATTTTGCCTCCTTCTATCGTATCAGCTAATTTTCTTCTTTACTATGGGACATATAGTGTCAAAAAGTAATTTTCCTATTGCTGCAGAATTTGTTGTGGTTTTTTTTTTTTAATCGGGAAATTGCAACAGCAAATTTATTTCTAACGAGTATTACTTCCTCAGTATTTATAAGCTGCAGTAATAGCCAAGTGTTGCTGAAGGTGATGAAAAGGAAATGATGGAGGGATTTATTCCAGTACCACACACTTGTACATCCAAATTCAGTAGCTGTTTAATAACCATGACTTACATAATTGGATATGTATGGGTAACTTATTCTCACCTAGGAATGAATCTTGCATTGGTACGCTGACCAACCAGTTCATTGTTCAGCTCACATGAACACCCTTCTTTTAAACTTTTAATAAGCACAAGCTCAGCCTTTGGAAAAATCCTAAGAGACTAAAGGAGTTAAAACCCCCAAAATCCCAAACCTTTGCACAAGCCTGAGTAGCCCATTGGATAGGACACTGAACAGTGCCAGAGAACTGGAGCCTGCATCAGCTGTCCTGTATGCGATTTGCAGTGATTCCCTTAATACCTCAGTACCCTGTTGTAGCAAGTTTTCAGAACAGGAACTCCACACTATATTACAATGCTTAACACAATAGGACTTTAGTTGAGATCTCTACTGGAACTGTAATTTAAATAATCATTTTCTATTAACCAACCTGAAACCAAGAGCAAGCTTTCTTGCTGCACCAGTGCAAAAATCTGTGGCATCCAAATCAGGGCAGAATGAATCTTGGCTGTCCCAGTATCTTGCGTTTATCTCTCCATTAAGTGCTACAGTGCAAATTTCTAAGTTAGCTGCTACTCATTCACTGATGTTCTTTACAACTCAGCTGCCAAAAGAGAAAAAAACAACTTCATTTTACATTCATGTTGCAAAATCTTAATCCAAACAGAACTTTAAATATTTGTATGGCCTTCCTTAGCAACAATTATGTTTGTACTCTTTTCAAAGGCACACCAGAAAAGGACTTGAATAAATGAGAAATGTGAATTGCTCTTTGTGCCAAGTTTAAGTGCTGAATCCCCCAAAGACCTTGTTCTAGAATTGGGTGGTCTAAACACAGAGGAGTTATCTTTCTTCCATTCTTGATAGGATGTCAAGTGGATTTCTGTGTCCGTGCTACAAAAATACACATTGCCACTAAAGGATTCCTAGATTATGGATATTTTTTTTCTTTATTGTCTGGCCCTACTTTTTTACAAGGAAGTGCATCTCCAAAAAACATGGGAAGAGCAGGACAGCAAATTGATTGGCTTAGTCAAAGAGCTTAAAATTATTTTTCTTCACACATCTTCTGTCATGCAAGGTCAGACCATTTGTTTGATTAGTTCTTTTATATCAGAAATGCTTTTCTTAGGTTCTTCTGTTGGAGTGAAATAGAAATTTCCTCTTTTTTATATCAGTGTTCTGCTTTCTTAGGAGTGGTTTTGGTTCATGATGAACTGTAATTTTGTTTAGAAAGCACTGCAGAATATTTGTATATTTACTGAAATATATGATCTCCAGGAGGGGATTTAGCAGTTTTTTTCTTCCCAAACCACAGACTCATACTGCAATAGTTTGTGTCTGCTTTTCTCTGTCTGCTTTTTTCCCCTTTTAGACTTGATAGACAAGGTGGCTAACTAGGCAGGGACAGAAAGCAAGTTTTTTCCACATTCTGAGTTGTGTCGATTAGTTCTGAAGCTTCTCTTGTATCATTTTACTTGTTATTTGAAATTCTTTATGATTTTCTCATGTACTTTTTTGTAGTGGCAAGGGATCTATATGGTAATGTGGGACTGCATTCTATAGGTTTATTTGTACAGAAGCCACAGACATAAGTAGGGGACGTTTGAAATCTTGCACCCGTGGGCATGGAGGGATGGATGATAAGGCTTAACTGTCACATTATATTGCAAACTGATGACAACTGATGAGGAGGGCAGCCACTTTGTAAGAGGTGAATTTTTATGTGAATCCAAGTCCTAGTACCATCCTTTGCAGGGACTTTTATTCTACCTTAAGCTCTTTGTGTGTTTGCACGTGTGCGTGTATGTGTGTGCGTGTGTATGTGCATATCTGTGTGAGCTGGCTGATGTTGCTAGGAGTGAGTTCTGCATGCGAATAATTCAGCAAATGTGCCTGTTGACTTAAATCAATATGCAAATGTTAAAAATCCCTATTTGCTGGATAATTTAGTTTTATCCTCATACCTCTGGAAATCTACCGCAAAAAGCAGAGCATTTTCTTTGCCTTCATTTGTTCATTGTTATTAAATAAAAAGAAAAAAAAGGAAATATAGAGATGTTATTTAACTCCAAGACCCTTAAGAAGAGAAAGAGGGGAAATAAAAACAACCACAGTGTTTTCCTTAACTTTTCGTCTTGCTCTGTCAAAACAATCCCCATCTTTCACGATCACACAAAAGGGCCTCCTGCTGCCATAGCTGCTGTTGGTATGTTTCTGACTTTTAGTAAAATAGCTAAGTTTTGCTAACATGGCACCCTTGATATACTCTGAACAGAATTACTCTAAAAGAAAAGAGTGCCTGCTAAAAATATAACTTTAAAAGCACTTGAGAAGAATGTGATTCCACTGCTGCAAATAGAGAAGAAATGTTGGTATGCTGCTTTCTCTCACTTATGTTCGTGATGCAGAGTAGAGCTGGGGTGGATATGGTAAGAAAAAGAATGCAGACTTTTGTTTTCAAGATCAAATGTCAGTCAGCTTGTGGTTCTCCAGTGCTTTCCCATCAATGAATTAATCTGGAAATCTGAAGAGTTTTTGCTTAATTTATTAGTACTTATAAATACTTAGTATTTATCCAGCCAGCCTAGTTGCAGGCTCTCATACTACTTTGCTACTTGTATTGATTCTGGTCCCAGAAGAAGTATAGAGCTCTAACAGAATGAAGCAAAAGATAAACTATTTCTATAGGCTGTAAATGTGAAGCCTTCGAACACAACCTACCCCACTAATTCTGGCTGTTAGGAAAAAGTAAATCACTCTGGGCAAGTAATTCATGCTTCGTCTGAAGCATCATGTATGACCCACAGAGCTGAACAAGCACAGGATTTCCTGGAATCTTTGTATTTTAAAGCTAAAATAAGCTTTTTTTGTCTTTCAAAAAGTGGTTTGTTTGTTTGTTTGTTTTAGAGGATGACTTGAGGGAAAATAACCTCTACACTTTGTGACTCCTCTGCTATGGGTCAAAATGTCATAGACATTTAGCTCTGTTGTGGCTCCTGTCCATTCTCATTTAAGTTGTTTCCTATTTTCTCTAAAAAATGATTTCTCATACATGTATTTTTGAACTAAGCAATTACATTTTCTTTAGCTAGTTTATACTTTGATGCAACTGATGTCTGAGAGCACTCGTTTTCTCCGAGGATTCAATTTCAGGCAACACCAGTTTATGCTCAGGCTGAATACTTTACAGAAAAGGTTATTTTACTGGGCACCTAACTTTTAGGGTTTTTTTTATCAACCTGGTCATCATAGGTTTTCTGTTTATTTAATGTCTAAAGTGGGTCTTCTGCAGGAAGTGATTCAGAGGTAAATCCAACTTGGATGCTCTGAATCGATATCGTCAGTATTCCATCCATTAAACGCAAAGACCAGCATCCTAATTTAGGTGTCAAAGAGCAGCTGTTAAAAAACCCCTCTCCTTTCCTGGAAGTGATACAGAGCCATATGCACTTGTGGCCTGAGAAATTTGTTCTTACAAACAGATTGTGTTTATGATAATGTTAAAGCACTTTGATTTATAATGGAGACTTGTATGCACTTTTAAAACATAAGTGACCAGAAATGGTAAGTGGCAAAAAGGACAGCATCTTTTTCTGCTGCCCAAAACCCATAAGCCTTCTCTTTGTTGGATCAGTTACCTCTTGCTTACTTTCCTTTTCCAATTAATGAAAGAGTAAAAATGAAAAAATAAAACCACCCCAGTCTTTTAAGTTGTAAACTTTCAGTTTGTCAGCCACATATAAATCACATGTGATATGTTGTAGGATAGCATAAAATTCAGATATACAATTCATGCTAAAATAAGATTATATTTGTTTAAATTACAATACATTGAGGTTGGCCATTAAATGAAAAAAAGACTGTGCCTGCTAAGCTTGAAGTTGGAACACCCACATGAAAGACACAGCTGACAAGTATTGCCTTCTAAACACAGCAGCCTGTAATAAAGAACAATTTTTTAAAACATCTTTCTTTTATTTTCTTGAATTTAGGACATATTCAGCCTCATAATGATCCGAGAATGCCCTGGTGAGCAACTTTAAAGACTACAGTGCCAAATATTTTTCAGACATAACTGGAACTGAAAAACAAGCAAAGTAATTCAGGTAAAATAAGAATGATCTCAAACTTGACCTGAACACTTTAAAAAAAAAAAAAAGTCCAAGGATTTTCACTTTGAATTAACATTCATTATTTGCACTTCAGGTACCAGCTAGAGGCTCTGATTAAGACCAAGACCTTTATTTTCCTCTGGCCATACAGTCGGAGATGCATCCTAAGAATTAACACTCTAACAAGGGTGTGAGAGACAGAACGTAGCTGAAGGACGCATTATGCTTCTGTTTTATAGGAGGTAAAACTGCAGCATGAAGACTTAAGTGATTTGCCCAGAGTAAAACCAGTAGTCCCTGAGAAAAGAACCTAGCTTCCATCATCATAGACCATGTGTGCAACACATTTCCTCTTTCAAATGCTACTGCTTTTTGGCATGTGAGTTTCCTGTGGTGTTTCCATTCCTGACTCAAGGCAATGTAGCATAGACTGAAGGAGAAATTCTGCTGATAGGAGATTTGGTTGAACTTCCAGGACTCTTTTGAGTAGCTAATAATAAGTATATATAAAACACCATTCAACCTGTTGGAAGGAAAGGAATGATGATACAAAACCATTAAAAGTTATTCATATGTAATGTTGTAGTCTAAAACTTCTTCAATTTTTAAAGGAAAAGAAAGGTGCCAACAAAGTTCTTTTAAATCCTAGAAATTGTTCTTCCTTGAAATAGAGGGAAAAATCTTCTGTAGTGTGTGGGCTCCTAATAAAACGCATCAATATAATTTTAAATAATTAGGCACTATCATAAACAACTACGAATGGTTTCTGAGAGTTCATTCAACATTAATAACAGAAAAAGATCAGACATTAATTTATTATAACAGTAATTTTTTAGAAATATGAAGCCCTATCTATAATTCTTTGTCAGAATAAAAAGAACAGCTAACAGAAAAGACCATGTCTCCAAACCTAGACTTAACTATAATAAATATAGCTGTTGGGTCAAAGTTATACCTCATTCTACTCCACTGACTTCAGGTGGATTTACTACATCAAAAATGAATATGGTCTAATAGTTCATTTTTCATAGCTTAATCTGGTTGTATGAATTTATGAGATATAACAAGAAGGCCTAGCCAAACTATTAGGAGCAGTTCCATATTCCACATTAAAAATCAAAACTTCATTTTCATTTAACAGTCAACACTAAAACATTAGCGTCATTAAAATGCCTTCAAGCTTGATAGCTGATTCTTGCCCTGGATGTGATCAGCCAGCCAGCCATTTCCACAGTACAGTTTCAAACATCATCTGCTTTCATTTATCAGAAATTAGACTGACACATCTTAACATTTTATGCAAAGTTAACCAAAGAAGAAAACAGTGTTTGCTCTGATCTCTTTGAAATTTGAATCACTGTACCAACTTCTTCAGGGCAAAAACTCCCCTTTAAAATCTGGATTAGCAGTAGTCAACAATTTCAAGTATGTGATACAAAAAGTGTATGGCAGGCTTTTCAAGATGAAAGGGGAGATGCTCTGTCCTTGAGTCTTCTCACTTTAAAGAGAGAACAAGAATTAAGATATTTTTCAACATGATATGTATCAAGCCTTCTTAACAGTATTACAAGGCTTGATGTTATTTTCAGTTCTCAGTTGCTGGCAATACTGAGTCTGCTAACTCCAGATTCACAAGACAAATGGCTTTATATATAAAAATGGAAGATACTATCCTTTTAATCAACACCAACCAAATACTCAGCTGAGGCAAATACTGTTCTTCAAGGATAGCTTAGTTGTCCTCTTGAAACAAACCATCTCAGCTGTTCCTGTTTGATGAAAAATACCACCGCTCAGCTGATTAAATACAAGTCCGATTTCCATATACCTGGGTTTTAAGAAATACAATGAATTTAGAATTAAATTAATTCATATTCTAAGTTTTGAAAACATACGGCTAACATGTTAAAACTTCCCTCTGCAGCTGCAGGGGTTTGGAATGTGCTTTTTTTTTGTAATGAAATATGACACTTTTTCTGCTGGGGCTGTACTTTAAGAAAAAAAGGTAAGAGTGATCCATGAGCTCCCTCAGTTTGATCTCTCTGTCACAGAGAAGAAGGTGGAGACAGTGGTATTTTTCTTCACCATTTTTTCTTTTTGGTGTTAAGGAGCTATTTAAGGTGATGGACTTGCAGCTTCAATGGAAATGTGCATTGTAGGAGGTAAGGACACCAACCACCAAAGCACATTTTTTCTGCAAGTGCAAATTGGCAGTTTTTATTAAAAAATGTTCTTTGAAGCAGTCACATCGTATAATCTGAGCAGAGTGAGGCTAATGTAATGACTTGAAGCATTATTTTTTTCCTCACCATTACAGAAAAAGGAAGTGGTTGCTTTTACAATGTGGAGCAGCTATTAAATTAAATTAATAGATCTAATATGTCTGGATTTGTAGAAAGCTATTTGACAACGCTTCCCTTGATAGATTATTGTAAAAGTTCTCTAAATATGGGTGAGGTAATACATTATTAAGATGGATAAGGAATTGGTTAGAAACCAGAGACATGAATTAAAGCTACCTGTTATTCATAGGAGTTGGTAAAGAGTGAAACCCCACTGGGCCCTAATTGTGTCAATACTTTTTAACACTGATTTTAATGTTTTAAACAGAGCTGTAGCATGCTCCTTCTTCATATTTGTGGGTGTTACCCAAGAGAGAAGCATAGCTCAGTGGTCTGCAGCATTTATGGGCTTGAGCCAAAGGTTTCGGGGCAGTGGGTCAGGCCACACAGGATTATTTGCATCAGTGAAATGAATGGCTGCATGGACAGAATTTAAATATTAACCAGCCAGAGCATCACCAACCAATGATGCACACCGAAACATAGAGACGATGGTTAAACGACAGATAGCAAAATGTCCCTGACTCCACTAAGGCAATACTGGAGAGTTTTTTTACAAATGTAACTAGGGCCAACATCTTCACATTTGGGCAGATCTGCCAGCCATGGGAAAGGGAGTTTTTGGAGCTGCTGCACTGACGACAGGCTGACAAACCGAAAACGTCTCATCATGGCAGCACTGAGTATCACGTGTTGTCCTCTATTGGCTCACACAGGCGATGGTAGCCTTGCCTACCATATCCAAGTGCTCATATCCAGCTGTGGTCCCTAAAAGTGAAGCCTACCTCTGCACATGATTTAGAAGGAGAAGACCACTAGTGCTCAGCCTCCCACACGCACCCTCCTAAATAGTCAGTTGCAGTTTAACCCACCTGTTCCATCACAGACCTGACTGAAATCCCAATGAGGTCTGGAGATCACCACAGCTGGATTCGGTGGAGTTGTATCACGTTGCTCATGACTTCCCTATCAGTTCCAGGCAGCTATGTATGTTTCCATACTGAGCTATATAGGTAAGATAGATTTGAAAGGAGTTATTTTTGCAGAAGGAAGACTGTGCTTCCCCATGAGTACAATGATTACCTGACAGGTCTCAAGAAAGCTTTCTAGACATTTAAATTTTCTATTGTTCTCTTAATAAGAAAACCCCCTTTTATGTAATGAGATCAGCTATACCAGCTTTTCAGACAATTTACATTGCTGATATGTATTCATGTGGTACACAATGACAGTGCTTAGAAATCAAACTAGCAGTTGTGTTTGATCCACAGTGGTGGCTGAAAACAGTGTATACCATCTAAACTGGTATATATAGCCTCCAGGGGTGAGGCGATGTCTGAACTTTAAGGACACAATTAGTTTTCCAGAGATTGTGACATGAATATTTTATGTCTGAATCAAGATTTTTTTTTCATTCAAAAAAAAGTGAAATGTAATTTGAATACATGCTGTCAGATGAATGACATCTACGGAGAAATTATAGCACAATAATCAAAGTCTGAGACACAGAAACACTCTATTTGACCAGAGAAGAAGAGATCACACAGTCATTAATATAACAATAGCAAGGACTTTTGGTACTTAGTAGCAACAGTCCTTTTGCAACTAAACAGGAGCAAGACAGCCGCAGTGAGAAGAATGAATCTCTCCCTCCCTCTCATTGATTTTTCAAACATTTCTAGCATTAAAAGTGACAGGTTACTTCTAGTTCAAGTATAACATGGACGTACAAAACAAAACACTGGGAGAACAAAATGAGCTGATTGAGAATTTGGTTGTGTTATGCTCTTCTCCGTCTATCTTTGAAAAACACATATTTGAAAAAAAATCAACCCTTTATGGGCTGAAAAAGTCATGTGATGGCCAGAGGGAAGATTACGTGGGGAAGTAGTTTGAATGATCTAGCCCAGGTAGAGACAGCAATGTAGCCATGGCAGCCCAAAGCATGATTTTTCTTTGCTGAAAAAGGCTATTAGTTGTCTGCAGTGTATTCATGCCCAAAGTTTTTGCATTAAATGTAAATGTGGTTTTACATTGCTATTTTTTTCCCTTCCTCTGAGGTCAGTGATATCACTGTGCCTGGAAGCAAACTAATCAACCTGATAACAGATGAAAATTAGCAACAGATGTTTTTCCTCTCCCTTAGCCACAATGTGTACACGTGGACTCTCCCGTGACTCATGGTTCACTGTATCTCATGTCAGAAAGAGAAAAACAATGACAGAATTGATACAAGGGGATGGTCTTCTATGTTGAGAATAAATACAGGGTGAAGGTTTAGGGGGGCAGGTGTTCATTGAAATAGCAGAGGAGGAAAGGAAAGCAGCCTGCCCAGAAAAAAGACCACTATTTAATAAAGAAAGGGGTTTGCTGAGAATGGAGTAGGGGTGTCTCTGGGAATTTCCAAGATCTTCATTGTGAGAGTTAAATAGATTTTTTTGGGTAGCAGTATCAAAAGCAAGTTAAATGCCTCAATAACTCCTTTGTATATGTGTGACCTCCATGACCTCTTGGCTAAAGCAAAGTCCACAGGACTACAGTAAGTGCTAGGGTTCCCTGTGCAGCTCTGGAAAGAGTCCCTGAAAACCAGCAAAGCAATCAGGAAACCATCTAATTTGCTAATAGAAAAGCAGGGAAATGGTTTTGAATTTTAAATCCTCAGTATATCTCAAGCAGGAGTCTAAATATTTTGCTGAATGGTATCTAGAAATAGCTCTGCACACAGGATTCTCCCACAGGTAGATGCCTATGCACTCTTACATACTCCTTGCTTTCAAAACATGGAAATGCAGTGCAGTTATTGTTTTCTCCTGGGAGAAGGAATCTTTGGTCCAAGTCCTAGATCTAAGGATTGTTAATGAATTTTACAATGTACAAGCAAAGTATAGATCCTGTCCTTGGAAATGAAACAGGCACCCCAGACGTCTCCCTCCAGGTGCATGTCTTTACTATTAGGCTAGAGAGCCAGGCACACACTATCTCAATTAACTATGTATTCTGTGCGAATGAGAATAGCTTCTATGGTAATATTGAGAATAACATGTTCCTCACTTCACATAATATTCCGGCTGATTACTGAAATCAAAGGAGATGGACTTGACCCCACCAGACAGGAAGATCTGAACTCTGGTCTTCCTGGATAAAAGCTTTAAAAATGAAGCTGCTGTTTCAACTGATGGGATGGGGGAAAACACAACCTTCCTTCCCTTGGCTTTGTCTTAAAGACTATATTTTAGACAGTATGAGTTGGTTCATTTGCTGTTGCTTGCCAGATTCAGATGGGAAAATATTGAGTTACCTGATAGTGCTAAGAAGGAGAAATTTCTGCACATGCCTGGAGGTCTCCTTGGAGCTCTACTGTTAAAAATTGATCTCACTAAGGACTTGAGGCATTTCCAGAGTTGGACAGCAGTTGAATAGTTTCTGTGGATGGCAATATTGGTCATTTAAATCTAAATCCCAGCTAAGCACCAACCACAAGACATAAAGTTCAGCTCCTGTGAGGTATTTAGGTACTTAATGCCCACTGGTTGCCGTAGGAGTCAGGTGTCAAGGTACATTTGTAGATGTCAACTTCAAAGTTCACCATAAGTGTTTAGCTCAACCAAATAGTATAAGTTTTCTCACTATACATGAAACAGTATTCTAGGCTAGATTTTATATCTATACTTAAAGCCCACATGCTGTGCATAGTCCTGCCATCAGAAATGTTTAACCCACACACTGTTCTTTTAAAGGAAAATTAATGTTTTCTTTACATAGCAGCAGGGATTTCACAGTTGAAGGCTGAATAATGTATCTTTTAAAAATAGCACTTTATACTTTCATCTCCAAAGCCTTTTGCTAACACTGGGCTCAGCCATGCATTCCTCCAGGTATTGAACTCCTGTGACTATAGAGCAAGATACAGATATAGGAACTGACAGGATCAGTCCCATCCTTATACCCCTCCTGTGAAGTAAATTATTATCCTCTTGTTACAGTCAGGGAGACAAATATAGACTGAATTTGATTTTGTAAGATTACAACACTGGGTAGCTGCTCACAAAATCAAGGCCATATTTCAAAACAGATTCTATTGGCTCACTGAGCTCACAATTCTGCCAATGCAGTACACTGTGAAACAGGAACTAAGTAGTAGTTTGGCAGTGATCTGTGCTTTACTAGGATTAATATAAATTAATTCTGTATTTACACTGAGGTGCTAAAATTATTAAACTCATTAAGAACGTAACATTGCAAAGATCCCAATGACACAAAGATTTTCAATGAGTTTGTTTCAATTAAAGAAAGCATGTTCTTTCTCTGTTGTTATCTTTTCCTTATTATTTTTGTAAAAGGAAAAAATAAGACATTTAAGAGATTAAAGCATATTCCCAGAAAAAAATATACTGAGAAGTTGTCTCCCAACAATCTTGTTTCTGCAAAGTTACAACTGACTGACCTTTCTGGATAGTGTAAAATTTCAGTTACATTGATGATACTGAGATATTGTATTGATATGACTTGGCTAAAAGAGTAGTTCTTAATTTTCAATTTTTTTTTGAAAATTTCAGGTTTAAAACTCTTTAGAATCTGAACCTGCTTATTTTTAGAAGTAAGAAATAAAGCATACTCAGGGCACATTTCTGTGCTGCTTGCTTATATGAAGTTGTAGCTGCTCTACACAAAATCCTCTTGATTTTACTGGGACTAAGACCCAGAAAGCTGGGCTTGCGACCCCACATATTGATACTTATTAGGGAGAGGAGCCTAAATAAATGCAACTTTCAAAATGCTTAGCATCTGAATATTTTAAAAATGATTCTGCTTTACTCGTTGCAATGGAAAAGCTGGATCTTAGAAATTAAAGGTACAGATGATCGTATGCTAGCTGACTCTCAATGAAGAATTATATGATAATTTTTAATACACAAGCCTGTGAAGTTACACTTCTATCTCAAATAGTTACACTTACATCTTAGAGACACAGGCCTGACTCCTCTCCTCTCTGAATGCAATTCATGACAATGGCAATTCTCTAATCTGTCTTTCCTCAATCACATCAGGACAGAGGCTCAGACTGAAGTTGTGCCCAGCCTTTAGGCTAGAAAGCAAATCTATCTTGTCAGGACTTGCACATCCAACCTACAACCTGTCTGTGGGACTTCCCTGTGGTGTCTGCACACAAGTCTGGGTTTTGAGAAAAGCCGTATGTTTCTTCAAAAGCTGTCAATGAGCAGGAGTGTGCTATGGCTGTACAAAGGGTTTCCAAACATAAATGACCTGTGTTTAAAAACTGTGCTTAGTCTGAATTTTCTTGTCTTCAATATCCAGCTGCTGGATCTTTTTGTAACTTCACTGACTAGTATATCATCAGTTAGGCACAACATCCATTGCCACTTAACAAAAGAAGCCGTTCCAAGTGTCTCGGGGACTGAAAGCAACCAGCATGACAACTCCGCTACTGAAGGGATTAGAACAGAAGACATGGCTGCACTGTGTCTAATCCTGCGTCCTGTTGCCAGTGGTGGCCACCAGCAGGTGCCTGGGGATTCAAGCCTCCAGTGACACCTCCTGGCATGTACTCCTGCCAAGAATTTGCAGCTTATGGACTTCTCCAGAGAGATTTAGATAAATCCTTGTATTTAATAGCTCAACTGGTTTTCTTCTCCATGATTTTATACAGTGTCCCCTTGAGATCATGTAAATGGTTAGCATTCATAGTATCCTATAGCAAGGGTTTCCACCAGTTTAACTACATATTTTATAAAGATTCACCCTCTTTTGCTCAGTGTGAACTTGCTTCCTGCTAGCTTCATTTGATGAACCTTAGTTCTTCCATTGAGAAAGAAAATAAAGAAAAAACTTCTCGGGCTATTTATGGGTTTATATGGCTCTGTCACATATTCGATCTTTTCGACGGTGAAGAGTCCTGGTCTGCACAGCCACTCTTCACTGGAAGATACTCAATACCTGTGATCTTTGCTGTTCTCTGAACCTTTTCCAGTTCTGTCTTTTTGAGATGAGGCAAATAAAACTACATATGCAACATCTGGGTGCAAAATACGTTTAAACAGTTATTCAGTTTTGTAAGCACTTTCTGCAATTCTTGACAGTTGCTCCATCCTGAATAACTTAATATTATTTGTAAACATTGATACCTCACCTCTCGTTGATACTTATTCCTAAGTTGCTCATGAAGGTGGTGAACAGCCTTCTGACCACTTACTGACCATTTACTCTTACCTTCTGTTCCCTGTCTTTTACCCAATTATTTACCCATGCAAGCGTCTTCCTTCTTATACTGGCTTAATTTCCTTAAGCACGTTAGGTGAAGGATCTTGTCAAAAGCCTTCTGGAGAAGCAGCAGTCAAGCTCTTATCAATATGCTTGTCAAGTCCTTCGAGAAGCTACCGGTCTATGAGACAGGACTGCTCATCACCAAAGCCACATGACTCTGCCTCAGCATCTGATATAACGGTCCAAATCTGCACTAGATACAAATTAAACATCTAATATAAAACTAAACCAACCCAGATATTTGAAGTGGGGAAGGAAGAAGACAGAAACATGACAGAGTCAATAATACTATTGGAGAAGACTGTTTCAGCAGAGATGGTGAAAATTGTGGAGGACAGCGAAACATTTCAGAGGGAAATAGAAGTAGCAGAGATGAAATTTAACTTGAAGTAAGTAAACACACATTAGCCTAAAATAATCCCATAGTTCAATTACTGAGCACCATTACCATGCTCTGAGAAGGCAGAACCTCTCCACAGGAGCAAATATAAATAGCAATATCAATTTCTGCCCAGCCTCCACCAGAAGTTAACAATACAGATAACATTTTTAAATGTGGAGGAAAATGAAACATGACAACTTTCTATTCTTCAATGCTATTGTTGCATTTGACATATTTTGCTAAATGTCTTTTCATTGATTTTAAGATACAGGAACTAGCTAAAATGCTAGCAGGAAAAATAAGGTTTAGAAGTGCTTTTACTGTAGTATTTAGTATCATGCATGGAGAGAAAGAAGAGGAAAGAAGAGGTATGTTTTAGAATTATTGTGAAATTTATTTGACATGTATAAGTAATCTGTGGGATTCATTGCTGCAGGAGGCAAAATGTCTGTGATGGCCTTGAATGATTAAATGATACATCCCAAAACAGGGTGAAGGAAATCATATGGGCAAGGACATAAACAGGAGTCAGAAAAATATATTCCACAGTAATCTGTCATATTATAGAACTGACTAGCCACAATAGGAATCACTGCTCTTTGAGGAACTGTTCACTGGATGGAGCAGAACAGGGCGGGGTGCATGATTTTCCTTTTGAAGATTGCAAAGTAATAAATATGAAATGTTCAAGAAGTTTTTATTTTTCAAATCCTAACTTAAAAACCTGTAAATTATAGAAAAAGCTAAGCTATGCAATGTTTGATCAACCAGCTAGTTGTCTGCAATATTTATGGGTTTCATGGGAATAACAGTAAATGTCAGAAAGAAATGCATGCTGTCATGGCCACTAATGCAAAGTCACAGTGACTTAATTTTTCAGGTCTCCTTTTTAGTGATACAAAACTTAAAATGTTTTAAAATGCATTTAGAGAGTTCTTTGTTAAGAACCTTATGAGTGTCCAAAAGCTGGTATTTTCAAAAGATTTTGGAATAATGTATTATGCTAAACTGTCTGAGAATGGCTATGCGTCATTGTAAGTATCAGGCTGGCTTATTCATCTTCTACTGTGTTTGAATGTGCACAATGAAGCCAAACCCAGAATCTGATTTCGTTGTACCTGCTCTGACTTCAGTGGAGGACCTTCCTGAGTGTGATCACAGGATTAGCTGAATGGTACAAGCAAAGCTAAAACAGGTTTTCCTTCTGTTCAACAACTTTCCCATAGCTCAAAATCAAGACATAGGATAATGGATGAACAGAATACAGGAACTTGAGAGCACATTCTGTTTGATGTTGAATGTCTTAACTTGGACTGATTTCAGAGGAAACAAGCTTAGGAAGAGCTGAGAGTCCTCTAGGAATTACTTGTTTTAAAAAAACCAAACAAACAAACATCAAAAATCATAAAAAATCCCTGTCAATATGTGTGTATAAGTCCTGATTTGGTCATTTTTCAACTTTGCATGAGTGAGCTACCAGCGCTTCCTTGAAGATTATCATACTCTGATCTTATATTCATTGACGGATGAGAGTTTGAAAGATGTATAAAGAGAACAATTAATTTCACTGCAACAATGATGAAAACAGCAGCTATTTTTTAAGGACCAGATTGTATAAATAACAAAGCCACTGACTTCCCTATTGTCATATTAAAATAATGGTAACTTCATTTCTGTGATTGGTTTGTGAGGAACAAAGCTTCAGTTTTATGTTACCTGAGGTAGTTTGGATATTTACCTACCTGGATCTGAACTATCTGTGCTCTCATGATCCAGTCACTTGTCCTATATCTTGGCAACACTTCAAAATTTTGTCACAGTATGTCAAAAAGAAGATCTGTGTGAATGATTAATTACAAGAGACAGTCATGGAAGGCTTGCCCTATCCTTAAAACTTTTTTTGTCAGAAGATGCTTATCTAGCCAAATTGCTTTGCAACTCAGGCTGATCAGAACATGCCTGCTGTCATCATAGCTCAGCTAACAGGTGACATCTTATTAAGCTGCATTAGCTTGGTGGCTTAGGACCACTGACTAAATTCCTGCTCTCTGCACCCAGAAAATGCATTCAAGCAGTACTTTTTGGGTATACAAATTTATAAAGCACTCATCTTGATAAACATCAAAGCCATCAAACCCCTTCCCTCCACAGACAATGGAGCACAGCCCTGTTCAGGGAGCCCTCATCAGCATCTTTTGGCTCCCAAATGCTGCCTTATGGGGCCCACCTGTCCTTGGACCAAGCGTGTCCTGGGCTTGCGAGGAGGGGGTTGTCATCCCTGGTACCTTTCCTGCCCCTCTGCAGAACACTCGCCCACTAGACCTCGATTCACAGCACAGAAGGATGCTACCTGCATCCTGCTGACCCCACGCCAGGGAACAGCAGGCAGGGGGTGAAATGGGACTGGGTTTACAGAGAGTGCAATTAAAGCAAGCAAGGGGCAGAAGTGCGTTATCCCCCTTTGATAGGAGGTGAGCTTAGTTAAGCTGCTCTGATGACAAGACTCCTGTGCAGCTGTACAGCCACTAACTTCTTAACTTTGTGTAAACTTCCATTTACAGAGCCTATACATTTTGGTCACAAAGGATTTTTCTTCCCACTGCAAACACACTCCAGTTATTAGTAACATTATTTAAATGTAACAATTTTAGTACCAGTGAGCACTCTGCAACAGAGTGACAGCATGATAGTCTTAACAGTTCTATCTTGTAGAAATCTTCTCATTTCTCAGAATATGTTTTACAGTATTTCTTAGTGTAATAATACCTTCTTAAACCTCAGCTTCTAAAAAGGCTTTGGGGAAAAAAATCCTGCAACAAAAATAGAAAATTCTAACATGTTTTATGGCAACAGTTATAAATGAAACTGTTTCAGCATTAAAAATCCATGAAAAGTTAAACGAAACCTCCCAGCATAAGGACAAATATCTAGGGATTCAATTACTGAAACTGCTTGCAATCAACTTAAATAAGTGGAAGTTCCTTTTTTCAAGATTGCAAGAAAAAAGAATTCTTGAAATAAAATAGAGAAGCTAATGTCAAAGTTTCTGTACATCACAAAGCAATAAGGCAATTTAATACGATATTAACATATGAAACAGAAGTTAACTGTGCTTTTCAAAGAGCTCTTTAAACAGAACTGGGAAAAATGGACTGATTATATGTTCCTAGGCTTCCATTTTAAAATTGTAGTGTTCCGTAGTTTCAGAGGAATAAGTTGAGTAGGAAAGTTGGTTGTCTTGTACTATGCTTGTGCTTTTGGATCTGAAAACAGTTTTGAATATAGTCTTATCTAACTTATGAGCAAAGTGTCTAGGTCCTTCTGTCCTTCCTAATTAAGATGAAATGGATAGAAATATTCAGTGTTCACTTATATTGATCCAGAACAAATTAAAATAGAGCACTGTGAGAATCTGTCTTAGCTCTCTCTTGTAAGAGGTCTGGAGTTCAAAGATTTCTACTGCTATACATTTACTAAGAAAATAATATCCATCATGCTGTACTAGCTGATTATTTCTTTAGCTGGAAAGAAATGAAAGAAAATGTTTTTTCTTCCAAAATGTTAATTCTCTTGGGAAAGTTTTTCAACTGTTATCTCTTATCTTGCTAACAAAACTGAAAAAAAATCCAGCAACTCTGCTCACCACTCATAAATCTAACATACATATAATCATGGTAAGAATAGTTATTTTCCTGCTTTATATTATCTATGTACATTCCTCGTACTCATTTAGAGGTGGACATTTTCAGCTGAGGAAGGATGACTGTAAGTAGCATGTCTGGCCTTCTGCAAATTACAGGCTTGATAATGTAAAACTGGTCACTTCCTCAACTAACTTGTAGTTGAACAAAAGCACACATAGATTTAAATTTTCCAAGTGATGAAAAATCCTCCACTTAACCTGGTAAAACCTTCCAGTGATTAAGTGCTGCCTTTACCAACACTATTATGTCCTTGAAAGGTAGTCAGGGTCAGCACACTGCATGAAAATGCAGCTCTCCATTCCCTGACATACGGTAGACAAGCTAATAATATTTTTGTTCAGCTCTAAAAAATCAGTTTGCAAAATGTGCAATTTACATAGTTGAGTAAGTTAGGTTTTTTTTACTATATATATAAGTGAGGCACATACACAAAACTAGGAGGCTCTTGGAGAATTTTGAAATGGAGGATAAGTACTGACAGGAGAAGAGGATTATGAATTTCTGGCAAAGACCTATCTGCTTGTCTGTAAAATAGACACATCTCTGGTGTCACACAGCAGAGAAGGAGGAAAAAAGACAGGTGCAAAGAAAGGCACAGTTGTGAGAAAGGCAGACAAAAGAGAGTAATTGCCATGTTAAATGGCAAATAGGGGCATGCCTGGCGAAAGCAATTTGAGTTCACATGGGTGAAAAAGAAGGGAAGCACTGAGTTCATATATAACTGACACAAATTAGTAATAAGCTATTTATTCTTGCTGCTCCCATCACCTTTGACTAATAACAACCTTTCACAGTAAACTAGAGTAACGATTAAAGTCATCATGACCAAATGTAACCCACTGACCAAGAAGTCAGCAAATGAATCCACTCCTGTGACTAAAGTCAAGAATGGCCAGTGGTACAAAATTAGCCCAATCTTAATGATATTTGAGAAATGTAATTTCATGCTCCACCTCAGCTGGTTTGCCTTGCCTTGTTATATTTCTTTAGAATCACTAATACTATTTTTGAACAAGGGAGAAGGCCTTTAGAAATTGAAAATGTCATCAGTGAATTGAAGAGAAAGTTTAGTTTCATCCTCAACTCCTAAATGTGCTACTCCTATGCAAGAGATGTCTAAATTATGGGGACGTCACAGTTAAATGACAGGATAATCAGTTTCATCTTTTATAACAGCTAGTTTGTCAATGAATAGCGCATTCCTCTTTCAAATTTTCCCTTTGGATTCAGAGACCTGAGGAACCGAAAGACAAGGCAAACTACAGCCCTCTCCATCTAAGGTAGAACCTGCACCAGCTTCTGAAGGTGGACCTCTTATAGGAAAGCCTAATGACAATTTTTGGCAAAACTCTGTCCCATAAGGCTCAATGCGACCAGGATTTTGTACTATATTTTGATTAATAGATTATATGGTGTGCAGGCGCGGATTATCCAAGGAAATTGTGCCATGTAGCAGCAGGACTGTTCTGTGGCACGTAAGTCCTAAATGGGCCTTAAAGTGAAGCGTGTGTCAGTGATGCTGCACAAGGGCTTAGCCCCATGTCATACCAAGGGGGTGACGGCCGTGGGAGTCGAGGATGCTGAAACTCTCTGGAGAAGCACAGGTCTCACAAAGTTAAAAGTGAAATATAAGCACATCACGGCAGTGACAGCTCAATGATGAGTGTGGAAGAGAGACAGGGTTAAACAATAATTGGCTAGTTCATGTTCACGGCTTGTGCCAACCCCTCAGTCTGCAGCTGTCCACGAGGGTATGTACACATCGCTGCACCTGTACGTGGTTTGCTCCTCTACACATTCCTATGACATGCTGCTTTACCCGAGTGTGGTACCTCCACGTGTGCCACCCCGCAGTTAACCGCAGCTCTGTGCCGATCACAGCTGCTCTCTGGGCACCCGCGCCATATAACCTTTGTCTGCCCATAGCAGGACGCCGTCCCGCCTCGCAGGACGAGCTTTGCTGGCCGCACGAGGCAGACCCTCACGGCGTTTCACAGGCACGGAACAGCCACCTACGCGAAGTGACAATGACCTTCGCGGCGTAGACACGCGGCCCAGACACGCGACCCCTCCCGCTCCACACGGACGGGCCCGCGCCCCGCCCCTTGTGCGCGGCAGGGAGCGGGACAGTAGGGGGGGCGCTGGCCACCGCCCCAGGCGGGTTTGCGCGGGGTGGGGCGGGGCGGGGCGAGCGGGGCCGCCCGCCACGGCGCCTGCGCGCAGCCGCAGTGTGCGCCCGCCGGCGGCGGCGGGGCTGCGCGGGGCACGTGTGCAGTCCTCAGGCTTCCGCGCTCGCTATGTGCAGCCCTCAGGCCTCTCCGCTCCACACGGCCGTCTCGATCTCCGTTTAGCCGTCTTCCAGCTCTGTGGGGCCGTCTGGCCCCGGCGGCGGCTGCTGCTGGGGGAGGCGGGCTCCGGATGGGGGAGGGCCGGGGTCCCGTAGCGCAGCAGGCAGGCAGGGCGGGGGGCAGTGAGGGCAGCAGGGGCCCAGCCGCCGTGCCCGAGCCAGATGGGGCTGCGCGGGGGTTGTGCAGCCTCCTCACATCACAGAGCACATGCTCCAGTGCTGATGCCCTTGGCACAGTGGAGGCCTTCAGCCAGCCAGCGCTCTGTGGGGCCGGGTGACGCTGCCCCGATCTGGGGCTTGAGGGAGAGCTTGGGGCCTCTCTGTGGAGCTGGGGCAGCAGGGGGGAAGCTCTCCTGTGGGAGATGTGACCCTGCACCTCGCCCAGCGCACCAGGTGGGGGTCTGCAGGAGGATGTGAGCAGGGTGCGCACCCTCAGGGAGGATGAGGGGAGAGTGATGGGACCTGTGTGGAAGACGTGCAGATGCATTAGCCTGGGCAAGAATGGTGGCTCAGCGTGAGGCTGTGGTCAAACAGTTAGCAAAGGATGGCTGTCAGAGTAGGGAGGGCTGGAAGCAAGGTTCTTGCTGCATCTGCAGAGCTGTAAGTGCAGAATAGATAACAGTGCTTGTGAAGATGAACAAGACACATCAGGGGATGCATGAGAGCCAGCTATGCCCAAACTAAGTGTCACTGTGTTGGGGGAAAAGGCAGGTGATGGCCATAGGAGACGCTCTGCTGTGCAGGACAGAGGCACCAAAGCTCATCTGATGTTATGGAACATTTGATCCTTGCCAGGGATTGGCTTTTGGGATTTTGCAAAGGTGCTGTCAAGGCTTGCCCAGCCCTTGGACTATTAGCACTTTATTCTCTTCTGTGTGAGCACCAGTGGTACTGATAGAGGTAACCTGGAGCATATTAAGAGTTACTCTAGAGGGTGAAGGACAGAGGGGGCAATTGGTGGCCTCCATCCTTCCAGTGAGTAGAAAGGGCTCAAACGGAAGTGGACCTTTCCAGGTGTTGTTGGCTGTAGTCACAGGCGGGGCTTTGGCTTCTATGGCCATGGGATCCTCTGAGGTCAGTCAGCCTCATTTCAGTCCTTGGAAAGGTTAGAAAGCAAATACTTTGTGAAGACATTCTAAACACATGAAAGGCAAGATTGTTACTAGGAGCAGCCAACATAGGTTTAGTTTAACCAGGACAAAATAGGTAAATCATGCCTGACCAACCTTTTGCTTTCTGTGATGAGGTGGTTGATGCTGGAGAGAAGGGGAGGGCAGTGGATGTTCTGTGCTAAAGCTGTTTTAAGGCCTTTGACACAGTCCCATAAGCTTATCACCAAGTTGGTGAGATGTGGGCTGAATAAAGAGGCAACAAGGCTGGGAAGCTGACTAGACTGCTGTGCTTCAAAGAGTTATGGTCAGTGGTATAAAGTCCAGCCAGTGGCCAGTAACTAGCAGTATCCCCCTGTGATCAGTTCTGGGACCAGTTCCAGTTAATCTCTACATTAGTGACCCGAATGATGGGACAGGAGTACCCTCTCAGCAAGTCGTGGATGACACCAAATTGGGGGGCGGGGGGAGTGGTCAACAGGCTAGAGAGCAGGGCAGACTGGAGAACAGGGCAGGCAGGAACCTATGAAGTTCAATAAAAGTTAATGTGAAGTCTTGCACCTGGGATGAAATAGTCCCATGCAACAGTACAGGCTGGGGTCCATCTGGCTAAGAAAAGTATCCATCTCTGCAGAAATTGATCTGGAGGTCGTAGTGGACAAGAAGTGGACCATGAACCAACAGCATGCCCTTGCAGCAAAGGCCAGCTACATCCTAGGCTGTATTAGTAAGAAACATAGATATTTTTTCTGCTTCCCTGAGTAAATTGCAAGTGCAGTTGCTAGTGTAGATTGTGGTGAGAACAGCTAACTGCTTCCATTCAGTCATTAGCCAGGTCCAGGAAAGTCATCCATCCCCTATATTTGACACTTGTGAGACTGCATGTGAATACTGTGTCTGGTTTTGGGCTCCCCTGCACAGGGAGGATACTGACATACTGGAGCGAGTCCAATAGGCCAACAGGGTAGTCAGGAACCTGAAACATGATGAAAGAGGACAAGTTGAGCGAGGTGGGCTTGTGCAACCTTAAGAAGAAAATACTTCAGTGGGACCTTACTGGTTGTCTGCAACTCCTGTTAGCCTGGGAGGTTGTGGAATCTCCATCACTGGAGATGTTCAAGACTTGTCTGGCCATGACCCTGAGTAATGTAATCCAATTAGACCTGCTTTGAGCAGGGGTTTGGACTAGATGACTTCTTGAAATCCCTTCGAACCTAAATTTTTCTATGATTTGAAATCCTCAGGGCTACTTTGAGGAGAATGAACAAGTCTTGACTACCTTTATTCAAAAGCTATCATAGACCTTGTGCAGGGAATAAAAGCAGAGAACGTAATAAGTAAAATGCTTTGGCAGACTAGATCACAGCACATATGAATAAGGGTGGGATGAATTAAGACTATAATTTTGAGTTCGTAGGCTAGATGTGCTTTTAATGTGAGTGTGTGTGTGAACTGAAGCAACTGAAGAGCAGTTGATTCCTTGAAGTTGTTTTTAGTTTCATATTAATTCTTTTGCATTTACTTTTATAAGTGAATATAAGTAATTCTTGTTACTTTTGTATTATTCTGGTTTTACCCAGTCTGCCTATTCACCTTCATACCTGCAGAGAGAAGAAATTTCAGAAACCTTTCATAGTCTGAAATATGCATCAGTTACTTGTAATTATCCACCCAGCACTGTGAATTAAGCCACCTTTATCATGCTCTCTTTTGTCTTAATTGGTTACCAAATAATTTTCAAGCCAGTTAAATTGCTTGATCCTCTTAAATTTTCTCAGACCATTTCTTTTTCCTTCTCCTTTGCTTCAGAACTTCCTACCTTCTGTTGAACTGGCAATTAATCATAACAACTCTGTTGGCAGGCGATTGCTTGCTCTTTATGGAAACACACCGTATGTCTCTTGCTCACAGTTCTCTATAGTTTTAGGTATGTTAAAAATAAAGCTGGTTACAAATAGCTGAGGTCTTTAGCTAGAAGCTGCTTTTGGAGTTCTCTGTGTGATAGAAGCAGAGTATTTTGCACGTCAAAAAAGATTACGCTGTAACAAGGAAAGGCATGAACAATAACCTTTATAACTTCTTTATCAGTAAGAATAGACCCCATATAGTCATACAATTTTGATTCAGATTTCCCTCAGATATTTCAGCAATGTCTCCCATCTGAAATAGGACTGACTAACAGCTTAGATTCAGAGCAGAAGTGCTACTCAAAATGGAGTTCAGCATGTATTTTAGTTGTGTATGCAAGACTAATAGGAGGTAACAGGGCTTCAGCCTGTGCTTAAATCCATAAACAATCAAGAGAGAGTTTATATGTACTTTAAATGGAAGACTGAGTGGCTTTCTGAACTGCAAATGAAATACTTAGATTACGGTTGTCACGCTTAATATAACCTTGTGCAAGAAGTGGGATTTGGTTTTTTGTTTTTTGGGGTTTTGAGGGGGTATTTGACCAAGTTTGAAAGTTAGGGCATTAATCAGTTTAAGCAATAGCATCACAATCTCTGCATTTAATTATTTTAATGAATCCAAGTCTTCTCTTGGGTCAGACATCATCAATGTCATGGTTTAACCCTGGTGGGCAGATAAGCACCACACAACCACTCCCCTGGTGGGAAGAGGGAGGCAATCAGAAGGGTGAAAGCGAGAAAATGCGGGGGTTGAGATAGTTTAATAGGTAAAGCAAAAGCTTCAGGCATAAGCAAAGCAAATGAAGGAATTAATTCACTATTGCCCATCAGCAGGCAGGTGTTCAGCCATCTCCAGGAATGGAGATTTCATGTGGGATATTCCTCTGGTCAGTGGGGGTCAGCTGTCCCCACTGTGTCCCCTCCCAGCATCTTGTGCACCCCCAGCCTGCTCGCTGGCGGGACAGCTGGAGGGGCAGAAAAGCCCTTGATGCTGTGCAAGCACTGCTCAGCAAGACCCAGCGCATCCCTGGGTTAGCAGCACTGTTCTCAGTGCAAATGCACAACATAGCCCCATGCAAGCGGCTAGGAAGAAATTTAACTCTATCCCAGCCAAAACCCAGTACAATCAGATACTGTCATACTTGTGGTAAATTTTATTCCATTTTATATGGGTAAATTCCAGATGTAATTTTTGGAGTAAATTGCTTTGAGGACAGCTGACCATTTATATTCAATCGTTAGTACTTACTTTTTCCTTTGACAACATAGGGCTATTTTGAAAGGAGTATTCTCAATTAGCTAAAATACACGTTAGTATTTTTGGTCAAACAGTTAAGTAGGATGCCTTTTTTTAGGCATGGAGGATAATTCTAAGTTCCTAGCATTTTTTCTTAACTGAACGCTATTGTTCTGTTCAAGTGTTTTAATGAATACTTGGGGGAAAAAAAACAACAGTATTTTTTTCCACCAAAAAAAAAGCTTCTGTATTTTGCACTGTGGGATGGGATACACAGAGGATAAAATCCAGAATGATGCGGCATAAATAGCAAACCATCCAGAACAATCCATGAGGAATTGATTTTGCCAACATGATGCTGCTGGTTGTTTTTATTCGAAACAAAATAAAACAACCCAAAAAAACAAACAAACCACAAAGTATTCATATGTGCTAAATTTCATCACGCTAGCACACTGGAGTATGTAGAATCTCTCCAAGACTGACTTGCTTAAGGCCATCTTCTGAATCGAAGTTTTAGCAATAGTCTGACATGCAATGCTGCTCCTCCTGCTGTTTTGGGCAGTTTAATGCTGTGTAGCAGTAGATTAATTTCAGCTCAGCGGAGTGCTGAGTCATAACAGAAATGGTAAGAAATACAGGCACATACAATCTTCGTGATCCCTTGCTCAGGATTAGAGTCAGACACATCAAAAAGCAAGAAACGCAGGGCCAAGTGCTTTCCCAGCTTTCTTCTTCCCCAACTGGGGAAATCAGCAGAAGCAGTAGTGAAACAAATTCTCAACCTGCAGAGATACAGCCAGCTTTTCAAGCTTTGCTTGGAGGTAGATACATATCAAAAGGGCAAAAAACTAAAGGTTGTATGCTGCAGCAGTCTGAAGAAAATAGTGATGTCCTGTTACAATCCTGAATTTGTGCTTGTCCCATTGGTGGCAGGAATAAAATATCATAAAATAAAATAGCTTTTTTATTTAAGCTTTTCTTTCTCACCTCAGGTATGCATGTTTGTGTAGAGGATCTGATTGACTACCAGCTTCATGCTCTTCTCCCCTTTTGGAAACCCTGTTTAGAAATTTCCAGTGCTTAATCTTTGTAAACTCTACTTCACTTTACCTCTGTAAGTTTTTTATGGATCTTAAGTTTCCACAACAAAGACTCCAACCAATGTTACCCAAAGCAGCAAGGAAAAGAGCAACTCCTAGCAGTGATGGTAAACATGATGGAGTTCCTGGGAGCATGAGGAAGTAGATATGTACTGTAGGAAGTTCTGCAAACTACCCTGATACAAACAAATCTGTGAACCATTTATAGCAGCTACTGCATATTTTTTTTCTCTCTCTCAGAAGACCAAGTTGGAAGATCTTGAGAAATACACCTCTGTTAATGGGAAGGAAAGAACAAATGAGAAACTGAAAAGCCCCCATCCAGTTTGAACCTTGTGAAAAGTTTGAAGGAACAAGACTAGGAATCGGTTTTGCGGTCCTATTATTGCATTCTGTGTTCTCTCTTTGATATCTGTAGTGTGAAGAAATGATACCCTCTTGTAAATTAAAAACAGTCAAAATATGCCACTGTGTTCCCATTTGAGTCACAAGATGATAGATGTTTCAGTAGCATGTTTGGGTCGGGCTTACATGATCCAGTCCTTTGTCTCGTGAGGGTGCTGAGATACTGTCAGCAGAAAAAAAAACAAACCCCACACTAGTTTGAGATTAAAAAGTCCCCATCAGTGATTTTCTGGTATAGACTACTGGTATGTAGTTATTTGGAAAGATGAAGAAATGTTAGTGGATGCACCAGGGAGAAAATACGTTGGTGCCCAGTGACAGGGCAAGAGGAACAAACTGAAACACAGAAGGGGTTCCCTTTGACCATCAGGAAACACTTTTTTACTGTGTGCCCATAGAGATTGTGGAGTCTCCCTCCTTGGAGATATTCAGATGTTGTCTGGACATGGTCCTGGGCAAGCAGTTCTAGATGGTCCTGCCTGAGCAGGGGGGTAGGACAAGGTGACCTCCAGATGTCCCTTCCAACCTCAGCCATTCTCTGTGATTCTACGCTTTGGTTTTCCTCATAAAGCTTCTGAACTCAGCCCTGATGCCCAGTGAAAAGGGTTCTGGGACGAGGGATGATCCCAAAGTCCTCCACTAGGATTCATCACAAAGCAAAATCTACCTATTTCAGAATATCATATGTCAGAAACAGTCATAAAAGGAAAAAAAATATAATTTTATTGTGAACTGCAGGATCCCCGAAGTCCCAGTGGCTCAGCTAGAAAATCCAACCAGTACCAGGAAATCAGCACCTACAACGACAGAGTCAGAAAGCACTGCTAAACCCAGAAAGGCAGGAATAGGCATGATTTTGCTCCCCTTTCTTGGGGAAGTACAGAATCACAGAATGTTACAGAATCACAGAATGCTAGGGATTGGAAGGGACCTCGAAAGATCATCTAGTCCAATCCCCCTGCCGGAGCAGGATTACCTAGATCATGTCACACAGGAACGCGTCCAGGCGTGTTTTGAATGTCTCCAGAGAAGGAGACTCCACAACCTCTCTGGGCAGCCTGTTCCAGTGTTCAGTTACCCTCACTGTAAAGAATTTTTTCCTCATATTTATGTGGAACCTCCTGTGTTCCAGCTTGCACCCGTTGCCCCTTGTCCCGTCAATGGATGTCACTGAGAAGAGCCTGGCTCCATCCTCATGACACTTGCCCTTTACATATTTAGAAACATTAATGAGGTCACCCCTCAGTCTCCTCTTCTCCAAGCTAAAGAGACCCAGCTCCCTCAGCCTCTCCTCATAAGGGAGATGTTCCACTCCCTTAATCATCTTCGTGGCTCTGCGCTGGACTCTCTCTAGCAGTTCCCTGTCCTTCTTGAACTGAGGGGCCCAGAACTGGACACAATAGTCCAGATGCGGCCTCACCAGGGCAGAGTAGAGGGGGAGGAGAACCTCTCTTGACCTACTAACCACACCCCTTCTAATACACCCCAGGATGCCATTGGCCTTCTTGGCCACAAGGGCACATTGCTGGCTCATGATCATCCTACTGTCCACTAGGACCCCCAGGTCCCTTTCCCCTACGCTGGTCTCCAACAGGTCTGTCCCCAACTTGTACTCATACATGGGGTTGTTCTTGCCCAGATGCAGGACTCTACACTTGCCCTTGTTATATTTCATTAAATTTCTCCCTGCCCAACTCTCCAGCCTGTCTAGGTCTCTCTGAATGGCAGCACAGCCTTCTGGTGTGTCAGCCACTCCTCCCAGTTTTGTGTCATCAGCGAACTTGCTGACAGTGCACTCTATTCCCTCATCCGAGTCATTAATGAATATATTGAATAGAACTGGTCCCAGTACCGACCCTTGAGGGCCTCCACTAGACACAGGCCTCCAACTGGACTCTGTCCCATTGACCACCACTCTCTGGCTTCTTTCCTTCAGCCAGTTCACAATCCACGTCACTACCCAATCATCCAGACCACACTCCCTCAGTTTAGCTGCGAGGATGTTGTGGGAGACCGTGTCAAACGCTTTACTGAAATCGAGATGATAGACCACATCCACAGCTTCACCATCATCTGTCCACCAGGTTATGTCCTCATAAAATGATATCAGGTTGGTTAAGCATGACTTCCCCTTGGTGAAGCCATGTTGACTGCCCCTAATGATCCTCCTGTCTATCTTTGATGTGCCTAGAGACAGCACCAAGAACAAGTTGTTCCATTACCTTTCCAGGGATGGAGGTGAGGCTGACCGATCTATAGTTACCCGCGTCCTCCTTCTTGCCCTTTTTGAAGACTGGAGTGACATTTGCTTTCCTCCAGTCCTCAGGCACCTCTCCCGTTGCCCACGACCTGCATGGGCCAGGGCAGCATGCCCTCCTCCCCACAGAGGGCTGCCAGGGGCTGCCCAAAGAGCGCCCTGCTGCAGCCGGTGCTGAGTGGTGCAGCAGGACAGGCAGGGAAGCCAGCAGCTGGAACCACGGCTGCGGCTCAGCAGCTCCAGATCAGAGGCTCCTGAGAGCCGGCTGTGGGGATCTGCTCTTCGCTGCCTATTGATGTCCTTGCTCCTCCAGCTGACGTCCTCCCTTGGGCTGCCCAACCTGCATGGCAACACTCAAGGGACAGGTGAGCACAGCTCAACCGCTTGCAGGAGGCTGCCTTTCTTTCCAGAACTCACCTGGTGATTGGCGAAGTCCCCCTGCGCTGGCAGATGGGGCCATCAGAGGCCCTTGCTTGGGGCCATCCTGCAAGAAGCAGGCTGTGCTTAGAGAGCAGTCCCGCAGCAGAAAGGGCCACTGGGCAGCTGCCAGCTGGCACCAGCAGCCTGAGCGCAGCAGAGTTGGGACCCTCTGCCCTCCCGAGCTCTGTGCCCCGCGCGGCAGGTTTCCTGCCAGCGCTGCCAGCCAGGACGTGCCAGCGTTCCTGGTGGCTCCTCAAACCTCTCCGCTCCCCGAGTGGCACTGCGGGACCCTCCATGCCTCCCTCCCTCCCGCACAACCTCACCCCACTTGCCGCACAAGCTGGCACAGCCAGAGGCGGGTGAGAGGCAGCCATTCTCACCTCTGCCTGGCCCTCCAGCAGCCTCTCCAGGCTCCTGGCACTGGATGTCCTCCACTGGGCAAGAGAGAAGGAGAGGAAGAAGGTGAGCAGCCATGCTGGTGCTGCTGGGCTGCAGGACCAGTGCTGGGGGACAGAGCCCACACCAGACAGACACTCACAGCATGGGGGCGGCTCAGCTCCTCCTCCAGGAGTCTGAGTGATGGCAGGTGGGTCACCCGGGCTCTCTTTGCTCCTTCTGGTGTCCTGGGCAGCAGCAAGGGACAGGGAGAGAGCTGGCTGAGCCCCAAGCTGCCTGTTCTCTCTTGCCAGGCAGCTCTGCCCGAGATCTGCCAGCAGCCGCGGGGGCACCTCTCCCCAGCTGGGAGCTGTGTTGCCCCATCCAGCTGTGCCTGCAGCATCCCCCGCCTTACCCCACCAGGGTGCCCAGCCACAGCTCCTTCAACGCCCGGGAGCAGCAGAAAGAGAGGAGAAGCAGCGTCAGGCCCCGCTGCCCCCCAGATCGTGGGCAGAGGCGGGCGCCTGCACAGCCCTGTGCTGTGGGAAGGACACAGGGGCAGGAGGAAGCCCCATGGGGCAGGACAGAGGCGCTGCCCGAGCCCTGTCTCCCTCTATCCAGCCACAGCAGCTGCTTTTGCCTTTCCCTTCTGGGGACCAAAAGGTGACCAGGGGGTGCCCGACGGGCAAATGCACCCCCCACCCCTCCCTGCCGCCGTGCTGCCCGCTCCCTGCCCAGGCTCTGCGTGGAGGGCAGAGGCCGTTCCCAGGATGGTGTGGGCGTGCTTGGGAACATCACCTGCCCTGCATGGGACGTGGCACCACGACTCACCTGAAAGTGGCAATGCAGGAGCCAGAGGACCAGCTGAAGATGAGGGAGGTGCTCTCCTCATTGCTTCCTCCCTCCTCCTCTTCTTCCTCCCCCTCTGCCTCCGTCCCACCACTCAGCACCTACAGCTGGTCCAGGGCCAGGCAGAGCTGTGGGCGCAGGGTGGTGCCACGACTGCAGAGAGGAGAGGCAAGCAGTGAGCTGGAGGTGGCCTCCTTGGGTCCCCCCGCGCAGAGCCCTGTCCCCCACCTTCCCCTAGGACAGAGATTGGTGCATCCAGCACCAAGGTCCTTGATGTGTACTCGGCTCCCTGGCTGGCTGTGGTAGTAAAGGAAGGACAGGGGGGTAGGGGAACGTAGAGCTGCCTTAGCTGATTGAAATGAAAAGGTCAGTAGTTCAGTGTCATGCCCGTGGTGTCTGTCTCATCCAGGCTGTCCCTGCCATGGTCCCAGGGCCGGGGATGGGGGAAAAGCAGGTGGGCTCTGAGAGTCTTACTGCAACTTGGCGACCACCAGTTCCTCTTCAAGGAGGAGAAGGTGCCTGTCGCTCCTCTTGCGGCCCTGAGTCCATGCTCAGCACTGGCTCGACGTTGGTGAGAGCCTCCCTCCAGAGCAGAGAGTGGCAGGCATGATAAAGGCCACTGCTGAGGGACCTGGCCGTGGCCGTGTGTCCCCGAGCCGCAGGGAGAGCCCACCTAGAGCCGCAGCAGCAGTTGGCCTGGCCTATTCCACCCGGGACAGGAGGGCCCTTGCCGTGCACCAAGGACATGGTGCAGTCGGCGACAGCGAGGATGGGAAGCTGGGTACTGGTGCTGGTGCCTGGTCAGCGCTGCTCGGCCAGACCTTGCCTCCTCCCGGCACCGCTCCTTGCCAGCACAGCTCCGTCCTGCTGTCTCTGGTGGCTGGTGGCTTCAACTGACCAACATTCTGAGCCCAATGGAAAGTGGGAGGGGCCTGGGGGGGGCCCGAGCTGGGGGTTCTCTCCAGTATGGCTGTGTGTATCTTGTATTGGGGAGCCCAGAGCAGGACACAGCAGAGGGGAAGGACCACCTCCCTCCACCTGCTGCCACTGGCCCTTGCCTTGGGCTTCACGGCAAATTCCTGTCCTCCAACTAGGCTTTGTGCCACTGCTCACCACCCTCTTGGCCTGGCCACTCACCCACTTTCCCATCCACTGCACTGCTCAACAGTTCATGTGGTGGTTGCTTTCTCACAGTCCTCAGGCACAGCTCCCTTTTGGAGTGGCCTCAGTCCCAAGATGTGACCATATGATGAGTTCTTGTGGCAGTGGGGAACTGGCCATGGCAGCTCTTTGCATTTCCTCATGCTGTGCACGGTCCTGCCTTGCAGTGCTCAGCAGCGCTGGTCTTCGCTTTTCAGTCAGCATTTCCGTGGGGCAGCAGTGGCGGCCTGGGTTTCCAATCAGCATGAATGCAGTGTTGCCACCTGCTTAGCAAGGAGGTCCCTAAGCCCCTGTGGGTCTGTCAAGGGTGCGTGTGGCTTTCCTTGTGCCTGGGGCAACCAGAGTCAGTCCCTCCCTCTGTCTGCAGCTCTCCCTGGGCCACTGCAATGAGGATGATGAGTGCATCTTCCCTCTTTCTAAAATGGGAAGGCTACCTCTTCCTCCACAAACTCTTTCTTCTTCTGCTAGCAGGTAATCGAGAACCAGTCGATGTTGGAAAATTGCTGCCCGCATTTGTGTGGCTTGGTCTGCTAGCAGATCCAAGTCCTGAGAGGTTTCTTTGGTAATAATTTCTGTTGGTTCTTGAGCACCACTGATTGGTTCATTAGGGTTCCGGGCTGCGGGGCCATAATGTTCGATGATGCGCTGGGGAGTCCAATCATCTTTTCTCCATGCTTGATTACTGCCACTAATTAAGGTGGTGCTAATGCTGCACTTCGTTCGTGTAAGATTATCATATAATTTGATTCCCAATTCTTGGCCGTCAGTGTCCGGTAGTAAGAAGAATAGTGGTTGTATCACCCCGATATAACATACCCCAGCCCAATTTCTTGGTAGTATTTTGTATGCATGGTGCCCGCAAATCCAATAATGACCTTTCAGGGCTCGCATCCCATTTGTGAAGGGACCTGGCCACAATCTGGCAGGGCGGTAGCCCTTTGACGCAAGATAGATTGTTCCTGAACATGCCAGGTTACAGTTTATGTGGTTTGTTTCATTCTGGCACCATTTACATCGCCATGCTCCTGCCCTGCTTTTCCAGGTGCAGCTTGTGCCTAATATTTCTCTGAAGTGAGTGTAATTAGTGGGGGACCAGAAATATGGAAAACCTTCTCCCACCAAGGACTGATTGTACCACCCCCCTTGTGGTTGGTTTCCAGGGTATATTACCTTTCGATATGTCCATGTGCAATTGCTAGTTCCCAAATATATCCCTCCCTTTTGGGTTTCACTAATACAATAACGACCAGGAGCGGGGTATTATATGGGCCAAAGTGAGGGTGATTCTTCTTCCCAGAACTCATTACTTTTGACCTCACTGTGATTACTCACAATCCACTCGGGAGCGAGAGGAATGGAGGTCCATGGCCAGCTTTCCAGACCAAATGGTCATCCGCACACCCAGCAATTTGTAAGATTAAAAGCTTGAGCAATCGATTTTCCCAACAACAAGAACTCATTTTCCCATGTCAAATCTGAGGACAAGGAAGCAAGGCTCTCGCCGGGCGTGCTTCCAACGGTACAAACGAGACAACATGCAACTGCCCAAAACAATTTTGCCAGTGGTGATAAAGGCATACTGCAAAGATTATTAAAGCTATACAACTTACAACTATATACACACTCAAAACTTTCATTAAACGTTGCTTTCTTATTCTTTTCCGAACTTATATTTTACAACCTGTAAAGAAACAGAAAAAATAAACTTCTCGGTCCTATTAGTGAAAGAACCAGATGAGGTTTTGGTTAAAATGATGGAACAATCCATCGTGTATTAATTTTATGTTCCTTTCCCAGGTCATCTTTTGCTTTCCAAGCATATTCATTAAGCAGGGTATCAGGTACCAGTGGAACTTCTCCCACGGTAGGGAGTTTTACCAGTACTGGTTGGCCTGGATGATAAGATGATTTTACGGGATGATCCAGGCCTTTGGGGGCAGGTATAATTGTCGGGGGCTCCAGATAAAAGGCTGTAATTTTCGGACTTCCAAATTTTCCCCAACAGCTCACTGAAGTGAGAGCATCCCACAACTGGCGTGACCGTCCTGGATCATGTGGTTTTAGGAATTGTTTAAGTAAACCATTGGTTCTTTCCACTATCCCATTTGCTTGGGGGTAATAGGGAGTGTGGAAAGTCCATTTGATCCCTTTGTCAGTTGCCCAATCTTGAACAACCTTAGCTGTAAAATGTGAACCATTGTCTGATTGAGTTGATTGGGTTTTGGGAATGAGCTAAACCATTCTTTCAAGGCTTGGACTGTGTTTTCCCCAGTGGCTTGGGCAAACGCTTCTGCCTGTACGAGTCCTGATACTATTTCCACTCCCACTAACACATATTTTTTTCCTTCTGATTTGTGGAAAGGTCCGATATGCCATGTTTCCCACAGTCCCTTTCGGCTTTTAATGTGTAGGGGGGGGCTGTCCAGGGGATGTTTGTCGAGTTGATTGTGGCATAAGCTGCACGCAGAAATACAAGTTCGACAGTTTTCCCTTGTGACAGGCCAGCCTCAAGCTTGTGCCTCACAGTAAAGATCTTCGGCTCCTATATGCCCTCGTTTGACATGCAACCATTCTAATAGTCTTTCCCAATTTTCTGTTATTGGTTCATTTTGTAGGGGAGCTAAACGAGACAATTCATCTGCCTTATTGTTCCACTGACTGGTTGGATCATCACTGTTTTGATGAGAGGCTACGCAGGCGATGGCAAAATTCCCTTCTTTGGCAATCCTTAAAATGTCTTGCCACTTTTCCTTTTGCCATACTGGTACTCGGTTTACTTCCCACCCATTTTGCTCCCAGGAAAGAAGCCATTCAGTGCACGCCTTGAAGACAGCGAAAGAGTCAATATAGATGTAGACAGGAGAAGAAGATTGAGCCTCACGTTGGAATACACTCCGAACTGCAATTAATTCACCTACTTGTGCACTACCTTCACCTTCTGTTACAATTTTCTCCTCAGTCTGGGTTTGTAAGGCAACTGCTCCATGTTCCCATACCTTTCCCTCACGTTTGGCTGAAGCATCAGTGTACAAAACATTCTGTAATTGCTCAGAAAATGGAGGCGCTACTTGTATGGCTGGAGGTGGGAGGTTATTCTCGCGATCTGGGGGAAATTCCTCCTGTATAGCTAGTTTTTTAGGTGTGCCTTCTGATACTTTAAAGATACTACAATAATGTTCGATTTGCGCATACCATTTCCGCACGGATGCCCGTTGTGCCACCCTGTCAGGGGGAGAAGTCCCTGCTAAAATCAGTTTTATTACCTTAGAGGGGCCTCTAAGAATGATTGGTTGTTGACAAATAGTATGCTCAGCCTCTCGTAGTGCTAGGCTTACCACAAACAGTCCCTTTTCCCATACTGTATAATGTTTTTCTGCATCCTTAAGGCTAAGAGAATAGAATCCAACAGGTCTCGGGTGTCCCTCTGGTCCCTTTTGCCAAAGGTGGATTGACAGTCCAGATTGAGCAAATCCCCATTCAGTTTGGATTGGATCAGTGGGGTGAATTGGACCTAAGGCTTGATGACTAGAAGCCTCAGATATTAGTAGTTGTAGGGCTTCTTCATGGACAGGAGTCCATTCCCGGGAGATGCCTTTTCGTAACAAATCATACAATGGCCTAGCTATTATAGAAAAATCGGGGATATGTTTTTGCCAGAATACTAAGGTTCCTAGTGCTTGCTGTAACTCTCGTTTTGAGACCTGGTCTAGGGCTAGCAGAGTATCATCAGAAATGCGCATGGTTCCTCCTTTCCACCAGATTCCCAGGAATTTAACTTCATTAGCGGGAGATTGAATCTTTTCAGGCGGGACTTGCAATCCCAACCCTTCCAGGTGTTTGATAAGTGCTGATTGCACCTTGCCTACGGGTTCAATCTGATCTCCCCCTATTAGCGCATCATCTATGTACTGATAGGTTTTGACATTCTTTTCTAAAGGAATTTGTTCTAGTTCCCTTGCCAGGGCGTGATGCGCCAGAGTTGGGGAGTGCGTGAACCCTTGGCGTAACCTGGTAAACTTATATTGCTGTCCTTCCCAAGTGAAGGCAAAGTGAGCCTGATCTTCTGGTTGGAGAGGAACCATGAAAAACGTATCTTTAACATCAGTAGTTGCCAAAATAGGGTGAGCTTGCTCCTGAATGGTAGTAATGAGTTCGGCAATGTTAGGCACAGCGGCAGTTAGGGGTCCTGTGTTGGCGTTCAATCGACGATAATCAGTCGTCAGTCACCATTTTCCATTTGGTTTTCGCACTGGCCATACTGGAGAGCTGTAGGGTCAGTGCGGGGGAACTATAATTCCTTGCTCCCGCAATTCTGTCAAAACAGGGGCTATGCCTTCTCTGGCTCCCAGGGGTAGAGAATATGGTTTCACATTAGTCAATTTAGATGAGGGAAGAGGAGGGGATGGAATCAGGAGCCTCAAATTTAGTTTGGTGACTCCAAATATCCAGTTTCCTCCCTGATTGTCTGTCCACTTATGTCCCTTCAAGACATCCTTTCCCAATAAGTTTGATGAGAATTCTCCCATTACCATTTCTACAATAATTGATGTGTCTTCCCCGAATGCATCTGACACCATCAGGGTTTTTTTTCAAAGGTTTTATTCCACATTGACGGGCATCATTTTCCTGTATAGCAGAGATCTGAGCACCGGTGTCTACTAGAAAGGAATAGGTATTTGTTTAGGTCCCACTACACAAAATAAAATCATATCACGTTGTGAGGTGAGGGTGAGCTGTCTAATGTGCATCCACCCTTTGCCCATCTGCTCACGAGAGACAGGCTTAGTTTGCCTCCCTTCTGGGTGAAAAATCTAGAAATTACCTACTGCTCCACCGAAGGTGGGGCAGAGGGAAATTCACGCCTTCCCCCAGGGGCATTAGGTGGTTTCTCGGGTGGTTTCGTTACCCATCCCTCATCAGTGGGAATTAATCTTGTGCCTTTCTCTGGCCACTCTAGCGCCAGTTTTTCCAAATGTTCGGAAAGCAGCCCATCCATATATTCACGGGTATTCCCTTTCATTTTCCTATTATCCACAATGCTTTCCTTTGAGATATACTATCTTTCTTTAAATTCACCGGGTTCAGGGGAGAAGGCCTCACCGGAGGAAACTTCGCCTCCCTAAGCCTCAGATTTTTAGGTTCTGATTTCACTGGACCATCTTTGCTCTCTTTGCTCCTTCTGGTGTCCTGGGCAGCGGCAAGGGACAGGGAGAGAGCTGGCTGAGCCCCAAGCTGCCTGTTCTCTCTTGCCAGGCAGCTCTGCCCGAGATCTGCCCGCAGCCGCGGGGGCACCTCTCCCCAGCTGGGAGCTGTGTTGCCCCATCCAGCTGTGCCTGCAGCATCCCCCGCCTTACCCCACCAGGGTGCCCAGCCACAGCTCCTTCAGCGCCCGGGAGCAGCAGAAAGAGAGGAGAAGCAGCGTCAGGCCCCGCTGCCCCCCAGATCGTGGGCAGAGGCGGGCGCCTGCACAGCCCTGTGCTGTGGGAAGGACACAGGGGCAGGAGGAAGCCCCATGGGGCAGGACAGAGGCGCTGCCCGAGCCCTGTCTCCCTCTATCCAGCCACAGCAGCTGCTTTTGCCCTTCCCTTCTGGGGACCAAAAGGTGACCAGGGGGTGCCCGACGGGCAAATGCACCCCCCACCCCTCCCTGCCGCCGTGCTGCCCGCTCCCTGCCCAGGCTCTGCGTGGAGGGCAGAGGCCGTTCCCAGGATGGTGTGGGCGTGCTTGGGAACGTCACCTGCACTGCATGGGACGTGGCACCACGACTCACCCGAAAGTGGCAATGCAGGAGCCGCTGGGCCATCTGAAGATGAGGGAGGTGCTCTCCTCAACACTACCTGCCTCCTCCTCTTCTTCCTCCCCCTCCGCCTCCTTCCTGCCACTCAGCACCCACAGCTGGTCCAGGGCCAGGCAGAGTTGCGGGCGCAGGGTGGTGCCACAGCTGCAGAGAGGAGAGGCAGGCAGTGAGTGGGAGGTGGCCTCCTTGGGGTCCCCCTGCATAGAGCCCTGTCCCCCACCCTCCTTTGGGACAGAGATTGGTGCATCCAGGACCAAGGTCCTGGGGCCAGGCTGTCCCTGCCGTGGTCCCAGGGCTGGGGATGGGGGAAAGGCAGGTGGGCTCTGAGAGTCTTACTGCAACTTGGCGACCACCAGTTTCTCTTCAAGGAGGAGAAGGCACCTCTCGCTCATCTTGTGGCCCCAGGTCAGCCGCACGTCCATGCTCAGCACCAGCTCGACGTTGGTGAGAGCCTCCCTCCAGAGCAGAGAGTGGCAGGCATGATAAAGGCCACTGCTGCAGGGCCTGGCCGTGGCTGTGTGTCCCTGAGCCACAGGGAGAGCCCACCTAGAGCCACAGCAGCAGTTGGCCTGGCCCATCCCACCCGGGACAGGAGGGCCCTTGCCGTGCACCAAGGACACGGCGCAGTCAGCGACAGCAAGGATGGGAAGCTGGGTGCTGGTGCTGGTGCCTGGTCAGCGCTGCTCGGCCAGACCCTGCCTCCTCCCGGCACCGCTCCTTGCCAGCACAGCTCCGTCCTGCTGTCTCTGGTGGCTGGTGGCTCCAACGGAACCATGTTCCAAGCCCAATGGAAAGTGGGAGGGGCCTGGGGGGGCCCGAGCTGGGGGTTCTCTCCAGTATGGCTGTGTGTGTCTTGTACTGGGGAGCCCAGAGCAGGACACAGCAGAGGATAAGGACCACCTCCCTCCACCTGCTGCCACTGGCCCTTGCCTTGGGCTTCACGGCAAATTCCTGTCCTCCAACTAGGCTTTGTGCCACTGCTCACCACCCTCTTGGCCTGGCCACTCACCCACTTTCCCATCCACTGCACTGCTCATCAGCCCACATGGTGGTTGCTTTCTTCCAGTCCTCAGGCACAGCTCCCTTTTGGAGTGGCCTCAGTCCCAAGATGTGACCATATGATGAGTTCTTGTGGCAGTGGGGAACTGGCCATGGCAGCTGTTTGCATTTCCTCGTGCTGTGCGCGGTCCTGCCTTGCAGTGCTCAGCAGCGCTGGTCTTCGCTTTTCAGTCAGCATTTCCGTGGGGCAGCAGTGGCGGCCTGGGTTTCCAATCAGCATGAATGCAGTGTTGCCACCTGCTTAGCAAGGAGGTCCCTAAGCCCCTGTGGGTCTGTCAAGGGTGCGTGTGGCTTTCCTCGTGCCTGGGGCAACCAGAGTCAGTCCCTCCCTCTGTCTGCAGCTCTCCCTGGGCCACTGCAATGAGGATGATGAGTGCATCTTCCCTCTTTCTAAAATGGGAAGGCTACCTCTTGTTAGGGAACAGGGAGAAAGAGGCTGAGCCTTGGTGACAGTGTCCGGGGACGGAGTTTCCCCAGAACTCCGTCTTTGTTCCTTAACTCCAACTTTGTAAGACCAGCTCTGTGTTTTGTACTTTCTGCATTGCTCAGTGTGCATCCCATATTTACTGCATGCTGTCACATGATAGAGCATCTTTCCTCTGCCCATCCCAGCCAGATGTCTCTCATTTACAGTACAATGTACTCTCTAAAGTCAGCTGGGTTTTCTGAGCTCATGAGGAAAGAAAACAACCAACCACAGCAAAAAAGGACTCAATCAACTTTGTACAGAGCAGCCTAACAAGTGATGTCACTCCTTCACCACTCAGTTCCTGAGGTTTCTAACAGACAAGTTCCCTCCTTCCTAACTCGGAACTTGTAACTCCTGCCCCTGTGTGCTGGTTTTGGCTGGGGATGGCAGTAAATTTCTTCCTAGTAGCTTGCGTGGTGTTACGTTGTGCATTTGCACTGAGAACAGTGTTGCTAACCAAGGGATGTGCTGGGTCTTGCCAAGCAGTGCTTGCACAGCGCCAAGGGCTTTTCTGCTCCTCAGACTACCCCGCCAGTGAGCAGACTGGGGGTTCATGAGATGCTGGGAGGGGACACAGCAGGGACAGCTGACCCCCACTGACCAAAGGGACATCCCACAGCATATGACGCTGCCATGCTCACCAGTAAAACCGGGAGGTGGGGGTTGGCGGGGGCTGCCCTTACTCGAGGACTGTCTGGGAACCGGTGGGTTGGTGGTGAGCAATCGCTTTCTTTTGCATCACCTCTTTTTCTTGGGCTGCTGCCCACACTTACGCTTTCAGTGCTGAGATCTCCTCCTTGCTGCTCTTCTGCGTGGCAGCCATCCACTCCTCGTACAGGTTGTTCACGAGGAGCTTGGCAGGGATGCTTCACAGGAAGTCCTGCAATGCCAAGGGCTCCAGATGAGCCTCTCAACACCCCAGCCCAGCCAGCAGCTCCTCCAGCTGCAGGTCAGAAGTGCTTACCTTCAGGATGACGGCCAGCAGCAGCGCAGGCTGGCTGCCCAGGTCGATGTCCGTCCCACGGTCCAGGGCCTCCCGCAGGTCCCGAACCTTGGTCCCAGTGACAGCTAGGCGGAAGATCCCCTCTGTCGATGGTCCTTCGCGCTGCAGGACAGACAGCAGCTCCTGCAGGAGAGGCAGGAGGACAGTTACTTGGCTGAGGAGCTGCCTTCCAACAGTGCTGGCCAGAGCACTGCCTCAGCCCTGGCTCCTTGCTGGGGGTGAAGAGCCCAATCCCCATCCTCAGAGCTCCTGGGGACACCCACCACCTCTCTGGAGCACTCAGAGGGAGGGCTGGGGACCCCCTGTCCAGGCTGGCTCACCTGGATGGGCCGGGGCAGTGTGCCCTCCTCCCCACAGAGGACTGCCAGGGGCTGCCCAAAGAGTGCCCTGCTGCTGCCGGAGCCCGCCTGCCCTGGCGCCGGGGCAACGGCTGGGCTCCGCCGCAGAGCAAACGGCCAGGGCAGGCTCTGACCTCATGCTGCTCTTCCCAGCACATACCCAAAACTCACCAGGACACGGGCCTGGGCAACCTGCTCCAGCTGAGCCTGCTTGAGCAGAGGGCTTGGACCACATGACCTCCACGGGTCCCTCCCAACCTCCACCCTCCTGTGTCACTCTGGGCTTTGCTTTCCCTCTTAAAGCACCTCAACTCAGCCCTCTTGCCTGCTCGAAAGGATGCTGGCACAAGGGATGATCCCAAACTCCTCCCCGAGGATTCATCCCAAAACAACACCTCCCCACTCCACAACAGCCTATGGCAGACAAAATCAGAACAAAGAAACCAGCATTTTATTATGAACATCCACTGTGGAGGGGGCCCCAGGAGTCACACTGGTTCAGCTGGTGAAAACCAATCAGCACCAATCAGAGTCAGAAAGCTCTGAGAAATGCATCAAGGCAGGAAGAGGCAGGATTTTGTTCCACTTTCTTTGGGGAACACCGTTTATGAGGAATTGTTCAGGGCCCAGAAGAGAGAGCTATGGCTGGCATTGGCTACGGGATGGCTCTGGCACCTTGTCCCCATGGGTAATGCCCTCAGGGACCTGTGCATGCACAGAGATGCACAGTGCCCCTGTGCCACGCAGCAGGGCTCCATGGGGAGCCCCGGGGGAGCTGCCATGGCGTTCTCTCCTAATCCTGCACAGCACCATCCCTCGCCGTCCCTTGCCAGTGATCTGAACTCCCTTAGAGCAGCATTGAGAATTGAGAGAGATGGGCAGCAGAGCCTGGTACACACCTGGGCTTCCTGACCCTCTGCACCTTCCTGCATCTTCTCACTGCTCCATTCCCAAAAGCTCTTCCTCTCTTCGTCCTCTTCTTTCTCGACGCTGCTTTCACTCTTCTCTCCTGAGGCTTCTTTTCTTTTCCGCTGTCTTCTCTTTTCCTTGTCCTCGGGAAAGCCCGCAAACCTTCCCATCCCACAGTGGGATTAGTCAGGGAAAGCCACCACCCACTGGAGTCACTTCTGAGTTCAGCCCCAGCGAGCTCATCTTACCTTCTGTCCTCCAAGAGGCTCGCCAGCTCTTCCGGGCGCCCCAGGGACTCTGCCATGCTCTCAGGATGCATGGAGGCAAAGCTGGAGGTGCCTACAACAGAAATGTTGGAGTTGGCAGGTGGCAAGAGACCACCTGGAGCTCTAAGTGACTCTTTGTTTGCCAAATTGCTACCTCAGCTCTCCAGAGGAGGTCCCTTTGGCTGCTTTGCATCAGCCACATTTCGCACAGTCCCCTCGCCCCCCCAAAATAGACTTGGTGAAGCTCTAATGAAGGTGACCTGAGCAAAACCCCTCTGGGGTTGACATCTCCTCCCCTCTGTCTCTTTGTAAGCATGTTGGGGACGTTCTGGTTCATTAAGCACGTGCCTAGTGCATTGGAGAAACAACCTCTCCACTTTTCCTCACTATGTATCATCCCGCTGGGTAGAGCAATAACCCAGACACACACCAGCTCTATGGCCAGGGAGAGGCACAGCAGCCACTTGGCCTCATCACAAACTCCCCTCCTCCTACACCAGACACGCTGTCACGGTGCTTGGGGACCTGACATACCTCTCCTGCCACATCTCTCCCAGCATCTTGGTTGACACTGAGCAGAGAGGGGGGTGCCTGCGGCAAGGCTTCTGCCTCATGCTCGCTGTCGGCTCTCTCTTCAGGGACACTCGGCTCTTCCAAACGCACATCTAGAAAGAAAGAGCATGTGCAGCAAAGCGACCTCTTGGCAGTAAAAAACAGCTCAAGAGAAACCCACACGAAGCCCCACACCACTGACGCTTTCATCCCTCTGATGCCTTGTCTGCAGGCTTCAGCTCACCTTGAAGAGCAAACCCTTCCTGCCCCGAGAGCCAGTGGCCAAACAGAGGCCACGGGACAAGAGGGGCTGAGAAGACAACACCCAATGCCCAGCCCCACCAGAAACCATGCTGAGGTTTCTGGTGTCCCCAGCCCCAGCCTGTGACAACCCTCAGGCCCTCCTCTTGCCTCTGGATGTCTCCGAGGAAGCTGGACACTCCTCAGCTGCTGGGCTGCAAAGATCTCTTGCCTCCTCCTCAAAGAGTTCCCTGCAGTTCTCAATAAGGAACTCCACCAGCACCTTCACCTGCACATATCAAAGCCTTGCTCTCAACCCAGCTGCTGGAAAATGGAGCCTCTCCCACTCCTGAGCCTTGCCTCTGCACACAAGTCTGTGGCTGCGGGGCTGCACAGCCAGGCAGCCACCCCACCAGCATTTGCTCAAGGGAGGAGGCAGCCAGAGACCTCTGAGCAGCCAAGCTCTGATGGGCCGGCAAGGCTACAGCCGGCTGCTCAATACAGCATTACCTTCTCAGTGGCCTCCAGCATGGCCTCAAAGGGAAGAAGGTCCTCACTGGGTGGGCTCAGCAAGTTTGGCCGAACGCAGATGGCCAGGTTGCTGCAGCTCATCCTGCTGGTGGCTGTGTTGCGGCCAATGTGCTGCAGGAGGGACAGCAGCTGCTTCAGGAGGAGGAGGTTGGACGCAGGCAATTTCTCGGCCACCCTGAGGGAACAGCAACACAAGGTTAACAAAGCACATGTTGCCCACAGCCATCTCCCAGGCTTGCCCAGGGCAGGCGGGAGCCAGCGGCTGCCTTGTGCAGCTTCCCAGGTGCTCCCAGCCAGTGCTCAGGGCTCCTGCTCAACGGGCAGGCTGCTGCCCACACTTACGCTTTCAGCTCTTCCATCTTCTCCTCCTTGCTGGGCCTCTCCATCGCTGCCATCCACTCCTCATACAGGTTGTTCACGAGGAGCTTGGCAGGGATGCTTCACAGGAAGTCCTGCAATGCCAAGGGCTCCAGATGAGCCTCTCAACACCCCAGCCCAGCCAGCAGCTCCTCCAGCTGCAGGTCAGAAGCGCTCACCTTCAGGATGACGGCCAGCAGCAGCGCAGGCTGGCTGCCCAGGTCGATGTCCGTCCCACAGTCCAGGGCCTCCCGCAGCTCCCGAAGCTTGGTCCCAGTGACAGCTAGTCGGAAGATCCCCTCCGTGCAAATGCACCCCCCACCCCTCCCTGCCGCCATGCTGCCCGCTCCCTGCCCAGGCTCTGCATGGAGGGCAGAGGCCATTACCAGGATGGTGTGGGCGTGCTTGGGAACCTCTCCTGCCCTGCCCTGGCACGTGGCACCATGACTCACCTGAAAGTGGCAACACAGGAGCTGGTGGGGAGCTGAAGATGAGGGAGGTGCTCTCCTCATCGCTGCCTCCTTCCTCCTTTTCTTCCTCCCCCACACCAAACAACACCAAATAACTGGTATGAAATTAAGAACAATTTATTAATACATGGAAGGTAGCATGGTCATAAGTGGTTTGCGTTTCTAAAGGCACTGAGAAAAGATAGAAAGGGAAAAGAGAAAGAGGATAGAGAATATGAGAGAGAAAAAGAGGTATCACTGCGCTTGGATCCAGCGACGTAAATTGTTTCTGGAGTTGGTGTTCTGGTAAATAGCTTGCAGGATCCTTCCTCCGGTAAATTGCGTGCAGGATTGGTCCTCCAGTCAGGATCGATCCTCAGGTAAATCGCTTGCAGGATCAGTCCTCAGGTGGCAGGCAGGAGGACGCAGCATCCCAAGCGGGAAGTTCTAAATATTTCAGGTCATTTGCATGCGAGATAGGAGAGGGTGGTAACATCCCTCTTGTCTCCCCGCTCTGCTCGCTCCTCATGCTAATTGGGAGCCTGCGCATTTGTAGTCTTAGATTGTTCTCGAAATGAGTCGGTGGTCCCCCAAGGGGTGACTGGTGGTCATTATCCCCCCTAGTTGTGGTGTCTGCTGTCTGACCCCGCTTCTGCACAAGCGTGGTTGATGCCTTTGTGTAGCCAAGATGTTGCACATGTTGGTTGACCCCAAGGAAATCATACTGTTCTGCCTGCGCAGGACCTATCTCTTCCCCCAGGTAGAGCTGTAAATCAAGTCAATTAAGGCACAGCAACGGTATTGTTCTCCCTGCAAGGCCCTTATCTCTTCCTCTGGCCAGAGTTGCAAGCCTCTGCAGCACCCATCCCCTCCTTCAGCCAGAGCTGTAAAACAAGTTGTTTAAGGCATGCGAACTCTGTCCATCACAGCATCTTCCTTCTTTCCAAAATGGGAAGGCTACCTCTTGTTATGGAACAGGGAGAAAGAGGCTGAGCCTTGGTGACAGTGTCCGGGGACGGAGTTTCCCCAGAACTCCGTCTTTGTTCCTTAACTCCAACTTTGTAAGACCAGCTCTGTGTTTTGTACTTTCTGCATTGCTCAGTGTGCATCCCATATTTACTGCATGCTGTCACATGATAGAGCATCTCTCCTCTGCCCATCTGTCCTGGTTTGGCCTAAACCAGGCCAATTTTCCTTTCAGTGATTTTTACTTTCAGCTAAGTCTCTTCTACGTAACTGCACTTTCTGAAACTAACTGCATGTTTTGCAGACAGTGTCTGTTTCCAGGACTAATAATGCTCAAAGTTTGTAGTTATCACTGAGGCACCAGTAGGGATGTTATGCAGAAAGGCTCTTGCTGTGTTTATTCTTAGAGAAACCGAGGTCACTGCTAAATTCCTCACTGACTATGAGTGAAGAGTCACAGGGGGGTTGCACCTGCAGGGAGGAGCGGACAGGGCAGGTGACCCAAAATTGACCAACGAGGGTATTCCATCCCATACACGTCATTCTCAGTATAAAGTGGGGGGATCATGAGGGTCTTGCTCTTCTGCTTCTCGGGCGTTCTTCTCCCTTCTTGCCCCTTCTGGTATGGCCAGTGTCCAAAGAGGACTCTGTCTGTTTTCCTGCTGCCCCTGTTCCCAATCTATGCATCCCTGGATCCAGTTCCCATCTGTCACTGGGCCCAGTCTGGGCCTTCCTGGAGCCTGCCCTGCAGTGCTGGAGGTGACGTGACTGACATCGGGGGAGCTCCATCTTGGTTTTGTATATATTTGTATATATTTGATTATTTCTATTATTGTTATTATTATACTCTTTTTCATTATTATAGTTCATTAAAACTGTTTTAACTTTCCAACTCATAAGTCTCTCTCCCTTTTCCCTTTCCCTTCTGGGAGGGGGGAGGGTTAACAGAGAGCATTTGCCACTGGTTTAATAGCCAGCCCAGCTTTAAACTGTGACACCATCCCAGCCAGATGTCTCCCATTTACAGGACAATGTACTCTGTTAAGTCAGCTGGCTTTTCTGAGCTCATGAAGAAAAAAACTAACCATGGCAAACAAGGGCTCAATCACCTTTGTACAGAGCAGCCTAACATGTGATGCACTAAGGGTATAGCTTCTTTGCTCCAGACTTTCCTCCTTGTCTCAAGGGCCTGGATGTCTGTAGCCGGTGTTGCTAGGACCGTCATGCCACAGGAAGACTTTTAAATCATTGTGTCTCGGTCGAAAGTGTGTGTGGCATTCCTGTGATTCCCCATGCCTGTATGTGTGGCATTCACAGTCAGTCCCACCATTTCTGCTCATCTTCCTGTGCCACTGCAATGAGGATAAGAAGCGTGTGTTTTTCTCTGTCCAAAGCAGTGGTCAAAATGGAAAGGTAATTCTTGTCCTGAGACAGGGAGAAAGAGAATGAACACGCTGAGAGTCCAGATATGGTTTCCAGCTCTTTAATGGCAACTTTGTGTTTCACGCTTTCTGCATATCTCAGAGTGCCTCATCACTTCATGCTACAAGAGATAGGCAACATCGTGGTCCAGACCCAGACACAAATATGGACTGCCCTCCCCATGAGAGGGAGGGGTGGTGCAGCATCACACCTTTGCTCTGCCCTGATTGATTAGTATGAAAACCACTTTCATCATGGATGCTTCCTCCCTCAGAAAGACAGATGTCAGAGCATGAAATACTACCTGGGACAAACATCCTATCCTGGACAGTGGCGTAAAGTGGATAGACTGTGTATTTTTAACCAGATGAACGGTCTTGAAGAACAGCCTCATGAGGAAGGCAATCTCAGTGAAGCTGTCCATGGGCTTCAATGGACATCGGCTTACACACTGACAGGCGTAACCTTGTGTCATGTATTCTCTTGACCAGCTAAAATATATGCTCCATTCTTGAATTGATCTCTTCCTGAATAAACTTCAAACTTCTAAACCAATGACCTAACCAGCTTGAAAAGGCCCCAGGACAGTAATTGAAGCCATAGTCTTAATGGTCACTTCACTGAAGAGAGATACTGAGTTTATAAACTCAGTCTTATTATAGTCACAGGATTTATCTTCTGCTTTCTTCTCTGAGGCTGGGTTTTTGTTAGAGCTATTTTAGACCAGGTCTATGTGATGCAATGCTGACTCTGGTCAAGACCATTCCATGCTCCTGTCTAAAGGCTGCTGCTCACTGTTTGGAGGGAAGAAGGGAGCCTGAAACTTAGTATTTTATCGCACAACTGTATTTTTATAGATAGCCCAAAATATTATTGTTTTATGATTTTCTCCAAACAGAAAAATCCCTTACCTAAGTCATTTCACCCGTAGCTGGTACCACTTTCATAGCCCTCTCAATCCTTTTGTGTGTGAGTGTGTTACAGGTACAAGCATGTGACCATCCAATGGGTTAGCATGTGAGCAGGCAAGAGAGGCCTGAAGTCTTTGAAGTGACTTGTTAGGAGCACGCAAAGCAAGCAGGAGACTTCCCAAGTGCTCATGGTGCTGCAGTTAGAAATGCGTGTCAAGAAAATGTGTGGAGACCAGCTACAGGGTGAGCATGGGATTGCCTGTTCCCGTCATGCCCAGACAAGTTACCATAATGTGTGGTTCTACTATTCTGGGCTGATGGGATGAAGTTGGGGTATAACCTTGAGAACTTACCTGGTAAGGAACACAGAGGAAGCAGTCAAGAACAGAATCTAAGAGAAGTGCAGTCCTGACCATGTCCTCTATCGAGGTGCTTTGAAGACATTCTCAGGCTACAGTACACACAAAAAAATTGGGCAGCCCATGGAAGAAGGCTCAGAAGAATGCAAATAATACTGTCATTTACCATAAGAAAAGGTGCAATTTCAACATTTCTTTCTGTTGTTTGTTCATTCTAACATTGTTCAAGACAATCTGGAGGGTCCAAGATAAGAAGTGACTGTGTCTGGTCCCACGGTCAGAGGAAATCTCCCAGCTGTAAAAACAGCTGCTACTGCCTATTTCTCAGACAAAAACATGATTTCTTGATGGTAAGTTTAGTTCCACATTCCTCTTTGCTAATGTCAACAGATGTTGCTGTTAATATATACAGCATCAGGAGCAACAGAAGGAGTCACTGTGGCAGATGTATTTTCTCCTTGGCAGTCAAGGGCATTCCTGCCTTTTATTTGGACTTTTTTTTTCAGAAGTAGAAGCAATGTAATACAGTATACAGGGTAACTTGGCACTTTTCGGTAGTCCTTTGTGAGTAAATATCAGTCCTGTAAGTTCCAACAACTGCAAGAGAAATGTGGGATGTGAGCTAAATATGATGAACTACTGAGTACAAATTTTTTGCCAGAGTACTTACACATCCATGAAAGAAAAAAACAAAATGAAAACACCATGTTTTGGCATAGCATTGGCATTTGCCAGCAGGAAAAACTAACTGTGTGCAGCAGACTTCCTGCTAGTATAGTAATAATGCACACTGCAGTTATTCCTTGGACAGTTCATGCTAGCTCAACCTACAGAATGACTGTCTTGCCAGGATGATGCTGAATAAGAAATTTTACTCCCTGCATGCTCTGTTAAGTTAGCCCATACCTGTTTTTTTTTTTTCTTGATGTCTGCTTGCAAATGTGTTGTGTTACAAGTTACAGGAGCCTTACATTAAAGGGAAAGAAAAAGTTAAAGCATGAAGGGCTTTGTTACTCTGGTGAGCACTGATTTATGTGACTAATCCCATGAAGTCGCTTGCATAGTCATTATGCAGCCAAGTTAGAAGCTACCCACATGAGTCAATGTACTCACAAAGGTACGTCAGTTTTGGCATTGCTAAGGATTATGTTGTTGTTCCAAACAAGGCAGTACATTTTGCTTTCTCTTTCAGTACCTGCTTCTCCATAAATAGAAAAAGGTTGATGTAGAGTGAGGATTGCTATACAAACACCCAACTACCTGGAGTTTTGTTCTGCAGAACTAATGTTAAAATCAGGGCCCATTCCAATTGGTGTCTGTCAAACGACTATAAGTGTAAGCCTTGCTTTTGTAAGACAAACTTGAAAGAGCTTGATTACCAGCCTTGTTTTCCAGTATATAGTTCGCTGCATCCCAGGTTACATACATCTTCTCAGTTAGAAGTCTAGAGGTGAAGTGGATGCTGTGTGTGCTTTTATGTTTATTTATTTTTAGTTCTGTACAAAACAATCCCGTGTGAAACCTTGCAGATGGCACTGCAATGGACTGTAGCTGGTATGTACTCCCTTACTGGAGTCTCACTTGTAGATTTGGAATTACTTGTTCTTTTCTATTAAGAAGGAGAAAGCTTCTTCAAATGCCAACTGCAATTGCCAAGAAACTGGCAGGCAGGCATGTTGCTTTCTTTTGAGGAAAAAAATGCATCTCCTTCTTGTATGCACAGCCAAAACCATTCATAGCTTTTTAGCAGGTGATTTTTAAACTACAAAGACCTTAGAATTAGGTGAACCTTAGAATTAGGTATGTGTGCGGGATGTATTTTTCATGGTCAAAATAAATTTCAAATATGTTGCATGTAAATAAAACATTATTTGTAAAAGCTGAGAGACACAGAATGCTTAAAGTTTCATACAGAGATGTGATGGTAATCCACCTTAATCGTCATTTTAATTAATATGTAGATCTTTCCATATCATTCCTGAAGCAAGTGAAGTGAGGTAATAGTTAAATAACTCACAGAATCACAGAATCGCAGAATCAACCAGGTTGGAAGAGACCTCTGGGATCATCGAGTCCAACCATTGCCCTGACACCACCATGTCAACTAGACCATGGCACTAAGTGCCATGTCCAGTCTTTTCTTAAACACATCCAGAGATTGTGACTCCGCCACCACCCTGGGCATCCCATTCCAATGTCTAATAACCCTTTCTGAGAAGAAATTCTTCCTAATGTCCAACCTGAACCTCCCCTGGCGAAGCTTGAGGCTATGTCCTCTTGTCCTATCGCTAGTTGCCTGGGAGAAGAGGCCAACTCCCACTTCACTACAACCTCCCTTCAGGTAGTTGTAGACTGCAATAAGGTCACCTCTGAGCCTCCTCTCCTCCAGGCTAAACAGCCCCAGCTCCCTCAGCTGTTCCTCGTAGGTCAGACCCTCCAGACCCTTCACCAGCTTGGTCGCCCTCCTCTGGACTCGCTCCAACACCTCAACATCTTTCTTGAAGTGTGGGGCCCAGAACTGAACACAGTATTCAACGTGCGGCCTCACCAGTGCCGAGTACAGAGGGACGATCACTTCCCTAGACCGGCTGGCTACACTATTCCTAATAGAGGCCAGGATGCCATTGGCCTTCTTGGCCACCTGGGCACACTGCTGGCTCATGTTTAGCCGGCTGTCGATCAGCACCCCCAGGTCTCTTTCCGCCAGGCCGCTTTCTAACCACTCTTCCCCCAGCCTGTAGCGCTGCATGGGGTTGTTGTGGCCGAAGTGTAAGACCCGGCACTTGTTCTTGTTGAACCTCATGCCGTTGGTCTCGGCCCATCTATCTAACCTGTCCAGATCCCTCTGTAGGGCCTTCCTACCCTCCAGCAGATCGACACTCCCACCCAGCTTGGTGTCATCTGCAAATTTACTGAGGGTGCACTCAATCCCTACGTCTAGATCATCTATAAAGATATTGAACAGCACTGGCCCCCGGAACTGAGCCCTGGGGAACACCGTGAGTGAGTGACCGGCCGCCAGCTGGACTTTGCCCCATTCACCACCATTCTCTGGGCTCGGCCATCCAGCCAGTTTTTAACCCATTTAAGAGTCCACCCATCCAAGCCCCGGGCAGCCAGTTTGTCTAGGAGGATGCTGTGGGAGACAGTGTCCAATGCCTTACTGAAGTCTAGATAGACTACATCCACAGCCCTGCCCTCATCTACTAAGCGGGTCACTTTGTCATAGAAGGAGACCAGGTTGGTCAAGCAGGACCTGCCTTTCATGAATCCATGTTGGCTGGCCCCGATGCCCCGATTGTCCTGCATGTGCTGTGTAATGGCAGTCAGGATTATCTGTTCCATCACCTTGCCTGGCACCGAAGTCAGGCTGACAGGCCTATAGTTCCCTGGATCATCCTCCCGGCCCTTCTTGTAGATGGGCATTACATTTGCTAATTTCCAGTCAGCTGGAACTTCTCCAGTTAACCAGGACTGCCGGTAGATAGTAGAGAGTGGTTTGGCAAGTTCATTTGCCAGTTCCTTCATTACTCTGGGGTGAATCCCATCCAGGCCCATAGCCTTGTGGGTGTCCAACTGGCACAGCAGGTCGCTAACCGTCTCCTCCTGGATTACGGGGTCTTCATACAGCCCCCCACCCCTAACTTCAGGCTCTGGGGGCTGAGTCTCCTGAGGACAACCGGTCTTGACATTAAAGACCGAGGCAAAGAAGGCATTGAGCACCTCTGCCTTTTCCTCATCCCCTGACACTACACTACCCTCCTCATTCAGCAAGTGGTAGAGGCTCTCCTTGACCCTCCTTTTGCTGTTAATGTATTTGTAGAAGCTTTTTTTGTTATCTTTGACCTAGCAGTCAAATCAAGCTCTAATTGAGCTTTGGCCCTTCTAATCTTCTCCCTACATGACCTGGCAACATCCCTATAGACCTCCCAAGTTACCTGACCCTTCTTCCAGAGCAAATAGGCTCTCTTTTTTTCCTTAAGTTCTAGTCTAAGTTCCCTGTTTAACCAGGCCGGTCTTTTTCCCCGATGGCTTGTCTTCCTACAGACTGGGACAGCCTGTTCCTGAATATTTAGCAATTCCTTTTTAAAGCACGTCCAGCCTTCCTGGACTCCTTTGCCCTTCAGGACCGACTCCCAAGGGACTCTGTCCACCAACCTCTTAAACAGGCTAAAGTCTGCCCGGCGAAAATCTAAGGCAGAAGTTCTACTCTTGCCCCTCCTTACTTCCCCCACTATCGAAAACTCTAACATTTCATGGTCGCTACTCCCAAGATGGCCACCGACCCTCACATCTCCCACTAGTCCTTCTCTGTTCACAAACAACACGTCAAGCTGGGCCCCTCCTCTAGTGGGCTCATTTACCACTTGCATGAGGAAGTTGTCCTCCACACATTCGAGGAATCTCCTAGATTGCTTCCTCTCTGCCATGTTGTATTTCCAGCAGACATCCGGCAAGTTGAAGTCGCCTACGAGTACAAGGGCCGGCGACCAGGTGGCTTCTGACAGATTAATTTAATTAATTAATCTAATTGTCAAACTCAGACAATTAGACATGAAACATACATTATGGAGTATTCAGGTAACTTCTTTTGCTTCATAAATTAAAATATCAGAAGTCCATATATCCAGTTAATGATATTTGGTATAATAGGTATTTATAGTTTATAAAGGGAAAATGGGGTTTATATGGAATATGCACTTCAAGTGAATTAAAGACAAAAACGTTAAAGAAAAATTAGCAAAGGAGCTATAGTTATGTTACTGGTGGATAAACAGAAAGAACATACTTAGGGGTTTTCCCCTCCTTTCTGAAGGAAGAAAACAACTACAGTGAAAAGAAGGATGCATCAAACTAACTTACGACCAAAGGAATGTGGAATAAAGCAGGAGGCAACAACAGCTTTGTGAGACAGGATTAGCAATCATCTTAAATGCATAAGTATTTGTATGTGTTCCCTGCATTTTCTGGGTAATCACTCATAGTCCAATAATGTGTGTTCAAAATTCTATTAATCTTGCACTTGTATTTCACATTTTAAAAATTCATAAGCAAGAAGTTTTTTATTGTTCTCCCACAGTAGAGATGAAATCCAGAGGCTTACAAAAATCATGAATCTCAGTAGGAAAGAAGAAAAAGATCATTTGGTTGCAATCTTTAAAACTAGAGTTATTCACTAAAGCCTTTTTATAAGATAAGCACCTAGAACACTTTCGTTCCATGGGAAAATAATAAAATTGGTAGCAGAATGGAAGTCTTCCAAGAAAAAAAAGAAAAAAAGAGGGTGTTGATGAAACCCAGCAAAAATTGTGATTTTTATCTTGGATCTTGTGGTGTTTGGTAGGGTGTGTTTAGTCCTGGTTTTTGTATTCCTCAAAGTCTGTGTAAAAGCTATCATCTTATCTTGAGATACAGGCTGAAAATATATCGGCTGTTGTAAAATCTCTCTTATCTCATTATATGTTGGATTGGGGATATGGGTCTGATTTGCATTTCATGCATGTTTGGGGTTCTTAGTGACAGGAAAATATCATCTCAGAAGGTCTTTCATGCTGAGTGCAGAAGAGAACCTGTCTGCACGCCAGTTAAAGGATAAATCAGCTGGTTTCTTGTTCAAAGGATAAGGCATTGTATGCAGATAGGAAATTCTTTCAGTTCTGTGAGAAGCTAACAGTTACCAAAATATGAAGGCTGAAATGTGTTTGTGTGAGGAAGTCTTAGACAGGAATGTCTTGCACAACTTCACTGTTTCGAGTGAATTTGTATGAGAGTTGGATGCTGGTGCAGACTGATGTTGGGAAAGTGGAATCTGACTCTGAGTTGGGCATTTTTTTTGGTATATATTTTCCTCAGTGTAATAGCCATCTGAGTCTGGAAGTTTACTTCTTATCAAATACCTGCATTTTTATATGTGATTTGAAAATTAAGGTATTAAAACTTATTTTCAAGTGTGCTATTCATCTGTACTGATGTTGAATCAGTTAGAGAACAGAAGCCTGAAGAAGTGACTTGTTTTGCCAAACCTAATTCAGATAAAAGAACAACACAACGCAGATTATTGTTATTAAGTGACCTGGGTTAGTCAATTTTGTTCAATAATACAAGAGTAGTTGGTCTTGGATTGCTGTTCTGACTGGTCAAGCAGCAATTTGCATTTAAGCGTGAGGAAAGATTATTTTTGACAGTGGTACATGCAGTGTAGTACATATTTATCAGGTTAGAATAAGCTTAAATCCCATTTCTTTTCTTCATAGGAAATGCCTTAAATATCTGTTTAAAAAGTCCATGTTTAGTATTTTTCATGAGTAGGGATGCTTTTCTGAAGCTGAATATGAATTCCTTTGTTTATTTTCTTTTTTTTTCCCCAGAAATAAATGGCTGTCTGTGTACCATCAGCATTACCAGGATCTGATCCAAAGACCATGAAAATCAGTGGACATATTTCCACTAACTGCCAGAAGCTTTGGAGGAGGCTTCATTATACTCAGAGTAAGAACAGGGTTGTAGGCTCGTAAGTAATAAGATAAATGGAAATGCCCACATTTGATTAATCATAATGATAACACACCAGAAGGCTGTGCTGCCATTCAGAGAGACCTGGACAGGCTGGAGAGTTGGGAGGGGAGAAATTGAATGAAATATAACAAGGGCAAGTGTAGAGTCCTGCATGTGGGCAAGAACAACCCCATGTACCAGTACAAGTTGGGAACAGACCTGTTGGAGACCAGCGTAGGGGAAAGGGACCTGGGGGTCCTAGTGGACAGCAGGATGACCATGAGCCAGCAAAGTGCCCTTGTGGCCAAGAAGGCCAATGGCATCCTGGGGTGTATTAGAAGGGGTGTGGTTAGTAGGTCAAGAGAGGTTCTCCTCCCCCTCTACTCTGCCCTGGTGAGGCCACATCTGGAATATTGTGTCCGGTTCTGGGCCCCTCAGTTCAAGAAGGACAGGGAACTGCTAGAGAGAGTCCAGCGCAGAGCCACAAAGATGATTAAGGGAGTGGAACATCTCCCTTATGAGGAGAGGCTGAGGGAGCTGGGTCTCTTTAGCTTGGAGAAGAGGAGACTGAGGGGTGACCTCATTAATGTTTCTAAATATGTAAAGGGCAAGTGTCATGAGGATGGAGCCAGGCTCTTCTCAGTGACATCCATTGACGGGACAAGGGGCAACGGGTGCAAGCTGGAACACAGGAGGTTCCACATAAATAAGAGGAAAAACTTCTTTACGGTGAGGGTGACTGAACACTGGAACAGGCTGCCCAGAGAGGTTGTGGAGTCTCCTTCTCTGATGACATTCAAAACCCGTCTGGACGCATTCCTGTGTGATATGATCTAGGCAATCCTGCTCCGGCAGGGGGATTGGACTAGATGATCTTTTGAGGTCCCTTCCAATCCCTAACGTTCTGTGATTCTGTGATTCTGTGATTGTGCTTGTTCTGTATAGACTGAAACATTCTGCATACTTTGTCTGCAGCTAGGACTCGTTAAACACTAGAAAGGATTAATTATTTGATAAATATTGCTATTATTATTTGAATAATTTATATGAGTAAGAATACTGAAAAATATTAATTGAATTATATTCAGTGAAAAATGGCAACATTTACAGAATAATATATTCACAAAATAGTATTGACAAGGTCTACTTGCAACGCAAACACTGGAGTCTTGTTCTACTTGAGAAGAATGTCTTGAGAGAGATGAAAGAATCTAGTCTGCATTCTTTCTCTATAGTGCCAAAACTGTCCAGGTTTAAGTTAGGTTTGCAGACATATACCTGATTTTGGTAACCTGATTAAATGTTTTTAAGTACACACTGTTAAAAAACTTCACAGTATATTTTTTTCAGGAAGGAAGAATAAATGAGAAATACTTGTATCTGTCTATCCAGAAAACAATGATTTTCTGTCAATATGTTCAGTTTTAGTACTGTTAATAATAATGTTAAGTTCTTATATGCTGTTTTTCATCCAGGAACAAAAAATACTGTAGGAAAATTCATCTCAGCTCTGTGTCACAGTAAGACTCATTAAGTGATTAAAGCAAGGAGAGAGTGCAGTGCAGAGAGAGAACCTTATATGTTCCAGGCCGATACTCTAACCCAAACAATCAATATTCATTTTTGGTGCACTAGGTTCTGTGCAGTTCATCCAGTAATACACAGCAGATCGCAGCTAGTGATCAAGCAGTATATTTCCAAGTAAGGGTCCTTTAGGAAACAAAACAAAGAACTCCTCAAGTCTGAGCTTTGAAGATGTCTAGGGAGGCCAAAAGAGCACACTGGCAATATCCACGAGCTCTCCAAAGATTTAGTTTCTGTTATGCAGCAAATGCTGCATAAAAAAAAAGTACTCAAGGCATTATAAAGAGATGTTATATTACTGTAGCATGTCTACATTTCAATTAAAATAAGGGTCATAAACCTGTTTTATGTGTTTCAAAATAGGTTCAGTTTGCCACATGGTAAATGTTACTGCTTACTAGTTGGATGAGTTCATGCGTCAGAAGAAGACACAGTTAAACTCAATACACAGAATATTTGTAGTACAGAGAGTGACAGAGAGGGTTATATTCAATAGCATTGCAATTATTAACCTCAAGTGTTTTGATCAAGTTAGGCATAACACTTCAATAGAACAATCAGTAGAAATGTATATTATATAGAGTGATGGCTATGTGGGAGATATGCATCTGGGAGAACAGAAGAAAGACCAGTGTATTTTGATGCTGTTTTGTCTTGAACTTAAATGGCAATGCAGGTCCTTTTTTTTTTTTTCTATTTGTCCTAACATCTGTATTATATGAGTAATTCTGTTTTAAGCTTTTGTTATGTGCTATTCTGTTTTCATTGAATTATGAATGGTCACAAACATGGAGCTAATGTCTTATGCCAGTTCATTTTAGAAAAAAAAAGAAAAAAGAGGATGATCATTTGTGAGTTAAATAGAATGGGTTATACAGAATCCATTTCTATATCCTTACCATCAGGTATTTCCTTGTCAACACAACTCATCTGAGTACATTATTTAATTAGAGGCAAAATAGTACACATTGCAGCCATAACCTTCTAAAGAGTCACCTACACACTAAACTTGTTGCATGTAACTAACCCTAGTAAAGTCCAATTTTGCCTTCCTTTTTAGTAAAGATGATGGCATAGAGGTAGTGCAGCTGGCAGAAAACAGAGTATGGCTCAGTGTATTGCCACATCTAGAGTAAAGACAAAGGACGAAAAATGTTCTTTGTCCAAATTAGAACCACGTGAATAGCTATACATTTTATAATAGTAATTTTTACTTTAATATTAATAATTAAAAATAATTTTAATAGTTCTTTAGTACCAGAGTTTCCATATGACTGAAGGATGGCAAATGTAGCAAATATACCTCTTAAAGAAGGGTGGAGGAGGATAGAGGTTGCAGACAGCTGTATCCCTGTTAGTGTGACCTTAATAGTATGCAAGGCTTTAGAAGAAATTTTGAAGATGTAGCAGATCTGACTACAATAATAACCACAGGGAACATACAGTTTTCCTTTTTCAAAGGAAGAAAACACCAACTGTACTAAAAGAAGACATACTAAACTAATTTATGACCAAAGGAATACAGATTAAAGCAGGCAGAAACCATTAAAATCAAAAGAGCATTTTGTTTTTTTTTTTTTGACAAGTTTAGGGATCGTATAACTTGTATTAGTACTTCTTTGTGTTTTTTACACTTTTAGAGTAATTTTCCAGTTCTATATTCTTTCTAAATTATGTGTGGGGCACTTATTTCCAGTGATCAGTGATCTTAATATTTTTTATTTCAGTATCATTTTTAGCTGGAAGTGTGAGTCTAAGTAAAATGACCCCTTTTCACTGAACTGGAAGCCTTTGTAGCTTTTTCAACACGTGTATTTGCTTATGTCTTTGCAAGGTTGACTTACATCTTGATAAATAATCATCAGATTGAAAAATTCTCTGGAACTTTTACTTGTCTATAACTGATTCAATATTTCAGATTTCTGTTGTTACTAGGGAGTTGGTTGAGTATACTTGCCTTTTTTTAATGTGGGTGTAGTGATGAACTTTTTATCTTCACAGTGGTTGTAGTAGCAGTACAGGAGGTTTGTTATTAGGTGAGAGCTTGTAGCCATCAGTTTTTCATGCCACATCACTCAAGTTAGGACTTCTGCGTTTAGAGGCAAATTGTTCCCCCTGATTCTACATTAAAAAAACAATCTACCTGGATGCATCAGCAGTTTGAAACAAAGGCAAAAGAAGTTACTTCTTGTGAATTCTGGTTTTCTGTAAAGAAGTCATCAGTAAAACGGGTGAAAAGTCAATTATTTGCATTTTTCCCCCAAGCTTTTTTGTCTATTGGTTTTTAAGCACAGTATGTTTTTCTGACTTCCTCTCCAAGTATAGTGGTGGATGTGAGGATGTAATGTACAACCATCTTTTGCAGCCTTTCAGAATGTATTTCACATCATTTTACTTCCACAAAACATCAGAGAAGTATTCCACTGCAATTTCTGTTATGTGTTTTTAAATGTTCAGTATTTTGCTGAAGCCCTATTTTTCTGGCTCACTGCCACAGGTCTGGAACAAAGCTCTTGATTCTAATGAAAAGGTGAAATCACAGAAGAGAAAGTTTATGGCCATAGCCTTGTTCTTACAGACTGACAGGTTATTTTAATCATCAGCTAAAGCATAGAAGGCCCTGCTTGTTACTGCAACCTTCTCCACCTTTGGGAGCAATGTTCAGTGACATTAAAGAACTTTATGATAAAATGATACCACATAATGAGCTACAAGATAGCAGGCATTTAAGATGAAGGCTAATATTGAAAGAGAGTGGAGTTCTTTGTCTCTTCTTCCTCTTCAGTTTGCTAAGTTAGTGTCAGATTGTGCCTGTCTGTTCATGTCTCCAGAATGAGCAATGTGCAGCACTCAATGCCTGGTACCCTGTTTCCCCAAGGGGAAGTAATTTGCTTGGCCTTTTTACCAGGTGTAGCATACCTTCTTCACTGTTAGGATAAGTAAGTCTTTTCCACCCCTTCCTTGGTTCCTCTACTCGTTTGTTGGTGAGAATGTGTGTGTATGTGTGTGTATATATAGCCAAACAAACCCTAACATCTTATCACTCATCCCACCATTATCTCTTTGGTAGTGCTGCAGTAATAATATTTCATTGGTTTTGCTTTAAAGTTTAGGACTAGCCAGAATCTGAACTTTAATATGTAAGTAGTTCATTTCATAGAGATGACTCTCTAATAAATACGTGATCCACTTATCAGATGAGAGGGAGCAGTAGTGACATTTTGAAGGTAAGGAGAGCACAGGCTAGAGTTTAGCCTTTAAATTGTGTGTAAAAAGGTTTAATGTATTTTCTATTTGTATCAGTGCAACCTTCTTGATTCAGATTTGCCACTTATTTTTATGGCCAAATGAATTTAGACTCATGGCACAAGTCTCAAATTTACATATGATTTACAAACACAGCTTGAAATGAAGTAATTTACAAGTGCAAACTTAGCACTTTCAGAACTCAGTACTTTATCTATAAACCATTAAATAGATTTCCCCTGAAGTCCTTACACACACTGTTGTAGCCATGTAGGTTTACCACATTTTGTTAGAGCGGAGTAATCTGGCAAATAGCAATTTGACTACCTTAGGTTGAGATGAGGATTTAAGATGTCTCTGTCATTTCTTCTTTGGGTGGTCTTAAAGCTACAGAAGTCCTGGTAAAAGCAAGGACCCAGTTCTTAAACTCATCTGTATCTGACTGGCTGCCCTGATTTCAGTGAGGCCAACAAAAATTGACAATCTCACTCCAAGATTCAAGACAACAGAAAGAGAAGTGTAAAATTCAAGGTTCTAAATATTGCCATATTGGGACTGCAATGCTGAAAAAAGTGTAATTTACATAGGCTCCCTCTGACATAGGCTAGAAAGTGATAAATACATCTCTTTATTTGTTCTTTCTCTGAGTGGCCTATCTGTCCACACTTTGCTTAAAACCAATTTCAAAGTTATGCAACACTCTCCCTATGTCCGAGGACACCTTTTGCTCAGTGATTAATTTCATTTCACCTTTAGTGATTGTTATGCCTAGGTGAAATGGGTTCAGGTTATAGCCACACATTGAAATCTAATTCGTGTGTGTCCTCAGTAGGTAACTAATCTCTTTTTCATAATCAACACTTAGTTAACGATTAATAGGTTGCACCATTGCTTCTTTGCCAAGTTTGGATATTTGCAAAACAGTCCATTCAGTTTTTCTATGTTTTAATTCAGATTTTAGTGACTTAAAAGGCAATGTAATGTCTCTTGTGATTAGCGAGTGGAAGTCAAGGTGTTTGAATGTTCATGTGCATGCCCATTGGTCTCAGCTCTGCGTGTTCGATCCCAGCTGTCTGATTTATCTACACCTTTCTCTGTTACTGCTTCTTGGGATATGTTTACAGCATGGAAAAGAATTTCTTTACTGAGATGACTAGAACAAAGTGCCTATGCTGTGTATATATATCAGTTTGGGTCCCTAGAAAACATGTAAAAGGACTTCTTGAGATGCACTGAGCCCTGGCAAGACCATGAACAACTTTCAAATCTTAGACAACTCATGTCTGGGCGCCTTGGCTGTCAGCCACCCCACCAAGTTCCTGTATTTTTCTTGGGTTAGCAAAGGCAGAGCTAGCTTGGGTGAGTCTGCAGAGGACTACTTCAGAACTAAAAACCTTTCTCTGAGTGTCCCTTTACTATTTTGTCAGAACAGTACTTTTGTATACCATAAAATATGGATTAACGTGTACAAAATCCTTTCTAGTGCCAGATGCATAATAAGTTCCCAAAATTAGATCAGTTACCTTGATCAACATTCACCTAATTTAGACAAAAAGTATTCTTTCCATTCTGTCACATTTTTGAAGCATGAGGGAAGGACTGAAAGAAGAAGTTATTTGTCTTTTTAAATGGGAAATTATAAAGATACCAGGTAATTTATAGCAAGATAAATCTATTCTCTAGGAATCTCTTAAAGGGAACCCCAATCACCCTTCCCTGAGTGGGAACAAAAAAATACCCTTTAAGTGATTGTTCCATTCAGAAAATGACTCAGTGGAATACATTGTTCTTATTTATAGAATAGCTTTCGTAATGCATTTTAAAAAGAAAAGGAAGAAAATTATACCAAAGAAAAGTAATGTATTTTGCAGCCTGAGTGAAAAGTGTAAGAATGAGCTTTTGTGAGGAAAAAGCTGCACAGTGAATAGGAAATGTACGTACATAAACAAAAATCCCACTGTTGAGCAATGAGTAAGATTGTAGACTATATCAGCTAGGCCTGCTGAAATCAGATTCGTGAAGTGGTTCAGTTGCTGCTGCCTCTGTATGTCAGCTTCTTATGCAGGCTCAGATTTCTTCCTTTCCACTTACTCCATGTGTTCTCTTGTTTAGGTGCTGCACTGGGAATTGGCATGATATCCTGTTAAAAATGATTGCGTTCATGGCAACATATTGGGCAATAGTTTGCATAGCCAAATTCTGCCTTGCTGAGTGTGGGTGAGCCCAGGTGGCATCTCACAGAACCGTGTTTTGTCTGTCCACGTGCAGATGTGGTTTGTGTATGGCCAGAACCACAAGGAAGTGGCTCTTATGTCAGTGATTCCCATCTTTCACTGTTGTTTCCTTTGGGCTTAAGTTACAGGAACTGTGAACTAGCTTGGCGTTTTACTAGGAGTTTGTCTTGGGCTCTAGAGCACAGGAACAAATAAAAAGGTGAAGTATGGTGAGATGGTGGTGTATAATCCCTTGTATAAACTCTGAAGATTGTGTTTATTGTATGTCAGAGTACATGTCCACTGTCACTGACTCATTTGTAGTTCCCATTGTCTGCACTTCTGCTCCATTGCTTCAATGGCAGCAAGATTACCTGCTGGTTGCTTTAGTTAGAGTGACTTTGGATGTTATATTCAATGCCTGTAGCAAGCACAGTCAAGAGGTACTTGATTTTCCTTTTGTTACTGCATGTTTACTTTCATCTTCTTTCTCATTTAATTTTTTTCATAAACATCCATTCCAGGTAAAAGAATATCACTAGGAGAAACATGGTAAGTAAATAAAAAAAAAAAAACCTTTATGATCAAGGAATATTCCTGGATAGACTAGTAAAAGAAAAACTTTGCAAGAATGAGGTGTTTGTTACTGTGAATGCACTTTTAGCTTGTTTCTTTTTTCCAAGGAATCTAGAACATTTGTGCTTATTTTCATAAGGTGAGAATAAACAAAATTCTGTGGTACCTTCAACCATGGTAACAGCACAGGTGACCAAATTACTGGAACGCAATTGCCTTCCTCTGCCAAAAGAAGTAAAAGGCTTTCATTGTGTCTTCCTCCATTTGTGCTTTATTGGTGAATCATGACATTTATGTTCAGGATATTAATTCAAAACACAAGCTGATGTCAAGAAAAAGTTTTTTTAAGATAAGTTTCTTTTACCATATTTCAAATTACTTATCGTAAAGATTAGCTGGCAGATTATGTATTAAATCAACTCTGGGCATTACTGGAGGATATTTCTATTTAGGTCTGCCAATAAAAAAGCCAAACCTAGCTTTAGGCTGTTTCTTGCTTTGACATTTCTGTGCTGTCTAAAAGCTAACTGTAATGCAAATATAAAAAGAATACTCATTAAGTTTTATTAATTATATCATAGGTAAATCTATTTGACATGCAATTAACTGAATATCACACAAGCAACAAATGCAGTTATATTTTCGAGCACATCAGATTAATGATAATAAAAGTTATATAACATGCATTTAAAGGGTATTTAAAAATAAAAGTGATTAAATGGCAAGTAACAGCAAAAAATTATTAACTGGTTAAGTGACATCAATGTGAAACTGAAAGGGTTGGATAAGTCATGAGACTGCTGCAAAAATAAGGAATTTTCATTACTATTTTCCTGACATGTAAGATTTCACAATTTAATGCTGATTTTGATTATAAGTTTTCTGTACTTTTTGTCTTAATAAAGGGTAGTTTTCATTGGTCAGAGTAACCATGTGGATATACTTTATTTATGGAAGCTGAATTATAGATGCAATGCTCTCCCTTTGCTTAGCCATGGTACAGTGTGTTGGATGCAGATGCAGTTTAATATGTATTCTGCTTCACTTCCTGCCTTATTTATTATCGTGGTAGGCTGTTAAATATCTACTGGGCTCTTCTGTAAGGCAATATTTATCTTCAGCAACAAATGATACAACTTAGAATAATTTTTCAAAAAAAGCTTTTGGCATATTGTATCAGTTGGCTGGTTCTGTCTAGAACATGAAACTATTACTGCTTTTTAAATATGTCAGTGTTACAAAAGAAAGCCAACTAGCTTTGATTTAAAAGCAGGTGACATTTTCATGATGTGATCATTTCCTTTGACTTTCAAAGCATCTTGGCATAGCAGAAGATCAGGCTGAGAGGAATGGTGTGCAAGTCCTTGGGAATAGGATTCTTTGCCATTGATTCTGATCTGAGCATCAGAATGAAAATCTGCATTGTTGGAATATATATATATTTCCGTTGTTGTAGTACCAAGATTCCGACTATGTTCAGGGCCCTGGTCATTATATGTACACAAGGGAAAGATAGTGTCTGCTGTGTAGTTTGGTGGGAGTGTTGCAGGTCACACAGGCAAAAAGCACCATAAGCCCTATTGTTTCTGTGGGTATAATAACAAGAGGTTCAGTGAGTTTAGACATAAACAGGCAGAATATATTTGTGTGTATAAATCCGTGCATTCATACACAGACATAACTGTGATTAAAATACACAGCTAGCAGAAAAGGACGTATAATTTCTAGGTATATAAAGACAAGAACTCAGACAATTATTCTCCTAGAGAAGAGCTTAAAGAACCTGTTCCTTTCTCAGAAACAATGGGTCTGCTAAGGGATTAAAACTGAAATGAGAGTTCAGACTTTACAGGTATTCATATCTGTGAAGTAGCATAACAATCAGAGCCCCAAATTAAAAATTGTCTTCAAGGAATCTCAGTGGAATGACAACTCCTGATTTCTGTGCAGCCAAAGAGAAGGAAAATAATGTTTGCTTTTTTACAGCATGTCTTTAAACTTCAATCCTTTAAAATCTCTTGCTTCCTGCAACAGAGGAAAAAAAAAAGGGGCACATAATAGACTTCCTTTTGCACATGGAACAAAGCTGGATGTAACTTTCATCTTTGGCTTCTTTGTTGCTCCCCAAATCTATCCCTCTTTGAACAATCTGCCACTACTCTGTGCCAACAAGAGCTTTAGAAGGTGGCCATCTGCACTGACTGCTATGTTTGGGGACAGACTGTCTTAATTCCTAATGTACTGGAATGAAGATTTTGCTCTGTGTCCAGAAATCCCAGCCGCCATGTTTTAGGCATGGGACAAGGATATAGATCTCACAGACCCTAGTTCTGCTGCTGAGTGAGAAAAGGCCATTTACTCCCATATTGTGGAGATAGATACAGCACATACGAGTCCACCCTTAAAAAGTACATGGAAGTTCTACTATCATTTCACATAAGTACTGCCAAATAAATGAGTGACTTTGAGGAAGATTTATGCTTTAAGTGGGTCACTTAAGTTATGCAATTCACTGGAGAAAATGTGAAGCTTTCAGCCACAGCAAAGGCTCATCAGATGTTGTGGCATCATATAGTGGCAGTACTCAAGAGGGTCCTGTTATGCTATGCAAGTATGGAAAAGAGACAATGCTTGTCTTGAATGTGTTTTCACTGCAATAAATCATACTTAAAACTGAGCTATAGCTCTGTAGCACTCCAAGAGAAAAGGTTACTTTGATTAATTTAGAGACATCAGGCAGAGCTTTCTTCTCTTCAATTCAATCCTACAGAATATGAACTCTCCTAAGTGCTTTCTGGACTCTTGTCTTTCATGTCCTCCTGCTTCCCTCCTAAAAGTTCACTTGTGTCTTTATTATGAGCCCTGTCTTTGGGAAGACTGTTAGGGTATTGACACAGAAATGAAAAGATCTTCCCAAATCCCTTCTGTTCAAGGAGAAAATGACTTTACATCAGTTAAAAGATTCTCCTGCCTCTTGCAGTGAGCTCATTGACCTGTCTTTTCCCCCTCCCCTCTGTATAACAGGTGAGTTGCAGATTGGTGGAGGCCATTCCCCCAGGGAGGAAGCACGTTTACAGCAATTTGTTTTTTTGACACTCTTGTCTGATTCATTATACTTAATTGGTATTTCATCTGTTTTTCTCATCCCAAAGCATTGTTCCATAATTGCTGTTTTTAAAAGACAAAAGTGATTATAGTAACTTCCTCAGACAAGTCATGAAAGCCTCTCTGAAGATACAGTAGCACCTTTATTAATCCAAGTAACGAGAGGGAAGGGAGGCATCAAACATTGAAGATTTGTCTGTCCCCTCTATTGAGGTATATACAATTGTACTTCATTGTAATAGTCTAAAAATAGTGAATTCCCTGCTTGCATTAAGAAATGATAAAACCAGATAGTGCCCTTTTGAGACCTGTTGCCAAAATAGTTTTGGCCTTTTCACATGGTTTACTTCAGTGCTGAGCAACAATTGCATGGGTTGCATTGTCTGTACAGCTCTTTATAACAGAGGGATCGTACACCATGCTAAAGTCAACATACATGAAGGAGTTTCTCATCAGAAACCCAGGACTTCAAAATTTGTAAGGAAACATGTAGGATGGGGAGTCTTTAATTAGATTTTAAGTACAGAGTTGAGTTTGACACCTTCCTTTAAGTATTATGTCCAACAAGGACAGAAATCCAGGTCACTGCCAACATAGGCTTGTTCTGCACTGGGGAACATTTACAGAACATTCCCACTATTGCAGCTCCACTGACATTAGTGGTATGATGAGCTGCAATATTCACAGTTCTCCAGCACTAGCAGCTGTTTCAGCACTGTGTTAATTAGATTGGCACTGAGCTGGTTTAATAGACATGAGGCTACTGACAGCTGCTGGGGTGCCATCTACACTAGGGCTGCCAGCACTGATAAAGCTGTAGTAGTTTTGGTAGCTGTGGCAATTATTTGCAGAGTTCTCCACAGTAAGTAAAACTGAGATATGTGGGCTGAAGTTACAGAATGTATATGAATGCATATATGTGATTTAATTTATTCCTTGTTTTCCCCTGGCATCCTACTCATATGTGTATGCTTTACTGGTCATTTGTGAAAAATTGAAAATCTCATGAATCATGTATCTTCTGATTTGGTACAGTCTTAGATGAGAGAGAGTGGAGGAAACAGGAAAGCTTGATATTCAGGATCAAGGATGTGAAGTACAATGTGTCTGGGTAAGGGTAAAGTAGGGATAATAATTACCTCAATGAGCATTGTGCAACCTGTGAAGTGTTGATGAGCTGTGTATTGATTGTTAAAGTACTTTAAAAGGCTTTCAGTGCCCAACTGGTTGTGCTGGTCTCATCCACATGTACTTGTATGTGATACCTGCTTTCCTCTTCGAAGCAAGATATGTTTGGATGAAGCAAGCATATTTCTAATGAAGCATAGTTTATAAAGATAAAGGAATAGAAGGGTGTCTGTACACGAGAATGTGTCAGATCATTCATTTTTCATACAGTGTTTTGTCATTTGTCTTAAAATTTTAAATGGGTAGAAACACTATTGAAATTATAGGTCTAATCTTTATTTCCATTTTACTTATTCCATTTACTCAAAGTACCATAGTTCTTGACAATTTTTTTCCTTTACTGGAAATTAGCACTGCTTGGCTTGATCCATGTGTGAGGTTTCTTAATAAACTCTTGGAAGGATAGGTAATTAAAAAAATAATACTGGCCCAACAAAGAACATCATTGTCCCCTTTCTGTTCCTTTCTAATACAATTACCTTTGAACCAACTAGGATGAGATTTTTCAGAAGCAGCCCTTGGATGTCATATTGAAAGAATTTTGAGACAAGTCACTACTACAAAAAGTTGCTTCTGTGCATGCAAAAACATGTAAATAAATGAGGACAAAATTTCATTGAGAGTCTGTTTAAACCATCTTGTACTCCTAAGAACAGTTTAAAGGAGAGTTTAGATACCTTTCTGCATTTACGGATGTCAGCAACATGCTTTCTTTAAACTGTGTGAAATACAGACAAAAGGTAGCAAATTCCTTTTTTTCCCCTCTGTTTTAATGTATGTAGCAAAACTGACAGGGCCCCCTCCACTCCCATGCCTATACCCATACAGAGGACCAAGTCAATGCCCATCTCCTTTTCCAGAGAAATGCACGCACATTCAGGCTAAATGAAATACTCATTTGCAGCTAAATTGCCTGTGGCAAATATTCAGAACTCTACTGGTTGGCTGATAAATCATTCACCGAGCCATGAGCATGCCTGTTTCTAACCATTATTTTACTCAACCACACATACACACCAAGTTTAGCTTTAAAAGTCCAATAGTCTAAATTTGGTAAATTTTCTTGAATATGAAAGAAAATGCCAGCCTGTTTGAACTATTCTGTATAAAATATCTGACAATTCCTTTTTACTTGTCTTATATAAAAATTCCCATCTTCTTGAAGAGAGCTTATAGCTTTTAAAAATGTAATACATATGTCCAATGTAGATTGGTTGTGTTGATTACTTTGTTGTATTTAAGGCACAAAATAAAAATAGAAATCTGCATGAGAGAACTTACGCTGGAGTAATTGGAAGGTAGTACATGTAAATAAAGATTACTCCTTCATTCTTGTGTATTTTAGTATGTATTACCTGCGCTGGAAGGTGATAAAAAGCAATTGTGAACTCCAGTCATTTGAGACCATGAGAAAATTGTAATGAAAGGTCTTCAGAAAACAATGTTTGTCTGTGATATTAGATGACTGTCACGGTTTAAAGCTGGGCCGGCTATTAAACCTGTGGCAGATGCTCTCTGTTATCCCCCTCCTCCCCGCAAAGGGAAAGGGAAAGGGAAAAGGGAGAGAGACTTCCGGGTTGGAAAGTTAAAACAGTTTTAATAAACTATAATAATGAAAAAGAGTATAATAATAATAATAGAAATAATCAAATATATACAAATATATATACAAAACCAAGATTGAGCTCCCCTGAAGTCAGCCATGTCACCACTGGCACTGCAGGGCAGGCTCCGGGAAGGCCCAGGCTGGGCCCAGCGACGGTCGAGAGCTGGATTCAGGAATGCACGGATCGGGATCGGGGGCAGCAGGAAAACAGACGGAGTCCTCCTTGGACACCGGCCATAGCAGAAAAAGAGCGAGACCCTCGTGATCCTCCCGCTTTATACTGAGAATGACGTGTATGGGATGGAATACCCTCGTTGGTCAATTTTGGGTCACCTGTCCTGTCCGCTCCCCCCTGCAGCTGCGACCCCCCCTTTGGCTCTTCACTCGTAAGCAGTGAGGAATTCAGCAGTGACCTTGGTTTCTCTAAGAACAAGTACAGCAAGAGCCTTTCTGCACAACATCCCTACCGGTGCCTCAGCGATAACTACAAACTTCGAGCGTTATCAGTCCTGGAAGCAGACACTGTCTGCAAAACATGCAGTTAGTTTCAGAAAGTGCAGTTACTTAGAGGAGACTTAGCTGAAAGTAAAAAATCCTGAAAGGAAAATTGGCCTGGTTTAGGCCGAACCAGGACAATGACAAACATAGTTATTAAAAAACAATACAATTATTTTACTGGGTAAGGCCATGCTTTAGCTCTGCTCTTGCTCTGTGTAGTTAATTTCTAGTTCCTAGCCTCTGTCAAACTAGCAGCCCTCTTGTGAAGTGGACATGATAATGCTACCTATCACATGCTCTTCTTTGTCTTTTTCTTGTTCTTGTAAACATAATCTTTGAATAAATATAAATATTTATATTCGCAAGTAGCCACAAAATATTAATGGTTGCCTTATGTGTGAAGAATAAATGGATACTTGATTTTTCACCTAAACCCTTCATCGAATTCAATAGTGAAAGTTTTCTAGAATTAGTGAATTTGGATTAAGGTTTTCCATGGTTTGATAAAGACTAAAATTTTACAAATCCGTACAGTTGCAATGCGAACCTTGGATGACCTAAATTCTGTCATCCTTCACTCATTGTGTGTGATATTTTGAATGAGAAAATAATTTAAGGTTTCTATAAGCAGCGGTTGTTTAATGATTTCACAGTATATTCCTATGCCCTGTTAGCTTGTATTATTCTTAGTCCTTTTCTTCATCTATAAGTCCATATTCTTTTCCCAAGGGATTCCATCATTTTATTTCTATGAAAGGATATAGTTTGTAGCTGTGACACTGAAAAACCTTTTTTACAGTAAGATCAGATCCACAAGAGCAGAAAAGATTGATACTATTAGTAGTAACACCTTTTTCCATACACAAAGGAGTATTCAAGCCTGACATTGCAGAGTTTTTAAGTGATTTATAGCTCGTGGAAATTATTGCTGAGAGAAGCATATACATTAGAAGAACAGAAGTCAGCCACTTGACAATAGCTCTCAGCAAGCATTGTCTAGAAGGTGCTACAGAGATGAGGGGGATGAAGGCATGAAGGAATCATTTCAAGGATCAGAAGTATGGCCACTTTTCCTCAGCTGTCTCTGTTCCCTTTTCCATTCAACACTTCTGACTTAGTTTAGCTTTGCTCCAGAATTCATAGTCATAACATTGAGGAAGTGAATGAAAGAAACCTGAAACAATTCTTCTCACAATGTTTTCAAACCTCAGTGAAAAATGTGTGGGGAATGAAAATGAAATAAAGGTGGCAAATTTCTAATTCAGAAATTCTAATTAGAAATGGAAGGAGAAATCGCACACCAAAAGGCAATATGGAATAAAAATTTCACGAACAATTCATGACAATTTCAAAAATTCAAGGTTTTAATTCAAGTTGAAGAATAATAAACAATGGTTTAGTCTGATTAGTCTCTGACAGGCAGTACTAATTTGCTTTCCTTCTTACTAGACAAAAAGAACTATCCAAAAAAATACTGTATTAAGAACAACATTCTTTCAGCAGCTACTGAAAATTGTCGTGCAACTTTCATCTGTACTAATTTACAATATTGTATGTAAACAAATTAGCAATGAGCTCATGTTTAAGACCAGCAAGGAGAGAATGGTAAGGGTAATATTAAGTATGATTAACTGAGTCAAGGAAGTACTTTGGGTAGGAATTTTATTTAGTTACTTAAATTGAAGTAATTTTGGTGGGATTTGAAATGAAGTGAACTCAGCACTAAAGTGAGAATGGAAAGCATGAGAAAGCAGAAATGGAGAAATAGATTTTACAGCAATGTGGGACCAGTTGGTATAACCTGCTCTTGCTGATATGAAGCTACAAAGCTGAGGCTGTCTTTTAGCCAGAGAATGTATTTTAAAATGGCTTCCACCAGCTGTAAAGAATAATTACGATCTCAGATACTAACACTCATATTTTTATCTTCAGCAAGCCCAGCAGGTAATCTGGGAACTGATCCAGTTTCTTAAACATAGCTATCTAGTGCCACCTTACATGTCCTTGAGTATCTGAGGAACTTGGCTGGCAGGTAAAGGAGTGGATGTCTTGTAGAATGTACTTCTGTAGGAGCTGCTGGAAGGCCGATGGGAGATCCATCACATATAAAATGGCATATAAAGTAGCAAATACTTGCATTCCCGCTACTAGAGGCATCTGATGCCTCTCCCTCACTGATATACTAGAAATACAGTTACATTTCATTCATAGTTTTTTCAACAGAAGCAAGACTAAAGTCCAAGTTAAGGTTTTTCTTCAAAGATCAGTGTCTGAGGATGCTGTTATATCATAAAGTGCTTTCAGTTTTACTCAGATGTACCTCTAGCCAAACGTCTGTAAGAGCATTAAGTCTTAATTCCACCTTATGATACACAAAATGTCTATATGTCTGGACGCAAACTGATAACTGAACTACTACATGCATTAAGTGTGGCTATTAATCTATCTGCAGCGATAGCACTACTGTCATCCTTCAGTATCATACTAGATTTAATGCTTAATCTTTCCCCCTGACGTAATTCTAGCCCCCAGCTAGATAGTTCTGCAGGTGGTGCTGTGGGAAATGTTTGCAGTTCAGAGACAGGGCTGGAACAAGAGTGGAGAAGGAACAGCTTCATTCCTCTTCAGCTTTTTCCAGGACAGAAATATTAAGGCCATTTCTTTCAAAAATTATTAGTAATGGGAATGTTTTTATTTTTGAGAGGGAAACTCTCCTAAATACGTGATACTCATCTCCTTGGAACACTCATCCAAGTATCAACGAAGTACATAATAGATGCAAAGTGCCTTATTCATCTGGTGGTGCTTTTAACCCACTTTCCCATGCAGTGAATGACTAATATTTATTTTGCATTCAGTATAACTACACTTTTGTTTCCAGTAATAAGAATACATGGGACAAGAATAGCGGTGGAAAAGAATAGCCTGAAAAAATATAAAGAGAATAAAAATGTGTTCACAGAGAAATTACTGGACGTTAACACAGAATTTTGATACTAAAGGCAGAAAAAGGGAAACTTTCTGCAAACATCAAGTAATACATGAACTGGTTTGGGGGTGGGCTGTTGGTTGGTTGGTTTGTTTTTTACTTTTTTGAAAGTTTATAGCTGTTTGCATCAAACTGATATAAGGTGCCAATGTTTCAGAACAATGGTTTTTCTGAACTGGCAGCTGGTTTGTAAAGTTTGATGGACATCATGTTGTCTTAGCAGCAAAATTGTGGTGTACTTCAGAAATTGGAGTGGTCAGAGATATTTGCAGGAAACTTCAATTTTATGCAGGATTAGTTGCTTGCTATAGTAATTTGAAAAACTAAAGAAGTATTAAGGGCTAGTGTATCCGTTCCTAACTTACATGAAATGTTTTGAAGGCCCTAGTTGATCTTAGATTTTGAAAACCAGAATATTCAAAAAGTCACCCTCTACTTGTGCATCTGCAGATGTGTGGGAGGTGCACTTGTGAACTCTGTACAGCCTGTGGATCCTGCATAGCACTGGACTCTCTTCCCTCCTGTAGCTATCCTCCAACACGCTCACTGCCCAACACCATATAAATGCAAAAGTAAGAGAAGTTCCTATGGGCCTAAGTCAGAAAGGACTACGCCTGAGGAGGGAAACAGAGGCAGAGGGCTTGCCTGAAGGCTAAGTCAGAGGGAGAATCCAGTGCATTTGCACTCTCCACTGAACGTTTGCCCCTGGATTCTATTGACCAGCTGTAGCTCTGAATACGGCACATTCTCAGCACTAAGGAAGGCTTCAAGGGTAGCGTGTGGAAGATTGCACAAGGGCTTGGGAGATCCCAGCCTCCCTAAAATCCTTTGGGGGAATTCAGTATCATTCACAAAGGGAAGCAGTTATTTTCTGCAGTGCACATCATCTCAAAAACTTCCCTGCCCTTTGGAAGGAAGGAGTTTTTATTTAGCTTCTGCAGCCAAGATCTAAGCAAGATACACATACAAGTATTTTAGTGTTTTCGGTGGGTTTTAATCTTTAGGAAATTATTCAAAACAATGCTAAACTGTCATATTTTTAATATTTTTAAACTCTTTTTTCCCCCTATTCTGATCATAACAGTTTTTAGAGATACACATATGTGCACTATATGTCTATGTAGAAATACTATCTCATACTATCCACTAGATGGACTCATGAATAGAGTGTTCAGAATCAAAACTCAGACTCCTAGTAAGGAGAAATATCTGATGCTAAGCTACTGCTAGAATTTGGCTCACAGCAGCAGAGTTGGGGAAAGGAGCTTCTGCACCTGCACCTTCTGTCAGTGCAAGGACTAACTGTAATTTGCTAGGAGAGAGGTTCTGTCTGGCTCCCGATGCTCTCTCTAGTGATAGTGCTGAAAAGACCGCAGTATATCCAGCCAAGAATCTTACAGATTTCTGAAAATACAAAGCATTATATAAGTGCTTGAGGTAATTTAAATTAGACCTCTCATATGTGCTCAGAGTGCATGTAAGGGCGCCATATGGCCATAAAAGCAGGAAAGATATGTGCTGAAATGCGCTAATAATTAGCTTTAGCAGACAATTGAATATTCTGCTTGAAATGACAGGCTTATTCACAGTCGTTGTCCTCAGTTACTTTTTTGTTTCCAGTCACAAGCTAAATTATTATTGCTCTTTGTGTTGGTTTGTTTCCTTACCAAAACCAGCCGCTTTTCACTTTAGTTGCTGTATTTGCTAAATGATGCAATACTTCCTCAAGCCGTAAAATCTGAACAGCTATCAAAGGCCCCAGCAGTAATCATTTCATTAAAATAATTCTCTTTAAATCACCTTGAACATACAGCTGTAGCTATGCCTACAGCAAGGGATAGAAACTACCTCCAGAGAACATGCTTGCATTTCCAGCTAACATAGGGCTGTCAGAGTGGCACTGTATTGCCTCCTTACTCAGTTCTGACACTAGAAACAAGCCAAAGAATAGTCAAAAGAGCAAATGGAAAAAGACATCAGGAAAGCTTTGTGACTAGTATGCACTCTTATTCCAACTTCTTTCTATTTCATGCAATGTGGAAGCTGAAGTAGGTCTTCAGCAGCTGTAATGACACTGGGGCTTGACGAAGGTCCTGGGATACTTGACTGTAGAACTGAGTGGAGAATATACAATGACTCTATCTGATGCTTGATAAAATAGTCAGTGAAGTCAGGGAGTAAGATGTCCCAACAGTAACAAGACAATACAACACAGAAAGCAGAAGTGCCTTAGTGCTGTGAAAGTAAACTGAATGGAAATAAATAATGAATACTGCAAAGGAAAATAAACGTGTGCTCCTACCACAGCCATTCAATCTCCACAGGTGACTTTAGTTTATTAAAGAGCAGCACCCTAAATGCTCCAGTACTTTTTGGGAAATGGATTAAACTTAATAGAGTTTTTCTTTCAAATGCCAGTATAAGGCCAAGCCGATCTTTTTTCTTTATTTCAAATCTGTAGTTGTCTATGAATACGTCTTTCCATAAGTATTTTGTGAGAAATACGTGACTAGATTGACAGTGTAGTATGTGCTATATAAGTAAATGTTGCCAGAATCATAGAGGCATATGATTGCAAGGAACTTTATGAGGTCACCTAGTCCAGTATGGGAATATTTTCCCTATATCATTCCCAACAGATTTTCCATTCTTAATGCTATGAATGGCTATCCTTTTCTTAGAAATTGCTAAAGACAGTGACTCTGGGACTTCCCCAGGCAATCTGTGACAGTAGTTCGCTATCATTGAAAACTGATTTATTTTTTTAAGCAAAACCCTCTTCCTGTATCCTGTGTCTTTTGTCTAATCAATTTTTGTATCATTGAAAGTGTTAACATATTCCCCTTTTTTGGCCTCCTCTCCTCTATTCTAAACAACCCTGATTCAAATGATCATGGCAGGACTTGAGGAAGCAAACTTATATTTCAATCTAAGCTTAATATTAGTAGATACATCAAGTGGATTTGAGAGGTCAACTTCATTAGATTTTGAAATGAAACTGGGATTCACTGTTTCTTCCAGCCGTGGATGACTGATCACTCTCCACATAAAAACAGCCTGTTGCTATGGCCTTCTATGGGATTTTTGGTGCAATGACGATAAAATATTGTAAACTAAAGAAACAAAGACATGCTTAAGATACCAGAATCACAGAATCACAGAAGAGAAAACAAGGTTTGTTGAGATACTATGTTTTCTTTGTGATCTTTCAAATGTGAAGTGTCAACAGTGAGAAGATGTATCTGTGAGGTAGGATTATTAATTGAGTAAGGAGGAACAAGGTCAAAATGTTTTAACTGGTTCAGCTGAAGGTGGAGGTTTGAGAAACAGGAGGTTTTTACAACTCAGACAGCAAATATTGAATAAAACTAGTCTCTTGAAAGTTTGTCTTTGGCATAGAAATATACTGGTCTTCTAAATATCCTGGGTTGGAGAGTCTTTTAGCAGTTCGCATGTACAGAATCACAGAATCACAGAATCAATCAGGTTGGAAGAGACCGCTGGGACCATCGAGTCCAACCATTGCCCTGACACCACCATGTCAACTAGACCATGGCACTAAGTGCAATGTCCAGTCTTTTCTTAAACACACCCAGAGATGGTGACTCCACCACCTCCCTGGGCAGCCCATGTAGTGTCAGTTTATGTTCTAAATTATAAGCCAAATTTAAAGAAGGCATCATAGCTAGTACATATGCAGCCTCTTCTGAAATGAGCAAAGTACTGAATTTTAAAGAGGAAAAAAAAGAATTACAATGACGTGTAAAAATGGCTCTTGTTTTTATGTGGCTTTCTTGCATTTTCCATTACTGTGAAAATAATACAGTAAATAACGCTGTCATTTTCATTGGGTTTCGAATAGGTCCCTTTAAGGAAAAGGACGTGTACCAGCTTGCAATATTTGCTGCAGTCCTAATACTTAGAACGGAAGATAACATCATAACAAGTTTCACTGACAAAGGTAATAAATGCCCTGGATTTTTACATCGCATATGTAGTTGAATGAGTAATTTTCCTGATGATAGGGCGTTGTTCTAAGAAAATGCTAATAGTATTTTCTTGAAGAGGCATTTGCACCATTCATGAGAAGACAATTAACTAGCAGTTTGAGAAGGAGCAGTTGTTTAAGGGCTTCAGCAGTACACTAGGACCTGAAGGTCTGAGTGCTGTATCCCACTGGCATATTGAGCTGTCTTGCTATGTCACTCCTCTATCTAGCTCAGTCTTTGCTTCTCATTAAGTGGAAACACTGTATGTGTAAAGCACATGGAGACCTGCAAGTGAAAGTTACTAGATGTTACCAGGAAAATATCAATACTAAATAACTATACATTTTTACATAGTATGATATGACACATACCTCTGGGAACAGGTAAAATCATTGTCTTGGGTGAGCATTCTATATATTGCATGATCATGTGAGAGAAATCTTATGTTCCATTTCTTTAACACTCTGGCAATACTTAACTGCTACTAAAGTAGCATCAGAAAGAAACTGTGAGTTTTGTTAGATATGTGCTAACGATGTCTGAATCACATTACTAAGTCATTCCTACTCTGTCTTTCCAAATCTGATTTTAAGTGATGACTTAACATTCTGCTTCAACTAATGACTTTTTTTAACAACTGCAGTCCCCTGGCCTAGAGTGACAGTAGTAACCTGTATAAGGGGATTTCATGTCTACAGTAGTCTTCCTACCTTCTCTCCATGTTTCTCTGTCCAAGGTGGGGTTTGTAGTGCTGTAGTGTGCTGTTCACAAAAATTAATAATCCGTGAGTTAGCACCCTTGTGTGGAACTGTGAGACAGGCCAAATGCAGCAATAATTTTAAATACCCTCTTAGTTTCTCTCATTAGCCCTTCTCTCTTACTGATCCTGCTGATCTGAGGTTACAGACAGGTTTTTTTTTTAATGAAAACTGCAAATCTCAAGTAGTTGCATGAATGTATACTCATATGATACTACAAGCATTTGCACCACTGGGAAAAATACAAATTATTTAAAAATGTGTGATAAAATTGCAAAAGCAGGCAGTATTATGAATATAGCACTATTCCCAGCTCACACCCCCGTTGTCTGATGCTTTCCTTGGTTGTAAATCTATCCTTGAACATCAAGAAAGCAGTGAGCATGAGGGAGTATCAGTAACTGTGGTTCACTGTACTCATATCATTAAAGAATACATCAGCTGTGACAATTTAGCAGCTGTAAGAAAACATGATCACATTTGCATTTCTGGAATTCCTGCAGTTTTAAAGAAATGTGGTAAGTGAATTTCTGTCCTCTGTCCTACACCCTTGCTGATGCAAAGGGACTGGACACAGAGACATGCACATTGTGCTGAATTAATAATAAGATGCTAAACTGACATTGCATTTTGTTTTTTTTTAATGCCTGTAGAAGTTGTTATTAAGTATTCTTCATTGCTTTTGAAAAATCTAAAGGCGTTTCTCTTGCCCAGCATTCCAGTACTTGCTCTCATCTGAAACTATATTTGGCTATATACATATCTAGTTAATATACAAGTATATTGTATTTAGTCCTGAATAGAAGAAATTCTAAAATTGATGCCCCTGAGTGAGCTGCTGTTGAATATATGAAGCTGTTCTCTATGCTTGAATTGATGCTTCACTCATTAGTCAATGTAGAGCACTGGGAAACCTTACATATGTATCATGCCATTAGAAAAAAAGACCACACTCAATTGCTTGCTCCACTTAGTTTGGTCCCACAAAGACTGTAGTAAATCCTTGTTATTCTGCTGAATGAGTTATTTCCTTTAGACATTAAAATAAATCTGGATGATCCAAATAGAGTGAATTATAAAAGATTCACCTCATATACACAGGACTCTGGAAAATAATTTTCATGGTCTTAGAAATACCATGTGAATTCTGAAAGTTTCTGATGCATTACTTCTAGCCCAGGCCTAGTCTAGTGAATTCCCAAAGTCTACCCACCTGTAATATATCCAGACATTTTTATTGAAGGATATTGGCTAATCAAGCCATATCTAAGTAAAAGGCGATATTGCTACTTACAGATTGTTCTGGTGAATGTGAATTGTTGGGTGAATCTTTCAGTTAATAAGATTGAGCTCTGTAATGACAAGCTTTATGGTGCAGTTGGTTTTCTGAGCCAAAAACTTTATTATCTTTCCAAAGGGATTCTTACATCCTGAAGTCTGGTTAGAAGTTTTGCAAAATTTTCTGTCTCTATAAAAGCCTGCAGGGTTTAGGGTAGAAAACTAGCAATACACAAACCCCCAGTGTTCTTTGAGTATCATGGAAAAGAAACTTATTCTTTCAGTACATGTCAATAAAAGTGTATGCTTGAGTTTGTGAACTATGAAGTTATCAGTCAGTGGAGTTTCCAGAGGATGAGTCAAAGCACTCAAGTGCCATGTAGATTTCACTGACTATATGGAAGGCAAAGCTCTGTTTCAGGCATGCGTATTAACTGAATAAAGTTGACTGTGTGAATATCCTGCTCAGCCATTTTAAGTTGGACACAATTTATATTTACTCATGTTCTCTTATAAGTAGAAAAATCTATTTTATATGGTCAAGTGTTTTGCTATTTATGGGTCTGAAAGAGAAGTGAATAAGGTGTGGAGGAGCATTTAATTACTTGCAATACTAAGTGTTTAAATTGTATAGCAATGTCCGTTGTCACAGTTTGCTCAGGCATTTTGCTCCAATATGCCAACTAATAAAGCTGCTCATGTTTCCCCCTCAATTTAAAGGAAATGATTTTCCAGTGAGCTGATGAAGAATTAAGAGGCTTTCCCTATTTGTTTTTACTTCTGTATGCCGAATCTGTGATCTTCTGTTTACTATTGCTTTAGTCTGACAATCTTAATACAGTTTGACAGGAAACTTCTCTCCAACTGAAATAAAAGAGGTCTTTTGACAGCAATAATATAGGTAAGATTTAGAGTAGAGGAGCTAGCCAACAGACAAGGCCCCTTTTTCTTATATGGCTAGGTAGTTTCTTGAATAAAAAGCAAGAGAAAAATCCCCATTGGGGAGTGATACAACAGAAAAGGGGACATTTAATCTTTGGGGGCCATTTACATTTCTCGGTACACTGCCAACGCTAACCTTCTAGTGGCGAGTATCCACCCTCCATAATGCCCTGCACATCACACACAGGTTCCAGGTTTCCTCAACAGTTGGATTTAATTCATCGTTTAGCTGCAGGTCCATGGTCTGTGTTTAGTCAAAGCTCTTATTTTCTTACTTAACTCTTACTTTACTTACTTTACAGTTTTCTGTAAAGAGCAGTTTCTTTCCACACTTGACCTTCATCCTATGGCCCTTTCAAGGGCTGTGGGATCCTTTTAAAAAAAAAGATGTATATGTATTTGTGAAGGGCCTGTTGTCTCTAATTTAAATGACTGAATATCTCATGTCACTTAGACAGAGTACAGCTGCTCATTTCTTTTTCAGTCAACCAGGCAGAATAAAATCTTATAAGCTGAAAGTAGGTACATTAGCAAATGGTGTAGGAGTTGTTTAATACTATTCATGATGTTGGTATTCACTAATACGTCTGTCTTAAATGTTTCTTTCCTGTTCTGCAGTCATTATTTCAGGATGGGCTAGATTAAACTGAGGCAACTGAATGATGTATGCCTTATTTTTGAGACAGGTGCATGTTGAACTAGCTGTGGATTTTTATGGTACAAGTATAAAACAATATTTCAAATCCCTTAAGTTTTCTAAGTAGTTGTGTATATCTTTGCTTTTCAATGGCATATTTTTCCTTCCTGTTTCTGTTAGCTGTGACCTCTGTTATGATTTCCATGAAGTCCCTCCTATTGCAGAACAGTCTATGCAATGGCTTAAGTCTAAGATTAAACTGTGGAGAGGTAGTCAGCACAGCACCATATGCTGCACGGGAACTGCTGGGAGGATATAGATGAAGCAACTATACAGAGGCAGTAGCATCACTGTTAAGCGCTACAGGAGTGGTATCAGTACCAACCACTTTGAATGCTCTGGAGTAAACCATGATGGGGAAATGACAGGAGGAGACATGAGACAGTGCTCACCCTCAGCAAATCAGCAACTGCTGACATACAGAACCAAAGCATTGTGAAACCTTGACCATTTCTTTCTTGAAACTTTGAGGGTACTTTTTGTTTATTTGTTTGTTTTTAATGACAGACACCTCGTGAGTATCTCTACCTTGGGTTGTGGAGAAGTGCAAAAATTCCCTTTGAGCAGTCCTACCCAACCTTAATAACTGTCTATTTTATCTGACCATGAATTAGACTGTCAGTCTCATGTGCTCTTTGCAATAGTTCATTTCAGTACTTCAATTTAGCATTTTTATAAACATCTGCATCTCTACTTAATAAATTACTCATTGTACCTTAAAGCAATATGGTAATGCCTGCAATAGTACTTCAGTATAGTAACTAAGTGAATGAATAATACATGTTTGTTTCATGGTAAGTACAAGGAAATGCTGCTTCCTTTCACTTTCAGTGTATCGGATGTGCAATTATGGTATAATTAAGTTCAGCTTACATGACAGGTGAATGACATTTCCACATTGCTGTTCCAATTCAACTACTCAAGCACACTAAATATGTTGTGCAACAAAATTTCAAGCATATGAAATGCAGACAGCTACTTCAGTGCATTTCAGGAGCCAAAATGGCTTCTGTCTCAGCTTCTGTTACCATGGATAGGCAAGATACACTTCTGACAACGTGTATGATCTGGGAGACCCAGTAAGCCAGTGAATTTCCTTAATTAGAGTAATCACAACAGTGGATGAGTGTGGAGCACAGGAGTTGTAATGGTTAGAATGAGTGAAGTTTAATGTCTTCCATGGTATAATTTCTGTCTTTTCTTTCTTTGTTTAAATGTGACTACAACGATTTGTCAACTGACAAGAGGTCCCATACCACATTTGCAATTCTCAATGACTGAGCCCTGTGAATCAGTCTGCAAGAGATGTGTAGGAAGGCAATCTCAAGGGAAGGAAAATATTCCTCTAATCAAATCGATACAGCCTATCCCTCACTGCAGCTTTAAAAAGAGTATTGAGGAAAGTTATTTTTTGTTTGAAATGATGGAACTTGTAATTTTAAAAAAAAATTTATATAGTCCTTGTAATTACATGGAAATTCACAAAACTGTAATAGTTAACACTTAATCTGCTCTTAATTTGGGGAGATTGTTTTTCACATAAGCCAATTAACATTTACTGTATGGAAGGATGTAGAACCATTACAGTCAAGGAATAGCAGATTTTAACTGTGCTAGGTGTTTCCACTTATGAGTGTTTCAAATTCAGATTCCGACAACTTGCTGGAAAGATGGATACTATTTCTGTTACTACAAAGCTCTGAATGAACTATCCAGAGTTGCAGTAAAATGACTGTTTTTCACAATGTCAGAATAAGCAGCATTCCCCAAGTCTGCAGAAGGGGCAAACCAGAGAATGCTGTTTCGAAGTTCTTCTGTTCAATCTGTGCTCAATGGGTGTGACTTTATTTTACTCTGTCTTTTCCAGGGGTTCTCAGTGGGGCTTGTCTGGGCAGCATGGAACTCAAATAGGAGTTTTGCCCTTCATTTCAGCCCATAATGTAGAGCTCCTTCTGAGGATGGAAAAAAAGACAAAATGGTGAAATGTTTTGTTTAGATGTGAACTCTGGTCCACATCTGTGAAATTTAAATTGTGAAGGAATTTGATTTTACCAAGTGCCCAAAATTTTCTACTCAGAAACTGTGAAGTGAGCTAAGGTAGCTTTCCCCACCTTCAAATCAGAAAATAGCGTAAATGTGTGATCAAGTGTTTTAGTTTAATCAAGTGGAATTTGAAAGAGGTTGAGAGGATTCTTTAAAAAATCAGTAAGAAAAATTCCTTGCCAATTCTATTCACAATATCTGGAGATAAAACATAATTTTTTGAAGGCTCAAGGATCTAGTTATATTTCTCTCCCATTGTGAAATATGCAGCTGATGTGATACAAAAGAAGGCTGATTGTTCTGCTATGAAGATGTTTTATTAGCATTGTATTCATTGATTGAAAGTAAGAGGTGGGAAAATCAAAATAAATAGTAACTATTCTTTTTTAGTGGGTCAGTGTTCCTATTTCTTGTCATGTTGGGTTTAAGAAACATCAGACATAAAAAGACAACTTAATATTGACTAATATAAAAATTTTAGGTGTTAGATTAGATCAGTATTTGTCCTGAAAAGGTCACTGTATTCGTCTTTTATTTCAAAGTTGTTAATACAAGTTTTTAGAAAAAATGTTACCAGTGTAACGTGAATTTTTTGTACAGTGAAATTTCATCCCACTTCTACTATTCCTGTTGCCAACATTGTCCCTTTTCTGTACTGATGACGCCTCCCAATAGCTATGGAATCAACACATTCCATTAGTATACTTCTTGTGCCAGGGTCACTGATACAGATTTTGAGTGATAATGTGAAATAATACTTTTATGCACTGAAGTATTCATGGGAAAGAAATCATTCTTATACTAGGTGGAAACTTATTTCATGTCTTGAAATCTATTTTCATATATATATGTATACATATATATTATATACATAACAATTAGATTTTAGCTATTTTCTTTAATTAAAATTATTACCATGAATGTCAAATCATTATTAAACCATTGTAAGATAATCCTGGTACTGACAAGCAGAAAACAAATACTTCAAGCTTTTAATCTCTGACTCTTCTAACTACATTCAGTTCAGTTCATTTTCAGAATGTTTATCCATCAAATATTCCCATGAATTAAGTACTTACAGAGCCATGATTTCATGCTAGTTACTTACACAGGTCATGTACACCTTGAATAAATAAAAAAAAAATCCTTTCATGGTTTCATTACTGCTTATACTGTTGAATATGTCCCTGGTTTTGGTATTGTACTGAAGGAAATCCTGAATAGCCGTCTTTGTTCCTAGTTCCTTTGTTCCTTTGCAACCATGCTTGTTCCTAGCATGGTTAACTCCTTGTTCTGCTTTAAAGTACTGATTGCATTAAATAAATATTTCTTTACAGCCTCTTTATCATTTGTATGGCTTAACAAAGCTAACTTTGTTCCTGAAAGTTCTCTGTCTGATGGAGGTAGAATTAAAAATGAATACTTATGTCATGGCTGTTTGAAAGATCTCAGAAACTTGTAAAATAAATAGCATGATCTAAGGAGTGTCAGTGGTCAATGAGTGAGGAAAATCATAAGAAATGCAGGATTAAGAATAATCTAGTATACATTTCATCAATTAAAGTTCCTAAGCGTACCTGGATACATATGCATTATTCAGAAAAACTCTTCTAAGTACTTTATTGCCATATATTTATCTGCCAAATATTTATCTTGACTTTCTCCAGAAGCAGGTAAACAGTCATTACATTTTTTCACAGGAAGTCAAAGGTGCTCTGTGATGTTGCTTTAAATAAAGGCACCCAAAATTCTACTTATGCTTAGATTTCAATTGTTTTCACGTATTTCCTCAAGTAGAAAACAATGTAGTAGCCTGTAAGTAAGATGACATAATTATGTGGATTTTGTTTTGCTGTGAGAGGGCCACAGCATCCCACCTGACAATGGATAAGAAAATACCTAATTAAACATCACAGCTCCATAATTTTCAAAAGCTCTTGTACATGCTAAGTAGTCTCTTCTGAAGGCAATTTGAGAAGGGATGAATCTTTGATGCTAGTTGCATATTCAGTAATAATTCCAGTATTGTACTTTTATGAGAGCATCACTGCCTTCTTTTCTGGAAGAATTTCTAGTGTCTTATTTTCAAGATTTTTATTAGACATTGAAAAGGCTCACAATTTATATATTTGAGCATCATTTAGCACCTTAACTGATCTACAGATAAGGGCAATTCTCAGCCATGGTGTGTAAAAAAGCGTATTTCAATTAAAAGTATGTTGCATTTGACTAATAATGGCTTCCTCCTTATGTATTTTTATAATGTACTATATTCTCCACAAAGAAGTACACAACTACTTAAACTCAAGAAAATGTTTAGTATCTTAATAAGGAAATAAAGTGCACAGTTCTAAGCCTGTCTGTTTTGCGTTAACCTCATGTTAGAAGTAAAATATAAGTAAAATGCAAACAAATGACAGGTTTCAAATACATTTTGTTTTTTCTGGAGAATATGGCATTAATAAGTAGGTAGAGAAAAAAGACTTGGGTGTACTTTCTGTAGTTGCCATCTGGTAGCTATATAACACTATTGTGATGGTCAAGGAGGTGGTGATTAACCATGATTCAAAATGATGTTTCACAGCAGCCATCCACAGCAGGCAAAGAATCATGGCATTCAGCAATATTCTGCTGGAATTCACGTGCTGGGGAGAGTGAGGTGACATGCAAGTGCTGTGGGCAGCAGGGATTGGGAGCACATAGGAGGTTCTTTCAAAATTGTCAGTGTCCTTCAACCATCTGATGGTTTTGTAGGGTTGTCCAAAGAATTGTAGGAATAAGAACAAGCTGCCTTATGTTTACCTTTCATTAGGATTTACATAGATGGTTCTAGAACTCTGAATATATTATTAAACAAGATTATAAAGGAAGTCCTTTATTCTTCAGTGTCAAAATCATTCACTGAAAAGAAACAGGCATGCTGGACAGAAGTACAAGTACAAGTCCTCTTCAAATTGTTCTGTATTGGAATCTGCAACAGGCCAGGTGCAATTAAGAAAATAAGGGGGAAAAGGGTAATGTACACAAACAGTAGACAGTTTATTCTCATCCCAGTATTTTGTTCGATTTTGGAAAAAATGGTAAAAGAAAACAAGATGCAAAGGTAAATGTAGAATGGAATACAATTCCACATTCTTAGAGAAGCAGGATTAATCTGCCGGCTCTCTGTTTTCTTTTGCACAAGAGAACTTGCTGACCATCTAATCTGGTCAAAAGTCAGTATAGCATTTGGGATGGAGAATATGGATATCACTAATATTTTGCAGTTGTAAATACACAAGTCAAGAGCCTTTTAGATGAGGTGAAATGTTAGTACTATTCTGCACTGCAAATTCATTTGGAATTATGTGTAATTTTGGTTGTCCATGTAAAAGAACTATTAATACACACTGGAGCAGACACAGAACAGCAGAAAGGAAAGAATATCATGCAAGAGAGTAAACAAGCTTGTCTTGTTTGATTTAGCAAACACAGATGGAAGGAGGGATATGATTCTACTTTATAAATATGTCAAGGGAAATACCAGGGTGGGAGAAGAGCTATTTAATCTGAGACTGTGTTTGCACACAGAATATTGGTATAAAATTGGCTATAAATATATTTAGGATTGAAATTATAAAATTCTCTTGAAACGTGAGTCCTCCAGTTCTTAAGGACAAGAGGCAATGGGCACAAACTGAAATACAGAAAATTCCATTTAAACAAAAGGAAAAGAAAATTACTGAGAAGATAGGCAAACACCATTCCACTTATTCTCAGAAATGGGTAGTTACATGTGTATTCAACAAAGTAATTCAAGTGTGCTCAGAAATAGTTCACGTGCTCTGAGTATTTAAGTCTATTTATCCCACTAATGCTATTTCTTTTTCAATAGGCTGTCATGGTTCAAGACAAGGCAAAACATTTCAAAACATATAGCTCCCATCTATGTCAAAGAGACAACTGATGCTGAAACCAGTTGTCAGATCTTTAGACATCAACCAGAACAAGTAATATCTAGTTTTGCTATTTCATGGAATCTGACTTACAAAAATCCTGTGTTTTTTTTTTTTATTAAGTAGCATAAAATAAAGGAAGAATATTTGCTCAAAGACACTAACTTTTTCTTTGTTGATTACAGCTTTGTACAACTACAGATTGTTAACAACAAACCTTCCCTGTTTTATGAAAAGGATCAGAGCAGTGAATCCTCTGGTCTTGCTCCAGTATTACCTTTCCAGAGGTAACATTGTAGACATTAAAACAAAAAGAAAAAGAAGTCACTACAACACCTTTCTGAAGAAGGACAAGGCCTATCTTACAAACACTGAGGCTGTTGAAAATGCACTAGTTTCGTCAATCCATCTAAATTTCACAAAACTCCCCTTCTAGCATATTAAGAAGAAAATGATGCTGTTCATAATTTTATGCACAAGAACTGATGAAAGGAGTATATACATTAAGAAGTAAACATTATATAAAAGAAGTAATTTTATATATATAAAGAAGCCAAGGTCATCTTTTTTCCTTACAAAAATATTTTGTCTTCAATTATCAAAAGGAATAATAAACCCTTCCTTGTGACTTAGAGTCACGCAGCATAGTCTTTTTGAAGTTCTTAAGGGCTTTCTTAACTATTCAAATGCTATAAGCTCAAGATACCTTCTCCACATCACGCAGCGCACTGCGCTTGCATTTCAGAGAATTTTACCAACACTTCAGACTCTTGTGAGGACAAGCAGATCGATTGGATTATGCATTCACAGTTTTGCCCAAGGCAGAAAACAATCTTGGTGCAAAAGGGGAGAAATGCATATAAGAAAGCTGGCAAAGATGCAGTACACAACATGGTTACATTTTCCGGTTGCTGCTGCTACCATAGCTTGTATCCCAAGCCTATTTTCTGGGCTGTGTATATTATTTTATTTTTCACCTTTAGTTAGATAAACAAAGATTCCCTCCCATACAAAAAGTCATGGACTTATGGCCTCACTTTCTTTATACACAACCTTCTCTCTTAGAAGAGTCAGTGCTGCCTTCTCCCCTTCATTGCCAAACTCTTCTTTTGCCTCTTTTGACTGGAGAAGATCATCTAACTTTTCCAGTACTTCACCTTAGCAAGGTGTTGTTTTCTTTCCAAGCTGTTGACGTTCATTCCATTCTGTCCCTCAACTGAGATAAGAGGACCTAACAAGAAATTATCAGTCTTACTGCTCCTGCAATCCTTGCTTTGTATTTCCCTGCTACAAAAATAATTTACCTGATAATCCCTTACACCTCCTGCCTGATCTGGCTGGTATAGTGCCTGATGATAGAATTTCTTCTTCAGCTCCTTCCAGGCATTGCAACTGGCAATGAAGACCTACCACTTCTTCCCATTCTTGTCCTCTCTCCCATGCATCCCAATGGAGGAAGATGTTTTGTACTGTTGCATATCATACGCTGAGGCTTGTTTTCCTCCTACCATTGACATCTTCTGTTTGAGGACTACACCTCTGTGAATGTTTGCCCAAATCCTACTGACTGATCATGTCTTCCTTTAAGTGATCAGTGTCCCCTGTAGTACATACTCGTAACTCAATTTCTTCTGACCTGCCTACAAATTAGATTTTAATCCTAATTATCTAAACTAGGCTGTGCAGTGCTCCACGGAGTGAACCACTGATCTTATATTCCCACATTCCTTTCCCTGTACATGCGTTCAGCAGTAAAGTAATTTTTTACTTCATTCAGTTATCATTTTTGGACATAGTCATAGTATCATCATTTACTTCCTGTAAGCTTCTATAAGCAGAAATAGTTACTTTCTGTAACCATCACTAAGCATTTCTTTTCTTGCACTCACACTGCCATTTCTCCATGTCATAGTTTTGTTTTATTCTACTTTTATTTCCCCTCTAAAAACGTATTTCTAACTAATAAAATTTGATGAAAAGCAGTCTTCAAAAGTCATGTGTCGACTCAAAAATTTCTAACTGTAATAGAAAGTTAAACTGATCAAAAGTCCTTTTCTAGAATGTGACATTCATGCCTTTACCATGGACTGGAGCTGAACTAAGGTGTTTCCTATATTTCTAAAGCAAATGTTAGGGTGGGATGGGGGAATTATAGTGTTGACATGAATGACAGGAAAAAGAACAACAATTGGATTTGATTTACTAACACGTGCTACGGATTTTTTTATAACTAGATTTTGCCACTTGAGAGATGTTAGAAGGCATTATGCATAGACTGATTAAAAAAAAAAATTAATTTCAGTTCAACATTAGGGACTGTAGTCTTTGAAGAGACCCTGGGTCTGAGAACAAAGTTTTTGTTGTATTAGTGCATCCACAATTATTTTTCAAGTGGAGGCATTGTCTGCTAGTCCAAGGCTCTGTTAAATCTTCAGTTCCTAAGTTAATACTGTTGCAGGCAGGACAATCTTGAACAAACATAGGCTTTTAGTACCATACACTTTTTATAAGGGATCAGTTAGAAGTTACCATCCACAGCTCATGTTTTTCTGGTGTTCAGATCATGTTGCACCCATGCTCCAGTATCTGTAGATTCCATCAAGCCATGTGGCAAAGCAGGGCTGCAATTCCCATAGTGATGCTCTGGGAGTCATTGTACAGGTAATGTTTTGTATCAGGCTGGAATCAATTTGATGGAGGCTTAGGAGAAGGTTAAGTGGAGGACAAATTACCATTGTTGTTCTACAGCAGCAGTTAACACTGATCTTTATAGCATCTTTATGGCAAAATATTATACATTCTGGCATTGCACTTAATGGATGCTGCATGACAAGTGATAAAAGTTATGAATGACTTCTATCAGGCTTAATTTTTTCCTGCTTTTTAGTTAATATTACAAAGCCTGATGTAATTATCCATTTGGCAGTTCTCCTTGTCAATCATCTGCTGATTCATAAGCCAGTCAAACAATATATTACAACATTGGATCATCTGTGAGGACTTTCTGGCACAGCTCCCAGCATTTAATTCAGTTTTCCAGGGTAATCCCAATAGAATCAGAACTATCCACATTATTCCTGGACCAGTCTTGTTTCCTTGCTGTACACATGGCTGTAGGCTTGTAGGTTGCACCTCTCATGTTGCCTGATATGACTCATACTCCTTCCCTCTCCAGAAAACAGACAGACAACTGTACTTCTTTTGGCATTAGTTTTTCATGTCAGGAAACCTATTCAGGTACCAGTTTTGCAGTTGTTTTGGAGATATCTACAGTTGTGTGAAAACCTGCTGTTTCAGCTTGAGGACATTTAGTTACCTTTTTTCCCGTGGTTTAGTAGCCTTTGCCTGTTAGGGGGCCTGCTTCACTGCAGATAGCAGCAGAGACATGTAAATTACAACTTCATCAGGGCCAGGAAGAACTTTCTCTGTATTTTTACTATCAAGAAAAAGCTAGAATAATTTGTTGAGCACAAACTAATGGCACACTGAAGTTGCCTCCTCAGCAACTTTGTCTCCTTGGTGCACTTCCCTGCTGCAGCTTTCCTCTTCATATGGCTTTGTAAGCTTCCACCTCTGACCAGCCTTGCTGTGTGTATTAAGTGTGTCCTCCTAGATTAAACACTGACAAGATAAACAATGCACACTGCTGAGGTCTAGATCTAGGCTAAAAAGTAATTGTTTTCACAGATTGTTATGAGGAAATGTCAGTTGTCATGTTTTCCTTTTCCAGAAAGGAGATATGAACAATGCTTGATACTATAACTGTGTATGGAAATGAAAGCTTGCAGGAAAACATGGAAGGAGTAGTCCCAATATTTAACAGTATACGAAGATGATGAAGTACTACAAAGTAAGCTAATTGTGTACCCTGTAACAAATGTTCTTTTCAATGTAAACACTTGCAGATAACTTTAAGATGTGCTGCAGGAAGAATTAGAAGGTAAAGAAGGTTCATAGCAATTAGTTGCCAGTCTTTAATAGATGAACCAGTTCTCAGGGGACAAATGTTTTTGAAGTCTACCCCTTCCCTAGGAAGCCCCTTTATGTTCCTCTTCCACTAGAGCTCTAGGCTGTCTCTCTCTCAAACCAAACCCTAAGCAAAATCAAACCCTAGAGACAAATGGTATCTCTAGGCCCAGGCTAAGCCTTACCATAAGCCGCTTATCCCTGTCCTTTATGAGGAATTTCTCAATGAAGAAGTCCTCTTGACAGCCTGTGCCTTCCATTGGCAGCCTTAGCAAAAGCCTCTATACTCAAGCCAAATGTAGAAGTTCTTTGAGAAGAGATGTGATTGCAGCTTCCCCCTTGCTTTGGCAACCCCTTTTCAACCCCACTCCAGCTGGAGCTTTAGAAAATGCCTCTCCCCAAAACTAAACCCAGTTAGTATTAGGGCTGGGCTTCAGAGAGAGAAAAAGCTTAGAGGTCCACTTGGGTTGGGTTACAAAGGGGCTGCCAAGGGGAGGGCTAGGCTGGAGAAAGAGGTGTCCCCTGAAGAATTCTTAATGTAGGGCACATCTTTGGTTTTAAGCTCAAGCCCTTTCCTGTTGTTAGGGTTGTTTATGATTAGTTCTGGGAGACAGACATTGTAGAGCTTGAGTTGGGAGTGGAGCTGGAAGAGGTAGGCTGCAGATAGATTTGTTCCGTGAGAACTTGTCCCTCTTCTTTGACAGTCCCTTTACAGGCATGCTCCAGCTGAAGCTCTAGGCTTTGTCGCTCTTTGTCACTTAGCCAGAGCCCCTCAAACATGGCCCCAAGGAAAGTGATCTAAGGGGAGAGTGCTCTAACACCTTGTGTTAGAGTTTGAGTTTTTCTAGCAACAAGAGAGCTGTGTGAGGAATGTTTGACTTTCCTTTTTCCAACCATTCATTCTCGTGGTTGTCTTGTGAAACAGGGGCTCTTACAGAGCTTATATTTTAGTTGTTGTAACTCAACAGCAATTATGTTCATACCCACTGACTTTCACTGGGCTGTATGTCACAGTAAGTTACTTAAAGCCAACAAAAATATCATCAGGCTCAGACTAGTGATGGACGACCATAAGTTCAATGCTATATGTTATAGCCTGCGAAGAAAATCAAGTAGTATGTCCAATAATTTTGTTTTACATTATAAAGTTACTGTAGAGGCTTTTCACGCAACTGCGTGATTTCTGAGTTAGCACAAGGTCTCATTATAGTTGCCTTTTCTGAAGGGAAGAAAGTTACCTGAGATTCAGTTCTTTGCTCTTATACTTTATTATTCAAAGTACAAATCCTTTTTGTACTTAGTCATTAACCTATATACACATAAGCAGTCACTTACGTGGTGACACAAATTCTGTTATAATTTGTCACTTCTGTTGGTATGCTGGAACTTTGCCCTGTCTCTTGCATTTCCCTTTAATTAATATAGATTTTCACTTCAATACAGTTCATAGCTTTTTATCAAAGCTTTCACACTGAAATTTGAGAGTTTTAATGTTTCCTTTTACTTTTTAACAGATCTAGTATCAGTGCATGTGGGAAATGTTAACTCATGAGAATTTTTAGAAGTAATTTTTAGGAGTGTATTTTTACAAATGATAAATTAAATGGGAACTTATTTGCTTACCACTTATTATCAAGGGTAAGAATTGAGAGATGTTAAACTGTTACTCCTCTTAGGTTTATGTTTAATTATATACCCTCTTTTTGTAAAATTATTTTTCAAGATTTTTTCAGTTATTTGTTAATAAAATAATTAAAAATCAGTCTTAGGACGTTATCCAGAAATAGGAATAAAAACTAGAATGAGTTTGATTGGGGGAAAGAGAAATGCTTGGCCAGAAGTTACACACAACTTATTCTGAAATCAGGAAAATTCTAAGTATCATTTTCCATGTTTTATTCATTTTTACTTATCTCAGTTTTCCTTAGCAGTCACTGAAACCAAAGAAAGAAGTGCGAGAATCTCATGCAGAAAGGTGTTCTCGCTTTACTTCTAGACAGAAAGCAGACAGAAAATGCTGAAAATTTTGATAGGATGTCTTTTATTTCTTTTTATTCTTTTTTAATCAGAGATGTGAAAATGAAATAGCTAACTTCCAAAATAGCATTTTCTTTTTTTTTTATTTGTCCTTTTACAAGTCAAAGAGCATCTGAAACCAGAAGTTTATATATCTTTAGAAAAAGGACAGCCCTCAGACACATCATGCAAACCAGATGACAGGGATCATTTTAGCATAAAAGTTAAAGTAGTAGGTGTCAACTCTACACTGTAGTAGTAGGTGTTAGTGCTACACTGTATCTGAAAATAAAACATCAAGGTCATTTCTTCAGAGGATGCTGAAGCTTCCTGTATAAGACTGTCCATTTTTTTATTATTCTGTTTAGCAGTAGTGGAGGTAACAGCATTAACTTTAGATTAACATTACCAAGGTTAACACTCCATTGATATGAATGAAGAAATTCAAATTCATATTGAGTCCTCTAGGTATGACAGGATTAATGGGTTGTAGATATCAAGGTTGCAGAATGACGGAGGGCTAGATGGACTGGCGTAAAATCTCGCAGTTCTGCTTTTCTGTCACATGCCTATCAGCAAATTTTTTACAGGACATCTGGGCTGTATCACACTGCTTTTTCCAATGCTGGAGAAGTGACAGACAGGGGATTAAGATTTTCTTCCCACTGGAAAATTCTCCATTACTACAGTAACTCATAATTAAGTCAAAATGGCATTCTTGCTCTCTCTCCAGGAAGAAACAGGTATCCTGACACCCGTGTTCACTGCTTGCTGCTCCAAAGCAGCCCCTCACATCTCTGGGCATTGATGAATTGTGCTCTCTCTTGTGTTGGAGCTCTTTCTCTCCTGTCGCCTGAAATTTAGAGAAACTCAGTATACAAACTGTTCGAAGAGTTTGGTGCTGTGAAGTTTTGCAAAATAGTGGCAATAGCAATTGAACGTGTGTTCTTATTTCAGTGCTATAACTGAGATAGTGAATCAAATTCTTATGTATGTGAGCAAGAACAGAGCAGTCAGTATGATCCTGATTTTATCTCTGTATGTGAAATAAGTAAGACAAATGTTCAAAGTTTGCCTTTAATTGATGTTAAAAAAATGGGGAGTATGCAGAAAATAATTAAGAGCTACCTGATCTAAGTTCCAAAGACAAAGTTCTTTTCATTAGAGGCCTGAACACTGTAATCTATAATTTTTTTACAAATAAAGCTTAAGAAGTGTTGAAATGTACCTCATAGCAGATGACTCTTTAAAGATAACATAAGAGAACAAGAAAAGATCCAAACACTAGAAATTCGGATTAAAAATAAACTGCACATGTTTAGCAATGAGTTACTAACCTCTGGAATGGCTTGTCTAGTGATGTGGTAGATGACCAGTTACTTCCAATCTTGAAACCAAGTTAGGTCTATCTTTGATTGAAATCCTTGCGTTTTTCATGTCTTCCTGCACGTGAAAATCTTTGGCTTATTATTAATATATAAAAATTATCTTCTTTCCATCAAGTCAGATTGTGAACCACTCATGAAGTGCAATAGCACTTTACTACTCATATGTGCATCTCTCCTACATTTAAAAATAATATATCTAATTCTAAACAGAATTGTGCTAAATTGTTTGCCAAATCCCAGTATGGGATAGTGTCTTCTTAGAAAAAGCTAAATTTAAAATGCAAAAAGTAGTTTTGTCACATGGAAAAATGGTACCTGCTTTTAAACTAGCAAGTATGGTTCTGTGTGGTTGTGAACGCTGAAGAGGATTCCCTCTCTGTACAATGCAGTCATTCATTTTAGCATTATTATTTCAGCTTGCCTTCAACAGACTTCTCAATTCAGTTATAAAATCAGTCGTAAGTTAAACTCCCAGTGCCGTAGCTGAGGTTTACCTTGTGGAGTATGTTCCTGACTGCTTCCATTCTGCTTTGGCCTCTCACCTTTAACTGACAATCTCTTTTTCACTTTGCCATTTCGCTATTCTGCTAATGAGCCTTTCTTCTTATCTGAGGTGGTTAATGTGCATCTTTTTGCTTTATTGATACTCCATTTACAGCAAAGCTCAGCTAAAAATAAGTATTTTCTTTTCCAATGCCTCGTCATTTTATTATTTTCTTACTCTGATTTTTGTTATGTGTAAAGAAATATGTGCCGGTGGCTTACTATGCCTCTTGTAAATCATTGATAAACTCCAGTCAGAGGAGTGGAGGCACTTCATGATCATGAAGCTAAGCTTGTTACTGCTTGGTGGTTTTTTTTGTATTCTCTGACAAACGAAGGCTTCTTTTGAGATATGTTCCTGTGAGTCCAATTTCAGGATTAAGTTTGTTATGCTGTATTTGGATGTTCCTGGAAAATACTTTGAGATACATTTTAGAATCAACTGACAAAATACATATACATTATTTTTACGCATTATGCAGCATTAGATATCAAATGTGGCAGAGCCATTTCTAACAGACTTGAATTCAAGAGGCATCTGTTTTTTTCTGTTTTGGCATGAACATTACATTTAGATACAAACCAAAAGATACAATAAGGAGCTGGTGTTAGATTCCAAATAAAGTTTAAGTGATGAGTTCTGATTAAATCTTGGGAGTTTTGCTTCACATTTATATTTGATGTCATCAAAATCTTATTAACTGTTCTCAGGCTTCAGTGTCTCAGTCTTGAGAGGATACATAAAATAGCTTCTTGGTATGTTGTATAATCTGATTGAGGAGAAAGGACTCAGGTAGAAAGCGACTAGCTGCCTTCTGCTCAAGACTGAGAAAAGCCTGAGATTCCAAAATATGAGTCTTCAAATTCCTTGAAGCCACCTATGTGCAATAGAATACTTCATGCTTTTTGAGTATGATTCTGACAATTTCAAACCTCACATTTGGAAGTATTAAGAAGCGTGTGTATCATCCACAACTTCTGTGGAAAGAGTGGCCCTTAGCTCACAACCCCGTCAGACTACCTGGTGGGAGATCCACTTTGACTCACCCCAGACTATGCCATTTCTTTATGAGGTCCTGATCTGGTTTACTTTCCAGCCTCACGTATGTGAGGGAGGTACTGTGGTCGTAGAAATCTGCTGTGTTGCCTGGCAAACAGTTCAAACAGACAGAACAACCTGCACAGATGCATCTAGACAGACAAATACTGAGTTTGATTTGAGCAGAAACATACTTTGGCACTTAAATGCAGCAAAGATCTAGGACCACAGGAGAAGAAACTGAACATGTTGCAGCTAATCTTCTGGAAAACTTAAAATACCTTTTTTTCACTTAAGCTTCTCAGTGCTTCTCAAACATTTCAATCTCGGCATCTATCTATAGATTGATGGCATCTATCTCAGAAATTTTTCATCCAGCTATGTCAGCCTTCATCTCACCATGAGATTAACAATGAATCCCAGTGTGGCTTGATGGAAGGTGACCTATCTTTGATTGACATGAACAAGAAGGAGCATTGTTGAATCAGAACCTGTTTGTGCAAGCTGCTTTATTATTTTCCCTGCCTTGGGAGAACATTATTAGCTATACCGCTAACATACATGGCCTGCTGATTTCCCTCACAGGAAATGTCACTTTTCATACACAGGGCCCAAAACAACACTCATGGACATCAATAAGATAAGTTGTGTTTATTTCAATGGACTTTGGATTAGATCCATGTTTCCCTAAGACTGTATTCTTTCCAGTTTCATTTGATAAACATCTCTATGAAAGAAAGAAAAATTCAGTAATACTACTGTTCTCATTAAAAGAAATGTTTCACACTTCATCCTGCTTTCTGCTATTAAATCCTAGTGTGTTTTCTTCTTACTCTTTGGAGTCCAGTGGGTGTGAATAGCAAGGAATTTGGGACTCATGGCTTGCTTGATAACAATTGTGAATCCTTTTAGGTGAAATGGAGCCGTGGTGCTAGCCATTGTAATGCAACAGATCAGCCTCTGTTATCTGATCATGTGGCCAGGAATGTCTGACATTTGAAATTAAACACACTTTTCCAAGCATGGAGAGGGAAATTCCTAAATGGAATTCCACAGATCATACTGACATTCTGCTTTTCCTGTAAAGGAAGAGTGCTTACCTTTTATACTTTCTTTGTGTGTTCTTCTGTGTTCCACCACCGAGACAGAGGTTTTAAGAACAGATTTGTAAAAGGCTCCAAAACACCTTCCAGGTTCTTCACAGCTTATAGATTTTCACTTTGTCTTCCATGCAGGACTTACTCAATTTTTGTGCAAATTTTTTTGAATTGCTCTCTGTAAAAGCATTTGAACTGTTGCTTCCCTAGACCCTTGTTCTACCACATCACTTCAAGGCAGTTAGTGTTTGTTTCTCCTGTTCCTGGTTTTTATTTATTTTTAGAGACTAACAAAGTGAATGCAATACAATCTGATGAAAACACTTCTCTAGTTCTCCTTTTTCCACTTTTTTTTTCCAGTGGAAGGTGATGATGGTAGGTTCTCTTGTTCATCTCATTTCACATAATTAATTAAATAACTTAATATATTTCCCTAATTTTTTCAAATGAAAAGTTGGCAAGTTTAAACATTTCTGGCTCTTCTGCATGTATAAGAGTCTCCAGAAGCGGACAATGCTTTTGCTTATTCAGGCCATAGGATGGTTGTGTATGACCCAATTTTATTCCCATTGAAATCCATTAGAAGTTTGCTGTTGACTTTCCCGAATTTAAGATCAGTCATATAGACAGGTGTGTTTTCAATAAACACTTAAGGAAGAGGAAGTGGTGTACTGCATTGAAACACATTATATAGCCAATGGTACAGTGGCCATAGGTTACTGTGACTGCAGCTTAGGCCCTGAGAAGTCCTTGTGGGCTGGAAGGTGGCTGCCAGGGCTGTCCTCTGCAGAACAGTTGTATGGACTGGTAAGTGGATTTGAATTTTAAAGGTATCAAGGGGAAGACTCACATATGGAAATTATTCCATAAATCAACTCTAAGAATCCAGTTACAGACCACAAAGTTACTGACTTAGCAGTTTTATCTAAACTGTTGATTCTTGAGAGCTTTAAGGATAATTTGCTTAAATCAAGGTTACCTTAATTATGGAAACTTGAATTATTGCTGCAGTACTCTGGCTTTCTTGAAACATATTAATCCTAATAGAGGCACCTAAGTACCAAAGCATTGACAAATACCTGGTGTTGTGTATATGGCATATAAAATTTATGTTAACAGCAAAGTAACTGTTACATTCAAAGATGTGTTGTTTCCACCAACAGTTACAGCACCATTTTGTGTAGTTGTTCCTGACTGGCCTAGCAATGTATATGACAAATTAAATGTAATACAAACAAATACCCAGGAATACGTTGTGCTTTCCTTGCAGAAATGCAGCACATCATAAATACAAAATGAGCAAGAAAGAACTGAAGTTGACTTTGATTGGAACATAGGGGAATAGTGTAGATCTGCTCCCCATATCGTTTAAGCAACGTGGAAAAGCAATTTATAACTCAATAAAGTGCTCGGTGTACTTATCTGAAATTGAAAAGTAGAGCTGCCAGGATCTGAAGTTCAGATGAAATCATACAGTGTTCCTTGTCTCCTACTCCTTTCATTTAATCTCTTCTCACAAGGGACTAGGTGGCTCAGGGACTTAGCAATGAGATCCGGCACTTTTGCTTTTTTTTTGGTGACATATTGAAAGCATTCTTAAACTGTGCTTTAGTACTGGAATGACACTCAAAAAAAGAAACGGTTAAGCAAGCGAATGCTTTGTAAATAATCGATATTAATATTTTCCTTCTCTCTCTCTTAAATTTGCCAGTAGTGGTAAACTGGCAGGTTAATATTCCCCTCTGCAAGTCTGTCACACCATTCCTGTCACACACGACATCACATTTCATCGAGATGGTTGCCTTCAGCATTGGATTCAGAAATGTCTATTATAACTGCCAGCTTAAACAAACAAATTTCACAGTTTTTTTATTGACAAGTGTTTCTTAGCTTGTTAATTTTTTGACTGTTCAGCTGAGCATAATGGGCATCGCTTAGTTTTCATAGTTGCTCACCATTTTACTTGATTGAAAGGCAGAAACGGCTTGGGTTTTCATCTGTAGCTGAACAGTGAACAGCATAGCTTCAGAAGAGTAGATATATGAGTGACGATATATACATACACCTACTTACTCCTTCACACACAAATAGCTTTATAGGTTAAATTTAGGGAAGTGTGTAGGTTTACAGATGAAAAACAGGAGGCTAATGGACTTCAGATGCCTAGGCACATTTATCAGCCTTACTAAACCCCCCCTTGAATCTTATAGCATCTAAATACCATTTAAGATATAGCCCTGAGCAATACTGTGCTCCTTTGATCCCCAGAATAAGTAGAAAGAGCCTGAAGGCAGTTCTTATTTAAGGTCCTAGTAATTTGTAACCAGTCATGACACCATTCCTCCTTTACACACACCCTGAGAGCTCGGGTGGGTGGTGGCGAGGGAGCTGCCCTGTGCTGCTGTGGAGAGCCTTGCTGCAATGGAGAGTGCTGCAGAGTGCCAGCTCAAGTGTACTTAGGGTTGCTTGAAGCTGCTCCTCCTACAACAGAGATCAAATTAAAGTCAAAATGCTGGTCACAGATGCTGGACACTCAAAAAGGAGTAAGTAAAGGCACAGCGCGTGGTTATGCAATCTTTATATGCGGAAAAACATAGGGGTTTTAAAAGGGATTACAGTTTTACGAAGATGTAGGCTAAGGCTTGGTATTGCCAGTATCTAGAATTCATGCTATAAAAATGTTATCCAGTTAACTCACAGCAACAATGTGATGTTTGCAGATTACATGTAAGAAAAGCTGTCTCTCTTCAGTTTATTGTATTACTCAGGGAATGGGTACATTAATAAAGCTAAACTGTAGTTAACACTATGAAGCATCTTTTCATTTAGTTAAGCATTTTTTTAAATTATTGGGAGTGGGAAAAGAGTCCTAAAATCAATGTCCTGGATCATCTGAGATGTAAGAAATAATAAGTGAACTGGAAAATAGAGGTTCTTAGGGCTTATTGTTGTCCTCATTGTTGTCCATGTTTTTGTGTGACTGTGGCAATCAGAGATCCTCTGAAGAAAAGGGCATATGTTTGTCTTTTTGCTAAGAACAAAGTACCATACAGTCTCCTAACATGGGATGATAAGGCTCTGCTTGGATTTTACGTTTTATTTGGTATGTAAGTGCCCTGCTTAGAAATCAGTGAAGTGTATACATTTAATTTAAGCAAAGATATAAATTTTTACTTTACTATAGGTACAATGTTACATGGGATGTGCAGAAATGCAACTTACAGATAACAAGTATTTTTAAAATAGCACAGAATTTAATAAAAAAGGAAAGGTAGTTATTTAACCAAAGTTAAAAATATTGTTTCCAAATGTACAGATTTTAATAATTATCCTTTTTACTAAATTTTAGATACAGAGTCTTAAACTTTAGTGTTTAATCCTCTTGAAATTTGGAGCTTAAGCATTCTATATATGATCTGTGGTCCCAGGCTGAAGTTAAATTTGTGACATACTTTATTTAGATATCTCAACTATAGTAAGATTGCATGTAATTATCGTAATGATGGAGTACATTGCAAATTTTGAATTCCTTATATTTAGTCAGAAATTACATTGCATATGGTAAAAACCTGAACATTTCAGCTCTTCAAATATGGTAATGTATGTTCTTTCACTATATACAAATATGTAGGCATGAATGACAGACTCCTACCATCAATAGTCTTCAAAAGTGTCTACGTATTATGCATCCAGGAGGTATTTTTTGGTGATTATAGTAGTGCTTGCTACATAAAAATCTGTGAACATTGTAAGACAAAGAAAAATAGTAATTCCTTCTGTGTGCTTTGGGATAAGATTGCAAGTATCATGTTAGCCTGTACTGTTAGATATCTTCCATGTGAGGAATTGATTCCTTCAAACAGACATTTCAGCAGTTACTGTTCTGTACACAGCTGGGAGTTATTTCATCCCTTATACTTTTTGATTTTGTTTTTCTCCTTCCTTGAGATTTTCAGACTATGCATATCACCACAGACTCTTTCTTCTGAGTCCCTTTAACTGCTCCCAGGCTACCTGCCATCTGTGGATGCAACTCTTTATGAGCCACCCCTTCAGTTAAAGGGGTTGTGTTTGTAAGACAAACATACCCATCTAAAATCCAATATACCTGTGGTTGAAAACTGTACATTACATTTCTCATTGTCAGTGTTCTACAGAGGTCTGGTGTACATGAGGCAGTTAGGGTGTGAAATGGTGGAGTGTGAGTTTACAGCACAGCTGCTCCAGATTCACACCTAGGATGACTATTCATCCTACTCAAAGCATGATAGCTTGTTCTGTTTTCATTCAATGTTCCCTACCACAGAAGTGGTCTCGATTCACGTGGTGGACTACTGTGCAGTCTATTCCCTGTTTAGGCAAGCCTGAGAAGATGATTTTTAGCAAAAGTGCTGAGGGACTGATCCTTCAGGACATAAGTGCTCACAAGCCAAGGAGAGGGAACAGCATGGGAGTCCTGAACAGCTATCCTTTTAAACACTCTGAGATATTTTATTTATGAGGAATAGTAGTCATGCATGACAGTTTAAACATTTACTAATCTGCTTACTTTGAATACCAGGACATTTGAACAACTTACCATGCCACACATTCCCCAGTGATCCGTAAAGTTATAGAAGGAAAAATAGAAATTCCAGGTAGAAAAATATGCTTGGGACCTTAATTTTCCTAAAGCTTAGTGTAAGTCTTTTGGCCTTTCAGAAATTGAAAATGGCCACAGAAAGGATAAATAATTTAAATGGATAATCTAAGTAAAACATACTTAATGATTTTTTTTATAACAAAACCACCAAGTTTAAACAACTGTACTGCTGGCATTACATGGCACAAGTTATAATCTAGATTTCCAATCAGCAGTATACACAGCAGGACATCTAAAACATTAGAATATAGATTAATTAAGACCCATTTTACTCCCTTTCAGACCTCAGGTGTTTCACACAATGAGTCACTTGAACAAGTAAGTCCCCTTTTAGTGTACATGCCTGGTCTTGCTTTCCTGTAAGCTGTTAGAATTACTCACAATTGTTTTAAACAAATAAAAACTTTGACAAGGACAGTGTTCTCCTTCAGGTACTCTTTATAGGTACCAGCCTTTTTATTTTGTACTTCCAGATTTGTTTTTTGAAGTCCCTTATATGGCTCTTTACCTAGCCCCACAACTTACTGGATTTTTTTTTAATTGGTTATATATTTATTTGCTGATGTGACAACTTTCTGTTCTTTCTACATGCCTTTGTCATAACTACCCTTTTAAAGACACGTCTATGCATGTGTGTGTAACACACAATGTTTCCTTAAATGAAAATATATTCACAAAGATGGAGATAGAGTTTTACTTAAGTACCTAAGTTCTAAAGGACAGATAATCGTTCATTAATAGGAGACTGGCCACAAACTTTAGGCTGTTACTGCCTCTGAACCATGAATTGTATCCAATTGCGTTGCTATAAATGTATCCTGACTTATTTATTAGTACTAGAGCTACAGCTATTGATGTTCCTATGAAAGACTTCCATCTTAAGCTTCTTGTTAAAAAGCCTTGCCAGTATACACATACTTTTGAGGATAACTTTTTTGGAATGTTTTGGGTGCTGTTTATTTTTCATCTCTAATCAATTTATATTTGAATGCAATTACTGTCAGTGGGAATCACAAAGACATTCCTTGGCTTCATACATAAGTATCATCAGCTTCATGAATCTGTCCATGTCCTCCATGCCATTAAAAGTTAGAGAGTAATCTGTTTTAACATTTAGCTCCATCTATGTCTCTCTTATCTTCTAGGTAAGACTATTACCTTTGTAGAATCTGATATTGCAACCCCTATCCATAAAATAAAGCCTTTGAGATTTCCCTGGAAAATCAGGAATACAGGACTAGCCACAGAGCACTCAGGATTAAAACTAAATTATATTGCATATGAAGTGAAATAAATGTATTTTAGCTTTTGGGTATTCATATACAACGGTAGAAAATAAAAACACAGGTACAGCTTGATTGTTTACACATAGACCCTCATCTGATTGAAACCATGTGATCAAACTTGAGGAGACCTGAACATTTTCATCTGAAAGGACTGAAAAACATTCTCCCCTTACCTGTGTGTCGCTCATTCATGTCTGTGCCCCAGTGTTCAAACCAATCTAGGTGAGGCACTCCACAGTGTCTGCTAGATCTGCTAAGATGGTAGCACAAAGAAACAGAAATACCTCCAACTGAACAACATGCTTAGTGAATCATGTGTGGAGCAAAATAGGATTCACCAAGCACAAAAAGCAAATTCTTCATCCAGTTGTCTGGGTGGATTCTCTGCAGGACTGCTTAAGCAACTTTCTTACTGGTGTATAATATCAGTGATAGTCAACATCTTTTAAGACCAACAACACTGAAAGTAGAAGGTGGATTTAATAATATCATCATGGAATCTAGCTAAGTTTAAGTGCTAAAAGGAGGTCACCATACGTGTGCAAGATCCAAATTGTACTGAAATAAACAAGGGTCTCTCAAGAAGCTTAATTTTGAAATTACAGCTTAACCAAAAACATGTTAATCTTACCCCACAAAAAAAGAAAGTTGAACTTACCTTCAAATCAAGAACTGGCTATACGGCCAATAAACGATCCTATGGAGCAAAGACTTAACGCTAGCCTGTAACAAAGCCATTATGAACCTGGTGCATCCATATCCATTAGCACAGGTATGGAAAGACAGAAGTTCTCAGTGCCTGAGAGACTGGTGGTGGCTTAATTAAAGGCAGCATCAGTTTCAGCCCACTCAGTACTATCTGCACTTTATACTTTACTGAAATATGAAAATTTTTCTCATATATTACTTAGAACAAAAATAATGAAATTTAGCACTCAAAGGGAATATAGCTGAGACCTATCGATGTAATACAGGTCTGTTCATAAAGATTTTTCTTAGTGCTGTAGAAGTGACAGATAATCTATTTTCCTACCATATTAGAAGTTAACAAACTCATCATGTTTGAAAATGTTTCTGTACCTAATGAACTGACTTTACACTGAACCATCAGTAATGAATAGTCCAGCATCTTCTTTCTGAATTTTTTTTTAGGTGTTTGTAAACCAAGCTGTGTGGTGAAAAAGTATGTTGGGGCTGGGGGTGGGGAGAGGGGAAGTTGGTGACAGTATTGCCCAATAACGTATTGTATTGTAAATTAATACACTGAGAAATGTTATTATTCATCATATGTTAGAGCATGGACTGGTGGATCAAGCCTTGCCTTTCAACTAAATTCAGTGCCATCCTAAAAACAGCCTATGAATTAGCTATATTCAGTGTTGGGGACTAATATTGTTCTCCCTGCTACCAGAATCTAATAGAGTGTGTCTTTTGGGATTACAGCCACCAAATGCTGATTTGAGCTCTTTCAAGTAACAGAACTTTCCAACCATTTTTATGTACAATATAAAGTTGACCCCGTCAGTAAAGATCTCTGTCACTTGCCCCATTGACTCTCTTCCCTCTCTGCTTTTTTAATACCATCAGATCCCAAGGAACTTGCAATTTAAAAAAATAACATGTAAAAAGAAATATGCTGATTGCCTGAGTTCCTGCTGCTACACTGTAGGATAAAAATAAAGCACAGTAAGATGAAAATGATCATTTAAAAAATGTTATGACTGTTAAGAGAAAAAAAGATCTCTGATTCCCTTGCCTTAAATGGAGTCTCATCTGTTTACCAGAAAGGGTAAAGACTCAGAACTTTAGAATCAGATGCTGCTGTTCACTCCTAGTCAGCACCTTCCAAAAGTCAACTTCCTATTCTTAACCTGGATGTCAGAGACATCTTATTTGATCTCTGTATACCAGGAACAGCCAGGTGCTTCAGCTGGTGAAACCTGGTTGTCAGTCCAGAGTCATGTGAATAGTTTTAATGATAGTTCATTTTTTCTGGGTAAGGATGTAAGAATAATTATTTTGTGGTTGTGCATCAGTGCTAATGTTGAAAGTTGCACTTAAGTGCTGTTTGAGTGATGAGAGCTGAAGCATCTCAGAAGGCATCATGGGTTATTCTGTCATACTAGATTTTCTGATATTCTGAGGAAAAATACCTAGTTTTGGTCTGGAGACATCAACAGGTAAAATCAATACTTCCCTTCAAATCTCGTTCCATTAGTTCATTGACTTCATTCTTAAAAGCCCTGAAAAATCAGGACTGCTTATATTTTCATTGAGCTTTCAGAGGATCTCTGCAGATTGGGATTTCCTTTACAACTGGGTGAACTAATTTTCCTGCCTGAAGAAATCCCCCAGGAAAATCCTCAGAGAATGACAGTTCCAGCTCACTAAACATCAGACAGCTCACACTGGGTCAGTATAGCAGGCTTCTTGTGACATTTGGAACCCTTTTGCTGCAGGTCTAGAAGGGCATATCCTGTTCCCCCCAACTGCACTAATGTTTCCTTATCCCTTTATTGTCATAGAGCAGACGACCTCTGTAGTTAAAACATGGGAGATTCCTAATTCAGTGTAGGAAAATATTCCCTTAGTAAGACTTTTTTTTTACATTTGCAATGTAAATGTGGCAATTTGATAAGTGTTTTGTTTTGTTCTGGCTTACTTTTTCTCTAAGACAATGTTTGAATTACTTTGGTTCTTTTTTTTTCAGTATATTCATCAAGAATATCTGTGATCTTCAAAAAATATTGAGGTTATAAATACAAGTGATATTCCTTCCTGAAAGCCAGGATCACTGTCCACCAACTGTATGAACATCTACAGAGTGGTAAGAAGATTTTGGCTAAGGCAGAATTTGACCCCATTTGCTCTTGGAGTTCTGTCAAAGCAGAGATGGGATTGTGACAATCATTTGTTTGCTTGCAAACTTCAGGCAATCCAAGGGAAATTATGTTTAAGAACTATATCCCACTGCAGATAAATTACTAGGACTTCACGAGTTCAAGATAGTAATTACAAACATTTGGATTTATAGAGTGAATTCCATATATTCAATTTCCTGAGATTGGTGGTAGCTTTATGAAGTAAAAATTGGCAGTTTTACACTAGATACTTTATAAGCTAAATAAGCCTACTACTTTATTATTTCATCTTGAAAATGATACCATGCAGATGTGTAGCTTAAGAGAAGTGCAGTGTAAGTAGCTGTGGTCACTTTCAAACTGTTGACCATCTCCCTGTCAGAGTGAAAGTACAAGTTGATAAAGTGAATGTGTGATAGTTACCTTTCAAAGACATACCCAGCTTAGAAACTGTTTTTTTTTTTTCTAAAGAACAAGTGGTTGTAGTACCAAAAATTCCCAGAAAATAGAATTCCTAGTTTCTAGGCATTTTTTATTCATTTAAATAATAACAGTTTGTTCATTGAGGATATTTTTTCATTTGGGAAATGAGAACTCCAAATGGTAGAAAATTGGTTACAGCAAAATGTTAACCATCTTTTCTTTGTATTCAAATGAAATGTGATCATTTGGAATCATGTCTCAGAGGTTTAATCTTCTCCTCAGATAGTATTAATTATGTCCACAAAGTAGTTAAGGCTGTATGTACTTAGTATACTGGACAAAGAAACAAGATTTCTCTGCCTTCACTTTGGGATTAGAATATGGGATCCAGCTTTGATCTGTATAATGTGACAGCCCTTTCAAAGATATCCTTTTTCTCATCAGGATTCATTATCAGTAGTTTAACAATACAGATGCAGGATCACTTGCCTTATGGTTGGCCTGTAGTTGTTCATGTGACTACATGAACATTGATGCTAAAGAAACAAGGATTTCATTTTTTAAGCTGAACTCAGCAACAAGTTTTTGCAATCAGATTTTGGGAGGAAAGTGGTGCACATCAGCATTTAAGGGCATAAAATTCATGAGTTCATATCTATCCATATATGTGTGTACGTATTTTGCACATTAAGTCAGTCCACATGGTTAGTGAGTGTTGACTGATTAAGACGTAAAAGGAAAACTTGTTTTCCACCATGCTGTCTCTCACCATTACTCTCCAATGCTGGATCCTTCCTCGATATCATAGAAAAAGAAATCTGAAACAACTAGTCACGAACCCATCCCCCAAACAACAATACAATCAATAAAATAAAAGCCAAAACCCAAGCCTGTCAGTTAGCCTTGCCAGCACAGAGTAGGTCATGCTGACACATACTTTCCTGACCTTGAGAACTAATTAGATGAATTCTTTACACCTAGGCATGAAGTCTCACACTCTGAAAATAGTCTGAATAGTTTCAAGGACAGTAATCCCTTCGATCTCAATAAAAGACAAATCAAAACCCACCCCATTGTTCTGCTCTGTACACTCCTCCAAATATTAAAAATACAGGCCAATTCAAGGTCTTTATTTAAAATCTCCATGGAGATTTTTCCTGAGAGGAATTTTCAACTTTAAAATGGAAGCTGTTAGCCACGAGGAAAGTTCACGCAGGTGAGTAGCAAATACCTCAGAGAGGAAAACAACTACTATGAAATTCAGTGCAATGGGAGATCAGACTGGCCGTGTGCCTTTTCACTCTGAACATAGCATGTGAAGCTATCATTTTTTGACTTGACGTCATTTTTTCACACAACACCTCTGCTCACACAAGTATACAAACCAGACAAGCTATTTCTTGTGGCCGATCAAGGAAGTATAAAGTGAGAGAAAAAAGGAAGGTTTTAAGTCTTATTTCTGGGTTCAGATATATGCAATATTTTCAGATATTATAGAGATTAGCACATAAAAAATACAAAGATTGCTTTCCACTTCTTGAGTCATCAGTGCTATACTGCTTGTTGCACATGCTGTGAGATTTGTGTATAGATGTCCAATTAAATGATGTCGATTTTATCTCAGCCTTGCTCCATGAAGCTAGTGTAGGGACTTACATCACAATTTGCATATTTAATGTATTAAATTCCAAAAATATGTATGAGTTAGGAAATGTCTTTATGTTCATGTTACAAACTGGACACTGTAGCACAGAGAGGTATTTTTGTTTACAGTTAGGGTCCCAGTGATGCAGTGGTGGCTAATGAGATGTTTAGAAATGTCCGGGCAGCTATCATCACATCCAGGCTTGGTCTACGTGATTTGCTCCGGGTCCCATTGGCAGTGAAAGGAACGAATCCAATTTCTTGAATGACTTGTCCTGGCAATCTGGCTGGTGGATCATCCATTTTCTCTCAGGCATGAAAAAAGGCAATAGCCACAGACAGCGAAGGATGTAAACTGACAAGTTCTGATTATACAGTGCAGCCTGTAGCAACAGCGTTTTTTTTAGTTTGGGTTGGGGAGGGGGGGGAGGTTAGTAAGAAAATACTGTATTGTAAAATAAACTGAGGTTGTTCCACTGTTGTTTTCACATGAAAAGTTTTTTGTCTAAAAGTGGTACACTTGTGTTCTCCTTTCTTGCTGTGTCATGCATAGCTATTTTACATGATACAAACTAACACGTAACTATGACACTACCCCCTGAACTGTGACATCTTGTCAGCTGGAAGCTGTTACCTGGAGAGAAGAACATGGAGTTCTTATAGTACCGGGTATTTGCAATGACGCCTCCATGAGGAGGAGCAGCCTAAATTTCTCCATGCCAGCTACTGCCATGAACATGGAGAAGGTATGTGGAAGTAATTTTCTTTTTTTTTTTAAATGCGTGATGTTATATCTGCTTTGCAGCTACTAGCTGGGCTTCTGTGAATATCTCAAGGAAGACAGAAAGTTTGTGCTTTCTGTCTCTAACACAGATGCACAAGGAAGGACAAGGACTATTGCTACACAAACAAATTCCCCAGGCACTGGCACTTCTACTGGAGATGGTAGAACTTTTCTTCCCTTACACCATCAAAACAGAGGCTTGCTCAAATTGCTAACTGATTCAATTCTGGAAAAATTGATCTGTCCCCTTACTCTAGTGATTTTCTTCTGGGACTCTTTAATTCTCTAGGGACAGATTCTATTGGGGTTGAGGGTGTGTAGGTGACTGCTACGTCCTCAGATCTTCCCCGCAGAGGTTAACCTTACACCACACTGGAAGCCTTTTTAAGACCCTCCCCTTTAATCAACTGGATTTCATGTTCAGTGGAAGAGCAAAGTGTGTATACAGCTATGGATCTGTTGTTGCTTCCATTATTGAACCTGGAGATTTCACCAGTTGACTGTGTATCCATCAAAAATACATTTCATATTCATCATGCAGCACAGCGAGAAATGGATACTGGATTCAGAGAGGAAAAAAAAAGCACAGAAGCACTAACAGCACCCTCCAGCAAAAACGTTTCAAATGTTTAAGCCACTGTATTCCAGGAGGTGAGATTTCGGTTTCTATTATTGCTCAAAATGACTAAATATAGAAGCAAATGAAAAATCTTCCACACAGGGATGCTAACATGAAGGGCATCTTTTTCCCCTCACAGCTATATGACCCTGCCTGAATAGGAGTTAAAGGGATGTAAGTAAAAGCAGCATATGACTGATAATTCTTCAGTTTCCTTTGAGGTGCAAAAGGCAAGCCTGAGAGGTGTGAAGTTGGCCTGAGTGTGGAAACAAAATCATAATGAAATGTAAATAAAATGAAAATAAACAGGACATTCCCTAACCAGGGTTTACAGTGTCATGTCCAGCCCAAGATACATTCTGAACCGTGGTCTCTGCATGTACCTCTGCTTTAACATCACTCACTGCTGCTGCTGCTGCTACCTGTAGAGCCTCTTAACGAGTAGAAGCTGTTAGCTGAACTAATGAGCCTGGGAAAGTGCAATGAAATCCATACTAAAGCTTCTGCTGTAATTCTGGGTCTTTTCTGTTCTCTGCGGTGAGAGATGCAGCAAGCCCTGCTTGAAAATACAAGCACTTGATTAAATCATTTCTGTTTTGGAAACCACTGAAAGATTTTCATAGCTTCAAATGAAAATTTTGCTTGAAACTAAAGAAACATGTCGTCTTTGTTCTTTTCACACAGTTCTTAAAATCTAAGCAGCCCTGACATCTAAGGAAATAGAGCACTTCTGAACACACACCGCCCCCCACGTATTTCCCAAACAATTGATACTGATAATTAATATAGGTTTTATCCTAGAGCTTCTTGGTCCATTTGAAGTTCCAATATAACTTATGCATTTGAAGCTATTAAAAAGATATATAAATACAGATGAAAACACCATATTGCCAACTTTGTCATGTAGTCGATAAGGCAGGTAACTAGACCATCCTTGGCCATGCAATTAGGATGTTCTGCATGCATTTCATTTACAGAGAGATGCTTACCCATTTTCACTGTTCCATGCTTTGACTTCCTATACTAATATTACTATTTTAGCTGTTTTTTTGAGAAAAAAAATCTTCACTTAATATGTTCTTAAAATTTTCACATTAAACAAAAGGGTACTAATGGCATCTTGTTGCCAGATATATTTTTTCACGTACTTGCAAGGCTAGAATTACCATCTCAGTGATCCTAAGCTTGAAAGGCACTTTGCCATGAGAAGACACTAGAAGATACCCTGCAGACCCAAACTATTGCTAATCTCCATACACTAGATGACTTACAATACCTGGACATCCACCAAAGAAAAATTTTGCCAGATCCACTTGCATTTTTTAATGTAAGCAAGACATTAGCATTATGTACACACTTCTTGCAGGTATATTATGACCTGTGTAACAAACTTACATTGTCATAATGAGTATCAAGCTATTTGATGTGTTTATTAAAGCATTAGTTCCTGGTGCATGGGAATAAATTTTAAAACATCTGAAAATCTCCCCTTGTAGCTACAAAAGAAACTTTGGAAAATGTGTGCCATGTAGGTTCAAAAATCAGAAAGAAAATATAAAGGAATGAAAATATGAATTTTAAAAATCTAAAAAAAGTTCAAGATTATTTTTAGTGCCTGACTTCAGATTTTTTTATTGTTTAGAATTGTTGAGACAGTACTATATTAGTGACTTTTACTGTAAACAAAACATAGTAACACAGAAATGAATGTTAATGGTGCTTGAAATACATTTTTTTCCATGATCTGCATGTAATTCTGTCATATATCAGTGTTTTAATCAATATGCAATACAACTTTTTTCATTTCTTTTACCACTAAAAATCATGATTTCTAGTGAAAAAATTATTCTTCTAAAATTTCCTTTGAATTTCCACTACTTTTTGGCACCAAAAATACCCTTTGAAAATTGGAGGACAACTTAGCAGTTCTTTTAAATACTTTATACTAGTTGATTTGCTAAATCAAGATAAATTATTGTCAGCCTTAGACATGTTTATGAGCTTGTTGAGATCACAACGTACAAACACATGAAACAACACAAGGTATTCCCTTGCGTATGCAAGCTCCAGGAGCAGTTTTAAAGTTGTGAGAAGACATGAGCTCCGAGTCCCCCTTGAGCATGAGAGCTTCAAATGGCAGAACGCTGACTGCTAATTACTTGAATGAAAATGTGTGTTTTCTAAATGTGTGATAAACTGCTCTTAAAACATGAGAACCAGCAAATAGGATGTGGTTTTTGGCTACACATTTTCTAGGATCTCTATATATTTGTTCTAGGCTAGTTTTTGCAGTCATTTTGCAAACTCTGTTTTAACACAAGACCTAACTGGAAGTCACAAGAACTGTCATTTGAATATTTCTCACATTTTCCTTTTCATCTGAGGTATCATCCATGAGACAGTGCTACTACATGCTGTTCACACTTCGGTAACTCAGTCTTCATGGCCACAATGAGGCAAACTTGGCAGATGTAACCATTAAGCTTAGCTTTGTGATATGAAGGTGGAAATGAAGTGCACACACTTGTAGCATTTCAAGAATGATCCCTGCAGCACACTGGTCCGGATTTTGTTGACTAGGCCAAGACTCAGATTTTCCAAGATGCTTTGCAGCTACCTGCCATTGACTGTGGAGGAAGGTATGTTCTCAAATTCCTCTGACTGCCTGGAGCCGACTGCTGGGAACAAGTGTAAACATAGATGTGATGGGAGTTACTAACTCCTGCCTGCCTTTTTTACCTAAATGCTTGCTTTTGCAGGATGTTCCAAAGGGAGTAAAATGCTCCAAGTTCAACCACAGGAACTTGAGGCGTTGAAGTATGCCATGCTTTGCTAAATGCTATGGACTACCTCTGCAAGTACTTAAATGACATGATCATAATGGCCTTTTGAAAACATTTCATAGTCTATATATAAAGATTGCACTTAAAATGTGTAATATTTTAGATGCTAACATTGCACTTACTGGCATGAGTCTTCAATAAACTCCCATGACTTTCAGGTTCCCCCCCACCATAGGCCAGCCAAGTGCAGAGTGAGGGGACAAACTGTTCTCTGTGTCAGTCCTGTCACAGCTGTTTATAAAAATGACACATTTTGGCCCTTGCTGTATCTTTGAATATTTTATTATTTATAGTTAGTATTTTAAAGTCACCTTCTTCCCCTCCTACCACCACAAGAAAATGAATGCTGGTACATTTTGATCTCATTTACATGCCACAAACCTAGAATGACTCTGCTAACCCCCTATCCACTGATAATTTTACAAAATACCCATTCGTGTATTCCAAACAACTTTCCAACCAACTTAATGGGATATTTCTCCCCATTGTAACTACAGCATTAACTTGAGTCATGGTAATATATGACATACAGTCTCTATTTTTTTGGGCCATGCATTGAACTTATTTCAGAGATCTGCCTGCAGAAGACACTGAGCAATATGTGCAATGATCGCTTTCTGTTATGTGTGTAAATACTGGCTTAATCATCTTTTTATTTTTTTCCAGCGGCAGTTTGCGGTATACAGATGGACATTGACCAGCCTGCATTTGGTAGTCATATTGAAGATAAAGGTGGAGTCATGCTTGGAGGGCTGTACAGTTACAAAATCAGCTGTTGCTGAATTGTCGTATGCTTTTCTGTTTAAGGTCAGGGGTAACTCTTCTTGCAGCGTTTTGCATGTGATATGTTGGACAACTTGTCTTCCATATTATTCTGCTGCATGGCTGGGATATTCACAATTCAGTGTCGTAGGCTTTACTCTCTCTGCAACAAAAAAGAATCAGAAAATCTGTGATAAGCATTTCTCTTAATACTGCAGTAAGCTGGTGTCTTAGCAGATGGTTTATACTGCATTTGGATGCCCTTTTCACTGCTTTTCTGTGAGTAGGTCATACCGGCTGATGTAGTTAAGTTCACTGCCACCAGCTGCAGGGGCATTTGTTTCTTTTGTTCCTTTTCCCTTTTTCGTAAGCAGGTGATTTGGGGGCAGAATTGGAAAATAATAAATTATTTATAGGGCTTTTGTCACTATAATGCTCTAATTACCTGATCTCTTGGTCCTTTTTCATTATTGCAGTGTGACAAACTAAATTGAAAAAAAAATAATTGCAATCTCTGATAGCTCTTGAAGCAGAAGCTCCAGATTAATACCCGTTAAAGTATTCGGACCAGTGTGCACACTGCAACTTTTCTTCCTTTGACATGAGTTTTGCACATCAGTAACACAATGACTCTTGGTGGTTAAGTGCTTGCCAGTGAAAGATGAGCCCTGCAATTGCAGGACTCATTCCGGACCTTTTGAGAAACAGGCCTTGTCACCAAATCAGTATGTTTTAATATGGATTTGCTTTGATCCAAAGAAGTGGAAGGATTTACTATAATGTAACATGATAGGATATGCTTAGAGTTTATTCAGTCTTTGTACAACGTTGCCTCTTAAAACAGGCAAATTTGTGCTGTTACTTTGATGTGAAGTATAATATGAATTAAAGGAAAAATTTATATGTTGTGTTCTAACATCACATAGTGTTGTCCTGCAAGGTACTGAGTGCCTTTAACTTCCATTATCTCCATCTGAGATTTAAACTTGTACTTAATGGTGACATTGTCTTCACTGTAAAGTAAGACCTGATGCTTCTCAAAAAAGTTACATGTTTTTATCTATTTTGGATTACTGTTTTATTTATTTTGCAGACAGAAGAGCTATTATGGGGATCACCCTAAGTAAGTGTCAGTAAATCTATTTCCCACGTCAGTGCTGGAATGAGCACTGAACATAGAGGAATGCTAGCAAAACCACAGAAACTGTATCTTACTTCCCCTGTAACTCTTTTCCCTACTGATGAATATTGCAAATCATTTATGTTTTAAAATATTTGGTTTTATGGTGTTTGTTTTCAGGCTGGGTTGCAAAGCCACTGTATTACAGTAAGAACCTCAAGCAGTACCGGGAATGAGAGGTATGTGCAAATACCTGGGAGAGGGAGTGGGCTGCCCCAGCCTCATAAAAAAACATCAGCCAGACTCCCACATGTGTGTCTGGCTTAGCTTCCACACAGCGTGGTGCTTGTTGTAGTGATGAGTTTCATGTCCCCATCCAGAGAAAGGAGGAAAAAAAAATATAAAATAAATGAATTATATGGATCACAGAATCACAGAATCACAGAATCAACGAGGTTGGAAGAGACCTCAGGGATCATCGAGTCCAACCGTTGCCCTTACACCACCCTGTCAACTAGACCATGGCACTAAGTGCCATGTCCAGTTTTTCTTAAACACATCCAGAGATGGTGACTCCACCACCTCCCTGGGCAACCCATTCCAATGTCTAATAACCCTTTCTGAAAAGAAATTCTTCCTGATGTCCAACCTGAACCTCCCCTGGCGAAGCTTGAGTCTGTGTCCTCTTGTCCTATCGCTAGTTGCCTGGGAGAAGAGGCCAACTCCCACTTCACTACAACCTCCCTTCAGGTAGTTGTAGACTGCAATAAGGTCACCTTGGAGCCTCCTCTTCTCCAGGCTAAACAACCCCAGCTCCCTCAGCCGTTCCTCATAGGTCAGACCCTCCAGACCCTTCACCAGCTTGGTCGCCCTCCTCTGGACTCGCTCCAACACCTCAACATCTTTCTTGAAGTGTGGGGCCCAGAACTGGACACAATACTCAAGATGCGGCCTCACCAGTGCTGAGTAGAGAGGGACGATCACTTCCCTAGACCGGTTGGCTACACTATTCCTAATAGAGGCCAGGATGCCATTGGCCTTCTTGGCCACCTGGGCACACTGCTGGCTCATGTTTAGCCGGCTGTCGATCAGCACCCCCAGGTCTCTTTCCACCGGGCCGCTTTCTAACCACTCTTCCCCCAGCCTGTAGAGCTGCATGGGGTTGTTGTGGCCGAAGTGTAAGACCCGGCACTTGTTCTTGTTGAACCTCATGCCGTTGGTCTCGGCCCATCTATCTAACCTGTCCAGATCCCTCTGTAGGGCCTTCCTACCCTCCAGCAGATCGACACTCCCACCCAGCTTGGTGTCATCTGCAAATTTACTGAGGGTGCACTCAATCCCTACGTCTAGATCATCTATAAAGATATTGAACAGCACCGGCCCCAGAACTGAGCCCTGGGGAACACCGCTAGTGACCGGCCGCCAGTTGGGCTTTGCCCCATTCACCACCACTCTCTGGGCTCGGCCATCCAGCCAGTTTTTAACCCATCGAAGAGACCACCCATCCAAGCCCCGGGCAGCCAGTTTGTCTAGGAGGATGCTGTGGGAGACAGTGTCCAATGCCTTACTGAAGTCTAGATAGACTACATCCACAGCCCTGCCCTCATCTACTAAGCGGGTCACTTTGTCATAGGAGACCAGGTTGGTCGAGCAGGACCTGCCTTTCATGAATCCATGTTGGCTGGCCCCGATGCCCTGATTGTCCTGCATGTGCTGTGTAATGGCACTCAGGATGATCTGTTCCATCACCTTGCCTGGCACCGAAGTCAGGCTGACAGGCCTATAGTTCCCTGGATCGTCCTTCCGACCCTTCTTGTAGATGGGTGTTACGTTTGCTAATTTCCAGTCAGCTGGAACTTCTCCAGTTTACCAGGACTGCCGGTAGATAATAGAGAGTGGTTTGGCAAGTTCATTTGCCAGTTCTTTCATTACTCTGGGGTGAATCCCATCTAGGCCCATAGCCTTGTGGGTGTCCAAGGTGGATATGCATGCTGTGGTGTAAGGGATTATTCTGTGTGTCCCTTTTGTGTCAAACCTTTTCCGGTCTGTCGCAGTATCATGTGTGGAATGGATGAATTTTTAAATCACATCCTGTTGTCTCAAATACTGGGACATATGTTGTTCCCCTACTTCAATGTGATAAACTGTTTCATCATTCAAGAAGTTTCTTTTCCCATAATTGATTATGATTTCTTCAAGCTCAGTCTAAGTCAAATGGGTTTTGCTGAAGGCTTTTCCAAAATGCACTAAAAATGTTCAACTTATTGTATAGGGTTTAAAGGGAAAAACAAATCAACAATAACATAGATATTATTTCAAAAATATTCTTTAACTTTGAGTTTTGTTAATAATCCTTTTCTGATATAATCATACAAGTAGTATTGACCACATTACTTAACCCCTACAACAATTTTGAAAATATAAACATCATATGCTTCAGTAAAAATCTGATTCTGGAACTGATTTAAAAATAAATACTTCATAAATATTTTCTGATATTACATTAGCAAAAATTTTACTCTTTAAATAGTATTTGGTTTAGCACAGTATTTTTGTTTGTAGATAATTCATGACAAAGGCAAAGACCTCAAAGTACAGTGTACTAATCCAGAAGCAAGGAGAATAGTTTAAAGACACTTTGTAGTTTTTTTCCCTAAATCATTAGTTTCTATACTGGAAGTGGGAAGCAGGACTTTTTCTCCCCTGTGAAAATCATGAACACTTCTTTTTTCCCCTGTTCATGGTCAGCAACAACAAATTCCAAAACCTTGCGGAAAAGAACAATGACTGGGATATTTGAATTTTGAGCTGGTTATAATATGATTGTGGTGGTCTGAAGAAGCTGTTTTAAATTTTCTTCAAGACTGTGTGTTTCTTGTGTATGACCACTTTATATTTCCACCTCAGGTTAGTATTGAAAGGAACATTTGTTCCAGATTGCCTTTTCATCCAAGAGTTCTTCTGAACAGCAAGTGTTGGAGCATAAAGACCCTCTGTACTTATCGAGCTTCGGGTTACGCTAATAAGCACTACAATATAAGTGGGTTTTAGGATTTTCCCTGATATCCTTTTCTTGGGAACCTGCTGGCAGGTTGTGTGTATGTTCCCGGAAAAAGCAAGTAGAATAGCCAATAAACTGTAAACTTTTTGTCCATAAGTTTTTTCCTGCTTTCCTGCTTCATTAACCGCATACCACACTGTGTGTAAGCATTAACCTGTGATAGTGGCCATTCTAATGCCTTTTAGCTGGCAGGGCTCTTCTCCCCAGCGTGCTGCTGTGCAGGCAGGAGGTACTTTTGGTTCTGATGTGCACTTCAAGTTCTGCTGTGGCAGGATTGGTGCTGGCATATGTGCTGCTGTCATCCCTGCTTAGTGCAAGAGGGAAAATAACTCAGGCAAGATTTACCAAGGTAATCCTTGGTCAAGTTTTGTTGGGGGTAGACCTCACCGTCCCCAGTGTCAGATCTGCCCTGGACCTGTAAACCCAGACCTCCCTTCGACATGATGAGTCGCTGCTCATGAGAGACAGCATAGGCACGCTGTCGGAGATACGGAAGAGATAGTTGGTGTAGCGGAGTTACAAGGGTCAGGGTCTCTGTGTAATAAGGTAATGGGTGAGAAGGTGTGCAGAGGAAGTGTGCGAGGAAGGCTAAAAGAAGTCCCTGTCTTATAACCTGTATAAGCAAAGGGGAACTTAATAGGAAGAGATCAAATGGACTGGGGTCCAATACAACTGCATGAGGAGTGTCTAGTCAAAAGAGGGCTCTGGCAAGGCTGTGAGAATAAGATTAATATTGGCGTTTTTCTATGAATAGGAAAGGAAGCGTGTGCTTCTAATTGTTTCACATAATGTATTCAAAACATATGCTTGATAACCATGGAGAACATTTGATGGAGTGTTTACAGAATAATAAGCAGAACAATTAGAATAACTGATCATTGTGTGTCACTGCAACTGCTCCTATTTCCTCCATACCCCCTTTCCTTAGCTCTGCTGTTTTTTTCCCATTCTTTAAGTCTTTTTAGATTGTTGCTCTTCTGGCAGTTTTGGCTGATTTCAGATTTCTCATCAAACTATTTTAGTCGCATTGACAATATATTTGGTATGCCCCTCTGACTGAACCACAGATAACAAAACCCTTCTGAATTTTGGTTGAGCTTGAGCTCAACCAAACCAAACCACACCATTTCCCTCTCAACCACCCATCGTTATGCTGAAGCCTCTAAAACAGCCAGTCTGACAGCAGCAATCCCACACTTTCTAGCTTCTTGCCTTTTTTACTTGATTTCTCTAACCTGTGTTTTAGCAAGTGCAGAGCCAGAAGGTGGTCAAATTTTCCCCAGGCCAGTGTGGAGGAGCTTGGATTATACCTTAGTGCTGAACACAGAAAGTGAGGACTTCAGCAGAGTTCAACATTGGTGCCAATTGGATGACAAGAAGTTAGACATTGGATGTCACTGTGGATGTACTCTAATTACTTCTGTCTTTATTATAGATTTCCATTTCACAGAATCAATCAGGTTGGAAGAGACCTCTGGGATCATCGAGTCCAACCATTTGTTTGGCATAAGTCACATTCCGTGACAACAGATATTTAATTGGGCTTAATTGGCTCTGGGTTCATTTGCCAGAAGTTTGTGAAGTTAAATTAATTAATAAAAAGACTCTGTTGATTTTTGGTGATGCTTTTGGCCAATGATTTCTTCCAGTAACTGATAAGAGTAGCTCCATGTGAATTCACATATTCAATTGATTAATTGAACTGGATAATTTTGAATATTTTTTGTCATCCCTTCTCCCCCTGCCTGAATTCAGTAGAGCTCGAAATAAAAGCAAATTAAAAAAATGGTAAAAATATATACAGAATCTATCCAGTTTTCTCATACCTGTGGGCGACATGAAAACTCTGAAGTTCAAGCCCTAACTAGATTTGTCTGTGACATTTCACTTCATCTGAAAGACAGCAAAATGCTAGATATATATGCATTAAGTGTAGCTGCTTACTTTACACCGTATGCAGCAGTAGTCTGCATGTGGATGGCTGTGCTTGTGCATGTGTGAGGATAAGGTGAAACAAATCCAGCTAACATTCCCATATCCCTAGCTCAGATCTCATTAAGCCCTAGTGTAAAAGAAGAGGTAAAAAATTGGAGAAAGACGTATAGGACTTACTGTGCATTAGTGTGGAGACTGAAACTGATGTACGTTTCATGCTTCCTCTGTGACTGATGCTGTGATATAAAAATGATTCCATGGCATTACCATAGGAGATTCTATCTCAAGGGGTTTGTTTTTGTTATTGTTTTTGACTGGCTTGTACTTTAGGACTGTCAGTTCAGATACCTGGAAATTTAGGACAATTACCAGCTTTCTATAAGGAGAGTTTCTCAAAAGTGAAAAAAAATCTTGGTGTGCCTAAATGTCTTCACCCATCTGAAGGCAGATGTTCTCTTTGTTTCTATCTACCAAATAGTACGATGAAGCAGGCGGGGAAAGGGAGGAGGTTTGGACAAGCAGCTCAAGACAGATGTTTTATAAGTTTTAAAATATTTACCTACTGAATAGGATTTAAAATATCCTGTTCATTTTTAGCTTTTGTGCATTGTGTGTATTTTGGGAATATTTCCACATGATAGCATTAACATGAACACTGTCTCATTAAAGTTGTCTCAAAGGGGCCTTTTGAAGGAAAAAAAATTCTATCATGAATATTGTTTTTTGCATAGTATGTGAAGCTATTCAATATTGCATGTTTGTAGTAAAATATTGCATCTATTAGAAATATTAAAATTCTGTGTAGTATTCACAGTTGAATGTATGAATGCCCTGTTATTTCTTCTTCATTTTCTTGGTACATTCAAAAAAAATTGTTACATTGGTATATCAAAAGCATTTTGTATTATATGACTTGGTTTTAGCTGGATGGAGCATATTAACTTTCTTTTAGTCCCTCAATTGACAAACACAGGCTTGGCTTTACTATAGCAAAACTCTATCTGTAATCCACTGTATTTCACAGTTCTAAAGAGTATTCAAGTATTCTGGAAGATCAGAATTAATTACAAATGACCAGGTTTTGTTTATTTATACCAGTCTAGGAGATCCACGAGGAGGGAGCTGCAGTAAGAAACCAGACTGCAGCAGTTCTTGAAGAGCTTGAGTTACAGTCCATGCATGACTGCTACAGCAAAGTTTTACTTTTTTTCACCTTCCCAAAAGAGGAAATATACTTAAAATTCAGCTCTACACTAGATTTGGGTAAGCTGTGTGTGCAGGGTGTCTAAAGAGGAACATGGCTGAGAGGAGCAATCTAATCTTACATTCATACAGAGGTTTGTACACTGTGTTTTGCTTCATAAATAATGTGAATTTGGGCAAACCAAAGTTCAGCTATCAGAACTTTCAGAAGTTGGGAAATGAAATTTTCACGGATTAGATTAAAAGGATAACTCAGGTAATGTGAGTATTTTAATACAGGCAAACATGAAATACAACTGACACTGGTCTCTAGTGGAGTGCCATTATGATAAGGTAAATTATGGGAATCATTCATTATTCTCAAACCAAACATTACAAAAAGCTAGGAAAATATGTTGTAACCTGATGGGAATGCATTTTTGAAGCATTTAACAAATTTGTCCTTGCCTCTGACCTTATGTAATATGAATGCAGTACTTTTTAAAGCAATACAAGACAAGGGCAAGTAGTGACAGGAAGAGGGGGAATGGTTTTAAGCTGAAAGAGGGTAGATTTAGATTAGATATTAGGAAGAAATTTTTTACTGTGAGGGTGGTGAGACACTGGAATGGGTTACCCAGAGAAGTTGTGGATGCCCCCTCCCTGGCAGTGTTTAAGGCCAGATTAGATGAGGCTTTGAGCAACCTTGAGCAACCTGGTCTACTGGAAAGGTGTCCCTGCCTGTGGCAAGGGGGTTGGAACTAGATGATCTTTAAGACCCCTTCCAACCCAAACCATTCTATGATTCTATGAATATACATTTTGTTTGCAATTTCAGATTATAACTGTAAGGACATTTTTTTTTGTCACTTGGATATTTTAATTTTACTTACCCTGGGTATAGCTAAGGTTCTTTGAGTGACTTCGTTTTTACATTGCCATACCTTAGTGCAGTAAGACATTAGTATTTCTGAATTTTCCAAGAACATAATTTTTACTGAAGTCATTGAAATGTTACTGCAGTGGTTTCACAGTTGAGAAACCAGCAGTCACATTCCCAGGCTTAACTTGTGTTGAATGTACACTACATATGGAAGTCTTCTCATTTTTAATCAGTAAAATTTTCATACAGGAGGAGTAAACAAGAAACCTAGAGAGAATGCTAACAGCTTATATTTCAAACAGCATGAAGCTATGTATAAATATGACATGATGCATCCACTTCCCCTATGGAGCAAATATTTGCAATTGTCAAGATGGTTGATGTTGAATTAATAATCAGTTTTTCTTTGGTGCAATTTCAGGGAGAAGCCATAATTATATGTGACAATTACGCTGGAATTGACCCTACTGTCTATAAAAATTTCCATAAGTAATCTCAGAAGGAGAAGCACATGCTAAGAGATTATTTCAGTTTGAAAAGGAAGACATTTTTCTTTCAGTGTTCACTCTACATTTGACAATAAGTGATCTGACCTTTATTGTGGCATTTTTAGATACTTACATAATGAAATGTGGTTGTACGAAAGGAAAGGAAGCCACATTAATCTACATGTGAAACAGTTCCATTATGCTTTTTATTGGGGGGAACTGGGGTTGTAAGACTTACTAAGTGGCACTTACATCTCAAGATTTTGCATCAGAATAACTATGGTTGTATGAAACTTCTTTATCTTGTACTTTTTTGCCCTTTCATTCCATTAAATCTTATATACTCTAAGTGCCTCTTTATTTGAAATTTCCAGCAGACTGCTCATTTTCAATTCAAAACATAAATGAGTGCTGGCTGTTCATGGCCCAGTACTATCTTTGCATAAAATATTTCATTCACAAATGAAACTCTGACTTGGCAGATCATATAAAAAAAGCAGAATACATCCTGCACCCAGATCTGCTCTGTTGTTGGAAATGGGTGGGTGGAAGACTTAGAATTCTGCTTTATTTGAAATGTTATGGTTATTTCACAGTCCATTTCTGATGGATTTTGCTCTGGCTTTTTCTACTGCATCACTAACCTCAGCAAGTGAAGAGAATTACATGGCTCAGGGTTTATGCATCCTGTTGGTTCTCCAGCCCTGCTATTTCTTTCTGAAGTGCAAGCAAAAAGCATGAGGAATTCAACTGTGCATGAAGCAGCCCTCCACGCCAAGTGCACCTTATGCACCACATTTAGTTGCAGACAGGAGGGAATGCAGGGCTAACTGAAGAAAGTGTCAGTCAGATTCTTGAACCACAGAATGGAACAGGTGCATTTTCATGCTGCAAATTAGTCCTTCTGCAAAAGGTGATGCCTCTTGCTGGAGTGTTCTGTGCAGGAAAGCAGCAATGGCATGTAGCCAGATCCATGGGAGTTACAATTTACCCGGTAATGATAGGTACTGATAAGCAACCAGTTGGAATCTGGCTTTGCTAAGTCAAAACAGGGCTTGAAATTAGCTACCACATCAGTGTTGGGCTGCTCTGCTTTCTGTTCCTGCTCAATTTATCTGATAGCTATAGCAACCGCCAGTTAGTTCTCCATCTATACATGCCCTCCTTTTCCTGTTGTAATGTCACAGAATTACAGAATCTCACAGAATGTTTGAGGTTGGAAGGGACCTCTGGAGGTCTTCCGGTCCAACTTCCCTGCTCAAGCAGGGCCACCTAGATCTGGTTGCCCAGTACCAGGTCCAGATGGCTTTTGAATATCTCCAAGGAGGGAGACTCCACAACCTCTCTGGGCAATCTGTGCCAGTGCTCGGTCACACAGTGAAAAAAGTGTTTCCATGTGATCAGACAGACCCTCCTGTATTTCAGGTTGTGCCCATTGCCTCTTGATGTCAGGTGCTAAACACATTTCTGTAGCAAGTAGAAGCAGAAATGTAACCTCTGTTACACCTATGATCTATAGAACAAGGACAAAAAGGCCATCTACTAACTGCAAACTTTATAGTCGAAGAAAATGCTTCTGTGTTTCAGTTGTCAGTTAAAGGGCTATTTACATGCATTTGTCTATGGGAAACACTAGTGGTATGGTCTTGTACTTCAAGAAACTTTTCTGTCAAGCTTACTTTTTGGCTCTGTCCAGTATAAAAAGAGAACAAAATAGGCTTGTTTTCTTACATATGGGAGAGGACCATACCTCTGCACAAGCCACAACCTCTGCCTTTTTACCTTCTAGACAATATATCTTCAGTCTATGCAAATGGTCATTGCTACACTGACTTCCATAGCACTGTACTGGTTCTCACCAGCCTATCCCTAGGAGTTACAGAATAATGTGAAATAGTTATTTGATATGTATGTGCCCATGTCATACACTTACAATGTAGTGTTTCTTGCTTTCTGCCTCCACCTCTTAGCCTTAAGATTTCCAAAAAAAAAAACCTCCTACTTTCCAGTCCCCACCAGCAATCTCCAATATACAAATGTGGGTTGTGGGTTAGATGCAGCCTTGAGTAGAATTGTCTTAATGTCAATTCCGAATTTACTTCTCCTTGTCTGCGTCTCCAAGGGTGGTATCTGCAAAGGACAGGGGGATTTTTAACACTGTGTTTCAGGACCTTGGTTCTGCTCTGTTAACTCCAAAGATGTGTGATATATATGACAAAGACTGAAAGCCATTAAAGCCCCACTTTCAGTTGACAGTACCATTTTACACACTAGTTTATTGCCTGCGTGTTATCTTTCGGGAGAGTAAGAAGCATCATTGATTTTAACTTGATTTTTCTTTTGCTTGCTTAGCAAATAGGCATTGTGAAAAAACTCTCAGCTTTACTCAAATGTCTTTTCTTGAAATATCACATATGATTGAGTTAGGCCTAAAATATAACCCTTTGTGAAAAATGAATACAGAACCATAGTGTGAGTATGACTGTTGGAGGAGTTTTCCTAGACTTTACTAAAAACACTTAAGTTAAAAAAATAAGCTGCTTTCTGACACTATCGAAATCTCTGAGACAGCACTATTTTACTGCTTCATAAGAACTGGTGAATGTAACTCACAAGTGTCATTTTCATTTGTCCCGAATCTACTGTTCTTCTCTGCTAAGTCTTTTTGTCATTAAAACTCTCATTCCTTTCACAGCTACAATCAATGGAGAAATGAAGGGGACAAAGTAACTCATAGCTAAACCATAGATGGAACAACTGAATTCCAAAAGGACGAGGTAAAAAAGCTTTCCTAATTTGAACTAGACTTGGTATTTTTTAAGCTTTCTTTTTATTTTGGAAATGCGTATTAGCCGCAAGCAAGAAGATGTTCAGTGACAGTGATCTTACAAACAGCTCACAGCACTGAGTGTGACCAGTGCTTTCATTTTTGCAGGCTCCTGACTGTACTGTGTTATGGTTATACCAAAACACAGACACGCTGAAAATGCTAGAGGGGTTTCCATTGTCCTTGGCTGCTATCTTCTCTCTTGGTCATAAATCTATCTTAGAAAAATGATGAAAGACTCAAAAGAGCATTCAGCCTTGACTCTTAGTGGTGGGTCTAAGCTGTGCCTGCTGATATGAAGGTGAGTGTTGTCAAAATGCTTCCCATTTCTTCCCTCACATGGATTTTAATTGTGCATATTTTCAGCATTTGTTAATTAGGAGCACCTCAAAAAAAGCATAATGTGAGGACTGGCAAAGGTTTATCCCTTTAAAAGAAATTAGGAATAAACCACCATAAAACAGGCTCTTTAAAATGTTTAGCTGGACATGAGCACTGTGCCCAGAGACAGATGCTGAATAAACCTCTGTAAGTAGCATTACCAGTAATATTGGGTCTAACCTGCAGCACCCTGGCTCTCCTAGCACTGAGTGTCTTTTGAGAAGGCCTCCCCATTTTTCTGCACCATGCCAAAGTGAGTGATAGCCTCCACTTTGGGCAGTTGCTCACTCAGGCTAAGACCACGGTGACATTTTGAAAACTCAGCAGGTAATTTAGTCAGAATGGATAAAATGTACGAAAAACAAATCAAGAGAAACAAGTATAATAAAGACTGATTGATTAATACAATTAAGTGTGGCCATTTTGTCCATTTGTTTGGTGTCCTAAGGCTGTGATAATTCTACAGTTTCTGTAGCTGCTTTACTATTTAATGCTAGATCATTTTAAAGAATGGATTGATCTATTGACATTTATAGCAAGGTAAGCATTAAAATACTCTGCTTGACTAGCTAAGGATTTTCTCTCTTGCTGGAGGTCTCTGAATACTTTGTTAAGTAAAATGAAACTGATGAAAATTTCCCTTAGGTCTTCTCTAACCACTGGGCTCCATCCTGCCTTTTTCACTTGCTTTGTGAGCCTAGTACTTTTCTCATTTGCTTTTCTTCCAAGTATCAGACTAAAATGTTCCAGAAAATCGTAGCTTTAAAAGAAGTACTCTGCATTAGCTGAATGTAGCAGGCATGTAAGCAGTCACTTATGCCAGTCACATTAACCCCATCTTCTTTGACAAAGAGAAATGGGAACTGAGCATATAATCTATGAAATCAGTCTGTCTTGTCTCCTTCTTGAAGCATAGCATAGATTTTCATTCAGTTATTCCTGTATTGAACACAGATCCTCATGTTTATGTGGTGTCTAGGCTTAAAACAAGACATCTTGTCCCTATCAAAAGAGTTTAGATGTGGAGGATACTCTTTTCCTTCAGTACTTTCTTCCAGTGGTTAACTACCTTCATTGCCAGCATGTGTAATTTCTCTTTTGAAATTGTCTAACTGAGATTTCAAGTTGTTGCTTGTTTTGTAATTGGCAGACCCTCTCAGTGTGGTAACTGTGTGCAAGACCTATCATCTCTGAATTTGCCTTTGAGCCAAACAGCATTAAATCCATTAAGGCCCTCTTTACACAGCCTCTTTCCTCAGCTCAGAAGTCTTTCAGTCCTCAATGCTGCTTCTTTAATAGCCTTTCTAAAGTATGTTTAAAATGAAAATGTATTTAAAAAGGAAGTTCAAGTACCATTCTTGCCAATGATGTGTGCTGTTATGAAAGAACCACCTTTTCCAGCTTGCCATTCTCTCTTGAACCATGCAAGGTTCATGTTAATCCTCTCAACCTGAGCATCACCCTGCAAACTGTTTTGCAGGTTTTTTGTCTTCTGTGATTCCTGCATCTTTTATACAGTAGAGCGTCTGTGTAACAATATGCAAAGGAGCATTTGCTAACCTCTCGGGAGGAGGTGCTTGGATGAAGTTATTGATGAGAAAGGGAAGAAAAAGAATAAAGAATTGAAGTGCTATAATCATGTGCATCTGTCCTGCAGGCCGATTATTGGAGACTTGTGAAATAGTGGTATGGTGGGGGCAAGGTAACTCCATGAAATCTCCTAAGAATTTTAATTTATTAGTTCTTTGAAATGCAAATGTGTTTCTCAACTAATTCTAGTGAAGACTTATTTAGTGAGTCTTTGGAAGAACTATTCAGCCACTCAGGAAAGAAAAAGCCAAACAGTAGATCTTTGAGAAAGAAGAAGCCAATTTAAGTGAACTACTCTCTCAACACAGAATCATAGACTCGTTTTGGTTGGAAAGGACCTTTAAGATCACCAAGTCCAACCGTTAACCTAGCACTGCCAAGTCCACCACTAAACCATGTCCCTAAGCACCACATCTACATGTCTTTTAAATACCTCCAGGGATAGTGACTCAACCACTTCCCTGGACAGCGTGTTCCAATGCTTGACAACCCTTTCAGTGAAGATATTTTTCCTTATATCCAATCTAAACATCCCCTGGTGCGATTGAGGCTGTTTCCTCTTGTCCTATCACTTGTTACTTGGGAGAAGAGACCAACACCTGCCTCCCTACAGCCTCCTTTCAGGTAGTTGTAGACAGCAATAAGGTCTCCCCTCAGCCTCCTTCAGACTAAACCACCCCAGTTCCCTCAGCCACTCCTCATAAGACTTGTGCTCTAGACCCTTCACCAGCTTCGCTGCCCTTCTTTGGACTCGCTCCAGCACCTCAATGTCTTTCTTGTAGTGAGAGGCCTAAAACAACACAGTATTCAAGGTGCAGCCTCACCAGTGCAGAGTACAGAGGGACGATCCCTGCCCTAGTCCTGCTGGCCACACTATTTCTGATACAAGTCAGGATGCTGTTGGCCTTCTTGGCCACCTGGGCACACTGCTGGCTCATATTCAGCTGGCTATTGACCAACACCCCCAGGTCTTTTTCTGATGGGCATCTTTTCAGCCACTCTTCCCCAAGCCTGTAGCGTTGCATGGGGTTGTTGTGACCCAAGTGCAGAACCCGACACTTAGCCTTGTTGAACCTCATACAATTGGCCTCGTCTTATCGATCCAGCCTGTCCAGATCCCTCTGCAGAGCCTTCCTACCCTCAAGTAGATCAACACTCCTGCCCAACTTGGTGTCATCTGCGAACTTACTGAAGGTGCACTTGATCCTCTCGTCCAGATAGCTGACAAAGATATTAATGAGAACTGGCCCTAGTACTGAGCCCTGGGGAACACCACTTGTGACCAGCTGCCAACTGGATTTAACTCCATTCACTACAACTCTTAGGGCTCAGCCACCCAGCAAGTTTTTTACACATTGAAGCATACACCTGTCGAAGCCATGAGTAGCCAGTTTCTCCAGGAGAATGCTGTGGGAAACAGTGTCAAAGGCTTTACTGAAGTCTAGGTAGACAACATCCACAGCCTTTCCCTCACCCAGTAAGCAGGTCACCTTGTCATAGAAAGAGATCAGGTTAGTCAAGCATGTTACTTCTTAGCACTGTAGGACTGATCCTTTCAGTGCATTTTTCTGGGTTTTGTGTCTCTGTGGTGTTTGTTCAGGGGATTTGTCCAAACATTCAGTTTTGGTATGAATTAGCCTTATTTTGTTCCTTATATTTTATGTGAAAACACCTGGAGGGCCATGCATTCATGAAGTTTTAAATTGTGGCACTGTTATAAAGTTTTGGGTTAAAGGAATATGTTAGAAAGGATGAAGGCATTTTGATCAGGGACTACGAGTGAGAAAAGTTAGATTTCTGTAGACAGAATGCACAAGTAAAAGTTGCCTTAACAGACAAGCCAAATTTGCTGAGCATTACAAGTGAAAGTTGCAGAGATTCACCAGATCAATTTGCCCCTTCCTTTACTTTACAGATGTGGATCCCAGTTTTGCTGTAGAAGTTACATATGGAGGGTAGGCTCAGGTCTCTTATAGCTACCAAAAAACCACAATGCCTCAGCAGTGCTGATTAGTTCTTTCTGCTCATAGAACGTGGTTGTTGTTTTCAACAGGAGAAAGCACCTGAGGATCTCATCCATGTGGTATCACTGCACAGGTGTCACTGTGCACAATATTGTGGCAATACCAATTGTTTATAGTTAAAGAACATAATTTTCTGTGTTTTGCCTATTTCTATTCTGTTTAAAACCGAGAAACTTAAATTCAGAATATACAGCTTTCATGACATTGTATTTTTTCATCCATTTTATTGCTAAACTTCTTACTGTTTAAACTTTCTTACTGTTCAAAGAACTGACAAATCTCAAACTGTTTTGTAAGCTTGAATATTACTGGATGGACTGCTGTAGATAAGGAATTCTTAGTGCTATCTTACTAGGATGTTGATACTGTGGGATCATTTTGGTCTCCCTATCAAAGCAGCGTGGATTTTTTCTCACAGTGTTGGTGCTTTTTTTTTTTTTTTTTTGCTTCAAGTACTTTAATTCATTGACAGTTTAACCGATCAGTGTGACAAAAATTCACTTTCAGTTTAGCCACTGACTCTTATAAATGCTACAGGCTCAAGAAAAGCATCTTTTCAATGACTCTTTGAAAACTGAGATTAAAAGCAATCAAAGAATACAGATATTTCTTGACGTGGGGGTATGTTTGAACACATGGAGTAGAAAAGGCTCATACAAATCTAGCTACGCAAACAGTTTAGCTTCCACAAACCCTGTAAAAAGCTCTATAAGTAAAACTGATATATCTGAATTTTGGAAGTTTGTTTGAAGTTTGTTTCAGAAAGCTGACATGTTTTCAACTCGAGAAGCCTCCACAATGTGGTATTTTTAGCTGTCAATATTCTTGCACATTCTTATTTCCTGTCAGCACCATAATATCACTGTCACGAATCAAGGGCATGCACTGGTGATGATCAGAACAGCTCAGTCATAAGATCCCCTGCGTTACAGGGACTGGGCAGCTATCACTTGAGAACATGGGGATTAATGGTGGAAGGCTTATTGCTTCAATGACTGGTGGAAGAAAAATGAATTGGTAGTTTAAAAAAAAGTATCTTGTCCTTTGATCAATGCATTTGTTCCTTTTTGAGCTGTAGAATGGCAGAAGTGTGAAAAGTAGACAGCAAGGTTAAAAATACTTATGCAGGTGACTTTATATACTGTCTTTTCAAGTCTCCTCACATAATAATAATAGTAAGCTAGTGTAGGCTTATTGGCACTAATACACAATAACTACAACCAGGTTAAGAATGTGCATTCCTTTTTTTCAAGAAATACAGTTTCTTTAGATTCCTCCTACCAAAAGAATTACATATCTATTTAATCAAAATCACATTTTTCATTGCCCTGAACTCAGAGCACTTTAATCAGCTCAAATTTATCTGGTATGCCCACTGTCTCTTTGCTTCTGCCTACCTCTTTTCTTTAGACTGTATCTTAAGTTGCTCTCAGTGTCTTGTACTGGAAGGAGATTCCCCTGACAGTGTGGTACATGATACCACACAGGTAAGCAAGGCCATCATGAAGGGTGCATCTGACCAGTTACCCATCAAGGAAAGTGTGTAGAAGTTGCCCAAGTTCCTGAGATGTACTGGACACAGTGTCAAGCTGACTCAAAACTGAATCTTTTGATGCAGAAGTGTAAGAGCATCTTAAACCGATTGAGAGGGGCATCATATGACATGGAGTTAATATTTCCAATTTGGCTCTCTTATTGGAGGTGTGAGTTCTGCAAGTTGGTATTTCGATCTTGCCTTTGTCCTTTTTTTAGGGAAACCTCTGAAGACAAAGTTCGTCCCCTTTGAACTTTCTGCATTCTTCTCTGACTTTCCTCTACTGCATACAGAATATTATAATACATGGGTAAGGCTGAGTCTGCCCTCACCAGAAAAATCTGCTTTTTATGCATTTTTCTCTTCACTGGCCAGACACTGTTGCTGCAGTACAGAACCAATTTCATCCTTGTCAGGTAACGGAATTTACTGCTCAATTAAAAAGTAGACCAACGTACAGCTTCCAAGTAAAACATGTCAAATACAATGCCAACCTTACCCTTAGTCTTTAGGCCAATGCCTCTCTTCATTTTAGAAAACAGACTTCCTTCCTCATGTTTGTCTTTTTTTGCAGTGTCCTAAAATGATTGCAGGATGCTACTGCAGTTTTGGGCACTACAGTATAAAAAGGATATGAAGATACTAGGGAGTGTCCAGAGGAGAGACACAAAGATAGTGAAGGGCTTAGAGGGGAAGCCGTATGAGGAGCGGCTAAAGTCACTAGGTCTGTTCAGCTTGGAGAAGAGAAGACTGAGCGGAGACCTCATTGTGGTCTACAGCTTCCTCACAAGGGGGAGTGGAGGAGTAGGTGTTGACCTCTTCACCCTGGCGACCAGTGACAGAACTCAAGGAAATGGCAGGAAGATATGCCAGGGGAGGTTTAGGCTGGATATTAGGAAATGGTTCTTCACTCAGAGGGTGGTGGAGTGCTGGAACAGGCTCCCCGGGGAAGCACTCATGGCACCAAGCCTGACAGCATTCGAGAAGCATTTGGACAATGCCCTCAAACACATTGTGTGAATTCTGGGGTTGTCCTATGCTGGGGTGGGAGTTGGACTCGATGATCCTCGTGGGTCCCTTCCAACTCAGGACATTCTATGATTCTATGAAAGCTACTTTCTTTAGTGTCAATGATGCTAGCCAGCTTTGCTTTGGGAGCTTCAAAAAAATTTTTAGTCTCAACCTCCCTCTTCAGAGGGACAGGAATTGTAGGTACATAGCAATTAAAGCATTTTAGCTCTAATTACTAGTCATCTTTTTTTCTATATAATTCTAGCAAAAGTCTAAATTGCAGAAATCAATATTTTTGCTGTTAATACTGTCAGAAAAGAAACAGAAGTCTGTGAAGAGGTTGTTGAGGTCCCTAGTAGCTCATAAACTGTATGAAAATGAATATAATGGAAATTCAGCTTTGAAAAAAACTGAAGAAATTAAACATAAAAAAGCTGTTAAAAGTGTATTATAGTAATATACAATAGTCTTAATAGAATTTATGTTACTTTCTTTTCCTCCTCACTTCATCTATATTATTCAGTGGAGAAGATGGTCTTTATCTGGGGTTGAATAAAAGCAGTGTATTATTTCCAAGAACTTTTTACGTTGTTGTAGGTCCCATGTGGCAAATACACAAGACATTCACACAGGGACATTAACATAATATGACGTTAGCCCAAGATTGTTGGCTAGACCCCTTGTACAATGTTCCCATTTGATCCTGAGTAAGTCACTCAACGTTTTTTATATGGGATCACTAAGAGCAGGATTTAGTTGCCTAAAGATAAACAGTACCTAATCCAGATACTTCCAAAGGAGACCTGGAGCATATCAGGACTGAATATGCAGCTCTGGGGGTGAGGGTGTGAGCCATGGTTGGTTTCTCCTTGATCCTGCTGGTGAAGGGACAAGGCATACGAAGGAGCAGACTGATCCTGTGGCTTCACTACTGGTGTTGTTGACAGGGATTTGACTTTTAGGATCATGGGACCCTTTTGAAGTATCAGGGACCGATGGGGAGAGGCAGGATCCACCTAACAAAGTGGAGCAAAAGCATCTTTGCCAAGAGGCTGGCCAGCATGCTGAGGGGAGCTTTTAACTAAGGATCATGAAGGAGGGAGCTTACTAGAGTGAAAGAAGTTATTATTGCCCTCTATTCAGCACTCATCAGGTTGTATTTAGAATACGTGGCCCAGTGTGTTCTCCCTACCTCTCCCTCCCCAATACAGGAAACAAGTATTTTATTTCATGACTTGGACTGGAGAGAGTGCAGGGGAAGCCACCAAGGTTGCCAGGCCCTGGGAGGAGAGGCTCTGGAACTGGGGCTTGTTCAGGCTGGCCAAGGGGTTTCTTGGGGCCCCAGCAGCAGCCCCTAGTGCCTATGGGGAGGGGACTCAAGACATGGAGCTAGGGTCTTTGTACTGTTGGGAGATGACAAAAAACAATGTGCATAAGTTGAAACAGGAAAGGTTCAGACTGGATCTAAGCAAAAACATTTTCACCCTGAAGACAATCAGAGTTGCCCAGGGAGGTGCCATTTCCATTCATGGTGGTTTTCAAGCCACAACTGGATAAAGTCCTGAGCAACCTGGTCTGATGACAGAGCTGATCATGCTCTGAGCTGGATGATAGATCAGAGAGGTCCTTCCAACCTGAATTATCCTGTGTTTGTATGGTCCTATCTTAAGGCAACTCAATTTTGCCATGCCAAAGCTGTCTGGCTTATTTTATGTGAGGTTAGATGGACACATGGTCCTGAATTGCAGATGTATAAGGGTTCATGACAGAAAATAAAGTCAGTTTTATCTATGCCAATAAAATATAAGAACTGTATTTTACACTTTAATATAAAATTTTAATTTTGTATTATTTTGTAAATACAGGCCTTAAGAATGTTGGGTTACTTCCATTTGCCAAACTAACGTAGTATCTTTGTGCTTCGCTGTTTCTATAAAGTGGTAAGTGCTCAGTTTTCATGCAGGTTTTGCAAAATAAATGTGTATTTATGAACTGGTCACAGTGACTAATGTAGTAGAAAGTCCTTGAGGAAATTAATGATTCCTTAACAGGATTTTAATCATGTAAAGTGAAGAAGGCATAGGATTACATATTTAATAAGGGAGATAAAACCTAGAGGTGAGGATCTGCTCATTCAGTGAGCATATTCTGTCTCATGAATTGATTTGAGTCCTGTGAAAGAAATAGCAGGTGAACACGTAATTAAAACTAAATGTCCGTGCATACTGCGCATATGTAATGGATACATACAAAGTAAAGGGGATTTTAAATGGAATTGATAAGTTCTGCTATAGTATTTCGTACCTTTCATATGCTTCACTTCCAGCCTTAATGCTTCCTGATGTAAAAGCTTTCTTTTTTCCCCAATGTTCTGTCTTTTAATGAAGTCTTCGGTCAACAAGCATATCATGCCAACTGCTCAAAAGAGAAGCCAAAAAAACTTGTAAGATAAATTTCACATACAAGTTAAAATTGTTTGGACAGAATTAAAACTTGTGCAAAATTATTGATCTGACACATACATATTTGTTTATATATGCTCCAGGTTGTGTCCAGTATTAATGAACAGTCACTTCATGACAACAACCAGGTTGCAAAATTCTGTCACAGATGTCAGTTTTTCTTATACCGGAATTTCTGTCCTTGGTGGCCCCTTTCAGACTGCAGTACAGTGCAATGCAGTCTAACTACAATGCAGCTGTAGCCACTGGCACTGTGAGGTTTCAATGTACTGAAAGACTTGATTTTTCACACTGTGAAATTTGATAGAAGAGTATTACATTTCTCTGGCAGAAAAAAAATGTTTTATTTACGAAATTGTAAATCACTAGTATTTATTTTAAATTTTAATGAAATCCAGTATGGCACAGTGTGCGTAAAGCACTTTAAACCACTTCTTTATACATGTGGAAAAGTATAAATAAATAGGCCTTTGCTCTGTCTCCATGTTTTAGTTATTTAATAAAGTTTTCATAGGTAAAAATTTATACAGGAAAATAAACTTATTTTGGAATATGGTGGCAAAGCCTCAAAACATAGCTTTACAAGTCAGACCAGAGGCAGATTGTTTATGTATAAGTTGAGTAGAAAGAACATACAAATGAATTATTGCTGATAGGCAAATGGCTCAGCTTGTAAAAAGGTAAAAGCAGAATTGTTCTCACTGCAAAGTACTGCAGGAATATTTGCAAGCAAACAACATGTGCTTTATGTCTTTGCTAGTGTAGATAATGACCCTGTAGTGGCAATGAATCTCCTGATAAGACAGGCTTAAACAGTTGAGTATGTCCTAGTTTATATTAGAAATGGGTTCAGGGCACTATTGCTTTGAACCTGTGACTCATTTCCAATGAAAATGTTTCAAACAGTTGTATATAGTCCTTGCCATTGGTCTCCTGTGCTTTTACTACTGGTCAAAATGTCATTGCCCTTTAGACATTGTCCAGGTTGAGCTAGACAGAACTAGAAAGGATTCAGAAGGAAAATAAATATAGGAAGTAGTTTACTTTTCACAGGCTTTGAAACTGATCTGTCCTTTTCCCAGGCTTCATGAAATTTGATATTTATATAATTTAAAGTAAACTAGTAATATTTTTAGGCAAAGGAGAAGTGTCATACATGGTGGTATATAGTAAGTGTATTTTTTGAAATTTTGATTTCAATATTGATAAAAAGTGGTTGCAGAATGCTGCGAAAGACTGAATACGTTCTACATTTTCAAGTTTCTATATACCATTTGCATGCGGAGGGTCTATTCCTATGTAACCTGTAATGATGAAATGATTGGCCTGCTAGATGAAGGGAGAGAAATGAATATTGCCTGTCTGGAATTTAGGAAGGCTTTCAATACCGTCTCCCATACAATCCTCACAGAGAAGCAGATGAAGTATGGGCTGGATGAGCAGACAGGGAGGTGGACTAAGAATTGGCTGAATGGCCGGGACCAGAGGGTGGTGATCAGTGGCACAAAGTCTAATTGGAGGCCAGTAACTAGCAGAGTTATCGTGAATGGAGTTAAATCCAGTTGGTGGCTGATCACAAGTGGTGTTCCCCAGGGCTCGGTATTGGGGCTAGTTCTTTTCAATATCTTTATCAATGATCTGGATGAGGGGATCGAGTGCACCCTCAGTAAGTTTGCAGACAACACCAAGTTGGGTGGGAGTGTTGATCAGTTAGGTTAATGGTCGGACTCAATGATCTTAAAGGTCCTTTCCAACCAAAACGATTCTGTGATTCTGTGACTGGCTCTTTTACTCCAGAGGTACATTAAAAGGCTGTAGAAATGGGCTGACAGGAACCTTATGAAGTTCAACAAGAACTGCAGAGTCTTGCACCTGGGAAGGAACAACACCATGAACCAATTTATGCTAGGGGCCACCCAGATGGAAAGCAGCTTGTCAGAAAGAGACCTGGGGGTCCTGGTGGACACCAAGTTGAAGATGAGCCAACAAGGTGCCCTTGCTGCAAAGAAGACTAGCTGTATCCTGGGCTGCATTATGAGTGTTGCCAGCAGGTGAAGGGAAGTGATACTTCCTCTCTACTCAGCACTGATGAGACCATATCTGGAGCACTGTGTTCAGTTCTGGGCACCTCAGTACAAGAGAGACATGGACATACTGGAGAGAGTCCAATGAAGGACTGCTAAGGTAATGGAGGGACAGGAGTGTCTTTCCTATAAAGGAAGGCTGAGAGAGCTGAGACTGTTTAGCCTGGAGAAGAGAAGTCTCAGGGGGGATCTTATTAATGTATATGAATACCAGACGGGAGTGTGCATAGAGGATGGACCTAGGCTCTTTTCAGTGGTATCCAGTGACAGGACCAGAGGCAACTGGCACAAACAGAAACACAGGAGGTGCTGTCTAAACATCAAGAAACACTTTTTTACTGTGAGGGTGCACCTGCATAGGATGCCCAGAGAGGCTGTGGAGTCTCCATCCTTGGAGATACTCAAAAGCTGTCTTGACATGGTCCTGGGCAACTGGTTCTATATGGGTCTGGTCCAGAGGTCCCTACCAACCTCAACTATTATGTGTTTTTCTGTGATTCAGGAGCGAAAAAAATCCACTAGAACTTGAGTAGTCATGTACACAAGTGTTTCCTGCTCCATTAAACAGGAAAAGAATAAAAATAACAACCCTTAGAAGTTGTATAGCTTCAAATCTTTCAAAAATAGAAATAAGTACCTTTTTTTTTTTTTTTTAATGCAGAAACAATCTCCACAGAGCTACAGTGCAAATTAAGACTAAGGTACATGGTGGATGTGAACTGATAAGCATAACCGAGGAGGAATGGAGTCCTTCTGGGCTATGGATTTCTCCCTAAATAAAGAGTTCAGTCTACCCTTAAAAGCATCCATGTTTGCAAAGTCTGATAGCCACACCACAGGAGTTACTTTCAGGGTCAAACACTGTCAGCGCTCTCCTTATTGAAAAGCACAATGTAATGTACCTTGGGCTTCAGTTCTCCTCAGTGCCACCTTACAAATTCAACAGTCTAAGGCTTTGTCTAAGTATTGGGTCAAAGTGCCTGACGTCAGGTGTAGCCAGAGCCGTGCAGTCATGGGAGAAGGCTGGCATGGGAGAAGTTAAATCTGTATTTTCATGTTGCCATCTCTTTAAAACGCATAATGTTTTCTTTTAATTTCATGCAAGGTTTTGCTCATCCTTTGGAGGAGGCTATGTTTTTCATTAACATGCTGATAATTATCATCGTAACTCCTGTGGTTCCTTAGCAGAATATTGCATGCTTTACGTTGATCAAATGCTTCCCTTATGGCAGAGAACTGGTATAAAAAAATAGCCAAGAGACACTTCACTATGAAAAATAGTTCCCAAATTCATTGCCAGACTCAGGAAATTAAAAAGAAGAGATTTGTTTCTCTGTTTCTTTAGAAAATAATAATAAAAGGACGATGCATCTATATCCCAACAAAGAAAAGGTTTATCCCTTTCTGAATTTTTAACATCAAGTGAAGTATGAAGGAAATTTAGCCATGTCTGTAATAAAAAAAAAATATCTAGCTTTGTTTGTTTTTAAGTGTAGTAAGAAGAAACATATTTAGAAACCAGCCACAAGGCAGTAAAATTAATTTCTGGTTTATCTGGTATAGCTCTGAGTCTCTCACTGAGCTGGGAAATAATTGATTGCTTGAAGCCTTGTAGCAGTAGTTAAAAATTGATAAATGCTAAAGCTGGCACAGTGTTTTATAGGTTCTTAAGAATTGTGGAGCCTCCATATTTCTTTCTCATCACCAGCTCTAGATCATGAGGTGAAATTTAAAAGACGCTTCATCTTTGTCTTAATAAATTATATTCAGCAACTCTGAGACCTTTTGCCGTGGGAGACAAAGCAAAATCCTTAGTTACATAGTATGATCAGTAATGTATGAAGCCAAGTGAGCTTTTTGCAGGTCAACATATTGTTTTAGATCAGCTCGTCAGATTACATTAAAAACCAACAAAACAACTATGTCCATAATCATAGTTTGTTAAATCAATATCTAGAAAAATTATTGGTATTGATAGCTAAGATGTCATCCCATGAAATGAACTGCTGTAAAAAATTGGAGAACTGGGTCCTATTTAACAAAGGAATGCTGAAAGATTTCATTTGAAATGAAAACTTTCACAAGTTTTCCTTTATTAGTGCAGGAAGTTGGCTTTTTATATCAGCTGACTGCTGACTTTTATACTGGGGTAAAATTTAACATCTTTATTAAAATATGGGGAGTCAGATCTTCTCTCACCCCCTTGCAGATGCTTTACATACTGTCAGCAAGAGGAGGAGGTCCAAAAGTTGCTCAGGTGGTCATTTTGGATTAATAACTAGACTTTCATAATAATATATAGGATGTCACATTGTGAAGAACAACAGAGATAAAATTCTTTTATTTTAGATACTTATGGGTCTCCTGCACTGGATATAACTTAAAATAGATACTCAGATTAAACTAGTACCTATGGGGTCCTTGACATAGCCCCAAGCTGTAACAGTAAGTTGGTTTATACAGAGAATCTAGTTACTAAATGACTTACCTATATTAATTCTTGTCTTCTTGAGTAGTCCATGTAAGAAATCTAAGACACAACGCAACTGTGTACAATATAGTTTAGAACTGTAAGCTGAAAACTACATTTTGTGTGAACAGTGACTGAGACTGAACTGCAAAACTTTAAGGCAGTTTACCAACATAAACCACTGAAATTAGTTGTAAAATTCACTTTTATTTCATGTGTACAGAATGAGACTCAAACGACATGAGAAATAAATCACAATTAGCTGTTTGTTTTAAATTTGTTAGCTGTATCCACCTCAGTACAAATTATCACAGCATAATGATGTTTTTTCTATATCAGATTAGTAAATACTTATCTTAGTTTCATAGCTGTACTTCACTGAAATTGAAAAGCAATAAGGGAGAGAAATCAATATTGAGGCAAATTTCTCTATTAGTTCCTTAACTGAACAGAAAATACAGCGGGCAATAGAGTTCAGACTCTACCTTTTACGTCGTTGACTTATATTTAGAGGTAGGGCTAAAATTATTTGTTTGCTGACTATTTTGCTTAGCAAACAAAAACATTTTAAATTGTTTCTGTAAACTCAGCAAGTCAGTACTTATCTTCAAGATGCTGGCAACATCTGTGATCAAACTGCAGTTTCCAGTTGCAGATCAGTGAGACGGGTGATTAGCATCACAATAGCTTGTTTATTCATAAAAATCCTAATTTTTAAGGCTGTGGGCTTATGCAGGTCTTCAGGTTGGAGCACCTCCTGCATGACACAGGCCATAACATTTCACATTGCAATGCTTGTAGCAAACCCAATTGCCTTAGGAACACTGTAGTATATTGGTATTTTTCTTGTCAGTATTATTAACATTTTAGAATATGTCCAGAATAACAGTTAATGTGATGAAGACTTAAAATATAATTACAATAATGGTGAAAGTAAATGCTTCTCCTCCATTTGCTTCCTTTCTTTTTCTACTTTAGGACTGGTTTATCTACTGCCCCAAGAAAGAGGACAGAGAGGGAAAGAAATACAAATACAACCGTATTCTGAAGGAGCTGTTTTCTCACTGAATCACAAGGCACTGAATAAACACTAATTAAAATGTCCCGGGGGTAACTGTTTGGTTTTTTTAAAAATCACATTCTCCTTCCCCCTTTTCACCTCCAAACCATACTGTGGAGTCATCTGGAGCTGTACCAGAGCTGAGGAGCCTGCAAGGTCTCAGCTTTCTCCTTAGCTTGTGCACACACCAACTTTTCTAACAAAATTAACTTCAGTAATCCAGTTCTACTGGTCCTGGCAAAATAGATATTAAACACACAGCTGTGTAGCTTAAAGTGCTACATTCTTCCCATGCGAATAACTGCAAGTGTGTGCTTTTTATTATCTTGAGGTAAGAGAGGTATGTTAATATAACCAGCATTACCTGGGCTTGAGGGTACGGTAATGACTTGCCACCAGGAATTTCTTGCTGAGGAATGTGATGCTGCCTTTTAAAATATATAATTTTACATGTATTAATTAAATTAAATTAAATTAAATTAAATTAAATTAAATTAAATACTTTAGTGGAATTCTCTCCAAAAGGCCAGAGACTTCTGCTTGGCCCAAACAGCTAGAGTTTGGATGCTATGAGATAAAATATAAGTAATTTCTTTGATCTTTGCTTGCCCTAATAAAATGTTTCTTTGGACAGTTTTTTTAAAAAAAATCTCTTTAAACAAGAGAAGCTTGAACTGTCAGAAATCTAATGTCTTTTACTCAAATCATTAATTTTGTATCAACAGTGAATTTGCCCTACTAAAGAGTGGCTCAAACTGAGCAATAAGGTTCCAGTGGATCCCAGATTGTGCTTTGAGTTGGATTTGAAACATATATTTAACACTGGCCTCACTCTGTGCCTTTTGCACCTAGTAAAAGCAGAACTTTTTCCAAATGCTCAAAGTTCAGGACTTTTTATCAATCTTCTGATTTTTTGCTCTCAGCTTTCTGCAGCTTTTTGGGCTGCAGTGGTTACACAGATTCATGGGTGGGACACACTCACATGCAAATACTGTTCTCAAAAATATATACCCCCCCACAAAAAAATAGATACCCCCACAAAAGCAACACTGCTGAGAGGCTGTGCAAGCAATGCATGTAGTTCATCTTCCTGATATATACCTTTAAAAGTAGACAAGTAATAGCGTAAAATGCAAAACAAACAAGTAAACAAAGAGTATTTCTTACTGTAGCAACCTCTTGCAGGTTAATAAGCAGGTTGTAGAAAAAAATCCTCTGATTTTTTTTTAAAGAGACTAGATTTTAAAATTGTTAAATTTGTAATTATCTCATCAAAAAACCCTACTGAAAAACAAGAGAACCACCAGTTCCTACTCAAAGTTCTGAGGTAAGTCTTTATCTAAAAAGGAACATGATGAATCATCACATTTGCACAGTTCTTTTCTTTAAATATTTCCCATTTCTACACAATTCAGATCACTCTGTTGTAATACGAATATATTGTCATTATATGACTTAAAGTATTGTCATATAATATGACAGTATCTTTCATTATGGAATCTAATTTCGTTCTTTTGAATTTAAATTACTTTTCCTTACTCATTACATGCCTTTTCTGTAACTTTCATTACAGGCATTTTTCTTTTGATAATTCACAAACATCTATAACTTCTTATAACTTTGTCTCCAAGGACAGCAAGATAAATAGGGTATCCTTGAATAGTTCTAATCTTCTTGATCTTGAAAATACAACCACATATTATGATGGGTGTTTAGCAGCACACAAACAGAAAAAACTGATTAATTGCTCTTTAAGCAAATCTAGCATTAGAAATGCAGATAACCTCTAACAGTGAGCTCAAATGTTCAAGTAGCTGCCAAACATGTTTCCAGACAATTTTTAAAGCTTGATTTGGGCTTGTCATGTTATCATGCTATCATGTAATACTCCATAAACTGGAATCTTATAAAAGTCTTCAAAAACTCTCTCTGTTTTATCTGAAAAAGGGTAAAAAGTCTTGCTGTGCAAGAAGGATCACATTCCTGGACTTCAGGTGAGAAGATTTTGGCCTCCTCAGGGATCCACTTGGAAGAATCCCAGGAGATACAGCCCCAGAGAGAAAGGGTCGAGGAAAGGTGGTTAATTTTCAAGGATCAACTCCTTCAAGCTCAAGGATGGACCAACATGCTGTAAGTCAAGAAAAGGCAGCAGGAGACCTGTATAGATGAACAAGGAGCTCCTGACAAAAGTCAGTTATAAAAAGGATGCATACAAGATGTGGAAGCAGGGTCAGACGATACAGGATGATTATAGAGACACTGTCTGAGCATGCACGGATTAGGTTAGGAAAGGCAAAACCCAGCTGGAGTTGAATCTGGTGAGGTACGTGGAGGACAACAAAAAAGTCTCCTACAGGTAAATCAGCAGTAAGAAAGAGTAGGGAAATGTGGGCCCTCTGCTGAATGAGGCAGGGAACCTGGTGGCATAGGCCATGGAAATGGCTAAGATACTCAGTGTCTTCTTCACTTCAGTCTTTACTGGTAAGGTTTACCTTCAGGAATCCCAGGCCTCTGAGTCCACTGGGGAAGTGTGGAGCAACAAAGGCTCCTTCAGGGGAGGAGAATCAGGTGAACCATTTCCAAACATATGAAGGACCAGAAGGTGATTGGGACTAGTCAGCATGGATTCACGAAGGGGAAACCAAGTCCCAGAAACCTGATAGTCGTTACAATTAGATCGCTGGCATGGTGGATGAGGGAAGAGTGGTGGATATTGCTTATCTTGACCATAGCAAGGCTTTCAACACTGTCTTCCATGGCATTCTGTGACTGTTCACTAAACTCCTGCTCAGGTTTTGGCCTAACACACAGTTCACCCTAAGGCCTGATATATGCTGGGAACACTGCAATTAGGTCAAAGTGAGAGCAATGTGAAGGCAGGACAAGATGAATAGGAAGGGATAAAGGTCGTTATGCAGCCCTTATCACCTGCAGCTTGCTGTCTCCTGCAGCCACCATCATTACATATTAATGGTCTGGCACTTTCTTCATAGTACGATGACTTATGGAAATGGTATAGACCAAATTTCCAAGCTGGAAGGTATAAATATGTCAGCTTACCTAAAAAGCATTTGAAGAAAAGCTAACAGCAGCTCGACTGCTGAGGCTTTTGTGCTTCCCTGTGCCTACACTGTGATTGAGGAGGAAGGATGGGCCCTCTCACAATTGGCTAAGTAACTATTTTGGTCATAGGCGCACGAGTTATGAATTACAAGTTACAAGCTATGAATTAGAGAACTTGTAAGTTAGAAACTTAATGAATCAACAAAATGAAGAATTAGTGAATTCACGTTAGACTCATCTGTACAAAGGGGATTCAGCCCTTGTTTGACATGTTTGTTTTCTTTCCTAATGAGCTCATAACATAAAGATAATTTACAAAATATGTTGTGTAAATTTGAGAGATCCAAACTGATTGTGACGCATCCTCATAGACTAAATTATGAAGTACAAACTACGTAAGTGGTCAGTGAGGTGGACTGAAAACTGACTGAACTGACAGGCTCACAGGATTGTGATCAGTGGCATGAAGTCCAGCTGGATGCCAGTAACCAGTGGTGTGCCCTAGGGATTATATTGAGGCCAGTACTGTTTAGTATCTTCATAAATGCCTTGATGATAGAACAGAGGACACCCTCATCAAGTTTGCAGATAATAAAAAAGATAGAAGGAGTGGTTAATACACCAGATGGTTGCACTGCCATTCAGAGGGATCTCAACAGGCTGGAGAAGTGGTCCAACGGGAACATCATGAAGTTCAACAAAGGGAAATAAAAAGTCCTGCACCTGGGGAGGAATAATCCCATGTACCTGGACAGGCTGGGGACTCATGGGCTGGAAAGTAGTTTTGCAGAAAAAGACATAGGAGTTCTGGTGGATGCCAGGTTGAACAGAAGCCAGAAATATGCCCTTGGGGCAAAGAAGGCCAATAGCCTGCTGGGCTGCATTAGACAGATCACGGCCAGCAGGTCAAGGGAGGTGATCCTTCCCCTCTATTCAACATTTACATGTAACACTATAGTTGGCAATAAGGAGAAATTCTGTATGAAGTATGTCTATTGGGAGCTTTGCCTCTGCTCTGAGCTGGGCAAAAACATGCCAGCAACATCAGACACATAATTACTTTGGTGTGGTATTGGGCCTGTGCTGATAACCCTGACTGCAAGGCCAGGTGTATCAGGACAGCCACAGCAACATGGTAATATGATTATACAGCTTCTGTAGCTGATGCTTATCTATCAGCTCAAGATATAGCAGGACCCTCCTCAGTATGCTGGCACCCATGTCTAGAGATGTTCTCTCCAAGGCTCAGGACCATTTGCAAAAGTGGCTTAAGCACCATGTCTTGGACTTATCCTACGTAGCTGAGCTGCTCTATGTGGAAGTACAGTCACATTTGAGAGGTTCTTGGTTCTCCCCATTGCCAATATAAGGTGCATAGAACAACCATGGATATAGATTTCGTTGCCTTGTTTAGGTGCCACGGGTGGGGAGATTGGATCTGCCAATGTTCGGTAAAAATGAAGGCCTGAGTGGCTTTTAGAAATAGTTTGAAGGACTTAAATTAGTTAGGGTCTTAAATCACTTCAACAATTTAAAACTGGACCAAAGAGGTTGAAAAAGCAAGACTACTTTCACAAAATTGCATGAAATAGTCAACAAATCTGAACAAAGAAAGCTTTCTCCTCAAGGCACTATCTGCTTTTAAAAATTAAGAACTTGAGTCCAGGACAATGACATAGAGGTGTCTCAATTTTTTGTAGAATTGTAGTAAAAGTTAGGTTTCTAACTAGGATTTATGACTTTGCATATTTGGACCTCAATTCACAGTCCTGTGAGAAGGTCCCTGAGGTTATAGAGCTTACAGACTGGGCCTATCTCTATAATGTTTAGTAATGAAAAAGGCAGATTTAGAAATTAGAAATTGTAAGTAAATATGACTGCTTCACAAAAAAACAAAGATAATATCAATTTTTTTTTAAGGGCTGTTAGATTTTTCTTTGTGTTCAACATTTTTATTGCTGCTGAAAGGTTTTTAGTGCTGAAAAATGAAATATAGAAGTAATCCTAAAATATCGGCATTCGGGAGAATGGCCACATTGGTAATTACCCATAAGCCTTCACAACACAGCAAGGAATGTTTCTATGATTTATTTCTATTGCTTAGAAAAATCTAGAATGCCTGAACAATATCACATGCCCTGATACTAGCTTTACCTCAGCAACCTTACTGAAGCTTAACTTAATGAAGTAATAAATTCAGAAATGTGTTTCTGCATGCATTTGTTTCATAGATTTATTATAGATAAATCCACTTATAAAATGCATCGGGACGAAAAGTTGACACTGAAGAAACTTCCTAAATACTGATGCATGTATTACAGTCTCCATTACCAATAATATATAGAAGGTAGAACATTTACTTTAATGATGATGAACAGAGGCTAGACACAGAGCGACTGCTGTACAATATGTCAGTATGGTTAAGTATAATTCTCGATAGCTGTTAAAAGGAAAAGGATATTGCTTCTATATAAGAGACAAATAATTTCATATTTGTGCAATATATTTGCTCTTGTTCCTATTTAACCTATGTGGAGACTATAGATTTAAAAGTTAGGCAAATCTACTTATATGAATAGTCTAAATCCTTATGAGTCTGCTCCAGTCCTTACCAGACTGAGTAGAAATATTTTCATTTACTTCATCAGGAGTTGCATCAGCCCCTTCTGGGCAAAGAGTTTAGGGTAAAATTGTGACTTCCTCAAAATAAATAACAACTTTCTACTAACATTTCTGGAACCCCACACTGGCAAAGTTTTGGCAGACTGAGCACACAATGTATAAAAACATATTTTATTTTGTAAAGCATGGGTATGCTTATAAGAAGAGCATTTCAAAGTTTCTCATCTTCGGCCTTGAAGTTAACAACATTAGTAAACATTTAACAATGATCATGTCTGTGAGAAACCCTGCCAGTGAAATCACCACAATACCTAGCAAAATTTTACTCATCACCATAAGGAGCTCATCACTGTAAGTGGAAAGAGAACACAAGGTCTGTCAAATTAATTTTAACTCAATATCACCTGGACTTCCATTAAGAGTTAAAGGTAATTCAGAGATGGCTTTTACAATGTTTGGGAACCTGCCCTTACCTTCTCCCAGCTGATTTTTTAAGCAGCTGTTTCAGACGTGTTGGAATGCCCCTCTATGCACGGTGCTTCAGTGTTTGTCATTTGAAAAGCTTCACTCGTGGATGACAGTGAGAAATAAAATATTTAATATTGATTCAGGTAAACCATAATATTTAGCTATCTGAGCCACAGAGATACCTCTTAAGACTTTATTCATAAAGTCCCTATAGTATTCCTTCTTAAGCCAGCCTTCCAGAAAAATATATTCCCCATGATATACATTGGGCTACAGAGCATTTGGGGAGGCTGGTTACTGTAGTAGGGTGTGTCTCTCATGTGAAAAGAGCCTGGCCTGAATAGGAACCCAAACTGTAAGAAGATTGTCTTCTCTTGAGACATTAGGGTTGCACAAGTGGATGTAGGAATCCATGTTAACTCACTTGAAAAGTTTTATGTCTATCTGAGGTAAAAATTAAATATTTTCAACGCAACTGAAATTAAGTTTTGAAAATTTTATTAGATTGCACTGAAAGCAATATGTTTCTGCAAAGCATATTTTAGTCAAATCTGTATTTTCAGAAGAAAAGTGTTTTATCGAGAAAACTTTCCACTAGTTCTCACCTTTATAAACATACTGCCTGCACTTCATGGTTGCCCATTGCTTATGATGGTAAGCACATAAAGAAAGTATAGCAGTTTCAACTGAATTTGTTCGATAACCCAGTGGATCTTATTTCTGATTTTCTGTCTAAGTAACACCAGGAATAAAGATGAGATATTAATCTGTGAATTCATACAAGCTGAAGAAACTCCTAACCATCTACTTGTCTTATATACGCATTGTTCTTGAAATCTCCTGTGACAGCAGTATTTGTGTGCATATGTTTGAGCAGGTACATACTTAGGACTTTAACATGCTCGTGGACATTTGAGCTGCACTTCCCACACACCTATGCATGCATATAAATCTTAGAAGGTTTAACTGTACATGAATAGTAACCTCTACCAAGACCTGTTACGGAGGTGCACAAGATACCTTGAAAACATGACTGCAAATGACAACTTCAAAATGGTTTGTCTGCATCAGCCCCATTTCTCCTTCTTGTCTCAATGTAAAGATGAGGTTATGCATGGCTTCTGGTGTTCTAGATATGGAATTATGTACCCATTCATACTGAAGAAGAAAATTTGACAACAGCTGCATTTTCAAGAGTGTGTTGCATATTTCAGTGCGTTGCATTGCATCTGGTAGAGAAGGCTGCAAGAATTTATCATTGTACTATTGCATTTAGACAGACTAGAAAAATTAAGAGGAAGTTAGGATTATGCAACTGGAATTATTTGTATGGTAACTACCATAAAGTTGTGATAACATCCTGAAACTGCTGGATGCAATAAATAAATAAATTATTTATTATAAATTAAAAATATTTTATATAAAAAAAATAATTTATTTGAAAAATAATTTTGAAATACATTATTTTTTTAAAAGTCAAGGTGTTTCTACAGGGTGACTTCTTCCTTCAGCTCACAGGCAATATGCAGGCTTCAAAGAAATTACTGAACATTTCATCCATTTGAAAACAATGTGATGTATGAATTCACTTGTGAAAATACTGACCTGTTGTTCTTTGCAAGTGCACATATGCATGTAAATAAGAACACAGTTTGGCCTGGAAATTACAGACACAGTCTACACTGTTTCCAGCATTTTCTAAGAACATCTGCAGCATATCCTGAGACTCTTTTCTGTGACTGAAAGCAAACTCTGTGCTTTTGAGATCTGAATATAGTAATTCAAAGCTTCTTCAGTACACAGAACAACTGCTTATTGTTTAGTCCATGAGACTCCATTAAATGACAAAACTCAAATTGCTTTTCACTGACAAAGGAAGTGGCTTGCATTACTACAAGTCCCAAGGAACCAGCTATAGATTTATACAGTTAGCATATGGATGTTTTTACAATTGCATCTAACCGTAGATGATATTTTTGAACCATCTTTAATGGCTATTTGATTAAGTTCCATTCACATACGTAGCCCTTATATAGAATACGTGATGATAGTAACAATCTAAGGAAAAAAGGATGCAAGCCTATTTTAATATAAGTACATTACACACAGATGTATGTATGTATGTATGTGTTCAGTCCAACTGTGGTACACTTAAATACTCTCAGAACATGTGATCTAATCTTATTCTCTTTATAGCTTACTCTATTCAGCAAATTTAGATCCAAATATGTAAGTAGTTATGCTGTCTGGCACTGCATGTTTTGGTGAAATTTGGTTCGTATTGAAATGAAAAAATAGCTTATTGCACAGCTTTCATATTTGGGGCTTAGGATTTCATCTTTCTGAGAATGAACCTCTGCTCACAACCTGCAACTATCATAGGTATCATTTTGGTCTTCTTCTTTTTTAAGTTCCCTTGTCAGATTTGTTTCCCCTTGTGTTTGCAACTATTCCCACCTTGGAATTGTTTTGTAAACATTAGAACAGCAGGACACACCTGTTTGTACTGGGTAAAGAAATGGGCTTGCTATGTTTGATGTAATTGCTCAAAAATTCTCATAACTAACAAGAAGCTCTATTGTTCAAGGTCTGATGGACCATAAAAGCTGCCTGGACCATGGTGGGAGAACGACTGGACTTTTAATAAATTCAGTAATTACTAGAAATGATAATACAGTATGTTGTGCATTGTCTGTGCAACTGTGCAACAAGAAAAGGCTTTTGTATCATCATCTGATGATTACAAAGATGATTTACAGGTGCTTGACAAAGTCCAACAGCAATTCTTAATGAGAAATTCAATTAATACCACCCCTCAGTCCAGGGTACAGCCTTGTAAAATGGCTCAGCCCCAACCTCTGCTTCTTTGACCTTCTGCTTCTGCCAGCAAGCCTGCCCTCATCTCATTCATCCCCACAAAGCTCTTCACACTGCTGATTCAAGAGTCTGTATTTTACTTAATTTTACTTTTCTGAATTGTGGTCCTGATACAAAACTCACAGCAGTGGATTTTCACTCCCATAAGGATGGTTTGCATGCACAGGAGTGCCTGTTTTGTGGTCACATTATCCATATGGTTGCTTAGTATTCCTAACAAGTTATTATCATTTCTTATTATAACCACTATCACAAGTTATGTGCTTGCCCCCAGATATCCCTATTCTTGAACCAGTAAGCAGCATAGCTAATCTTAAATATTTTCTTCAAAACTGAGAATCCTTTGATTTTTCAGCATCATTTAAACTAGTGTCACAATCAATACAATAGGCTAGAATATTTTCATTGGTTTAAATGTTTGACACAGTTGTAGAGTGGTTGGCTCAGATACAGAAAACTGAAGTGTTAAGTAACATACTCTCAGGTTAAGTCTATTGTAGCATACTAAATTTATTCAGGACCGTTGTCTGGCAGAGTCTTAACGTCACGGAATACCCTGAGTCTGTGCTATTAAACTTGTAACTTCTAGAGCAGGATAACTGCCTCAGATTGCCAACGTGGGATCATCCTTGGCCTGTGCTAACTCTTGAACTGTGTCTGCTTATTGTCTGAGAAAATACTAAATGTCCTGACCAAAACTGTGGCAGGGACCATGCAAGTACCATGAGAGCGGAGGCAATCATGTCCATTGCCCACGTGCGCTTCCTGGTATCGGTAATTTCCTCATGTTGATGAACTGTCCTGCACGCTATCTGTTCCAAATTCCCATTCATTCAGAAAATATCAAACCATGTATAAAATTCTTTTGGAAAAAAGTGTTGAAATTATCATGTGTCAGTAAGTTCTGAAATACTCGAACATAGTTTCAACATGTAAAGCACAGTATATTAGCTCTATGTACTAGAAACAGCATCTCATTTGCATGACAACAGAATAATTTCATAAACTTAAGGTCAATTTTTTTCTTCCCCATCCCCTAGTTTGAGGGAATTATATATGTCAGTCATCACAGAGTTAATTTCTGTACATCAGCCTTGTTCTAGAGGACTTGAATCTTTGCAACAAACATCTCTGTAGGCACTATTTTCTTTCCTTAACCCTCCATATTAATGGGTGTTAATTAATTTTATATGACAACTTCTCGTGCATGTTTACTATAATAATGGTGATGTACAAGGAGAGATAATAACTCACTTAGAGGAGTGAAATGAATGCAGGAAGACTTCAGTTCTGATATTTAACACTGTTCTTTAAAACATAGCTACAGAGACAGTAGCATTTTGACTCAAATATGCAGTGCAGCTGGCGTATACAAGTGTTGAAGCAAACTTGAGACTAAAGACTATTAAAATATAGAACCATAGCTGGCTGTAGAATACCAGGAATGTAACTTAACTTTGGTGTTTCTTGACATTTTGGATTCTTTATGGTGAAATATTATTAACATCTTTCTAGGTGTTTTCTAAGGATAAATGGACACACACCTCAGACAGGTATTCAGCTCCAGTGATTCATTCTCATTATCACGTGTGCAGGACGTAATGGGACATTTCCATCCACACGATTACTTTCTCTGACGTGGCTGCAGAAGAGTGCCTGAGAATGCTTCTTATACCAATGGCCTGGTTTCACTGGGGTGAAATTATAGAATCAATTTTCTGTTCAGAACAGCTGCATTTTTTTGAGAGGACTGCAGCACCTGATACAGCAGGAACAAAGTTGCTAAGGCAGTTTGTTTTAGTTTGTGGCCAGCCATGGTATGCGGGTTTCCACAGTGATCAAGGCCATTAGTAGTTTTGAGTTAGACAGGTGCTTAAGCCAGGAGGAGCAAAAGCCAGGGCAGCTGACCCAGGCTGGCCAACAGGTTTATTCTGTACCAAAAATGTCACGCTCACTATAAATTGGGAAGTTTGCTGAGGATGGTGCTCCTCCTCAATGGTTTCCATCCCCTGGAGGGTCTTGCCCATCACTCTCCTCCGGAGGCTTACTCTCCCACTGCGAATACTGTCGTGCAGTGTTCAACTCTAGCTTTCACTGCTGGGAGTGCGCAGCTCACGACCACTATATGGGCTGAGTATTTTATATTAGCATTAGTACTAATTTTTATTTTATTAAATCTGTTTCCATTTCAACCCAGGGGTCTCCCTTCCTTTTCCTGATTCCCCTTCAGGCTGGGGAGGAGTCATTGCGTGATAGAACAGCTGGTTGTAGTTTAGCCCTGGATGTGGGCTAAACGGAGACAACCAATTACATCAACTATGTGTTTTTATCACACTAAATCATCTGCAACCCTTTGTGTTCCCTGCGTGCTAGAAATGCAGCCACTGCCAAGGTTGGAGGAGCCTGAAGTACAATGGGGGAAGTGATCAATTGCCATTTGCAGGAGGGGCCAGTCATCAGAACAGTTAATAAATGCTGCGCCCGACCTGGTCGCTCGTGCTCCCTCAGTCGCCTTCGCCGCCGACCGACTGTTTGTTTTGATCTTTCCGTATTTAAATGTCCTGCGGTTGCTCCTGGCAACACCCCTCCTCGCCTGATTGGCTGGCGAGGGCTTCCAGGTGCTGACAGGGCTCGGGGCTGCTGCTTGGGTGTCCCTGAGTTCAGGAACACCCTGTACAGCCTGATCTGACACTCACCCTTGGACTCACCTCAGTTGTCGTCGTTGCTGCTGCTGCTGCTGCCGCTGCCACCCTGCCAAGAAGTGGCAGGTCTGCCTCCACAGCCTGCACATGACAGACCCTCTGATGGGAAGGATGACCTGGAGAAAAGGAGCAAGACAAACAGCATGACACCTAGGAAATTTGGTACCTTGGCTATCTCCAGGTGCCAGAACTGTCAAGTGGGACCAGTTTGGGTCATTGAGAAACTGGAGGAGCTAGGCTTGAAGCTGTGGAAGTTGAGAGAGACACAAAAATAGTCCCTAGGTACTTGCAGTAGTGCATAGCTTCAATAACATGTGAGTTCTACTTTGAGAAAGGCTCTGATGGGGAAATGCAAAGGGCAAAGAGGGTCAGGAAGAGAAGTATGGCAGAAAAGAGTAATGTGAGGAGCAGGAAACAGGGTTTTGTGGCTATCTGCCTGCTGGGCACTAACAAGTAGCACAGTTTGCAGAGGATGGCTCGGTCAGTTGGGGTCCAAAGGAGGTCGCATCTCTCAAACCAGTGTGTCATTCCCTGTAAGCTTCAGTAAACTTTTTAAATGCATTTCACTGCTGCTCTTAGCAATGAAATGGTCAAACACTTCATGTCACCAACTGAAAGAAAAGGTCATTTGCTGAGGATCATGGAAAAAAATAAATTTCCAATGAGCTGGAAATCCTGCTGTTTAACCAGCTCTAATGGTAAGCAGAGTGCTGTATCAATTGCTTTCAACACAGCAACTGTCACTTCTTTTGGAAATTTGCATCTTTTAAATGCGTATTTTCAATCAACACTTTAGACTTCAGAGCTGTCACTACCTTCACATGCCACTGCTGTTACTGCAATCACAAGTCGTTGCTTATCAGACTGATTGCCAGCAGTGCACTTCTGCCAAAACTGTCAACGTATGCAGTTATAAGCTTTAAAAAAATAGTTTAAAGTGTATGTGTATGTATGTGTGGCTGGGGTGCACAGAGAGGGAGAGAAAGAAAAAGAGACTATATCACTTTTCAGTGCTCAGGTGGTAGCAGTGTTAGCAAATTACACAACAAGGACAAAACAGAATGAAGTTATGAACTGTTCTATATCAACTGCTCTAACTTAAAAAAAACCCCCACAAACCCAAAATTCTAGAGTTTGAAGATGTCCATCTCTAACACCCTTTTGGCATGAAATAGGCAACAGAAGTCAGGAAAACCTCTAGGCATTCACAACAACTCATATTTATGACAACCTAAAATAAGGATTTGAATTACAACATGTTTTCTGCAGAGAAACCTGTTCAGGTATGTCTGAGTACCGCCATCAGATAAACTGTTTGGGTTAAAAGTCGTCAAATGGTGACTAACACCATAAGTAGAACAAAATTATCTGATGTCTCTAACAACATCTGTCAACATTATTTTTTATTGTAATCTCATACCCCTAAAGATGGTGGGAAAGGCATGACACTCTGATTTAAAATAGCAAGTGTGAAAAAGTTTTGAAGCTCCAGTACAGATCCCACGTGTATAAGACTTGTCATAGTCCTTTCATGTTAAATCATCCTGTTACAAAGGTCTAGTTTATGAGTACTTAGCCAAGGTAGACTATTGGTACTAAGCAAGGTTGACAGTATGACTAGAGGTGGTTCAAATTTTTCTGAGATTTGTTTGCTGTTGAAAACATGAATTCACTTGACTAAGCATATTTTTCTAGAATAAATGTCATTAAAATTTTGTGACAAGCATTGTATCATTATTATTAATCTGTTACAAAGCATTTTAGGTATTTATAATTATTGTGTCATAAAACTTAAAGATTATTTGCAAAATAATGTTTCAGTATTATTTAGTGAAATTCTTTGATCTTTGCAAGATAAATTCTGAAATAATAAGTGTTTTTTCCTAAAATTCATAGCTGTGATGAGATTTTTGTTTAAGTTCCAATAAGTGGTTTTTCTCTTGCCATGACTTGATTTACACTCATTTTACTTGTTTCTTCTCTGAAAAAAATCGCGAGCATACAAGTTAAAAGCAAACATTATAACTGCATTCTGGCAGAACAATATCCCATGAAGTTGATGGTACTTCATGAAATCCTGGAAAACCAAAACACTATTTTTTTGTATAACTTATGCTAAAAATATCTCAGTCGTGAGACTGATGACTGGGTTACTCTTCGGCACTTGATAAGACTGAAATAACATAAGCAAAAAATAGTGACTTGCATTCCCACTCATTGTGCACATCTCATATAAGTATGTTAAAGGAAAGCCTACTTTGAACAAAGTCTAATCCTTCCGATGGTAGTCCTCAATATCTGTGTCACTGATACACTAATGTGCATGAAAGAGTTTCAAAGATAATGGTCCATGGCTCTTCATCTAGTGGTATGTGAATCTTCTCTGTGAAAAGTAGACCTAAATATAGGTTGCATGAGTATTTTTCCAGCAAAAAAAGAGTATACAGCTTAAACAGGCCTCTGTTCAATACTGCACACACCTAGCATAGCCTGGTGTCAAAGTAGGCATGCTACATTGCTAAAGGCATGCCATAATACCTCTGCTGGTATTACAGAGGAATAGACGAATGGAAAATGGATTTAATATGAGTTAATAAATCTAGGGTAACTAAAGTTTGTGTTTAACTGACAACTGAATGCAGCTCATGGCATTTTTTAAAAAATTCTGTACAATAGAATGGAAGAACTAAAAGTAATTCCAACTTCCCTTCATTAAACAAAGGAAGAAACTCTATCTGGAACTCTTTATTTGCTGAGGTGTTTGATGCATCTTTCTCAACCTTCACTATGTACCTAGCTGGCTCCTTCTCCAGTTTTTTGATACCTGCCCTGGATTCCATTATACTGTGGAAGTTACTGTTTGGTTCTAGAGATGTACAAGTAGCCATATTTGTTTTGTAGTCACTAATGTTAAATGTGCTTTAATTTTATTTTCCTTTGTGATTTAAACTCTGACTTTCCTCCTGTCTTTCCCCCATACATACAAAGTTAGAAGTATTTAAAAAAATCATATTCCAGTGGGGATTGTAATGACACACTAATCTCTTTCTAAATGTGAAGCCATGGGTTTATAGCACAGCAATAGTTCCCTTGGTTCATGTGCTCTAAGTGATTTAAATTCCTCAGGCAGGATGGTGGCATGATTTACAGAAGCATTACAGGGTCACTGTTTATTGCAAGCCTATGTGAGAATGCATGTAAGTCCAGCAGCTTCTGCAGCGAAGCTTAGGAAGGCTACACTGGTGTACAAAACTCTGGAGTTTAGCTGGGTATTTTTATGTATCTCCTTGTCTTTTTATAAATTTCTGCAACATTAACTGTCATTGCAATCATGTGGTTTTAGCAGATTTCAGTCAAAGTCGGATGAGAAACAAATAGGTAGACAGATCAATGAGGTGATCATGCAGATCTTTGTTTATGTGAGTAGGTCGTACTAGAGCAGTCTAAATGAAATAATGGATTTAATGCCAATCCAGCTGTTAATAAGAATTCTGTTCATAATGCCCCAGCTGTGACTGGGGTGATGGCTTTTACAGAACAAGGAAAGTCCTGTAATGCACTTGTCTGTGTCACTACTCTGAGTTCAGCCTTCCCACCCATTGGACCTTTTTGACCATTGCATTTGAAGTGAGATAGCAAAATATGGTCCTGCTTATTTTGTTCAGCTACTTTGATATGTAAGTTTTAAGTATACTAACTGAAGATCTCCCATTTTCTGTTTTAAAACTACTAAGTCCGTTTTCTTCAGTTCAAAGTGACATCATCCTGAAACAAAACTTCTGTTGGCCACCATTGATTTGACTGTAATACACAACACAATATTCAGCAAGACAGAAATATATAATATTAAGCAGAAAATCCATTACAACCATGTGTGATCCCTTTTAATTCTTATCCCACAATGAGTAAGATGCAAGATAAGAATCGTCTCAGCCTCAATAGAAATATATATTTTTAAAGGACAATATTTGTTATTGTGACGGACAGAGTTTGTATGCCTTAAACAACTTGTTTGACAACTCTGTCTGGAGGAGGGTATGTGTGCTACAGAGGCCTGCAAGTCTGGCAAGAGATAAGGGCCTTGAGAACAGAACAATACCCCTGCTGTGCCTTAATTGTTGTGATTTACAACTCTGGCTGGAGGAAAAGATAAGTCCTGCGGAGGCGGGATGGTATCTTTTCCTTGGGACCAGCCTACATGTGCAACAACTTTGCAAGGCCTCAACTACGCTTGTGCAGAAGCGGGGTCATACAGCGGACACCACAACTAGGGGATCACGACCACCAGACGCCCCTTGGGGGACCACCGACTCATTTCGAGAACAATCTGAGACTACAAAGCGCAGGCGTCCCAATTAGCATGGGAAGCGAGCAGAGGGGGGGAGACAAGAGGGATGTTACCACCCTCTCCTATCTCGCATGCAAATGACCTAAAGTATTTAGACCTTCCCGCATGGGATGCTGATGCGCGCTCCCACCCGCCACCTGAGGACCGATCCTGCAAGCGATTTACCGGAAGAGCAACTCTGCAAGCAACTTACCAACTCTACAGACAACTTACATCGCTGGATCCCAGGGTGGTGATATCTTTTTTCCTCTCTCTCATAGTCTCTATCCTCTCTCTGTTTTCCTTTTTCCTTTTTTCTCTTTTCTCAATGCCTTTAGAAACCCAAGACACTTACAACCATGCAACTTTCCCTGTATTAATAAATTGTTCTTAATTTCATACCAGTTATTTGGTGTCGTTTCACCTTAATTTACTCCAAGGGATTTATGAACTAGTTGTGACCAGGTCGTAACAGTTATACACGTGTAATGTAATGTAAAATGGAATAGAGATGGTACATCCTAAACTCCCGTTGACAAGGCTATAATTCCAATTGTTTTGTGTAGTTAATATTTTCCTACACTGCGTCTATATTTGACTTGGGAGTCCAGAATGTGCCGAAATCCGCTCAGCGCATCGTGCTGAAATCCGCTCAGCACATCATCCTGAAATCCACTCAGTAGCCGATGAAATGATCTCCCACTGCTCTCCTATTATTGCTTGGAAGTGTGCTAGGTTCCATCAGGGAAGTCCTGTGGCTGGTGGAAGGAGAGCAGAGGACATCTAGTCACATTGTCAGGGTGTCCAAGCCTCTGACAGAAGCAGGCTGCTGCAGGCGATTTTAAGTGGTGCACTGGGATCCACCAGGTGTTCAAATCTCATAGTGCTCAGAAGATAAAGTACCTGCACCAGCTTCCTAAAGCTTTATCAGCAGAAAGTTTGCACACTGGGAACACAGAGAAGACTCCTGAATTACTGTGTAACCAGAATAAGTACTCAAACCTTTTTCTAGCTTGTTAGGACTGAATTAATACCATTTTCAGCAGTGTTATATCAAAGATTTCTTTTTTAAGTAGAACAGCGATGTGAAACATTGTAGTGGCTAAGCTGACCAGGACGAGAAGGGCTGAAATCAGGAAAAAAATGTCAACAAAGGCAGCAACATGATTAACACTAAACATCTGTATGATTGTTTCAGCTTATAAGAATTTAATGTGAATTTGAATTGAATTTGGCCTGTGTGATCTGTCTCAGAACTTTTTGGATTGTCTGTTGTGTTAAGAAACATCTATATGATGCTTCTCTTGCTTATGGTACTACTACCTTACATTCAAAATCCATTACTTGAAGCCACTAAAAATAACAGCTGCAAAAAAAATATCTCTAATTTCTTGTTCTGGTATACTCCTTAGTCAAATTTTCAATTTTTTCCATCAAAGCCACAAAACACAAAACTTACTACTTTATGAAAGCCATGCTTTCTTATAATGGCTTCAGCAGCTGAAGCATTAAGAAAACCTATGAATGCAAAAGATTGATAATAAAATTATGAAAAAAATCAAACAATTTTTGGCTGGGTAAGAATATTAACAGAGAGTCTTAACTACATTGAGCACCACAGAAAGAGCTTGAGACTGTACTGCAGCTTCAATCTTCAAAATTGATTCCCTGGATTTCTCTGTAAAACAATTGTAAGACGGTCCAGAATAATGTCAAATTATGACTTTTAATATTTGAGCACCTTAAAATTTACTTCTCCTTCCCCTGAAATCAGTACAGATTTTTTTTTCTCTTTTATGTAATTCTAGTCTTTACAGCTGTGTATATGTCTTTAATTTTCTGAATAAGTGTGTACTTAGATAGCATGACTAAGGAAAAGTTCTCTGCTGCTATCTTCTGCTGCCTTCAGAGGAGCATATTTTCATATTATGTGTATGTGTGTGTGTGTGTGAGAGAGAATATACAAGAAATACGTGTGTTCCTTCATAAATACCAGTTTCCACATACGATTCATTTTTTTTGTCTTGAGCAGGATGTCCTGTCTTGCAGTTTGGATACTCCTGAATGCTTTGTTAGGTTAAATTCACTAAATTCAACATTTAGATACTACCTTGGGTCTTCAGACTCTCATGATCCTGAAGATAGATAAAGTCCACTAGTGGGAAAGCCAGCTTCCTTTCTCACCTTGCCTAATGACTGGTGACTTAAACACCCAGGTCTCATACTTCCTAATTGAATGCTCAAAGAATTGTCCAATTGCAATGAATACTCGAAGCAATTAGTATTCTGGGATTCATCCTTCTGTTATTCTCGCCCAAGTTGTTCAAATATTTAGAGAGTCAGAGAGAAAATGAAAATGATTCTGTAGTTTGAGCATCCACCAGGGACAACCAGAGCTTCTTCTCAGCTCTCATACAAAGCAGAACAGCTTCATCTGATTAAGACCTATTCCAGAATACAAATCAGACAAAATGTGAATTAAATTTTAGGAGTTCCACATCCTTAATGGCGAAGAGAACAGGATGCTTTGCTTGTCTCTTCCTGGCATACTTTGAAAGGCCAGCTTCAATATTTTGTAATTATAGAATATTCCTTTTTTTTTCTTTCTCCTTACTACAGTTGTTGATACAATCCAAGTTATTCTCATTTCCTAATGCTGTCTGACAACAGTTAGAATTGTAGAATCATAGAATAGTTTGCATTGGAAGGGACCTTTAAAAGCCATCTAGTCGACCCCCCCCTGCAGTGAGCAGGGACATCTTCAACTAGATCAGGTTGCTCAGACCCCCATCCAAACTGACCTGAATGTTCCCAGGGATGGGGCATCTACCACCTCTCTGGGCAACCTGTGCCAGTATTTCACCACCCTCATTGTAAAAAATTTCTCCCTTATATCTAGTCTAAACCAATACCCCTTGTCCTATCACAACAGGCCCTACTAAAAAGTTTGTTCCTATCTTTCTTATGGGCCCTCTTTAAGTACTGTAAGGCTGCAATAAGGTCTCCCTGGAGCCTTCTCTTCTCCAGGCTGAACAACCCCAACTCTCTCAGCCTGTCTTCATAGGAGAGGTGTTCCATCCGTCTGATCATTTTTGTGGCTCTCTGGACCTGCTCCAACAGCTCCATGTCTTTCTTGTGCTGAGGACTCCAGAGCTGGACGCAGTACTCCAGGTGGGGTCTCATGAGAGTGGAGTAGAGGGGGAGAATCACTTCCCTCGACCTGCTGGCCACACTTCTTTTGATGCAGCCCAGGATACGGTTGGCCTTCTGGGCTGAAAGTGCACATTGCCGGCTCATGTCCAGCCTTTCATCCACCAGTACCCCCAAGTCCTTCTTCGCAGGACTGCTCTCAATCCCTTTATCCCCCAGCCTGTATTGATACCAGGAATCGCTCTGACACGGGTTCTGGACCTTGCACTTGGCCTTGTTGAACCTCATGAGGTTCACATGGGCCCACTTCTTGAGCTTGCCCAGGTCCCTCTAGATGTCATCCTGTCACTCACATGTGCCAACCACACCACTCAGCTTGTTGTCATCTGCAAATTTGCTGAGGGTGCACTCGATCCCACTGTCTATGTCATTGATGAAGATATTAAATAGTACTGATCCCAATATAGACCCCTGAGGGACACCACTTGTCACCGATCTCCATCTGGTCATTGAGCCATTGACTGTTGAGAGGGCACGGAGTAAATGCACGCAGACCAATATGATCGTTAAGCAGATCTCGTTTATTCGCGTATCTGAAGGTACATTTATACTATTCTGTTTTTGTACACGCTGTGTGTACATGTAATTTCTATTATGATTGGTTAGTATGCTTTGTTCACACGCCTCTATATTAGTTCTGATTGGCTTATGCTAAAAAGTTATATCTTGCAGGTGCAGCATTCTTTCTTATTTTTCGACTTCTCCCATATCTTGTTGGTCTCATAGCCAAGGCCCTTGTTCTGTATTATGATTGGCTAGTTCATCACCACCCCATTACCACCCCCTGGACATGCCTGGACATAGCTCGTTCAGTACTTGACCGTTGTCCCGTGGGAACCCCACAAATCCCCCTTTTTGTTTTTGAACGAGCTATGTCCTGTCTCGTCCTTTTTGTCTTTGTTTCTTACTCAAACCCGGTTCCCCGTGTCTCGCAAAGCCCGGTCCGAGAATCCCAGCCTTGGTTACCCATAAATCCTGCTCTCTGTTGTTGTGTCAAAAAGGCTGTATTGACCATTCGTTGCACAGTTTTCTGCAAACATGCAAACAAACAGGGTAACACAAGTAGGATAATGCCTATTATAAACATTCCCATAAGTAAACTCTATCTACAAAACATGCAGTTTGCTTCAGAACATACTGTTATTCTCTATTATTCTAGCTGAAAGGAAAATTACTGACAGGAAAGCTGATTCTGTATAAAGGTAACACAGAGCAGGCCTTTTAGAGCCTGATCTGAGGCCTACTCTTGCTAAACCATTGCTAAACCATCCGGTATCAATTTCCCCCTTTGGAAGTAGTTAGATTTATTATCTCACTACTTCCATATACTCTTCTCAATGATTGTCTTAACACAACCCACGAAGATCGCTATGATAACTATAATCACAACTACATAAACTATTCCCTCTAACAATGCGGCTAACTATCCTTTTAGAGACAATCCACCTAATTCTTGCAGGATTTTGTTGAGCCAATTATTTTCTGCTGCATCCCTGATTGCCCTGCTGTCTTCTGCTACTCTCTGTCGAACTGCCTCCCAGTGTATTACAATTGGGGGTCGCTCCTTATCTCCTGCTAAAGTTAAATGGTTAAGTACATAAACAGCTTTTGCAAGTCTCTCAGAAGGTTCAGTCACCTCTCCCCCTTTTTGTTTTTGCAGAAGCTGTTTCAATGTACTATGAGCACATTCCACAATCGCCTGACCCGTAGGCGAATGCGGAATCCCAGTGATATGTGTAATATCCCATAGTTGACAAAATTGACGAAAAATCTGTGAACAATATGCTGGTCCATTATTAGTCTTAAGTTGTTGTGGAACCCCAAGACTTGCAAAGCAAGCAAGTAAATGTCATTTGACATGACGACCTGTTTCCCCAGTTTGTGTTGTTGTCCATATTACATGTGAAAACATCAACAGATACATGAACATATTTGAGTCTTCCAAATTCTGTAATGTGAGCAACGTCCATTTGCCACAGTTGCAACGCACTCAGTCCTCGAGGATTTACCCCTATTCCAATTCCCATGCCAATTTTCTGACAACTAGGACAAGCACTGACCAATTCGCATGCTTGTGCCATGGTGAGGTGAAATTGTTTCGCTAGCATTTTTGCTGATTGATGAAAGAATTGATGGGATAGGCGCGCTTGTTCAAATAAATTTGGTGATATTTGCATATAGGACACAAGTGTGTCTGCTTTATTATTGCCAATGCTCAAACCTTGATCAAATTGATGACTACGAATGTGAGTGACAAAATAAGGTACCTCTCTGAGGTTTATTGCCTGATGCAACTGTAGCAAAATGGTGTAAATTTGCATATTCTTCACTGGTCGTATAAAAGCTCTTTCAATTCGATTTACAATGCCTGTTGTATAAAGAGAGTCTGTTACAATATTTACAGGTAAGTCCTTCCATTTTATAAAGACCTGGTATATTGCAAAAAGTTCAAGTGTCTGCAATGAGTCCTCAGTTTGTCCTGAGAATTTGCAATGTTTCCATTGTCCATCCTCTTGTCAGGTAATAACTGCTGAATGTGATCGCTTTCCTGCATCAGTAAAAACAGTTAGTCCAGTCACAGGTATCTCTGATCTGATAGGTTTTTCTTCCCAATCCTGTTTGCAAATAAACTGTAGCTTTTTATCTTTTGGTAAATGTGTTAACAATTGTCCAGTAAAGTCCTGTAAGGCCATTTGAAAAATAGTTGACTGATTTGTTAACCACTGTAGATATTCCTTCTTGATAGGTAAATAGATAACATCTGAGTCTAGTCCGGTAATGTCTATAATTCTTTTATGCACTTTGACAAGCAATTGTGCTATTGCTTCCACTCTGGAAACCAAAGAGTCCACTTGGGCATTGCCTTCTGCAATAAACCCAGGCAAATTAGTATGATTTCTTACATATAAAACATAAAACAATGCAGTTCGGATTTGAATTTCTTGTCACAAAGCTCGCAGCAATTCAAAAACACACTGATTACATGTATTGTCTATAACAGATCTATCCAATTGTTTTACAATGCCAGCTACATATGCTGAATCAGTAACCAAATTAAAGGGAATGGGAAAATTTTGAAATACTTCTAATACAGCTTGTAATTCTATCACCTGAGGTGAACCCTTTTGTTGTACTACCATAGATTCCCACTTGCTGCCAGAATACCAGACAAGGCCCGCCTTGCCTGTGTTCTAGATCCATCCGTAAAAATGGTAATTCCTTCCATGGGAGTGTTCGTACGCAACACTCTCGTGGCAATTGGAAGTTCCGCACTCAATTTTGTAACAGGATGGGAGGGCAAGTGGTAAACAACCTGTCCCGAGAAATTCTCCATAGCTGTTTGCAAAGCAAAGCTATTAGCCATACACCACTCAAAGTATTGAGCTGCAATAGGAACAGTTAGTGATGCAGGATCTCTGGCCACAAGCTCCTGACATTGCATCCGACCTTTGATGATAATCTGTGCCAATAGCTCTGCAATCAGGGGAACAGTTTTCTTTGTTCTTAAAGGTAGAAACAACCATTCCAATACATGTAACGGATTTGATCATTCTGAATTCCATTGACCAATTATTGCATACGGAATTTGCCTATCAAACAAAGTGATAATTTGTATTTCCTGATTCAAATCAATATGATGTACAAATTTGGAATGTAGCCTGCTTTCTATTTCTGTAATCAGTTGCTGTACCTCTGAAGTAGTCTGTCGTGGTGCTGTTAAATTTGTGTCCCCTGCTAACAATTGAAATAGAGACTGCAATTGTGACGACGTAAGCCCCAAGTACGGCCGCAGCCATAACTTGAGCCTTATGTTCCACACTTGCACTCGTTCCATAACGGCCGTTTGCCACAGATCCAAGGCTTGGCAGCCGCGCAGGTTAACCCCATGTGGAAACATCAGTCCTGCGCTCCCTGTGGTTTGGGCTGCGAGTTGACTGCTTAGGCCTGGAACTGGTTGAGAAGATTCATTTGTGTCAGCACACAGTTCCTCCCCTCGTTTTTTCTCCAGTTTCCCTGCATTCTGCAGCTCGTTGTTATCAGCTGACCTTGAGCATTATACTTAGACCTGCATAGCTTCACAAAATGCCCTAGCTTCCCACAGCAATGACACATCAAAACAGAGTTATCTCTCCCACTCAGCTTCGACTTCTTAAGGCAGTTTTTTCTTAAAGTGACCTTCTTGCTCGCATGTATAACAACGATGAACTACCTTAACTGCTGCCGCAAAAATTTTTGCTAAATGCTCCATCTGAAATGTGGTGTTTCCTACTTTCCCACAAGCATCCATTAGCTCGGTTAAGGTGGGGCCACGATTCGCCATCCCTGCAATAACTTTCCTGCAGTCCTCATCTGTGTTGTCCCTCGCTAACTGTAATAACAATGCTTCTTTTACAATTTTCCAATCTAACAGTTGCCAAATATTTCTCCCCTCAGGACCCGCACCCACAATCACCGGATATGCTTGTGGAATTATAACCCCTTCTAATAACGCATCTTGAATGATCCCTTTCCATTTCACTCCTCCCCCCTCTTCCCCTGTGTACGCGGGCGGACGCTGACCCTCTGCCTCACCTGCCACATTACCAGATGAGGCAGACCTCCCCCCCAGCCCTGATCTAAAGGTGGAGTAGGGAATTGCAAAGGAGGTTGAGGTGGCCCTAATACTTGTCCCGAACACAGAGGGGGTTTGGGGGAGACATAGTCACATGTCCCGAGGCGTTGGCTGAACGGTGTTGCTGTAATTCCGTCTTTAATCCTTCCAGTCGTCTACCAAGCTCTGTCATGTCAAGTTCGTGTCCATTTCGTGATGGTAATGGTCCTTTAAATCCTTGTGACTCTGGTACTGCTGACTCTGTAAATGGAGACTTTAACGGTGGTCGTTTAGCGCCGGAATGTAAACTTTGTTCAACAGACTCAGGAAACGCCGAATCCGGTAAAGGTGGATACGAAGCAGGTTTACCCTCTTTCTTGTCCTCCTGCTCAGCCTCATCCGTAGAGAGATCAATGAGAGGAGGAGGGGGTTTCGGAGGGGGTTTTGGCCAAGTCTCCTGTTCAGCATCTGAATCAATTAGTCCAAATCGAGTTCGTGTTTTAGGGCGCACTACCGGTTCTGATGGATCTGTATCTATGTTACTCGCTCCCTGCTCCTCAGCTTTTTTCGGAGCCGCCCGTACCGACGGCGATAAAGGAGCTGTCACTGGTACAGCCACTGGGGCCGTGGGAGGTGTTGGTCCCGCAAACAGTGAGGGGGTAGTAGGCGCTTGCAGTCCTAAAGCCATAAAAGCTGTATGTGTGACTTCTCTCTCTGCTTTTATACCTTTTAACGCTTCGCTAACCAGCCTCCATGTAGTAGACAATTTATAGGCTTCCTTATCACCACTTGACACCGCATCCCAGAGAGAGTCACCAATCTTCTCCCATAAAGGCACTTCAAAGACATCATTAAAGGTTGTAAAATGTCCTTTATCTTTTTCCCAAGACAGTAACTGCTTTAACGCAGTTTCATCATATTTAATTCCTCTCACAGAGAGTATATGTTGGAGGAGTTTCACCACTGCCACTTCTGTCTTGGTCAGGGTAGACCCCATTCCTCCCCCAGCTGCCTGGGAAGCCCTACCCAGGTTTTCCTTTGCTAGCAAAACTCAGGCTTACCGCAATCCGTTCCTGCCGGTGCGAAAATCCAGTGCCGGGGCAAGCACTCTACAAGCTGGCTTCCTCTCACCCTTCCCTTTCGTGCCGTTGTCCGCTGCTTCTCCCGCAGGTCTCCGGCCGAAGGCCCCTGGTCCGGGGGAAAGTCCCTGTTCGGGCGCCGCTTGTTGAGAGGGCACGGAGTAAATGCACGCAGACCAATATGATCGTTAAGCAGATCTCGTTTATTCGCGTATCTGAAGGTACATTTATACTATTCTGTTTTTGTACACGCTGTGTGTACATGTAATTTCTATTATGATTGGTTAGTATGCTTTGTTCACACGCCTCTATATTAGTTCTGATTGGCTTATGCTAAAAAGTTATATCTTGCAGGTGCAGCATTCTTTCTTATTTTTCGACTTCTCCCATATCTTGTTGGTCTCATAGCCAAGGCCCTTGTTCTGTATTATGATTGGCTAGTTCATCACCACCCCATTACCACCCCCTGGACATGCCTGGACATAGCTCGTTCAGTACTTGACCGTGGTCCCGTGGGAACCCCACAATTGACCACTACCCTCTGGATGCAACCACGCAACCAATTCCTCATCCACCAAACAGTCCACCCATCAAATCTATATCTCTCCAATTTAGAGAGAACGATGTTGTGGGGGACCGTGTCAAAGGCCTTACAGAAGTCCAGATAGATGACATCCGTAGCTCTTCCCTTGTCGCTGATTTAGTCACTCCATCATAGAAGGCCACTAGGTTGGTCAGGCAGGACTGGCCCTTGGTGAAGACATGCTGGCTGTCTCAAATCACCTCACTGTCCTCCATGTGCCTTAGCATAGATTCTAGGGGGATCTGTTCCATGATCTTCCCAGGCAGAGAGTTGAGGCTGACAGATTGGTAGTTCCCAGGGTCCCCCTTTCTACCCTTTTTGAAAATGGGTGTAATGTTTCCCCGTTTCAATTCACCAGGGACTTCACCTGACTGCTACGACTTTTCAAATATCATGGACAGTGGCTTGGCAACTACATCAGCCAATTCCCTCAGGACACTGGGATGCATCTCATCAGGTCCCATAGACTTATGTATGTTCAGGTTCTTCAGGTGGTCATGGACCTGATCTTCTCTTACAGTGGGAGTGACTTTGCTCTCCCAGTCCCTGCCTTGTGGTCCATCCACTCGAGAGGTGTGGGAAGAGAGGTTGCCAGTGAAGACTGAGGCAAAAGAGTTGTTGAGTACCTCAGCCTTCTCCTCATCCATTGTTACCAGTTTGCAGTCTTGCTCATTGTGGGGACGTACACTTTCTTTGACCTTCCTTTTCTGGCTAACATACCTGTAGAAGCCCTTGTTATTCTTTGCATCCCCTGCCAATTTCAGCTCCAGCTCCACCTTGGCCTTCCTGACCCCATCCCTACTCAACCGGGCAGTGTCCCTATACTTTTCCCAGGTTACCTGTCCCTCGTTCCACTGCCTGTGCATTTCCTTCTTGCCCTTTAGTTTGACCAGCAGGTCTCGACTCAGCCATGATGGTCTCTTGCCTTCCTTGCCTATTTTCTTACACCTGGGGACTGAGAGCTCTTGCACTCTATGGAAAGCATCCTTAAAGATCTGCCAGCTCTGCTCTGCTCCCTTGTTCCTGAGGGCAGTTTCCCAGGGGGTTCTATTGACTAATTCCTTGAACAGCTGGAAGTTTGCTTTCCTGGAATTCAGGGTCCTGACTTTATTCTTCGTCTGACCCATATTCCTCAGGACTGCGAACAACACCAGTGCATGAATACTGCAGCCCAGGCTGCCTGCAATCTTGACGTCATTGATTAGCTCACTTGTGTAGGTGACCATCAGGTCCATTACCGCATCTCCTCTGGTAGAGTTATTACCTGGCTTAAGAAGTTGTCTTCAATACACTCGAGGAGTCTCCTGGATTGCTTACAGCTCATCGTGCTACTTTTCCAGCAGATGTTGGGGTGGTTGAAGTCCCCCAGCAGGATGAGAACCTGCGAGCACGATACCTCCTGTAGCTGGAGTAAGAAGGCTTCATCAATAGGCTCCCCTTGGTCAAGCGGCCTGCAGTAAACACCAACAACATCCCCTTTGTTGCCTCTGTCTCTAATTCTTACCCGTAAGCTTTCAACCTGCTCATGGCTATTCTTCAGAGACAGTTCTTCACTCTCTATCCATTTCTTGATGTAGAGGGCAACAACTCTGCCCCTCCTTCCTCACCTGTCCATTCTGAACAGCCTGTAGCCATTAATAGCTGCACTTAATTAATGAATTCTCATATTGTCTTGATTTTTGATTGTCTATTCCTTATTTTTATTCACATTAGCTATACAAGTCAGTAGCATTATATTCTCTTGATTATTGCTGTTCTTCTTATTGCTATAAGTTTTTTACCTCTCTCTAGAATAATATCTGCTTTTTTTTTCTGAAATTAAATTTCCTTTCATAGGAAAAAGTCAATGTATTTGAAGATATTATAAGGGAAGAGTACACTTTGAAGAAGATTTTAGTATCAAAAATAGGAAAAAAATAATCTGAAGTCATCAAATAATTATGTTCTATAAATTTCAAAATGAAGATTTTTTTTATTATACAACTTTCCTTTTTAAAATTCCATTCATTATTTTGCCAGCAATTCTGCTACTACCTTACAGAATAAAGCAAGGTTTTTCCTCTGCCTATTAATTCCAGTCAGCTCAAAGCTGTACATAAGTGAGAAAATATTTTGTTAGTTTTGTTGATGTCCCTTTCAAACATTATTAAGATCTTTGTCAAGCCTGAAAGAATCCAAGTGCTTCCTCTGTTTTCTCCAATCCACAACTCCACAATCTCCATGACACTGAGCTACCAGTACCATAAATTTTATTTCTATACAGCAGCCTTCACATATGATATCACAAAAAGCATTGTGGAGGCAGTTATCACAACCTACATGGAAAATAGTGGTTTTGTTGTGAGATTTAGCAAGCAAAACTGGCAATACCTGTGAGGGAAGAAGTGAGAGCATGTCAGATAGCATAGCATGGCTAAAAGCCACTCTGCCCAGGGGCAAGGGAGCAGGGCTGGCAGCGAGGCTGAGGGTGCTCAGTAAGGAGTGAAGAGTTCTTCACAGGCTGAGGGTGATAGGACAGCGGAGGGAGCAATTGAAGATGTAGGAGAAAGAGACTGTAGACAGCAAAGTAGCTGGGTGTATTTCTCACTGTTTGTATAGGGACTGGTCCTTGTGCTGTTCAGAGATGAGTTTCCTTCCTTCCTCCCACCCACCCTCCTTCTCTCTGTTTCTCCTTCCTTCCTCTCTTTCTTTTTTCCTTTCTCTCTTCCTCTCTTTTGTAAGGGTAAGGGGTAGGAAGATGAGGAATTTGGTATTCAGACTCTCTAATTTCTGTTTACAGTTCTGTCCGTTGTATGACACAGACAGAAGTTTCAAGATGTTATTTAGCATAGCCCCTGTGTCCCTTCACTTGCCAGCTATAATTACATTAACAGTGGATGTTGCCCTGCCCTCCAATTTCTAAAAGCTGTTCTATAGCTCAGGTGTCAGGAGCTCACGTGTTGGAAGAGGTTTTTATTCCAGTGCTGTGAATTTTCACCTACCCCAGCACGTGCGTCTTTGCTCTCACCTTTGAGTTGCATCGTTACTGACACTTCTGAAATATTGCCACCAATTTTTTGCTATGGCATATGAGGAGAGATGCAACTGAAATGTGTTATTAACTCAGAGCCTGATCATGAGCTATCTTTTATTGTAAAGTTCTGGGTTACAGGACATCAAGACAAGGAGTTTCTCTGCTTTGTAACTTCTCTACACCTCATTATCAGTTTTAGCATGGCCCACCATATCACACAACTTCCCCACAAGACAGATGCCTGCTTTATTCTGCTTTCATCAGTGAATGTTTGGTGCCATTTATTTGGCCATATTTTCTGTTGAATACAGGACATGGCTCCTGCTGAGCTCTGGAGTCTTTCTCACTTATCTGTGTAACATCTTATGTTATCTGGCTTCATTTTTTGGAGTGTGTACTGTATACCCTCCTTTATTAACCAAGTGAATGGATGAAGCTCTCCCACATTGCTAACTTCCATACGAAGGGAATGGAAGGCATAATGAGACATTTTACTTGGTGCAGGCAGTCCAGCACGATCCCTCTGCAGCACAGAGATGCCTGCTAAGAGGAACACCTGTCACCACTGAAATCAACCAGAATTTTGGCATTTACTTCAGTGGATGTGGTGTTGACTTCATCGGGGTTTGGTCCAAAAGTTAATTGGCATCCCTAGCCATTGAGCTGATTAATTCGTGTGGCTCACAAAAATGCCAATGCCAGTAAGGGACAGAAACCCCTTCGTAACTGATCCAATGAGCAAACTATAAATGTTACTCATAAACACACTCACTGGTCCTCACAGAGACGCTGTCTCTCTTGTACTGGATGTGAAGCCAGCCCATTTGCTATGTGTGTCTGGAGATAAGGCCAGCATTTAGCCCTAAGCTGACTTCACTTGCCATATTGCTGACTCTATTATGCCACTTCACTCTGCTGTCCTAATTTCTATGCGTGCTTTCAGATATTCAGTGCTCACTGATACACAAACTGCTTAATCTTCCTCCAATTTAGCTTTTAGTATCATCAGTCTCTCACCTGTATGCTGATCGCTCATTTCAATTTCCCAATATGCTTTTAGTAATCAGGTACACATTCGTTTCATCTACTGCTTACCAAAACATTAATGCATCCATCTCTCAATCTCTACAAAAGACTTCTCAGGGGATATTTCAACTTATTTATTTATTTGGTGAGTGTAAAGCTTGTTTAAAAGTACTGAAATGGGAGAACCAGGAACACAGTCCATACTGCCAATATACCTCAGTTTTAAACTGAGCCTGTCAGAGCTGGCTGAGATGTTACACATGGGCTCCTGCTAAGAAATTTTTGTGAAGAGTCTTCATCAGATTCCTTCTTTCTCAGTGTTCACTGTGATTCACTGCAAGGAACGTGGGCATTGACTGCCTGTACTAGCATGAAATTTGTACTGTTTGTTCCCTACACCAGAACTGTGGCAGGCAGGTGCAGAATTGTAACCTGCTGAAGGAGGGCATTTTCTTTTCTTCTCTTTTAAAGGTCTTGCATTGAATTTCCAGTCTAACTTGCAGCTGGAAGCAAAGGGGAATTCCTCACAAGGAGAAGTATGGGAAGGATGGTGCTAGGACAAGGCAGATCATGCTTCTACTACAGCTCCTTATGACTGAAGTATAGCAGAGCTTGTGTTGGCTTAACTGCCCCCCTGGGAATTGGCACAGAAGCCACAGACAACACAGAATTTGTTTAACATTGATGTGAGAAATAATACAATAAGTAACAGTTTTAAGTGTATGCTGATCAAAGCATAAAGTGTGGGACATGTATTAGTATTTAGCAAGAAACATCAGAAAACAACAACAAAAAAACAGCTTGCAAATTGAAACAATTTGAGACATGATTTTGGTGTTAATTTTGCCATTTCTAACATCATGTTTCTAACATACACTCACTCCTGTCCAACTAAAAATTAACTGACCTCTCCTTTATCTACATTTAAGAGTTCTGTCACTTCTCATGGATGTTTTCCATTCTTCATATACGCTAATGATGCTCAGTGCACCCTACTGATCTTTGCAATCTAACATGGCCTTTCTCCATGTCTTCTTATAAATGCCTGAAAATACGTTGGCGTGTATTTGCTGCAATGTCTCAGCAAATGAGATTTTGGGGAACTTTGAGATTCATGCAATTTTTTTAGCACAGCCATGAGTCTAAATAGTCACTGTCTTTCCACAGATATTATTTTCAGATGTATGGGCATGGTTAGCAAAGGGAGCAAAACTTATACACATGCCTATTTGCAAATAACACCCATACAAACCCCAGTAATACAGAGGGAGACTGTTGTTATAGTGAGAGCATTTTATATCACATAATAATGAAAGTACAGTTCTGCTAACATTGGTTTCCATACCACTTTCTTTATTACAGATATTACTTTTCTCAGAAGATAAACTGAAGCAATTTGTAAAGTAGTGAGTTTTTAATGATATTCTGAGTACAGCTCTCAACACACTCTTCAGTATGACTTGACACTTTTTTTTGGGTACTGCATGACCGTATTTATCTTTTGAGTTACAAGCAGCAGAAGCAAAATGAAAGAATCAAAGTTTAAATTGAACTGAGTACTTGAAAGACACTATTTATGAAGAAAGAACAAGTTTGCATTGTGTTAATGTTCTCATGTAGGACAGATACATTTAAGAAAAATGTAAACTTGCTTGTTTTAGGCAGTTGTCTAGATTGTAATGGACTTTCTCCTCTTTGAAGTTATTGAAGAGGTCAGGCTGGCGTCCTCCTCAAGCAGCCCCGGTGAGACAGAAGGCAAAGTCCTTCTGCTTTTCTTCAGGAATGAGCTGGTTTTTTCTCTGATAGCCCTTTAAATAAGAAACTTGCTTATAGAAAACATAATGCTAGTGGAAGCTCCTTGACAGCACTAAGTCAACAATTCTCATGCCAGTTGCCTGTTAGCAATATAGATATACTTTTGTCTTTTGCTGATAAGCACACTGAAATCTGTCAAGATATATTCTGTTACCTCCATTTAATTAAAGATAAAAATCCAGCATTTTATGTTACTGAAACTGAACCTGATTCCCTATCTTGAGAAGCTGAGCTATTGCCGCACTGAGGACTAGGAACGAATGTTGTTTATCAAACTGAGCAAAACTGAAATTGAAACAAAATTTCTGGCTATTGTTTGAACAATAGCTCCATTCTCTTCAAGAAATCTCAGGACAAAGTAAATATCATAAATTGCTGGCAAACATTTTTGCCTACCAATTTTATTCATGCCTTAAAGGTCTTCTGTTAGTTTGTTTCTTGCAGAATGCATGCCTGAAGCTGTGAGAAAGTTTCAGGGTAAACAGTTTCCTACAACAATAGCCCTTCATAGATCACAGTTACAACTATGGGGTTTTATGTTCTTGTTTCCAAAAGTCATCCTGAGAAAATTACTGTCTGGCTGCTATTTCCCATCTCCCTTCACAGCACCTTTAGTTTTCTTCACACTAAATGACTAAATATTCTTCTTTCAGAAGAATATTCCATATTATTTGAAAAGGTAAAAATAAAAACGAAAGCAAAAGACTATTTCTGTGGTGCAAGCAAATATTTTGCAAAGTTCAGTTGCCAAGTTCATTTGCTAAGTTCCATTTTCAATTCTTGCACATGCAGGTGTGTGTCAAGTAAGCCCTTCTATATCCATAGTCCCAAATCTAGCATAGTTTAAGTAAATGTTGAAATTTTAAAATAACCCTGCAATTTTGTAGACAATAATGTTTTTCATTTGCAAGTGTTTTATGTTCACAAGAAGAAATAATTTCTATGGATTCATAGGCACTCAGAATCTAGGGTTTACTTTAAGAGTTTCTGCAGGAAAAGGCCTGAGTTTGGGATGCTATGACCTACTATAGTATAATTTTCAGTATAAAATAATAGTAACTTTAAAAAAAAAAGCTCCACAGCATCTTACTGATATAAGTAAACTTCCAAATGAAGGAAAATTTGGAACAGAAATAATCGTAGAATTTGATCACTTACCTACACACCATGTAAATTATTTTGTGTTTCCAAGTATATCAACCACAGTAGAGAGACTTGCTTTTTTCAGGGTTTTTTTTCAGTATTTCTAGTACTTCCTTATTCTTCTCTTGATTAACTATACTGTGAGTTTAGTGTGCTCTCCAGGGTCTCCACCATTGTAAATTGGTTTTGCTGCCTGAGATTCCTGATTTGTGACCCTATCTGATTTCTGTGCAGGTCTTTTTTCAGTACCATTTGGATAAGAACTGCAGACTGTGCTAATGCTTTTATAATTTGTGCTTGCTTTGTTCCAGTTGTGATTTCACAGATTTCTATTTATCTCTAATGCCACAAAGATTGTTTGAATATCAGGTCCTACTTTTTCAAGAATATACAATTTTGACGGATTACTCAACCCCTTTACACAGAGGTGCCACAGGATTTCTCAGTGGATAGATAGGAAGTCATAGTGAAGAACACAATTGTTAGGTGTTAGAAAGCATATAGAAAGATCTGCAATCTGTTAAGTAAGTATTGTAATGGAGCTGAGAATGCCTAAAGGAAATTATGCGACTGATTTTAATGAAATCTGAAGAGAAGACTTTGGCAACAAAGGCGTGCAGATGCTGCTGCTTTTGGAATAAGGGGTTAGGAACTGTTCCAGAGCCAGACCCCTGGAAACCAGAAAAGAAAACCTGTAATAAAAGTTTACAGAAAAACACAGAGTTTAAAATTTGTTACATTTTGATTTGAGGCTCAGTGAAGAAGACAATATCTCTATGACATCTCAGGTTCCAGTTTTTTCAGTTCAGTCAGTATAAAATAACTCCACTGATGCTAATGCACTGGCAGTCATGTAAGGCTGGTTGAAAGCTCAGACTTGGAAATACAATTTTAACCAGAGTAAATTAGCATGGCAAAGTGACATCAGTGGATCTCTATACATTTATTCCATATGAAGTTTTGGTAAAATTTAACACTGGATTACATGATGACATAATATACCTATATGAGTTTTCATTTAGATACAGTTTATATATAATTTGCATGACTCCATTAAACTAGACTGATTGTACAACGCCAGCCTAAAGGCCGCTTTTTGTGTCCAGAGCAGCATAAAACAGCAAGGGTGTATAAGTCAAGTTGGCCTTTGAAAGCAGTGCAACTTGCTTTATTTTGTCATTCAGGAGATACGCCAGGTACATAATCTAGTAGAAGAATATCCAAAAGGACAACAAAATATGTAACATATCTTGTGAACATAATATGGCCTAACCTGTAATGTACTATACTAGTAAAACTATGCAGCCTTACCAGGAATGTTTAGGATCACAGTGCAGTATGCACTGCACAAATCTCACCATTTTTAATAGACTTTTGTCTGGAATTTATGGGTTGTGAGGACAACAGAGATCTTAACATGTTGTTTTCTTCTTGCTTTGATCTCCTGTTCTGTCTCCAGGCTCCCAGATATATATGACACAGACCTCTTGGACTGTCCTGAAAATCCTCCACAAGAAATAACATTGGTCCCATAAGATTAGTGCTGAGTTTAAATACGTTAAACGGGGTAACTTTGCATGGAGAGTTTTTATTTTTGTTTATAGTCTAAATTATTTCAAAACTTCTTACAAAAACAAACTGGTGACAAAATTAGACCCAGCATATTTCAGCTGCGTTGATATAAAGTGTCTAAGATGTCTTGTACGTACCTTATTGCTAAAATCAACTATACTGAAGTCAAATCCTGAAAAAGTTGATTTTTATGCAGTTGTTATGCATTTTTTCATCCATGTTAACTTTCAATATCTTTCTAAAGAAAATCAAAGTAGCTTTATTACATCCATTGCAGAAGCTTCCAAGGGCTGCTGGGCTCCAGAACAGTGCTCACTTGCAGGAGCTTTACATGGGTGAGCAAGACAAAGGCTTTCTGAGACTGTGTAGTCTATCATATGGTCAATGCACAGGTCAACAGATGAATACAAAAAAACTGTCTACAGAGAGAGAAGGAGGACAAGGTAATAATGGAAGAAGTTATGCTTCCAAGTTTTGGTCTATGTGAAGCAGAAGACAGTGGTGAGAAAATCCCTGAGGAAGTAGCCTATATTCCAGAACTATCCAGTGCTTGCAAGCACTGCCAGTTTAGATTTTGACTCAAGTATAAGAAATGACACTCTCCGCACCATAAAAGTACTCTATACAGCAAGAAGAAGAAAAATTCATTAAGGAAATGAATCTGTCATGTAGAGCAGAGATGGCTGCCTCTGAAAGTCAAGGCATGGCACCATATGATCCATGAAGTGTTGTCAGCGATGCTGTGGTAGATTAGGCAACTCAACTAGACTTCTTCCATCACCAAAGTTAGTTCAGCTGTGGCAACACCACAACACAATCAACCATGTACATGTACTATCTCTTATGCTTTCTAAATTGACTGCGGATTAAAAGGTGTTTTGAGGTAATTGGCTTGTGACATATAACTGCTGATCACATTGGGTCTTACTGTCTAGTTCTTCATCATCTTCATCGACAGCGGCGGCAGCAGCGACAGCAGCGGCAGCGACTTGAGTTTAGTGCGGGGGCGAGGGCGACATCGGGCTTAACCAGGCGGTTTTCATACTCTGGGCCCCCCCCCAAGCACCCCGCGAGCATCAGCCCTGAGCTGCTTCCCCTCTCACCCCGGACCCGGAGGTTCCCGGCAACGAATCAGGAGAGGAGGGGGCGTAGCCGGAGGCACCGCGGGCGATTTAAGCGATTTAAACGCACCACCCCCTGTGGTCGGGTGATAAAAAGCCTCCTGGAGGAGAGGGACTAGTCCCTGCCCAGAAGGGAGAGGGAGACTCAGCTGTGACTGGGTTGTGCCAGGCAGGAGAGGCTGCAGTTGTTTGCAGCTCGTTGGGGAGGGCGCTGACTCCCTCCCAGTGCACAAGGCGAGGAAGGTGCCAAGGAGCTGTGAACCAGGGGTGTCACCAACAGGTATTTCCCAGTTCAGTGAAAGAACAATGGTATCTACCCAGCGGAAGAAGACCAAAATGGATGTGGGAACCCAGACAGAGCTCCCACGGAAGGAGGCGATGGTGCAGGTCGCAGGCTGCAGGGAATGCTACAGCGTCTCCGTGGTGTCAGGGGGCTGTGTGCGCTGTGAGCAAGTAGATGATCTGCTCGGCCGAGCGGCACAGCTGCAAAGCCAGGTTGAAAGGCTTCAAGCCGAAGTAGAAAGGCTTAGGAGCATTCGGGAAGCTGAAATGGAGATAGACTGGTGGAGCCAGGCTCTGCCCTCCCTGCAACAAAAATGGGAGCACCTGCCGGAGAGCTCCCAGGATCGAGGGACCCCTGTACTCTGCCCCTCTCAGGTGGAAAACGATAACCTAGAGGAGAGGAGTGAGTGGAGGCAAGTCTATGGCCATGGCAAAAGGCGAGTGCCCTCCTTGCCTACCTTGCCTCCACAGGTGCCTCTGAGCAATAGATATGAAGCCCTAGTGGAATACAGCCGGTCCAACGGGGATGTGGTGGAGAGGCAACCTATATCAGAGGTCCCACCACAGTCAGAAAAACCTGACGGGCGTATAGCTACCTCCTCCACAAGGAAGAAGAGAAGAGTTTTAGTGGATGGAGACTCCTTCCTAAAGGGATCTGAGGGCCCAATATGCAGAGCTGACCCCCATCACAGGGAGGTCTGCAGCCTGCCTGGAGCCCGAATCAGGGATATCACCAGGCAACTCCCCAGCCTGGTGAAAGCCACAGACTACTACCCCCTGCTGATCTTCCAGACAGGTGGGGAAGAAGCTGCATCCCGTAGTCTGAGGGGGATGAAGAAAGACTACAAGGCCCTAGGACAGTTGGTGAAAGAGTCTGGGGCACAAGTTGTTTTCTCCTCCCTCCTTCCATTTTCAGGTGATGACGTGGGATGGAATAGTAGGATTCTCTCTATTAATGCCTGGCTATGAGACTGGTGCTAGAGGCAGGGCTTTGGGTTCTTTGATAATGGCTGGTTTTATAAGACAACAGGCGTGACGGTAATACATGGGAAAGGTTTATGTCGTAGGGGCAAAAGGGTTGTGGGACAGGAATTAGCAGGGCTCATTCGGAGAGCTTTAAACTAGATCGAAGGGGGATGGGGTGGTAGCTGGGCTTGCACCACTGGGGCAACGCTCTAGTGTTGAGGTAGACCAGGAGGCCTCCCATCCCCCTGGGGTGAAATCGGTGTGCCCAGCTCGCTCCCTGAAATGCCTGTACACCAATGCACGCAGCATGGGGAATAAGCAGGAGGAGTTAGAAATCCGTGTTCGGTCGGGGGGCTATGATCTAGTGGCAATTACAGAGACTTGGTGGGACGCCTCGCATGACTGGAATGTGGTCATGGACGGCTATGTCTTGTTCAGGAAAGACAGGCCACTAAGGAGAGGTGGTGGAGTTGCTCTTTATGTGAGTGAGCAGCTAGAATGTATTGAGTTCTGTCCAGGGGCGGATCAGGAGCGAGTTGAGAGTTTGTGGGTGCGAATTAAGGGGCAGGCTGGCAGGGGTGATACTGTTGTGGGTGTCTATTACAGGCCACCGGATTCAGGATGAGGAGGGTGATGAGGCCTTCTACAGGCAGCTGAGAGCAGTCTCGCAATTACAGGCCTGGTTGTCATAGGGGATTTCAACTACCCTGATATTTGCTGGGAGGCCTACTCAGCCAGCCATCCTCAGTCCAGGAGGTTCCTCCAGTGCATTGATGATAACTTTCTGATGCAAATGGTGGATGAGCCGACTAGGAGAGGAGCCTGCTTGATCTTATCCTCACTAACAAGGAAGGTCTGGTTGAAGAGGTGAAGGTTGAGGGCAGCCTTGGTTGTAGTGACCATGAGATGGTAGAGTTCAGGATCTCATGTGGCAGGAACAGAATAGCTAGCAGAATTGCAACCCTGGACTTCAGGAGGGCCAACTTTGGCCTTTTCAAGCAATTGCTAGGGGAAATCCCATGGGACAGGGTACTAGAAGGTAAGGGGGCCCAAGATAGTTGGTTAGCATTCAAGGACTGCTTCTTCCGAGCTCAAGATGAGAGCATCCCAACAAGTAGGAAGTCATCGAAGGGTACCAGGAGACCTGCATGGTTAAACAGGGAACTGCTGGGCAAACTCAAGTGGAAGAAGAGGGTGTACAGATCGTGGAAGGAGGGGCCGGCACTTGGGAGGAATATAAGTCTGTTGTCAGAGGATGTAGGGAGGCAACTAGGACAAGCTTAAGGCCTCCTTGGAATTAAACCTTGCAAGAGAGGTCAAGGACAACAGAAAGGGCTTCTTCAAATACATTGCAGGTAAAGCCAACACTAGAGGCAATGTAGGCCCACTGATGAATGAGGTGGGGGCCCTGGAGACAGAGGATAAAAGAAGGCGGAGTTACTGAATGCCTTCTTTGCCTCTGTCTATACTGTTGGAGGCTGTCCTGAGGAGCCCCGGACCCCTGCAGCCTCAGAAGAAGTCAGGATAGAGGAGGAATCTGTCTTGGTAGATGAGGGCTGGGTCAGGGACCAATTAAGCAACCTGGACGTCCATAAATCCATGGGCCCTGACGGGATGCACCCGCGGGTGCTGAGGGAGCTGGCAGAAGTCATTGCTAGGCCACTCTCCATCATCTTTGCTAAGTCGTGGGCAATGGGAGAGGTGCCTGAGGACTGGAGGAAAGCGAATGTCACTCCAGTCTTCAAAAAGGGCAGGAAGGAGGACCCGGGTAACTATAGACCGGTCAGCCTCACCTCCATCCCCGGAAAGGTGATGGAACAACTTGTTCTTGGTGCTGTCTCTAGGCACATCAAGGATAGGGGGATCATTAGGGGCACTCAGCATGGCTTCACCAAGGGGAAGTCTTGCTCAACCAACTTGATAGCCTTTTATGAGGTCATAACCCGGTGGATAGATGATGGTAAAGCTGTGGATGTGGTCTATCTTGATTTCAGTAAAGCGTTTGACACGGTCTCCCACAGCATCCTCGCAGCTAAACTGAGGAAGTCTGGTCTGAATGATTGGGTAGTGAGGTGGATTGTGAACTGGCTGAAGGAAAGAAGCCAGAGAGTGGTGGTCAATGGGACAGAGTCCAGTTGGAGGCCTGTGTCTAGCGGAGTCCCTCAAGGGTCGGTACTGGGACCAGTACTATTCAATATATTCATTAATGACTTGGATGAGGGATTAGAGTGCGCTGTCAGCAAGTTCGCTGATGACACAAAACTGGGAGGAGTGGCTGATGTGCCGGAAGGCTGCGCAGCCATTCAGAGGGACCTGGACAGGCTGGAGAGTTGGGCGGGGAGAAATTGAATGAAATATAACAAGGGCAAATGTAGAGTCCTGCATCTGGGCAAGAATAACCCCATGTACCAGTACAAGTTGGGGGCAGAGCTGTTGGAGACCAGCGTAGGGGAAAGGGACCTGGGGTCCTAGTGGACAGCAGGATGACCATGAGCCAGCAGTGTGCCCTTGTGGCCAAGAAGGCCAATGGCATCCTGGGGTGTATTAGAAGGGGGGTGATCAGCAGGTCGAGAGAGGTTCTCCTCCCCCTCTACTCTGCCCTGGTGAGGCCGCATCTGGAGTATTGTGTCCAGTTCTGGGCCCCTCAGTTCAAGAAGGACAGGGAACTGCTAGAGAGAGTCCAGCGCAGAGCCACGAAGATGATTAAGGGAGTGGAACATCTCCCTTATGAGGAGAGGCTGAGGGAGCTGGGTCTCTTTAGCTTAGAGAAGAGGAGACTGAGGGGTGACCTCATTAATGTTTCTAAATATGTAAAGGGCAAGTGTCATGAGGATGGAGCCAGGCTCTTCTCAGTGACATCCCTTGACAGGACAAGGGGCAACGGGTGCAAGCTGGAACACAGGAGGTTCCACTTAAATATGAGGAAAAACTTCTTTACTGTAAGGGTGACTGAACACTGGAACAGGCTGCCCAGAGAGGTTGTGGAGTCTCCTTCTCTGGAGACATTCAAAACCCGCCTGGACGCATTCCTGTGTGATATGGTCTAGGCAATCCTGCTCCGGCAGGGGGATTGGACTAGATGATCTTTTGAGGTCCCTTCCAATCCCTAACATTCTGTGATTCTGTGATTCTGTGATACCCTCTTTTCTCCAGACCTTAAATTATGATTAAATCAACACTAGCTACTCCCGTAATAAAGCTTAAGCTCATTTTAAAATAGAATCAACCAGAAGAAGTTATTACAAAAATCATAAATTTAAGACTTTCCTCAGCTATATGTCTAACATGGGACACGTATTCTATAGCTATGTCCAGCTTATCTAAGAAGACATATGCTGTCAAAGAATGACAACCAAGTTTCTGCACTTGAATTTAGTTATGAAAATATGACTAAATTGTTGATTTAAACAATGTTTTAATGTTATTCCAATGTTACCAAAAGCAGAATTTTGCCTGGAGTCTTTTTTTTTTAAACATCTGGAATCCAGGGAATAATTATCTTAATTAAGATGTATGAAGAGTTGTTGTCTATTTCGTATTTTTATATTTAGCAATTTCAAAACGTCCATTTCATTAGCAGATGCACGTCTCCATTACCTTTTTTTTTTAGCTTTTCCCATTGTGATACAGAACATATTTTTTCTCTGAGTATCTTTTAAAATGCAAATATAATGGTCTAAGAGTGAATAAAGATGAAAGTTACATCTTGTCAACTTATATGATGAAAAACAGGGATAAAAAGAGGGGATCAGGGAGAAGCAAAAAAATAAAGTGTACCTTGGTGAAGAATTTCATTGATAACTGTTGTCAGCTTCAGAATAGTGTCATGACTTTTCCTTCAGGAAAACAGATTCATCTATTATGGGTCATGCTGGACATCCCGATCAAAGATTGTTTTCTCTGTTTCTTATGGACAGGAAGTAACAAATGGGTATTGTCCAGGGTTTCCTGCAAAATCAATTTCCACCTCTGTGGCCAGTATATTTGCCACCATTGCCAGCAGTGTGAAAGGAAAAATGCTGAAAATCGCAGGTGCAAATATAAAACCAGCCCTCTTTTCTAAAAGCTGTTCAGGTGTTTTTACTTTCAAAGTCTACGAGGAGCTTTTCACAGAAGTTCATAATGAATTTTTCAAATAACCTTTTAATACAAACAATTCATCAAATTCCACATAACTACAAGCAGTCTCAAAATACATTAACATAATTTCAATAGCTTGATTTGAAGCTGTCATAGCATTCTAAGACAACATTGTGGCATATGGAATAGTAAAATGAATGACAATCTGTTTCTTGGAAATGGTTGACTCTGGTTACAAGAAATTAACTTTTACTTTGTCTAGTGTGATATGACTATGCAGAAAAAAGATGTCCTAATGTGTTGTGTTGTCGTCTTTCTAGAGACAATGCTGTTAAGCTAAATCTTTCCAAAATCAATAAAGAAAAAAGGTTTCATTTTGCTTTAATTAGACTAACCAAATGCACTTCATCAGGAGTTTTAAGGGACAAATCCAGACACATTTTAGAGCCTAAAAAAGAAAAGTTTGGACCGGTCAGAGAAATTATAGCATGGGTTAACTTCCCTGGGAAGTTTTTTTCCACCTTTCCATGTTGAGTTTAACAACCCAAATCAAGTGCATATTGGCTTTACTTCAAGTATGCAGTGAAAACAGAAAACTCTATACCTGGCTACTCCCAGAGTTTACTTCCTCAAACAGTGGCTCTGCTGAGTCCAAGAACTACACTTTCTGATGTTAATGAGGTATAAATTCATACAGTAGCTGGTAATTTTGGGTGCAGTAACTTGTACATTTCATGATGCTTGGAGGAACAGTGGTGAAAGAATGTACTGAATTACCCCCCTGTCCTTTCTCTTTTGCTCTTGGAAGTGACTTCCTGAAGGCCACATCTCCTTGGTTTTTTATCGGATTGTATTTTATACTTACATGAAACAAAGCTACCAGTCAGTAAGATGTGTTGCATTGACCAGAAAAGACAGCCATATTTGCCTCATCAAGCTTTCTTAAAATAAACACTGGCAACGCTAATCTTACCAATGGTGTTTGGCCATGAGGCTTTTTTTTTCAAGCAATCTGTGAAACAAAACATCCGTTTAGATTCACTCATAATTGCTAATTATGTTTATTACTAATTAACTTTTCCTTTACAGATGGCTTGTGAGGAAGAACTTCAGGTCAAAATAAATTTCCAAGTCTTATTTTTCACTGACGTGTCTTTAACTAAGCCTTTCTCCCATCTGCAACTCAAATAAGCATGTTTGCTTTGTCATTTGATTAGGAATATTCACTTTTAATCTCAAGTGTATCTCAGTATAACATGTATCACCATAGGCATGGAGCACATCATAATCTCTAGTATAAATTCACATCGAGCCTGAAAAGTAAAGGAAATTTCTACATTTATTATCTGGAGCTGACATATAGAGAGGCTCAGGACTCACTTTAACAAAAAATTGGGACCAGACATTTAGAGTTCCTTGCTGTTGAAGGAAAAGCAGGACCCAAAGGCAGTAGTTGCCCAGACTTCTAATATCAAGGATAAGGACTTCTGTGGGTTTAGGTACTTCTAGGGCTAGATGGTTCACTGGAGTCAGAAGAAAGAAAGGTAGAGAAAGGCAATCCAGTTTCAGACTTAGGAAACTAAAGCCTATCTAAGTTCTAACTCAGCAGCAAAATCCTTTATCTCATCTAGCTGTAAGCTAATATCTTGTCTACCTTCTCTGTCAGAGCAGAGGTTGAATGCTTTTTTGTAACAGTTCACATCATCACACTAACCATTAGGTGTCAAATATTATGTGATTGGGCCCTTACAAGGCTATTAATTGCAGCTCAAGATATAATTCGTATAACTTAGTACACAGTCATTATTTTGATGTGTTGGCTGCTATGCAGTGACTAGCACAACATTATATTTTATAAAATATCTTTCAGAAAATTCAGATAAACCTTAAGTTAGCCTCCAGGGGAATACAAATGAAAAAAAACAGCAAAATAAAATGAAGCACAATGCTTTGAAATCAGTTAAACTCTATGATAACAAAACATAACATTTGAATACCAAGCCCTGAATTTATGTGGTACATCACCGTTAAATTGCATGATAGATAGAATTTTTTAATATTTCAAAGTAAAAATCATTTTGGATTGGCTACCTTTCTGTTATCCTTGAAAATACATGTTTTGGTTCCTGATGCCAAAGAAAGGCTATCCAATTATCAGAAGGCTTCAGCCAAGACAAGATGGTTAAAAAGGCTGTCTGGATATGGTAAAATCTTCCCTGAAGTGTGGACTTTCCCCGTGGTCTTCAATCAGTCAAGCTGCATATGGAAGACCCCTCCACCTACCTCCTTGAGAATAGTGCAGAGGGAGATCCAGAGGTCCCATGGGCATTGGGTTTTTGAAGGCAGTTCTTGGATTGCTGTAAAGAAAGGGTTCCTCATCCTTGAGAAACATTTCCCTGGGGCTGAAGATTCTGTAACTGAAATAAAACAAAGCAGAAATATTCAGACTGGGGTGATTTTTTATTCTTTTACTCTGTAGTTGATAACACCACCATCTGCTCAAGGATTTTCTGCAAGCAGGATAAATTCATTGAATAAACTGTTCACTCCAGATTGTTTGCTTTGCTCTATATAGCAACCTACAATTGTTGATTAATTAAAGTGCACAGTTCTCCAGTGAAAAAGGTATGTGCTGTTATTCCAGATGGGAAAAACTAAAACACAGAGCTTATCTGACCTGTGAAAAGTAGCTGGAGAATTCAGTTTTAAATAGTAGATCACCGGAGCAACCTTTCCCCGTCATTACATAGTAGCCTGAAATATTCTATCATATGCTTTCTTTTTACTATTTTTTTGAGCTGTGAGTTTGGGGAAGGAACTCTACTAAAAGGTCCTTTCACATACCTTCAGAAGCAGCTGCAACTGCTAGTAATAAATAATGAAAAGTATACATTGTCATCTGATGTCAGCCTACATTGCCTTGTTTATACCATGAAATTTCCTAAGTCAGGGGCTTTTTGACTGGATGAGTTCCAAGGTGGACAATCATAGCTGGATCTTGCAAACACATACCAGGTGATTTTGACTATTGCATTGATCCTTCTGCCTGGAAATTAATTAAATACATATGCATTTGATCTTAAAACTGCTCATTCCTCACTCTTCAAAATACAAGGCGTGGCTCAATCAAATAATTAAAGGGTTAAATTATTAACCTGGTGCCTGGCCGACAGAAATGAAACCCGAGTGAAAATTGTTACATAAGCAGAAAAACTAAACAGCCTAACAAATGAAGTTTGAAGACAATCTAGGAGACTCACAAAATGAAGACTAATACCACTTCTTGCCACAGAAGAGATAGATAGAAAATAATTGCAGCCTGCCTGGAGCCCGAATCAGGGATATCACCGGGCAACTCCCCAACCTGGTGAAGGCCACAGACTACTACCCCCTGCTGATCTTCCAGACAGGTGGGGAAGAAGCTGTATCCCGTAGTCTGAGGGGGATGAAGAAAGACTACAAGGCCCTAGGACGGTTGGTGAAAGAGTCTGGGGCACAAGTTGTTTTCTCCTCCCTCCTTCCATTTTCAGGTGATGACGTGGGATGGAATAGTAGGATTCTCTCTATTAATGCCTGGCTACGAGACTGGTGCTAGAGGCAGGGCTTTGGGTTCTTTGATAATGGCTGGTTTTATAAGACAACAGGCGTGACAGTGATACATGGGAAAGGTTTATGTCGTAGGGGCAAAAGGGTTGAGGGACAGGAATTAGCAGGGCTCATTCGGAGAGCTTTAAACTAGATTCGAAGGGGGATGGGGTGGTAGCTGGGCTTGCACCACTGGGGCAACGCTCTAGTGTTGAGGTAGACCAGGAGGCCTCCCATCCCCCTGGGGTGAAATCAGGGGGTGAATCTGGGATGAAATCGGTGTGCCCAGCTCGCTCCCTGAAATGCCTGTACACCAATGCACGCAGCATGGGGAATAAGCAGGAGGAGTTAGAAATCCGTGTTCGGTCGGGGGGCTATGATCTAGTGGCAATTACAGAGACTTGGTGGGACGCCTCGCATGACTGGAATGTGGTCATGGATGGCTATGTCCTGTTCAGGAAAGACAGGCCACTAAGGAGAGGTGGTGGAGTTGCTCTTTATGTGAGTGAGCAGCTAGAATGTATTGAGTTCTGTCCAGAGGCGGATCAGGAGCGAGTTGAGAGTTTGTGGGTGCGAATTAAGGGGCAGGCTGGCAGGGGTGATACTGTTGTGGGTGTCTATTACAGGCCACCGGATCAGGATGAGGATGGTGATGAGGCCTTCTACAGGCAGCTGAGAGCAGTCTCGCAATTACAGGGCCTGGTTGTCATAGGGGATTTCAACTACCCTGATATTTGCTGGGAGGCCTACTCAGCCAGCCATCCCCAGTCCAGGAGGTTCCTCCAGTGCATTGATGATAACTTTCTGATGCAAATGGTGGATGAGCCAACTAGGAGAGGAGCGCTGCTGGATCTGATCCTCACTAACAAGGAGGGTCTGGTTGAAGAGGTGAAGGTTGAGGGCAGCCTTGGTTGTAGTGACCATGAGATGGTAGAGTTCAGGATCTCATGTGGCAGGACCAGAATAGCTAGCAGAATCACAACCCTGAGCTTCAGGAGGGCCAACTTTGGCCTTTTCAAGCAATTGCTAGGGGAAATCCCATGGGACAAGGTACTAGAAGGTAAGGGGGCCCAAGATAGTTGGTTAGCGTTCAAGGACTGCTTCTTCCGAGCTCAAGATCAGAGCATCCCAACAGGTAGGAAGTCAAGGAAGGGTACCAGGAGACCTGCATGGTTAAACAGGGAACTGCTGGGCAAACTCAAGTGGAAGAAGAGGGTGTACAGATCGTGGAAGGAGGGGCTGGCCACTTGGGAGGAATATAAGTCTGTTGTCAGAGGATGTAGGGAGGCAACTAGGAAAGCTAAGGCCTCCTTGGAATTAAACCTTGCAAGAGAGGTCAAGGACAACAGAAAGGGCTTCTTCAAATACATTGCAGGTAAAGCCAACACTAGAGGCAATGTAGGCCCACTGATGAATGAGGTGGGGTTCCTGGAGACAGAGGATAAAAAGAAGGTGGAGTTACTGAATGCCTTCTTTGCCTCTGTCTATAGTGTTGGAGGCTGTCCTGAGGAGCCCTGGACCCCTGCGGCCTCAGAAGAAGTCAGGATAGAGGAGGAATCTGTCTTGGTTGATGAGGGCTGGGTCAGGGACCAATTAAGCAACCTGGATGTCCATAAATCCATGGGCCCTGATGGGATGCACCTGCGGGTGCTGAGGGAGCTGGCGGAAGTCATTGCTAGGCCACTCTCCATCATCTTTGCTAAGTCATGGGCAACAGGAGAGGTGCCTGAGGACTGGAGGAAAGCGAATGTCACTCCAGTCTTCAAAAAGGGCAGGAAGGAGGACCCGGGTAACTATAGAACGGTCAGCCTCACCTCCATCCCCGGAAAGGTGATGGAGCAACTTGTTCTTGGTGCTGTCTCTAGGCACATCAAGGATAGGGGGATCATTAGGGGCACTCAGCATGGCTTCACCAAGGGGAAGTCTTGCTCAACCAACTTGATAGCCTTTTATGAGGTCATAACCCGGTGGACAGATGATGGTAAAGCTGTGGATGTGGTCTATCTTGATTTCAGTAAAGCGTTTGACACGGTCTCCCACAGCATCCTCGTAGCTAAACTGGGGAAGTGTGGCCTGGATGATCGGGTAGTGAGGTGGATTGTAAACTGGCTGAAGGAAAGAAGCCAGAGAGTAGTGGTCAGTGAGACAGAGTCCAGTTGGAGGTTTGTGTCTAGCGGAGTTCCGCAAGGGTCGGTTCTGGGACCAGTTCTATTCAATATATTCATTAATGACTTGGATGAGGGATTAGAGTGCACTGTCAGCAAGTTCGCTGATGACACAAAACTGGGAGGAGTGGCTGAGATGCCGGAGGGCTGCTCAGCCATTCAGAGAGACTTGGACAGGCTGGAGAGTTGGGCGGGGAGAAATTGAATGAAATATAACAAGGGCAAGTGTAGAGTCCTGCATCTGGGCAAGAACAACCCCATGTACCAGTACAAGTTGGGGACAGAGCTGTTGGAGACCAGCGTAGGGGAAAGGGACCTGGGGGTCCTAGTGGACAACAGGATGACCATGAGCCAGCAGTGTGCCCTTGTGGCCAAGAAGGCCAATGGCATCCTGGGGTGTATTAGAAGGGGTGTGGTCAGCAGGTCAAGAGAGGTTCTCCTCCCCCTCTACTCTGCCCTGGTGAGGCTGCATCTGGAGTATTGTGTCCAGTTCTGGGCCCCTCAGTTCAAGAAGGACAGGGAACTGCTAGAGAGAGTCCAGCACAGAGCCACGAAGATGATTAAGGGAGTGGAACATCTCCCTTATGAGGAGAGGCTGAGGGAGCTGGGTCTCTTTAGCTTAGAGAAGAGGAGACTGAGGGGTGACCTCATTAATGTTTCTAAATATGTAAAGGGCAAGTGTCATGAGGATGGAGCCAGGCTCTTCTCAGTGACATCCCTTGACAGGACTAGGGGCAATGGGTGCAAGCTGGAGCACAGGAGGTTCCACTTAAATTTGAGGAAAAACTTCTTTACTGTAAGGGTGACTGAACACTGGAACAGGCTGCCCAGAGAGGTTGTGGAGTCTCCTTCTCTGGAGACATTCAAAACCCGCCTGGACGCGTTCCTGTGTGATATGGTCTAGGCAATCCTGCCCCGGCAGGGGGATTGGACTATATGATCTTTCGAGGTCCCTTCCAATCCCTAACATTCTGTGATTCTGTGATTCTTATTTACAGTTTATTTGTATAGACATATTTGTTTTCATGCTCTGTGTGCAGTTTGTTTATGTACAGCTCTGTAAACTGCATTTAGATTAGTATGAATGATTTAGCATATATAGGATTTGAAAAACAGCAAAGGTTATAATAACTGCACCCTTAAGTTTACACTGTAGTTTGAACAAGGATGGTTGTATGGCGATATTTCAGGAAGAAAGACATATTTTTGAGAAGAAGCTTGAACCTTGAGAGAGTTAGGGAGAAAATAACAGTTTCTTGTCAGTGAAAAGGCAAGTCCCACAGCGTGGCTTAGTTTTGCAGAGCACCTGCAATCAGGAGAAGACGCAGAATGGATAGGGCATGTGCTGACTTCTGCTGTGTTTGGTGGGGATCTTGCTGTCACTCTGTGACCACGTGTTGTCTTCAGTGGGAAAGAAGATCAGCAGGGCCAGAAATACCAATGTAGGAGACAGAAACTCAAATGATTTCTCTTGTGCATTAGCAACAAAATTAAATTAGGAGGACACACTGTGTAGGGTTAGAGATGATTGGTTTAAAATGAGAAATTAAATATATGTAAAGTACAACTCTGGTACCAGGGCAAGACGAGATGATGGTTGAGATGAGGGCATAACAACATCTCCCTGCAGAAACTATCATTTGGTCCTGATTACTTCACTTTGGATAGACAAGCTTAGAGATAAACCAACAAACAACTCAGGTAATGGGTGTGTTCGAATTGTGACTTCCAAATTCAAGATAAGCATTACCAAACTGAGACGAAAACTACAAAACATACCTGGGCAAAGACACCAGAAGGGAAGAGGATTATTGTGGAAGTTTGCCACAGGCCTTTGCAGCAATGTCATTTTCTCAATTGCTTCAGCTACTCATGACATATGATATTAATTTATATTAATTGATTATATTCCCTTTTCATGATTCATAGGCAGTTACAGCTCTGACAAGTTAATTTTGTATTAACTTTTTTTTTATTTTAGCATTTTCTTCTATAACAGAGACTAAATTGTTATCTACTTTAGTACTAAATTTAAAATGTCCTATTCATCTCACATCAAGAAAATTATCGCTTCTTGCATCAGCAATTTCAGCTTATCTCTGCTGCATGAAAATTGGTGCTAACAACTGGTAACACGCCAAGTAAACCAAATGGTACTTGCTGTGTCATTTTTGCATTCTAATAGCCTGTCCCCAAACGTACAATACCCTTGACAAATAAGTATATGAGGCTAAATTCTGATCAGACTAATTCTGGTGTAGATACAAACTGAATTACTTTAATGTTCTGAAGAGCAAATTTTCGTCTTATCAAACATGTAGGTTACTGGTTTCATTCCGTCTAAGATGCTCACGCTGGTTGGTGAGGCTACAGTTGTGGGAAAAACGTGAAGAGCTAAGTTAAAATAGTTCATGGTTGGTCTGAGATGATGAAAAGAAAATAACTCATGAGCATATGTTTTATATTAAAGCAGATGGATATATGAATTACCTCAAATGTAGAAAGATCTTAGTAGTAAAAATATCTTTTGTATAGCTGTAATATTTTCATAGCCTGGAGTCTTGCTGAGTTTGGCAGCAGTCTAATAAAGAAGCTCAAGTCCTTGCCCCAAAGACCTTGCAGTCCAAGTAGTTGAGAAAGAGGTCAATACAGTGAGAAAAGAGATTAAGAGAAATAATAATCAGTGCTTAATTTCTAAGTAATAACATCAACAAAGTATTCTGATAAATAGATGTTAAGAACTCCTTCATATTATATTTCCGTTCATCATGGAGGAAGGCATATATTATTTTTTTAAAGAGAAAGAACACCCTGCATAGCATTTTCCCCTGTACTACAAGCATTAAGCCCAGAATTTCACAGTGATCTAAAAGATATTTAGTTTATTCTACAAGATAAGGATAGACCATTTAAAAATTCTGTCACTTGGATGTGGGTGCACGCACACATACACACTCTCTTTTTTCAGAGAATACAACTTTTAACACCATGTGCTGCCTCCATAGAATTTTATTCTTCTCTTTGTGCTGCCTCATCAATCCAGGATTTGACTCTTTTTCTTGTAAGTAGTCCCATTATTTTTTGCTTATAAAGTGTTCCAGGTTCCACGCAGCAAAATGTTTCATACAGTTATTAGCGTGTTGCGTTACTGTAAGCTGTTTGACTTATCATTGTTGACAAAAAAACTCAGCTTCTTGTACACATATAATGAAAGTCTTAAATGCTTTCCAAATACCTATCTGAAACATGTTACTTCTAATTAAGAAATATCCTGCAGATTTACTGTTGAGACTAATGATGTAAAAAATAAAGACATCTTTCTTAGTGCTTCAGTAGTCTAGGCAGTGGGACAGTCTGATGTGTATGACATATCCACTCTGACTTTTTTTAAGTGTGGGGCAGTTTTTAGAATGATACTAAAGACAACAAGTTTTCCCTCAAGTGATTTATTGATAGTGGCATTACCTTGTAGTGATGATTGGTGAATAAAATACATGTAAAGTACAGCTGTACTTTACATGTTCTAGCTGCTCGCTGTGTTTCTGTGTCTATAACTTCAGTCTAGCGCTGGACTGAAATACCCTGAATCATTATATGCAATGGAGTGTGGTTCTTCATTGGGTCTTTCAGGATTGCAATGACTTAGTGATGGAGTAATACAGCAGAACAACCATTTTGTTTGTATTCCTGTTGTCTGCTGGGGACTGCAATGTAAATCTGGACAAAAAGGGCTTAATTGCCCACACTGTGCCATTTAAATTAAAAGTAGTGCTGTCAACATACTAAAAAAAAGTGGTGTGCGGGGGGGATTTCAGTTACTAAATGCTAGCAAACTTGCACAGAAGGGAGGAACTGGCTGGGAGGATTAGACCTGTTCCCTGCTCTTGCTTCGTGATAGAAACACTAAACAAGAGCAAAGTCCGATTTCCAGCTCCACTGGTTAGGTAATGAACAGAGTCTGATTTCCAGTCTTGCTGTATTCATAGGTGCTTTAAACACTTTTGGTTTCATGCCAACATCGCATGGTGGTTCAGTTTTGTTTTTTTTCTCTCTGTTGCTTTCCCTCCTTGTGCATCCTTGGAGAGCTGACTATCTCCTCTGCCAGAGTTGTGCTCAGCTGCCCAAGCCTGGCTTTCTTGGGCTCCTCTTACAAAATGTGTCTTCCACACACTGATACTGTACTGCAAGGAAACAAATGTCCAATGCCTTCACTCCATTCCCAGAACCAATATGTCTTTTTTTCTCGTTCCTGTCTGAAACAAAATCTTCTTTGAGTTTTTAGTGAATTGTGTTAAGTTCCTCTTTCTCTACAATGTTGTGTTCCTCAGTGATTGGGAATTGGAAGTGAAAATAGTTAGAAAAGTGCTAGGTTTGATTAGAGCCGTCTGCATCAAGCCTTAAAATCTTATGGTAAAATACAGCATACCGATACTTGGCCCTGATGTAATTTCAAATTACCACACATTTGAAGTGTTAGGAATACAGATAATTTGAATCAGTGTTTGGACTTCTGAGTACTATGGATACTGCTCTGAAGCCTTCAGAAAAGTATCTGTTGCTCATCACAGATAAACATAGTATCTCCCCTCTCCCAACAGGTGAACTCTGTTACTGCACTGATTTCTAGAAAAAGTTAATTTATTGACTATTTGGTTCTACAGTTCATTCTTCTAAATAGTTTCCATTAATACCCTTACATGTTCATGTGAGCTGACAGCGGCAGCAGCAGCGAAAGCGGCGGCAGCGACTTGAGGTTAGTGCGGGGGCGAGGGCGACATCGGGCTTAACCGGGCGGTTCTTTGTACTCTGGGCCCCCCCTGAGCCCCCCGCGAGCATCAGCCCCGAGCTGCTTCCCTCTGACCCCGGACCCGGAGGTTCCCGGCAACGAATCAGGAGAGGAGGGGGCGTAGCCAGAGGCACCGCGGAGGCACCGCGGGCCATTTAAACGCTCCACCCCCTGTTATCGGGTGATAAAGAGCCTCCTGGAGGGCAGGGACTAGTCCCTGGCCAGAGGGGAAAGGGAGACTCAGCTGTGACTGGGTGTGTCCCAGGACAGGAGAGGCTGCAGTTGTTTGCAGCTCGTTGGGGAGGGCGCTGACTCCCTCCCAGTGCACAAGGCGAGGAAGGTGCCAAGGAGCTGTGAACCAGGGGTGTCACCAACAGGTATTTCCCAGTTCAGTGAAAGAACAATGGTATCTACCCGGTGGAAGAAGACCAAAATGGATGTGGGAACCCAGACAGAGCTCCCACGGAAGGAGGCGATGGTGCAGGTTACGGGCTGCAGGGAATGCTACAGCGTCTCCGTGGTGTCAGGGGGCTGTGTGCGCTGTGAGCAAGTAGATGATCTGCTCGGCCGAGCGGCACAACTGCAAAACCAGGTTGAAAGGCTTCAAGCCGAAGTAGAAAGGCTTAGGAGCATTCGGGAGGGTGAAATGGAGATAGACTGGTGGAGCCAGGCTCTGCCCTCCCTGCAACAAAAATGGGAGCACCTGCCGGAGAGCTCCCAGGATCGAGGGACCCCTGTACTCTGCCCCTCTCAGGTGGAAAACGATAACCTAGAGGAGAGGAGTGAGTGGAGGCAAGTCTATGGCCGTGGCAAAAGGCGAGTGCCCTCCTTGCCTACCTTGCCTCCACAGGTGCCTCTGAGCAATAGATATGAAGCCCTAGTGGAATACAGCCGGTCCAACGGGGATGTGGTGGAGAGGCAACCTATATCAGAGGTCCCACCACAGTCAGAAAAAAAAACCTGACGGGCGTATAGCTACCTCCTCCACAAGGAAGAAGAGAAGAGTTTTAGTGGATGGAGACTCCTTCCTAAAGGGATCTGAGGGCCCAATATGCAGAGCTGACCCCCATCACAGGGAGGTCTGCAGCCTGCCTGGAGCCCGAATCAGGGATATCACCAGGCAACTCCCCAACCTGGTGAAGGACACAGACTACTACCCCCTGCTGATCTTCCAGACAGGTGGGGAAGAAGCTGCATCCCGTAGTCTGAGGGGGATGAAGAAAGACTACAAGGCCCTAGGACGGTTGGTGAAAGACTCTGGAGCACAAGTTGTTTTCTCCTCCCTCCTTCCATTTTCAGGTGATGACGTGGGATGGAACAGAAGGATTCTCTCTATTAACGCCTGGCTACGAGACTGGTGCTAGAGGCAGGGCTTTGGGTTCTTTGATAATGGCTGGTTTTATAAGACAACAGGCGTGACAGTGATACATGGGAAAGGTTTATGTCGTAGGGGCAAAAGGGTTGAGGGACAGGAATTAGCAGGGCTCATTCGGAGAGCTTTAAACTAGATTCGAAGGGGGATGGGGTGGTAGCTGGGCTTGCACCACTGGGGCAACGCTCTAGTGTTGAGGTAGACCAGGAGGCCTCCCATCCCCCTGGGGTGGAATCAGGGGGTGAATCTGGGATGAAATCGGGGTGCCCAGCTCGCTCCCTGAAATGCCTGTACACCAATGCACGCAGCATGGGGAATAAACAGGAGGAGTTAGAAATCCGTGTTCGGTCGGGGGGCTATGATCTAGTGGCAATTACAGAGACTAGTAGGGATGCCTCGCATGACTGGAATGTGGTCATGGATGGCTATGTCCTGTTCAGGAAAGACAGGCCGCTAAGGAGAGGTGGTGGAGTTGCTCTTTATGTGAGTGAGCAGCTAGAATGTATTGAGTTCTGTCCAGAGGCGGATCAGGAGCGAGTTGAGAGTTTGTGGGTGCAAATTAAGGGGCAGGCTGGCAGGGGTGATACTGTTGTGGGTGTCTATTACAGGCCACCGGATCAGGATGAGGATGGTGATGAGGCCTTCTACAGGCAGCTGAGAGCAGTCTCGCAATTACAGGGCCTGGTTGTCATGGGGGATTTCAACTACCCTGATATTTGCTGGGAGGCCTACTCAGCCAGCCATCCCCAGTCCAGGAGGTTCCTCCAGTGCGTTGATGATAACTTTCTGATGCAAATGGTGGATGAGCCAACTAGGAGAGGAGCGCTGCTGGATCTTAGCCTCACTAACAAGGAGGGCCTGGTTGAAGAGGTGAAGGTTGAGGGCAGCCTTGGTTGTAGTGACCATGAGATGGTAGAGTTCAGGATCTCATGTGGCAGGACCAGAATAGCTAGCAGAATCACAACCCTGAGCTTCAGGAGGGCCAACTTTGGCCTTTTCAAGCAATTGCTAGGGGAAATCCCATGGGACAGGGTACTAGAAGGTAAGGGGGCCCAAGATAGTTGGTTAGCATTCAAGGACTGCTTCTTCCGAGCTCAAGATCAGAGCATCCCAACAAGTAGGAAGTCAAGGAAGGGTACCAGGAGACCTGCATGGTTAAACAGGGAACTGCTGGGCAAACTCAAGTGGAAGAAGAGGGTGTACAGATCGTGGAAGGAGGGGCTGGCCACTTGGGAGGAATATAAGTCTGTTGTCAGAGGATGTAGGGAGGCAACTAGGAAAGCTAAGGCCTCCTTGGAATTAAACCTTGCAAGAGAGGTCAAGGACAACAGAAAGGGCTTCTTCAAATACATTGCAGGTAAAGCCAACACTAGAGGCAATGTAGGCCCACTGATGAATGAGGTGGGGTTCCTGGAGACAGAGGATAAAAAGAAGGCGGAGTTACTGAATGCCTTCTTTGCCTCTGTCTATACTGTTGGAGGCTGTCCTGAGGAGCCCCGGACCCCTGAGGCCTCAGAAGAAGTCAGGATAGAGGAGGAATCTGTCCTGGTAGATGAGGGCTGGGTCAGGGACCAATTAAGCAACCTGGACGTCCATAAATCCATGGGCCCTGATGGGATGCACCCGCGGGTGCTGAGGGAGCTGGCGGAAGTCATTGCCAGGCCACTCTCCATCATCTTTGCTAAGTCGTGGGCAACGGGAGAGGTGCCTGAGGACTGGAGGAAAGCGAATGTCACTCCAGTCTTCAAAAAGGGCAGGAAGGAGGACCCGGGTAACTATAGAACGGTCAGCCTCACCTCCATCCCCGGAAAGGTGATGGAGCAACTTGTTCTTGGTGCTGTCTCTAGGCACATCAAGGATAGGGGGATCATTAGGGGCACTCAGCATGGCTTCACCAAGGGGAAGTCTTGCTCAACCAACTTGATAGCCTTTTATGAGGTCATAACCCGGTGGATAGATGATGGCAAAGCTGTGGATGTGGTCTATCTTGATTTCAGTAAAGCGTTTGACACGGTCTCCCACAGCATCCTCGTAGCTAAACTGGGGAAGTGTGGTCTGGATGATCGGGTAGTGAGGTGGATTGTGAACTGGCTGAAGGAAAGAAGCCAGAGAGTAGTGGTCAGTGGGACAGAGTCCAGTTGGAGGTCTGTGTCTAGCGGAGTTCCGCAAGGGTCGGTTCTGGGACCAGTTCTATTCAATATATTCATTAATGACTTGGATGAGGGAATAGAGTGCACTGTCAGCAAGTTCGCTGATGACACAAAACTGGGAGGAGTGGCTGATGTGCCGGAAGGCTGCGCAGCCATTCAGAGAGACCTGGACAGGCTGGAGAGTTGGGCGGGGAGAAATTGAATGAAATATAACAAGGGCAAGTGTAGAGTCCTGCATCTGGGCAAGAACAACCCCATGTACCAGTACAAGCTGGGGGCAGAGCTGTTGGAGACCAGCGTAGGGGAAAGGGACCTGGGGGTCCTAGTGGACAGCAGGATGACCATGAGCCAGCAGTGTGCCCTTGTGGCCAAGAAGGCCAATGGCATCCTGGGGTGTATTAGAAGGGGTGTGGTCAGCAGGTCGAGAGAGGTTCTCCTCCCCCTCTACTCTGCCCTGGTGAGGCTGCATCTGGAGTATTGTGTCCAGTTCTGGGCCCCTCAGTTCAAGAAGGACAGGGAACTGCTAGAGAGAGTCCAGCGCAGAGCCACGAAGATGATTAAGGGAGTGGAACATCTCCCTTATGAGGAGAGGCTGAGGGAGCTGGGTCTCTTTAGCTTGGAGAAGAGGAGACTGAGGGGTGACCTCATTTATGTTTATAAATATGTAAAGGGCAAGTGTCAAGAGATGGAGCCAGGCTCTTCTCAGTGACATCCCTTGACAGGACAAGGGGCAATGGGTGCAAGCTGGAACACAGGAGGTTCCACTTAAATTTGAGGAAAAACTTCTTTACGGTGAGGCTGACTGAACACTGGAACAGGCTGCCCAGAGAGGTTGTGGAGTCTCCTTCTCTGGAGACATTCAAAACCCGCCTGGACGCATTCCTGTGTGATATGGTCTAGGCAATCCTGCCCCGGCAGGGGGATTGGACTAGATGATCTTTCGAGGTCCCTTCCAATCCCTAACTGTGATTCTGTGATTCTGTGATTCTGTGATTCTGTGATTCTGTGATTCTGTGATTCTGTGATTCATCTCACAAAGAAATGCAAGTGTTTGTATGTGCTTAGAGCATGCATGAACTTCTTTTCCTCAGTCTGTCTTCCATTTTCATATCTTTCACTAACTCTTTGTCTTTCATTGGAGTTCCACCATGCTACCTATTATAGAAACAAGAATGACTGACTGTGCTGTTAACAATGTATTCAAGCTAGCTCAGTAATAAAATTCATTCAGCAGCATTGCCCTCCAAAGCAGGGTATGTTTTATTCATCTAGACCACCATAAGAGGGCTGAACATGGCAAACTGAGTACAGTGCTGGAGAGGTGCCATGAAAACAAGATAATTGCTTACTAAGCATTATGCTCTCCTGTCTCAATGTGAAAACCCAGTTTTTCAAAAATGTTATGATATATACTTATATGATATATCAGGCTGAGGGATTTGGAGTTGTTCAGCCTGGAGAAGAGAAGGCTCCAGGGAGACCATATAGCAGCCTTCCAGTACCTGAAGGGAGCCTACAGGAAAGCGGGAGAGGGACTTTAGTGCTCCTTGCTCTATTTTTCTCTGCTTATTTGAAGCTCAAGGCATATCAAATTTCTTAAATTTGAGAAACAAGAGAGACTTTAGTTGAGAATATTTAAGTGGTGCTGTTGATTTCTTTCTTTCACAGTTGCCAGCTCTGTTGGATGAAACTATCCTATATAATACATAAAATTTCCCTTCTGCTACTTGAAGTTCATATTAAGCTCAGGCCATTTAAACAAAATGATTTGCCTTAACTGGCCCCTGCCATTCCTAGATTTCCTTTTTCCTTATACTTAACTGTGAAATATTACTAATAAAGTTCTTGCAAGTCCTATATATAATACTTCAGTTGCTGTCAAGAACAGGCTTAAGCATCACCATGCAGGTGAGCATATTCAAGCTGTATGGAGAATGTCAGACGGTAAGAAAAACAAACAAAATGTGTTGTTTGATTTTATATGCCATATTCTCAAATCTATGAAAGCAAATGACCTGGTGACAGTAAGAAATAACCATTTATATAATCATTTAAAAGATCATAACAAAATTAAAACAAAATCTACCGTATAAAGTGCTCTTTATGACTGAAAACTTTAATTGTAATAAGTCATCTTGGGAAGGAGGAAAAGCCATCACACAGAGTACTGCTGTTTTAAAGACTATCAGAATGTCTCAAATGTGAGATAAAGTTAAGCAATGAAATGCACGAAGGGTCGGAGTCTGCCTTCTAACAAGAAGCAAATCAAAGTTATACATAAAGATAGATGCAACAGCTGAGTTAGCAGAAGCAGTATAAGAGTTTATAAAATATATAGTGAAAAAAAAAGTTTGTGATGAGAGAAAGCAGCTGACAGGCTGAAAAAGTCCTGTCTGAGGAGAAACTTATGCAACGTATTCGTCTGTGCATTTACTTTGGCATTTGATCACCAAAAAAGTCCCTAGTATATACATATAAAAAAGTGGATCTGAAACAAGGTAAGAAGTGTGGGAACCAAGTAGTTTGAGAAATTATGAGACTCTAGATGGAGCGGGGAACTTGGACAAGGGCTGAACAATAGATTCAGGGATAGGTACACTTGCAGTGGAGCTGATAATGGGCTGCCTGGCCCTAACACTTACCCTGGACGTGGACAGAGCCTTAGCCCAGGCCCCTGAGCCCTGCCTCAAATGAAGATGTTCTCAAGGGACAAATCTTTTTGCAGTGTACACCTTCCTTTATGACACCCCAGGTGTCCACTCCCAGTGGGGCTCTCTCTCCCAACCCTTTGTCTCTCTCCCAACCCTAGCAGTTACCACCTTTACCCAAAAAATGGAGGCACATTATCTTTAGTCTGGCCTTGTGCCACATGATCTTGTGAATTATGAAGCACGGTGTTCAAAACTGAGTGTACAAATATGAAGACAGGTTCGTCTTTGGGTTGCCATGAAATTCAGATGCCACTATGCTTTACCTTCTCATTACTGGGGCTCTACTGCTTGTAATCTGCTGAAGCTATTTTTGTAATCTGACTCCTTGGTACTGAAAACATTAATTAAAGCAGCAGGCCCATGACTGTTGAAAAGAAGGCATTTCTAGATTCAGGTTGCTATTTTTCCCTGGTCTGATGGATGTTCGTAAGCATCAAAGACTGACGAGGCCAAGAAACTGTGAAGACTGCAGTCTTCATGTTTTCCTCAAGTATTTAGGTAAAGAAAAACAACTTCTTCCTGTGTACAGAAACGATAAACAATAATGGCACTACTCTCAGACACCTTAACACAAAATGGAACAGAGACACAGCTAATATCTTTTAATGAACAGCTTGTGATTATTTGCATCCACAGTGCAGTGCAATCACTAACATTTAATAGTGTGGATGAGAGGAACTGTGGGAAAATGGAGGTTATTCACTTCTAATTTTAGCACTATAATGAATACCTAACTCCTCAAATGCACTGAAAAAGTGAACTTACCCACTCTGTATTTATCATTACAGCATTCATTAACATGATGATAACTTTACATAAAGTTTCACAGTCTGAGGCACTATAGTAACTAATATATCAACAGGTTTTATATGGTCATTATTCATGCTAGTGCATTTTACTTAGGACTGTTGCCTGATAGTTTTATAAAACTGAACACGCTGCTTCACTGATCAGCAGTCAAGATTCAAGTTTCTCAGTCATATAGCTTGCAGAACAGCTAGAAAATATCTGTTACAAATATAAGTACTTCAAAATGTGCTGTAGATTTTATTTCTTCATTCTTTTCCCTTGATGTCTGTATGTTTCTCCTTGGACCTCTTTATTTTCTTCTGTTCCAAAGCAGCCTCAGCTTTCATATTCTTGTCATATTTATTCATTCCGTTGGAGAGAAGAATTTTCCACACCTTTCTTTTTCTTAAAAAATGTTTTGATTAAAAAAAATAAAGTATATTAATTACTTCTAATATTTTTTATTCTCTTTTGTCAGAAAGCGTTGGTTACAATTTTTCTTCAGAACTTTAAAATGACATGCTGAGAAAACCACCGTATGTGGATTCATGACTGTCTCCTCTGTCTAAGATCCACTGGATTTTGACATTCCTCAGGGGATATCAGAGCTTTGTAGGAGTGACAAACATCAATGGAGAAATATCAAGAAGATTCAGAAGTTCAGCTAATTCGAATCTCATCCTGTCAGACCTCAAGTAAGTTACCCTGCTGACAAGTAGCAAAGGTCTGAAACAGAGGTAATTCTGATTTGTGTAAATCAAATGTAAATTTTAGTGCCCAGAATTTTGTTTCAGACTCTCAAAAGAAAGCAGCTGCAAGGTCTGGTTTTATAGTGGAAGTTCCATGTTGTTTCGGGATATGTAGATGGGGAATACATTTGCATAGCTTCCTGAGATACCTAACTCCTAATGAGATAAAATGTACTTTCGTTTTTGATAAAAAAAAAGATGCCACTCCTCCTAGAGCAGGAAAATATTCTTTTCAGGCTTGCTGGAAATCTTCAGCTTTTCAGAAAAAAAAACAACCAAACCAGACCTCCAAATGTTCAGTCCTAAACTGTATGACTTAACTGTCTTAAGAAAGAGTTTAGGTATGCCTCACAGGGGCATCCACTCAGGTAACTAATGTCATAACTCTCTTTAGAGGCCAAAAAAAGCCAAGTCCCCTCCTGACAGAGCCACGTGGGACTCCCAGTCTACACTGCATCATGGTACATGTTATTAAACTTAGGCCCATAAAAGAGAATAAGGCACAAGGCATCTACTTATACTTTGAATAATTCATCCCTGTGACATTTCCAAAAGTTTTATTTTTCTGAATCTTTGTGGTGGTTTGGCTAAAAAAGTAATTTTTGTTATTTACTTTTTGACAAATTTTCAACACATTTAACTGTAGAATTTAGATAAGACCATAAGAGATTGCTGGGATGGGACAACACACCCTCCTCCTATATTTCCATGTTCTGCAGAAAAGCTAGCATTTCCAACATGTGCAACAGGACACAACCACCTCCTTCCTCCCCATTGTCTTCTCCCTGTATCTGACAGTTCCCAAAGGATCTACAGAGTTTAAAGAGTTTAAAGAGTTTAATTTCTATTATGTGAATAGAAAGGCATATACGGTTGGAAAGAGATGTAAAAGAAGATGCCTAAATTTTTATCAGTCTCAGAAGGGGGTTAGTTCCATTCACAATTTCTCAGCCTCACTGAATACAAATATGGAAAGTGAAGAAAGGTTTAAAATAAGCCTTGGGGGTACATAAGGTGAAATACTGCAATCACAGGTGAGAGAGTGATGACACTCAGTTATCTGCTCAGAAAACATATTCTGTGTTTGGGATAATTAAATCTAAGAGCATTTTTTAACCAGGCAGGATTTCAAAAGCTTTATCCATTCTCCCAGAAGAAACAAGAAAACAACTCACATTTGACCCAGCCACTATCCCTGACTCCTGTTCTTATGAAGCTTGATAAAAGAGGTTTGTTGTGGTCCCTCACTCAGTGAAAATATCACAGAGCCACCTCTAGAATTATTTTCAATGAATAATTTCAGTGACAGGGGCCTTTTAAAAAAATCCTCTTATTCATCAAATGGCATCTTTGTAATATTTTTTATTATGCCCCAGTTGACTTGACTGAAGATATTAAAGTTATTTCTATCGGCACTGAATAGACAATGTATCTCTGGGAGAAAGCTATTTTGGTTCCCAAATCATTAATATAGTTATTAGAGCCTGAGGGTCTCCAAATAGGCTAAATGAATTAGACATACAAGTCTTACAGAAATTTGGAGAGGTGGATATCAAAGTGCTGAGATGCTATTTTACGCTCCCATGGCAAAATCTCTTTGGTTCCTGAGCCTGGAAGGCTGAATGATGGCTTTCAGATTCCAGGACAATTTCCAGGCATCATCTTTATGAATAATAACTGAAACCTACTTCTCTGTAAATGAGGTAGATTTGCCTAGAAGTAGTTAAAAGGATAAACAGGGTATTTCTAATTCCATATTTCAATGTCACTTTTCAGGATAGAATATGTATGAAATATAATTATTTTGGGGATAAGTACTATTCTTTTTAAACTACCTAACAACATCACAAAAGGAAAGTGAAAAGCAGGTTTACTAAACTCCAGTCTGTTAGCGCTACAAAATCAGACACTTGAAAAAACCTTTGTCAACCAATGACATCATCAAGGTCAACAGATTGAGAGTCATAAATTAATAGAGAAAATGGTCCCAGAGTTATTGTAAATGAAACCACACAAGGGGGAAAAAAATTCGTATCTTTCACAGTGATTCTGTTCAATCATAAAGTGCATTACATTCATTTAAACAAAGAAAAGGAGAAAATAGAGGAGAAAATCCTATCAGGACATGCAACAAATAGGGCTTGTACAGTACAGGTTTTTTCCCTGTGTGTCCATTGCAATATGTAATCACAGACTTTTTTTTTTTTTAACAAAGATACATTATTATCAAGTTCATGTTTGTGTGCTAACAAGAAGAGAAATGTAAAAAAGGGATCTTCACATTTTGATAATGTATTTTAAGATTCATTTTTTTTATGCATATTCTGCGTATTCAGAGTAATGAGCATTATTCAGTAACTAAAAATAAATAGTAATTATTTTATAAATATTTTGGACTAATATGATTTCCTTTTTTCAGAAACACTAAAAGTTGGCAGGAATCAATTTCAGACCCACTTTCTAGCTCTGAGCATAATGCTGAAGGAAGCAGGTGGAAGCAAAAATAGCGAGGATCCACTGTAAATGTTTGTGGTGTGAATGTATGAGAACTGGAATTATGCCAATGCATCTACGATTTCACCATATTTTTTAACTTTGACCCTTACACTGCCTGTATCAATACAACATTTTTTGTCTGCATCTCATTAAGTTCATCCCAATCCTGTGGGATGAGAAATGCCAGTCTGCAGAGCAAGTGACCTTAATGAGCCTTTATGGTGGTATCCCCAGCCCCTCAGTCACATGAGCAGCACAGGGTCTGTAAAATTCTGGGTCGTCATTTAGGCTATGAGAGTTTTAGAGCACAAACAGTTAATTCAGTAACACAAAAATGGAAAAAGACAGATAGTGGCGTCTGTTATCAGAGATGAGACCTGGCAAATGCACCTGGCAAACAGAAAGGAAAGGCAATTAATCAGTATCAAGCACCATATTCAAAGGTAATGGAAGGAAAACAATAACAGTATGTGGTGCAGTTCTTAGTGAGAATTCTAAACAAGTATGAGTTCATTTTGTCACAAATTGAGCCCAAAAGAAATCCGGACAAGGTCATTGATAAATTCCCTCAAAATCCATTTAAGTACAGATGATGTGATAAAGGTTGGTCCACTCTCCAGTAGGCTGCAATTTTACTGGATGTTCTCATTGAACGCATAGAGGAAAATTCAAGGCTGATATAAAGAACATTCTTGTCAGGGTGACAGGATATAGCTTAATAACTGGGAACCATCTGTCAGGTCTACCAATAAGTTTCATATTACATTCCCACTTTTTTTTTCCCCCAAATACTGTTTTCAGCTTTTTTAAGACCAAACTAATAGCAGCTTATTCATAAAGTCAATTAGCTAAACAGTATAATAAGGATACCGTGATTTATAATCTACTGTAGTCTTTGAACATGATTTGGTTTCCCCATGCTCTTACAACAATGTATTCAAGAGCTAAAAGCACATCTGTGGGATATATTCCTTTGTGGACATTAACATCGCATTGCAAAAATCCCATTCTAGAAGACACAGAAATTCCCCACCTTACGTGTCTTTTGGTTAATAGAAAAGATTTTTTAAAGCTTTTTCCTCCTACAAAAAAACTTCCACTTAGAGGCAGGATTACCTTTATATTAGATATTTAGCATCCTTATTAATGCTTTACAACTCCTGGCTGAGTTCATCAGTCACTACTATCATAAATATTGCTTATTAGAACTTGGTTCAGTTGTATAGAATTTTTCAAGTTTGACTTATCCATTAATGCCCTTACCAAAAATCATATTATATGACTGGTATTACTATTTAAGATGCAGACAAAGTGAGCACGTTTAACTAAAATAATGTAATAGCTTTAGAAAAGTTCAGCCTACCTTTCCTTTACATAGCCTCTCTATAATGCTGCTCTCAAGGCTGTGTCATGGTTACTCTTAGTCCTCCAGCTTGGCAATGGACATCAGCTGTCTACCATCAAATGAGATTACAGAAATGCTAATACTGGTGTACTTTGTGTAGCACGCTGTTCTTAGGTCAGCTTTTGACCTTTAATAATTAGTAAGTTCTTCCTTGGTGAAAAGCAACCCCATATCACTGGCAGTGCCATACTCAGCAGGTACATCATAGGGTTTAGGTATGTTCAGCAGCAGTTTACTCTGGTTCTAAGCTTTGTGGCAATTCAATCTTGTGCAGAGACACGCCTAAATACTATTTCCCCTTAGGCAGCACTGCATAATCATTTTTTTCTCAAACCATAGCTAACAAAATGGAGGTTTCTCACCTCTTTCACAATGGCTCAATGAAGAAGTCTTCAGTACCCAAAACTTGAATGGCTTTGGATCTAAACTTCTCTTATCATAGAGGAGTGCCACAGGGACAAAGCTATAGGGGAATGACATTTAAAATAATACTAGAACCGGACAAAAGGTAGAGATAACTGGAGACAGAACAAAAGTACATCTTCTTCCCTGTTCAAAGCCCTGACTAAAAGGTAGAGATGTACATCTTGTCTGGCTCCTTCTAGCTCGTATTCTTTCTTGTTTGTGCCCTGTCCAGCCTGGTATTTATGCTACCTACTTGGGATGTAGTAGCTGAGATGAAGACTCACACTTTTCTAATTGGAGGCCAGTTCAGAACCTGTGTCTCCCATTACGCATCGCCATACGCTGGCCATCTCTTGACTATTGAAACAAGAGGTACGAATTGCTGCCTCCTCCTTGACTAAGCATCTGGTCACAGACCTCATCACCCAACATCCATGAGTGTACAAGGATACTTAATTTTTAGCTTAGTGCTTCATGGATTCACTGTGTATGAACAGCAGACCTAGACAGTTCCTAGTCCAGACCTTAAGCTTCCTCCGTTACCCTGTAGAAGTGCCTCATTTTTGCCACAGACATTGTTGTCTTATTTTTTGAGTGTTGATATCTACCACAGGTGTCTGTCTTCACCAGCTGGAAACTGATCCAGAGATGTTTAATTTAAGGCATTGAGTGCTGGCAGGAAAACAGACCCCTTCAGCACTGGAACCAGGAGCTCTTAATTCAGAGTAGCCAGGGAGAGCTTCCATGAAAATAAACCACGTTCCAAATTAAACTGCCAATAAATAAATTAAAGCAGAACTATTTCTGCATAAACTCTGTTACTAGGCTGAACCTGAGTCAAAGACCACAAGGGACCCTATAGATAAGAAATTTCACAGGGGATGATCCTTTTTCCAGCCCACACTGTCCTCATGCAGCCCCTTTCTAGTCCCACTCCCAATGCAGCTCAAGCGCTTGTCTCTCTCCCAACCCTAGTATTGGGCTAGGCCTGAGTGCAAACCAGGAAATTTTGAAACAAAAGTGTTGTGATTTTGACAATCATTTAGCTAATTTTCGTTCAAATAAATGTTTTAATGGAAGAGAGATCTAATCAAGTCAGATTACATGCAAAAACTTAATTAAGTCCTCCAATAAGAACCCATGAATTCTTTTATGTGTTTATTTCTATGTAAACAATTTGCATGTCCGATGGATATTTCCTTAATAATTTTCCTTAGTCCTGCAATAAATGAAGTATATCTAGAATAACATACCTGGAAGAAGAGAAGATTTCAAAATAGTCAAGCTTACAGGACCTCTGCTGACTTTAGTTCTACTAAGACATGAATTTTGATTCTTCTTTAAACACTGAGACTACTTTTCTATAACAAAACCATGAAAAACATAAAACAAAGGTAGAATTATTATAATCATATGAGTAATAGAAACAATGTTGAAATTAACTCATTTATTAAAGTTTTTTTCAATCATTGCAATATCTAGTTTCCTAGTCATCATTGAAATTTTTATCTGGAGAAGTATCATCATACTAGTAGACAAATAATTCCATGCAATATCTGCTATTGAAGAAAATTATCTGTATTGCAATATAATTATCTCAGATGACATACTGACTGACTCCTAATTACAACAGATACGGCTAATTACTTTGGTTCATCCTGTAAATAGATCAGCATGTATCTTTATGAGAATTCAGTAATGACACATTGCTCAGTGGGACTGTATATGTAAATTGATTCTCAAGTTTTTTATGCATAAAGTTCTTATTTTTCAATATCTGTATAAGTTTTCCTTCAAACTTAACTTCTTAGAAACTAAATGATGGCAAATAGAAGAATATTCAGGGGAACTCAAATGGTACAAATTGGCATGGTTGGGTTTTTTTGGACACTGTTCTCAATATCTAAACAGAAACTGAACACCAGAGTCATATTTGCCACCATAGCCACTTAAAAAGCTTGCTTTCTCTGACAGGGACAAGAAAAATGATGATTCACCAGTTCACTGCAAATGGATCTGTTCTGTATAAATTGATCCATTCTTTTCCTCCTCAAGTTTAGACCATGGAAAAACAGTGGTAGGCAAAAGCTCTGTAGTGTCTCTGCTACCTGCCTGCAGAAGTAAGACACGAGTAGGAAACTGCCATGATAGATACAGAGTAAGTAGCCAAATGCAATCAAAATTCAGTGGAAAATGGATGGAAGCCTAAGTCTACTTAAAAATAAATCCCACCTGCATCTTTTAGATCCTACATCAAGCTGTAGTCTGTCAGCAGAAAGTTATGCAATAGGAGACATCAAATGTGCAGCTTTCTGTTCTGCCAAAAATGCTGATTTTTATTTGATTTTGCCCTAATTTGGCCTCAAAAGGCAGAAATGTAAAAAAATGCAAGAAGATAGTATCACAAAACATTTTTATTCAAGTACATTTAAATAGTTTAATCAGGATATTTAATGTTGGTAATATGAAGCAGTATAATATATGTAGTGGACAAATTAAGAGACTACGGTGACTCTAGAATAACTTTTTTATTCTGAGTCATTACAGAACTTTTAAAATCAACTGTTGATTTAATTTCACACATTTGTGCTATAGATAAAAGCTCTAAAAATATTCCTTGACCGCTTTCAAGTGTATAGTGCTACATTTTCTTGCATCCTAGCATGTTTTCAATGAAGTAGTCCACCAGTCTGGTTGAGGTTCCACATTTTTTACTGGAATCAAGAATTCTCAACAATTTTCACCAACTGCTGATGTCAACCAAAAGTGAGAATAATAAAAATGTATTTCACACAAACTTGCCTTTATCAACTCTACATTGCATTACAATGTACAGTATTTAAAAATAAAAAAAAAAGAAAACCAAATCAAACTTCATCTCTTGTTAGAATTTTACTTAAGCCAGCGAAGGTGATCCAAGCATGACTTTAGTATCTTCTCTTGCACTAAAAATTGACTTACGAGAAAGTATGTTTGTCTTTTCTAATGCGGTATATCTGGAAAGTACTTGTAAACAAGTGCTACCATCCACTGGGTCACAGAAAAATTCAAGGCATTTTTCTTGTCAGTAGTATGTTACTCCAAATCCCTGGCCAAATTTTTATTCTAGTGTGTATTCTGCTTTTCTTACTGTACACTGAACACAGTCCTTACTTTTGTCCAAGTTCTGCTACCTACTGCCAAAAAAACTGGTTTACATCTCCAGAGACAGCTATATTTCAGTTGCGAAGAAAGTGACATAATTTGTAAAATGCTTTATATTCCATTAGGGCAAATAGCAATATATAAGTTGAAGACATTTTTGAAACAGCTCCTCAGGTGGTACGCACTATGAGGTTGCTTCAGAGAAATTATGGAGACAGGTGGTATAAATATGCAAGCACCTGCCTCAATATAACCTCTTGGGTTGAGGGCTGATCCTGTTTCACTGAAAAAGGGGAAAATAACAACCTTGATAGAGAACCTGGCAAAAAGACTGTGACTCTGCCTAAATTAGAATTCTATTTTAGTAATTGCTCCCCTCCTCTCCATCATTAATTAGACCATTAAAGAAGTTGTCTCACATTTAGGTGCACACAGCTGTGGCTTCAAAGCATTTATAAAAACAGAAATGGTGCAAGCTTTTAAATCCCACTTTACACTTTCTTATGTGCCTTTATATTCATATGGACCTATGTAAAATCTTCATTAAATAGCCATTAAATAAAAAATATCACTTCTTGCTCAGGAAGTTCTTGGTCACAGGTTGCTTGATGTTGGAAAATATTCTGAGAAACAGCAATAAATGAATATACATACACACATTCTTACCCTGCTTTTCCTGTCAGAGACATCATTGCAATCTTACAATTGCAATGTTCTTTGCATTTGGATGATCATATTTTGACACAGGCTTTCAAAGTTAGAGCAAAACATGTTTCCTGAAGTACCTCTGCAATATCAGAGGACAGTAGTATGTTTCATTATTCTTTGCTTCATTAAACACTACACCCCTCTCAATTAAAATACAAATTACTACAGGTGGCATTTGCTGTGGCAGCTTTAAGCAGTGCTTCCCAAATATTTTGATTATTGACCGCCTTCAACATTTATCAAAATCCATTCTGTAGAATTCAATTAAAAGTTTAAGTCATCTTGGGGATTGTTTACCATGCTTTCAGTTCAGATTTCTACAGAATGTTTGCAATTTAACATTTCATTTGTAAACAGCAAATTGCCAAGGATCAAGTCTCAACATGACAGGAACGTAAAACGGAATCAGTACTTATTAAAGACTGAAATACAAAACATTATAAGTGACAGATCATACTGAATTTAGAATATTGATTTCCCAATGAGTCTTTAGATCAGTGAGGTTAAAATCAAGTCTATAGTTTCTTTGGAATATCACCTCACATTTACTACTCCACTTAACAAATGACAACTCATCAAGATGACTATCTCTGAGTCTTATCTTACCTTACAAGGTATTTTTCATGTCTTGAATTATCATTAAAAAGAATGCTTTTATGGTTAGATTTATTCATGTAAAATTAATGAAGCTAAAAAGTCCCATTGAAAAATTATGTTTACAGAAAGTCTGTGATGCTAACACATAAGAAATACATTTTTAAAGGCATGGAAAAGAGCTAGAATTTATTAAAATGCAGCACCAGCATTCAAGCATAGAAACAAATACAAATGGGAATTAATACTGGACAGCCAGAGATGAGTAAGAATTAAGATTATGATATTTCCAGATGTCTGGTGGGAGTTTGTTATTAAAGAAATATTTTTTCCGTTCAAGTTGGTGACATGATATTGTTGATCTTTGAAATGGTTTTACTTTAATATTTATGATGACATTTTGTTTTAATTTATAATTTCTAATTATTTCAGAATGGCACACAAAAAGAAAAACAATAAAGCAACTACAACATGTTTTCTTAGGAAGTAGTCAGTTGATGACTGATAGAAGCTGATAAGCAGATTTCTAGCAAATTATTTTAGTTGTCAATAATTATAACTCTTTTAGAGTCTTACACCACCAGAGTATTGCCTGTGATTTTTGTAATAGGAGAAACTATTAGGATTTTCTCTCTTCTGGCAAAATTTTTTCAACGTGGAAAGTCATGCAAATTATGTATGATAAGGATCATCTCAATTTCTCTCTATGCTGTTTTTGAAATATTGTGCATGCCAACCAGTTGTGAGACTTCCTGCACGTTCTGGCAGCTACAATAACCATCTTAATGCTTATTTATTTCTATTACCAATACCTCTATATGAGCTCTTGTCAAGTATTAAGATCTCTTTGTACAAAATACGGAAGAAAAAAGGGAAAGAAACAAAACAACCTGGACAGGTCATTCAGATTTGTAAAGATTTTTCTTATATTATTGTAAGTTTTAAAAGTGCTCATGACAACTGGCATGCTTTTTAGAGCTTCCATGGAGACTCAGTCTCTGACTATAGTTCTCTAGACAGAGTTTAGCAACTATAACTGATGTGAGTAAATCAATCAAGGGTATGATGTGCTGCATGAAATGCTGGGAGAATTTTGTTTTACAATAATGATCTTAAAGACAACTAGATAAAGAGGGGATAAAAGCAATAATAAAACTTACATTAAAAAGCAGTCTAGATTACAGAAGTGTGGTGCTCCCAAGGGAAGGCAGAAAGAGGTATGAGGAAGAGGCAGCCAAGTGATTTTCCAGAGTAGCATTATGATGTTTCCTTGGTTATCACACAGTATTTACATGTGGTTTCCACATTTTTGTTACAAGATTTTCTAGTAAGCAAGTTTAATCTTGCTGTTTCTACTTCTGTGTGCCATGTTGTTATTTCAAGGGGGTTGCCATCAGGTGGGAAACAGTTATCCGATCTATAAGACCACACAGTCTAGCTTGTCTGGTGAAGCTGCCATCAGGTGAAGTGCAGATATCCATGCTGCAGACACTTCCAGCTAGGAAGCAGATTGAGAAACTTAGTTCTTTCCCTCTGACACAGACTACACCATGAGTCAATATTAAAGTAACGTGCGTAATTGGACAAATTGCTATCTTTCTCTCCTATTGCAGAAAGTCCCCAAAGGAGATCACACTTTCTCTAGTATATTTATCACTTGAAATTATTTCAGTCATTAATTTCAGCAGGTGATTCTGCAAATCAGCCACAAAAATCTAACCTGAGCCTGAAAAGAAATGTAGCATGTATAGTACACAAAGTTCTTTTTTCTTGCTTGAGTCAGTATAAATTCTAATTCATATTAATATCTACAGTCATGAATTTTCATTTTACTTGTGGCTGTTCTCTGGTACTGAAGTATTTGCAAAGTGGTGGAATAATCCTCTCTAATGTCAAAGCATCTCATATCATCTGTCCTGGCCTTCCTCCTAGATGCTTGAAATTGCAATAACAAGGTATTCTCATTCTCATCTATTTCTGGTGAGCATAAGGTTTTATTTTACAGTTGGTTTCAAGAAAAAAAAAGAGGGGAAGAGAATAGAGAGATGGAGAGTAACCATTAATTGCTGATCACCTTTAACCTGCAAAAAAACTATCTGATTCAAGACATAATTGGGAGTAGTGATAAAGTATAAAATGTAATGGAGTCCTTTGAGATATAATATGGGAGATTTATTTAAAGTAGCTTAGCAGAAAAGCCTGACAAATATATATTGCTTTATGATTGCTTGTGCTTTTGTTCTTCATTTGTCCTTCTCTACTAGTTCTTATCTTCTGTTGAGATCTTTTTCTAATATTTCAGCACACATTAAAACCAGGAAAGTTCATAAACATCTAAGATTAACCTCAGCATGCTTTTGCTATCTTCTTTAGAAAAGCAAATCTGGAGAAAGTCTTCAGCTGAAGTGATAGTAGTCTGGTAAAGCGTCATCCCTCAGGAAAACAGATCAACAATGAGTAATGGATCTATAATCATCAACTAGCTAACCCATTGGAGGAAGCTAGAAAAGCACAGAAGATGGAGAAGAAACATCTGAAAAGATAGCTTCTATCTTTAAGTGGTGGTTAAATTAAAAGCACATCTGATTGTTAACCCAGTGAGAAATTCTAAGCAAGTACATTCAGGTCTTTTGCATTAATCCTTCAAGTCATAATTTAAACCTGCATCTTCCTTTTCGAGCAGGTTTTGCTTTTGCACTCTCCTTTTAGCTATAGACTGAAGATACTTCCATATTTACACTTTCATTAATCTCGGTATAGAAAACTCATGTACATTTTCTTCTTTAGCCACCAATTTATTGAGTGCTGGTCCTGGGACAGAATATAGATTCTGCTATAAAGTGTGATGAAAGATTGGCAGATCAGGTGTCATTGACTCACACTGACCATCCTTGGCCAGCAAAATTAACTTCTGTTTAAGATGTCAAAGGAATAGAAATGGGTAAAGTATGGAGCTACTGAAAACTGCATTCATATGCATTACTGAAATATAATCATACCTATTGAATTGTTTGTCCAATAAGTCTGTATCTTTGTAAAATATTTCTCTTTCATCTGTGCTCAAGAAGAGGTATTCGCCTAAGTGCCAAATGTTTCTAGAAATTGTAGGGTTTTGCAAGAGGCCTCTTTGTAAGATCTACCTTGCAGTAAATGCTTAGTGACATTCTCCCCCGCTGGTATTTTTGCTACATGTGGAAGGAAATCCACTATGTTGCTGACCTTTCCTTTCCTTTCCTTTGGACCCTGGTGACAGAAGTCTGCAGTCCACCCAGGTTCGTGAGGAGACCAAGGGCCTATAGAGACAGGGAGGCAGAAAGCCCAGTGAATGTACCAGTTCCCACATGTGAACACATTACATGATGCCAGGACTGAGAGGGACATACTGGCTGGGACTCTTCAGCAGGTACAGAGAGTCTTCTCACTGGCCTCACCAGCACATTAAAGTCCTCAAAAGATCTGACAGCATTAAGAAACAGTCTGGCTTTTTTTTTGTACCACCATGAGCATGCCTCCAGGCTTTCGTTTCCACTGTCATTCACAGATGAGCTTGAACACTGAAGCAGAAGTAGAGCTTATGCATGCATTCTCCATCTCCTATAAAACATGTCACTCACTGCCAGGTGTGAGGGAGACTGAAGGCATACCCTAGACTATTATTTGAGAAAAGTATGTCTTTCCACAAGCTGTAATGTAATGTCCCATCCTCTACCACGCCTCATGAGAAAAACCATGAAGAGTAAGAACACATTTGAGCTGCACTGGACAATTTCCTTTGATGCTTTGGTGGCAAAAGGGCATTTTAAAAGGAAAATGATCAACAATCTGGTTTTACAGGGAAAGTTTCCAATGTGAAGTAACTGTAATTTTCATACTTTTTGATATATAATTTTTGAAGGAAGCCAAACTATTTAATAAAAGGAGATGGAGAGTGAGGGAATAGAGCCCAGTTCCAAGTCTTTACATTTTGTAAAAGAAAGGATTCCTTTTAATTTTTCTTCAAAAAAAAAATTTGTAGAAAGTCTAAATAATAGTAGTGCAGTGCAGAAATAGCCTCATTTCTAAGCTTCCTGGAGAATTTGCCTCTTTCAGGGACAAAAAAAAATCTAATAGTATTTAGAAAAAAATCAACTGTCAGCTTTAATCATCAGTAAGGTTAGTAGGAATCACTCGCGAGCAACAAAATTATGTTATACTGCACCTGAGCATTTTGATAGTAAAATAATTTGTTTTTCTCCTTAGTTATTTGAAACCAGTCTTTCACTAGACATACAATTGATAACATGATTTACTTTAGACAACGCTAGTGAGTAGAAAGAATATTTTGATTCAGGTTCTCATACATTTGAGTCCCCACAAGGCAGATAGAAACATCTTCATTATTTCCAACAAAAAAGTATCATACAAGGTAATTTGGCTTCTCTCATTTCTGTTTCAGGGTGTACTTTTTTTTTAGGCCAGCTTTGAACAAGTTCTAACCATTAAAGTACAACATTTTCAGAACACCTGAAAACAAACATAAATATAGTATTTCTCATTAGAGATCATGTGAGCTTCTTATCTCACATCAGTTGATGTGAAGTCTTGGACTATAAAAAAGAATATAATTACTGAAGCCATTATTTTGCAATTCTGTTTTCTACATTGCTCCAGAATCCTTCAATATACCTTATTAATGGTTAAATATTTAATAAGCACAACATATTTCATGAACAGCAGTAAAAGGACATGAAATAGTTTTATTTTCAGTGAGCTATCCCTCCCAAATGGTAAGTATAATCCCACTACATTCTGAAACCAGAACAATGCATTTGAAATCAGTGGAATCATACTGTCAGAGAGAAAACTCCTGTTCATGGGAGAAACATGCTTTTTTTTTTTCCCAGGATACATGGGGCACTTTGAGATCTTGGGAGAAGGAAATAATGAAATGACTCTCTACTGCTGCCCAGAACAGGTTATTCATAGAATCTCAACTTACTGAAATATCCTACTGCAACAAAGAGTTTTTAGGTCCAAGTGGGACAGGCCAGTTGGCATCTACCACATTCTTAGAAGTATTTCTTGTCCAATACACATAAAAATATGAAATTACCAGATATTAGAAACTCGGTAAACAAATATGTACACAATTCTAAAACAATGAAAAGTCTTACCAATATTCATGAAGCAAATAAGCAGCTACCAATTGAAAACACAAACTATTCTCAATCTAAATTGCAGTGCAACCTGCTGTACTGGGCAACGAACCTGATTTCTCATCCCAGTTCTGCCCTTTACTTACTGTTTTCTTTCAACAAAATTGTTTCATTTATCTGGCTCAAGTTCTTACAAACATTACCCATTTTTCTTTCTATATTAGACCTATACATTGACTGCTTTGTAGATGAGAGTTATAAAAGTTCATCTGATATTAAAATTTGAATGCAGAAAATTTGAGCTAAAATTGTTATTTTTTTTGGAGGTTTCAGAGCAGGTCTCATGGATCACCTCCACAGATTTAAAAAATGTATTTTTGTTTTCAGACTGAAGTGTCATGTTGGAGTCTCTTAATATCAAGATAAATAGACCAAGGGGAGAAATTATTAAAGTGGTTTTGGTAGTTTTCCCTTGAAACTCAACATTTTAATATATCTGAAACTTTTTAAAAGAGAGTTCAGATGTTATTTTAAAATGCACAGTTGTAGGCTGAAGTAAGTCCCTATTCTGCAAGGATACATTGCATACTTAGCTCTCCATGGTTTAGGACATTTCATTGAAATCAATGGGACTATCCACAGGGCCAAAGTTGAATTTACAGGCAAGCCTTTGTAAATTTAGGTCTCTAAATAAATGGAATATACTTTCCTTGTGACTTTACTAATCTCTTATACTTTTTCCAGTTTTGTTCTTTTCAATAATTCCTAAATAGTTCATTTCAGACCTGACCAGGTAGATTAGAGTCCTATGGGACATTGTTCAAGTAAGGTTGGCAAATTTCTTAATTAATCAAAACCAGACAAGTATATTTAGTCATTGAAACTGTTTTTACAAGACTGTGTATTTATTACTGAAGTCTTATATCTCCAATACAATCCCACTAGCCACTGAACAGGAACAAAACACAACTAAAATCAATCGCAAAGGAGAGAAATTAAATGCTTCTATATTCTTGTTGTTCTGTTTCTTTTACTCTGTAGAGTGATGAACTACAGCTAGAACTTAGTCAAAGACATGTATCAATGTAGTTGCTGGGTAATGTTCTGTAATAGTTTTATAGCCAGATTCTGCCCCACACAGAGGTCTTACACTGAGGTGCATCACATACAAAAAGCAAATTCAATTTTCTTGTGCTCATGTAATATTAATATTCCTGTTACAAGCTACAAATCTATATCCACAAGCTAAATCAGCTGGTCACACATTTTAAAAACATCATATTTTTAATTAAACAAAGATTTTGCATCAGATCCCATTCACAGAATTTACTCTGTTACTTTGACACAAGCTAGATGACAAGATTAAAAAAACAGTGGTAACCGAAATAACTTATATGTCTCTGTCTCTTAAGTTGTCAATGTGGCTCTAAAAGATGCAACTTGTTAGTTAACTCATAAAAAGTCTTTTGGGTTGTATCCATAGAACCTATTCCTCTTGCAATTAAGAAACCCAGATTTACTGGGGCACAGTCCTGTTCAATGAACATATTTGATGAGCTCCTTCTCTCCAAAGCTCTTCTCATCTTTTCTCTAAATAAAAATATGACAACTTTTCCTCGAGCACCAGTCAGATAATTGCTGTCTCTCAGGGAGCAGCAAGGACAGGCTGTTCCTGAAGGGAAGATGACTCCAGCTAAGGCAGTGCCTTACAGATAGAATGCAGATCCCAGTACCTGAGACAGGTGGGCAGAGACAGGCACTAGCAGCAAGTTCTATTGACAGCCCCAGGCATTGCAAGAGAATGGACTATGGCCAAGGTCCAGCTGAGAACAAAAGGAGACTAGGCCAGAGATGAGGCTGGAGACAAGGCTACTACAGATACCTGAAGGATCTTAGCACTCCTATGACATAGATTGGGGAAGGAACAGGTCCCAAGCTTGGGCTTAAGTGGAGCCCTGGGGTAGCAGATGTGGGTGGGAGTCCTAGGTGAAGTTGGTCAGGGTCATTAAGGCCAATCAGTGTCCTGACAATATCATTATTTTCTGGATTCAAGTGCAGAAGAATATATGGGCTCAAACAAAGTTATCATATTAAGAGAATGTATCTGATTAAACTCATCCTCACTGTTCCAGTATCATCTAAAAAATGTGATTATACTAGAAATTATGATGGGCATAAATGCTTGCTGGTGATATGTTTGCTCCAGATTGTTTATATTCATTTTGTATGTTTGCTTCTTGCAAATATTAAGAGGGTGAAATTTTATTTCCAGGAAAATTTCCAGTAAGCATATTTCATTGTAGTACACAAAAAGCTGAAAAAAAGTTTTAGAAAAGATGAAATATAGCAAAAAAAAGCCTTTCTTTATGTTTAAGCTGCTAACTAGAACTATAAAAAGCCCCCAAATTTAACTGCTTTCTTTGCAGAAAGTTCTGAGTTGGTCCATAACTAATTAGAGACATTAGTAAGACTGTTTCCTAAATATATTACTAACATTTAACTGATTAATACTCCTACGTCATTTAATCTGCAGACATACCTGTGGCACATACAGAAGTAACGGAAAATGCTTACTTAGTTCTTTAGTAATGTAAGGACTTCTTACATTGTTGATTAAAGGCTCAGGTCACTTCTTGCAATAAAGTTAATAGAAAACTTACGTGAGTGATGGAAAATATTAATCTTCCAAAACTGCAGGCAGAAAGCAGGGCTGCAAGGTATTCTTCTTCCCAGATGTTATTCAAGCTCGAAATCTGAAATAATGGTGACACTCTTTTTGTGCATACCCTAAGAAAGATGATTAAGAGCACTCCCTACTATCTGTGAGTTATATCCTTTTCAAAATGTTCCAGTAATGCTAGTAGCTTGGCAACATCTCTAGCTATTATACCAAGCATTATATTCCTAATCGATACAAGGTAGTTATTGATAGAGCTTCTTACTGGGGAGAGAGCAGAAAGACTCACAAAAGCTAGGTTGTGATTAGAGCTGATTATTAAGTTAATAGAGGGGGGAGATATTAAAAACAGCTTAGGTTGGGTTTTTCTATTGAGCTAGATTCTTAAATCCCACTGAAATGGAGTAGAAGTTTGGTCTATAACTAGCTTATGCTCATTTGAAAATTGTATTATTGCTGGTCTAAGTAGAAGTAAAGCAACAATCTTAATTAGCTTCCAAAAATCTAAAAGCCCTATGGCATTAACATGGAAATAGACAAGAAGGACTATAGGAATACAGCAAATCAAAATTAGTCTTTATGCTACTGCAAGCTCAAAAGAGTTCTTTCCAATAGCTTGTCCTGGTTTGGCCCAAACCAGGCCAATTAGTCTTAGAGAAACCAAGGTCACTGCTAAATTCCTCACTGCTTACGAGTGAAGAGCCGAAGGGGGTTGTACCTGCAGGGAGAAGTGGACGGGGCAGGTGACTCAGGATTGACCGGCAAGGTATTCCATCCCATATATGTCATTCTCACTTTCCTGCTTATCACTAACCCACTGCCTCCTGGAGGTGGGGCCCAGGAGGGAGGGGCCCTCCTGTCTCCCACTGATTGGTACCAGCTTTGCCAATTTTCCAGTTAAAAGCCTGCAGGTGTGATGGCAGGGAGAGCTACTGCATTTTCCCCTCTGCCCATGCTGGGGGGAGCTATTGCATTTTCCCCTCTGCTTGTGCTGGGGGGAGCAATTCTGTCTGAGGAGGATTTCCAAGCTCTCAGTCTTGGTTTTGTATGTATTTGTATATATTTGTATATATTTGATTATTCCAACATTATTATTACACTCTTTTTCATTATTATAGTTTATTAAAACTGTTTTAACTTTCCAACCCATAAGTCTCTCTCCCTTTTCCCTTTCCCTTTCCCTTAGCGGGGGGGGGAGAGGGTTAACAGAGAGCATCTGCCACCTGGTTAATAGCTGGCCCAGCTTTAAACCGTGACATAGCTGTATTGGTTTTTTCACTTTTTCTTAAGGGTGTTGTCAAACTTTTGGAGCCATCACTATAGTATTTCAAAAATGACCAGCCCAGATTTTATGTGAAAAAAATTTTCACTGTATTATGCTCAAATCCTCTTATTATTTGCTTGCCAAAGCTTCTGGTAACATTTCTTTACCTCTTTAGGATATAGGGAGATCCTTGTCAACTTTTTGGTCCTATTTAATATGAAGAATAATTTTGCCCATTAGGTTCAAATTTCCTTAGAAGCATGTCTGGTGGAAACAAAACAAAACAAAAAACTCCCTTTTTATTTTCCTGATTTTTTTTGGTTGTTATTTTACTTCAAAGAGGGTGCAAGCCAGAATAACTCTTATTGCTAGCCTGGCCTTTTTTTGCTCCTATCTGCCTAACCTGTTTACACGCTAGCAGCCCAACTAGCTGTCACTTCAGTTTAACAACAAAGACACCTGAACAAAGTGTATTTTAACTAAGCTATTCTCCCCTCCTTCCTCCAGCTGCTTTTGAGTCCCACAGCACATTCTTTCACTCAAGTCTTCTGCCTCGCAAGTTATACTTTAATTGGCAAGCTGGAGATTCAGACACAGAACAGGAAAAATTATCTGTCAAGAAAATATCCAGGTTTTTTTTCTGTTTCATACTGTAGGGTGGAGTCATCCTAATGTTTTTAGCATAGTCTTAACAATAAGAAAACCTTAAAGAAAATAAAATAAATCACTTGTGGAAGAAAAAATAGGTGACAAAGCAAAGTGTGCTTTGCTTAACAATTGGCTTGTGTAGCTTTAGTAAGAGACTATATTGATAAGCACCATCATGAAGAGAGGAAAGCACTGAGGCTTTATTAGGAGGGACCAGCAAAGTCTCCCAGTCATTGTGGGGTGGAAGGGAAATCTGTATTGAAGAAAGTGTCAAAATGCCACAAACTCCTCCCAAAAGCTAACAGAGCACTAACACAAATTATCTATACCAGGTCTGATACGACATTATGGCCTGACCTGGTCTTCTTCATGATCTGGACATGGAAGGAGGCCCTTGTGCTGTAGTTCACAGAGTAGACCCATCAACATTAGTTCCTCTCCTTGCAGCTGCGGCTCTTTCCACTGGCAGAAAAGCTCCAGCAGAGACCAGGGAGGAAGTAGCTGTGCTACGCTGCTGGTAGCTCAGCAACTGTAATGAATGGGGTCCCTGGGAAGTAAGGTTGCTTTAAGATGTTCTCACTGTCAGTGAGATTACTCTTCAGAGATACACTAATTAAGCATTGGAAACATACATGAAGATTAGCCTCTAACCACCACACGATTGCTTTACTCCTGAGCAGTCTGAAAGAGGCCAGGAAGGGGACATAGAGGACTGCCCTCCTTTTCATCTATCATGGAAAACATGGGCTAGGGTCCTTACTGAATACACAGAGACAGTGCTCTCTAGACCCATCACTTGATAAAAATCTTGTCATATAAAGCAGGGGCTTCATAAAAGAGGGTGCAGAACCAGAATGGCTAGCTGAAGCAATTCTTGGATGAAGCTTGTGAGAAGCAAGAACCTCTGAGTATGCACCTTGCAATGCCTAAAACAGTGCTGGGGAGCAACCGCAGACATTAATATATGGAAGAGTGACTGCTGCTTGTGATGGAGATACCCTGGTTTCCTGGTGCCCTTTCAGTCCCAGCTACCCATGAAGTCGACATCTCAGCACCACAGGGGCCTGGGGAATGGGGAACTAGAAAAGACAGATTTTGCCATCATAGTGCAACCATAATGGTCTTCCTCCAGGTCTTTGAGCAGGAAAGAAGCAGTGTATGGTCTATAGACAAAGGAGCCACAATACAGATTTATGAGACCATATTTTTCCTCCAACCATATCCAGCTATTCAGCTAATTCCTTTTAGCTGATCTGACACTGACAGATGATTACACATACCATGTTGTCTTCTCAGGAAGTTTTACTAATTACCTGAAACAACCTTTGGAAATATGTAAAGATCAGGGATTAGTTAAGTTACTTCATGGAAAAGTGCAACCAGTCAAAATATCAGTCTAAGTGAAACATCATTAATGACTTAAGTCACACTGAGCTATTGAGTTTTGAAATGAAAATCCTAGTTAGGGATTCTTGGGATTCAAACAAAGGCTTAGACTGAAGAATTGAAAGGAGGTAGTAAGCTAATCAAATTTATGAATTATTTAAAGGTTGGGAAATGAAACATTAAGTATATTTCAGGAAAGGAATAATAATAAGAGCTTGATAAATTGAAAAAATTAGACTGGCATCAATTATGTAGTTAAATAAAGATATATACAGGCACTTAAATAGAGATAAATAATGAGATGTGAAGAAACAGTAGAAAATAAAGGATAACTGTCTCAACTCCAGTATCTTCGATAACAGATTATGCTTCAAAACAGGTAACAAGAAAGCAAATGCAGACTTGAATGGCATTATTAGGAGCATGATGTGTAAAATGAGCAATTAGTATACTTCCCTTTATTTTACATTGTTAAGGGCCTGGCTTCAACATTTTGGTCACACTTCAAAAAGAGAATGAACAAAGTAAGGGAGTTCACAAACTTGAATGACAGAGAGTGATTAAAATTTAGCAAAGTGAAGCTGATGATAAAAAAGCATGCTTAGACTCAAGAAAAGGTAACTCAGGGAAGACAAAATTGTCAGGAAATAACAATAAGGATGTTATAAAAAGACAGGCATCAATTATTCTGACTTCTCAGGGAGGACAAGGACAAAACAGGATGTGCTTAACTTATACTGCAAAACAAATATTCTGTTTAAACATTAGGAAAAACAATTGCAAGTGCCAAAAAGCATAGTACTAGATATTATGGTTAAAAAGGTCATATATCTACACAGTCTTAGAAAGAAATCTAAATATCAAACAAATGCTATGTGAGCTTTCTCACACGAGATTGCTATTAACATGTCCCTTACTATAGGATTCTAAATGGAAGAGGAAGATATGTCTTGTTGCTAAAAGGAAGAGTAATTCATCATTTAATAACCTAACTTTTTAAGTAGAAAGTAAGGACAGAGACACATACTCTCTCAGCAAATATTTATGATTCATTCAGAAACTATTTTAGAATTAGTCTGGATGAACGTTATATAGATTTTGGTTTGATCAACCGTACATTACTTTCATACAGTCTGTTCTAGTTGTCTTGAGCTGGTAGGGCAAATCCTATGAAGTTCATGAACTTGGTATAAAAAAATCTAACTAAACAATTTCCTAACGTGTGAGATGTCTGAATTCAAGTGTAACTTGCAAGTATTTTTCAGTTGTTCTGGAAAAAGAAACATGATGAATGGTATTTATTTTAAGGGCAACCACATGATCATTGGTAGTTGCACGTATAATTTCTGTAGGAAATTTATTTATTATTTTAACATAAACTATTACAGCCTTTGCTCCTAACGCATGCTTTTACGGAACAGTTTGAAAATAAGCAGTCCACAAACCCTGACCATAATTAATAAATAAGGCTGCATTATTTCTTGAGAATTTAGTACTGATTCTTTTAAACATCTGTTATATCTAGCATCTTAGCTTAAAGGAATTTTGTTAAGCATCCACAAATAATTTTATTTCCATTCTCAATTCTATATTTAGTGTTGAGGTATTCCATCCTAATTCAGAAACTATATTAAACACATTTTTGTCAATTACATGCTTATATGTGAAGATACTTCTGTCCAGATGCTTATTAGCACTGCAGTGCTGCAACTTTGAATGTTGACCTGTTTATAGTTTCACTAATGACATCATGACCATATTATGGCTGCCAGAGTAACTGGATTGTTCTTGCTTGCCTGTTTCATCTTATCCAGGAATGCTGGAATGCACAGTACTCTTTTGTACACATCCATAATGACAAAAGCAATCTGTTGGGGCCATCTTGATTTTGCAGTAATTTCAGTTAAGAGCTTCTCTTTATAAATTTTTTTTTTGGTAAATATTCAACTAATACAGGGTTTTAGTTTGTAACAGGTTTTACAAAACTGTACTAATTGCTTTTGACTAAAACAAATAGCAATGCTTATATTTTCTGACATTTAGATAACTCTGTCTTTGTAGCAGCTTGCTTTTTTTCCCACAAAACCATACAACTGGAAGTGTTTCAAGCTTGAATTCTATTTAGTGTTTGGAAACCAGGATACAATTGCTGAGTGCATTTGTATGGTAAAAAATGCATGAAGCAGTAGGTGGACAAGAGGCTCTATGAAAGTAGGTGAACCAGACAGGGTCTATGAAAGTTTTGATCTAACATCACTTTGTAGTGTATGTATCCCTATAGTAACAGACTGGTCTCTAAACTGAAATGAACTAGTAATTTCAATCTAAGCAGTACTCAGTTGTGCCTTCTAATTTTAAATGAAAGCCCTAACAAATTCTCAGAATTCCATATTAATCCCAACCTGAAATTGAGTTTAGAAGTCCTAAACACAACCAGTTCAAATATCCAAAAATGTATATGGGGAAAAAAATCATATCCATAGAATCATAGAATCATAGAATTATTTTGGTTGGAAAGGACCTGTAAGATCATCAAGTCTAGATGTTAACCTAGCACTACCAAGTCAACCGCTAAACCATGCCCCTAAGCACCACATCTACTCGTCTTTTAAATACCTCCAGGGATGGTGACTCAACCACTTCGCTGGACAGCCTGTTCCAATGCTTGATAACCCTTTCCGTGAAGAAATTTTTCCTAATATCCAATCTAAACCTCCCCTGGCACAACTTGAGGCCATTTCCTCTTGTCCTGTCAGTTGTTACTTGGGAAAAAGAGACTGACACCCACCTCACTACAACCTCCTTTCAGGTAGTTGTAGAGAATGATAAGGTCTCCCCTCAGCCTCCTTTTCTCCAGACTAAACAACTCCAGTTCCCTCAGCCTCTCCTCACAGGACTTGTTCTCCAGACCCTTCATCAGCTTCTTTGCCCTTCTTTGGACTCACTCCAGCACCTCAATGTCTTTCTTGTAGTGAAGAGCCCAAAACTGAACACAGAACTCATAGTGCGGGGCCTAGTCACGGTTGATGAACTAACACTGTTCCAGATTATGCCATAAATCTGGGCACGTCCACCGAAATAAAAGCCTCACGACCAGCTCCCCAATTGAGGCAATTTATTTGAGCAAGAGATACAGATTCTTTTAGATTGCCAGTGATGAATACACTGTCTGCAAAGCACGCTTAGGTACCTATGAACTTATGTTGTAAGATGACTATATAGCGCTACTAATATGATTACAAAAACAAGCTTGATTTCTAAGTTTCCCAAGGAAGCACCTGGTATAACCAAGTGTCCGAGTCTTACCCAAAGGCATCCCTATGGGTGGGGAAGAGAGATTCAGCCTGTCGACTGATCCCAGATGTCTGTACTGATGTCTCCCTGACTTCTCAGTGACGGTATCTTCCCCACCTTGCCTCTTTATTACGGGTTTTTTTAATACTATTTTTCTGTGTTTAGGTGGAGCTTGAGTGACTCTAGTCATACATAACTCTATTTTTGATTGGTGTAAAATTCTTTCGCTTCAATTTAAAGGTACAGGCTAAGAAAAATTCAGAGTGCATGCTCAGGGGTTAGAGGGAGGTGGGTAACTTTTGGGATGAAGGTGTGTTTTGGTATTATAATGAGATTATAATGAGCAAAGTTCATCCACAGGACACGATTTCGCCATACTTGCTGGCGCAGTGACCAGTGTTCTGGGTGGAACAGGGTAATTATAATGGGAACATTATAATGAGATTATAATGAGCAAAGTTCATCCACAGGACACGATTTCGCCATACATCCTGGCGCAGTGACCAGTGTTCTGGGTGGAACAGGGTATAATTTCTTGCTGGACAATGGCTATGTGATTTGTCGGCTACAAGGTACCATGGAGTTCTCGTACCTGCTTCGTTAACAGAGCCTGACCACGGTTATCTCCACACCGTTCCACCCTCTGTTGTCTCAGAGTTGGCATGCCAAGCTCCCTTGGTGTGCAAACACCTGAGAATGCAGGTCAGGTTGCCTGGGGAACTGTTACAGTACATGCTGACCACGTCCCACCCTAGACGCTTTCTTAGTTCTGTAAAATGTGGGTATAACTTTACTCTCAAGAAGTGTGCCTCCAATAGTTTCAATAAGTTGCCTCCCAATAGTTAATTTCACACAAAATAACGCAGATGACTGTTAAAAGTCCAATTATAATCCTAGCCATTATTTAATTTTATCTCAAAAGTATGACTTCCACATAATAATATGTCTCTCTTCACTATTTTTTTCACAACTATATTTCCTAAATGTTTCATTGAAATTCTCATTTAGACATTCACATTAATAATAATAATAATAATAACAAAAATATAGGGAAACATTCCAAAGCCATAGAATGTCATCTTAGAGATTAAAGTTCAGTTTACCTGTCATTATTTCTGTAACTTCAGGAGAGGCAAGTAACTGTTTATTATTGAACAGAATATTGACACCATACATTCTACTACTGAGACCAAGAGGATTTTTACAACTAATCAGAAATTGTTATTTTTATGAACATTTAACAAGGTTTTACTGGTTTTGTTGTAAACTACTGCATGGTGAACAGCAGATAAAATCCATCCAGTCCTTTGAGTTCCACATAGAAGTCCTATGTAACAAATAGTTGCCAGCAAAAATCAAGGGACTTAATAATTTACAAAGAATTAAATTCAGTTGGAGAACTTTGAAGGCTGAAGCAGCTGAGAACAAAAGGGAGAATACAGGACATACTGTTCTATGTCTGTTGCTTTTATACTTAGTTCAACACTTCTGGCTGGATTAATGTCACATCACTTAATTTTTCAGCCAGCTCAATTGCTTTGTTCAAAGTTAATCCTGTTTTCTACCCAAATATGAAATGATAATCTAAAATATTATGATTCTGCATTTTCTACTTCATAAGGAATATATAAATATTTTCACTTTTTCACAGAACAACAGAATCACTGAGATTGAACAGTGCCTCTGGAGATCATCTAGCTCAAACTTCATGCTCAGAGAAGGGCCAGCTAGAGTAGGCTGCTCATGGCTGTGTCCAGCTGGGTTTTGAGTATTTGTGAGGATGGAGACTCTACAACCTCTCTGGGCAACCTCTTCCAGTGTTTGACCACCCTCAACAGGAAAAATGTTTTTTCATAGCCTTGAATGGAATTTCCTGTGTTTCAGTTTGCTCCCATTGCCCTTTTACTGGACACCACTGAGAAAATTTTGGCTCCATCTTCTTCACTCCCCCCACCAGGTGTTGGTACACATTGATATAATTGCCCCAAGCCTTTTCTTATCCAAGCTGAACAGTACCAGCTCTCTCAGCCCCTCTTTGTATGACAGAGGCTCCAATCCCTTAAACATCTTTATGGCCCTTCACTAGAATTCATCCAGTATGTCCACGTCTCTTGTCCAGTATGCAATATGTCCAATATGTCCATGTCCAATATGTCCATGTCTCTTGACCTGAGAAGTCCAGAATGTAGTTGGATAAAAAGTGTCATATTCTAGATTAATACACACTGTGAGGACCAAACAAGGTAAAATACTTAGAGCAAGTTAGGCAGTTGAAAAAAATGACCTGCAGAAAGTTATTAACTATATTCTTTTACTTGCTGATAGAACTGAAGATTTAATCAATCTCCAATAAATATGAATTGTTTTAGTCATTAAATAGGTGTATTTCTCTTTAGTAGCATCTCACACTAGCATGCCACAATTTACCAGAGAATAAAGAACTTCTGATGAACACATCTGTTGTACCTGCCAGGCTAATTTAGACAGAATTTCGTACCACAGAACTTGCAGATTTAGCCAAGATTTGTTGAAATGTAACAGAGAATCTGTAAAGATGACAGCTTTCCAAGAGCAAGATTCCTGCTTTGTCCAGAAGCTGACAAATTTCCTAAGCCCCACTTCTGTTGTTACCATGCAATGGTACTGTCTCAAGTCGGAGGGGAGGGAGAGGAGTCTTTTTTTTCTGCATGAGCTCAAGCATGGACATAAATGTACATGTGACAGTTCTAGTAAGAACAATGGCAAAAACAGTACACTGAAAATTATGTGCATATGTGTGTGCATTTGCAGAACCAGGATCAGAGGAAGAACAGCATATTTCATGAACCTGAGTCATTAGAGCAAACATATTTTCCCTTCAAAGCTCTTCACTCAAACAGTAAGAAAAAAATTTTCTTAAGACATCTGGCAAATAATAATCAGAAGGTAAAAATGCAAGTTTAGATATTATTAAACAGCAGAGTACAGGAATAACAGAAAACTAGGATAGCATTTTGTTACTTCTTGTTTTCTGACCACCTCAGAAGGGAAGTTGACAGCAGTTAAGCAGGAGAATGAGAAATCAAGAAGGACATCTGAAGTGGCTTAATGCATATTACTGAAGAAAAAGGAAAAATTCTTCATGGAGATATAAAGCAAGCACAAGCTAAGAGGTCTATGTCAAAAGAAGCACGTCAGTCAACTCATTGACACAAAAAGGTGTGAACATGGAGCTAAGACATTGTCTCTGATCCAGTAGTAATAGTAATACAGCTGAGTCTTATGTGATTAGGCATTTACAGGGATTATGAACAAAATCAAGGTACATGGTTGAATCTTAGGAAATATCATTCTCAAACAACCCTGGTGGACTTCACCCGAAATCTGGCTTTATTCAGATCAGCTGGCAGCTTGTCACAAAACAGGCCAGTGATGCAACCCACCCTACTCTAAGAACAGATTGCTCTTCTTAGGAAAATAGGATATAGCCAAATGTTCTGTTTATTCACTATAGTTCTAGGGTGGAAAAAAAAGAAAAAAAAAGTTGTATTTATTCTTTCTATTTCGGTATTGCCAAAACTTGGTGTTCCTTAAGAGTGAATAATGTGGTCCTGCAATATCCTTACATCGTTCTTTACAGAATTTAATTTAAAAGACCACATTTCCCACAATGCAATGAGTAAGTATGAAAAATACTAGCAATTTCTCCTCTAAAGTCATAGAGAATTGTTTGCTTGTGGAACTACTATAGATGACGTTTTAGTAAGTAATATTTAAAAAGTCTGAAAAATAGTAGATGCTGACGGAAATTGTCCGACTATTGTCCTTTCTGATTTTTGAATGTGCACAAAAGTTCCACAGTGTGATCTTATTTGGAAAGGTTAAAGCAATTTGTAAGGTATGTTACTGATTTTGTAGTTTATACTTTATATATTATAGTCTATATATGTACTGTATATTTGGTTCACCTATATGACCTGTCCATCTTTTTATTTTAATGATGCGAATTCAGTCAGGCAAAAAAGGTTGAATTAACAGTGAAACTGCAGATGTGTGACAGCACATATATTATTCTGATGTAAAAAAAAAAAACAACTCAGGCTGACAGGGCTTCACAGCTAAATTTGCTTCACTTGCTTGCCTCTGTTTAGTCCTATCACCACTAACTGACAGGCTGGGAATATGAAAAACAAACAAACAAAACCAAACAGATTAAAAATCTTCTTTTTTTCAATTTTATGACTAGCGATGGGTACTTATTTTTGCTAGAATTAGGTGTTACCTTCATAAAACGCATTCCCCGGGTGAAATAAAGATGCTGTCAGTGACTATAAATTTTTCATTCCGTCAAACAAGTGAAAAAGGAAGAAGACCTTTGATCATGCTAGAGTCCTATTCCATCCAAATACTAAATAAAGCAGTGGCAGACAGACACATTACTGAGAGGATTTTTTATTTTTAAAGTAAAAATAAATGCTGGAGCATTGATTAACATCATACACCAAACAAAGCCAGCTACTTTCATCTTATGATCCACATCCTTTTCTCAATGTGGAACTGACCTTTCAAAAATGCTGTCTTTTATTCAGGATTTCAGAGACCACACAAACTGGCAACAGCAACAACAGCTATTCTGACTCATGGTAGAAATCACTATGATGTCTGCTTGAGACACAATTGTTACAAGCGCTGTTAAATCTAAGGAAGCTGGAAAAAAGAAAAAGTCATTCTGGCAGCTAGGCGTGCTCTCCTGGTGGTGGCTGAGTCAGGTACAGCGCTGCTGTCCCCAGGCCACCTCCCCAACCATCTCTGTGCTCTGCGTGAAACCACCACCTCAGATGGCCCGAGCCTGCAGTGTAGTCACTGCCTTATCTGCTCCTGTCAAAACACTCTGGGTTAGAATTAATGCTGTCAACAGCAGCCTTTGGGTGGATTTTGTTAAAACTGAGACTGGTTTTGTAGAGCTGAGCTGCAGAGGGACTACAACACATGTACATATGCCAGCAGACCAGGGATGTGGGCTGGGGAGAGGATGGGAGCCTGAAGGACATGATCCCTTAGACTGACTCAGCTATAACCATACATCTGACCACATCCTCTCCCAAGTCTGTGAATATTAGAGCCCATAAATCTTGCTCTTACAAAGCCAACATAGATGGGGTGACTGAAGAACTAGGAGCTTGAAAACAATATTTAAATAGAAATAAGTACCTAAAACCTTAAGTTGCCATTAAATATATATATATATACACACTTTTGTCATTTGCTGCTTATTTCTATATTTCTTTCGCCCCTGCCACACTTTTTGTCTCCCTTTTTTTTTTTTTGGTCCAACGGCAGAAAAGTGAAAAAAGCTTCATCATTCCTGAGATGGGGCATCAGTTAGAAGTACTCTTCCACCTCAGTGTCACTTTCTCAAAACGCAGATGAAAGAAATTTCCCTTCTAATGTAGCCCATCAAACCTAGGATCGGGTAGAGACAGATAGGAGATATAGATTTGGACCACTTAAGGCTAATGGGGATATAAAATGAGAGTTTCCTTTGCCTGAGTGATAGGACTCTAAAAACACACTCAGATACTTTTCAAGATAAACTTGAGAAAGGCACCCAAATCTACAGGGTCACCTACACAACTGCAGCTGTTACAATCTGACAATTCAAATCTCATGTATGCTCAGATTTGTGAAAAAGGTGGAATTTGAGATCTGTTCCTTCTAGCATGTCTTAGAAATCCCTCCTTTTGGTGTACCATTCTCATGACCTCTATTCGTAAGTGTTTGTTCTTTCGACATGTATGTATTAGAGGAAATTAGATGCTGTAATCTTGTGAATTCTGCTGCAGAAGATCAGTATGGCTGTATTAAAATAGCTCCTACAGAAATTATCTGACAACTATGTAATTACCAAAGTGTAAAAAATCTACAAAACCTAGTACTTTAAAATGAAAATGGAAACATGGCCTTGATTAAAGAGTTCTTTCCCTACCATGAAATTCTACTGGGAATTTTAAACTTCCATATGAAGGTCATCATTCTGCAACCAGCTTCATAACTTTCTGCGTCTACCTTATAATCTTGCCTTATTACCTTTAAACTTGAAATATAATTCCACAAAAGACCCTACATAAAGCTGGTGCTGAGTAATAAAGGAATTTTTGTTCTGTTTTCCAAGATCTTATTCTTCTTTTTATCTTTTGTTTATATACTACTTGAATTCTGAACACCAACATTATGAATTCAAGTTTCCCTTAAATGTGTAGCCTGATTAAGAATAAATAAATTGTTGTTTTCTTCAGATTGCTCTGAATAAATCCGAATGTGCTATCAGCTAAATCTGATGAGAAACACAGATGTTCTGAACTTTCAATGAATCTATCAGGTGGCTGCTGAACTACAAACAAATTCATTTGATGCACCATAACCCCAGTGGAATAAAGTCTTCCTTGATAAATATATTGTTCAAAGTCAAAACATAACTTTCTAATTTCAGCTGAGGACACTATAAAATGTCTATGACAATGAGCTGAAAATTAGTAAAATATCTGTTGCAGAGATTCACTTCTGTTTTCTGAATTTGGAGGTTGCTAGGTGATGAGAAATAAGTTGACTGAATCAATAGAAAATGCTTATGGGGAACTATGAAATGGATTGCAGGATACAATTCTTTGAACATGAATTAGCATATTGTTATGAAAAAAAGCATTTTACAGAATTATGGGGCTGAAGATTCAATAAGAAATTACTAGCAGAAGACATGAGCATGCAAATTATTCTGGAGGCACTTAATGGTTAATAATGAAAAGTAATAAAAAACTGTGAATAAGAGAAAAAAATACTGGAAAAGATGTAAGAAATCAAACAGCTTGACTGCTTTTAGATCTAGAAAAACTGTAACTGAAACCTGTTTTGATGCAATTAAGGTAAAATTCCGTTGAGAATATGTACTTACACAGATATAGTCAAAGGCAAAAGAAAGTGCCTACATTTCTTTTTTTAAAAAGCTGAATCAGCTTCCCTAGCTAATTAGAGGATCCTTACAATACGTCACTTCTTGAGAATAAGAATACAGTCTCAATGGCAGAGACCAATATAATACACCAAACCATCATTAACAGAGGCAGAGCGCTCTGTGTATTTCCCAGGCACTATAACATGAAACTCCTAAAAGAACCACTATGCTTTGTTTAATTTTACGTATATAAAAATCTAAATAGCTCACTGCAATGATCAAGATGTAATTTTATATTCTGAAGGAGTTAGCAGCATATTTATCGCCACCTTTCTAAAGTAATACTGCCTTGGATATATTGATTTTGTCTTAAAGGTTACATTTCCTTAAAGCAAAGAATGGTCATGCAAAGGGATTAAAGGATTAAGCTACATTGGAGAGAGCTGGAGAAAGTGGAACAACATAGATGTAGGAATAACTGAAAAGGAAATGCAAAACCATTTGTAGCAATTTACCTTTAACCTTGGGCATCATTACAGGGACTCTTTGGGAACCAGAGAGATATAAGAAAATGCAGGACTGAAACCAATGGACAAATCAATTCTACTTTAGCAAAATCTGCCAGAAAATGCAGTATGTATATGGAGAACTTATAACGAGATACCAGCTATCAAATAACAAGCATTTATGAGACAGACAGTATTGAAACTCAGATACTGTGACATGCAGGGTACATAAGCAGGATTCTCATCCTCCATTTACTGGAGCACTGCAATAGTGGCAAAGACCATGGACATGGGTTATCTCTAAAGTTGCTAACAATGAGACAGATCTTGTCTATCTCTTCAGCACAGCTCAAGGCTTCCTGGTGGTAGTATCTTGAAGGAAAATCTGTCCCAACTGCTCATTCTGTGCCTTTGCCCTGATAAGGTCTAGTTAGTCTTGACTTTCTCTGCGGTTACTTTATGCCACAGCCTGACTTCAGAACAGCACTGGGACACTGCCCAGGAATGTGCTTTTGCCTTTGTTAGCTCTCTCAGCCTGTGGCAGGTTTTGGGGCATCCTGGTAGCTACTAGTAAGATCAAACTGAAACAGCTCCTGCATTTCAGACGCTCTTTTCTTTTTGCCCACCTGCCTTCAGATTATTTGTGTGCACTGTCAAAGTAGTTTATGCCTCATACACTTAAAATACTCGCCCATGCAGTCACGGGCTAACTATTTATTAACCCTGGGGAAATTTCACGCCAACACTTAAGTGAAGTTCCACTCCCCTAGCATTAGCAACATTGAGAATTTAGCACAGTTAGGCTCTTTTTGAGAGTATGGGTCACGTCATAAAGCAAATAAGAAGCTATGTGAATGTGGTTTGCATGTTATCAAACCCAGACAAGCAGTCCCAGGGCTGAGATGTTATGTTCTGCCTCTGCAGGACTTCTTAGCCTGGGGCAAGCTCAGTGCTAAACTGCATCTACCTGGTTTCCAGAGAGCTTGTAAGGAAGAGCCTGAAGCTTTCTGAAAAACACCAGCTTTCTGAAAAGCACCAGGCAAATACTCTGTTGAATAAAGTCTATGTTATAAGAGATGCCTAGGTTAGCTCAGAGCTCCCAACATTGATCTTGCTTCTGGACATCTGGCAATGAGGGGGATTTCCTTGAAAAATTATTGTAGTCTGGACATGGCTTAGGGCAGGTGGCTAAATCAACTTTCCCACAATGACTAAAACCTGTTGTGGAGAGAAATAGTAAAGGGGAAAAGGATTACCCAGTCCTCAGAGCCTAGAGAGAAGAGTTTGCTAGTTAGATGAAGATAATAAGTAATTCATAATAAGGCAAGACAACAAAGCAAAGCAGGTCTGGTTTCCAATAAGCCAATTTATCTACAGGCAGCTTTGCCACTTTTAAAATCTTTATATGAAATCAAAAAGGGATCGTATTTGTACACAATATTTGTATACAACAAATATTTATATACAGTGGCATTTCTGGCCAGCTAATTCAGACCGTCAGAAAGGGCCAGATCTCCCCTGACAAATGAATCCCAGTTCCCAACCAAAAACTGATTATATTATCTCTGGGCCATCATTACCTGACGTAGTCCTCCCACTAGAGCCAGTTGAAGGACTGTCAAAGACATAGGTTCAGAAAAAAGTCTACAATTAAAGATTCTCATTGGAGGAGCAAGGACCTTGGCGTTAGCTGGTGGTCCCCTGTCTCTGGAAGGCAGAAAGCATATGAGATTATTAACACGTCATATGAACCAGAAAACCAAATTTTGGGCCATCTGAGTTACTACAAATATTGTTTTAATATCTACTACAGAGAATAACTAGCTCAATGTTGTTCTAACCTTATGAAGATCTTGGTTTTTTAATATCATTTCAGCCTGAAGAAAAGAATTAAATTTAAGTTTAGAAATATGCAGAGTGGTTGAGCCTGGAAGACACCTCTGGAGACTGTATAGCCCAAACCCCTGGCTCAGAGCAGGGTCAGCTTACAAGAGGTTGCTCCAGACTGTGTGCAGTTGTGTTTTAAATATCTGCACAGATGGAGACTCTACAACCTCTCTGGGCAACTTTTGCAGCTGGACTCTCATGGTAAAATTTTTTTTCCGTAATCTTGAATGGAATTTCAACTGTGTTTTAGTTTGTGCTCATTGACTCTTGTCCTTTCACTGGACACGACTGAGAAGAGTCTGGCTCCACTTTCTTCACTGCCCTCATCAGGCATTTATACACACTGGTAAGATACCCCCCAAGCCTTCTCCTCTTCAGGCTGAATAGTCCCAGCTCTCTCAGCCTCTCCTCATATGAGAGATGCTTCAGTCCCTTAATTTTCTTTGTGGCCCTTTGCCAGACTTGCTCCAGTATGTCCATGTCTCTTTTGTACTGGGGAGCCTAGAACTGGACTCAGCACTCCAGACATGTCTCAGTAGAGCTGAGTAGAAGAGAAGGATCAACTCCATTGACCTGCTGGAAGTGGTCTGCCTAATGCTGTCCAGGAGGCTGTTGGACTTCTTTGGTCTAAGGGCACACTGCTTGCTTGTGGTCAGCTTGTTGTCCACCAGGATCCCAAAGTCCTTCTCTGCCAAACTGTTTTCGAGCTGGTAAGCCCAAAGCCTGGCCTTGTGCATGGGGTTATTCCTCCCCAGGTACAGGACTTTGCATTTCCCTTTGTTGAACTTAATGAGTTTCTTGCCAGCTCATTTCTCCAGCCTGTCAAGGACCCTCTAAATGACAGCACCACCATGTGGTGTATTATTCACTCCACTCAGTTTTGCATCCTCTGGAAACTTGCTGAGGGTGCACTATGCCCCATCATCCAAGTCATTAATGAACACATTAAACAGTAGTGGCCCAGGTATCTTCCTTGGGGCACACTGCTAGTGACTGTCATCCAGCTGAAAGTTGTGCCGCTAATCACAACGGTTCGAATACGGCAGTTCAACCAGTTCCAATCCACCTAACTCAATTTGCCTCACTTACCTGGCCCATACTCCATTAGCTAGCCTATGAGGATGTTATGGGAGAGAGCATCAAAAACCTTGCTATAGTAAAGATAAGCAGTATTCAGTGCTCTCCCTCATCCACTGAGGCAGTCAGGTTGGTCAAGCATGACTAACGTAAAATAACTATTTAATGAGAGATATCAGAATAACAAATATAATTAGCATTACTATCATGGACTGCCATCAGTCTTACTGCTTTAGGCTGAGGTATGTTTTAGCCTCACGATTATCCTGCTCTATCCAGTACTACTCAGTATAAGGGTAGCAAATTCTGGACAAAAGGACAGTGACATCAAAATTCAGCTGAAATTAAGTTCTATGCTCATTTATCATAAAGTTTCAGATTACCACCTGTTTCAAGAAAGTTGCTTTCCTAGCCACTTCTCTACTAGATTTTATTTGAACCACGATCTCAAAAGTGAATAATTGTTCACATCAGCTACCATGTAAGTATAATTAAGGAAGATAATATATGGTTACATGGGAATTGAAATTGTAGCTTCATTTCTTCTTAATAATTCATTAGAATTAGGCAAGATCAAATTCCAGACATCACTATAAAGCAGTGATATTACTGTCCCTTAACAGGTTATGTCTGTCATAGTTTGTGTAATTTTTATACCATTCCATGAAATTCACTGTTTTGAATAAGAAATTTTGTGTGACATTTTCAGAAGGACCTCGGCTGGCCTTTGGCATTCAGGAAAGCTAACACCACTTTAACAGCACCATGTCCTTTCTCAGGGTACTGTTCTAAAGGGTGGTAGTAATATATACTTCTGCCTGCTTTATAGTTCTGTCAAATAATTTCATGTCTTCCAAATGTGATAATAAAATCAATTGATAGCACTAAAACTTTTTATTTTCTCTCACACAAATGCTTATTTAGTGACAGGTTAAAAAAAATATCTTCAACCACCCATAATACATACAGCTGAATTCACCATGGCACTCTGAAAACACCTTTGTAAATGATCTGTAGCAGAAACTTGACTGAGTCAGAGAGATATTCCAATTTAACAAATGTGCACTCACCTGTACAGGTTTGTACTTCTTTGTATTTGTAAAATACCACTTCAGATATTAGAACCCTGGGTATGGTAAATATTTCCAAGATCAGCTCAATGCTGAAGACAGTGAGTGCACTGGTTTTAATAAAACCGCATCCCACTCAAAATATTATCAGGCAACCTAAGATGTCCTTTAACTTACAATGCCAAGTTATTGTAGTAGCATAATATTCATGTATTGTTATATGTTATTTGGTTAATACATGCAATCAAATAAAAACATATAATTTTAATTTTGAACACATAAACATCATAATGTCATAATAATAACAAAAAATGAGTAGTATACAAACACTGTGGGACTCAAAAGTACATAAAATAGTTCAGAAGTTAGAGGAATTCATTGCTAAACTTTTTTTGATTAACAATATTGACAAAGTCAATATTGAAACTTAAAAAACTGGTATTTTGCATAGGACAAATAAAATTCAAGCATTTCAGTAATACCAATAATGTCAAAGGTTTATTTTTTTAATATGTAAAGGCTGAAGCTGAATAATATTAGTTTCAAAGGTTTGAAGTAATGTTTAAAATTCTACTTTGGGAGAATATCTTTCAATATGTTTTTACAGTTCTTCAGTAGGAGCTCTTGCTCGTTCTTTCTGAGTATATACATTTTATGGAACTACCGTGCTTAAGTACCAGACTGTTAATCTAGCATTCCAAGTTCACATCATGTTGCATCTCTTTTGTATGTAGTTAAACAATTTAATGTATATTATATTGAATTTAACAAATGATGGCATTTTGAAGAGAGAGGAAGTTGTCCTCTAATGTAAATGAGATAGCAAACATATCAAAAATAGTTTTCTGTAAATACATACATATCACAGCCAACCAACTTATTCTAATCATCATATATGAAGGTGCCTGGACAACTAAAATTGTCAAATTGCAAAGTTGTACTTTTTATGAGTAAGTCATAAGTCATGGACTTTTTGACTTGTTCGCATTACAATTAAACTTGGACATTCAAACCAATGTATAACTATAAAACCACTTTAGGTTAACTATGCCCATTCTTACTTTGGGAAATCTGTGAGTGTTTTGCTGCTGAGCTCAATGCAAAGACATGCCTTTAGTAAAAGTTTAAAATAAAATAAGCATCCTTAATCAGAAAATAGCATCTTTCTTCACTTTTCTATGTTTATCCCTAAGTGAATATTATGTATGTTATTTAAGTTAATAGTTTTGATACCAAGTGGTTTACCTTTTCACTTCAAGGTGATATTATGGTTAAGCAAGAGCATTACTTTTCCAACTTAAAGCACCAGACTTAATTTGCTATTAATACTTATACACTCAGGAATTAGATTCACAATTTGTAAATATTTTGACAGTAACTGGACATTCATAGCAGCAACTAGAAATTTGATAGGAATTATCCAGATTCGTTAGCAGTCCTCTAGTTTAACACATCTGTTACCTTCTTGCAAAACCAATACTAACACTAATTTGGTGATCATAGGCACAAGCACGACAAACAACAAGTACTTAGCGAAAGGCTTATAGGCAACTAATAGGTTGAATATATCTACAAAAATATTGCACAAATAATTGTAATTAATAAATATACCTGCAGAAGTCAAAAGGAGGTCATACAAACATTGATAATGGAATGATACAACATATTTGTAATTTGATTTCTTAGCTGAACTTTAAAATACTTCCGTTGTAATCAAAATGAAGACAAGAGACTGATCTATAAAAAAATACTTTTAGCCCTGTTGCCAGTGCAGTAACATTGATTCTATCAATCAGTAGCGAGGGTACATTTGACAAAAATCACTACAGTTAAGTCCCCTCCCTTATCACAGACTTATCACAAGTTGTGTCAATGAGCAGGGGTCATATGTATCCATTTTCCCAGCTCACTTCTGGGGATGACTGCAAGTAAAGAAAGTGTCAGCTGAGACTTTGAAAGCTCTTCTTTCTTCAGTGCTGCTGGACTAAAAAGGCCAAGGCGAGGACATTAGTTTGAACATCAGTATAAGCAATGTTAGAGCTAGTACAGACCTTATACGATCTGCACATATAGCTTCTTAGTCCTGCATAATTCACTACTGCAGTGCATGCATCAGGACTTAAACTTATCAAGTTATTGAAACTCTGATCAAGCTAGTCAGTCAATTTCTTAGTTCTCAATTTTCTTCTTGTTAACTATAAGGAATAATACAGTGGAAATCAGAAGTTGTAGGTGCGAAGTTACCACCTAGAGAATCAGAACATAGTTTTAATCAAAATCCGAGTGAACTAAAACCATGACATTTATACAATTCGTTACAAAACCAGATTTTTTTATCACATAAAGTTGTGAGATTCAGAATTTCAGCCCAGGCAAAATCACGGAAATGTTTGGGTACCACCATAAACAACTATTTGAGGCCTAGTTTCCACCAGGTGAATGACACTGGACGTCACACATACCAGTCATTAAAAGCAAAACTGAAAATTATCAGAGAATAACTTAACAGGATCTGTATTATAATGTAAATATGTATGAACTTGAGGCCTCAAATATTACTGTTTATATGACTATGATGAAATGATTCAGTGGTGTACCAGATATGGCTTAAGCCTTAAATGTACTAGAATTAACCATCTTAAAAATCAAAGGAATAACCCACAGCCTCTCACCCTGCCCCTCATTGGTGCTAGATGAACTGTAGGCAGCTGATGGTCTTAAAATATTCTTCAGTGCTTGATTTTTTGTTTGTTAATGTTGGTGGGTGTTTAGACAACAGAAAATACATTGTCTTTCCAAACATTTCATCCTCTCTCCTGAGTGGATGATGCAGTTCAACTTGAACTTTTCAGTCAATATTCAAGTAAGTTCAACATTAGACAAAATGAATTCACTCATCTCTTCCTTCATACCTTCTGTCAAATAAAGCTTCCAGCACCACAGCAAATTGTAAATTTATACCTGTGTGTTCGCATATGAAGGCCTTATTCAGGATTAAATAATACATAACTTGACAATACATTATTTACTTCAGGAAACACTATGTGATTGATGCAATCAGACACAATATGCTGCAGCACGTAACAGAGCAGCTGAAAATTCAGAAGAAAAAAACCCCACAAAACCCCAAACCAAACCCTTTCTATTCCTGAAACGCGAAGAAATAGAATAGGAGCAGATTTTCATGAAAGAAATCCAGGCACCAATAAACCAAGAGGTGAAGAAAATACTCATTCCATTTTTAGCTTTGCTATATTCAGTGATCATGACTCTGTTAAAATGTTTTTTTCCAGTTTACCTAGCTTCAGTTTCCAATTATTAATTTTTCTTAACTTTTTTTTGCTGTAACATATCCTACATTTTCTTCCTGTGAAAGTATTAACACAGTGTAATCATAAGTTTTTGATCTATTTATTTAAAAGTGCGTCATTTTGTGTGTATCTTTGAGCACTTCTTGAAAGTTAATTATGGGTCTTCTCTTTCTGAAATTTAATTTTTCTCCATAGTTGTTAAAAGCTGGGCCCCCGAAACAGATAGAGTGTTCAAATTTTGTTAAAATCACTGCCCCACACAAGAGTAAAAAAGAGAGACCTTGCTTTTGTCCTCTCAGTGCTTCCTCGATTCTACTGTCATAGATCACATTACAGTCTCATTTGCCACAACATCACACACAGGGATCATGCTAAATTATTTATCCTCTCTGGTCACAATCTTTTTCATAGTCTTCTTGGTGTAGCCTCTTCTTTCTACTCTTACCACTTCCTTTAGGCATCACCTGGATTATTTGTTGCTATGTATATAAGTTTGTATTAAAATATTTTTTGTCTTTCAATAGGCTTAATTTACCACTCAGTCTAAACAGTTCCTTGACCTTGATAGTTTAGCTGTCCACCAAGCTTTATAAGTGACTTTCAAGTGATTTTATATTTACTTTGGACTACTGAAGAAATACTAAACAATGTTAGACCTATTATTCATCTCTTCAAGTTTCTGCTAGAAAACACCCCCAGTGACAACTACTTTTGAGATATGTCAACTAGCTAGCTCTTAATTCATTTCACATAGGCTTTATAGATATGAATAGTGCTATTTTCCTATCACAATATTGAAGGCAACTATATTATATATACACAGTTACCTTTATCCATCAAAATTGCAATCTCAAATACTGAAAATAAGTTTACATTACAAGACAGATTTTACGTAGAGTATATTGAGTATTTTCTACATTCTTTGGTGCTTTACCAGTTTGGGATTTTGGGGTTGGTTTTTGGGTTTTTTTTGCATCTTGTTCTTTTCTGGTCTTTTACTAGAAGCCTGACAGATTAACCAGTTTATAGGAGGTTGCCTTTCTTGCCTTTCCTGAAAAAAAGGCACAACAGCTTTGTGGGGCTACCTCAGTATATCTATTTTAGTAGATACATTAAAAATTGAAAAAATTAAATATATTTTCAACCAATTCTTTTTGGGAAAGTGTGTGGTGTTCAGGATTTACTCTGTATTTAAGCTTATTTTAAGACATCTAATTTGCTTTCTGTCCTACCCCAAATGGAGAAAGAGAACAGGAGTTCCATTGCAGTTTAAGAAATGTCATCCCTGAAAGCACAGTTCACAAAACCTCACAGTTATTTAGCTCTTCTGATTTAAAAAGTTGAATCCCTATGTCCTGTCTCCTGTTACTAATGGGCTAGAAAGTGCTTCATTGTTGTCAATCACATTACCAGACACACCTACGTAATTTCACAGCTTTCCAAGTACAAAACAGGTTTTCTTATTAGTGAATACCTGTGCTTTTTCTGCATTGTTATTCAAAGGTTCATTGTCTCCAGCTGCTGTCAGGCTTATGACCCAGTAGAATTTATTATGTTCCAAATATAGTTCAGCCCCCGCCCCCCCACCCTCCACTATTTTATTGATTTGCATTAAGAGCCAGGGATTTCTTTCCTGCTATCTCCAGCTTCTCTTGTCAATTTTCTACAGTTTCAAACTTCTAATTTTACTGACTGTTATTTTCTTATCTCCTCTTTCCTTTGACTATATGATACTTTTTAATAGCTATTTGTTGACATCATTTCACCACTGGTGTTGTTCAGTGGATTGAGATATACAGAGAAGAAATAGGCAGGCTTAGCTAAGGCCACAGAAGAGAGGAATGCCCATATAAGTGGGAAGAGAACATAGGTCTTGAATCTGAAATTGGTACTTTGGAGGAAAGATTTCACCTCTGTATAAAGTTATTTGACACCTACTTGTTCCAAGTATGATGCAAGAATTAAGTATTCTTACTCTGGTTTATTTAGAGCCTTCATCCTGGACTGTGGCGTTGTGACCTACAAAGCATTGTTAATATTGATTCACATTCTCATGTAATTTTTTCCTCTCTCTCAATTTTTCTCTCAAAGGGTTTCTTAGCTTTGAAATATCACAATTCTTGAAACCCAGTCCTCTTATAATAGTTATTACAGGCATTCTCCAGCATACATCTGTAAATAAAGTCCCTATTCATAAAAAATTGATGCTTTAAAAGGGTAGTTTATCTTGTTCTCTGGTTTGAATTGACCAGTATAGAACAGACCCCTTTCTGCATTTTTTGTTGAGCTGTGCTGACACTGATGACACTGGTCTACAGGTATTCAAGATCTAGCGCTTTTGAGTTTTCAGCAGCTTTAAATCAGGTAATGATTTCTTTAATATAGAAGGTCTCTCACACACAGAAACTTATGCATTCTGAATTCCTGACTGAGGTAAAACGTTTTACGGTATTCTGGTCGTGTGAATCACCCCAATCATTATCTTTGATGATATCACCTACATAAAATGTTTCATAACACTGAGAATTTCTACTTATTTATTTTTTTAAACATTTAGCCTTGATAACAAAGCAAATTAAAAACTGCCTTTCTTCACTATTTTGTGAGCTTGAGTTTATACAGGTTTTGTTTATTTAGTATTCTCTAGTACGCTTCTTCTTACCTCTCACTGAGAAGATCAATGCTCTCCTATGAGAATATGACCTGCTTGTTCATCTGTTTTTCTCATGAAAACACAGTACCCCCGGAAACACACACACTTCATACAGACAACAGTTCATCTCTTGTTGCCACCTGTCTCTTGTTCATGAAACCATAAGGACATCTGCAAAGACGCTTCATATTTTTCTCCTATTCAGTTGCCTTCCAAGCTCACATTGGAAGAGATTTTTTTTAAGCATGCAGTTTCATGTGATTCCATATCTTGGTTATAATAAATATCCTATATAAAGGTCTGAAAAATTACTTTATACTTCTGACGAACCTGGTTGTTATGATTTCCATTACATGAATGTAGAACACCTTGTATTTTGTTTTAAAAAAAAGAATATTTTCCACTATTTCTAATACAGAATTCTTGATGAGTTCTTCCTTCCATAACATGCTTGAATGTCTTCCCTTAGTACCTGCTTCTTCATGCCAAATAACATTCACTAAATATATTCCCTGTAACTCTGTATTTTGTCCTTTCAAAACAGCTATCTCACTGTATGACTCATCAAATCTATGATAAAAATGTTAAATTCCTAGCTAGATCGAAGGCCTCCTACCTCTCCTTAGCAGTTGGTTATCGAATCACCAATCTGTTTCCTTTTCTTTGTAGTGTTTCTGGCACGGACTTCAAACTATGTAATCTCAAGAAAAAGTGAGATTTCTCAAATAGTGTGTTCATATTTTCGTTCCAGATTACTAATCCTCTCCTTCACAATTACCAGAATATACTTAATGCTGCTGCAACCTCTTTTTTTACTTTGAAGTATTTTAAGGATGAGAACTTCATCAATATGTAGGTTAGTGGTTGAATCCTTACAGACAGGGAGATGGAGAGATGAAGTAGGAAACAGAATAGAAAACACAACCTGTCCAAGGCAGCTTAGTCATTGTACTTGATTACTCATTATCTTCTGCTGTTACCTGCTGCAAAGCCATCTGTTAGTGGAAGGAACTCTGCTCTGTTACTCCAGATTTGCTCAAAATTCCTTGTTTACCATTCTGTTCAAGCAGTTTCCTGGGACTACTTGTACACATAAAGTTAATCGTGTTCTTACATGTTTGCATGAAGAATGTCAAATGTTTGCCAAGAAGATTAAGTTGTTACTGGTGTTTTCTCTTCATCCTTGAGTGAATAAAAACATTATCAAACTCTCACAAATAAAGCAACATTAAAAAGAATTACCTTCTTCCTCCATTTTTTCCCCAGATATTGAGGTATTTTTCACTCAACATATTTGATGAAATAAAAGATCTACAACTATTAGTCACTTCAGAAAATAATTCAGGAATTTTTTTCACCTTACCTGGGCCACATAGGGACAGATGGTGTTCACATTCAAGCTTTACAGTATTGCAAATTTTAACTTTGCAGTACATTGAACTAAACTTGTCTTAGTGTTGAAGTAATACGTTAAGTCCTAATCCAATATTTTCATTTTCTTGGATACTGTTTAGTATTTATAAGCCTGTTGGTCAAAAACCAAATAATGCATAATAATTTTCCTCATAAAACTCAGCACAGTAAAACATTATTACAACAGCTATAACATTATATAATTTTAATGACTTGCAGAATTCATATTTCATTAGACAAAAGCTTTACCACTCACAGCAATTCTAAACGTTTCATCTTTTTTACCTTGAAACTAACATCTTTAATACTGAAACTTTAATATCTTCTAGTATAAAGCACCAACTTGATTTGTTGGTTTTAGTTATATACTTAATTTGCTGTATCTGACCACCTGCAAATAATGGACTTATAAACAAAAATACAATATGTGTTTGTTGTGTTGGGGTTTTTTTAATGACAGGAGGAACAGTAGTATTTTCTTATTGAGAGGTTTCTCTCCATAAATATTGTTAATAAATAGGTAGATAAATATGGAAAAAGTAGTCAAATTTAATCTGCTTTTGTAAGAACTTATATTTGCAGTGAAATTATTGGGAACTGGGGAGCAATGAAACACATTAGGTTAAATGTGTCACTGTAAAACAAGTTGTTTAACTTTACATTCCAGTTGTGCTAAAATGGGAGTTTCAAAAGGTAAATACTGAATTTGATAATTTTGTTCTATCCAAAGAATATTTTTGCTTGACAACTTGATTTTATCTGGCATTTTATTGAACCAAATTAGCATCCTGTAAAAACATTGAACTTATGAGCCATTCCTAATGAGTCAACTGTATTGGATTTTTCCTCCTCATCATCACAAATTGTTTATAAAAAGGTACGTTTCTCATTTTTGTCTTTTTGAAATACAGATTCTGTGACAAATTTCTTGTTTAATATCTTCTAATGAGCAAATTACTGTTAGAAATCAAATTTTTAATAAGATCCACCTTGTGCTGTTTTTCATACCTGTCTTTGAACTAACTTATCTTCTGCTGTTCAGCTCCCCAAATCAGTGCATTTTAGGTGAGAAACTGCGATATTTCTTCTAAGGAAAATCGTGTCTATTCACTTTTTATTTATTCTACAAACTACTTTTTATAGTATTCATGACATACACTAGACTTGTAAATTGTTGAAGCAACTGTTTGAAAAATTTAGTTTCTAGATAATAATGAGGCATGAATTAATAATAGCAATGATTACCAAAGATCATCTGAATGTCCTATAGGGGAAACATTTTAATGTAACAACAAAAGTAAAAGAATGGAATGGCAAGCAGTTTCTCGTTGTTCTTATTAACTAACCAGACAGTTTAGATGTTCAAGGCACCACCCTGTAAAATCAGGGGAACACTAAAACCTGGAATATAAAAGAGATTTACTCAAGAGACAGTTCAGCTGTACATTAAACCACTTCCAACTGAAAGGTAAGACAGACACTACACTCTAATCATCTGTTTCTACATATGTGCAGGGTTTTGGGTATTCACAAGAGTTTTTGATTCTCATCTGTGTGGACTACTTCATACAGTATGTTTGATTTTCTAAACTTCTGTTGTATTGTACTTTTTAAACACCCTAAAGAAATGCAGTCCAGGGAAGCTTCCTCAGTTTTTTAGACTAGCAATCTCACTGAAGCCTTCGCTCAGTAATTTTACGTCCAGATTCTGCTTGGAGTATACAAAGTCCAACAACTATTTCAGGTTTACAATTTACTTTGGTTTCCTTTTGATGGGGGGAAAAGTCTATTCCAATTGTCATTGTTCACTAACAGCACAGGTGAATTTGTTCCTATCTGATAAATCTAACATTTCATTAGATGAAACTGGTAGATTGATCCACTTTTAAAAGCACATAGATATGTCACTATATCTTCATGTTAGGGAGAGAAACAGCTGAATTAAAAAAAAAAGTTGCAAAGTCTTGACATTTCTAAATTATAGTAGTGATTTGTGTTTAAATTAAATAAGACATAGAGTTCCAACAGTCAGCTTTCATTTAAGATAATTTCAGAGATTATTAAGTCATTTTAAAATTGTAATACTACAAATTGAGATCATCAGAGATGTAATGACTTAGACAACATTGACCAAAAGCAGAGCATCCAGTGAAACAGTTCAGGTTTTGAACTTGCCATAAGATTCTGAACAGCCACAGCCAGGGATCCATTGGCATAGCAAACCAAAGGTCTTGATTTGATCATAAGATCATTATTTCTGTCTTCCCAAGATTGGAGGTTTCACTCTCATTAGAATATTACTTTCATAGTAACAGTAAAAGAAATCAGGAATTATTAACATCTAGTTGGTGACCATTATCCTTTCCAAACTTGCTGAAATTTTTCTTTAATGTTAACATCTTCTGTAAATTTCTCTTTCCTTTATACTTGATTTTATCCTTCCTTTGACTCCAACCCTCTGACCATAGATAAAGTTCTAGAAAAAACTTGCTTTAGACTCCCCTTGTCATTGCACACTTTCCCTGCTTTCTCACATCTAATGTACCTGAATCATTTGTCTGTTCCAACTGAAGATATTCTTCCTTGAAAATAAGATTCGGTTATTAGATCTAACAAGCAAGAAGGAAAAAAACCTTTTTTTACTTTTTACTTGCCTTGTCTGTTCTATTCTCGTCGACAGTCTTTGCTTTCACAATTCTATATCGACTGGTATGTCTGTGTTTTTACTGACAACTTTATTCTCTTCTGTCCCAGACTCATTCAGTGGCTTGTCCTGTTGCATCTTAGGAATAGTGGAGGCCAAATTGTTCTTAAAACTTTTGACCAAAACCTCCCAAATCTTCTTGTCTACCAACTCAGTCTTTCTTCCTTTTAGCCTCACAACTGTTTCTCACATCTAGCCACCAGCCCAGCATGAAAGAATACCATTTGTTATCCTTAAACCTTGACATCTGTCTCTGTTTCTCCACTATGTCCATTTTTCTTTCCCAAGCATGAAATTCTTGTAACATACCAGATTGTCTTTCTCTTTTCAGCCACAGTCTTCATATCCATAATGTGAAGATATTTTGCCTAGGATTTGTCTCTGATATTGCCTGTTTAGATTCTGAACAAGTAAAAAATATTCTAAAGAAGTTATTAGTTGTATTTATTGGTCCATATCAAAATTGACATGACTGGATGAATAACAGACAAGTAGGTAGAAGTAATTTGGGAGAAACAAGCTAGTAAAAAGTTAAAAAGAAATAAGTATACAGAGAAAAAAAAAAGGGATAAATGTGTTTTGGATTGTGTTCATTTCATCCTCTCCTTTATTGAATTTGAAATATGTGTATAGTAATCTAGAAGCAAGATTTTTTTTACATATTTAATGGCTTACATGATGCACCCAAACTGTGCTATCAAAGTAAATTCTGAATAATTTTGAAAATTTTGTGATACTCGAAAGACTCCTCCTTTTTCCCCTGCTATCACATCACTACCAGCACAAGCTTTTCAATGCAAATCTTCCTATGTGTTTTATCATAGTAGGTTTCTGCAGGCATTTTAGGTTCTCAGTGTTGAGAGAAAAGTAAGGTCACCAGCAGTAGCTAGTGACAGACAGTGTGCCACTTCCTCAGGTGATCTGTTTAACTTAAACTTGAAAGGTACTACCTACAAAATGTCCAAGTTCCCCAAGCAGACGGTTATTCCACCTTTTCTCTGTTCGTGACGTTAATTGCTTCTCTTATTTTCACCAGATTATTGTTAGTATGATGAGGACAATGTTTACCCAAGATAGTAAGTGACTAACCCGAACTTCCAGAAGGAGTCCCGCCTCCACCAGCCATCGCATGCACTCTCTCTCTTTCTAAAGGAGTATAAAAATATGGATAGATATTTTCTTTATGTGTACACAGATATACTTTATCTAGAAAGATACATTTATATATGTGTATATATAGCTATATGTGTACATACATAAATATATATTAGATAAATATATATACCCATATATATAAAGTGTATGTATATAATGTAGAAAACTTCCTTTAATAAGAGCTAAAGAAATGAATATTCAAAGTTTAAATTTGAATAGAAATTAATTACACAAAACTAAAAGGCAGGACCATGGCTCCCCACTTTACAAATCTGCTGAGCAAGCCCTAGCATTTTGGGGTGGGGTTCACGAGGGTGGAGAGTGCCAGAAAGGGAGGTGGGGGGCAAGGCCACATTGGAACACATCCAGGGGCTACGGACCTGCCCAAGTAGGCCACGAAGGGGCTCTGTGCAACATCCACACTGTGCAGCACCAGAGGCCATCTTGCAGCTAACTGTAAGACCATTATAATGTCCAGGCTGGTGCTCTATGTGTCTCCTTATCATTAGGTCAGTGGCCTTATATGAAAGTTTCAAGATGCTCTGGCTGACTGAGTGAGGAGAAAGAAGGTAGAAGGGTGCTTAGATCTGTTTGTGTCTCTGTCCAGGCCTGCTGCGGTCAAGAAAAGGAGAATAGGCATAGGAGGGACACCAGCATTCAAGGTGAAAAGGAAGAAGGTTGCAGAACTCTGATCGGTGACAAACACACCTCCAACTCTCTGGATAAATTTACTTCATGCAGGAGTTACATTGATTCTCCAGAGCTGCATTTCTTTGTAGGGAAGCAATGCAAATGCCTGATTGTCCATCCAACCTGGCCACTGCCAGCCAAGAGAAAGGTGAGGACAGGTGGGATGGGACCATGGTCGGTGGCGAGGAGCCATGAGGTGATACAGCCCCAGGCACAAGGCTGTCCCCTCACAAGCAGGAGTGATCGAAGGCACGTGCTAGGCCAGAACAGTAGGTTTGTGCCTCCCACTGCACTTGAGCAAATCTCCAGGAGCCACAGCCTGGTTTCACCAGGATTGTTGCACTGGGCTGGGCCCCCACCTCACCTCAGCCCTGCTGAGCTGACAGGCTGTCAGCCCCTGCTACACCCAGACGTGGAGTCCCACAGCCTGTGCCTGAGGCTGGCAGAGCCCCAGCAGGGAGGAAGGCGCCTTTTCAGGGCTGCCGAGGGAGGGAAGGCCCCCACACGCAATGCTGGATTTGAGTAGCCTCTGTAGTAGGACATGGAGACAAGTATCTGCCCGAGCAGGGTCTTGAGTTGAGAGGAACTCAGAGAAAGGACTAGAGGTGAATTGAAGAGTGAGCTAGGGTGAGGGTCAAGTTGGAACCCAAGAAGGAGATAGAGCCAAGGTGGCATTCTGAGTGACGGTTGCAGCGCCAGCACCACCCAAGCAGGGTCTGAGCAAAGTTGGAGCTTGAGAAGAGGCCGCAGCTGAGTAAGAGAGTGAGCAGGGAACAGAATGGAGATGGATCCAAAACAGTGCTGCTGTGGCAGCATGACCAAGGGCGAGAGCCAGGCTGGAGTTGAAGAAAGGGAAGAAACAAATTATGAGCTTAAGCAGGGTCTAGAGTTGAGGTGGAGCCTGAGCTGGCACCAGATCTGAGCAGGGCCCAGAGCTGTGAAAGATTGCTTGAGCAGGATCTGGAGATTATATGAAGCCCAAGAAGGAAATAGAGAATGCCTGAGATGGCATTCTTAGCTGGGACAGTAGTACTGTGGCAGCCCCAGAAGGGGATGGAGCCAACATGGCATTTTGAACAGGTTCAGTAGAACTGTGGCAACCCAAGCCGGGTCCCGACACCAAGTTGGAGCCAGAGCAGGGACTGGAGCTTGTAGCAGCCAACAGCTAGACCAGAGTTGAGTAAGAGCTTGAGCAGAGGCTGGATCTGAATTGGAGCTTGAGTAGGCTCTAGATCAGAGAATTACACAGGGTGTTACCATGTTCCTGGTAGGAAGGGTAGAGTTTATCACACATAGGTACCTGGATGCAGCCCTGATGCAACCATGCATGCCAACACACAGGGCATACTGCTGTCTGGTAGAACAGATGTCATTCACTGGCTCCAGGCAAATAGCACATCAGGTTTCCATGTCTTGGTGTGTGAAGACAAAGTGTTAGCTGTGCTCCTGAGTAAAAAAAATTAAAATAAAAAAGCAAAAAAAAAATTATTTGGTATGTTTATATTTAGTATATAAGTAGCACTATAATCAGTTAAGACCCTCAACATTGTTGTGTACATCTATTTTATTCAAAGCTTCTTGGTTGAGATTTGTCTCCTTTTAAGCTGTCTGAAGTTATATTCATTCCTTTAAAGCAGTAACATGTATAGGTAGTGTATACCTATAAGTCTTCTACCTATGTATACCTAGTATATAACTATACATTTTACCTATAAACCACTATTGGTCATCTTGAACTTCTTTATAGTACATTTATGTAGGTTAATGAAAGTTATTTTGACACATTACATGAGCATCCAGATGTATTTTTGTATGAATGTTTTTATTATTTACTCCCTGCAAGATATATTCATTTTCGTTTCCTGAAGTTTGAAACCCTAACCCAGCAGCAGCGTACTAACCTATGATCACTTTCATTTAGCTGACTTCTTTCTAATTATTTTTAGAGTTTTGTTGGTTTTAATTTTATACATCCTAGTTCAGTCCATAAAATTAAAACATTAATAACTGTCTCTGAGTGTTTAACCACATGAACTCTTTTGCATATTGCATGGCCTGCTACTGTGAAAGAGAGAAAGACTCATTCATATGTGATAGTGCTCATCCTATTATGCCTGAGACTTGTGTCAGCACTTCATTTGCAAATTCTATTTTTACTAGTTTATAGCTCAGTTGTATAACCTTTCTGTGGGCTGAAATTTGACAAAGAATATCTCCACTCCAGAGTACATCTGAGCACCAAATTTCAAATAAAATCAGGTTTACCATTTCCATAAACTTTTTGCTCACGCATGACACATCAGGCTGTATTCTTGTCAGCTCTCATAAGCTAAGCAGGGTTAGGTCTTTGAATAAAAGACCCCCTGGAAAAATCCAGGCACCAGAAGAACAACATTGGTAATTCAAGAGGCATAGATCCTTTCAAGTTGGTAATGAGTCTATACTGTCTTGATATCAACAGGCTGGCTACTGCTATACCTGGATTTAGAAATATCTTTATATTACCTCCCATTGACGATAACTCAAGATGCTTGTTACTTCTAAAACTGCACTGTGGCAAAATACTCAAATACACTGTTAAATAATTTGTATACAAGTAAAATATATATTTGTGTGCATACATACAGACATAATGTGTAATTACAGATTGTTAAATTCAGATCTTTATGGATTAAAGTTCTATTTAAAGTTCTATTTTCATATAAAAACTTGTTTATGGCTCTAAAAGTCACATGATCTTAAAATAAACTAAGAATTTATTACCTCAAAAATCTTGGCCTTTTCATCAATCATCAACATCCAGTCAAGTTCATTGATCAACAGGGTCACAAAATGTAGCATTCCAAAAAGTGCATAACTTACTTTATTTGTTCTTAATATCTATAATACACAAGGTGCATTGCAAATATGGAAAGACAGAAATCCTACTTTCAGGAGAACAAAGTCTATGTACAAGTTTGCAGTTTTTGTAAGAAAATTATTTAACATTAAATCTATATTTGAGCATGGAATTATGATAAGAGTTTAAAGCAGTAATGAGGAACTAACAAAAAAGTATAAAGCTTATGCACAAATATATTACAGAGTATGTTTCCTCAGTTTTCATAGGTCTAACCTACAGTTCAATCTGGTTGAAACTGGATGATATGATTCCATCTTTAGGGTTAAATCTGACAATCTCAGTCATAATTTAAACAATAATATCTATCCTTAGCCATAAAGCATGCCAGTTTTTAAGGAAGTGACTCTGAAGTGACTCTCAGATAAATTTCAATTAAGTCCCTGAAGAATTATAATAGTCAATAACCATTTTCCATACACCACATCCATATAATTTATTTTGAACCCATTTATTATACTGTCCACACAGACACTCTGCTCCTACCCCTTGTCCTGAGTCATACTTTGTTTAATCTCATCTCATATGAAAATTATTTCATATCTTTATTCATTCCTGTTACCCTTTTCTGAACTTCTTCTCATTCTATCACACATGCACTGTACTCAGCGTTCAAGAAATGGGTGCACCTTGAGTGTATATGGATTTAGATAAAGTCGCATAATTATGTTTTTCATTTTCTTTATTTCTTTCCTAATAATTCCTAACATTCTTTTTCCTCTCTGACATCAGTGAAAACTGACATTATTTCATGAAACTATCCATGAAGATGTTTTGAGTCACAACATTCAATTCAGAGCTCATGATTGTATTTACGTAGATGTAGTTTTCCTGCCTCTCCGCCTATATAGCTTATTTCACAGTTGCAAACACTGAAATGACAGATCAGGTTCATCACCGTCACATAATACTAAAGAGATCCTTTTGCAACAGTTTATAATCATTTTTGTGTTTTTACTACCTAGAATAATTGTTATCATTGCCAAATGTTGTCATTTAGCTATTCATATCCCCTTTCAAATTACTAAGGAAGATATGGCATAGTAAGGAAATATGAAATGATCTATCATTTATACTTCCAGGACTCATTGGTAACTTGAGCCCACCATGTGGGGCTGATTCCCTGTCATTGAATCGGTTATTAATTAATGAGTTGATCTTTGCTTCTGTTAATTTAGGTTAGCCAAGAGATTTAGAGAGGCATCATGTCAAAAGCATTTTTGAATATCCTAATTCCTAAAAACAGCCAGGTCACCCTTATTCCATTCTCCAACTGTGAGTTCAGGGAAGCCTAATAAAATTTCACAGATGTGACATTCTTGCAAAAGCAATGTTGACTGTACATTCATTGCGTCATATTTGTCCATATGTCTTATAGCTCTGTTTCTTGTTGCATTTTCTTCCAATTTATCTACTAGATAAATCAGATTTTCCAGTCTATTGCTCTTCAATATACTTTCTTCCCCCTCAACATAAAAAAAGTCACACTGCATCTACAATTCTCTGTTTTTGTGGTCCTGAGAATGATTTGAAAGCAACAGAAACCCCACAAAAGTTAATAGGTCAAGGAAAATTTTATTAGTTTTGTACATATACTATCCAGAATGGTAAGTGGTTACTACTCTCAAACTTTTGCCATTGAAAGTTAAATTTAAAACAATATGTTAGATGCACTCCCACTAAAAGTATTGATGGCAACTTCCCTAAAGCGTACTAGTAACAACTACCAAATAACTCTTTCTCCTTTTTCTGTTTCCACCTTACTTTCCAAGAGTGCTCCTTTCATTTCTTGAGCATTTGTTAACCCTGTCGATTCTGTAAAGGTCAATGTATTTGGAAAAGAAGTTTTATTCATAGACTTTTGGAGTTTTTTCTTTTAGTAAGTTTTTCCTTGACTTGTTAAAGAATTGCCGTGTTAAAGTTTTAACCTCCTGGTATGCCCTTTATAGTTTCTTTCAGTTGGACACATCTCTTATAAAAACGATCTGTTAAAGATGCAAGCCTTGCCTCTACATCCTTTCCCCTCTTCTGCCCACCTCTCCTGTTGCAGTTTTTGTGTAGGGTATACATTTATTCTGAAAATTCAGTTGCATCTTTAAATGATTGTGCTGCTGCAACTATTCCAGCCTTTTGGACAGATATTTAAACAGCTGCTTCATTTCCCTCTCTGAAGTGAAATATTGTTGTAGTGGATTCTTTCTTTCCTACAGTGATTTTAAATATAATTACCTTCTGGTTACTTCTAGAGAGAAGTAATGTCTTTCTACATGCTGCTTAGGTGTTTTCCTTTTGGCCTGTTGCTCTGAGAAGCTATATCTTTTAAAATGTATCCAATTTACATGGCAATGATCAAAATCTCTTGCTATCAGCGTAGATTCTGCTCTTGTGAGTTCTGCCCACTACACTCATTGCTACCATCCTAATACGGTGACTAGGAACTGTAAATACTCTTGTATTACAGCTATTACACTCCTATTACACTCCTGTAAGCTATCCCTGGATCTTCAAACTCATATAAACGCTATGGTCTTTGGTGATATATTTCAAGTATTTGCCTTATTGCACTCCACGCTTTCTTCATTTCCGAATCTTTTGGAACCACTCTTCCCTGGCATGGTTTACTTCAGTATTTCTAAGTGCTTTACTCCTCAATATTAAGTGATTCCATAGATTATAATTTATTTTTCACCAACTTCTGTATGTGCCCAATGTAGCAATAACCTTACCTAAAACAAGGCTTTTCAGTTCATTCCTCTTATTTCTGGATTCTGGTATTTGTACAGAAGCATATGTACTTTTAATCTTTGTTCTTATTTTCATTTCATTGTGGCTGTTGTTTGGTGTTTCCTACAAGAAATGTATTGATTTCTGCCCTATCTTTTGTTGCTGTGAATAATATTGAAGGTTTAAATTAATGTACCCCTGGAGGATGAAACACTTGCTAACTTTTAAGCAGTTTTTATTTTAATAATTCAATTCAAAGGCTTCCTAATTTGACATGCCAGAAGCCTTATTCCTTTTTAGCTTTAGTGAAGTTAAACCGTCCTCCATAGGTTCTCTGTTTCTTTCTCCTTTTCCTCCTTCATGTTTTTCTCAATCATGGACCAACATTTTGTCTGCTCTTGGAAACCCTTCAGAGAAATGGTGCAGTACTTCATGGAAATCCTGATCACAGTTTGTACTTGACAGTTTAAATTTTTTTAAGAAATGCAAGCTCCAGTTCCAGATGAGCGACTTGGTGATACAGCCAGCTGTAAGAAAGGACTTATTTCTCCAAACAGCTATTTTCAAGAAACCAAATTCATCGAAGAAACATTCATCAAAATTAGCACATTACTGCAAAAGTTATGTCTCCATCAGAAGATACTAATTTGCTGAAGAACTACTTACTAGAAAAATTCTTGACAAGCTACAGAGGTATTATCACATCCTCAGCTATGAATGTAAGAAGAGACACAGCAAAGTCACAGATAAGTTTGGTAATTTTTACATGTAAAGAGGAGAGATTGTTATAGTTGAACAACTTTGGTCACAAGGTTATCTGAGTCAATTATTTCTCTGGCTAATGGAGCTGCTCAAGCTGTGGGACTAGTGACACAAGAAAAAAATAAGTATTTATCTGTCATAGAATTAGGAATAATACCAGAAATTTTTCAAATCCAACAATATGGCGTATGCTGCTATTTTATAGACTAGATTTTTTTTCCTATGATTACATCTCCTCTAGAAAGGTTCAGTTTTCAATTCTAAAACCATTTCAAATGCTTCAAGCATTACTATTAAAAAAAAAAAAGAGGCCAATTTAATGACCATGGACATAAGAAAATGCTTACAGGAAATATGCATGAAAGGGTTTTCATCAATTAATCAATCAGGGACAAAATCATCATGAACCCCTGAAGGGTTTAGTTTTGCATCTAAGTACACTTTTACAAAGTATACTTTAACAAACCCTTCACAAAAGTTTCCAAGAAACTTGCAGACAGGCTACAAATTTTAAGGAGTCCATATAGAAGTAAAGCCTGCCGCGTCCTTGAACACCTGGTCTTAATGTCTGACTATTTAACATAACCTGATTAACCATGCTGCTGTTTTGAAACTACCAAATTAGAAATCTGCAAACCCACAGATCTCAGAAGTTCATAATAGATGCCTTCAAAATACAAGAACAGGATGATACCAGAGTCCCCTGTGGTATAAACACAAATCACAAAAGCCTGTTACTAACTGCAACACAGGGTAGTATTGGTTTTAGAGACTGCAAAGAACTGCATAACAACCTATGGATGCTGATAGCCATTGATAGCATCAGCAGAGACATCTTTGGGATGCAGCTGGGAGGAGAGGAAGAGGAGAAAGGAGAGGGAAAGGAAGAAGTGGGAAAGGCAGATGGGGGAGAGGAGACTGAAGTTATAATTTGCAATGGTAGGGCTCATTTCTGAAATCTGCAATCAATTTCTGAGACTCCTGTGAGGTTTAAGAAAATTTGGTATAAGGCATTTGGAACTTCTGTGGTGGCATGCAGAGTTTCATTCTGTACATTGATTTGCAGACAGAATATGCAACAAGGAAAGCAGATTTTTATCGGATTTCTGGCTTTGATGTTCATTGAACAAAATGTGCATGGAAGTATGAAAGTCAGAGAGGCTCCATGGAAACAGAGGTGAACCTATACTTTTTGAACTGCAGAGTCAGAAATTGTGCTGGCACAAATTTGGAATAAGAACTTTCAAAATTTTTATAATGTTTTTATTAATAAATCTATACAGATTGAAAATTTAGTTACCCTAATAGAAAATTAGCATAGTTGTTCCTGTCTCACTTTTTAAACTGTAATTATTTTGCACCTGTCTATTCTTATACTGAGGAATCTAAAAAGCCAGTTTTTTTCAGAAACAATTATCTACTTAAAAGTGATTATTGTTAAGACAATACTGAAAGCTTTAGACAATCCTTCCTATACTCTTATTTTTAGGATCAAGTAAGAGAAAAACTAAGTAACTTTAGGGTTCAGGCAATAATTTAGTGGCAGAGGGGAGAAGAGAATTTGGTCTCTAATAACTAACTATAGCCTTCCTGAGTAACAGTCTTTTTCAACACTGCAAAGTAATTGTATTATATCTGCTATTATTTATTGTGTTATAAACCTGAGCCCTGATAACTAGACTGCTCTTAGTCTATTCCACTTACAGCATGAAAACCATTCTCTCAGATCAACTTTATCATCTTTAAAAAACACTCATAATATGAACTCCATCATCTAATGTGTTTGATACTTTGCAATTGGATGGACTAAATCTGTGCATGATCAGTTACCACAGTTTCTACTAATGAGCAGTAACTTCCTTCACTGTGGTAACTCACTTTCAGCATATGCTTACATGCTAAGAAAGTATTCAGACCTACCTTGAGCCTTTTCTAGGTAAGTTTTCCAGACTGCCACCCATCTGTTGCTACCGAAAATATTAACTCAGTGATACACTTGATTAAGTGGATATCTGCTGCCACCATTTCATTTGAAGTTTAGGTGAAAACAACAGATAACAGCTTTATACTTCTGTTACACTCCAGATGGTGATAATTCTTTTCTAAGCATCCTAAGACTGCAGGTAGAAGTATGTTGACAAAACACATCACTGAAATTTTAACACCACTTGACATTCAAAGTTAAAGGAAGTATTTTTATCTGCTCTTAATTTTTATTGCTGCCATACACTCTTGGTTGGAAGACACTCACTATTGTCTTATATCTGGAGAGGAGAATATCAGTACTTTTTTTCTACTGTCATTGAACATTATCTGAGCCTATTTGAGGTTAGAAACAATGTGGTTTGCATTTGAGTTACTCTAACATATTTTTATACTAATTTAAAAGAAGCAGCATGCAGTTGATGGTCAGATATACTCAATGTTTCTAAAAATGGTCCTTTTGTTAATTGATTAACAGTGGCTTATATTTCTTACTAACGTTTTCATTTTATCATTTCAAATCAAATTTACACTTAAATTATATTGATTCTTTCATATTATATTAAGGTTAAGTAGTATATTCTTTTCAAATCTTGGTTACTTTGGGACTCTTTACAAACAGTCTGTGCCACTCTCTCAACTTCTAATCAGTTGGTGAAGCCTCTTCATGCCCAGTAATTGAACATAGTCTTCTAGCTCGCAAGGCCTTCTCACTGGTTCTGGTATGGCAAATTCCTCTAAATATGGGTGCTACTAACTCTCCCCTACTTACACAAATCATCGTAGGCATCTGCTATGCATATGATAGCCATTCTTCTTAAAGGCTAAAACATATGCATACATTGGAAATGTATACTCTACGACTCTGCCAAAGCTGGCAGGCCCAACAGCAAGAGGTCCAACATTTCTAGTGTCAAATCTACAATACACAACATTCATTTGTCCAGTATTTCCAAATACCTACAGTCTTGGCTGCCAAACTTCCCCAAATACAGTAGATCATTGCCAGAAGTGGTAGGGCAGTAGATTACCACTCAAATTGATTGTTTAGTCTTTCAAAGCCACAGCTTGCTACACATATCAGTGGACCTGGCAGGTCTGAGTGAAGCAAGTATTTCAGTGTTGACAGTCCTCCAAAACCCATTTTGCAGACAGTTCTGTTAGTGGTTGTTTTACCTAGATTTATATGTTTGCAGAACTCATACGCTGCTCTGCTGGCACAGCAGATCTGCATGTATGTGACCCTTAGGCCTCTGGAGGAAAGGAAAGAAGTCCTTTCAGCTAGGGACTGGTATCAGTCATTGCTCAGCATAAACAAATCCTGGTGGGACAGTGCTTGTCAGAAAGAGGCATTAATAATGCAGAGGCATTAAAACTGGCAATTTTTCACTGGCACTGATGAGTTGTTCAAGTTGGGTCTCTCATAAAAAACCATATGTTTCACTACAACATGTCAGTTGAGTTTTTCTCAGACTATTAGCTGAATTTTCAAGTTGAAAGATGAGAAACCTCTCCCAAATAGCCAGAGTTTTGGAGCATTTGACTGAAAAAATGAGGGCGAGAAACTACATCTCCACTCTGCATTTGGCAGAGGAGTTGTCAGCCATCAGTTGATGGATGCTTACCTTTAGTTTTTCCTAAAGAATACCATTTCAAAAATCTTCATCTCATTCTGATGTGAGATGGAAAATTTTCAACTTCAAAATGAACTGGAAAGATCTATTGAACAAAAAAAAAACACCTGCTTCTGAAGAAGATCAAGCCTTTTTCTGAAATGGCTAGCTACATGACCTTGGACGAGATATTTAATTTTTCTCCTACTGTGAAAGTAGAGATAATACAATTGCCTACCTCATACTGTTATCATGAAGATCAACTAATGTCTGTGGTGTGTTTAGCAAACTTGGAGTTCTCTAGCACTTCTTGAGATGTGGAACAAGTTTCATAGCACCTATGAGAGGAATGATGTGTGATTGCGGACTTCACAGTCTGCAGGTTCATTTGAGCGAAGGATTAAACTGAACTTTAAAATATAATTTTGTATGCTACAGAATGCAATATGATTTTTAAGGAAAACACTGGAAGTAAGCAGTGAAAGAAACCTATCTAATGCTGTCAGCTTTGCTACACTTTTTCCCAAGATACGTTTTAAAGCAGTTTTACCCAGAGGCTAAGGAGTGTGCAGTCATTGGTAAGTTTTACGGGCATTCTGATACAAAATTCAGCTGAATTAGGTATTTAATTGGTCAAGATTTAGAATACGATAGTGAGGATATGGTTCTTGTATTGGTTAAAATTCAAATCATGTTTAACTCTGTATATATTACACACATACAGAAGTAAATTGATTACTCCTTACTGAGCTCTATTTATCCAGAAGGTTTGGCAGTTGAAGGAGAAGCTAAAAGGCAATGTTTCCTTAACAAACTAATGGAGGTAGCTGTTGTTTTAAGACACAGTGAAAAGTTATAAAACTACAAGGCTATAGACAATGAAGAGAACAGCTTTCAGCTTTAACAAGACAGTGTTCCCTTGATAAAATGCTTTTCTAAATTTACAAGAAGAAACATTAAATTTTAGCTCCATTTTTAGAGAAACAGCTTTTTCATCTTTCTAATTCTATGCATGTGACTAATCCAGATGACTTAATTGGGTCTACTCACGTACTTAAATTTAAATGTGTGCCTAAGTTTTGGTATGATTAGCTTCTTGGTAGCTGTCTGGTGGAGTAATGTTCCATTCATCTTATATCAGATGCATTTTGTAAATTATTTTTATGCTAAATTTTGTATATTATGTTGAATTTGAAAAAAGAATTAATGGAAAATCATTAGCAGCTTGTTGCCATCACTGCTCAGACAGTTGCAGAGCACCTTTTAGGGCTATTATCAACATAAACTGTGGGAGGCTGATTTTCTTATATAAAACTGACTCATTCTGCTAATAAGAATGGTTTTATTTTAGAACTATCTCTAAAGTAGCCATTTACCTCTTGACACCTACCTCATAAGATTATTTTTTAAGTGGAATATAGTCTTTCCAAAGTCTGACATCAGCTGTAGATCTGTATATCAAAGTACCTAAAATAATCGTTACATTTTTTCATTATTTACCTCTCTTATCCCTTAAATGTTTACTCCAAACTGTATTCTAACCCATCTCCTAATATACCTTGACATGTGTCATATTCCCTAAATTCCTGCCATCAGAATTACTGACATTTTCTCCACATGAACAAAGCTGGCCTACTGATACTGAGCACATGCTTGCAACTCATTTATGTCATGAAAACAGTCCTAGGAATGTAAAATTATTCTATAACAGATAAAAAGAAGTTGGTGGTGTAAAAACTATTAATTCTTTTTCAATTCTAAAACGGGAGCAATAGTCTGCTGTGTCCAGTTACAAAAGGAAAGAAACCGTTTATTCCCTGAAATAAAATACATGGGGAAAGGTGATGGGTATCTGTGCATTATTAAACAAACGCAAAATTTGCTAATGTTAGCAGAACCGGTATTATGCTAACCCATTAGAAAATATTATTCAAAATACAATAGACTAAGGCACATGTCAACACCCTTTGAAAGCAAAGAAAAGGCGCTGACTCCAGCAGAAACTGTTTTAGGACCTAAAATATGTTTTGTTATCAAAAAGACAGAAAGTGCAAAAGCACTTTCCACCATTTAGCACTTGTATGCAGTTATTAAAAAAAAAAAGGCACTACTGTGTATTTGCGAAGTGAATTTTATCTACGTTAGTCGCATAGTGAACACCTCATCCACCTGAGAAAATTGTACATCCATATTCCTGAAATACAGCTAAGGAAGTTTAAATTTCTCCTTGAAAAGAAAGTATGGTCAATGGATGGTGTTCATTGCTAAAAGCAATGCATTAACAGGAAGACAATTTATCATGTACATTGTGTCAGTGGATACGTATTCCATAAATAGGGTTGTAAAATCAGAGACTTTGTATAAATGAGAATGAAAGGAACTCACTTATGACTGCATGTATATTCTACATATATACATGCATGTGTATATGCTGTGGTGAACTTGACTGTATCACAATTATATTTGCACAATAACTTAATTGTAACATTGTATATGGAATGCTCATCAGGACCTTTCCTTCTGCCACTTAGTCATTTAACCATGGAATATGGTAAAATATAAATAATAACTTAAGTAGAAGGTGGAAGTCATTTGCCATAGGAGCTTTCCAAGGTATATATTTTTCCCTCAAAAAATACATAGAACAAAGAATACATAAAAGCTAATACAGGTAGTATTTCTACAGCCTCAACTAGTATGTAATTACTACTTACATTATATGAAGAGGTATTGACTGAAATAATGTTAGCTAACTGATAGCCATCTCTTTCACTACTGTCCCACAACGAGCCCCATAACTGTTCATTGTTTGCTTCCTGATTGCCAGGTAGTGGATAGCAAAGACTCGCTATCCATTTGTCACTCTATTGCTGGTGACTGGGGCACTGCCTAGGAATAGGACAATCTAGTTCAAGATGCTATCCTAACTTAGCCCCAGTTGAGGTTAGAATTGCACTCAGAAGTAGGTTCAAGGGAGACAGCTGCCTTTTCCACATTATATACGCAAAATTGTGTCAGAGCACAATGGGTCTTCTATTCAATTTAAAACGCAAAGAACTGGGTTCCCTGCTGTAATGAATAATGGCTGAAGTTGAAGAGAGAAAACGCATACACGTACATTAGGTTATCTACAAGTTTGGCAGTTAAGTTACTTGTTTTGAAGAGAAGATATATACTTGTCAAGTCTGATTTTTTCCTGACTCATATAGCAAGGATTTAGTCTTCTTCAGTGAAAAGCATGATTAATATTTGAAGATCTTTCTGACAAAATAAAATAATGTATGTTACAAAATATAGTTTTTAGGATATGACATTTGATTTAGTCCTTCCAATTGTCTTATCAGCAATGGAGTGTATATAAAATAGTATCAACAACATCCCGTAAGAGTTACTTTAAAATCATGCTATAAAGCCATTATTTTAAAACTTTGCTTACAGAACAGCATGGCACAGAAGACTGCATCTAATCTAAGAATATATTTCCAAATGAATAAAAAAGCATGCGCTTAAGTTTCAAACTTAAGAAATAAATTCCTCTCTAGCATTATGCTGGGGAAAGGCACTTCATGTGGAAAGAGTGATTCAACTTAACATTCTGAAGCCCTGCTTACATGGTTATAACCTTTGTCATTGCTAAATTCTGAGGGGAAATTTTTAACTTTAATGATACACTAGAATGGGTATCACAGCAGAAGTCATCTTTTCCAGCATGCCCTATTAAAAGATTTCTAGTATTGCTATAGAAATCACTTATAACTGCGAGATACTGCACATCATTAAATCCATTGAGTGGGCTGTAATACAAGATCTACTGAATGAAGTGCTCCTCTTGGTAAAGATCGGTGTTCATTTTGGTAAAGATCAGCATGAATCAGTATCAGTACCTTTTCAAACCATTTTTTAATACATTCTAGTCACATTCAAAGCTACTTTTTGGAAAGAGTATTTGTGTCCAGTAAAATTTACTGGTAGCCTGTCTACCTAATAATCACCTACCCTTTTGATCTTTAATGTTTCCTATTGTTTCACTAACTGCTGCTTTTTATTATGTGTCACAAGAGTTACATTTTCTCCACAGGTTGTCGTTAGTATTTACTGGGTAACCTAAGACAGCAGATGCTAAACTTTTCATTGAAAAAACATAGGCTAACTAGGTAGACACCAAATCAGAATAGCAATTATATACATTCATGTGCCAGTAATCTCAAAAATGATGAGATCTTTTCCTTTGATACTTGTTGTTTCAGAGGAGTTGTTGAAACCTTAAGGATTTTTGTGTGACATTATATGTGGCAGTCATAATACTTCCGTTCGTTCCTACCTTGCAGCATAGAAAACTTTTGTATTAACAAAGCAGGGAGAAATAAACTAATTTGATAACTTTACAATCATGATAAGACAGTTCTATCAATATGAAGGAGAGAACAAAGTATTTTCCTAATACTTCACCTAATTTCACAAAAATTGTGTCAGAATAATAGTGGACTCATTAGGGTCCAGTTTTTTTGTGGGAAAAATAATAAATATTTAGAAAGAAGCCAGACAAGTGTAAACCTTTGCCAATCCCCCATTGTCATCAGACTGAATCAAAATGATATATAATAAAGCTGGTGTTTAGGTGGGTTGTGGCGTTTTTTAGCAATTTTGTTGTTCTCACTACTAAGTATTTCTGCTTTTCTCAATATTGTGTTGTTGCAAGGATCCTTTCTTCAAATTGCAGACATTATGGTCAGCCTCCCTAGGTGCTTCTATATGCATTGAACCCAGAGGATGCATCCTTCACCAGCTGGTCATAGGTTTCCCTTTATGGCTTTGCCAATGTTTAGGGGGATGGGGTAACGCAAATTCTGAATACAGATCCTATAATGTGCAAGTGGAAGGCCAGCTTGGAAACTCTGAATATCAAGCTTTCCAAACTGAAGTTTGGACTGTACATAAAAGTTGTAGTTCTCCCAGAAGGGTCAGGCCTAAAAATCTGCTTTAACAGACAAAGACCTGCCTTTAAAAATTACATTTGTACTTCCTATTGCAGCATTTTGTTATACTGAAGCTATAATCTCAACCCCTAGAAGAAAGATGAGGGAACAAAGACACAATCATGGGTGATTTCAATGTTTTGCCCTGGGACACGTGCTCATCTAGTGCTCCTACACAAAATGCAGTGCAGTCACCGTGGAGCCTGGCTGTCCTCCACACACATCAGAGCTCCAGGGCTCACACTTCACCACATCTCCTCTCTACCTTATGACTGTGAGCCTCTGCCTTCATTATTCCTGAACAACAGCTCCATTACTGCCCATCCATGCTGTCCATCCGGATAGCTGCCAAAGTCCTGCAGCCACATATGTGCCCCTCTTCTACTACTCCCAAAAGAAATCTTAAATGTATCAGCCCAGCGCTGGATGACAGACTGACAGGAAGTTGGCTGCTTACCCTCACTAGCCATTTAAATGCAGCATACCCTAATGTGTGCTAAAAGCCATAGCAGAAGGAATCTGATTTTGGTGGCGGCAAAGAGGACCTGCCCCTTCTGAGCTCCCTGTGACACATGCAGTGTAGGAGCTCTCTTAACATGGAACAGTGAAAGAAAATATTAGTTGTCTGCAAAATTGCAATAAAGCACCTTTGCAGCAAGCATTTGTGGATTTTACAATAAAGCATGTAGGAAAGTTGCAGAGCATCTGCACTGCAAAAATAAGAAGCAAGTGAATTTCTGAGAATGGAAAGCCAAAAATTCAGTTGTCATAGTCCTTGTGATTTTGTCAGAGAAATGCCGCTCACTTTACTGCTCAAAGAGTTGTGCCAACAGATTACATGGAGGGAACAGAAAAATAAAAAGTTAGTGAACCTCAGATGAGCTTTGAGTTGAGGAAGAAAGAACTACTCAGCTGAGGGAGTGTATATAAGAGAAGAGCTGAAGTTCTATCCAGCTATATTTTGTTTCTTAACATCAGCATGTATTTCCTTGCTTTGGGAATAAAGGCAGCATCGTCACGTGGCAGGCTGAAATGCTCACAGAGCTCAGGCATCTTTCTTTTAAGGTCAAATAAGAATACTTCTGTTATCTGGCTAAAAGATTCTTTCACAAACCTAAATCCTGGTTGTAAATGATAGCAATTTGATCTTCCTAGTGACTGAATATAAGTGGGGGAATGTAAGCAGCAGGAATGAAGACTGGAAACACTAAAGGAGAGTGGAGACAGATGGAATTCCAACCTAAGCTTGACAGAGGCAGCGAGTTATCCCTGTTGCGGAAAGGTTTGAGTGACTTTCAGACAAATAGTTTTTAAATCACTTGTCTGTTCCATGAGCACCTTTTCTTTGGAGTAATCTGTCCTAGATCCTAGCTGCCTCCCCCCTGGGGACTTCCTTCCCATTTTGTACTCAATAGAGGGTCCAATGAGCCATCTCTGCCCAAAAATTATCCCATCCCTACAGACTTCTGGAATTTGCAAAAAGGGTGGTTTAAGAAGGGCACCTACGCAAGTGGATGTCCAAATCGATACAGGAGAAACACAGATTTTGACAGGTCCCTTTACAAATCCACTGGACTTGGTTCTGCCATTGCTAGGGAGAGCTGTGATGGGATGGCCATCTTTACTACCAAATCCCTCTTAAGGTTAGTGCATCACTGAAGCAAATTTACTTGTATAGGAACATAAACTAATATCAGAAAGATTAATTGAACAGTTTTAATAATATTTATACACTGGTGAAATCTAGAACATGGTGAAATGTGTGGCTATTTGCAAGCAGTTTACTGCAAACAATTGTGGTAATGTTTATCTCCTTGTGCTTTAGTTCACTTGTCATTCTCACTCTGTCTGTGTACTGATGCACAGGAAACTGTCCTCCTTTGCCATCCTGAACAGTTTCAACTCATTCCAGTCCTGTCACAGCTCATTTTTTTCACCCACACATTGCAGATTTCTAGAGCAATCTCTTTAAGAGGTAGCTGCTGAGCACTTTTTTCAGACTTTTCCCCAGATTCTCTAAAAATCTCAGCCTCCTGGACTAGTTCCATATTTTGAATGCTCATGTCTGGCCATGACCCAAACAGACCACATTTGTCAGCTCAGCCAGGACATTAATATTCACATTGTGTCCCATCCCTTACAGCTCGCATTTAAGCCTTGAGAATACCGGAAAGATTCCTGGGACAATGTGAAAGGATATTATTTCCTCCTTTAAATAGAAAGAAAAAATATATTTTATCAGAGCTACCAGCAGACTCAATGATTAATTTTTAAAAGCAGAAATCTCTAGGTTATATTAAGAGCCACAACAGCAAATATTGCATATGCAGTTGAGAATATTTAATAGTAATTTTTAGCTACATAACTACTAAATTATTTGAAAAGACATTTGTGCTGTTCTAAGCATATGCAGACACATGTAGACTCATGAAAAATTGTCTTTCCTTTCTGAATGACCTGTCCCTTTTCTTCTGATGCCTGTCTCTGAATCGATTAAGTTTGATGAATGGATGAATACAAATTAATCTCCAGTTTTTGCCTGAGTAAGTTAGATTTTTGTTTGTTTTTTTTTTAAAGTGGAGAAGTCAAAATAGTTTCTGTTGGGCATATCTTGGATGTTCTTCATAATTGTAATATATATGCAATTAATTTCCTACTTGAATTATTTCAAGAAGTTCCCACTGTTACATTTAATTCCTTTTCTTGATCCCTCTTTTCAGTTTGTCTAAAAGGAGTGTTTTTCTTATATAAAAATGCTGTAAAAGCAATTGTATGATGCACTATATATTCATGGGACAATGAAACACACTTGACCCTTAGAAAACTACAAAGTTTAAAATGCAGCATTAACCTCTTTCAACTAATATATCTCTGCCAGTCTCTATATTTTTTTCAAAGATAGATTTCTTGCATATGTATAAACTTTTATTTTCTGGGATATTTTAGAAATATTTTAACCTTTTCATTTTTTTCCCTTTAAGTATTAGTAGCCTGATAAAATCTGCAGTAAAATAATTGAAAATATTTCCATTAACTTCATCAGAACTTAATCAACGGGGATTAACAACAGAGTGTATTTACAACATGCCTCAGTAAAATGCTGAGGTATTGCTTAATACCTACCAGTATTTATAAACAAAACTTTTATTATGTCCATCCACAAAATTTGATTATTATTCTGGAAAATGGAGCAAATTATTCTGAAAGTTAAAAGTAGATTTGCATTCTGCTTTTAGATAACTTTAAAGGGTACAAGGTTGAATTTATCTGTGGTTCAATTTTTTTTTTCTATACTGATAGTTTACATTATAAATAAATATGGTACTAGGGGATGATCCAAGAAATAACTGAAACCTCATAGCCATGCACACATAAGTATCAGAGTTCATCCATGGTTTAACTTGCATGGCTGAGAAGTCCAGAAGAGCCACTTTTCCTTCTCAAGTCTCCCACAGGTTTCTAACAAGTTTCATCCCTGCTTATTCCCGAAACTGACCTTTTCTGGGGTGGCAGGGAGCCATGCTCCACTGGGCAATGAAACCTAGGGTCTTCACCATGCAGAGACTTTTGAGACAGAGTTCTGCAGTCAAAGGCTCTTGACACTATGCTTTTGTCTGAAATATTACACAAATTGATGCAATATATTTCAGTCTTTCAGGAGAAACACAGCTAGAGAAGTAACTACCTTGTTTAGATGGCAATGTTTTTTGCAAAAGGTAACTGGGGGTACCCAATAATGGCTTCTGATAGCAATGAAAATGTTCTATTACCATTACTGGAAGCTAGACAGGATCATGAATCATTACAGTACTTGGTAATTGTAGCCTTTCATTTGACAAGATAATAAAAATTGGTGATCTGTTAGAGTGTAACAAGAAAGAACAAAATTCATTTTATGCAGAAATAGATTGTGCTACAATGCAACAGTCTTGCAGGGGTTTCTTATTTATAGATTTTTGTCTAAAAGGTGATAGTCATCACCTTAACATCTTGCCACTTTACATGAATATGTAGATTTATCCTCAAAAGATCTCTAAAATATGGAACAAATTAATTCAGTGTTACGAGGTGACAAACTGGCTGAGAAAGCCACAGGGGAAGTCTGTGGAAGAATCAGAAACTCTGACTCCACAGAAGGATCAGGAATTCAGTGAAAACACAAGCTTCAATATGTTCCATGTTATTCGGAATGGGGGAAAAAAACCCTCTACTAAATACTCAACACCAAACAAATATAAATCGCATTTTAACCACAAAGGATCTTTTATGGTTTGTTTCTTACAGTAAACTTTCATAACAGACAGTTTTCAAGTTGGTGTATTTTTCCCCACACTGTAGGAAAAACAACAAACAAATCCAGCTTCCTTTAAAAGTCAAAGCAGCAAGAACAGTCACAGCAGTTTTCAATCCTCAGCCTGCAAGTAATAGGTTTTCCCCTTCTCTCCTAGTTATATTAGAGTGATTCCATTTTCTTGTCAAACTGGATATCCACTTTTGAAAAAGCAAGCTGTGTTTGCTTTAGGCTCTATGCAAGGACAGAAGCTTTATCATACAGTCAAAGCTGATGACCTACTACAATAATCTCAAGATGAAAATGAAATATCATTCTTGAGAAGTCTCTTGGGTCTTCCACTTTTCTTTGAGTATAATAACTCTCTGAATGAGATGAATCCCCCAAGGTATAAGCATATCTCCACTGAGTTCAAAGGACCTATGTCAGTTTACAAGAAATACGAATTCAGCCCCCTTGATTTTTTACATTATTGAAAAATGTCGTGAATTTTCTAATGAATATCCTTCTTATTAATTGTTTATCTGCATATGGTTTTCCTTGTCATAAATGTATCTTTAACTTAAAAATATGTCTTTGAATTTTAGTGCTATGTTCACAATTACAAAACAGAAAGAATTTTGTCAGGAAGATTTGGAAGTTCTTCAGTAACCAGCCTCCATACCTGAAAAATTAAATCTGCAGACATTCCATTTCATATTTTACCAGTGCAATCACTTACATATGTACTCAAAGAAGCCCAGTGTCTTCATGCGTTGAGTTTTAATATAAATCAGAATATTACACTCCTCTTAGATGCAGGTAAAGCAGCCTGAAGGGCTAGAAGGTAGAATACATGCTGGCACACAAAATAAGAGGAAATCATTAATCAGAGATGAACCCCAAAATCATGTGTCTATGGTATTGTTCAAAGCATTTTTCACTCTAGAGACAGATTGCTTTCAGAATAAGATCTTAGTTTCTTTTAAAGGATTTCTATTTGTGGCCTCAGAGGAACCTGCATGTTCATCAAATGTGACAGAAAGCAAAACATTTACCAAAGCCCTATGAACCACTGTCCTCTCACTTCTCTCCACAAGCAAACATTTTGTGTATTGGAAACACAAAGATGCAGCACTCTGGTTTGGATGTCAGGCTTGATTTCAGTGAATCAAAATTAAGCTATAGAATGTTATATAGATGGCTTGCTTGAATTTCAGAAACAAACAAACATAAACTTGCTCTGATTCCATTAGGAAAACATCTCTCTTGCTTCTGAAGCAGGTCCATTTTTATACAAATAATGCAACAAATAAAAAATGTGAATGACGTAACAAGGATAAATTTTTGTCTTTAACTTTCTTCTTGCCAAATACTGGAGTGGCATTAATGAGTAGATGCTTTTACCTGCTAAGTACATAACGTCCTGGTTATTCAACTTGCTTGTCCTTGGCTGTAAAAGTGGGATGCTGAAGCCTTTGACCTATGGACTAGCAAGCACATGCACGTGTAACAAAGACGACAATTATGGTTGTGCTATAGCTGCATTTCCAATGAATTTCTAGAACATTTGTAAACAATTCTGTGGGGGGCAACCAAGGAGCCTTTGGAAACTAAAAATTATAGACCAGTTTAACAATCCATTTAGCAGTAGAGAGAGCAGTGTAATTGCGTGTGAATTCCTCAATTCAAATGTAAATTAACATAGACAGCATATTTTAGAGACGCAGATGCAAGTGATTTGCTTATTCCATTCTGTTTATATCAAAGTTAAATATAACACAAGTTTAACAACATAAAGAATGTCCCTGGCTAAGAAACTAAATATTGATGGATCCAAAATTCCTGAAAATGTATGTATCTAATAAAAATAAGATCCAAACAAATGAAAGAAAATAAAGAAACTGAAATCTACTGATACTTTGCCTCAGAAATATCAGAAACATCATAAAATAAGCTTGGAATCATTGGCTTCCCATCTGCTAGGGAGAAGCACAGGTCATATCTGGAAGCCGTATGAGCTGCTGACTGAACCTGACATAGTCTCAATGTTTCACAGTTATCTCCCATAAAATAAAACTAAGAGAATTACTGACCAGTTTTACCAGTGATCTTCCACTAACGATGAAACTAAAGAACTAAATGCCAGCAGCTACCTCATTTTCCTTGGAGTTCATGGCTGCAGTGGATGAAGTCTGTTCTGAGATCAGAATATATATTTTACATTACAGGATTTTAAAAGGACATTCATGAAGGTGACTTTTTTTATTAGTGCACAAAAAAAATGAAAAGCTCTTGCCTTTGGAAAAATCCCATCATTACATTATTTCAACCTTTTATTAATACAACTGAAAAAGTATTCATAACACTGCTTCTCCAAAACAGTATTCCAGTGAGAAAGTTGATGATGCTACCAAATTTGCAGTTAGAAGAGCTCTAGTAAGCATGTGACCTCTTATAAGTAAGTTATGAACATTCACATCAACAGATCACTATTATTTTCCCAAGCAAAACTGTCCTCAACTAAAGACTCAATACAAGAACACTAAATTTGCTTGAATAATGGGTATAGGACTTTATCATGAGAGCTAAAAAGGGTGCAACTATAATCAAGAGACCTTTTTCTCAGCTTTCAGAATTTTTGTGAAGTATCTTAAATTTAAAGAGGGAGGAGCACTCATGAAGCATGTTTCTGCATTCAAAGGGTGTCCTTTGTAGATAGGATATTATTGCTTTTCAAGGAAAACATATGTACTGTAATTCAAACAGAACATTGACATTGATTTCTATTAAGTACCCAGAATAAGCATCATTTCTCCCAGAGATGTACATTATCTTGCAGTTCTTCATTACTTCATGTTAATGTGTTACAGTGCTCAAGAAAAAAAAAATAAAGAATTTCAACTGTGTTCATTGTTCTTTTGTAAGCTATTTTTAATATTCCTGTGTACTTAAAAACCAAAAAAAAAACCCAAAACAAAACACAAAAGAAGGAACTTAATATATGATTGAACTATGAACCTCACTGTCATAAGAAAGTTCAAATTCTACATACTATCCAAAATCAGTACATATAACAAGTCTTTCCTGCACACTGATGTCTGATTCATATCAAGCAGCTTGTTTGCATATGAAAAGTCTGACCTTTAAGACAAGGAAGAGAGAATCGTATATCAACAAAACTTTTTTTTATCCAGTGTGATGGTTCTTGCAATGGCAGTTGCTTGTAGAAATCTAATACAATGTATAAAAGGTAAGATTTCTCAGGAAGAATTTCCCAGTGAAATAACTACATTTTCCACTATTTTTATATTCTTTGGTAAGGGAGAAATACTTTTCCCTCTTTCCTCCATACATCAAGAACCTTGGATAAGTTTTGTTTCCACCCTGAAACATAACAAAGCTGAACAGAAGTGATTCCTCTTCAGTTTTAGACAGGTATCAGCTTGCAAGGACTGTGGGCATTTACTAACAAACTGCTGTTTTTATGTGGCCAACATAATAACGTAGATAGTAGAGAGCCACGACCTGTTGAGGTGGTAAGGGGGTCAGCTCTGTCAATAGGAGTAGAACATCAAGAATTATCGAGTACATAACCATATAAAAACTGTATGAAAACAAGAGTGTTTCCTATAAATAAAAATTTTAAAAATTCTCTTTTTTCAATTTCTTCGCTCTGAAAAAAATTGAAGATATTGAGATATACATCAACTGATAGAATAAAATAATTTGCTATAAAATATCAAAAATTATAGGTCATTTTAACATGCTTCATATAGAAAAAAAAGTATTTGTTTTTTTTTTTTTTACTTTTGGACAGAACACTTAAGTGAAAACTTGAATAAGAATAACAAGAGACAATCTTTGCAGGCTCATCTCGTACCCATGCTCATTATGACCCTTTTCCTAATCATCTAATTATGCCCAGGCACATCTTAATTCTCATTCCCTCATTTAACTCTGAAGTGAGTCCTCTCACATTTACGCAGTTAGAAATGTGCCAGTTTGTGGCTGTATCCATAATACTTTCAAATGCATATGTACTCCTAAGCCCCTTTGGACTGAGTTTAACCAAATGAAATTTCTTTGGGAGCACAAATTCTCCTCACCTTCCTTGCTTCCATTTCTGTATTTAAGATACTTGAATACCCAGCTTTGATTTTAGTGCTAGCAAAAATCAGTTTGAAGTATGTTAAATTTCAGAGAGATTAAAAGGAAGCATATTACAGCAAATATGGAGTACTACAAATTAAATTTATCTTGGTAATTAACAGTGTAAACTACAGCAAAATCCCAATTTCTTCTTGACCTGGGAAAAAGCAACTGAAATGTAGCAACAAACAATAATTTTGAGGTTTAGCATTAGTTTAGATTCCGGACAGTGTCTACATTACTGTCTGTTTCAGACTCAACTCGTCTCTGGTTTTACCTGGACTTCAGTTAGGTGATGAACAGCCTGGGAGCAGGCTGTTGCTTCAGACAATCACAAAGAGGTGATGCTCTTCCATTCCAGCAACAGTATCTAGCAGCTTTGTACTTTAGTGATGAATTTCTGTACCTGTTTCTTTCTGTTTTTTTTTCTTTGTTGCAGGAAGAAGTGAGAATAGCCTCAAAAAAAGCCTTTGCTGCTGACTGTGCAACAGTTTATGAATCTCCCCTCTCAGTCCCTTTCTCACTAAAACTTTGTAGTTCTGCCTTTCGTATATTGGCCATGGGGAGTGGATGAGCTGGACCAAAGTAATTTCACCATCTATTTCATTATACAAACAGTCACGAGCTCAGAGAAGGTAGCCTCTCATAGTAAAATCCCTATTTATACAAGCACCAGAAGGTGAGACCCAGATCTTGTTATTCAACAGTTTTGATGTATAAAAAGCCAATGTATTTGCTGTATAACAAATGTTAGTTAATCTTGCAAATGTATTTTTAATTAAAAAAAAGCTGCTTAAAAAGTCAAAGGAAAAAAAAGGTCAGAATAGGTCTGTGATGATCCTCATTTTTATTACTTTAGTAAAAAATAAAAGAGCATGTGCACTATTATTAAGCTTATTGTACTCACAATTGCATTCAGACACAGAGACAGAGATGGCAAATTATTTCACCTCAAATGAGCAGCTATATCGTCCCAGCAGATAGAGAGCCAAATTTTGGACAACAGCCCAAGCTCCTGTTGAATAAATGAATCAAAATCTGCTCACTCGAAGTTTAAAAGAAAGGATCCTGTCTTGTATGAAATAGTGAAATTAACCAAGGATGATGCTTGAGCTGGGACAACCTTCTCAGGATTAACATCTACTGAGGCTTTCATTATTCTAGCAAAAAAAAGAATAAAGGAAAGTAGGCACTGTAAAGAACATTGTACAAAATCTTTTTCAATGATATGTGTTCCTATTGTTTCTATTCTGTAAAGTAACTGTTTTTAATCTTCAAAGCTCACTATTTGGCATATTTCAGAACAACAAGTTATTTAAAATGGCCACACAAGTATATACAATACACTATTATTTGCAGAACTGTCTGTTTTTGCAAATTGTTACTATTGCATTCAGGATTGATTTATAGACATAGGAAGACTGCCAAAACAGCTTTTGTATTACTCTGCTGATTTCAGAGTTACTCCAAGTTTAAACTGGTGCATAACCATATTATGTGGATAGAAAATTATACTTCTTTTGCACAAGAAAAGGCTTGCAAACACTAAATTTATTTCTGTAGGAATGAAATTTTACACTGAACAAAAACTACACAACAAGAAAATTAGGAATATGACACAAATAACAAAAGCCAACAAATAATTTTAAGTGCAAAACTGTATGATTTTCTTCACAATATGTGAGTTGAACAAAGTTTTACACATTAGTAATACATCAATTGATGTAAGTATGTGAGAAGAGCTCAGTTTCAGGACACGTGTGATATGCGTTTCAAGCTAAGAAACAAAGCCTTAGAGAGATATTGCTTGCTTCTATTATTTGTCACCAGATTTCTCACTATGAAGATTTTTATTCATACTTCAAAAAGGAAAATATTCTGAAAGCAGGCAGTGCAATTTGATTTATTTTTTTCAAGACTTAAATTCAATTTGGTTATGTATCCTCCTTTTAAACAGTAGATCAGCAAGCCAGTTTTTGTTGAAATGCATTCAAACCGCTTTGCTTTTTTATCCCTCCGGTGAGACTATGCAAGCATATAAGAAAGTAGCTGTGTACTTCCCTATATGCACAGTTTGGGAGTAGTCAGGAAATAATTTAGTTAGAACATTTCCCACCTGCAATAGTGGAGGAACAAGGAGTACAGCCTGAGCTCGGGCTAGGTAAATAGTACAACTAACAGGATTTGGTAATAGGATCCGGCACGAGATCTACAGGACTCCCGCTGATTTCACTGGATTTTGAACTGACTGCAGTAAAGGTAATTCTAGCTCTTCAGCAAAAGAGACTAGTTTGCAATTTGTATCTCATGAAGCTGTTTGATGTTGCTTGCAAGCTCTCACAAATTATGCAAGTTAAAGTTGTAGTTCTCTACTGGCAAATTATACACTTATCCTAACTGTGTACCACCTATATGATACCACAGCAGTAACACCTTCCTTATCCGCTGCGTGATGGTTTCTTTAATATGCAGTTAGGCAGAGCTGACTTTTGAAACTCATAATGTCAGCAGCTGCGCCCTCCTCTCTCACAAGAAAGTGGATGAATAAATGCAAAATAGATTTTCACTTCTTACTAAAATAACATATAACTGTTATGTCCTGTTTTGTTTTGAAAGCAGACTTTTAGGTGGGGAAAAGCAACGTTGAAATATCTTCTTCTACAGGGCTGAGAGTTTACTATCAAACTTTCTTAAAGATAGCTGCTTAGTCACTGCCACATAGAGCCATAAGGGCTGGTGATGACACACATGATTTCAAGCTCTTTCCACCCAGCACTAATGGCGGCAGACTTTAGATTCAACAAGGGTCCAGTACTGAGCTTCAACACACTGTAAATGAGAGAAGAATGATCTTCAGAAAAGAAAGTGCTTTCGCTTTTCAAAGAAAATTGTTTGGAATTCAGAGTAGAAGTAGTTTTCCAGGCAAAAATGAGTGACTTGGTAGAATGGAAATGAAGCAGTTGAGATACATCATAGAAGTATACTTATGAATGCATTTGACTCTTGATGCACTGCTTTATGGGCAGTTGTTCTCCATACTGAATGTCTGTGAAACTATTTTCACAGGTATGTACTGGGTTTGCGTGGCAAGGTTTTGGTATTAGAGGAGCTACAGGGGTGGCTTCTATGAGAAGCTGCTAGAAGCTTCTCCTATGTCCGATAAAAGCCAATGCCAGCTGGCTCCAAGAGGCACTCACCACTCACCAAAACTGAGCCAGTCAGCGACAGTGGTAGCGTCTCTGTGATAGCATATTTAAGAAGGGGGAAAGAAAACCTGCTGGAAACAGTAGCCAGAGACAGGAGTGAGAATATGTGAGAGAAACAACTCTGCAGACACCAAGGTCAGTGAAGAAGGAAGGGGAGCAGATGCTCCAGGTGCCAGAGCAGAGATATTCCTGCAGCCCATGAAGACCATGGTGAGGCAGGTTGTCCCCCTGTAGCTCATGGAGGTTAACAGTGGAGCAGATATCCACCTGCAGCCCAGGGAGGACCACACACTGGAGCAGGTGGATGCCCAAAGGAAACTGTGACCCCATGGGAAGCCTGCGCTGGAGCAGGCTCCTGGCAGGACCTGTGGACCCTTGGAGAGAAGAGCCCACGCTGGCACAGGTTTGCTGGCAGGACTTGTGACCCCATGGAGGACCCACATAGGAGCAGCCTGTTTCTGAAGGACTACACCCCATGGAAAAGGACCCATGCTGGAGAACTTCATGAAGAACTGCAGCCCATGGGCAGAACTCACGCTGGAGAAGTTCATGGAGAACTGTCTCCTGTGGGAGGGACCCCACGCTGGAGCTGGGGAAGAGATTGAGGAGTCCTCCCCCTGAGGACAACAGAGTGGCAGAGACAACATGTGATGAACTGACCACAACCCCCATTCCCCATCCCCTTTCACCGCTGGGGAGGAGGACATAAAGAATTTGGGAGTAAAGTTAAGCCCAGAAAGTAGGGAGGGGTGAGAGGAAGGTGTTTTAAGATTTAGCTTTTATTTCTCATTACGCTACTCTGATTTGATTGGTAATAAATTAAACTAATTTCCCCAAGTCAAGTTTTGCCTGTGGTGGTAATTGGTGAGTAATCTCTCCCTACCCTTATCTTGACCCAGAAGTCATAGAATCACAGAATCAACCAGGTTCGAAGAGACCTCAGGGATTATTGAATCCAACCGTTGCACTGACACCACCCTGTCAACTAGACCATGGCACTAAGTCTTTCATTGAATTTTCTCTTCCGTGTCCAGCTGAGGAGCGGAGTGACAAAGCGGCTTTGGTGGGCACCTGGATAACAGACAAACAAGCAGGGAAAATATTTTCTTTCAATAGATGTTTTAGAATTACCAGTACATACATAAAAATAGAAATTATGTATGGGCTTAGAGGGATTTTTAGCTTTTCTTTGATTTTTATACAAAATTATAAGGAAACAAGAATTGCAGGTGTTGCTTTACAAGATGCTACAAAGAACTTCTCGCTGTACCCAGTTGTCAGCACAAAGCAAATAACTGTACAAAGGACAGAATTGGCCTTCCAGAATATTTTCTCATACCTCTCCCACAGTAGAGATGAAAAGTGGGCAGAACACCTTTGGCTGTGATAAAACCTAACAAGCCCAGCACTAGTATGAATGATCCTTTGGTCAGTAAGGGCTACCCTAATATTTTCTGAGCCTGTACACAGAATTCAGTCCTTGAACTCATGCTTAGACAGGGGGGCTTAGAAGAAATATTTTGGTCTTCCTTTTCTGCTCTATTGTTGACCCAAATGAGACTATTGAAAAAAGCAGAGTACTAAGAAAACAGTTCTCCCTCATTTCATATACACAATACAAAGGGAGGAATAGATTTTGAGCACCTTGAAACTAAAGAGGTTTTAAAAAGATAGGGAAATTTCTAACCACCTATGTAACTGCAATCATAAACTGTGGTGTCTAAAAATAATACCACCTGTGGTTTTGCCTTCAACATGCTTTTGCAACAGCAAACATGATTCTTCCTCCATTTAGAGTCATATATTCATTTAAAAAATTAAAATAATACATATAAAAAGTTTGAAATACTTAATTTCATTTTTTCTCACACACTAATGACCACTCAGTAGCATCAAAGAGAAAAAAAAAATAACACAGTTACGAAGAGGCAGTAACATCTTGGTACATTTGCTAAGCTAGCTATTACAACAGAAGAGCAGATGAGCTTTTCCTACCCCAGCTACATCTTGTCTCAAATGCTTGTCTAATCCATGACTGCAGCCTAAGAAGGTCCCTGAGCTTAGCTGTTATGGACCACTTATACTTGAATGCTGGAAGAGCCCAAAAACACTTTCATTGTATACAGTCACTACAGTACTTTTTATTTTCATCTAGTCCAAACTAAATAACTGCCATAAATCCCTTCACATTCTATATACCACTATATTACAAAGAACCAAAATGGACCCTCAACACTTTTATAAAATCTGTAGATTAATATTAACTGTAGTTGTTTTTAAATCATCCTTATGAATAAGGAAGTTATCTAATATGTGTAGGGTTAAATGGAGTTCATATTTATTACACAAAAGAAGTCAGGTATTTGAAGGTCCTAACTAATGAGCAAACCCACTTTAAAAAATACAGCTTCCAAAGTTCATGCGTTTATGAGATTTTAATTAAAGTGATCTGCTGTTAATTTAACATATACCCTAGATACTCAGGTATTGAATTAAGCAGATTTGAGGATTTGAATTTTTTTTTAATTATCACTATTCTTCTAAGAGTATTGCATTGCCGTACTAGATCTACTCCACATTGAGAGTGTTTTTAAAAGCAACAGACTGGATTTGTCTCATTGGCCAAGACATGGGCTCAGTTATCCCTGTTCTGCTGGGCTTGCAATAAAATTCTCAATTAAAAACATTTTTAGAGTAGCTTGTTTGGGTTAAGGTTGATTTTTTAAAAACAAAGGAAGGGTGGCCTTTTAATGACAAAATAAGATTTAATTTTTAGGTGTATCACCATATCATTTTTGGATATTGAGCAAAATCAGTAGAACTCAACATTTTCAACTTCACTAGAGTATACAAAATGTTGAATGTCTGGTCATAAGTATTGCAGTGGGAATTGCAGGGTGCTGATAAAGCGTGAAAATTTGCAGATGACACCAAGCTGGGTGGGAGTGCCGATCTGCTGGAGGGTAGGAAGGCCCTACAGAGGCACCGGGGGCGATTTAAACGATTTAAGCGCTCCACCCCCTGTTATCGGGTGACAAAAAGTCTCCTGGAGGACAGGGACTAGTCCCTGCCCAGAAGGGAGAGGGAGACGTAGCTGTGACTGAGTGAGTCAGCAGTGACTGGGTGTGTCCCAGGACAGGAGAGGGTCCTCCAGGGCAGGAGAGGCTGCAGTCGTTTGCAGCACGTTGGGGAGGGCGCTGACTCCCTCCCAGTGCACAAGGCGAGGAAGGTGCCAAGGAGCTGTGAACCAGGGGTGTCACCAACAGGTATTTCCCAGTTCAGTGAAAGAACAATGGTATCTACCCGGCGGAAGAAGACCAAAATGGATGTGGGAACCCAGACAGAGCTACCACGGAAGGAGGCGATGGTGCAGGTCGCAGGCTGCAGGGAATGCTACAGCGTCTCTGTGGTGTCAGGGGGCTGTGTGCGCTGTGAGCAAGTAGATGATCTGCTCTACCGAGTGGCACAGCTGCAAAGCCAGGTTGAAAGGCTTCAAGCCGAAGTAGAAAGGCTTAGGAGCATTCGGGAAGCTGAAATGGAGATAGACTGGTGGAGCCAGGCTCTGCCCTCCCTGCAACAAAAATGGGAGAACCTGCCGGAGAGCTCCCAGGATCGAGGGACCCCTGTACTCTGCCCCTCTCAGGTGGAAAACAATAACCTAGAGGAGAGGAGTGAGTGGAGGCAAGTCTATGGCCGTGGCAAAAGGCGAGTGTCCTCCTTGCCTACCTTGCCTCCACAGGTGCCTCTGAGCAATAGATATGAAGCCCTAATGGAATACAGCCGGTCCAATGGGGATGTGGTGGAGACGCAACCTATATCAGAGGTCCCACCACAGTCAGAAAAACCTGACGGGCGTATAGCTACCTCCTCCACAAGGAAGAAGAGAAGAGTTTTAGTGGTTGGAGACTCCTTCCTAAAGGGATCTGAGGGCCCAATATGCAGAGCTGACCCCCATCACAGGGAGGTCTGCAGCCTGCCTGGAGCCCGAATCAGGGATATCACCAGGCAACTCCCCAACCCGGGTGAAGGCCACAGACTACTACCCCCTGCTGATCTTCCAGACAGGTGGGGAAGAAGCTATATCCCGTAGTCTGAGGGGGATGAAGAAAGACTACAAGGCCCTAGGACGATTGGTGAAAGAGTCTGGGGCACAAGTTGTTTTCTCCTCCCTCCTTCCATTTTCAGGTGATGACGTGGGATGGAATAGTAGGATTCTCTCTATTAATGCCTGGCTACGAGACTGGTGCTAGAGGCAGGGCTTTGGGTTCTTTGATAATGGCTGGTTTTATAAGACAACAGGCGTGACAGTGATACATGGGAAAGGTTTATGTCGTAGGGGCAAAAGGGTTCTGGGACAGGAATTAGCAGGGCTCATTCGGAGAGCTTTAAACTAGATTCGAAGGGGGATGGGGTAGTAGCTGGGCTTGCACCACTGGGGCAACGCTCTAGTGTTGTGGTAGACCAGGAGGCCTCCCATCCCCCTGGGGTGAAATCGGTGTGCCCAGCTCGTTCCCTGAAATGCCTGTACACCAATGCACGCAGCATGGGGAAAAAGCAGGAGGAGTTAGAAATCCGTGTTCGGTCGGGGGGGCTATGATCTAGTGGCAATTGCAGAGACTTGGTGGGATGCCTCACATGACTGGAATGTGGTCATGGATGGCTATGTCCTGTTCAGGAAAGACAGGCCGCTAAGGAGAGGTGGTGGAGTTGCTCTTTATGTGAGTGAGCAGCTAGAATGTATTGAGTTCTGTCCAGGGGCGGATCAGGAGCGAGTTGAGAGTTTGTGGGTGCGAATTAAGGGGCAGGCTGGCAGGGGTGATACTGTTGTGGGTGTCTATTACAGGCCACCCGGATCAGGATGAGAGGAGGGTGATGAGGCCTTCTACAGGCAGCTGAGAGCAGTCTCGCAATTACAGGGCCTGGTTGTCATGGGGATTTCAACTACCCTGATATTTGCTGGGAGGCCTACTCAGCCAGCCATCCTCAGTCCAGGAGGTTCCTCCAGTGCGTTGATGATAACTTTCTGATGCAAATGGTGGATGAGCCAACTAGGAGAGGAGCGCTGCTGGATCTTAGCCTCACTAACAAGGAGGGTCTTGGTTGAAGAGGTGAAGGTTGAGGGCAGCCTTGGTTGTAGGGACCATGAGATGGTAGAGTTCAGGATCTCATGTTGCAGGACCAGAATAGCTAGCAGAATCACAACCCCTGAACTTCAGGAGGGCCAACTTTGGCCTTTTCAAGCAATTGCTAGGGGAAATCCATGGGACAGGGTACTAGAAGGTAAGGGGGGCCCAAGATAGTTGGGTTAGCATTCAAGGACTGCTCTTCCGAGCTCAAGATCAGAGCATCCCAACAGGTAGGAAGTCAAGGACGGGTACCAGGAGACCTGCATGGTTAAACAGGGAACTGCTGGGCAAACTCAAGTGGAAGAAGAGGGTGTACAGATCGTGGAAGGAGGGGCTGGCCACTTGGGAGGAATATAAGTCTGTTGTCAGAGGATGTAGGGAGGCAACTAGGAAAGCTAAGGGCCCTCCTTGGAATTAAACCTTGCAAGAGAGGTCAAGGACAACAGAAAGGGCCTTCTTCAAATACATTGCAGGTAAGCCAACACTAGAGGCAATGTAGGCCCACTGATGAATGAGGTGGGGGTCTCTGGAGACAGAGGATAAAAAGAAGGCGGAGTTACTGAATGCTTCTTTGCCTCTGTCTATACTGTTGGAGGCTGTCCTGAGGAGCCCCGGACCCCTGAGGCCTCAGAAGAAGTCAGGATAGAGGAGGAATCTGTCTTGGTAGATGAGGGCTGGGTCAGGGACCAATTAAGCAACCTGGACGTCCATAAATCCATGGACCCTGATGGGATGCACCCGCGGGTGCTGAGGGAGCTGGCGGAAGTCATTGCTAGGCCACTCTCCATCATCTTTACTAAGTCGTGGGCAATGGGAGAGGTGCCTGAGGACTGGAGGAAAGCGAATGTCACTCCAGTCTTCAAAAAAGGTAAGAAGGAGGACCCGGGTAACTATAGACCGGTCAGCCTCACCTCCATCCCCGGAAAGGTGATGGAACAACTTGTTCTTGATGCTGTCTCTAGGCACATCAAGGATAGGGGGATCATTAGGGGCACTCAGCATGGCTTCACCAACGGGAAGTCTTGCTCAACCAACTTGATAGCCTTTTATGAGGACATAACCCGGTGGATAGATGATGGTAAAGCTGTGGATGTGGTCTATCTTGATTTCAGTAAGGCGTTTGACACGGTCTCCCACAGCATCCTCGCAGCTAAACTGGGGAAGTGTGGTCTGGATGATTGGGTAGTGTGGTGGATTGTGAACTGGCTGAAGGAAAGAAACCAGAGAGTGGTGGTCAATGGGACAGAGTCCAGTTGGAGGTCTGTGTCTAGCGGAGTCCCTCAAGGGTCGGTTCTGGGACCAGTTCTATTCAATATATTCATTAATGACTTGGATGAGGGATTAGAGTGTGCTGTCAGCAAGTTTGCTGATGACACAAAACTGGGAGGAGTGGCTGATGTGCCGGAAGGCTGCACAGCCATTCAGAGAGACCTGGACAGGCTGGAGAGTTGGGCAGGGAGAAATTGAATGAAATATAACAAGGGCAAGTGTAGAGTCCTGCATCTGGGCAAGAACAACCCCATGTACCAGTACAAGTTGGGGGCAGAGCTGTTGGAGACCAGCGTAGGGGAAAGGGACCTGGGGGTCCTAGTGGACAACAGGATGACCATGAGCCAGCAGTGTGCCCTTGTGGCCAAGAAGACCAATGGCATCCTGGGGTGTATTAGAAAGGGTGTGGTCAGCAGGTCGAGAGAGGTTCTCCTCCCCCTCTACTCTGCCCTGGTGAGGCCGCATCTGGAATATTGTGTCCAGTTCTGGGCCCCTCAGTTCAAGAAGGACAGGGAACTGCTAGAGAGAGTCCAGAGCAGAGCCACGAAGATGATTAAGGGAGTGGAACATCTCCCTTATGAGGAGAGGCTGAGGGAGCTGGGTCTCTTTAGCTTGGAGGAGACTGAGGGGTGACCTCATTTATGTTTATAAATATGTAAAGGGCAAGTGTCAAGAGGATGGAGCCAGGCTCTTCTCAGTGACATCCCTTGACAGGACAAGGGGCAATGGCTGCAAGCTGGAACACAGGAGGTTCCACTTAAATATGAGGAAAATCTTCTTTACAGTGAGGGTGACTGAACACTGGAACAGGCTGCCCAGAGAGGTTGTGGAGTCTCCTTCTCTGGAGACACTCAAAACCCGCCTGGACGCGTTCCTGTGTGATATGGTCTAGGCAATCCTGCCCTGGCAGGGGGATTGGACTAGATGATCTTTCGAGGTCCCTTCCAATCCCTAACATTCTGTGATTCTGTGTGATTCTGTGATTCTGTGATCTGGACAGGTTAGATAGATGGGCCGAGACCAACGGCATGAGGTTCAACAAGAACAAGTGCCAGGTCTTACACTTCGGCCACAACAACCCCATGCAGTGCTACAGGCTGAGGGAAGAGTGGTTAGAAAGCGGCCCGGCGGAAAGAGACCTGGGGGTGCTGATCGACAGCCAGCTAAACATGAGCCAGCAGTGTGCCCAGGTGGCCAAGAAGGCCAATGGCATCCTGGCCTCTATTAGGAATAGTGTAGCCAGCCGGTCTAGGGAAGTGATCGTCCCTCTCTACTCGGCACTGGTGAGGCCGCACCTTGAGTATTGTGTCCAGTTCTGGGCCCCACACTTCAAGAAAGATGTTGAGGTGTTGGAGCGAGTCCAGAGGAGGGCGACCAAGCTGGTGAAGGGTCTGGAGGGTCTGACCTATGAGGAACGGCTGAGGGAGCTGGGGTTGTTTAGCCTGGAGAAGAGGAGGCTCAGAGGTGATCTTATTGCAGTCTACACCTACCTGAAGGGAGGTTGTAGTGAAGTGGGAGTCGGCCTCTTCTCCCGGACAACTAGCGATAGGACAAGAGGACACAGACTCAAGCTTCGCCAGGGGAGGTTCAGGTTGGACATTAGGAAGAATTTCTTTTCAGAAAGGGTTATTAGACTTTGGAATGGGCTGCCCAGGGAGGTGGTGGAGTCACCATCTCTGGATGTGTTTAAGAAAAGACTGGACATGGCACTTAGTGCCATGGTCTAGTTGACAGGGTGTGTCAGGGCAACAGTTGGACTCAATGATCCCTGAGGTCTCTTCCATCCTGATTGATTCTGTGAATCTGTGATTCTGTGAAAACCTCATCTCCACCTGCAGGTACTGAGCACCTGAGGCCTCAGCTGTGAAGGAATTACAAAATTTTTCTGTCTCTCGACATCTGCTTACATTAAAAACCTCTGCAGGAATATGATTTTCCATAAACCCTACCTTAATCAGAGTTCAATCTCAACAGAAGAATAAAAGTTTTATTAAAAATCATAAATTGGTATTCCCTTCCACTTAAGTTGTGTTCCCGTTCTCATGTTTATTATTTCAACTTTTCCTCATGTTCAAGATTTGATTTATCTTGTCTAAGAACTTGTAAATATACCCTTGAGGGTATCATGTAAATCAAGAATTTCATACAAACATAGGGAGAATGGCCCAGAGGATATGAGCAATAACATTTCAGCAAAACAGAGCATGTGAGGAAAGAACTATCACAAGTTCTTTCTCTAGGAGTCATTTTAAGTGCCTTAAAGTATCCTTTTATTTCACTTGAGGTTATATACCCAAATGATAATGATTTCCTAGTGCTTTGTCTAGTGTATCATTGAGTCCCTTAAGTATATTTTCCACAGTCTAAGCATTTTGCCCTCAGACTGTTTCTCCTTAGATTCTGTTTAAATTTTTCATTTCCCTTCAACTAATTACTCCCAATTACTCCTTAAGTAAAAGGCATGATGCAAGTTCCCCAGCAGTTAATAATATCTTCTTAAATCCCAGAGCCTACTCTCTGGAAAAAAGGACACAATCTTTTCAAATCCAAGATTTACATGCCTAATTACATCTTTGGTCCATGAGGTTTTACAGCTTCAGTATGATAATGATCATGATGCTGCAGAAGATGGGAAAGGAAGAAAATGGCATGTGTTTGTCCTCTCTTTGGGTTTTTGATTAGAGGTGATGTTGGTAGCAATGTTACTCCCTTGGACGTACATATTTGAGATAGATTGAAATTCTTGGAAAAATAGCCAGTCATTCCATTATTTTTGATGATCTTTCTCTCAGAAATATAGATAAAATTAGTTTCATAAAGAGTGTATCCAGATTGTATGTCAATGATTTTTCCTTCATGGCAAAATCCCAGGAACTGACTGTCATACTTAGAGGTATGACAATATGTCACATTGAAACACTAACGTCAAAGGAAAGAATAAGTATAGGCAAAGTTAGAAAATCGTTTGCCTTAGTCATTCCCCACTGGTTTACCCTAGGTAGTCTCCTGTGTGTATCTGGGGAACAATGGGATCAAAAAACAGAACAGATTTGGGTCCAATGTACAATTATCTGAAAAATACATAGCACCTCAGACAGCACGGATGTCCCTTCAGAGTCCCTGCCAATACCTCAATGGAGAGACCTTTCTGGTCTTATTCTCTGTATCTTTCTGAATACATCCTTCATGATTAAAACCAGTAAGAAATTATCATAATTCACCTCCACAACATGTAATATTCTTTGCCGAGAGATTTGTGGTACATGAAGGTTTTTCAATTTCTCCTAGGTTTAGAGGGAAAGGGAAAAGTCTTCTCATTTTATATTACTGAGCGGCCTTCAGCAATACAAGCAAAAGAACAAACTCCTCAGTGGCAATAGGAAATTACTTCTTAAAAGCCTTTCTTTTTTGAGGCAAACAACTGAGGCTCAAGTGGTAATCCTTAATACCTGCTGTCTAGGCAGCAATTCTATGTTACTCGCATAGCCATTTTCGTAAGCTAGCAACCTGGCTTTAAAACTCCTGTACCAATACCCTGGGAGCAATCAAATTTCTCTCACTGGTACAGCTCACTAGCTCTGCTGTCTATACATGTTCATTAGCTATAAAGAGATCACAAAAAAAGGATCAATCTCTTCTTGGTCATACAGAAATAATTGAGTTTGGAGAGAGACTGAATCAATAGCTATACGAATGTATACTTCCCCAGTTGATTCAGGATGTACTGCTTAGCAGCTGATGCTTATAATTAAAATTTGAAATTGTTCAGATTTTAGCATCTCTGGAAAATCTATAAGAAGTGAGAAAAAATAAAATATTAAGAATGTTACACAATTTACTGCAACTGGTACCTTTCTCCTTGCGACTAGTAGGTAGCTTGTAAAAGAGCTATAACCATTTTTTATTATATCATTAAAGTTTCAATCAAAAGAAGTTCAGAGAATACTATTATAATAGCATTTCATTAGAATATTAGAAAGAGGTTTTTAATCTCAATTTATGTCCCATCACAGAATCACAGAATCACAGAATCACAGAATCACAGAATGTTAGGGATTGGAAGGGACCTCGAAAGATCATCTAGTCCAATCCCCCTGCCGGAGCAGGATTGCCTAGACCATATCACACAGGAACGCGTCCAGGCGGGTTTTGAATGTCTCCAGAGAAGGAGACTCCACAACCTCTCTGGGCATCCTGTTCCAGTGTTCGGTCACCCTCACCGTAAAGAAGTTTTTCCTCATATTTATGTGGAACCTCCTGTGTTCCAGCTTGCACCCATTGCCCCTTGTCCTGTCAAGGGATGTCACTGAGAAGAGCCTGGCTCCATCCTCATGACACTTGCCCTTTACATATTTATAAACATTAATGAGGTCACCCCTCAGTCTCCTCTTCTCTAAGCTAAAGAGACCCAGCTCCCTCAGCCTCTCCTCATAAGGGAGATGTTCCACTCCCTTAATCATCTTCGTGGCTCTGCTCTGGACTCTCTCTAGCAGTTCCCTGTCCTTCTTGAACTGAGGGGCCCAGAACTGGACACAATATTCCAGATGCGGCCTCACCAGGGCAGAGTAGAGGGGGAGGAGAACCTCTCTCGACCTGCTAACCACACCCCTTCTTATACAGCCCAGGATGCCATTGGTCTTCTTGGCCACAAGGGCACACTGCTGGCTCATGGTCATCCTGTTGTCCACTAGGACCCCCAGGTCCCTTTCCCCTACGCTGGTCTCCAACAGCTCTGCCCCCAACTTGTACTGGTACATGGGGTTGTTCTTGCCCAGATGCAGGACTCTACACTTGCCCTTGTTATATTTCATTCAATTTCTCCCCGCCCAACTCTCCAGCCTGTCCAGGTCTCTCTGAATGGCTGCACAGCCTTCTGGTGTGTCAGCCACTCCTCCCAGTTTTGTGTCATCAGCAAACTTGCTGACAGCACACTCTATTCCCTCATCCAAGTCATTAATGAATATATTGGATAGAACTGGTCCCAGTACCGACCCTTGAGGGACTCTGCTAGACACAGACCTCCAACTGGACTCTGTCCCATTGACCACCACTCTCTGGCTTCTTTCCTTCAGCCAGTTCACAATCCACCTCACTACCCAATCATCCAGACCACACTTCCCCAGTTTAGCTGTGAGGATGCTGTGGGAGACCGTGTCAAACGCCTTACTGAAATCGAGATAGACCACATCCACAGCTTTACCATCATCTATCCACCGGGTTATGTCCTCATGAAAGGATATCAAGTTGGTTAAGCATGACTTTCCCTTGGTGAAGCCATGCTGAGTGCCCCTAATGATCCCCCTATCCTTGATGTGCCTAGAGACAGCATCAAGAACAAGTTGTTCCATCACCTTTCCGGGGATGGAGGTGAGGCTGACCGGTCTATAGTTACCCGGGTCCTCCTTCTTACCTTTTTTGAAGACTGGAGTGACATTCGCTTTCCTCCAGTCCTCAGGCACCTCTCCCATTGCCCACGACTTAGTAAAGATGATGGAGAGTGGCCTAGCAATGACTTCCGCCAGCTCCCTCAGCACCCGTGGGTGCATCCTATCAGGGCCCATGGATTTATAGATGTCCAGGTTGCTTAATTGGTCCCTGACCCAGCCCTCATCTACCAAGACAGATTCCTCCTCTATCCTGACTTCTTCTGGGGCCTCAGGGGTCCGGGGCTCCTCAGGACAGCCTCCAACAGTATAGACAGAGGCAAAGAAGGCATTCAGTAACTCCGCCTTCTTTTTATCCTCTGTCTCCAGGACCCCCACCTCATTCATCAGTGGGCCTACATTGCCTCTAGTGTTGGCTTTACCTGCAATGTATTTGAAGAAGCCCTTTCTGTTGTCCTTGACCTTTCTTGCAAGGTTTAATTCCAAGGAGGCCTTAGCTTTCCTAGTTGCCTCCCTACATCCTCTGACAACAGACTTATATTCCTCCCAAGTGGCCAGCCCCTCCTTCCACGATCTGTACACCCTCTTCTTCCACTTGAGTTTGCCCAGCAGTTCCCTGTTTAACCATGCAGGTCTCCTGGTACCCTTCCTTGACTTCCTACCTGTTGGGATGCTCTGATCTTGAGCTCGGAAAAAGCAGTCCTTGAATGCTAACCAACTATCTTGGGCCCCCTTACCTTCTAGTACCCTGTCCCATGGGATTTCCCCTAGCAATTGCTTGAAAAGGCCAAAGTTGGCCCTCCTGAAGTTCAGGGTTGTGATTCTGCTAGCTATTCTGGTCCTGCCACATGAGATCCTGAACTCTACCATCTCATGGTCACTACAACCAAGGCTGCCCTCAACCTTCACCTCTTCAACCAGACCCTCCTTGTTAGTGAGGCTAAGATCCAGCAGCGCTCCTCTCCTAGTTGGCTCATCCACCATTTGCATCAGAAAGTTATCATCAATGCACTGGAGGAACCTCCTGGACTGAGGATGGCTGGCTGAGTAGGCCTCCCAGCAAATATCAGGGTAGTTGAAATCCCCTATGACAACCAGGCCCTGTAATTGCGAGACTGCTCTCAGCTGCCTGTAGAAGGCCTCATCACCCTCCTCTCATCCTGATCCGGTGGCCTGTAATAGACACCCACAACAGTATCACCCCTGCCAGCCTGCCCCTTAATTCGCACCCACAAACTCTCAACTCGCTCCTGATCCGCCCCTGGACAGAACTCAATACATTCTAGCTGCTCACTCACATAAAGAGCAACTCCACCACCTCTCCTTAGCGGCCTGTCTTTCCTGAACAAGACATAGCCATCCATGACCACATTCCAGTCATGTGAGGCGTCCCACCAAGTCTCTGTGATTGCCACTAGATCATAGCCCCCCGACCGAACACGGATTTCTAACTCCTCCTGTTTATTCCCCATGCTGCGTGCATTGGTGTACAGGCATTTCAAGGAGCGAGCTGAGTACACCGATTTCACCCCAGGGGGATGGGAGGCCTCCTGGTCTGCCTCAACACTAGAGCGTTGCCCCAGTGGTGCAAGCCCAGCTACTACCCCATCCCCCTTCGAATCTAGTTTAAAGCTCTCCGAATGAGCCCTGCTAATTCCTGTCCCACAACCCTTTTGCCCCTACGACATAAACCTTTCCCATGTATCACTGTCATGCCTGTTGTCTTATAAAACCAGCCATTATCAAAGAACCCAAAGCCCTGCCTGTAGCACCAGTCTCATAGCCAGGCGTTAATAGAGAGAATCCTACTATTCCATCCCACGTCATCACCTGAAAATGGAAGGAGGGAGGAGAAAACAACTTGTGCCCCAGACTCTTTCACCAATCGTCCTAGGGCCTTGTAGTCTTTCTTCATCCCCCTCAGACTACGGGATGCAGCTTCTTCCCCACCTGTCTGGAAGATCAGCAGGGGGTAGTAGTCTGTGGCCTTCACCAGGTTGGGGAGTTGCCTGGTGATATCCCTGATTCGGGCTCCAGGCAGGCTGCAGACCTCCCTGTGATGGGGGTCAGCTCTGCATATTGGGCCCTCAGATCCCTTTAGGAAGGAGTCTCCAACCACTAAAACTCTTCTCTTCTTCCTTGTGGAGGAGGTAGCTATACGCCCGTCAGGTTTTTCTGACTGTGGTGGGACCTCTGATATAGGTTGCGTCTCCACCACATCCCCATTGGACCGGCTGTATTCCATTAGGGCTTCATATCTATTGCTCAGAGGCACCTGTGGAGGCAAGGTAGGCAGGGAGGGCACTCGCCTTTTGCCACGGCCATAGACTTGCCTCCACTCACTCCTCCCCTCTAGGTTACTGTTTTCCACCTGAGAGGGGCAGAGTACAGGGGTCCCTCGATCCTGGGAGCTCTCCGGCAGGTTCTCCCATTTTTGTTGCAGGGAGGGCAGAGCCTGGCTCCACCAGTCTATCTCCATTTCAGCTTCCCGAATGCTCCTAAGCCTTTCTACTTCGCCTTGAAGCCTTTCAACCTGGCTTTGCAGCTGTGCCACTCGGCCGAGCAGATCATCTACTTGCTCACAGCGCACACAGCCCCCTGTCACCGCAGAGACGCTGAAGCATTCCCTGCAGCCTGCGACCTGCACCATCGCCTCCTTCCGTGGTAGCTCTGTCTGGGTTCCCACATCCATTTTGGTCTTCTTCCGCCGGGTAGATACCATTGTTCTTTCACTGAACTGGGAAATACCTGTTGGCGACACCCCTGGTTCACAGCTCTTTGGCACCTTCCTCGCCTTGTGCACTGGGAGGGAGTCAGCGCCCTCCCCCAACGAGCTGCAAACAGCTGTGGCCTCCCCTGCCCTGGGACACACCCAGTCACTGCTGAGTCTCTTCCCTCTGGGCAGGGACTAGTCCCTGTCCTCCAGGAGGCTCTTTATCACCCAATCAACAGGGGGTGGTGCGTTTAAATTGCCCGCGGTGCCTCCAGCTACGCCCCCTCCTCTCCTGATTCGTTGCTGGGAACCTCTGGGTCCGGGGTGGGGGGGGAAGCAGGGGAAGCAGCTCGGGGCTGATGATCGGGGGGGGGGGGCGGGCTCGGGGGGAGCCCAGAGTACGAAAACCACCTGGTTAAGCCCAATGTCACCCTCACCCCCACACTAACCTCAAGTCCCTGTCTCCGCTATCGCTGCTGCCGCCGCTGTCCAGCTCTTGAATTTATACATCCACTGTTGGAGTGTGGTCTAGAAAATTGCCAATGAATTTGCAAAGCTGGTGGTTTCCTATAAGTGACACACGGTAAATTCTTTAATCCTAACTAAAACTCATTTGAATTGTGTGATTAATCAATTTACACTGTTATCCTTAAGACAAATGCTTAATGGAAACTTCCACTAACATTTCTCTTTTCTTTAATAACTAATTCAGAATAATTCTCTTCACAACATCTTTTCCTTATTAATCAGTCTTTATCTCCACTCATATCTGACACGAGAACAGGAGGACAATAGGTGAGACAGTATTGCAAGTATTGGCACATCCTTCGAGATGGATTAATTCTTTTACCCTATTTTATGTAGCTACTGTAAATAAACTATTTTTCTTCTTTGTTTCCTGCAATATAATGGGAGATCACTGAGCTTCCCAAATAGTTTTTAGTCTTCTTATTAAAGGTTTGTATGAGTTCAAAGTTCATAAGCATATGAGTTTGAGTTACTGACTACCTATACACTAATATTGTTACTTATATTCAGTTTCAGCTGCTGTTATAAAGGACAATCTGTTACAGACTGCCAGGACTCCTCCAGTATATTTAAATACCAGTTAGAGATTCTGACATTTTCTGTAATTTTTATTTGCAGAATTTCTTTAGTGTCATCAGCAAACATTAGAAAATACACTGTCCGCTTCCTTCTCTAAATGCCAGACTCACTGCTTTACAATATAGTAATTTTCTATGGCATCTGGCTTTATATCTGCATGAAGATAAAGCAGAAAAGCTACATTAAGATTACTATTTTTTTTCCCTGTGTTGTTGTCATTTTTCTCCCCCAGTTCAGACCATGCTACTGACCTAGGAAGATCCAAAAGAGGAAGGTAGAATGGGATTAGGAGAAGTATGCTAAATGTGGAAGTCAGCAATATAAAGAAGCATATGTTATCCTGGATACATAGAATTGAAGCTGGTGAGTGACTACTTCAAATACTTTTACTAATCCATTTTTAAAAGTACATCAGAATGGCAAAATATAAAGGTCACAGGCAAACATCTACACATCCTACATAGAAAAGTGAAATGGAAACAGCATTACCTTTTATTATAAGTATATATAATAAATAATAGTGTTAGTTCAATCGCTGTATATGTGCAAAATAATATTGTTTGTTCTATTTGCTAGTATTCCTCAAAATGAGTTTCACAGTAATACAATATATATCCAGTAGCAAAAACACATATGCTAACTTGTTAGTCAGAATCTATTTGTACCTTCAAAAGGCGTTCTGAGACATCACCTCTGACAGTAACTGTAAATCATTTTATGCTAATATCAGTTTACACAATTTTGACCTGTATTTAACTCAGCATATTTTAACTTTCCAAATATATACACAGTATTTTTCCTTCAAGTCATTGATAACATACCAGTCAACAGTCAACAGCCCCTGGGATCTGTGCACAGAAAGAGCCAAACCACAGAAATACAGTTTTAAAGGTGTTCCAGGTTTTCTTCATGATTAAATGACCTGACTCAATATAAATAAAAGTGGTATCAGTCATAACAAATCTCTTCTCTCCATGAATAATACCTAAAAGTAAATTTTTTTATTTCCTATTGCTTAGAAAGTGTATATAGTTTATGACAAGACATCATTTCTTACAATTTTGTTTATTTTCCCTGAGGTCTTTTGAGTCACATTGTTATCTGGAATAAAATGACACAGGTCTGTTGAGTCCAGTGCAGCAATGCTATCTAAACCCACCCTGAAAGATTCATGAAAATAATTTTTTCTGAAAGGTGTTTTGTCAGATGTCTTTTATTTCTTTTTTGCTAACTTTTAAGGAAAACTCAGTAGGCATAATTATCCTTTTAATAAGCAGTGTAGGCTTGATCTTCACATATTGTTTTCATCCCACTATTATGCAATATTTAACTTTAGTAAACCTCTCATTCTATTTCATATCCATTTCTGGTGAAGCGTAGCCGTCTGCAATTCCCAAAGACTTTCTAAACTCCGATTGTACCAAAAAAAACCAAACCAAACAAAAAACCACACCACTATTTCAGTTACTTTTAGAAACAGTTGCTGTTAATTTACTTGATTGATTTTTCAAGATTTATGACATATCCAGGTACAAATTGCTTCTGTTTTCTATTGGAACCTCTAAATAATACTATCTGTGGCCTAATGCATATAGCAAATCTGAGGTAAAGCACACTGGAAGGATTTGATGAAACTTCATCGAAAGCATTACATAACATAAGGATATGAAATGTGTGAGCAGGAAGCAATATTTTTATACTTCAGATGATTATGTAGCTTACCAGATTTCAAAACTCAGAAGCTTCTCTTACTGTTAATATATTTTTAGCTTTTTTTTATAAGACATCTTATGCAATTAAAATTGTTTGTGCCTTAACTTCCCTTTAGTTGAGAGCTGGATATTTTGATTAACAATCCTCATGGAATTTTATTTCTCCTTCTTTTTCAGTGTATGGATATGTTGACCATTTGCAAAGTAAATCTCTATGGGAGGGTACCCAAATGAGATGTGAAAAATGAACCTTTTAGTAGGTGAAGTTAACTGTGCTAAGCAGGAACTCTGTAACTGGCACCAACCCTGTGACTTCAGCTATGAAATCTACTCCATGTTCCAATAAATCAGCTATACATTTCTTCTCATTAACTCATCCTGAAAAGTTCCTTCACATGAACAGCTGTATTGATTTACAGCCCTTTGAAAAGGTCCCGAGCTGGTAGCAGATTCTAGCAACAGGGACAGCATTCTTGTAACAACTAACTGACAAATCATTATACTACCTGAAAGTATGAATTATCAAAGGATGTGTTTTTTAATTTTTAAATTTTTAATTTTATTTTTTAAAATATTCTATAGAAAGCAGTGAGAATAAGACAGGTAAGACTTGTAACAGTGATTTCTATGTTGGTAACTTACACTTTGTTGCCTGAAATAACTTTGTTTTATCTACAGAAGCTCATTAGTATTTTGCTTTCTATAAATAAGTCATAAACTAGAATTATTTGTTAGAACTTCTGCTTTGATTTTGTTTTGATACACTGAAGATTGAAAAATAACACAAACAATTCACAAGACTTCATTTATATTCTATATATGAAACTAAATATAATTTCTCCTCAACAGCAAACAAGAAAACAGTTCCTGGTATATTTGTGCAGTATTTTCAGAGGCAAATTTGATTTAAATTCATAGGAGAGAGAACTGCTTTCTTGGGATAGTCTCAAGTTCATTTGTAATTGGAGGAAGGAAAAAAAAAAACCATCAAACAATGCGAATATTTTTACCTGGGTTATTTGCCAGTGCAACTCAAGTTCACCGAATGTATACATGCTAATGTCTGTGTGTAAAAATCTAACTGCAATGACATGAGAAAGATGTAGCAAAATTTATTGTAATGTTGCCTGTATTGTAATGGTATGATAAGGCAAGGAAACCCTGTCATTTCCATGCTATACACCTACAGATTTTTGGTCATCTGCATGGCTCTTAAATTTCGTTGTAGAAATACGAATTTTACAACAAGCAAGAACATCCACCATACTATGGTTGTATAATGCAGGCATGAATGGTACACTATTATATGACTAGAGTACCTGGTAGCTGCTCTGTAAACTGGAAAAAAATGTTGGAAGACTTTCAAAAATGATGCTTGCCATGTGTGTTACAGATGTAGTTGAATCAGCATATATAGTTAGCGTATATAAACAAGAAGGGGGTAGATCATCACACTCAGTAGGTCATGGCTAGCCAGAAAGTTTAAATAAAAAGAAAATGATAATGGTGGTGCAAAACAGTAATGGTCTTGCAAAACAGTAACGGTCTTGCAAAGGCTGCGACACACAGAAGGCAACAGACAGGACAAAAATCTGAATGAACTGATGGGGAAGCTCTGTTATCTCAGCTGAGATAACACCATACGTTCTCTTTGAGACATCTCATTCTCAGACGAACCCAACTTTGTTTTGAAAATTACAGTTTCACTTTTTAAGTCATAGAATCATAGAACCACAGAATCATTTCGGTTGGAAAGGACCTTTAAGATCAAGTCCAACCATTAACCTAACACTGCCAAGTCCACCACTAAACCATGCCCCTAAGCACCACATCTACACATCTTTTAAATACCTCCAGGGATAGTGACTCAACCACTTCCCTGGGCAGCTTGTTCCAATGCTTGGTAACTCTTTCGGTGAAGAAGTAGGATGAGGTCTAAGTTGTAAATTTTGTGAAGAAATTTTGTTTTGATTTGGCAAGAAAAATTGTCCTAAAGTAAGAACCACATCTAATCAAAGCCACAGCCCCAGGAGCCGGACAGGCAGGGTCTCCTAGAAAAAGTCTGGTTATACAAAGTCAAAGAGCTCTTTGAAGCTGAGCTTTTCTCAAATTATATCTTTTTTTCATTTTTTTTTCTTTTTTTTTTTTAGTTTATGTGCAAATATTTGCATGTAAAGATCTTGTAATAGCTGATAATGTTCAAAACCCCTCTTTTATTTATCTCTTGTCTCTGTGCTCTCTGCTGAGGTCTCAAAAGAAAAAAAAAAACAACAGTGCAAATATACTGAAAGGAAAAAATGTAAGCTAAAAAAAATAATAAAAGTTTGAAGTTAGCTAGTGAGTTGCTAGTCTCACAAGTATTTTTCACCGTGGCAGTTCATATCCAAAACTGAATTTTCCTGGAGCAAAATTTTGAAGCAAACCTGAGTGACTTCACCTTTTGAACGTTTGACCTGCCTTTTAAAATAGAACTTGTAACCTTTATAATTTCAAGTTTTCAGAAAATCTTAAAGTAATCTTGAACCAATATTTAATTTGGATAAATGTATCTTTGAAAAATGTCTTCTGTTTCAGGTGGAGGTCTCTCTACTGTATTCCCAATATTAATGGTGGTATAGTAATGTTAAAGAATATCTATAGGGAACACTTTCTCTAAGTATAAGCACTTTCTCTGAAAATAGGTATGACATTGCAGTTCCAATGAAGCAAATAAAAATGTCATTGTTATAAAGATCAGGATTTTACACAAAAATTTACCTTTCCAACATCTTATATGCCTTTCCTGTACTAATTCCCTTTTTTCCTCTCCTGCTTTTGCTAGAATTCCTATTACAGAAGGTTCTTGGGGAAGCCTTCATGTTTTATAACAAAAAAGCTATCAAAATCAATTAATTCATGTGGATAAATCTAATGTATAGTGCTGAATTCAGTGCGAGTGATGGAGCAAGTTCTTAGTGAGACAAGCCATATATCAGGTACTAGAATTCTAGTTTTCTTGTACCACAATTTCATCTTTTGTTGAAGAATAAGGAACAACAGTTTTTCCAAGAATTTTTGGGAAATATTATTCAATTTGAAACCTCCAGGCTAATCTGTATGAAACCCTGCTAAGATGTTAAAGTTTCCCACTTAACTTTCAAAGATAAAAAAGCTGTCTACATTGAAACCTTCATGTAATGTTTAAGAACCAGCTACTGAGCAATACTGGTAAAAGACATATCCTGTTCCTGGATAATGTGGCTTCTTTCAGCTGAATTGCTTGGTTTTAAACTTTTGTTTTATCAAGGGCCATAGGATGATTCAGTCTCTAAGGAACCTTATCAGGTCATCTGTTTCAACTTCCTGCTCAAGGCACGGTAATTTGCAGAAGCTCAGCTCATACCGGTATCTCTATATACACATAATACGCAGCACACATTACCAAGTCCATTCTACACTTCTAACCTGGAAACCTGAAATTTTCTCATTACCCGTGTGTGCACAGTTATATGTGAAAAAGGAATAAAAATTAAAATTCTTCACAGTTTTCCTCATTTAAAAAATGGTATTGCTGGTATTAGCATATTATAAATAATTTACTGGAATACATTGGGATTAATTACATTGCTACTTGAATTTTAAGAGACCTTTTTTTTCCTGTTGTGATTCATCCCATAGAAGAAAGTGTAAAACAGGATTTAGCTGGTAGTGTACAATAAAACCCGGAGGCTTTGCTCTACTCCCAGTATTGTTATATGAACTAAAATCCCACTATACCTGGCAAGGTAAGCCAGTCTCATTGCCAAGCTGTTGGTATATTTTACTGTATTTATAAATATGAGCAAACAAATATGGATGGTGACATGAATTTTTCTACATAAACAGAAAATAATCAATGTGGCTAGCATATGAGTGGTGGCTACTGTTTGTTTTGACACAGGAAATACTTCTTTTCATAATCATTTTAGTGGGGGGGGTGTGTTAGGGAGAATCCTGAAGATTTACAAAATCTGCCACACTGTATACCAGTCTTTCCTGTGAAAACTGCAGTTTTGCAGCATTCAAATTCTTAAGCAAGTGTCAATACATGGGATATTATTTTTTCCATTGAGAACTATGTGTGCAGGAGACTCATTTTTAATATCTGACAGTGAAAGAGTAGTTCTTGAATGAGTGGCATCATTGACCTGTAACATATTCCTGTCTCGAAGACAGACTGATGCTCTATATGACAGTTTCTCAAATAAATCTCATTCCTTTCTGTCTTGTAATCGTTGCATTTCTCTGTGCTGTCTATTAAGACTTGCTAAAAAATCAATTATTTTCAGTAGAAGCCATGCTGTGTTCTAATTAGAAAGGAAATTGTAGAGGAATTAATGGTTTTGAGGTAATAAAACCAAAAATCCTGCTCATACTCTATTGCATTGATCAAATCTTGCTTTTCAAGACATAATTCAGATAATTAGTCAGTTGCTACTGGCTGCATTCAGTACAACTACTGTTGTATCATTTATATTAAAAACAAATATGTTTTTAATAAATGATGGTATTTCAAAGCTTGACTAGTGACAGATAGCTCTATTAGCAATTGCAAATAATTGGACATTGATGAAGGGAAGTGTAGTAAAGGCTTTGGGTGAAATTTCCCCTCTTCACAGAGCGAACAGCACTGAACTTGTGAATCACTGAAGTGTTGTGCTTAAGTCCCTCAATGCCCATGATTTGTATTCTCCAAAAGGCTTCCAATATGCATCAGTTTTATACAACACTTTTAGCTTATCTACCTCAGTAAACTCTGACCATCTCTGCAGCCAACCAACAGCAAGAACAAAACTATAGTGAAGCAGAGGTACTGCAATATTCAGGATGAATATTCAGGATTTACTGGAAATCATAATGATAATTTTCCAGTGACTTCAACAAGTTTTGGGTAAGGGCCTTCGTTTTAAACCTTACGCTGAAATGTCATTTTCCTATTTTTTTTAATATTCTTGCCAATTTCTAGAAAAGCAAAAGTTCTAACAAAGAGGGAAGCACTTTTTAAAACATATCTTATAAAAGTATTTGTAATAGGCATATAAAACTGCAAAAAGTATCCACAGAGAAGTGGAAAAAATTCTTACTCGGTATTGGGCACAGGTAGAAGCTCAAACAGAAGTACCAAAGATTCCTGGAAGAACAGCCAACTGAACAAGCATGTGTGAATAAGCATATGTGTGTTCATACAGAATCAACTAGTCAAGAGGTTACGGCAGTCAGGGATAGTCAAATCCTCTGCTTTATTAGGAGATGACATAAAAAAGGCTTTCCTACAGATTTACTCTGGGTCCAGCATCTATCAAAGTATGTGCAGAGGGAAGTATTATTTAACCATGTAGACTAAAAGGAACAGATTAATTAAGAAAGAATCCTATCAATTTAGAAATTAATTGTTACTTGAGATAAAGGACTCGAACCTGAATCCTTCACACTGCAACAGATAGCTGCTGGACCACAGAAATTGTATTTGCTAATCTGAAGCATAGCCTCTGCTGTTTCAGTGTGGATTCAAGTTTGACTGAAAACCACCTTCCCAACAACAACAAAAAAGAGAAAGATAAAATCTAAGAGTTTTGGGGGTTTAATGAGCTACGTCACTTGTAAATTTCCAAGCAGTTTCCTTATGCTTCCAGATATCAACAATCACAAAGAGGGATAGCAGCTTGAGTTCCCACCATGGAATTCATAGAAACTAGCTGAAAAGATTCATTCACACAGCACGTCTTACAGCCTTCCTGAGGATACTTGCTTCCTAAGCTTCATTTCCCATTTACAGGAGCAACAGGTCTACATCTGCCTTTCTGAGCCAGCAGATGAGAATACAAATACACATTTTGCTTCAGCAGCTTTCCTTTTATTTTTTTTTTATTGGTTGAGGCCATTTTATCTTTTTTGTACTTTTTGATTGTTGATTCTTATGATGTTCTGATTGTTGGTTGTTGATTCTTATGCCTTATACTCTGTAATGCATATGGTGTCAGACCTTTCACATTGCAAAGTATACGTTGCACTATTTCAGTTCACCCTTTCCTTTATGAACTTAGTCAAACAAAGCACACTTCTGGCACAGATACTGGGTTAAGGGGATATGGCTCAGCCTCAGCTGCTTGTTGCTGCCCTCAGAAGGCTACTGCTGCAGATCAGCTAGTATCGCAGCAGATACAGTCTCTGCCTGCTCCAGTTCTGTCAACGGTCTGAGTTCAACAAAAAAAAAAAAGGAAAAAAAAAAAAGAAACCAAAAAAAAACCCACAGATGGGATGAGAGGAAAGCAGATGCATAGTTAGGCTGTCAGATCCAAGGGTGATAAATTCTGCCTTTCAAAGGCAGAGGGTACAAAGGAGACAGCAACAAACCACCCAAGGCAGTGGTCTAGTGAGCTGCTCAGCTGCAGTCAGAACATGTCTGACCACATCCTTAGACATGCACTTGTGTGGTTTTGCCACTAGATTTCTACACCCATACTATGTCTGTATCCATGCTATCAGTGTATCTGTTTGCCTTTTAAAAATTGTATTCTTAAACATATAGACTGGGATTATTTGCAGAATAACAAATTAACCAATAGGGTGAACTGTGCTTGCAGTACTGAAGTTATTAGAGCTATTACAATTTACAGCTGCTGAGATTTTGTCCCACTGTGAGTATGAACAACTTTTAGCAAATTACTGAATATCATACAGAGAGAAAAGATAAAAGTTTCTTTTATAAAACCAAAGAAGAAATATGTCTTATCTACTTTTCTAGACATCAGGAAAACTTTCCAAACTGAAATGATGACTAAAATTATTTCCTGTGTTCCATGTCAGTTTCCCCTTGTGTATTAATTATTCTTCCATGCTTATCTGATACCAGTCTGCTTTTAAATCACTAATTAAAATATGAAATGTGGAAAGCTATTTTTAAGCAAAGAATTCTATTGTTTCATCAAGCCAAATTATTCCTTCCATTGTCAAAGATGTGTTACCATGCATTTCAGATCTTAGGGTCCAAAATGGAACAGAAACCAAACAGAAAGCACTAGCTCTCCCATAGCTTTTCAGAACAAAGCTTCATGCTCTGTTTGCAGTCTGTCTCAACAGTTAACCAAAATCACCCTCCTCTGGGAACTATCCCGATCTAATTAGTAATGCTGGAACATGACCACAAATACAGCCACATTAATCTCATCTGCATTCAAAACACAGGGAAAAGTCTGCTATTGGAAAGAAAGATTCCTTCTATTTCTTGTCCCTGCACAATTCTCCTCTGTCTCTACCCTGCTTAGCTGCTTACTCTGGATGTTCGTTTTCTTGTACCAAAAAGTCCTCCATCCAAAATGCATTCACAAAATACTCTTCTTCTACAAGACCTTTCAAATCACACCATCAGATGCTTGCCCCAGATGATGTGTTGGCACTTGGTATATAGTAATAAAGGTGACTCTAAAGGGTCTTTCATTAGTATTTTTGCAAGATCATGTGAACGCATTGCAAGGAAGAGACTATAAAATACATCAAAAATAAAGGCCTAAAATTGTACTGAGCAGTACCTTAAATCTACTTGAATGTACTGATTTAAATAAAAAAAAAATCACCAGTTCTCTGCTGTTTAACAAACTCAATATTCACAATGGAAACATACATGATCACACATCCAGTCGGGTAGAAAGTCTGATCCTGACTCAGTGCTATTCAGATGATATACATAATATTTTTTAAGTATGCAATACACAACCTGTATCCTAAACTGCAACAGTATGAAGTGAAAATTATGCAAGCACCTTATTCAGCAATACTAGCATTGAACAAAGAGGCACCTTTGAAATATAGCTCCATGCTGTTAGACACCATTAAACTAACTGAATTATTTTTTTGTAAAAGACCATGGCCTGTTGTGGACTTTTTTTCTTTGGTGCTATACTGAAATATTTTAGCCAAACTCCAGCTCTTAAAGAGATTTAATTTCCCTCCCTAAACTTTAATGTCATAAGAGTAATTACAATGATAACTGAACGCACACAAAACTGGACTTGATTGTATCGCCATTGCATAAAGAATATTGAGGATCTTAAAAACAAAGTCTTCTGTATTCAATTTTAACTTTGTTACAAGATCTTTTCCTCATATGAAACCTAGTAAAAATGCAGCTTTTACATCAGATTCATTCTGGGCATGGTCAAAAACAGCCTCTCATGGTAAATCTCAGAAACCGCAAACTCAAGTAGATCCAGAAAGATTTCTTTTCTAGCTGCTAATACCAGTGAAATGTGTACAACTCTACAAGTTCCCACTTGGTTTTCAAACTCACATATACAGACGTTTCAAACTTCTGTTATACAGTATGGCTTTGCACACTCCTGAAGATACAACTTCTCACCAAAGTATCAAGGCTTTGTGTAGCATTTTTTGTACAAAAATCACGGCTAGAAAGAAATCAGCCAAAGATACTACATACAGTGTTACTGAACATATGCAAACATATCCAGTCTGTATATATGCTGCTAATTTGCTATCTTCAGTTTTCAAACTGTAAAGTACAATGAGAAATAGTTGTTCAAAGGGATGATACTGATCCATATTCACTGTACAAAGGTGGCTATATCTGAGGCATAAGTGAAGTAATCTCACATACAAACTCATACAGAGCTGCCTTGACATATTTTCAGGTTGGCTCATACCCTCCCCACCACTTGCTGATTATAGTGGTTTCACCTTAAATGAAGAGGCTGGAGGATGACACTAATCCTTTTGTTTCCTTTTCAGTTAAAACTAGACAGAAAAAGTGAAAAGGAAGGATTTTACAAAGATCTCAAATATAATTACACTGTATCTGTAATTGTACTCTGAAATTGTACTTTCTAATTAGAATTAAATGGTAATTTTTCTAATTGCCTAAAATATTAGGGAAAAAAAAAAGAAAAAGGTTCCTTACATCTATTTGTCTGTCTCTAACAAAAATGCCCATTTTTTGTACTTAGTATTATAGCAGTACTAAAAGAAGAAGCACACTCAGACATTTATACTGGGCGTGGAATATACTTACAATGAGGTATTGAGCTGAGATGTAAAAACATTTAAGTACAAATACAAACTTTAAATAAATAAAATCTAAATTAAAGCAACCCCCCCTGCATGTATTTGCCTGTAACTCATTATATAGTCATTAAAAAAACCCACACAATTTTAGACATAGCGTGGTGATGTGTGTAAATGTGGGAGAAGGGAGAGAGAACGTTACAGTAAATCTTAATGCTGCTTTCTCCGCAGGTTCCTGGCTATCTCCCCTTATCCCTTCCTTCTCCCTTCAATTAACGGCCTCTTCCTGCTGATGATTTTCCTTGGAATTATTTGATTGTGTAGGTTGTCTAGGGGTTTATTTTCTGGAAGCAAATGGCTTAGAAGTGGTGGATTATCCTAGATTTGGTTATGCATACAAACATGCATATTTTACAAATGTGGGTGAAATCTTGGCCTCAAGGATCTGCTGTGGACCAAAAGAAGTTTAACTAACCAAGATTTCATGGACCCCATTGGACTTTGTCAGGGATAAATCTGTGTCAGGATTAGGACTTAAATAAGTAGTATCCAAATTTCTTCCTGTTCCCTTTACTACCAAACAATCGGAACTACACAAAATGTTTTTGAGAAGCAAAACATTTGCATTTAGTATAATGATTAACTTTATAGTATCAAGTCTAATTTTAAATCCCAGTTTTCAAGTTTTGCTTCTCAGCTTATTCACAGTAATTCTATTAACATTCAACACGTGACCTAGCTTTGAGCTCTGAGCATTCATTACTGTGAATGGTAAAATGTATATCTATCTCTTTAAATCAATTATACAAAGGTCTCTTGAGGTAGTTTTGCCAAAAAAGCACTCTTTCTCATGTGGTCTTGGAAATTAGATGAGACTAGTACTTATCTCCCATTCATTGTCTTAACTCAAAACGAAGCAGATCACATCCAAGTTTTCATTATGATCTTTCCAATCTTCTCATGCAGATGGTAGCATATGATTACTGCAACTTCTAAAAAGTTACTTTCTTCCTTGTTTCGGGAATGAATTCCATTAATATTGCTGTTATTCTTGCTTTTCACCTTTCTTCCTTTTCATATCCTCTCTATAAACCTATTTCATTCAGCTTTTTACATTTACTTTAATATTTTACTTCCACATCTCGCCTGATCTCATAATGTTGGCTATTCAAGGAATGTATAAAAGCTTTCTTATATGTGAACAATATATATACTGTCATAACAGCAACTCTTGAATTATTCACCCCACTTCTGATTCCTGGCCTTTTTTCCTGAGATCTTCCATCAACGTAAACACCTGATATGGGCCAGGTAAACCTGTGTAGTACAAGTGAACTAAGGTTTATGATTAGAAACTTGTTAACTTTAAATATTATTTTAAAAGAAAACTGCTCTTTTCTGTGACTCTAAAAGACTCGTTGCATTGTACAACTCTTAGGGAATGAATACAAGTTTGTAATCACATTTTAAAAAACGCATATTTGTCCTAAATCTCTACTTCCTAAATTGCCACTTCCTCTATTTTTCTTCTGACCTAGTATGTCTAAATTTTCTCAATTCAGATAACAAATATATATAAATATATAAAAGGAGAAGTATGGTCAGACATATTTCTATGGTAGAACTCATGCAACATATTTGTATCATGCAATCAACATAAAAATCTCATTTGGAACTATTTTCAAACCGACTATTTGGATTCTGCCCAGCAGCTACCTCTCTTTCACAAATGTGTATTTTATTCTGCATTTAAGGCTTTAACCAAATTCCAATCAAAGACAGTCGATTCTGTCTGCTAATTTGAATGGGCTTTGGATCTAGCTCATGCAGGAACACAATTAGGCATTTGAATAAAAATGGTCTCAAGTTCCATGCTGTTTGGGAATATGATCTCTCACTGAATGTAAGAGCGCAGCATATATTCACCAACGTTTTTAGGAACTTTGCTCCATATTCCTGAATTCTAAAACAGTAATTTTTTTAATTTCACCTTTTTTACTAGACAATATTACAAATACTTCTACAATTAAATGGAGTGTAACTTTAAAAAATAATCTCATTTTTTCTACCTATACAAGAATGTTTTCTGCTTAAGAAGTGTTACGTTTTAGGAAAGAAATTCTACAGTGATATATTCAGTGCAACATCAATTCAAGTCCCAAAGCACATTCCCTTGCAAGAAGGCATTATATTGTCACATGGACTACATGCTAGGGCTCCAATAGTTCAAATCAAATATGACGTAGGAAATGCAAAGCAGTTTCATTTGGATACGTGTAGAGTAGCTGAGATATTTCTTAGAGACAGAAATGTATAGCATCCTGTGGGCATCAGATAGCACAAGCACTTATCCTGTCACTCACTCTCTGTCCGTTGCACTTGCTTCAAACTGCATACTCAAGCTTCAAAAGGAGAGCTCCTGTCACGTCAGAAGAAAAAAATTATTTCTTAATCTAGCTAACTTATCTCCCCATACAACATGGTTTTACTTCAGGTCATACTGAACCATATCAAATTACAAGCTGTCACATGCATTTACAATATGTTGTGTCACATCATTAGCCAATGATGATATTCAGACTAAAGACAGGTTTATGTATATACATATGCACACAGAAAGATAACTGGATCTGATGTCCACTGTTCACCCAGCTGCAGTTTGGTTTCATACAAATCACTCCAGGGATATACAAATACAACAGAAAAGATCCATGCATCATTTGAACTTCCTTTGTACCTGTTTGACACTGACAACTTGCACAAAATCCAGCTGCACAGAAATAATATTGTATGTGTCTCTAACTTTGCAAATTTCATTTTAATAATACAGACAAGCACAGGGATTTCAACTTTTTAGAGTTTTATTCTTTTCCACTTGTTGTCATGGATACTACATCTTCTCCTCTTTCCCTTTTCTCTCCTGCATCATATTTGACTTTTCTGTGTTGGTGTCCATGGTGACATTCTGCTATCAGTACACAATGCATGTCCCAACTTCCACATTTTTATAATGGGCTCAGGTATTTAAAGAAGTTTCCCCTATGTGACTGATGTTATTGCATCTTAATTTCTCTTTAATAGGAAGAAGGGGAAAAAAAAGTCAGTTTCTGTGTATTTATGAGATATTTTCAGTCATATTCGCTTGGATAAATTCATGAGTTGGAACATCTTATTTTCAGGATGGCCTCTGGGGACAGATGCCATACATTCAATCCATCACACAGGCAAACAAGGATGCAGAGCAATCAGGCAAGTGTTTATGCATCAAAATATAATTGGCTAAATTTTCAGAGATGCTGAGCTTCAGAAGTAGACAGCATGAGCAAGCAGGCAGTGCAAGAAATTTCAGAATCTGAGTAAACCAAGTTAGAGCATTTCAAAAATGCACATTTCCTCGTATAAGTCACGGTTCCTTTCAAATTATTTACTAACACACACCTTGGTGAGGGGGAGGGGACACCACACACACTAAAAAAAAAACAATAAACCCCCCATTACTAAACTGATGCACAGGATTTCATTATTCTATTACTTTTCCATTTATTAGAACCCCATTTCAGAGGATTCAGCATACACACTCAGTGGAGGAACAACCTTCCACCTAGGACTGGCTTGAAGATGCTTCTTGCACATCTATCTGATGTAAAGGCACACCTTGTAGTAATGAGTCGGGGTTTAAAAGATCTGTGTAGAGTCATGTCAGTCCTGGCTTAATATAAGGACCAGACAATTTTGGCTTACAAGAGGAAAAAAAAGGGGGGATTTCTCATATGATTCTGTAACAATGGGCAAACTCCTGGCCCCAATGAGCCAGTGGCAAAGCTTCGAACAGCTTCAGAAAGGCCAGGATCCCAAATGGCACTTCTAATTTGCACAGTCAGTGAAGTGTAACCTCATGCAGGCTCCAGGTTTACCAAAGCTCTGCTGAAGCTCTGAAAAACAAAGCAGAAGTGAATCAGTGTTGGACGTTGGGCTTTGCCTGGTAGTAGCTTTCAAACATTCCCATGAATATTTGGTGGTAGGGATCCTGGCATAATGTTGTAGTCAACATGCGAAGAAATAATTCAGATCTGTCTTGGTGTGATGAAGTAACCTAAATAAAAAATGTTTATGGCTGCATGAAATCATATTTGTAGGGCACAGGTGTAGGAAATATTAAGTTTCACAAAAAGTGTTTCTTAGTGTCATACATTGCAGAAATTTAGCCATGGATACTGTGAATCACAGACTTGCTAACTAGTTCCTCCCTGAGATGCAATCCAGAAACATCTCCCTAATTTCCTTCACTTGTTTTTCCATCTCCCCAGGAGACAGCTATTCTAACTTGCTTGCTCAGTACACTGAGATCTGAAAACTAGCTTCTAATTACCATGTGTTTCAATTCTCAACTTAACTGGCGATCTGGGAAATCAAGCCATGGTCTCGTATGTCCAATAAGATCAATAAGCTACCACCTAGACTGCTGAGACACGATGTCAGTGTTTGCTGTTATGTAGTGCATTCACCCTCTGGTTTGCCCCTAAATTCTAATGATCATGTGCTGTTAAATTATTTTGAATATTTGGTCAAGTTTACCCTATTCTGCAAAAAAAACAAAATATGAATGTGGACCTAGTAGCTCTACATAACTGATCCCAGTATAGCTTCTAAGATAATGTATTAAAAAGGGCATGATAATTTCAAAATATGTTTTACACGTGACCTGTTTTCAACTTTTAAAAAGGGAGGAGGGAGTGAACATGAATTATGGATATTTCCTTACTTAAAAGTCAATAGATTTCCCCCCCACAAAAATAAGCTATACAGATAAAATCATTGAACAGATAATCTACATGGAAATAGTTCTTTTTCTCATATGGGATAGTTGGTACAGGTCTATTGAATGCAATAAAGTTGAGCAAATTCGCACAAGTAGCAACTCAGACACCCTTCCACTACGTGTGTCCTCAGCAACTGGTGTCTAACAAGTAATGAAGAACTGAGACAAGGAAAAAACTTCATTATGTTTGTGTTTAGATTTCTATAGATACAGAACTGTCTTTACGTGTACTTATGAAACCTCTAGTTTTGGGAGGACACTTTTGCAGCCCAGAGAAATAGGTAACCAAAAAAAATTTATATCTTGAACTACCTACTTGGTTTTGCAGAAGGCAAACAACAAGAAAAAAAAAAGAACACTTACAAGGCAGTACAAAATAGCTCCCACATGGCTGGAGTGGAATTAAACTTGCAACAGACCAGATTTAACTGGGTTAAAAGTTAAATACTATTACTGGCAAGCAGCATTTGCAAAGGGTTGTACCATTTATTATGGACCAAAAAGGCAGGTTAATCCATTTCCAGTTTCATAGTTTGTGATACTGTCTTGATTTTTAAGATGTTTTCTGACATTACTCAATTCTATTATGATGCTTCAAAATTAAAATCTTTTATTTGTGGTTTCTGTATCTACTCTAATGCTAAACCCTTAAGCCTCTCTAACACTAAGATCATTATCTGATCCCTCCAGTATACCCACTCTGAAACCTTAAAGCTCTTATCTAGGGATCTCTTACAGGGCCACACATCTGTTTAAAGACATGATAGCCTTGAGTGAAAAAAAATAACCCCTTTGCTGTTAGTCCTCTTCATCACCTGTGATGCTTATGCAACATTATCTGTCAACTTATTTTTGTCAGCGGTATACTGGCTTTTGGTGGGCACCCCTTCTAAGCAAGATTGTCACAGGCACAATTAAATAGAGCAAAGCTGCAAGTCAGTCACCAAAAAAAGAGGGAGAAGAATTTGCTTCTGTGCTGTTATAACGCTGTTATATACCTGAATATCTGTTAGTTTAAGTTTTGGGCCACTCAAAAACAGCACACCACTCAAAAAAACAGAACAGCAACTTGATTTGGTCAGCTAAATATTCCCACATATTACAAAATGCTTTCTTTCTGTAGTTCTCTATATCTGATCATTACAGGTGGCCCAAGATCTGCCTGGGGAGAGCTTTTTCTTTGCTTCTGGTTATAACACAAGAGCTTGAAGAGACAATTAGCTGTAAGTAACTTACGCCCATTAGGGCTCCAGAAGTAAGTGAAAATTAAATTTTCCTATTTATTTCCTTACATATTACATTTACAGGCAACTCCACTGTGTCATAAGTCAAGCAAGCAGGACGGAAGACCAGCTTTGCTGAACAGGGAACTCCTTGTGGAGCTCAAGAGGAAAAAAAATGTGTGATCTCTGGAAGTGAGGTCAGGCTTCATAGGAAGAGTACAGAGCTGTGGTTCATTTATGCAGGGAGAAGACACGAAAGGCCAAAGCTCAATTGAAGTTGAAACTGGCCAGTATTGTTTCAGATAACAAGAAGGGCTTTTTTAAGTATGTTAATAGCAAGAGGAGGCCTAAAGAAAACATTGGACTGATACTTGTTGAAGATGGTCGTCTGACTAATAGGGGTGAAGAAAAAGCAGACGCATTCAATGCATTTTTTGCCTTAGTCTTTAATAATACTGATAGACCTTGGGTTGCCCAGACCCCTGAGTCAGAGGAACACAAGTGTAGCAATAGTGACTTTCCATTTGTGGACACTGAAATTGTAAGGGACCAGTTGTATCAGCTGAATGTTCAAAAGTCCATGGGGCCTGGTGAGATTCATCCCAGAGTTCTAAAGGAGCTAATGGATGTTATGGCAGGACCCCTCTCTACCATCTACCAAAGGTCATGGGAGTCTGGGGAGGTCCCTGTTGACTGGAAGATAGCCAATGCTATTCCAATATACAAAAAAGGGTGTGAGGGAAGACCCAGGGAACTACAGACCTGTTAATCTAACGTCAGTTCCTGGAAAAATTATGAAGAAGTTTATACTAGGTACTACTGAAAAGCATTTAAAGAATAATGCAATCAACAGGCACAGTCAACATGGGTTCACAAAAGGAAAGTCCTGTTTAACTAATTTAATATCCTTCTATGACAAGGTCACCCACCTAGTGGATGAAGGGAATGCAGTGGATATAGGTTTTCTGAATTTTTGTAAGGTTTTTGATACTGTCCCTCACAGCATCCTTCTGGACAAGTTGGGATGAGAAAGTTCATGGTGCGTTGGGTGAAGAACTGGATGAAGGGCAGAGCTCAAAGGGTTGTAGTGAATGGGGCTACATCTGGCTGGCGATCAGTCACCAGTGGTCTCCTCAGAGCTCAATTCTAGGGCCAGTTCTGTTCAATATGTTTATCAACGAACTGGATGCAGGAATTGAATACACCATTAGCAAGTCTGCTGACGATACCAAACTGGGAAGTGCTGTTGACTCTTTCAAGGGACAAGAGGCCTTGCAGAGGGGTCTGGATAGATTGGAGCATTGGGCAGTCATCAACAGCATGAAAATTAACAAGAACAAATGCCAGATTCTGTACCTGGGATGAACTAATGCTGGACACAAGTATAGATCGGGAGAGGAGTGGCTGGAGAGCAGCCCTGCAGAAAGGGGTCTGGGGATGTTGGTCAACAGCAGGCTCAACAGGAGTCAGAAGCGTGTCCTGTCAGTCAAGAGGGCAAACCACATCCTGGGGTGCAAAGAGAGTATAACCAGCTGGTCAAAAGAGGTGATTGTCCTGCTGTATTCAGTGTTGGTAGGGCCTAACCTTGAGTACTGTGTGCAGTTCTGGACCCCACAATTTAAGAAGGATGTTAAGGTCCTTGAATGCATCCAGAGGAGGGCAACAAAGCTGATAAAAGGGCTGAAAGGAATGTCCTATGAGGAGTGGCTGAGGACTTTGAGCTTGTCTAGTTTGGAGAAAAGGAGGCAGAGGGGCAAGCTCATTGCTCTCTACAGCTTCCTGAGGAGGGGAAATGGAGAGGGAGGTGCTGATCTCTTCTCCCTGGTATCCAGTGATAGGACGCGTGGGAACGGTTCAAGGTTGCGTCAGGGGAGGTTTAGACTGGACATTAGGAAGTATTTCTTTACTGAGAGGGTGGTCAAACACTGGAACAGGTTTCCTAAAAAGGTGGTGAATGTCTCAAGCCTGTCAGTGTTTAAGAGGCATTTGGACAATGCCGTTAAAAACATGCTTTAACTTTTGGTCAGCCCTGAATTGCTCAGGCAGTTGGACTAGATGATCATTGTAGGTCCCTTCCAATAGAAATAGTCTATTCTATTCTACTTACTTTTAAAGAATAACTGAAAAAGAGATTTGCCAAGGCTCTATGAACCCTAATATACCATAAATAGTACAATTAAATCTCATTAATATTAAAATAATCAATTCAAAAAGAAATCAGCCAGACAGCTGTTAAAAAGCAAACCTTTCTATGTCTTCATCATTACACAATATCCTTCCCCAGCATCCTAGTAGACAACTGTTTCTTTAAGCATCCCAGTCAGGCCTATTTTAAGACTGGATAAGAAGCCTGTTCCAAAATTTCAAGTAATTTCCAGCTCTCCTGGTCTTTTTCAAAGCTGTTCAAATGACTGCATCGCAAAAAATCAAACTCTGTCACATGGACCTTCAACACATGGTTACGTTCTTGACAGGCATGCTTGGCGATCATGAAGCATGATGGATTTTCCACTGAAATGGCCTAATTTTGCATAGAGGACAGTCTTCCTTTTCTCTTTCTTACTAAGGGCACAAAGAGTTTAACTAACACAGCTTTCAAAATTGGTTCTTCAGAAAGGGGTACTTCAATGAAAATCTTTCTTTAGGAAGGATGTGGTAAGGCCTGCTGGAGTGCAGTGTGGGAGAACACCAGCATCTGCACCCATTTGCCTGCCTGTGCTCAGACCAGCCCCTCTGGAGATTTTGCTGTGCTGCTTCTTTGCACTGAAGTAACTGGCGCCGGTTGTCTTGCCTTGTGTAGGACACCCGCTCTGTATTCCCCTCCAATGCAGCCTAAGCAACTGAAACAGCACTGGGAACCATGGCTGAAGGTCACTGAGTAGCTACAGATCACAGCTTCCTGTTGTGGTCTATCCTCAATCTATATATAACCAGTTTAGGTATTGGGCAAGCAGGACACAAAAAATATGGTGGAAATTTGCATCAATGACTTCTCAGTTTTAGTGATTTTTTTTGGCTATTTATAGTGATTGAGGCCTTAGGAGAAGCAGGTATACCCGGGACACAGCTAAAGGCATGGCAAAGCTAGCTCTTATTTCTCACTAAGGGGCAACTTAATGTCATAAGCAGGTTAATGCAAATCTCTTGGCTACTATTTGTTTCCAACCCAAAGTCCCAAAATCCCATCCCCTCCACTCACATACAGACACAACAAATATTCAAAAAGGGCCTATGCAGGAGCAATAAGAAATAGAATTCACTCTCCTTCAGTTTTTCTTCATGCAGACTTCACCACCACTGCTCTCTTGTCAATGGAAAAGACTCTGTGAAACCACCAGCAGAGAAACGAGTGCCATGGCTGGGTCTCAGCAACTGGATATGCTTTCCTAACAGAGTAGATCCAGATAATTTCTGGATCATGTCTTGGTTCATAAATCTTGTAACATCTCCTGAGACAAAATAAATTTAAGATCAGATATTTCAATCAACTTGCTAAATAGCTCTTCAGTAAAAACATCAGGTTCCAACTAAACAACATTTTTAAACAGAAATTGCTAACTTTCCGTGGATTTATTTTTAATGAATTAAAAGATTTTCCCTACAGAAATATCATACAGTTATAATACCTCAAGGGATCTATATTTCTGCTTCTCAGTATTTCCATTGTCTGTAGTGGGCTTAGCTCCCATGCACATGTTTTCCATGATCCACTATAATCACAAACTCCTTATGAGGACTGACAGATAGGTATCACAGGAGATATAACCTAACCTAAGACCATTATAGACAAGAGAACGGAAACACGATTGCTGAATTAGAGCAAGATTACCTCAGAAAGCACCAAGGTAGCTTTACAAGGTGAAATATTTTGGGTATAGATGTTTCACAGATATTTTTCTTGGGGGAAGAATATCTGACAGCAGTATTTTAAAGATATGTAGGGCAAACCACTGAAGGAGAAGTGGCCTTAGCAGAGCTGAAAAAGGTAGATTTCCTTTTTTCCTGACAACTTTTTTAGTTGTAGTTTCTGCTTGTATTTTTCCTGTCCCTAAGAATCATCTCTGGGCTTTTTTCTTCTCCTTCCTTTTGGAAGACAATTAACCAAAGCTAAACTCCCTATATGTTCTGTCCAGCTGATGATTACTGATACAAACTTACTTTGAAACACCTCCAGCTGAGCATTACAATGGCGCTGTTCTGCTTCCCATAGAGACAGGCAACAGCTATTTAACACAAAACTTGCTTAACTTTGGCTTGCAAGCTTAAACGAAGGAAGCTAGGGCATAAAGCACTACAATGAATTCAGGAATATATAATGCAGCATAATAAAAAAAGGAAGAAAAATCCTAAGCATTCACACAGAATTCTCATCAGGGCTCTTAAGGTAAATTTGTGGACTGTAAATTTGTGTACTGGAAGTGAAAGCTTGGAGGTAGTTTGGAGCAGTCTATCATCATAACATCTAAAGCTTCAAAGCCCTCTTCCCCTGTCTTGTTGAACTCTTGCCCAATATAGAAGATACTTATATTCAAGCAGATCAGAAGCTAATTTGAAGATTTAATGTACAACTGCTTTTAGATAGTAATAAAATCCTTCTCAAAGCATTAAGCGTGCAAGAGCATTGTAATAAATAAAAGAGCTTTCAGACACACATCTTCCATTTCTTTGTATTTAAATCCCTATTGATGGTGCCATAACTACCTCTATCTAATTAGACCTTGTTTTGGAAACTGTGTACTACTGCCACAGCTCTTAGCACTTCCAAATGAAGACAGAGGTTACCACAGTGCTTAACAATTCAGACTGTCTTCTCCAACCTCTCTCCAGCTGCAGCAGGGTTTTAGAGGTTGCCATTTACAGTCCTAATTTGGGCTAATAAACTTGATATTTCAACATCCAACAATATTTATGTTGTACTTGTATTTACAGAATCATAGAATCATAGAATGGTTTGGGTTGGAAGGGACCTTAAAGATCATCTAGTTCCAACCCCTTGCCACAGGCAGGGACACCTTTCCTGTGGACCAGGTTGCTCAAAGCGTCATCCAACCTGGCCTTAAACATGGCCAGGGAGGGGGCAGCCACAACTTCTCTCGGCAACCTGTTCCAGTGTCTCACCACCCTCACAGTAAAGAATTTCCTTCTAATATCTAATCTAAATCTACCCTCTTTCAGTTTAAAACCATTCCCCTCGTCCTGTCATTACTTGTCCTTCTAAAAAGCCCCTCTCCCACTTTCCTGTAGGCCCCCTTCAGATACTGGAAGGCTGCTATGAGGTCTCCCTGGAGCCTTCTATTCTGCGGGCTGAAGAGCCCCAACTCTCTCAGCCTGTCTTCATAGGAGAGGTGCTCCAGCCCTCTGAGCATCTTTGTGGCCCTCCTCTGGACTCACTCCAACAGCTCCATATCCTTCTTATGTTGGGGGCCCCAGAGCTGGACGCAATACTCCAGGTGGGGTCTCACGAGAGCGGAGTAAAGGGGCAGTATCACCTCCCTCGACCTGCTGGCCATACTTCTTTTGATGCAGCCCAGGATGCGGTTGTCCTTCTGGGATGCAAGCACGCACTGCTGGCTCATGTTGAGCTTCTTGTCAACCATCACCCCAAAGTCCTTCTCCTCAGGGCTGCTCTCAATCCATCCTCCACCCAGCCTGTGTTTGTGCTTGGGATTGCCCCGACCCACATGCAGGACCTTGCATTTGGCCTTGTTGAACTTCATGCTGTTTGCACAGGCCCAGCTCTCAAGCCTATCAAGGTCCCTCTGGATAGCATCCCTTTCCGCCAGCGTGTGGACCGCTCCACACAGCTTGGTGTCATCGGCAAACTTGCTGAGGGCGCACTCAATCCCACTGTCCATGTCACCGACAAAGATATTAAACAGGACTGGTCCCAATATCGACCGCTAAGGAACGCCACTCGTCACTGGTTTCCACTTGGATATTGAGCTGTTGACAGTAACTCTTTGAGTGTGACCATCCAGACAATTCTTTATCCACCAAGTGGTCCATCCGTCAAGTCCATGTCTCTCCAATTTAGAGACAAGGATGTCGTGCGGGATAGTGTCAAATTCTTTGCACAAGTCCAGGTAGATGACATCAGTTGCTCTTCCCCTATCCACCAGTGCTGTAACCCCATCGTAGAAGGCCACCAAATTTGTCAGGCATGATTTGCCCTTGGTGAAGCCATGTTGGCTGTCACCAATCACCTCCTTGATTTCCGTGTGCCTCAGTATAGTTTCCAAGAGGATCTGCTCCATGATCTTGCCAGGCACAGAGGTGAGACTGACTGGCCTGTAGTTCCCTGGGTCTTCCTTTTTCCGCTTCTTGAAGATGGGGTTTATGCTTCCCCTTTTCCAGTCAGTGGGAACTTCACCAGACTGCCACAACTTCTCAAAAAATATGGATAGCGGTTTAGCAAATTCATCTGCCAGTTCCCTCAGGACCTGTGGATGCACCTCATCAGGTCCCATGGACTTGTGTACCTTCAGGTTCCTTAGATGGTCTCGAACCTGATCTTCTCCTACAGTGGGTGGTTCTTCATCCTTCCAGTCCCTGCTTCTGCCTTCTGCGACTTGGGTGGTGACGCTCTTGCCAGTGAAGACTGAGGCAAAAAAGTCGTTGAGTACCTCAGCTTTCTCCATATCTTGGGTAACCAGGTCTCCCATTGCCTTCCGGAGCTGGCCCACATTTTCCCTAGTCTTCCTTTTATCACTGACATACCTATAGAAGCGTTTCTTGTTGTCCTTGACATCCCTGGCCAGATTTAATTCTATCAGTGCTAAAGCTAAAGCTTTCCTAACCTGGTCCCTGGCTTCTCGGACAATTTCCCTGTATTCCTCCCAGGCTACCTGCCCTTGCTTCCACCCTCTGTAGGCTTCCTTCTTGTGCCTGCGTTGATCCAGAAGCTTCTTGTTCATCTGTGCAGGCCTCCTGGTGTTTTTGCCTGCTTTCCTCTTTGTCAGGATGCATATTATTCTTTATGTATTTCTTTATTTTTGGAATTTTCCTGTCATTATGTCCTGGTTTCAGCTGGAATAAAGTTAATTTTCTTCCTGGGAACTGATATAGTGCTGTGTTTTGGATTTAGAATGAGAATAATGTTGATAACACACTAATATTTTGACTGTTACCAAACAGGCCAAACTGGTTTAGTCATTGCTAAGCAGTGTTTATACTAAGTCAAGGACTTTTCAACTTCTCATACTGCCCTGCCAGCAGAGGCTGGGAGTGCACAAGAAGCTGGGAGGGGACACAGCAAGGACAGGTGACCCAAATGAGCCAAAGGAGTATTCCATACCATATGACACCATGCCCAGTATATAAACTGGGGGGAGTTGGCCAAGGGACAGCCCGGCTCAGGGATTGGCTGGGGCATTTGTCAGCAGATGGTGAGCAATTGTATTGTGCAACACTTGTTTTCTATATTCTCTATTATTATTATTTTCCCTTCCTTTTCTGTCATATTAAACTGTCTTTATCTCAACCCATGAGTTTTACACCGCCACTGCCCCCCACTCCCCTGATTCTCTTCTTTATCCCCCTGCAGGGGGGCTGTGTGGTCTTGGTTGCCAGCTGGGGTTAAACCACAGCACATCATTTCTCAAGAACTAAAAGTATCCACCTCAGTACAGATTTCTTCCTACTTAAAATTTTAAATTTGTGTCTGAATGTAGATATTGCAAAAGCCAAAAATTACTATTCTATCAGGTTATGCACAAATATTGTGTACTGTATTTCTTCAAACATTTTGAGATTTGGCTAAACTTAAAACTTTCCTCACAAATGATACAAAACAATTGCTCTGAATGCATTAACTTCTTGGGCACAACCAAAAGAATGTGCAATTTAGATTTTTCCTTTCTCTGTTCTTAAAGTAATTCAAATATTTGTATTTACAGATTTCAGTGAAAGAAAATTATTTGTTTTGGTTAGCAATTTTCCCCACAAGCTTGTTCACTCTAATTGGTATACCTTGAATTTTCATAGTAAAAGTTTGCTCAATGGCTTAGAAATAAAGGCATTCATTCACACTGCTGTTTAGAAAAGGACTCTCCTAGAGAAAGAAAAGTCAATATTCAGACTGGAGAATTCATCAGGAAAAAACCTCCAAAGCTAGTATTTTCAAAACCTCTGGATCGTTTGTAGAATTATAGATTTCCTTCTAACCGTCTGTATTCAGAAACTCATAGTTTTTCAGTGCCCATAATTAGTCGAAATCTTACAAAGAAAACCTGCATATATTGTTTCTGTCTCCACACAGATTACCTGAATGTGTTGGCTACTGTTAGTCTGTTGGACTAAAATAAATTATAAACCAGAGCTCTTCTAGTTAGCTACTTCCTGAACAGGAAGAGACCTGTTTTTGCATTTAAAAGAAGTCTTATTTTTCTAAAGGTTTATTTATGTGTGGAGAGACCTGTTTTTCCATTTAAAAGAAGTCTTATTTTTCTAAAGGTTTACTTATGTGTTGGGGATAGCAATTCTGCTGATGTGTGTGTGTCCTTTTTCTAAGCCTACCTGTCTTAATCACCTGAAGTCTGACAAATTCATCCTTCCTGAGACAAGAATACACTGTGAATAAGAACAGTTCAGCTAAAATCCTGCATTCCTTCTCATTAAGAAGGGACACCTCCCCCTTTCTTCATATCTAATCCTCTGTCCTATGCTCTTAACACCTCTCAATTTCATCAATCTGCCATGGGCAGAGATCTAAGCTGACAGCAAGCTGAAGGTTATTTTATTGTGGTCAGCTTTTTGGAATTGGTATGATTCTTGAAGTATAACAAAAAAGACAACCCAAATGCAAAATTTCACTCAAAATCAAGTGACTGGGAGAGTTATTGGTAACCTTGGCTTGAGCAAAATTATTTATACCTATGACATTGTTTATTCACATGCCAAATAGCTGCAAGAATTCGAGACAGTATGTAATGCACCATAATTTCTAAAAGCACAGGAGGTTTTTTGGTCTTTCCCATGGAAAAAAAAGTAGCGCTGCACTTCCTGTTTTCCTATTTTAAACCGTTTTGTTTCCTTCCCTCCTCTTCCCTTTACTTAGTCCTGATGCCCTGTCCTATAATTAAGGGCTTCTTCCAGATGTATACTGGCATAGATCGTCTGTGTAATGATGATTTTATACATGGACTACTCCCAGCATGGGATTGCTGCTCATAATGGTCCCTCCCAGAAGTCTCTTCTTCCTTTTACGCTTGTGTGATTTATGTTTATTTACATTGACCATACTAATGCTATTGGTGGACACAAAGTAACAAAAACATTTTCCACCAGCATTTATTAATCCATTGACAAATGATGTCAAACATGAAAGCAGTCTACAAAAACCACATGCTTTTCAAGCTCAACTATAATGCTAATATATAGCTGTTGCTTACTTTTGTTTCTATTCTTCTTTTTCCCATGGGCAGCTGAGCCACTCAAGGAAATTCACTGCAATCCAAAAAGAAAACACAAGAAATCTACCTGCTAGCAATGCTTCATTAGTATTTATTCATTGATTTTCTTTGCTTTAGAGAACAATGAGCCAGAAATATAATAGAGCTTTTTTTAAATTTAAATTCCACTTTAACTTGTATATTGCTTATTGTGTTCCATCACCAATTTCAGTTAATGTTTGCCAGCAAAACAACTCTTCAGTCGATGAGGCTTGTTCCAACTGTGACCTTGGATATACAAATCAAAGATGAAAAATTATGCTGTGAGGAACTTTTCTTTCAAAACACACAGTGAAAGCAAAAAGTATCTGAGGGAATCAGACTATAAAGTACAAAGTGAAATTTGGATACGGGATCAGCCCTGCAGCAGATTTGAAAACAAAAATAATGTTAATAATTTTGAATGAAACAAAGTTTTTTAGCACAGTATTAACCTAAAAAAAATTAATTTGTTGCTGAATTGTATGGATACTTACTAGATAGTAAGTATCAACCATAAGAAAATAATAAAATATTTCTAAGCATATTAAATGTTTAAAGTGTCCAAATTAAATACCAGTAGGCATATACACTTCAGTCAAATTGTTAACTGTAAAAAGTTCAAAAATACTTAAGTGATATCTTAACTTAAAGCAATAGAAAGTGATTAGGACTTAGGAGTAAAGTATACTGAATAACTTTTTTCTATCAAGTTTCTGATTGAAAGATGGATAATTGCAGGAATTTGGTTTTAATTGGCCTTAGATTAAATTTCCCATTTTCTTTCTTGTCAAAATATGTCAGAACAGAGTTCTATTGAAAATGAATCTTATTTTTATATTGCAGTTGAATATTCTTTAATCTTTATATAATTAATTTCTGTTATATTCTACATTAAAAGATTTCCTTGCAAAATTCATATTGAATCTCAGGGATTTTAATATTGAACACTTTGCTTACTCTAAGCTTTTTTTTTTCCTCCCCAGCCAGGATTATATGTTTTAAATTCAGTTTGAATTCGTGAATAATTTAGCCCTGGATCCTGCATTTTTCAGTAAAAAATCAAAAATATTGACCTAACTCCAGTGAAAACTTTACATTTCTTAATAACATTTGAAAATTTAGACTCGGGTGATTTTTGAAACCTTCATCAAAATAAGGGTTTAGGGTATGATAACTCAATGAATTATCAAGTTCTAAGTATCTAAAACTTGATGGTAAGTGCATAACCAGTTTGGAAATGACGAAGATCATTTCAAGTGCTAGCAGGGGAAGATGCTGCTTCAGTGCCGCTGTTTTGCTGAAGCTTAGTGGCACCTCACACTCAGCAATGCAGAAAGGTTTTGTGAGCACGCGTTAAACAGCTTCTATAGCCAAGCAGCTGATCTGCTTCACTGGCGGTTCAAATTCAAGAAAAACTTGGACACTTCAGGTAGCTGTAGAACACTGACACTACTTTAGCTGGCTGGGCTGTGGAGACTCTGCTAACCAACAGGAAGATGACGTGTCCCACTACTAGAGTCAGAACCAGAAGGCAGAGCAAGAGACCTCTCTGGTGGCTTTTTTATGACCCACCATGCAAATGTAATTTGAATGTAGTTGCTTTGTTCTAGTCTGGCACAGCATACCTCCTCTAATCCTAGTGAGGGTAGAGCATACTTGTATCACACCATTAAAAGCCAAGAAATAAAGGAGCTAAGAAGCAGTTTTTCCTCCATTTCCTCTCTTTTCCAGAGGACAAATCAAACTGCTGGCTCATACTCATCCAAACTTTTTTCCTTCACACAAACTAGACATTCACCGCAGTCTGTGTAAATTTGAAAACAACATTATTGAAACTCCATCCTTTTACACATAACAGGAGGCAGCCCAATAGAATTAGCTTTTCTACAGACTGATCAAGTGGGAAATTTTATATCTATCTATTTATATATATATTAGACACCTTCCTGCCCCCAAGCATCTTCTTAAAGCAAGTGGCTACATTAACCATTCTCATCAGACCCAAGCAATTAAGCACAAACAACTCAGCTCAAGAAACTGGGTGACTTGCAGTAGAAGTAATATGTTCATAACTAGATTAACTGTTGAACCTCAGTTTTCCTGGTACATATTTCATATCTATTCTCATTCAATTATTTTGTCAGACTTTGTCCTATATGATACACATTTCCCAATTTCTCAGTTTTATATTTAACCCCTTTTAATAAAAAATTGAATGCATTCTCTATATTTTCCCTTTAAGATCAACTGCAATGAGAATTTTTGCCCATAAAGGAAAAAAAAAAAGAAAACCTTTTAGCACCTACAATGCTGACTTTATCTTCTAATGTTCTTTCTGTGATTATCTGTGCTTTCTGTGGGCTTCTCTCTTTTGTTTCCATCTGTAGCAGACAAAGATAATTTAAAAGATTTAGGTATTTCTTCTCTTTTGTCACCTCCATCCCCTCTGCTATTTGCAGAGTTGTCTTCTCTAGCCATGCTTTTCTTTTAGAATAGGTTAATTATGCAGGTGCATGAGTTCATGTGACTTATCATCTTGGGTTTTTTTCCTGAATAGTAAGAGTTTTGGGCTGCATTAATTGCCCTCATCACAGAAAAGAGCCCTACTGTTCCCTACGAAAGGAAGTGCCCTAGTGAATAAGCTCAGAAGCCTCTTACACTATCAATGGAGAAAGTAAAACAAAATGCATCCTCATTGCTTTGTAAAGCCTGGCTAAGTTTTCTCATGGATTCCTCTGCCAGAAGATGAAGCCAAACTTGCACCATTCTGTCGTCTAGCTTATGTATAAAAGGGTTTTGGAGCCTTTCTGTTGAAAGTGTCTTCAAAACAGCAAGTTACTATTCTTGCCAGTTTAGTTTAAATAAATCAATAAACCTTGCCTTTTCCTCTTTCTGCATACAATTCCATTGTATTGTTGCTTGTTTTGCCAGTTTTATACTAGTGACTTACGGGATAATATAAGTAAATTCTGGGCTTTCCTGATTACAAAAATATATTTGCAATATATGTGTGTATATGCATATCTACATACTTACATACAAAATCTGACTTCAGAAACAGATTATTTGAAAACTTACTTTACCATGACACCTCTACTACAATGCCTGCGATTAGGAAGCCTGAGGTTTCATCAATTTCAATACAACGGTGATGTTTTTTCCCTAATCCTTATCAGACTTGCATGCACAGCAACATTCTATCACTTACTCCTCTTCCAAAAGAATAGATACAATAGTTGGTACTATCCTGAACAAGCCATATCCACCTGTGTTGAAATGAAGGCTATTCAGTACATTTAAGATGGAAAGAGTTCAGTTGTGGTTCTCCATGGTTCTGCCACATTCTGGGACACAGGGAAACAACTGAGTACCAGGGGCCCCATGTTAGGCAATAATAGCTACCATCCTTCCCTTTATTATTTTAACCTTAGAGGGACTGTTTCAGACTGCAAGTATACAAGCAAATACAGAATTTGGCCTAATAAATTAGCTCCCTTTGCATTGTATCAGCACTCCACCAGTGCAGCTTTATGACTTTATTGTTACTATAGGGTCTTGTTAGTAGTGTAAAGACATGGGCAAGCAGACCAGGCTTAATGATTTTATCAATTATGGTGATGTGTACTCAGACTCGCTCCCTTTTTGCCTCATTGGCTCTGTAGAACTAACAGGCATAAAAAAGTTGAAATGTTTATTGCTCACCAAAATTAGATGAGATTGCTTTGAATACTGCTATGGACTATAACTTTCAAAGAAAGAAAAAGATAATTTTGCTGTTGTTTCTAACTTTCACTATTTTTTACAATACAGACATGCACTTTTAACTTGTGCAGGGTTTGTAAGCCCAGATTTCAGCTCCTTTTTTGCATTTGGAATTTTAATTGCCATAACAACATAATGCCTTTTTAAAAATGTTTTTTAGTACTCAGTCACAACTATTTCTCAAGCCTGTTTGTTCTTTGATTTCACAGAAAAATATCGAGCTGTGTTTTCCTCTGAAATGTACAATAGGTGAAATGTCAGTAAACAAATAAACAATCTGGAAAGAAGTAACAAAAAATGTCAGACTCCCATTGGAAATCTTAGAATTGCACAACACAAAAGTAGATGCAGCCAGCTATTAAAACTCACATAAACAATTGCAATGAAATTCAGCAGCCCTTGATCATAATAAAATCTTCCTATTTTTAACTCATTAGGAGACAATGTCTGGATATTACTAAAACTAAGTAACATTTTAACTTCTAGGGAAAAGAAAAGGAAATCACTCATATGTATGATCTACATATACAAGTACTACTTCACCTCAAGGAACTCAATTTTCTAGACTACTAGAATTATGATCTTTCAAAGTAAAACAGAGATCCATTGTATCTGATTATTTTTCAGAGGTTATAATGCTGCAGAATATGAATTTTGACTATTTGATGAATATTTGTTGTCAGTGATTCCCAAATACAATTTATTCAGTCACAAATAGAAAGATAAGTTATCCAGCTGCCAGCCAAGTGCTGTAGTCAGAAAGATGAGTAGGTATACTCATGGCCAGATATAGTCACCTGAAGTCACTAAACAACTCTCATGCCATACAGTCACCCTCTTTCACAAGCAGCCCCTAGTATTTTCTCACACTGACACCACAGAATCTTTTATTTCCTGCTGTTCCTATTTGAATTATCTTTATTATAATTTTTTCCTCTTTTTACGGTTCAGCAAAATATTACTACTTGTACTCTACCAAAGTACAAACTCTGAATATGATTCTCTAGCATACTTTTACCTACCCTAGAAAGGGGAAATAAATATTTTCAGTGAAATCAGCACATGCACTCAAACGATGGAGCTGTAATTAGACTTTTGTTTCCCACCATTTTCCTAAACAAACAGTATCTACTGCTGGCCCTTGCCTCAAGCATCTGATCAGATTTCATATTTTTCCTTATCAGCTTCTCCAGACAACAAAGTTTTTTCGTAGGAAATATCAGTCCTTTAAATTGAGGCATATTGTCTTATAAACATACATTATACTTACTTATCATTCTTACAGTTTATATTGGCTGCATTCATAGAATTAAAATACACCTTAAATAAGTGATTAAGTGCAGCTAAGATGTATTTTGAAAAGCTTTACCTGTGTTTACATAAAGTAGTTTCATCTAAACATTAACCTGTTAATACTGCAGCATAATACTACAGATAACGATGTAATAGGAGTTGCATAATAAAATAGGAAATATTCCTGGTTTATACAGGAAATTAGTGGAAATTACTAGATACGTATTTACTTTTCCATCTATTAATAGTACACATTTGTTAGTAATTCATCTAGAAAAATATCTGAGACTTTCTAGCTACATTGCATGAAAAACTATGAAGAAATATGTTGTAGTCGTAGATGTTATACTGTATTAGTTAGCATTAATATCCACCATTGCTTCAGAAAAATATTAAAACAGAGGATCTTTTTTTTGAGAAGATTTTAGCAGATCCACTTTTGTTAAATAGGAATAACAACTTTAGTTATGTTGTGTTGAGCTATATCTGCTTAAATACATGGATGATTCTTGATTTTTAAACTATAAGGCAAATACCAGTTTGAGAAAGAAATTTGTAACTAAAAGATCTCAAAGATACTACTTTTGTGAGAAAAGGCTCACCAAGGTAAGGGAGCCTCCATGAGCCAGTCTTAGACTGTAGTAGTCTATTTTGATCACTGGCTGCTTCTATCTAAATATGGGCAGCAGAGCAAGAATTGACAGTAATTGTTCAAGGGATTCATAACTTCTGCTTTATGAATTGGTACAAAGATTATTAGCAAGAAAACAAGAGCATGAATAGAATGCAACAGCTATAGTACTTGAGATTAATTATTTTTCTGGTGTTCACTGAAACTGGATATCTACCTACAAAATCAATAGAAGGTGATAGATCCAAGGATTAAGAAAATATTATTTGAAAACTACATAAGAGCTACTTAGTAAGTCTTCCTATTATCTCAGTTACAAGATTTAAGATTTCCCTGTTCCATACGCCAAGAAAAGAAATAGGGACACAATCTAACAGCCAAGGCACAGAGGTTTTGGCCAGGAAAGCAAGTGGCTTTGACATATCTTTGCAATGTCTTCCCTATTCCATCTTATGTTAAAATTCATGAAATACTTTAGGTACTGCATTGAAAATTGCAGGTGTTGATCTTCAAAAAAAAACCAAACAACTACCTAGTGGGCTGTTCATAAAAAAAGAAAATACTCAAGGGAGGAAAGGTGATAATTTTCCCCCCCAATCATGGATTACGAAGATGAGTGGGAGGAGAAAAATCTAAAAGGCAGATGTTCATGCTGGTTTCTCTGCACTTGTCCTGTCCAATGTACTCTTCAATTTGTACAATTCTAACCACCATTTTCTAAAGAACACTTTTCAAACAGCTGAAGATACATATTTTTAACATTCACTACAAAAGACTTCCTTGAAATATCAGAAATAATATTTTCTATGAATAAGCTTCTGAATTTAATTATAAATTTCTGATTCCAGTAACAGCTAATGCACAGAAACATGAAAAATGAGGACAAAAATTATATTTTTAAGGGAGGGGGCAGGAATACAGTACCTGCAGTACTTTCAGTACTGCAGAATACAGAGAAGATCAAGGTATTTTAAGATGTATGCCTTGCAACACTCCGTTTCACCTCCACCCTACAAATGTCTTTTACGTACTACATATAAACACGTAAGAAATGTAAAAAAAAAATCCTGCACATCTGGCTGGTGCAATGGTTGCTCTTTAAAGCATCATGATTACCTATCACTTATAACACATTTATGACAAAAATCAGATTGCAAGTCAGGTAAAATTATTAAAATATGATGCAGCTATGACAAGGTGTTTCTTCAAGAGCCTTATTAGAGCCTTATCACCATTATAGAGGTGACCAAGTCTAGCGTGAGGCATCACAATTCTTTGCTATGACATAATGAAGAGCTACTTTCAGAACTAGATCCGATCATTTGCTAGTCTAAATCACTTTGAAAACAAGAGGGATTTTTGACTTAAGAAGCCTCTTGCAAAGCAAGTCTCCTGTCCATGGAAAAAAAATCCTGTTGTGTTGACCATAACAGAAGATTTATTTTTCTGAAGGCCTCTACTTCTTTTCTTGAAATCAGTCTCCTGCCTCTCAGTTTTCATTTGTAGGTCAGGAGAAGAAAGTCATGTATAGATGGATAAATGGGTTTGTTTTCATAAGAACTGAAGTGAACATTAAATTGAATTTTCTTTCCTCTCTCTTCATTCAAGAGAAAGGACAAGATTAGATTGTCACAGTAAAACCGGAAAGTTTTAAAAAGGACAAGTCAATATAGTACAATTATGAATCCATGGAGATGTAACGCTCCTCTGAGTATGAGGGACTTTTGTTTGAAAGCTTGCTTAAGTACAGGAAGAGACTCCAATTAATTTGAGCAGCTTTGGGACTGGGAAAAGATAAGAAATCCCAGTGAAGATTAACAGAGTTGAAACAAGAAGGGCATGCAGTGAGGTATGGGCTATATGGGTTTTTAGTACTCGTAGCCTAAGCCAGAAAGACTGAGAATGGAAACTATCACAGAAACAGGTAGGCAGAGTAGGGTGAAAACTGTGCACATAAAGAATAACAGAAAAAAAGGAGATGTCCCAGGTGTATTATCTTGTAGTGCCTACATGGCATAATGCACTAGCAATATGGAAAATAGGAGCCCATGCAAGGAAGATAGGAGCAAGATGTGATGCTGATGACAGCAGTGCAAATTTTTATTCCACATTTATGCACCAAGTTAGCACTGCAGGCTTTCCCTGTTCGTTAGGGTCTAAACCAAGACAGATCATTGTACATACATTACCAAATAGCAATCACTTTCATTCACTACAGAGTATCAGCATAATGACCAAATGCAAAACAGTGGTTTGCTGGTAAAGAATTATATATTGACAACCTTCTAAACTAATATAACTAGTTTTCACAGATATGCCATTTATTGCACAAGAAGCAGCATTCTCAAAAGAATTAATAATTTTACTGTGTGCAAAATGCAAATAGTGAAGACAGTCATTATGCTACAGCATAACAACATAGAAAGAAAACAATTCCAGCTTTGAAAAAAAACCACTACGGAACTGTTTGTTATATGAATTGTTGTTTTCACCCTTCCTGGAAAAAACAGAGGAGAGAAGAAAATCAAGGAGTGTTCCTCTTAACTAACAATACATTCACGTACATGTGAAGTTTTCTTGTGCATAGTAAAAAAAATAGTCCCTTATACTTTTTTCTAGTTTTCTATTTGTGTCCTTGAAGTACATGACAGATTGTTCATATTTGTCAACTTGGACCTTAATAGTACTACAGAAGCTTCACCTTAGCAAAATATATTTAAAACAAAAACTTTTTTTTTTTTTAATAATTTTTCCAAACGTCTTGAATTTTAATGATCAGAACTCACAGCCTGCAAAGCTAGATATGCATTCCTCAGAGAGGCAATGTCTTGCACTAGTGGAAATTAGTGTTCATTCTTTATACACAGGATAGGAATAAAATGGCTCTTGACATCCCTTGTTCCAAAGACAAGTTATCATTGACTGTTCACTGTAGCAATGTAACACTAGAAATAACAGCTGTGTATTCATGTATAATTTAGCAAAAATGTAACTAATACTGTGTAAAACCAAACAGAACTAAGATCTAATGAAATGTGTCTACTGTATTTCCAGCTCAGATTTCCCTCACAGGTCTCAAATATGAAGCATTTCTCACTTGAGTTTCCATCTGGACCCATTTCATAGATGAAATCTAACAATATATACAAAAAGTACTATGGTTTAGAACTTGTGTATTTCTGGTTTCCAGCTCTAATTTGAGGGCCATCTTTGAGTTAAATACACTGTCATTTTACATGTCTCAATCTGGTATCTTATTAAAGTAATCCCGTACTTCAGATGGACAGAAGTCATGTAGAGAATGTCAACATCCTTCAACAGAGAAGAGTTAAAGATTGGATTAAAAATTTTCTGATAGTACAAATTCAAGACCTAGAGCTGACTTTCCCAAAGACTGTCCTTCACATATAAAGCTCATTAAAAGCTGTTTGTATGAACCAGAGTCTCAGTTTGATTCAGTCCTTTTTCTCATATGTATTTTCCCCTCATCTGCATTTTTAAAAATTTTGATTCCTAAGCCATTCAAAACTGCTCTTCATTGTAATTATTTTAATTTGTCTTCCAGTTGTTCAACCAGCTCATTTTGTTGGTCTTGAGGAGTCACCCATCAATCCCCTCTGACCCTACGCAGGACCTCTCATAGGCCTTGCACCCATTGCACAGCAGGGATCTGTGCATTTGGGCCAGCACATACCCCTCACCTCATCTCCCTGCGGAGCTTGTATCCATCCCTCGCAGCACTTTGGTCACGTAAGCTGCAAAACATGCGCTGTGCCACTGCAATCTCAGTGAAGACACAGCCAGCAGGTGAACACAGGCTTTGACCTAGTGTACAGCAATGTGTGATCTAATGAAAAAAAAACAGCTAACAGTTTTTAAGATCAAGTGATCAAACAGGATTAGATTTTTTTTTATTGTAGACTAATTTTTGGTTTAGTTCTTAGTCCAGCACTTTGTCCACAGTTTTCAGAAACAGAGGTTTTCATTGCATTAATCCTCACACTGTTTTCCTGAGTTACTTAATATAGAATTCAGTGTGTATACATACCAAATTAATTTTTCCCAGTGTGTTCTAATTTATATTTTTCAACTTGGAACCCCACCTGTCATGAGACTTCCCCCTGTGCCTGACCTATATTTAAGATTCTCCTCCAAATCTTCCTTGAGGACATTTAGATTCTGACTATTCTGAATAATTTTGCAACTATAAACATTCCCATCCATTCCCTCAGGACATTAACGATCTAGCTACACCTACATATAGCACTCATTCTTCAAAGAGTTCTTCATATAGCCAGGCATCTGAATATAGAAACCTCAAATCCTAATTTAGCTCTTGATCTCTGACCTTCCAGGGACAGTGCACCAGTACACAAGAGAAGTGACCCAGCTCCACATAGGGACATGTGATTGAACAAAATCACCAAGATATACATATGCAGAGTCATTAATCATAGCAAAACTGCACAGAAAATAGCGGCTGCTTAACCCCACCACCAAGGTAATGGGCTTTCAAATGGCAGATTTCTCCTACCCCATATGGAGAAAGATCCAACTCCAGGACAAGCACAGCCCTTGAGTGAACTTGCATATAAATAGTACAATTTTACACTGAAATGAATACACGTTCTGCAATAAAAAGAGGACAGAAGAGGGAAAAGAAGAGAATCGTTAACACTTCATTGTCATTTGCCATCTGGCTGAATCTAACAAAGAAGATTTTAACACAAATCCAAAAGTCTAAATTTAGTCACTAAAAGACAAAACTGAAGAACTCTCAAGAACTGCAACTACCCCTTTTAAGTTGCTCGTGGCAGAAGAAACAAACTTCCTTTTTATTGTGCCAGATAAGGTTGTTAAAAATTGTTCATCCCAAATGTCTGATAATGGACTGCATATAAATGTTTCCCCTTTTTGAAACCAAAAAATGTGAAATTATTTTATAAGGATAAAAGGGAAAGAAAAGAAAAGTTTTTAAGTGTATTTTTTAAATCTTTCATCAGTTAGAACTTGTAGAGATATTTTGTGTGTTCAGAGAGTTTATGAGCTGGCAAAAAAATGATCTAAAGAGAAAGCAGCACGGGTAGAAAGAATAAGAAATTTTTCTCCAACATTTGACTGCAACATCATTAGGAAATACCAAAGTAACACTCCTAGAAAGAAAGGAACTTTCTGGATCTTGTGTATCTGTCCTCTCCCATTGCAAGAAACCATGTAACATACTATTATTCATGAACTTGAAAAGATCTGTCTTCAGCTATTTTGGTTTTTTGCTCTTGCTGTTTCTCTTTTCAACACTTAACAGTTTTGCTCTGGAAGTAACACTTCCCCTTTTAAATGTTGTCACCTTACAGTGTAGCTTTTAAAATGTGAAAAGTACAGTTTATCTAAATTTTCATGTCATTTTAAGCAGAAAGATGCTGAGAATTAATTTAAAGGTGTTGGAATCTGGGGCCTGGAGTCAGCATTTCTTCAAAGTTTGGGATTTGCCATGAGAAAAATTAGAATTTTTCAGCATCTATATTCTAAAGCGAGATTTTTTTTTTCCCCTCCCATTAAAGGAAAAAAAGAACAAAGAGTTGTTTTTAGGACCATTCTAGTAATGAATTATTCTCTCTCTACTCAGCAGAAATTCAGACAACTTACCAGAAGTGAGATGTCAGGAATTGTATGGCTAATATATTGGAGCAAGATAACCAGGAGATAACTATAGAAAACAGCATTACTGTTAGCACGCTAAAGATAGGAAATAGGTATTTCCAACTATTGAACAACAAAAGATGAATCAGTAATGATGCCTGCTAATAGGGGCATCAGTAGTGATTTCAGGATATTAATGCATTCTCTGGGAATTAAAATTTAAAAATACATATTTAGAGTCAAACTTTCCTGCTCTTTAGGCAGTATGGGGAAACGCACATTCTAAATTGATCTCAACACCAAGCAGGCATGTAAATAAATACTTTAAAATAAATGTCCTTCATAGAGAAATACACACACAAATAATTAACAGATAAGTGGAAATTCATATTACCAACCATAACAAATTACAACATATCTAAAGTCCTATACTTAAACAAGATCTGTAATCAGATCACCTGAAAAGGTAAAAGAGGTTCACAAACTGCCCAACTGTTAATATATACTATAAAAAAATAGTGTTTTCCTGTGTAAAAATAAAATGCAGGTCTTACTGAAGAGGACTGGACTTTTCCAAGGAGCACTCTACAAATGCATAATCAATTGCTTATTGACTTCAATAGTACATAGAGGTACTAGGAAAAACTAAGTGAGCAATGGCTTTGAAGCAGACATGTCTGGAGTTTCAAGAGGGCTTCCCAAAGCAAACCTTAGGCTTCTAAGATCACAAAACCCATACATTTACAGAATAATCACAAAAATGCTTTTAAATAGAGAAAAGTCAAAGTGATTAAATAAAAAAAAAAGAAAAAACATGGTTTATTACTTTGCAGCCACTGTTCCTTGCTCCCAGGCTTGGTTACAGTTCACTCAATGACTCTGAGTGGCAGCAAGGCCTGCACAGACCACCTGAGTTTCTTCTCTTCCCCAAGAGGCCAGCCTTGCTGTCTCTTTGCTGCTCTCCACAGTGTCTACGCAGCAGATACTTTGGTTTACATTTTCTGCTCACTGAAACCAACACGAGACAAAGAGATAAACATGGGTCCTGCTGTAGATACAGCTTTATTCTCTGTTTCTAAAAGTTTCTGGTTTTCTGTTTTGCACCTCAGTGCTATAGGTCACACCTTCACCCCTTGAGATCTCTCAGGACACCTCTCTTTAGTGCCCATTCCCTCAATGGGATGACCCCTACCCATTTTCCTCTAAATAACACAACTCCATTGGGAACAAAGTCAAACTGAAAACCAACAGTCTCTCACAACATCTCAAGAAGGACCAGGTCTTTAATGGATACCCTCAAAAAATTACTTGCAGTTTTGCAGTGCTCTTGTCTTTCAGATCTTTAGCACTAAGTTATAGGTTTTTGTACTTATGACTCATTAGTTACTTCCATTATAAATTAAGTACATAGTTTTAAGGTTAAGAAATTTGGTGTTTTTTCCTCCCTGTGAAGAAAATAAATATATGTGTAAAAACTCACATTTCATGTCTAAAGAAATTTTACTAAGGATGAAAAAATGTGCTGATATAAGACTGGAGGAAAACACGCTTTGGCAGAGAACTTACATGAAGGTTTGCTTGGTTGTTTCATTTTGACCTCTTGTCTGTGCGATAAATGTTATATTCATGTTTTTGATTTATTTATACTTGTGAAAGTAACCCTCTTCCAGTAACCTCAATAAAAATTTTTGTTTTAAAACCCTGCAATTACATACAAATTGTTCCACAAACATGGCAGGTGTTTGGCGAGGATTATGGAAAGTTAATGCTGTCATACCTTCTTTAATACTGTGATCTATGACTTTTGGGGACTTTAAGAAAAAGCACAATACTTTCATATGACTGATCTTAGAACTTACTTTGTTACCAGCTTTTGAAAAAAAAATACATATTAAGCAATTAACTTTTATTACCAGCTTATATTTGTAAAAAAAAAAAAAAATGCCATCAGATGAAACAGATAAACTACATAGTACAGACACTATGGCCTGGAATTACATATACGTGAAAATAAGATGCTGCTTCTTGAACATGAAATGTTTGGTGGGGGTTTTTTGTTGGGTTGGGTTTTTTTTTGGGGGGGGGGTGGGTATTTTGGTGTTTTGTGGTTTTTTTACATCCCCAGCTACTTTTTAAAATTATTATTATATATATAGATGTCTTATCTAGGTCAAATAAGTTATTTGAACAGTTATTTGAAAACTGACCTTGTTCAATAGAATCAGCTTTTGCCAAATTCTGCATAAGATGTGCTTTTAATACCAAAGGATTAGGTATTAGAAATAGGTGTATGTAGTAAAGAAAGTAAAGCAAAAATATGATTGATTGATAGGCTAAATCACTTTCATATAACCACAGTAAAGTCACATCAACGCATCTTTGTGACAGCAGGAAGAATCAGGTACAAAGATTATGTCAAGGATAGACATCCTAGCTTCAGAAAAACCTTGAGAGTGAAGACAGACCATATCCATGAACTACTGACAGAGTAGCACAAATGAAAGTCTTTATTTGAATCAGCCTGCAACAGCTCGAAACAACCGGGTACATTAAAAATAGACACTTTGAGCTCATATTTTCTTTTCTTTATTGTTGTGCACAAAGCTACTAAAGAAGTGATTATGATTAACACATTTTCAAATAGGAATTGGAGTAAAAATGGTGGTACAAAGAGAGGTTGTATGTCATACATATAGCTGTTTAAGGAAAGAATCAAACAGGAAATGTTGCAGAAATGCAAAGTCTTTCATTTTCTTCTGGGAGCAGATCACTGAAGAGAGAAAAGCTGCAGAATGTTTTATGTTAGCTTCAGTACTTACAAAGGGAACAACTATCCACAGACTACTGAACACAGTATCGGAAGACTGTTAGAAAGCGTGCAAGTTCCTTTGACACTATATTGATTCCCTCAGCTCGTGAAGCATTCGTTATTTATGCAAATATTTCTAACAAGCACTACAAGATAAAATATTAATAATTTAACATTAATGTATGACCACTAGGGGTAATTTGAACTTGTCATGAGACAGTCTGCTAATACGTATTTGAATTTCAAAAGATGGTGCTATAATTGATATTTTATTGGTATTTTCTGCTCAGCACTAGAAAAAAAAATGAAAAAATGAAACCTGGCTGTATTTCAAAAGGTTTCCAAATGTATTCTGCTTTATATTTTTATTTTTTCATCAACCATACTCCTAATACATTTTAGCTGGTGTCCATTGCAGCTGCACAAACATCTGACACAATTACTGTTTATCAGAATGAATATTCCATAAATCATTTATAACGATAGAAACACCTAAGACCAAAAGTGTTTGGTCTAAATAGAATTGTCTCAGAAATATAAATTCCATCTCTGATGCTTGTGTTTTTTAGGCAGTCTAAGTGCCTGGAAAGCTGAAAGTTCCTTGTATCAAATACAAAAAACTGATAATAAAAACTGAGAATATAAACAGTTTTCTAACACAAATATCTTTTAATATCACTTTGTGCACATATGAATGAAGCAATTATTCAAATCCTCAAGTTCTCCTGCACGACAGCTGCAATGCAAGATTGCATGTAACAGTTTGCATCTCCCATACTAGGAAAAATGAAAAGTGTTTTTCCACATTAAAGCAATGACAACTACCCACCATTTTATCTAACAATTGGATCAAAATTACTTAAATTTTTATTATGAAGGTGATAGAGATAACTGTCATAACATAGAAGACTGGAGAGAGCTGCCAGATATCCCAAAGTCTATACTCAACACCATCACCAGACAGCTCCATCTAGACACTCTCCAGGGAGCAACAGGAAACTGGTTTAACATCACATCCATTCAGATGAGATCTGAATAGAAGTTCAGACAAAGTAAATCTGGGAGACATCAGTCCTGAGGCCTTGCAAGCTCAGTACAAAGTTTACAACCTGATCCTAGCAGCAACAGGACTGTATTGCTGGGTTACGTGACAACAACATACTTTGTCAGATGAAAGTGTTTTATGGATATATTTTGTTCGCTGCCAAGTCATAGTCTTTCTACTGATAGTAAAGCTTTCAAAATTTCTCCTTCAAATGATGATCATATGCCACAGTACGTTTTAAAAGTAGCCAGATCGCAGTTCACATTGTTATTCCAAAAACAGGCTCACTATGCTGAATTCTGTTGTCTGCTCTCGTACCTGAGAAAGTGTGCTAATAACACTTTCACTGTAAACAGACACCTGCGCCTACCATGGAATTGAGCAAACAATAAATGAGGTCAAACGTCCTGTGTTATTTCAGACATAACCTGTCATACAGGTTATAGCACCTGTACTCAGAGAATACAGCAACTACTTTATACTCTGTTTAGGCATGAGTAAAAGTTGCGGTTTTAATTCTTACCCTTCCAAGAACTGTCTTTTGAATCACTTAGCCCCACAAAGCAGGTAATGTAGACTATATATCAGAGATTGTGCATACCTGGAAGTGCTAGGAGACACTCTTTAGAAGCTTCCCAATGACAGCACAGCTCTGCATAAATCCAAAAGAATACTGCACCTTCAAGGTGCTAATGATCCTGTCAGTAAGACAGGGAAAAATTTTAAACCCTGCTATAGCTAGGGGTTGTAAAAGAAGGCTGTAGATAAATAAACAGTGGGTTTTACTGCTTAGTTCAGGATGAAAATCTGAAAGTGTTATGCAAATAAATTTTTGGAAGGTGTTGGGCAGCTTATGGAAAGTATATTTACATAAAGGATGTTATTGCTAGTCTATAGTAGTAAGCAACAGGTGATATTTCTTTAAGAACAGTAGGACTAAAAATGTCTAAAGTAGCATTAAAACTAAAGCTGTTTAACTGATAGCTGTAGTGTGCTTAAGAAAAGACAGGAATACAAGAAGGTTTAGTTTTTACTGAACTTGACTTTTAAGAAAGTGAAAATTAAATGACTGCTAGTTGCAATCTGCTTATTCAGAACTAGATGCAGAGCACATTGGATCTTTCCTGTTAAGTTAATGGGCTTCTGGTAAGACATATGAGGGTTATTGACAGCAATGTTCACGTTTTCAACCCATTGAATACCACAAGTATTTACCATGTTTTTTGTTCTGTAAAACTGTGTTTTCCATGCTTAGTTTCCTTTTTGCCTCTATGTTTCGAATATCTTCATACTAAGAATTGTACTAAGAACCACACATCCTTCAGATATCCTGCCTAAACATCAGATTTACAGTACTAGTAGAGTCTACTGACCTATACAACGTTTCACTGGATTGGCAAAAACCAGCTACACATCCACCAAGTCAGACACACCCTGATAAAATTCAGAGCTGTACTGAATTTCTGTAAAGATTACTGGGCTTGTGTTTCATGACTTAAAACACAGTTTTAAGAGAAATAGGTGTGTTTGCTTGCAGAAAAGTAGTCTTTTTCCAAAAGAGTAATAAAAATTAAACTTCACGTGTATTTGTGTCCCTCCAGGAGCTCTGCAAATAACTGATCTTTCAGTTAGTCAGCAAAACTGAAAAACCGGATCCACCCAGATATTGGACAGTAGACTCTGTCCTTTAGCTCAAGGACTTCACCATAAAGGATGTGCTAAATGATAACCTTATGTATGGATAGTCAAGGTTTCTGAGGATTCCTATGCTTAGCATTGCAGAAGCAAAAGAAACTGTTAGTTTGCAGAATTTTGTTTAATATGGATCACATTTTTTTCTGCTTGAACATCTTTCTAGATCTGCCTTTCCCAGGAATTGCAAAATAATTTCCTCTGCATATCAGCAGCATCGTGGAGAATTTCCATAGAGCCTTCCAAGTTATGTTTCTGTGGAGTCTATCCATTCTAATCATATAAGAGATCTTAAGAAGCATGAATCCAAACAAGGCTGTGGGTGTCTTTATCATTCACAGAGTGTGGGCAGTGGGCATAGATATGTTCATCATATGGATGCCTATGATTGGCTGACATTTGGTAAGTGCCTGTGGGTAGGATGGGTTTACTATTAATCATCTGTGGCATGGCTTAAAAGGGGTTTATATGAGTCAGTACACTTTGATCTATAAAAATCTGGACCTTTGTTTTTAGGACAATCCTTTCTGAATGAATAACTTGCCAAAATTTTGATGTAAGAATTGCCTAAATTATCTTGTGTAGTCACACAAATGAACAAATGTATGTGTAGTGATAATATGGAAATATGCCATTTTGCTATAGATAGAAAGCTGTAACTGCATTTGCTAGACTAGTAGGGCAGAGAAAAACCTTAAGTATTTCCTGTGTCCTTGCTATAAGTTGAGTTTGTTTGTTGGTTTTGGAGTGGTGTTGTTTTTCAGGTTTTTTTTTTTTGGAGGGAGGTATTTCAGCAAGTGTTTCCATCACTTGGTAACAAAAAAAAAAAAAAAAAAAGCAGAAAAGCAAGACAAGCCAATAACTTCTACCAATAACTCAAAAACGCAATGCAGCTAGAGAAGCCCTAGCAGATATCATCTCTACCTACATGACCAATAAATGATTTTTACTGGTACCTCCAGTGCCACCATATCTTTTTAGCATTATAATGATCATTTACTACAAAATCTTTTCTGCTGTACCATTCTGCTTTCATTGGCTCTGCATACTTGTATACCTACCAAAATGCTGACCAACAAAGTGGATTCCTGTTATTTATAAATCACTGTAACCTAATGTAGAAAGTATTATTTCAATAAAATAGACTAAAAATAAATTTGTTAAAAATTTAAATTTCCACATGAACCTGTCGGTTTTGACAATGCTTTCAACAGAAATTAGAATTTCTGGCTAAAATCAAGGAGCAAAATTACTGTTTCCATATCCTCTGTGGGTGTTCCTGCATATCTAGTTATCTTGTTGGTGATCTACTGCTGTTTTTTCCACATTTTGAAAATTTCTGTGTTGATGTAGAAGAGAATAAGTTACTAAATCTTAATAACATCAATGTGTATTACAGAGAATGGAGAGCACTCCCTGCCTTAACCTAGCATGTTTATGGAAATTCAAAGCACTTTAGCAAATTTAAATAGCAATATGTGAATTTATTCTAATGTTACATTGCTCCTTAGTAATACAGGCAGAATTTTACTAAGTAGTATTGGAAAGCTGTAAAACATATATTCATATATAATTTATTCAACTGTTTATGAGGAAAGCCTGATGGTAGAATAATTTTGTATAAATATTTTACTCATTGGATTCAGCTAATTTATAAGTAACAAACTTGACTTGTTTGTTAATATTTTATTCAATGCAAAATGCTAAAATTCACTGCACAGATTATATGCAACACAATTCATATATCTGTAATTGCATGTCACTACTCAAGGATTCAAAATAATATATTTTTGTGCCGGTATTGAATTAATAATGAATTAATTTATCTAGGTTTTCTTTGTTTGTTTTAATTTTTAAACTTATTTTCTGTGTTAGATAGTGGCTTTTACCTTTGTAGTCAGTTCTTACAAAGAGGCTTGTTATATAACTAGTAAGTCATGATTCCATAGTCAAAAATAACAGCACCTTTGCCTAGAAGTTTTCCCTAACTCAGAACAGCAACTGGAAATGAAAAATTAGCAGACACTTAGCTAATGGTAAATACACACACATTTCTATAAACTATGAGCAATGATGCCTACAAATTAATAAAGGAAATAAAAAATATTAAAGAACAAATCTGTCACTTTTTTATTTTGGACAATAACTGGTTTCAATATAGCATAAACATGGCAATGATGTAAGCTTTCAACACAATCAGAATAATAAAGCTGCCAACAAGAACACAGGAGCAACAAATGTTGAGCAAATACTTCCTGTATTTTGTTGTAGGTATGATATACCCTCATTCCACAAGTTCATAAAGTATTTTCAATTGAAGACAGATATAAAATTTATGATATGGACAAACATTAAGAAATCAAATGGTGAATACCTCCAGCAGTCACAAAAGCATAGCTGAGGTTATGTGCTAATGTTGGGAAGTTCTTAAGATTAATCTGGAGAAATTTTTGAAACCCAAAACACTGAATGAGTGTTACTATTGTGCCAGTGTTCATGACAAAAAAATGAGATAATCCAATTAATCAGTATAGGCAGATTAGTTTTCAAAAGAAAATACTTTCAATAAAATAATTCTAATTTCATCCTCTGATGTTTGGAGAAATTTACTTTTTAAAACATATATATACTCACATACAAATACATATGAACTTCTGCAATATTCCAATTAAAGATACAGAAAGATACAACATCAATAGAATACCTTTAAGCAAATTACTAACCACCTAATAACTGACTAATTCTAAAATGTAGTTTCCAGTGGGGAATGACAGAAGAGCTTCTACACAGGGACTGATACAAAGTTTCTCACTATTTAATATTTTCACTGATGTCCTGTACTATTAAACTTTGTCTATGACAAAGATAATAGTGCTGTTCACTTTATCTGAAGTGGTATCTAACTTTTTTGAGATCTTGAATGGGTTCATTAATCTATGTTCAACTATTTGTAAGCTCTGTGACCTTTTCAAGACAAGCAAAGATTATAAGAAGTGGTTTTATGTTCACTATTGACAAGAAGTCTTGGAAAGAAGGTATCATGGCCATTAGCAACATACTGTTGAAGTTCCCACACAAAATATCTTTTTATATCGGATTTCACCAATGACGAAATAGTCTTTTATCTTTTTATCTTGAGAAACCCATATTTTAACTGCTGCAGATGTATCTTGCCTTAATAGATACCCTTGACCCTTTAATCGATATCCATAATGTCAGATTCAGGCTTAGAATATGGAAAAAAAATAAACAAATTCCCCTCTTCTGGGGAATTAAAACCTAGTTTAAATCAGACATAGAAGAAACTGAACCTGTGGTTTACTCATCTCCTACCAATATTGTCTCCTTTGCTGAAGTAATTCTGCAGAAATAGTTTAACTGAAATGTGGCACAGAAAAGAGCTCTGAAGCACTGCAAGATATTTGAAAATAAAATTGCCTTTCTACATTCATGTATAATCTTAATAGCATTATTTGTTCCCTGTTCACATTAGTTTGGACCCTAACGCATAAGCATTGAAGTCTCAACCGCAGTTTGAGATTTGTTGTGCTAGGTGCTGTATATAGATCATAAAGAAATGTTCCTGCCTGAAGGGATGTGCAGTTCAAGACCTTCACCCTGCAGAGACTCATTCAGAAGATTGTTTTATTAACTGTGAGAAGACTGACAACAGCGTACAAGCCTGCCTAACTCATCTGTCCAACTTTTTTGTTGAGGAAGTGGTATCAGTGATCTCAGTGGAAATGTTCACAGAATATAGTAAATTTAAGTATTAGCATACGTCTTTGAGAGATCAAGGTCATACACATGGTGTTTCTTGCCTTTTGCACTGTACATGATTTATGCTTTTTCCAACAGTGTCTTGCAGGACAAGAACTGCTGTGAGGTGAATTATTGCTCAAAGTGTTAGTCCAATCCCTCCAGCTGTATGGTATATTGTGAAAGTTGGCTTTGGATAGTTTAACAGTCCATCTCTTATTAGTTTGCTTCTAATGTAACCACACTAGACTACTGCCTGAAACATGAGTTAGCATTGCTGTACACAGATATTGCTATTATCCTTCACCTGACTGACTCCTTTGCACATTCTTGTTCTTTTATACAGTAATGAGCCAAATGGAAAGAAGAATACATGCAAACTTCATAAGGAAGGTGAGGAAAAGAAACTTCACGTAAGATGATAATTTTTGAAGTCTAGTGTTCTACATCCATGATATCAGTTTGAATAATGTTTCTTTGAGTCATAAGTCAAGGCCTGAAAGAGATTTGCGTAAAATCTGATTTTTCTGGATTTATTTCACCACGTATTTGCCACATATTGTTATATAACTGTGCTTTAATTTTCTTTCTACCTTAATTCTTTAACACAAAAAAAAAAGTGGAATAAAATATCTTTTGACGGAGAAGTTTTAAAAAGTTTTACAAAAACCTCTATTTGTTAGCGTCATTAAAGCAGATATTGGAAATTAATGTTTGATTTACCTTAACCTTCAAATACCATTAAATTTCTCACATAAGAAGGTTCATAAACACTTTTTTACCCAATTGGTAACATTTCCATTCACTGTAGAATTTTGTAATAGAAGTGCATGTGAAAAGTGCAAGGAAGGCCAAGATGCAACACAAAATATTTAGTGTTGGAACTGAGGTTTCTGCTTGCGGAGTACAACTTAGTACCTGAATTTTTCACCTGCATCCAAAACACAGCAATATTTCTAGTGGAGACAGTTTGTGTAGTTGATCCTCCAAAATAAAACATGCGACTCGCTCTGCACAGTACTGATTCTCTTACTACTGGGTTATAAAACCTTTGTCCTGGTACCCACTCTTTAATCATTACACACAGATTATACACCACTATTTGTTTATGAATATAGTCTCATCATATTTAAGTTAATCTTGATTATAAAGTGGAAGGTAAACTAAAAATTACAAAATGTAACAGTCTGCTTCTTTACATAAATCTTGCTGTATCAAATAGTTGTATGTAAAGTGAGTAACATCCAATTTGGGTTGTAGCTGTAAACAGTAAACTGCAGTGTTGGAATTTCTTAGTAAAAAGATTCCAGGTTTGAAGTTCCACTTGTGGATTTATGACAGTGAAACCCCAAACCATATGTTCATATTATGTTGTTTTAAGACAAGTTTCTAAATCCACTCCTATCTACTTGTGTTTAAAGAAAGGTCCAAAAGAATGTATCACTAAGTCTGAAGTCTGTAAGAATTGGTGTGTAAATATGTACCAAGATACATGAATCTTTGAAATAATGATTAAAACTTATTTCATATCAGTTAATTGAAACATCTGTCAGTATCTGCTATTATTTAGAGGTAGGAGAAAGACAAAGAAAAAAAATCCAAACTTTCTTTTGCAGTTTCATCAGCCTATGAAACCTGTGAAAATTTTGATTAGCAATTATTCACAGAGATAAATTACTCAAGTGCTACCTAAAATAAACAGTCAACAGGAAAAGGATAGATATACTTGGCAGACTCATGAAATAGGGTTGACTTTAAATTAGCAGTGCAATTTAGCATTCAGATTACTAAGGATGAAACAGGGCAAACAAAAACTCGCAAAAAGTGGCATGGAAAGAAAAGGAACAATTCAACTCTAGAAAAATCATATGACTTATTCTATGATATTTGGTGATGGTACTTGCCTAACTAAATAAGAGGTAATTTCGGTCTTCTGTGAACATACATAAACACAAGAAAGATTGAAAACTAGATAATCTAATTTTCTGATACGGATACAATATAGTATTGCAATGATATGATTAAAAACACACCTTACTACACTATACTGTTTATACTATAATATATAGTTAGGGGCATTGCATATATATTACCTGGACCGTTCTTGAGTATGTATAAGAAAACTTAGCCTCACTGCAGAATTTAAGTTAATTTATAGGGCTATTAATTTGAGTAAAACCTCCAAACCATCTCTCCAGAAATTAAAACAACTTTCTTATTTGTAGAAAGACTTTTCTCTCATCAACTTTTTCATACCAAATATGACCATGTATTACCACACCTCATTTCTATAGAACCACTTTTAGTGCAAATGTTCCATCTTCATAGAAACGTGACATTTTTCCATCTGATGCTCGGACATTTTTCATAGAATCATAGAATGTCCTGAGTTGGAAGGGACCCACAAGGATCATTGAGTCCAACTCCTGTGCCAGCATAGGACAACCCCAGAATTCACACCATGTGTCTGAAGGCATTGTCCAAATGCTTCTTGAATGCTGTCAGGCTTGGCGCCATGACTGCTTCCCCGAGGAGCCTGTTCCAGCACTCCACCACCCTCTGGGTGAAAAACCCTTTCCTAATATCTAACCTAAACCTCCCCTGGCATATCTTCCTGCCATTCCCTCGAGTTCTGTCACTGGTCACCAGGGTGAAGAGGTCAACATCTACTCCTCTACTTCCCCTTGTGAGGAAGTTTGTAGACTGCAATGAGGTCTCCCCTCAGTCTTCTCTTCTCCAAGCTGAACAGACCCAGTAACTTCAGCTGCTCCTCGTATGGCTTCCTCTCTAAACCCTTCACCATCTTTGTGGCTCTCTTCTGGACGCTCTCTAGCATCTTCATATGCTTTTTATACTGTGGCGCCCAAAACTGCACCCAGTACTCAAGGTGAGGATGAACCAGTGCGGAGTAGATTGGGACAATCACCTCCCTGGACCAGCTAGCAATACTGTGCTTCATGCACCCCAGGACACGGTTGGCCCTCTTGGCTGCCAGGGCACACTGTTGGCTCGTATTCAACTTGCCGTTGACCAGAACCCCCAGATCCCTTTCCACGGGGCTGCTCTCCAGCCTCTCATTCCCCAGTCTGTATGTACTTTTTTCATTTGTAACCATTGCCATCCTAGTCTCTGCAATTACACTGCAACGATTGCAGGGTGGGCAAATCACAGTATATCAGTTCTGCAGCAGCACAGGTCTTTTCTATAGGGTCCAGATGTTTATGCTTCACTTAAGTAGCTTACTAAGGCAAGCTTATCAAGTCTAAAGTCTACCTAAAGCACATCCACATACCTTTAGACGGCCTAACTCAACAAGCAAGATTAAGACATGCCACTTTATGCTGGGTAGCTCACAACACACAGTTAAGAAATGTGACTAGCACTGCCTTACACAGCCTGATACACTAGCTGGATCAGCAGCAAGTGCTTTTTAGTATGAGATTCAATATAACAGTGAGAGAAAGTACTAGGGCCCACACATCACACATCTTGTTTAGAATTTAAAAAAAAGGGAGATCATTTCTTCATTTAATCTTTAAATTTTACGAACGCTCTAGTAAGCAGCTCAAACCTTTAAGTTAAGTAAAACTAAAATCATGCATCACCACAGTCATTTTCCACAGTAACTTCAAAGTCTTTATGATTCAGAAAGCATTCATATGGGGAAACATACCATGTTCCTTCAGCCTGTTTCTAAAGACGTCATGGGAAACAGACAATAGTGCAAAACCAACATAAATATGTTTCCTTCCTAAAGGAAGGAAATAAATATTTCCTTCCTAAAGGGATCTGAGGGCCCAATATGCAGAGCTGACCCCCATCACAGGGAGGTCTGCAGCCTGCCTGGAGCCCGAATCAGGGATATCACCAGGCAACTCCCCAACCTGGTGAAGGCCACAGACTACTACCCCCTGCTGATCTTCCAGACAGGTGGGGAAGAAGCTGCATCCCGTAGTCTGAGGGGGATGAAGAAAGACTACAAGGCCCTGGGACGGTTGGTGAAAGAGTCTGGGGCACAAGTTGTTTTCTCCTCCCTCCTTCCATTTTCAGGTGATGACGTGGGATGGAATAGTAGGATTCTCTCTATTAACGCCTGGCTACGAGACAGGTGCTACAGGCAGGGCTTTGGGTTCTTTGATAATGGCTGGTTCTATAAGACAACAGGCATGACAGTGATACATGGGAAAGGTTTATGTCGTAGGGGCAAAAGGGTTCTGGGACAGGAATTAGCAGGGCTCATTCGGAGAGCTTTAAACTAGATTCGAAGGGGAATGGGGTAGTAGCTGGGCTTGCACCACTGGGGCAACGCTCTAGTGTTGAGGTAGACCAGGAGGCCTCCCATCCCCCTGGGGTGAAATCGGTGTGCCCAGCTCGTTCCCTGAAATGCCTGTACACCAATGCACGCAGCATGGGGAAAAAGCAGGAGGAGTTAGAAATCCGTGTTCGGTCGGGGGGCTATGATCTAGTGGCAATTGCAGAGACTTGGTGGGATGCCTCACATGACTGGAATGTGGTCATGGATGGCTATGTCCTGTTCAGGAAAGACAGGCCGCTAAGGAGAGGTGGTGGAGTTGCTCTTTATGTGAGTGAGCAGCTAGAATGTATTGAGTTCTGTCCAGGGGCGGATCAGGAGCGAGTTGAGAGTTTGTGGGTGCGAATTAAGGGGCAGGCTGGCAGGGGTGATACTGTTGTGGGTGTCTATTACAGGCCACCGGATCAGGATGAGAGGAGGGTGATGAGGCCTTCTACAGGCAGCTGAGAGCAGTCTCGCAATTACAGGGCCTGGTTGTCATGGGGGATTTCAACTACCCTGATATTTGCTGGGAGGCCTACTCAGCCAGCCATCCCCAGTCCAGGAGGTTCATCCAGTGCATTGATGATAACTTTCTGATGCAAATGGTGGATGAGCCAACTAGGAGAAGAGCGCTGCTGGATCTTAGCCTCACTAACAAGGAGGGTCTGGTTGAAGAGGTGAAGGTTGAGGGCAGCCTTGGTTGTAGTGACCATGAGATGGTAGAGTTCAGGATCTCATGTGGCAGGACCAGAATAGCTAGCAGAATCACAACCCTGAACTTCAGGAGGGCCAACTTTGGCCTTTTCAAGCAATTGCTAGGGGAAATCCCATGGGACAGGGTACTAGAAGGTAAGGGGGCCCAAGATAGTTGGTTAGCATTCAAGGACTGCTTCTTCCGAGCTCAAGATCAGAGCATCCCAACAGGTAGGAAGTCAAGGAAGGGTACCAGGAGACCTGCATGGTTAAACAGGGAACTGCTGGGCAAACTCAAGTGGAAGAAGAGGGTGTACAGATCGTGGAAGGAGGGGCTGGCCACTTGGGAGGAATATAAGTCTGTTGTCAGAGGATGTAGGGAGGCAACTAGGAAAGCTAAGGCCTCCTTGGAATTAAACCTTGCAAGAGAGGTCAAGGACAACAGAAAGGGCTTCTTCAAATACATTGCAGGTAAAGCCAACACTAGAGGCAATGTAGGCCCACTGATGAATGAGGTGGGGGTCCTGGAGACAGAGGATAAAAAGAAGGCGGAGTTACTGAATACCTTCTTTGCCTCTGTCTATACTGTTGGAGGCTGTCCTGAGGAGCCCCAGACCCCTGAGGCCTCAGAAGAAATCAGGATAGAGGAGGAATCTGTCTTGGTTGATGAGGGCTGGGTCAGGGACCAATTAAGCAACCTGGACGTCCATAAATCCATGGGCCCTGATGGGACGCACCCGCGGGTGCTGAGGGAGCTGGCGGAAGTCATTGCTAGGCCACTCTCCATCATCTTTACTAAGTCGTGGGCAACGGGAGAGGTGCCTGAGGACTGGAGGAAAGCGAATGTCACTCCAGACTTCAAAAAGGGCAAGAAGGAGGACCCGGGTAACTATAGACCGGTCAGCCTCACCTCCATCCCCGGAAAGGTGATGGAGCAACTTGTTCTTGGTGCTGTCTCTAGGCACATCAAGGATAGGGGGATCATTAGGGGCACTCAGCATGGCTTCACCAACGGGAAGTCATGCTCAACCAACTTGATAGCCTTTTATGAGGATGTTACCCGGTGGATAGATGATGGTAAAGCTGTGGATGTGGTCTATCTCGATTTCAGTAAAGCGTTTGACACGGTCTCCCACAGCATCCTCGCAGCTAAACTGGGGAAGTGTGGTCTGGATGATCGGGTAGTGAGGTGGATTGTAAACTGGCTGAAGGAAAGAAGCCAGAGAGTGGTGGTCAATGGGACAGAGTCCAGCTGGAGGTCTGTGTCTAGCGGAGTCCCTCAAGGGTCGGTACTGGGACCAGTTCTATTCAATATATTCATTAATGACTTGGATGAGGGATTAGAGTGCACTGTCAGCAAGTTCGCTGATGACACAAAATTGGGAGGAGTGGCTGACGCGCCAGAAGGCTGCGCAGCCATTCAGAGAGATCTGGACAGGCTGGAGAGTTGGGCGGGGAGAAATTTAATGAAATATAACAAGGGCAAGTGTAGAGTCCTGCATCTGGGCAAGAACAACCCCATGTACCAGTACAAGTTGGGGGCAGAGCTGTTGGAGACCAGCGTAGGGGAAAGGGACCTGGGGGTCCTAGTGGACAGCAGGATGACCATGAGCCAGCAGTGTGCCCTTGTGGCCAAGAAGGCCAATGGCATCCTGGGGTGTATTAGAAGGGGTGTGGTCAGCAGGTCGAGAGAGGTTCTCCTCCCCCTCTACTCTGCCCTGGTGAGGCCGCATCTGGAATATTGTGACCAGTTCTGGGCCCCTCAGTTCAAGAAGGACAGGGAACTGCTAGAGAGAGTCCAGCGCAGAGCCACGAAGATGATTAAGGGAGTGGAACATCTCCCTTATGAGGAGAGGCTGAGGGAGCTGGGTCTCTTTAGCTTGGAGAAGAGGAGACTGAGGGGTGACCTCATTAATGTTTCTAAATATGTAAAGGGCAAGTGTCAAGAGGATGGAGCCAGGCTCTTCTCAGTGACATCCCTTGACAGGACAAGGGGCAATGGGTGCAAGCTGGAACACAGGAGGTTCCACTTAAATTTGAGGAAAAACTTCTTTACGGTGAGGCTGACTGAACACTGGAACAGGCTGCCCAGAGAGGTTGTGGAGTCTCCTTCTCTGGAGACATTCAAAACCCGCCTGGACGCGTTCCTGTGTGATATGGTCTAGGCAATCCTGCCCCGGCAGGGGGATTGGACTAGATGATCTTTTGAGGTCCCTTCCAATCCCTAACATTCTGTGATTCTGTGATTCTGTGAAATATCTCAATTTCAATGTCAGTAACAATGTTTAAATCTATTGATAATCTTGTTCAGGATGCAGAGGTCAAAAAAATACTACCATCAGAGAAATAAAAGTAAAGAAGGTGGGAGTTTTCTGACAATAGTTTCTAATTGTGGAGTCTCCTTCTCTGGAAATATTCAAAACCCACCTGGATGCATCCCTGTGCAATGTGCTCTAGGTGAACCTGCTTTGGCAGGGGGTTGGGCTAGACGATCTCCAGAGGTCCCTTCCAACCCTAACCATTCTGTGATTCTGTAATAAGAGTGTCCATCTTCCAAAATAGATGCATCACAAGAGCACACCACTTACAATAAAACTGCCTTTGAAGTCATTTTCCATGTTCAAATGCAAATGTTAATCAAAATAAGAGCTATCCAGAGCAACAACAGTAGTGCACTCAGAGACTTCAGCTGGTGGAGATTCAAGAGTAGTAGACCAAGATTTCAGCTGAGATAATGAACAAACTGGTAACTTTTAATTGCTCTGGTCTCTCCTGATGTCCTCCTTCCTTCTGTTTGTTTCCCTAATATCTTTCCTCCCTCACATCTTAAAAAAGGGAGGTCAAAAATTGTCCTTGAAGATTGTTTTGTCCAGGTACATAACAAGAATACAGTACAGAAAGTGCAAAGAATCTCTCTCCCAGGTCAAGGCTTGCGTTGTTCTTGGGTTTTTTTGGTTTTTTTTTTTCTCCCCAAAACAAGAGGTGGCAGCTGCTGGCTCTGTGAATATATATTTCCTCATCATTTCATGTCTTTATTTTATGTGTCTAATAATATTTTGAGGTTTTGGAGTCTTTTTATAATATCCAACTTTCAAGAAAGAAATCTAGTTGCAGGCCATGACTGCAACACTGTCAACTGAAGCAAAAATCTGGCTATGATTATTGGCAGTAACTCTTTTGATTCCCTAGTTGGCTCAGACTACAAAAATCTATGTGTAATAAGCTGAGTTCTGTGATATTCCTTGATATTTTAATAAGGTTTGGGGAACCTACATAGACATAGTGAGTGTATACTACCCTTATGACTACCCAGACTAAAAAAAAAATTAAACAACAACAAAGAAACCAACAACACAGCTTTCATTTTATACAACAGTATCATCGGATGGGTTGGGTTGGAAGGGACCTTTAAAGATCATCTAGTCCAGCCTTTCTGTGATGGGCCAGGTCATCTTTCCCTAGATCAGGTTGCTCAAATCCCTGTCTAACCTGACCTTGAACACTTCCCATGATGGTGCATCCACAACTTCTCTGGGGAACCTGTTCCAGTGTCTCACCACTCTCATAATAAAAAAATTTCTTCCTTATGTCCAATGTAAATCTCCCCTCTCTCAGTTTAAAAACATTGCCCCTTGTCCTGTCACTACAAGCCTCTGTAAAAAGTGTCTCTCAATCTTTCTTATAAGCCCCCTATATATATTGAAAGGCTGCAACAATGTCTCCCCCTGAGCCTTCTTTTCAAGCTGAAGACCACCTCTCTCAGCCTTTCTTCATAGAAGAAGTTTTCCAGCCCTCTGATCATTTTTCTGGCTCTCCTTTGGACCCATGATAACAGGTCCATGTTTTGTACTGGGAACACCAGAACTGAACACAGTACTTCAGACATGGTCTCACAAGAGCAGAGTAGAAGCAGAGAGTCACCTCCCTCGACCTGCTGGCCATGCTTTTTTTTGTGCAGCCCAGAATACAATCGGCTTTCTGGGCTGCAAGTGCACATTGCCAGCTCACATCCAATTTTTCATCCAACAGTTTCCCCATGTCCTTCTCTGCACAGCTGCTCTCAATCCATTCATCACCAGGGACCTTGCACTTGGCTTTGTTGAACTTCTTGAGGTTCACATTGGCCCAGTTCTCAAGCCTGTCAAGGCTTGAGCTTTCTTTGCTAAGTCGTGGGCAACGGGAGAGGTGCCTGAGGACTGGAGGAAAGCGAATGTCACTCCAGACTTCAAAAAGGGCAAGAAGGAGGACCCGGGTAACTATAGACCGGTCAGCCTCACCTCCATCCCCGGAAAGGTGATGGAGCAACTTGTTCTTGGTGCTGTCTCTAGGCACATCAAGGATAGGGGGATCATTAGGGGCACTCAGCATGGCTTCACCAACGGGAAGTCATGCTCAACCAACTTGATAGCCTTTTATGAGGATGTTACCCGGTGGATAGATGATGGTAAAGCTGTGGATGTGGTCTATCTCGATTTCAGTAAAGCGTTTGACACGGTCTCCCACAGCATCCTCGCAGCTAAACTGGGGAAGTGTGGTCTGGATGATCGGGTAGTGAGGTGGATTGTGAACTGGCTGAAGGAAAGAAGCCAGAGAGTAGTGGTCAGTGGGACAGAGTCCAGCTGGAGGTCTGTGTCTAGCGGAGTCCCTCAAGGGTCGGTACTGGGACCAGTTCTATTCAATATATTCATTAATGACTTGGATGAGGGATTAGAGTGCACTGTCAGCAAGTTCGCTGATGACACCAAACTGGGAGGAGTGGCTGATGTGCCGGAAGGCTGCGCAGCCATTCAGAGAGATCTGGACAGGCTGGAGAGTTGGGCGGGGAGAAATTTAATGAAATATAACAAGGGCAAGTGTAGAGTCCTGCATCTGGGCAAGAACAACCCCATGTACCAGTACAAGTTGGGGGCAGAGCTGTTGGAGACCAGCGTAGGGGAAAGGGACCTGGGGGTCCTAGTGGACAGCAGGTTGACCATGAGCCAGCAATGTGCCCTTGTGGCCAAGAAGGCCAATGGCATCCTGGGGTGTATTAGAAGGGGTGTGGTCAGCAGGTCGAGAGAGGTTCTCCTCCCCCTCTACTCTGCCCTGGTGAGGCCGCATCTGGAGTATTGTGTCCAGTTCTGGGCCCCTCAGTTCAAGAAGGACAGGGAACTGCTAGAGAGAGTCCAGCGCAGAGCCACGAAGATGATTAAGGGAGTGGAACATCTCCCTTATGAGGAGAGGCTGAGGGAGCTGGGTCTCTTTAGCTTGGAGAAGAGGAGACTGAGGGGTGACCTCATTAATGTTTCTAAATATGTAAAGGGCAAGTGTCAAGAGGATGGAGCCAGGCTCTTCTCAGTGACATCCCTTGACAGGACAAGGGGCAATGGGTGCAAGCTGGAACACAGGAGGTTCCACTTAAATTTGAGGAAAAACTTCTTTACGGTGAGGGTGACCAAACACTGGAATAGGCTGCCCAGAGAAGTTGTGGAGTCTCCTTCTCTGGAGACATTCAAAACCCGCCTGGACGCTTTCCTGTGTGATATGGTCTAGGCAATCCTGCCCCGGCAGGGGGATTGGACTAGATGATCTTTTGAGGTCCCTTCCAATCCCTAACATTCTGTGATTCTGTGATTCTGTGTGTCCCTTTGGATGACACTCTCTCAAACAAATCAACCGCACCACTCAGCTTGGTGTCATCTGCAACCAAATAATATTTCTAAAATTGCCTCTTGACCTTTGTGCTTTACAGGGTAAAAAAATATGAAGAACTTGGCAGAAACACACCTCCTGGCAATATACTATTTAACATCACATGGCTAGTTACATAGTGGCATAGCAGATTAAAGTCAATTTATCTCCAAAGACTGGACAAGACAAATACAAAACCATCAGAAAACATGTTGTGTTCATCAGCTGAAGATGTTTTGCCTTACATAGTAAAAGGAGTGTTTATTAATATTGGTATTTACAGACTAAAATGAATTTTTTAAATTAAGATCAATATTATGTTTTTATATAATAGTAAAAACAAAGGTGGTTTGGCATAAAACAATTGACAAATCATTATGCATTCTGATCAACACAAATACTTAATCAACATTTTCTCTTTTAAACCAGGGAATATATCTACTGCAACTGGAAGAAAAGTTTCAGGATCACAGTGAAATAAGCAGCCTTCATCTGAAACTTACTTTGAAATTTGAGATGGTTCATGTGTAAAACCATGCGAAGATTAATTCCAGTTTAGACTAGCAGGAAGATTTCCAGAGGCAGCAATGTGGAGTTTGTATCTGATAAGAATGAGGCCCATGAATGCAAACGATTTGTCTAAGTTGTCTGCCAATCCCTTTTTCTACCATTGAAAAATTACTGTTTTCTGCTCTTTATTTTCAAACCTCTTTGTCCTGGTGCTGATACCAGCGCATCCTTTCCTGCTTTGGTATTCAGACTTGTACTTTATAATGAAAAAACAAGTTTCGTGGCCACGTGTTCCATAATCACCTTTTACTGATTATTTTTTATTTATAGAGCTGTTGGTTGGCTTGTAATTACTGTTTTATGAGGTCTGCCCAAGTCAGAATAGCATCTTTCTGATTTTAATGGACATTTTCTTTCTATGTTTCAGAGCTTCTAATCAGATCTTCTGCATTTTGTTTCATGCAAGAGCAGATTCTAGTCAGACATTTAATGACGTATTCTACCATACAACATTTATTACCTTTCTGTTTAATAGTTTATAACTAGAAGCATCATTGATGAATACTTTAAGTACATTGCTATGTTTGTTTACAACAACAGGAATTTGATACAAACACACTCTGAATTGCTGCAGTTAAAAAAAACCTTACGTACATATTTACATGACTAGTGTGAATGTGTGTGTACACACATACGTATCAATCAATAAGGTATTTCCTCAGGAAAATGTACTATAATTTTATGAAAAAAAAAGTACAGGCATAACATTAACGTGTAAAATTTTTAATTGGAAATGTAAATGTATTGCTGAATTCAGTGCAGGCAGAAGAAATAAAATGGCTAATATTGGAATTGTCTAACACTTTCTACCAAAATAAATTATTCGTATTAGCTGTAGTTTTGGCAAATTTGCATGACTCAGGATGAAATTTTGCTAAGGCAGCTAGTCAAATTGTCATAAGGAAATATGTGTTCTTTCACCAAGCTAAAGGATTAAGATCTAACACTCTGCTTTGAAATATCACAGGGAGTGTCCTAATTTCAGGTGAGGCTTGTGTCACTGTTATCAGTTATTACTGATGAAGAGCTACACAATATGAAGGACCCACACCAAACAAATTGTACAGCCCCTGACAGTTTTGTCTCTTTTTCCTCTTGTTTTTTAATAGGGATACTAAAACATCTTCATAAGTTTCCAAAACCCTCAAAGTTTCAAAGGCAGTAAACATTAAAAGCAGAAAAAGTTAGTAGTTCAATATCTGGATTTGGATGCACTAAATAATGTATTAAACCACGGGAACAAATAATGAATAAATATACCATGCTACACATCTCCCCCTTGTGGAAAGAATCCCAGCCATTATTAGCTTAAATTAATCAATAGGGTAACTGCTTTTTCACAAAAATCCTTCCCAGAAATAGTCGGAAGACTGAGGATTTTTCTTCTTCTCTTTAATTATCTAGTATTTCTGGGTGGTTCCACATACTTGGATATTTGCTTTTGCTGAGATAATCTACTTGCCTAAAACACTGGCTATGAAACAAACACCATATGCTTTGCAATTCTATTCTCAACTCAAATCCTCTAGTGCTCTTTCTGTAAAAGAGAGTCTTCCTGTACCTCCAAATAATTCCTCATCTATCTCACACTGGGGAAATGTTTCTTCTTTCATTAGACTAAGACGTTCACATGGAAAACACATGAATAAGAATACAGAGATCATTGACCTGGGAGAAATTCCTGTCAGGAATGGGTTGGAGAACTCTAGAGTTTCATGAACATTACAGTCTAGTCCAGCTACTTGAGGAGATGAACACATTTCAGTAAGCAAATCTGTGGATCAAATAATCAAATAGAAATGTATTTCAGAATTCACCACCTGTAAAGTGGTATTTCTAAAGTGTGCTAGATTGGAAGAACAATTCACACTGGAAATTCAATAACTTTCTATAGTTTTAAATTGTTATGCCCAATAGCCATGAGACAAACTATTGATCCATTCCACTTTAGAAACTCCAATTTGAGGAGCAACAACATCCTGAATGATAACTAACAAGACTTTTGTTTTGGTCAACCAAATCTTACTGGAGATGATCCAACAGTAAGAACCATCCCAAACATCTGCTCCTGACCTTGACTAAGTAATTCCCAGAGCTTCTTTGGATTCAAAACAATGCTATAAAGGTTAGCATAATTATTTGCTCTCTAAAATCTAAAACAGAAATGGGAGAGATTTGGACTAAGTTACACTACAACAGAAACAGGATCAACAGCTCCTGTGTCTGAGGCCATTAGATTGTTCTACATGGCAAATCACTATAATTTCTACTCTATAAGAAAGTTTTCATTACAAGCTGAGATCAGCTTGTTATGCTCTTCAAGGAGAGTTATAGGCTTGGCATTTTCAAAGGCTAAATTTCTCTCCTGTCCTTAAGGCCTCAATTCCATTTATTTATCAAAGACATATAGCAGAAGAGCCCAGCTTCTATGACTATCCACATAAGTACAAGGCCATAAGAGACTCCACTTCTGGAGACAAGGTAAATGAATGAATGCAAATCCATTATAGCCATTGGCAATAAAGTAGTACATCCTTAGTTTTTAAATTACAGAAAAACCCAAAAGCGTGATAAATGCACAAAGTATTTTAGTAAAGTGGTATCCTAAAAAGAAACAGTATTGTGACAGTCAAAAGCAAAACTAATTTCCTTCTCAATGGGCCAGGATTTATACAGGAAGAATGAGGTAACTCCTAAATGTCTGATAAATCTCATATTTAGACTTCAAGATCCTCAGAGCAACAGGCACAAGAATGTGATGTTCAGTAATCTTTTATTTATCATTTAAGTCCAACTTAAGCAATCTCAGACTAGCCAGCTGCACAGAGAACTTTGCCAGCTGGTACCTCTGGAAACAAAAATCTCATGTATCATTCCTTCTGATTACACTCAGAAAAAACCTACCCTTGCAAAAACAAGCTCTTCTATTTATGACTCCCTTTTATATAGTAAGTTTTACAGTCTTCTCCAATGCCTTTAAAAACTCTTGATTTAAGCAGAAGGGTAATTTGATAGATATTCTTTATAGACATTTTTAGAAAATTGTAAAACATACTCAGTAGCCACACAGTCTGCAAACTGATATAGCTGGTCATAAACCAATGCATTTTCAAGCCTGCTTAGAAAGTAAACTTTAAAGACTACTCAGTAAGATTTTCCTGTCTCCAAAAATCTATGCACAGACAATAGTAAATATTTGACTAGATTTATTTAGCTGCAATAGAAGATTTTAGCAGGTTTATTTCTTTCCTCCCTTAGGTTGTTTCCTTCATAATGAATTGTCTGAGAATATCAGACTGACTAAACCACAAAAGGTCAAAAGTCTTTTTGTAATCCTATTTTATCGTATCATATGCCATGATTATATTACAACACAGCAGAGAAGATTTCTTTTTTTTATTTAATATTCAAGCTGTTTTATCTCTTCCTGACATACTGAAATATTTTTATCTTATTCAGGAAGGCTTTCATTTGTGCAGAAAACACTTTTTTTAAATTACTATCTGATGTTTCCCTGGATCATCTGTTTTAGACTCTTAAAGGCAAATACCCCGGAAGTTTCTTCTCTATTACTTTTTCTAGGAAATAGTTTTATTAGTATTAGTCACCATTTCTTTCAGTCAGTGTGAAGCTATACAGCAGCTGACCAACAGTTATTTTGCAAATCACCATTTCGACATGGAATTGTTATTCTGTTTCTACGTGCACACACTCTGACAAGCAGTATACTAAAATATGGTAGGCTTTTCATTTAAACTTCCTTCCAGAGCTGCAATGAAAAATCTTAGTAAACTTGGACTTTTTTGGAATAAAATATAACAGTGAACAATAGCCTAAAAAAACCATCCCTGGAACAACTGTTTTTACATACTTTGACTCCCCCATCTTTTACTTCCTTTCCAGACCACTGCCATGTAGGCAACCCATGGGTTGATTGGGAACAGCCCTTCCAGGCAAGCCTGCCAGCACGTTCATCTTCGTAGGTTCCCATGTACTATTCAAGATACAATCTGACCACACCCAAACCAGGTTCTTGTAGCAAACACAGTCTTGTAGTGAGAGATAATTGAAGAGTATTCCTCACAGCATTGCTCTATCAGGCATATGCCCTAAGCATTATTCTTGAAAGAGTACTGCAGTGGAACTAAATTATTGTTTATGTCCTGGGTGTTGTGGAGCAATAAGACAGGCTGGTCCACAAGGTTGGATATGAGCCAGAAGCCAAGATGAACCCACCACCACCCCCAGGTGGCAGGGAAGGCAGTGCTCTTACAGACCCACAGTACCTGAACAGGATTAGTGAGAACAACAAGTCCAAACATCCAGGGATCATAAGGCAAGGTGAAGTCCAAAGTCAACTCAGCAAAATCAAGCAGCAACCCAAACTCACCAGAGAACAAGACTAAAGATAACTAACTGCAGCATACCCAGGGAAAGAACAAATACCCCAGGCAGATCTTAAATGGAGCCCCTGAGCACATGGGCACGGGTCTGAGGGGAGCACCAGGTGAGGCTGCTCAGAACCATTAAAGCCTAATAGTGCCCCGAGGGCCCTGATATTGAGCAAGCTGCTGTCAAGGAGTAAAGATCACCTCAGAAGAGGCAAAAAAATCATGTAGACCTAAAGCTTAAGGAGGAAACTGCTTGGAGCTCAGGTAAGATGTGATTGCCACCTGGACTTCAGCTGATGTGAAATAATTTGTAATAAAAGTAAGAATCTGGCTCTAGAAGATGCCACTTTTGCATTTCGTCCTCCGTCTAGAGTCAATCCTTCTATGAACCAGAGTCAAGCCAGTGATTCAGTTTCACAATACGCATAGAAAATACAAGTAGTTTATCTAAAGTGTGTTGACTGTTCTTCCCAGATTTCAGTTGAAAGGATTTTGACAAAGAATTATTAATTCAAGTATATCTAATTTTAAGTGAAAATGCTACTGCAGAAATCCCGAGAGCTGCAAAGGCATGCATGATTCAAGGACAGCTATTTTGGTGTGCAGGCTATGTGAAGCTAATATGCATCTCCTGAGCATGCCAGAAGTGAGAGAAATGGCTTGACTGCAGGCCCTGTGGGAGTTTCTGGGCAGTTTTGAAGTCACAGAATCACACAGAATCACTGAATCAACCCGGTTGGAAGAGACCTCAGGGATCATTGAGTCCAACTGTTGCCCTGACACCACCATGTCAACTAGACCATGGCACTAAGTGCCATGTCCAGTCTTTTCTTAAACACATCCAGAGATGGTGACTCCACCACCTCCCTGGGCAGCCCATTCCCATGTCTAATGACCCTTTCTGAAAAGAAATTCTTCCTAATGTCCAACCTGAACCTCCCCTGGCGAAGCTTGAGTCTGTGTCCTCTTGTCCTATCGCTAGTTGCCCGGGAGAAAGGCCAACTCCCACTTCACTACAACCTCCCTTCAGGTAGGTGTAGACTGCAGTAAGGTCACCTTGGAGCCTCCTCTTCTCCAGGCTAAACAACCCCAGCTCCCTCAGCCGTTCCTCGTAGGTCAGACCCTCCAGACCCTTCACCAGCTTGGTTGCCCTCCTCTGGACTCGCTCCAACACCTCAACATCTTTCTTGAAGTGCAGGGCCCAGAACTGAACACAGTACTCAAGATGCGGCCTCACCAGTGCCGACTACAGAGGGACGATCACTTCCCTAGACCAGCTGGCTACACTATTCCTAATAGAGGCCAGGATGCCATCGGCCTTCTTGGCCACCTGGGCACACTGCTGGCTCATGTTTAGCCGGCTGTCGATCAGCACCCCCAGGTCTCTTTCCGCCGGGCCGCTTTCTAACCACTCTTCCCCCAGCCTGTAGAGCTGCATGGGGTTGTTGTGGCCGAAGTGTAAGACCCGGCACTTGTTCTTGTTGAACCTCATGCCGTTGGTCTCGGCCCATCTATCTAACCTGTCCAAATCCCTCTGTAGGGCCTTCCTACCCTCCAGCAGATCGGCACTCCCACCCAGCTTGGTGTCATCTGCAAATTTACTGAGGGTGCACTCAATCCCTACGTCTAGATCATCTATAAAGATATTGAACAGCACCGGCCCCAGAACTGAGCCCTGGGGAACACCGCTAGTGACCGGCCGCCAGTTGGACTTTGCCCCATTCACCACCACTCTCTGGGCTCGGCCATCCAGCCAGTTTTTAACCCATTTAAGAGTCCACCCATCCAAGCCCCGGGCAGCCAGTTTGTCTAGGAGGATGCTGTGGGAGACAGTGTCCAATGCCTTACTGAAGTCTAGATAGACTACATCCACAGCCCTGCCCTCATCTACTAAGCGGGTCACTTTGTCATAGAAGGAGACCAGGTTGGTCGAGCAGGACCTGCCTTTCATGAATCCATGTTGGCTGGCCCCGATGCCCCGATTGTCCTGCATGTGCCGTGTAATGGCACTCAGGATGATCTGTTCCATCACCTTGCCTGGCACCGAAGTCAGGCTGACAGGCCTATAGTTCCCTGGATCGTCCTTCCGACCCTTCTTGTAGATGGGCGTTACGTTTGCTAATTTCCAGTCAGCTGGAACTTCTCCAGTTAACCAGGACTGCTGGTAGATAATCAAGAGTGGTTTAGCAAGTTCATTTGCCAGTTCCTTCATTACTCTGGGGTGAATCCCATCTGGGCCCATAGCCTTGTGGGTGTCCAACTGGCACAGCAGGTCACTAACCGTCTCCTCCTGGATCATGGAAGGTTCACACAGTCCCCCGTCCCTAAGGCCATCACAAATTGCAAGTCCCCTAGGATTTCTCTGATTTACAACCTAGGTTATGGTTACTTCCTTGCAGCCCTGAAGAGATAGCACACAGAGCTGCTCCTGCCTTCCCTTCCTATCAGGCAGGGTCCCATAGCCCAAAAAAACACAGAGAGGAGCTAGCTTGTCGAAGAATTGACTTTGTTTCAATAGAATTCATGGCAACAGAAATGAAAACGAAATTTTAAAATCTTTCAGCTAGCTACCACTCAAAGCTACAGGTTTCCTGAGCTAAGTTTTCATTTTATAATTAAATTGCTTACTCCTTCCTTTGGTGATAACAGAGAAATTAAATTGGTTTTTTTCTTATTCAAAAGCAACCATGTATAGGAGATTCATATAAGTCGTATGTTTTTTCCCCATTTCAACCTGTCAATCCTGCCTAGCAAAAACTGTAAACTGTGATCCTGTTCAGCTGGTATTGGAAATCTTTGAAATCACCAGTGCCACAAGTATCTCTGTAGTGAAGTATTAGAAAAAATGATCACAGGGAGAGACTGCTGCCCTAATTTGCAGTATTTTAAGACCCTGCAGGATCTGCCCTGTGGGTCAAAATCACCAATAGGCATCAACAGGGGAACACTGGGGGTTTCCTGTTACATTCCCACTTGAGGAAGATTTACTTCTGGGACAACAGCCACAGCTCGCAGTTCTGCCACTCACTTCCCAAGATCAAGATTTATTTCCCAGGGTGTCTTTCAAAGTGTCAGCATTTCAGTCGCCTGAGGTTGTGAGCCGCTGCACACAGTATAACGCTAGGACAGCAGTCGCCTCTATTTTTTTTAGAAAAACTTCTCTTATGTAATTAAATCCAGGCTTTTGGAGTTGGCAGTGAGTTTCTGGTGCTTACACTTGTGTGGCAGCATCCAGGCACTGCATGGGCTGGGGGCTCCCAGGGGTGGGAGGGCAGGGCCTGGCAGCCAGGGTAGGCCAGGGAGAGCAGGGGCAGCCCCAGCCCCAGGCACTGAGCACCGCTCCAGGGACAGGCAGAGGCCAGGCCAGGACATCAGGCTGGCGTGACGGGGCCTGTGGCCAAGCATGGCCAAATGGTCAGGTCAGAGTCATGAAAAAAAAAATCCACCAGCAAAGGCTAAACAGTTTCCAGTGTGGATACTTCTGCTAGATATCCACTGCAAAGTGAGCAGAAGTTAGAAAGAAAATTAAGATTTTGGAGCAGGCAGAGTTATCCGCAGCTGTACAAACAGCATAGTTAAGATAATGGACTTAAATTACATGCATTTGACAATGCCAGCTAATAATTTCTTTAAGGAAGCATGCCACTTGATTTACCTCTTTCAGCAATTCCTTTAATAGCAGAAACATCAACCTATAGAAATCTCTTCTTGCACAACTAGTTAAGTAATACATTTATGGAAACCTGAAAAGTTCAAAGGAGCAGGCTCAGGGCAGGACATGCCAGTGATTACTAACTTTTGCCATAAGCCATTGTACCTTTGATGGTACAAAATACAGATAAGGCTATGTTTTGCTAGTTAAAATATTTTATATAATGTAAAGTCTGTTAAACAAATTCCCTGATATATCTTAGCTGCTTCAGCTCACTCCTTCAAATAAATTGTAGACAAATTGCATCCAGCTATTTTCTCACCTATTCCCCAGTAACACATCTTACCAGGAGTTAAAGAAACTGTCAAAATATGCTAAAGGGAAGAATGGAACACCTAAGTTCTACCAAATCCACAACACTTTGCTGAATGATCCAAATACGACCTATAACAATTTACTCTCAGAAAGAGTGTGAGGAACTTCAGAGTGCCCGGAAAAAATAACTTAATGGCACATGACATTCGGTATTGATAAATCGAAAGTACTGCACACTCAAGGGAAAAATATGAATGTACAGTTTCTGGGTGCTAAATAATATTTTTTTCCCGCTAAAGTATTTAAATTAAAACCTCTGCTTAGAAAAATGTTTTAGCCTAGTGAATATACCAGAGACATCTATAGTCATCTATGGAAAACACACTATACAAGTCTGCTTTTAGCTGAGATGTTGTGGAGTATCCTTCATTCTATCTCAAAAAAATAAAAAGAAGTTGTGAAAAAGGAGCAGTGAATGACAATAACAACAATTATCAGGCTTGGAAAATTCCTATTTGAAAGAATGGCTTAAAGGATTGGGATTACTTGCCTTAGAAATGTAAGGAGTAAGAAGGTTCATAACAAAAGCATATAAAATGATAATTAGTAAAGAGATGATAAGAGAGGAATTCTAGTTCTCCTTTCAACAAAGGAACAAGGAATCACAAAGTGAAACCGAAAAATAGCAAGTCAGGATGAAAGGAAATACTCTTTTTCACAGAGTGCAATTTTAGCCTGTGGAATTTACTGCCACAGAATGCCTTTTAGGCCAAGATTTTAGTAAATGTCATGAAGACTTTGTTCTCTAATTGGTAAGAAAAGCATCTAAAGCTTAATAGCCAATGACAAAATAAATTTTGGAAAAGTTAAACACATTATTTAGGTAGAAGACTAAATGGGGGATATGTCCTGTTCCATATTCTTGTGTTTCTATCAAAGATTTGGGTAATTATTTTGCAATAACCCCTCAATAAGTTTTAAAGTCCTTGAAGTGTTGTATTTTTGGCTGTTTGCATGAGGATGTGCGTTTTTGAGAAGAAAATTGGGATAAAGGCATGGTAGAAATGGAAAAGTACTGACTAAACATCAGTTCCGTGACATTTTCAAGTACTCTAGAAGGCTATTTTTGCAGTGCAAAACCTGACAATCTAGAGATCAAATGGTTTTGTATGAACAGAGAAATTTTTAGGGTAGGTTGCCAGGTGCAGTATGCTTGTGGATCTTTATAGGCTCTCATATTTTGCCATTGTGATTAATATAAAAAACTTCATTCTTTATTTCAACAGAACCATGGACTTCACCACTTCTTGTAATCATTAACCTTATATACCACTGTAACTTGTAACCCGTTCTTTCTATTTATGTCTAACACTGAAGCATGATGAAATCAGTATGAGAAGTTCCTTCAGAATTTCTTACAAGTGTTGTGAATTTCCAGATTGATCCTAACAGCTTTACTGATTATTATTGAATATTTCTGCAAGAAAGTATTTCATACATCTTTTCTAAAACATTCCTAAATTCCAAGACTGATTTGTGATAAAATATATTAATATGTTGAAACACTGAGTCAGTATTAACATATCCACTATCCTGGCATTATGCTTTTTTCTTATATTTATAAATTAATTTATGAGAGCTTTTGGCTCTCATCAAAGTTCACAGACGATTTGACTTCTCAACATGGTTGAAAAATATCAGGTACCTAGTACAGTAGCACATTTTGGGAGCTGGAAAGGAACAGAAAAAGCTAGTCCTCTTTCTAAATATGCATTTAGGGACTAAGTATTCACACTATACATTGGCTTCAGTGACTGAAAAAGCCTAGGATGAGCACTATATGTCATTTTCACCAATGAAAACAGTGGAGCTTCATTCTGCTCCACTGAAATGAATATGAGTTTGCTTCTGATGTCAGTGAGATACGAGGAGAAACTCTCTGAGCACACAAGGGAAAAATAGTCGCTTAGCATATGACTGGCTCTTTTTGTTCCCTTTTACAACATATTCTACAATATAATACTACTAAAATCTAGTTTCTATAGTTTTCATCAGTTCTTATGTACCTGAGTAGATGCTGCAAGACCTCAACACTGTGGAGAATCAGGATGCATATGAGAAATGTTTAAGAACTGCAGATGACCTGCTTTTCTTGACAACTAAGAGAGTAAAATGCCTGTAAGGAGAACATGATCAAAACAGTGCAATCATATATTTTTAAACAAAATAAAATAGTCTAGTGTGATTTCCAATGTGACTGGTTTTCATGGTTGATTTATAAGCTTGTATACCTTATTAATCATTAAAATCTATCTCAACATGGATGCATAAAATATGATTCAATGGAAAAATAAAATCTGATCAAATACTAAATTGAATTTAAATTCATCCCATGCAGATGCTGAATTAATTTTAGTTTTAATCTATGTATTCAATAAATTGACTAAACACTAAAATTTATTTAAATGTTGATTCATCTGATTGAAATAGTGAACTAATTTAACCCTAAGCAAGCCAAACTAATGGACAGTTGTACAGAGAACAGAAGGATTGGTCACAATACTGTTGTAGTATTTTCAGTGTATCATGTATTTAATTACTTTTCTTGAAACAGTTAGAATCATAAGAAATATGAAAATAGAGCCATAGGTAGAATATTTATTATGTTTAAATATTTTTTCCTGACATGTGTATAGTATCACTCAGTAACAGTATTTTTGAAACAGCTCTATTGTGGAGTTGCTCACTGGGAATTTTCCAGTGTTATTAAATTTTTTGACAGAAACGCTGCATCATATACATGGGTATTTTCTGACAGGTGTGGTACTGGTATTTTGGAAATGCATGTGTGAGAACTAAGTGTTTTAATGAAGAAGCAACCATTTATGCTCAAAATCCAACAAACAAATGATCCCTAAATCACTGATGATATGCCTTAGGACATGGTTTTGATGGCAGTTTTATACAACATTTGCCCTACATTCCATATCTCAGTGCTTGTTTTATGAATGGTGAATTATCACTTAAGCAGGGTGCAAGAACAGAAGAAAAATGAAGACAACCTTGAACAATGAAAGATAAGGTTTAATGGCCAAAATGAATACGAACATCAGAAACAAATGAGTTGAAGTTTATGGTACTATCATTTTGATACGAAGACAAACTGTTTTCCATGGATCTTTCCCCAAGTACAGTCTACATGCAATTTTGAATCAACAAACACACAAAATCTATACAAAGTAAAACAATAAGCTGCTATATTTGAAGTTGTATATATGTAGTTCTGTATTTGATTCAGAAAAAATTCTCTCTGATGGAATTATACAACTAATTTTTGAAAAGGATGATTTAATAATGTAAGTTAGGAAACAGGACTTATATTAAAATACGGATATGGTCAACAAAGATATTTTCTTACCTGAGCACATTACAAAGCGTAGAGTATTCTGTGCTGTGGACAGCCAGCAACAAAATACAGACTAAATTGTAAGTGTTTTCCATTCACAGTGCAAAGCTTTCTTCCAAGCCCGTGCAAATCTTTTGACCACTTTTGAACTCAGCATAAAAGATTTTCCCTTGCAACTGAAATTAGTCTTCTGATCACAGCTGAACCTGAGCTTGAAATAGAGCTTTATTAATTGCAGTAATTAATATTGTATAATACTTTTTATTCACTGAGTAGTAGTGTCCACACTGAAGCTTTAAAAAGATTCTGATTAAGCCAGGTAAGGAAAGCTTGGGGAAAATCACTAGGTTTCATGAGCAAATCAGCTCAATTTGTATGTCTTTCCTTCTGGAAACATCTGAGAGATATACCGTGCAAACAAGCTCATGTATCAAGGGATTTAGTCCACTTGAGATGGATGGAGTCATTCTCTATGAAATTAGGATTCTAGTACAAGCTACTAATGATTAACCAACTGATGATAAATTTCAAGAAGTAGAACTCTCTCTTTAGAATTAAGCTTGAAAATATTAGTTAGCCAGATGCATTATGAACAGTTATAATCTAATGGTAATGAGGGGCTATTCAGTTTGGAGGAGGCGTTAACAGAAACACAGTAGGATTTCTAATTCTGTGAGAAAGAAGTCCATTATCTCCTCTTTATAAATCATCTCCCATTAAGCTTTATTCATAATACCATAAATTATGTGTACGTACATTCCACTAACAGCACAAAAACTGTATCAAAACTTCAGTTTAATGAGGTATCTTAAACATTTGAATAATCTCACTGAACTCCCTGAGTCTACAGGCATTCTCAAATTGAAATACATGGGCAAAAGTATACAAATCTATTCCCATATAAGCACTTATATTCCCCTTTGTGTTTCCAGGTATTAACATTATTTTTTTCTTTTGGTCCTCCCCCCACAGAGAGTTTGTGTTCTTTAAAAAACTTTCTGATCCCATCTTAATTTTACTTTTTTGTCACAGCCATCCTAAAGGAAGAAGCTGACTTTTCCTCTTTGTTTCCAGAAGCCTTTTTCAGCTCTTAAACACAGCACACAACACATGCACTCCTCAGCCCACCAGCAACTGCTCTACAAGTCTTCACAGAATAACAAGAATAGTAAAGAACTACGAAAACTAAATTAAATAGTTTTTGAGTGACCTAGAAGATATGCATCTATTTTCAGTGGCAAATGCTACAAGATGCAGATCTAAAAAGAGAAGAAAAAACAAACAAAAGCAAGCAAACAAACAAACCAACCAACCAAACACAAAGTTGTATCTCTTTACTTAGTAAGCTGCCACTGTTTTATCATGTTTTCCATCTGGATTCAAAAGACTAAAGAAGTCAAAGGCCCATGGCTAGTAGTTCTTAAGGCATAAAAGAAGACAAAAATACTGTCTTCCAATCAAATGGCCTATCCGCTAGATCATACACTGGAGTCAGATTTAGTCACATGGTTATACTGTTTTTCTTTATTAAAAAAAAAAGTAAAATTAAATAAATAAAAATATAAATATTTTATTTTATTTATGTTGCTTGGTATAATATATTAAATATTATAATAAAAAATAAAGAAAAAATATAAGTAAGTACTTGAAAACCAGTGTTTATAATAAAAACATTAACTCATCCATGATAACAGTTTTGATAAACAGAGAAATGGTCCCTTTGAAATTATTCCTTTGCCTCACTAATTATTTGTTCTATTCCTATTAATTAGAAACAAAATGTTACTGCTGTTCAGTAACCAAATTTAGCTAGTTGGATGCTTTTAATGTTTTTATACATGCAGAAGAAATACATGCACCAGACTTTCAGACAAAGGAGTGGATTAAATGGAATCTTGTTTAGAAGGATTACATATCAGAAATTTAGAGTAAATCCCATGTTCTTCTGTGGAAGAGGGAGGGTCAGAGTCTCTGTTTGTGAGAAGCAGAAAGTTTTCACAACTTTGAACCAGGAAGTTATTATGCTTCTGCAGGGTTTCCATCCAGGGCTCAGCATTACAGGAGTAAGTCAGGAAAAGGAGGTACAGGGCGTGATTTAGCAAGCGCGAATGAGCTGTGGATCCTGCTGGGGAATGTGATGACAACTTCAGACACGTAGTTTTTTTTCTCCTTGGCCTTTTCCTTCATCTGACAGAAATGCCTGAACCAAGTAGTTTTGTCATTGTGAAAAGGAGAAAACAGTTCCTTGTACAGTTTCTTCTGTTGACAGTGTTGCGTTGAGCTTAAAATGCTTGTGAAACTGCAGTTTTCTATTAAAGTCCCTTATTTCTGTGGTCTATGAATATTCAATAAGACTGATTTTTACAGGTTCCTTCTGACCTCTCTTTCTTCTAAATAACTCCAGAGAGAGAGGAGACAATGATTCATATAGTTCTATTTGATTGTTGTTGTAGATATTAGCTTCCTAGATCATGTATTTTGTGTACAGTCTATAGGAAAAGGCAACGTGCTCCAAGGGAGATGATCAAGAGACTGGATGTGTCCTGGAGAACACAACACATCAAGATTTTTCATGCTGCTCTCTTTTACTGAATGTCTTTACTGAGCTGTCCTGACAGCTCTGGACTCCACGGGACAGTCTCATGCAATTCCCACCCTCTGTTAGCTGGGTATGAAACAAGCAATACTATTAAATAATAAGGTAATCAAATCATGAGGCAGTCTGCTACAGTGGATACCTGAGGTAATAACTGGGACTTCTTGTTACATTTAGGCACTGTATTTTGCTGTTGTATTGCCAAGAAAAAAATGTATTTTCTCCCACATAAAAGTCAGCAAGTCAGATTCAGTTTATCCATCTGCTTACATGTGGAAATATGAATAGGAGTTGATATATATGTTAGTTATTCTGATCTTGTGCTGAGGTATTATCTGCATATATTCTTTACTTTTCTGAAAAACTCTCATTCTTAACTGCAAGCCATTTCAGCAATCTACAGCGGCAACAATATCTCTAGAAAAAATAGTTAAAGCTCTAGCATTGTTTTCCTATTTAGGCCAGAAATGAGGTAAGATCATTGAAATATGAGTCAAGATCACAGAATCATAGAATGTTAGGGATTGGAAGGGACCTCGAAAGATCATCCAGTCCAATCCCCCTGCCAGAGCAGGATTACCTAGATCATATCACACAGGAACGCGTCCAGGCGGGTTTTGAATGTCTCCAGAGAAGGAGACTCCACAACCTCTCTGGGCAGCCTGTTCCAGTGTTCAGTCAGCCTCACCGTAAAGAAGTGTTTCCTCATATTTATGTGGAACCTCCTGTGTTCCAGCTTGCACCCATTGCCCCTTGTCCTGTCAAGGGATGTCACTGAGAAGAGCCTGGCTCCATCCTCTTGACACTTGCCCTTTACATATTTAGAAACATTAATGAGGTCACCCCTCAGTCTCCTCCAAGCTAAAGAGACCCAGCTCCCTCAGCCTCTCCTCATAAGGGAGATGTTCCACTCCCTTAATCATCTTCGTGGCTCTGCGCTGGACTCTCTCTAGCAGTTCCCTGTCCTTCTTGAACTGAGGGGCCCAGAAATGGACACAGTATTCCAGATGCAGCCTCACCAGGGCAGAGTAGAGGGGGAGGAGAACCTCTCTTGACCTACTAACCATACCCCTTCTAATACACCCCAGGATGCCATTGGCCTTCTTGGCCAGAAGGGCACACTGCTGGCTCATGGTCATCCTGCTGTCCACTAGGACCCCCAGTTCCCTTTCCCCTATGCTGCTCTCCAACAGCTCTGTCCCCAACTTGTACTGGTACATGGGGTTGTTCTTGCCCAGATGCAGGACTCTACACTTTCCCTTGTTATATTTCATTAAATTTCTCCTTGTTATATCTCATTAAATTTGTTCAGCCAAGGGAAAGACAGTTCTTTCCCTTGGCTGAGCAAACAACTGCATGGCAGCTCACTTCCAAAAAATTTTAAGAATGATGTTGTCAGGTAAGAATTTTTAGTTAATGACTTTGTAATTCCCATGCTTTTTCATTTTTCCTTGCACAAGTGAAGACCATCCTCGACATGAGAAATTTTGGTCCCTAGATGGTTTCATCAGAACTGGAGATAGACTGGGCTGCAGTGGTAGAACAGACAAACTTTTTCCTGATAATGTTATATCCCAGTACCTGCATACATGGCACTGTCTTTCCTATACATCACCTTTGAATACTTCAGGATATGAAAGTCGTCTTCTTCCCTTCCTCACATATCTTTGCTGATTCCATTATCCTACCTTCATCCTTCAAACGTATCACATGCTTCCTGTAGCGTACTGTCCAGATAAGCTGCACTATCTCAGTTAGTTGTACCTGCATCACATCACACACAGGGACCCCCATTCTTCCCTTAGCCACAGCTCTGATGTTCACAGAAGTTTCATGTATCACAACAAAGTAGCAACACTTTCTTCCACACTGATCTGTCTCCTTGCTGGGAATATCATAACTGAAGCAGTAATCACAGACACATAGTTAGCATAGACTGCAGGTAGCACTAAGGGTCTGTCCTTTTCTGCTGGGCACCTTCATGGAGATCCTGACTTCTGCAGCAAAGTCTCTGCAACTATTTCCTTTCCCTACTCATTCCACATCATCTGGCAGAGACTGGAGACAAATAGATATGTGGCTCTTTCATAGCTGCAGCTTAACATTGTGTTAAGTGGAAGAAGTAAAAAATAATTTCAACAAATAATTGAAGTATTCCAAAACTCTTTTTTTTTCCCTGAATATGACAATCATTCCACTTTATGCTATATAAAATATTTCATAAACCCTGAAGATTATTTTCCGTTTTGCATTTTCAGTCCATGTATGTAACATGCCCAGGGAGATCAGACCAAAGGCCTGTCTAAGTCCACTACTGTACTTCTTCCAGAGTCCACACAGAGCTGGTTAGAAACAGCTGACTAGGAACAGCTAGTGAGGAGTGCCATGCATATGGACCCTAGTCCATACATGGATGCAGTCTAGGAACATGACAAAGATATAAGATACTTTTCCCCCGGGCTCTAGCAGCCACTTTAATTTAAGAGTCCTTCTAATCTGGATATTGTTTCAATGTGTTAAGAATTTCTCTGTAGATTTCTCTTCCATGAGGTCATTCACTCCTCACTTAAACCTATATAAATACATGTGGCTGAAAGTGTAACAGTCCACAGTCGCAGAAGTACATCAATGTTGTATCTCCCCGTGATGTTTTCACTGCTAGGTTAAATTTATATTCTCTACAACTTACATGGGCTGAGCAGTTGTTTAATATACACGTTAGTATTCCAAAATGAACGAGGAGGCAGATGCCAGAAACCATTAACCAGAAACAGGTAATAGCTTAGGCTATGTTGCCCACCTTAGAAGCACCTGCAATTCAAATCTCTTTTTTGAATCTGACACATTAAGTGGGCATTTTCCTGAAGCACCATGGTGGGTGTGCTGGTCATTCAATACAAAGGTACAGAAATCACATTTCTTTTCACCTTGAAATAATTTACTTCAGAACTTTTAATATTATTTGCTTTGACATTTCAAAACTTGTTCACAATCTTTTTAGTTGATCAAAAATTGGATAGAAATATGAATACAACCTGTGTTTTTCTGTTTATCATAGCATTGGACTGTGTTTAGCTATCCCTGCTTAATGATTCATTTGTCCCTTTCTTTTCACATTTGTTAGCCTGTCCTTACTTTATCAGTCATTGTCCATGATAACTTTCTGGTTGTTAAAGGGATGAGCCTTCAATTTCAATGTATCTTCTTTACTTCTTCAAATTTTTTGCCTTCCTCTTTCACTTAGTGTTTTTTTAGATTACATTATCAATCACTGCTTACTGATTTTTTTCAAAGTTCCATTGTCTTTCACCTAATAAAATTTGAAATAATTTTTTTAAAGGTAGATTGTTGTTAAATCTTCAACTTGTTAAATCTCAGTGCAATCAGCAGGGGCAATCTGCAATATCTGCTGCAGAAAGGGCAAACTGTTCTCTCTAGTACAGGGCAAAATGGCCTTTGTAATGCATTTTAGCAAAGTCTTTACTCCTAATGCACTAGTTTACTGAGGCATGCAGAAGTCATTTCCACATTAATCTACACCCGAAAAGGCTTCTCTGATAAGACTTGGCCTCCGTCAGTAAAGCCTTCTCAGCTCATCTTAGTACTACTTCAAGGCTAATTGCACAAGCAGCAATCACATATCTAACCAGGGGATTGACTTAATTTTAAGCTCCTGTTGGAGCTATACTGTTGCACAATTCAGTGTCGATTTTCTGTATCTAGAGTATTACATATAAACTCCTGTGCTCAGTTTTTGCTGACTTTATTTCTAATAAAAATGAAACGTTTTCCATCCTTTCACATACATATGCATGCGTCTCCAATTATTAATGTTAAACCCTTGTCCATCTGTCTATGTTAGCAAAGTTAAATTCTTTCTAGTGATTCCTTCTAAATCACTTCACCACAATCACTCTGTGTATGAGAAGAGCAGCAGATTAAAATGACTCCTCAAACTGGTGTTAGACATAAATGCAAAAGTTTTGACTAAAGTTAATCCACATCTTCAGATACAGTTCACTGAAATGAGGATTTGTAATGTTTCTGTGGATGACTTTTATTTCTGATACAGAGTGCGGCAAGTTCTATGTTACAGGAAGAGACTCAAAACATGAGATGCATTTGATTCTGAAACTGGAAGTTCATAGGAAGAAAGACTTCATGTGTAATAAACAGAGTGCTGGGTTAACAGACACAATAACCAAAACATTGTGACCACTGGGCCTGGGGCAGTGCACTTTTTCACCTCCACAGAGCACTACAGCCTTCTAGTATCAGAAAATGCAACCATTTAACATGATGGCTCTCCCAAAATATTGTGATCAGTATCATAAACACAGAAATTTTTTTCTCTTTTTTTTTGGAAAATATATTTTTAATTTGTCTTCTGGATATCTTTAGGTCATGCTTTTAATCTTTTCTCCACAAGCATAAAGACTTTGTATTTTTAAAAATAGTGGAAATTTATTGATAATCATTCAACTCTTGTGGAGAGGATTAAGGAAAAATATCAAATATATCAAGATCAAGATAAAATTGCAAAGGCTGGTAAAAATGATTCCTCTTCAGCTTGCCAGCTCTGCCAGTTGGTGCGTGGGTGGGAGCCAGAGGCTCCCACCTTCCTATGCTAGAGGATATGCCTGCAGGGACTACAATCATGGCTAGCACAAAACACAACTTCTTGCATCCCTTGAGTCCATGTGCAAATAGAAAGTAATCATCGTGTCCTCAGAGCCTACAATATTCTAACCAAGAAATAAACAAAATAAAAACTGTGCTTGTTATGCATTCAGATGACAAACCACTTGATCTGTGCCATCACAACATTTTCGATCAGTTTGAAGACCTGACTGACTTTCATTGGACCTGAGCTCCCCCTATAAATTTTATCTAAGGATTATAGCAAACCATCATGATAGCAAACCATTTTATTGTTCCTATGCACTTTCACAGTATCTGACACAAAATGTTTAGACAAGAATACTATAGAAGAGAGTGTAGTTTGACATATCTTGACAGTTGAGGCTGTACAAGAATTGGGTGGACTGGCCACTCCTTGAACTGCGTAAGAGAGAGTCTCAACTGCTAATATGGATGCTTAAGAAACTGGCCAGGCTAGGCTGGATCTAAAAAACAGTGCTTTTGGTTTGTAGGATAGAAAATATTCCTCATCACTACAATTTTATACATAATGTGGTTACCAAGTGGTTGATGCTTGTGAACTATTACCCAGCTAAATATGATTTATATCTAACATTATTACGTTGTCTAATGAATAATGTGGAAGCAGGAAGGAAAGAACACACAAAGTAAACAACTATTACCTGCTGCAGTCATTTCAGAACAAAAATTGCTAGTCTGATTTTTTCCTGCAGTTCTATAGTAGGACTGTGCCTATAACTGAAATAACAGCTTCAAAATAAACAGATGTACAGAACTCAGAACTGATAGTAAATTAAAGTGATTAATGTAAATATAGAATAAATATTAATATAAACTAATATCAGGGCATAAGATTTCATGATATATAGCCTCAGGAGATGAAATATTTAACTGACTTAGTTTCTCCAATTTAAATATTTTCTCCTCCACTGCTCAAAGGAGTTGTGAGAAATAATTAATGTCTGCATTGACCTATAGACTGCTATAAAATGCCAAGTTTTATGAATAGTTCTGGATTATGGATTTTTCATAGAGCCTTGCCTTTATTATTTTTCATTTCCATATGTACAACGTATTTTGCAGTTTTTGTTTTACTGTTTAAAAGTACGTTTCACAGGTTGCATGTAGCTTACTACAGGTGCTCATATGGATATATGTCTTCTGAAAACTGTTGGTTTTCTCCACAAGAAAAGAGTTCTCTTTTACTTCAGGTTAAAGCATACATACCATACATATGTACACCATTTGGTGTTGGCTACGTTTCACAAGGTAACTTGAATTTGTGCAGAAGAATGTGCATCTCTGCAATACCAAGACTTGACCTCAAGCTTTACCCGCCAGAGCCTGCATGGAGAAAACATATTTCACACACACAGAGTACCCACGCATTTTTAAGTACAACAGGCTCACTGAACGTGCAGGAGAAACAACCTGCACACCTAGATCTCATATATTAAGATATTCCTGTATCCACCAATTGCAGCTGGTTTTGCTTTGACATGGGATGCAGAATCTCACAGAATGACAAAATGATTAACATTGGAAGGGATCTCTGACGATCATCTTGTCCAGTCCCCCAGCTCAAGCAGAGCCACCTAAAACAGGCTGCCCAGGACCATGTCCAGATGGCTTTTGAGTATCTCCAATGTTGAAGACTCCACAACCTCTTTGGGCAAGTTGTGCCAGTGCTTGATCACTCTCACAGTAAAAAAGTGTTTTCTTATGTTCAGATGGAACCTCCAGTGTTTCAGTTTGTGCCTATTGCCTCTGGTCCTGTCTCTGGGAACCACTGAAAAGAGCCTGGCTCTGTCCTCTATGTACCCTCCCGTCAAGTATTTATATGCATTAATAAGATCCTCCCTGAGACTTCTCTTCTCTAAGCTAAACAGTCCCAGCACTCTCAGCCTTTTTTCAGAGGAGAGATGCTCTAGACCCTTCATCATCTTTGTGGCCGTTGGTTGGACTCTCTCCAGTATGTTGTTGTCTCTCTTCTACTGAGGAGTCCAGAACTGGATGTGGTATCCCAGGTGCGGCCTCAACAGCGCTGAGCAGAGGGAAGGATCACTTTCCTCATATCTCATATTCTTCTAGGGAAGATTTTTTTAAATAATAGCAAGAATTAAGAATAATAATAAAGATGCAAATGTGCAGTTGTGAATTCAAAGGCTTGAGCTGTTTCCTTCTCTTTTGACTCTGTTTTTTGGCTAAAACAATAAAAGATTCCTATCAAGCAACTGACTAGATAAACAAACACTATAGACTGCTGTAGAACAGTGTAACCATATTAAAATATAGATATATTCGATAAAAAAAGCATGATGGAACTCCATTTCCATCTCCCATCACTTTGCGTATAAAGTGTTCCCTCATAGAGCACAGCAAGTGGTAGCAAAGGAAGACCTGAGCCTTTCAAATGGCACTACCTGTAGGAACGGAGAAACTTTCTCTGTTTCTAGAACTAGTAGTACAAATATTCTCACCTACTACCCTTTTCCCCAGGGCCTCCCTCCTATCCCATCCTTTTGTCTCTTTGTTCTTCTAACATGCTCTCTTGGTCTTGATGCTCAGCAATGAGACCCTAAGCAGATACTGAAAACAGCCAACAGAGGAAGCTGGAAGGAGACAGAGGCACATGCATTGGTGGCAATATAGACTGGGGGACCTGGGAAGGGTATGAGGTCTTCTTATGTTTGCACAGCCTCTTAATTAATACATTATACAGTGCATAACACAATTACATTGTTTGATGCCACTCTTAGATATTAGTGACTTTAACCTTGCACTTCAGAGCAGTTGTATTATTCAGTGTTTTATTTTTAAAACGGAACATGTCTTTAGACTAGCAGGTATCCACATGGAAAGCTGGAATGTTTTCAGGATGTCTGGAAAGCCCTATGAAAAAAAATTGCTACAATTTTAGCATTTTTTGTTTGTGTTCAATTAAATTCCATTCTTAGAGGTTATATTCAAAAACTTCTTTCTCCTTTGCCACGTTTATCCCATGGACAAACACTATCTGATGGTGATGTTTCATATGTTCTCCTTTCTAGTTGTAATAACTCTTTGTATTCCCGTGATGAATAACCCCCTGGAGTCTTCTCACTGACCTCAGCAATGATGGGGTTACTTAGCATTATCTTGTCAGTCAAAGTAACTCCATTTAGGAACCTCAGTATAGCTTTAAGACCTTGGCTTCAGACACTCAGCCTTGAAATCTATTAAAACGCAAACGAAATTTTTGCTCACATGTCATTGATGCCTGGCAAGTCTGTTCTATTAACCAATGGCTGGAGGATGTTTGTTTTGAACATGTGTTTTCTTAACAGAATAGGGAAAAATCCATTTATTTTTGAAAAATCTACATAGGCCTAAGAGTTTTATTTCTTTTATTACAGTCTCCCATTTTTAAAATTTACATTGAAAACACTCTGTAAAAAAGAACTAGATTCTGATTCCCACTCATTTCAATATAGCTTGCTACACATTCAGAAACAGGCTGAACAGGAATCCCAACTGCAAATTAGAAGTATAAAAACCGTGTACCTCCTTGTACCTCCTTAAAATATCTCTACTCAGATCTCCAAAAGTGTATCAGCACCTACTCTGAATTACCTGTGCCCAGCAAAATATATGCTTATATGAACTGTCTAATGATGTCTTTCTGGCAAATCTAATTCCAGAACAAGAGCCCTGAGATGCCATCGTTGATGGCATGAATGCTTCCAGTCCATTTCAGTGAGAAATCAAACACATAAGCTTAAAGCAACTGCAGTGGATTATGAGCCTTCACACAGTTACCAAATTTTAGTGTGACACAACTCAGAAAGAACGTTAGAAATCATACCTTATACCACTCAGATTTTCAAGATCATGTCTGTCAAAAGTGCTAAGTTTCTTTATATGTAGAAGTGGTGAACAGGGCTTTGGGGGAATGATCATTACTAAACACTGTTTTAGGAAAAGCTGCCTCTAGTGAATGGGGTTTGTCTAGCATAAGTAACTGACTAGTTTTCTTATGCTATATAAACATTGTGAAAAACGACCTAGTTATTTCAAAATTATATTGGCAATGAACTTGAAAGCAAAAGTTCTCTGCTTGTTCATTTTGGGTCATCTCTTACTATTGTCACACATCATCATTTGGTTAAAGTTTCTCATTAGAAAATCAGGAAAAGTATAGATTTCTAATCCTTATCTACTGAATGTATTTGTGGACATGCACATGTTGCTAGATGTGCCAGCTCTACAGGCAAAAATTCTTACGACTAGGAGGAAATACTTGATTGATGCCTACTGACTCCAGTGTAACTATTTGAAAGAACTTACTGCCATGAACTGCAGTCTTATCAGTGGGAAGTGTTTTTCATCCTGTTAATAAAGACTGAAATTGAGATACGTGGAGATGGCTCTTCTGTGGTTACACTGCTGTTGGTACTACAAACGAAAGTACTACTTGACAGATTAAATATATAGGCTGCCTCTAGAAGCTAATACAAAGTATATTATTATTTAATATTTGTCTTTGGTATTGTTTTGAGGCCTCAACCAGGACTACAATGGTCTTTAAAATAATTTTTGAAAAGGTGTGTACAGACATGAGGGGAATATCTGTGCATTAAGACTATAGCCAAAATAGATAGAATATGCAAAAAGAACCAGTAGACAGCAGGAGTTGTGCAACATCACATAGCAGATCAGTTTTAAATTTTGAAACAGCATCAAGATATTCAGAGTTCTTGCAGAGTTCCAGTTCAGGAGAATGAACTTTCTGAAGTTTGAAGCATTGCTTTAACATCAAACACATTTGATTGGCCCAGAGGTATAGATATATGAGTTCTGTAGCACCTATTTATTTTTCTAGAGATGATTACAGTATGTAGAGTATGTGCTATACAAGACATCTCAAGCAGCATACAACATAGGAATGGAAAAAATTTATTGGGTGCCATCCCAGAACTACACGTTGTATTATATCCCCAGATATATCTGTTGGGTTTTTTTGTAACAAGACTATTTAGAATAGATGTTATCCTTCTCCTCAGATATGACCATGCAGAGTAAAAGTCTTAGTTAGGATTTTGATTGCTTTTTATGTACAGTATATACAGACTAGTGCTATTTTTTCTTTCCTGCCTTTTCCTAACTAAATGAGGTTGTGTGTAGCCTGTGGCATACACACAGTCTAAGTCTATTTTTGTTGCAGGTGGCACTGAGGATGAGAACCTCTTAGGATGTGAAGTTATGCCTATGCCATTACAAAGTAACGCAGTTTTACCTGTGTACGTCTGAGAAGGCTCTGTCCCTTAATCTATGGATAGACATAATAATGGTGAAATAATGTGGTCAAATGTCACTAACACTCCTGTCCCAGTCCTCCTGAAAGGCTCCAGATACTTCACCTTGCTAAATTTTCTCTGAACGTTCGTCACAGAGGCTGTAGTCTAAACCAGAACACAAAAGTTCAGGTGAGAGAGAAGTAAATAGAAAATAAATATCTTCTCCTCCTGCTTGTGCACTTTGCATGAACCCAGACCTTGTTCATAATTTACTCTGGCCTAGATCAGGATGATAAAAAAAAATCCTATTTCATCAGACTGAAGAGTCAATAACAGTAAATTTTCCCTTATATATTATTTTCCTTTTTACCTGGATCATGCTCTTAATTAGCAATATATTCATGATGTGTCTTAACCATTACTATAAGATAAAGATGAAGCCAAAACCAGGAGATCAATTTTTATGACTGAGTTAAAGGAAACTTTATTGAATTGTGTGTTGTGTTTTAATTTTTGTAGCACAAGAAAAAGTCTGTGGATGCTAACAAGGAATACCAGAGCTCCATTACAAAAATGAAAACAAAATTATGATACAAATCACCACCAAATTAATGTCACATTATCAATAAGTTCATAGATCTCAAAAAAGTAAACTTTTCTTACACTGAGTTAAATAAAGAGAGACACATTTGTTGTGGGTGTTTATTTCTGGAAATGCTTGATAGTTATTCTATTATCACTGTACTTCTGGTGTTATTCTGCATTACTGCCTTCTTCATCTCTGATTATAGAAGGTTGAGATGGTTGCTTATGACTGAACACAGAATAACATTTAATCTATTTATTCCAAATTTGTATAAGATTTTATAGTTCTGTTCTCCTGTGCAAAAAACTTAAGGAAGAAGGAGAAGAGGGCTGAAAAACCTGTGCAAGATTAAGTGCCCTTTTAGTTTCTTTATCACAGTAATGAATCTTTGCAAACTTCATGTGGTAAGACAGGAATAGGAGCAAACTTAAGTACTTTTTTCTCTTTGTAAATATATACCTATACACACTATATATATAACACTTGCTGTAACATATTTATTGTGTGCATAGATGTATGCGTGTGGGGGGGGGGAATTAGCATTAATTAAGAATGAAATATTAAGTTCCTCAAACATCAAAAGTTAAGTTCCTTAGGTTATTGACTAAATCACAATGTACATTTTGGGTACGATTTTCAAATGTTCTCGGTATCAGTTTAAGTCTGTTCCTATGAAAGGTAATGGAGAAATTTCCAAAAGCTGTCATAAGCCCCTTTATATTTTTCCATATAAAGTAGTATGCAACAGTAATGTACAATATTGGTTGAGAGCTAATTTTTTTTCCTTAAAAGGTTAAAAAACTACAACATCAGAATGGCCATAAGATTAAAACAGGCAAAACAAACCAACCTCTTCGAGCCCCAAGCTCCCACAAAAATACTATAAATGTTCATGGCTAGATTAAATCTTTGACTAACTCTTAACAATGACTTCAGTTAAGCTGGATGCAAATTCTAAACATTTTATTAATGGTGTCATTTCTATGGAACATATTTTTTTTAAATACGAAAGGAAGTAACCTGAAGCTACTTGGTTTTCAAATTTACAAGCCATTCTCACCATCAGCCTCCATAAAATGACCAAACTCAGCATGTACAACAGGAAAATGCAACCTTATGTGAGTCTGGCTGAACCTAGTCAGTCTAATCAACATCCTCCTAACCAAGTATCCACATTTTCGAAAGTGTTTTAGATGTCCCAGGTTCTGGGTGCTGAATTAGAGCCACAGCCAGTGAAGGTAGGACTGCAATGGGCAGCTGTGATCCAGCACACTCAAGGGGCAACAGTAAGGAGGACATGTCGTCACAGACATCATCAGCAAGAGCAAGAGGCTTCTCTCAGGTGCAAATAGATCTTAGTATTTTTCTGCCTTAATGACATAGGAGAAATCTTGTCATTGTTCAGCTTGCCAGCTCATGGGAAAAGGGTAGCATCAATGAACTGAATAAAAGGAATTACAAAAGTATGAAAAAAAACCAAAAGCGTAAGAGCAGAATCGTAGTAATGTTTTCTTTTTTATATAGCGATCCACTTGAGGCCATTGAGCTAATTTCAAAGTACAATATTAAGAATCTCTTAATCTATCATGCATTTTTTCATAGAAAAAGAAAAGGCTGGTTCAATAATCAAATCCCAAGTCAGCTGCTGTGATTACTGTGATTCCCTTTTTGCTTTTAATAAAATAGACCCTTTTCCCTTTGGGGGTTGTACAAGTCCAAATCAATGAACCAAAATTTGTTCCAACATACCAATTTTGGTTCATTGATTTCCAGGCCAATGTTCCTTTTATTTGCTAGACAAAATCTCACAATCTGTTGGTAATATCTGCAGCTCTTCTTTTTTTTTTGAGCTTATTTCAAATGTTTTGTCTGCTTTTCATTCTTCTATCATCAGTAATTGTTTCAGGTTACTGTTATATTTTACAGAAACCCACTTCTCACAGCTGAACACACACATAATGTGTATTTTGGGGGTACGCTTACTGAAAGTCATAAACTATATCGAACCTGAACTTGTGTGACAAGCAACAGCTTAAACTGCTTAGGAAAAAAATATAAAAATATTCTAAATAGGTAGCCATGGTAGGTTTTTATCTTTTATGAACAAGATGGAACAAAGTTATATGCACAACTAAGAAAGATAAAACTTACTATTTTAAGACTACTACTGGAAAAGGTAGAGGTAGGTACATTTTTAAATTTGGTATGTTCTAGATTTGCAGGAGCACGCTTAATATTGCTTTAACCGAAAGGCTCAATTGGAGCTAAGTCATGTAGCTCAAATTTGTATTTTGCTGAGCTCACACGTTATTAACATCATGTCAGGGTAAATGAAAAATAATACTTTTCTCAGAACAAAAATACATTTTTTTTCCTGTTACAACAGCACATATGAGATTATCATAATGTTAAATATGAAAAATCACAATTGAATTTTTTTTAGTATGATTTTAGTTTTTCCTCTTTAAAAAAATTTAGCATTTCCTTGCACTATCATAGCAAATGTAATATTTATTTGAAAATGTTTTTGTGCCTTTTATATGAAAATATGTATCTGATATCAGAAATATCTTAAATTTTGTGGCCTGAATGTTCTTTTTTAAAATCTAAAAGACTAGAAAAAACTGAGTAGGCAACAGAAATAATCTCAAATTCCATTTAAAATTACTGTGTGTAGCTGAATTTAGTTCCTAAATTTTATCTGTTTTGAAATGTCTTTTCTTTGTTTCAAAAGAATTTCAGAAGAAATGCATATTCGGGTTCAGTTATTGCTTTTAAGAGAATACGGAATTAACAAAATGCAAGTGATCATACACTGATGAACTTGAAAATACATATTTCAAAGAATAACAGAAAGACACAGACATCTGATATTAATGTATTCATCTTTCTAAAAAGAAATAAAAGGCTCAATTCATTGTACATTACTTTGACTGTAAATTACTTTTGCCAGAAATGCCACACAAAAATGGAAGAATTCCTTTGCTGATTGTTATTCCCCTGTGTTTAATAAATTTTATTTCACATCCTAGCTTTAGTCCAAATCAGAGAGAGAATATTGGATAAGTACCTTGCATTTTTAAGAACTTCGTCTGTGGTTTTTTTGCATGCTTATTAAAATGGATGTTTTAACAAAGGTGATAAATGTGCATCTCCCATATATTCCACTGGAACTATTTTTTCTTTTTTCCATTCCATTCATCCCTCTACCTTGCCATTTCATTTTCTCATCTTGACCTAATTCAAAGCTAATGGAAGTGAATTGAGTGACTTCCATGGTTTCAGTGAACTACACGGTGGGACCCTTAAGTAAGTATTAATGAAGAACTATGTGTCTGCTTTTACTTCACGCACAGCATCTAAGCTCTACATTGTAGCTATGACCCCATTTTATTGATTCTGACTGTTGATTTTGCTAAGCACCCCTGGCTAAGGCACTCTAAACTTACTTTTATATAGTACAATAAAATTAGTTACAAAAATAAGCACAATGAAAAAAGTAAGAAAGGAAAGAGAGAGAGTACAAACAAGGTTTATGAAAGGACAGGTGAAATAGTAATAATAGAAGAGAAGAGATGACTGACTGGTTAACGAGTTGATGAGAATAAATGAGCTTTTGGAAGAGATTTGAAAGAGCACGTTGATGTAAGAGAATGAATTGAGAATGGGAGCTTATTCCACAACGGGCAGGCAAGAAAAGAAAGAGTGCGTGAAGCCAGTAAGGATGAGAGAACTAAAATTGCCTTTATGTTCTTGCTTTTTGCGTCTCAACAAACAACATTCAGTAATCAAAGGTTAATAACAAGCAACTTGTCATAAATGCATAGCTCTCCTCCCAAAATGGCACAGAAGCAGCAAGGCAAAACATTCATGCTTGCAAGCTACGACATGCCTTGATAATTCCAAAGCAGCACTGAGAAAGATAGAAATAGATTAATAGAGAGCATAGCAAATGGAAGGAATTATAAACAAGCAGACCACAGACTATAGCAAAAATCTGCCCAGAAAGTCACAAAAAAGGAAAGGTTCACCGCTGTTACGTGAACTCTGACAGCATATTTAAAGGGCTGTTAATATGTGTGAGACAGTGGCTACAAACATTGAATTTCTTTAGAGAATTTGTTTACTTTCTGCAAGTTCCTCAACACTATATCAATCTGGTTTCCTGATGATAGAACATTTGCCATTTTGGTCATTGTAGCAGAGCAAAGATGAGGGCAATTCTCATGTACCATCAACAGAATTGCCACACACTTGTTGATTATAGAATAGTTATTAATGCCAGTAATATCTGAAACAGAAAGAACACAGCTTGATCTTCCTGATACAGACCTGATCCTGTTATGAATAGTATAACAAATACTACCTACATCTTATATGAAAGCTACATAAATCTTATATGAAAATTAATATAGGAGCATAAATGTTGTTATCAGGATTTTTTTATTTTCAGTGTTGCTCTTCTCATCTCAGTTTTATGTTTGAAATCTGAGGTGAAAAAATCAAGTAAACATGGTAAGCAAAGACAACTGAATTGAAAAAGACCCAGTGTGTAAACAATCACCATGCATCACACTGCACCAAACACAAGATGTATAAGATGCAGATCATGCAGTTTGTGCAGAGGGAGAAAAATAACCTAAGCATCACTGTGCTTCACCTCTCTTTTCCAAGACAAATGTAGCCCAAAGATTTCTGTGTAGATGTTGGAGCGTTTAGGGCAAGGTAAAATCTATATAATATTCATAAATTGTGCAAAAAATGTCATAAAAACTCTTAGTTTAACATTGTGTCCTGATAGAAAGATGTACTGCTTCTAAAAGTTGTTAAAAATGTGATTTTTTGTAAGTAACTTCTTTTATTTTGGTAAATGGGTTTCCAAATATCTGTATGTAGAATTTCAATTTCCCCTGGCAAGAGTATTTTTCATTTTTCTTCCTGATATTAAACTGTGATTTTCTTGATGCAGTGATGAATTCTCTGGATTGTTGCCTTAAAAATATTTAAAAGAGAACAGAAGAGAATAAGCAGGCCTTCATAGTAGAATTATTATTTTCTAGGCCAGGAGAATTATTTCCTAGGCCCCATTAAGACATCAATAGGGGCACAGTAGCCCAAGAACCAAATCCTGACAGTGCAATAAAGCAGACTGATGGTTTTTCCCCTTCTCTCTTCTTAAAGCAAGGATGTTATAAGATATCAAATATTGCAGGAATTCCCCAAAATGGTCCTGCCTGGAGAAAGGAGAGAAACTGTGTGGCATGAATCATTCTTGACCAATCCCTCTTCACATCATCTTCTCCCTTTTGTTCCCCACCAGAACAGGTCTATCATTTCAGATGTCTTCTCTCAGGGTCTAGCAGACACAACAGTGTCAAGAGCTCCTTGCCTGTGAAGCTGGAGGATAAGCATTAAGAATCATCCTCCTTCTCCCTTAGGGAACTAGTCAGTCATTTGCAGAAGACTTCATACCCTACCCACTGGTAAGGCCAAGAGTCGGATTTTTTTAAAACAGAAGCAAGAATTTCCTATCCCTTAGCACCAAAAATCTCATAACAAAGTTCTTGCTCCACTGCTGTCATGGGTAAAACTCCCACTGGCTCAAACAGAGACAGAATTTCACTCCTTGTCCCATTGTAACAGAAAATCCAAAAAGGGCACAGTATCAACCACTGACAACTTAATACCACACATAAGAAAGCACGAATAGTTTTTCATGTAACCAGCAAAGGCAAACAGGTAAAAAGGCATATTGATCCTGCAGAGGTTCAATTTTAATGCAGAGTTGCATCCAGAGCAAAGAAAACTCAGACTGCATATGCTTATATATTTTTCATAAGGACCATGGTATTTCATCATGAAATTTTCCTCTAGATTGTAGCAGACCATGCTAATTCATTGTAAAGAATGATAAATGTTTGGTGGTTTGGTTTTTTTTTTTGTGTGATTCTATGCACCAATATCACAGTGGCAGCGTGAGAATAGAAGAAAATAGTGGTATCCTGTAGATTAATTTCAAAATTCTCTAGGAAGTTTATCTTTTTTTAAAAAAAAATTACAAAAAAAAAACAATTAGTCATAATATTCTACTGATTTATTTGTTGTTCTTTGATTTAGTTTCTAGAGTGATGTTTTCACTCTACATATGTCTTACATGATTTTTTCATGAAACAGTGATGGGAAAATGGCCATTTTCAGACCTACGCATTGTCTAAATTTTCTCATTCTGCTCAAATTAAAAATATATAATAGAACGCAAAATCTGTACAGTTAGACAACTAGATAAGAATATCTGTTTTGGTGGCTTGCTTTCTGGTTTTTTGTGGGTTTTTTCCTTTTTTTTTCCAAAATATATAGAGAAAGGGCTTGAAAATGTTAATTACAGAACTCAGTATATTTGTATATCACAGTTAGAAACAATGCTTTGATCTACTGTGGTTTCCAGCTAAACAAGAAAGGCTATAAGACATTACACGATGTAGGACAATACAGTGTTATCCCACATCATATTGATGTGTTTTGTCAATAGAACATGCTGAAATCAGTTTTCAGTTCAAAAGAAATCCCAAGATCATTTGAAACAACCATGGTTGGAGTATGTGAATGAAGTAGCATCTGAAGGTCAGAATATATTGCTCCCCATTTGCATGATCTCTCCCTAATGCTCAAGAAAGATCTCTTATGCTGCTCAACCTGCACTCTCTAAAATGTGCTTTTAGAAGTTACGTCAGACTCTGGATAAAGACATTACATCATTAATTTGAAAAAATGTGCTGCTCTGCATGTGATATAACATCACCTGTGTGTATGTACAGCACCAGACTTACCCAGAGTTTGTATCAGTACAAGCAACTTCAGACCATAAAATAAGGCCTTGAAATTTAGAAAGTCATCTGTGTGGTTCCTGGCTAAAATCACTTACTCTTTAGTAAAATCTAATGATCAATAACAAAAGGAAAAACCCTTCAGACTAGCTGGTGGCAGAGGCTGCTCAGGTTCCTTGCAGTCACCTCTTGCGCCAGGGAGATGTGGGGGTGATGGGTGAAGCCTGATTCAGGAGAGGCTAAGTGGTGCTTAGGCACACAGGATGCCTCTGCATAAAGAATGCTCCACTGTCTAAGTGAACAGGATTTAAGAGTACTTCATTTTGCAGAGGCAGCTGTAACTGGCCTTGGGCTTTGGTCCAAGATACCCATTTTGTATCAAATATGTAGTGAATGAGCAGTGTTTAAGGAGTTTTTAGTCTCTTAAGGTAGTGTTTTGCCAAAAAGTAATGGAATAAATAGGTTTTCCAGTCCAGTTAGTGAAGGCACCTTAGTGATCCTCTTTTCCAGTTTTCCCAGATACATATATAAAAACAAAGGCCTGAGGGTGATTTGCAGCAAAATGCTTCAAACCAAGACATGCCTCTGAGAAACAGCTCAGAAGGGGGACAGGGGATGAAGGTGTAGCAGGAGGGCGGGGGGATAATTTTACATGTAACTGGTTATTATTGATTATATCTCCTTTAATGAATGGAAACGCTAGACAGACAATATAAAGTGTAGACAACATTCCCAGACCTGGTTAGGGACAATAAGTTTCTCATAAGCGATACTGAATAAAAATAATTATTACTTGACATTTTCTCCCCTTCTTCAAATGTCAAGTTAATTTTTTCCAGGTTTTTACTTATTAATTTGGCAGATCCTATCCATCATGTCGTGCTTACTCTTATTTTGTCAGCAATTCAGGCAAGAGATATAACTCAAAGTCATCACACTAAATGGTCAAAAGCAAGGTAACTTCTAAAATATCTTGGTTTTAAAAATATTATTTGCTCAAAGATTTTAAAATATCCTTTTTATTTTATTGCAGTATTTTTTTAGGGACACAACTACTTATCTGATGAGCTTCAGACATATTATAATCTTTTCAAGAGTGATTTTCATGTCAGGAATTAAATACACAAAGGACCCGTGAAAAAGTAATTTTCAGTAAAATATTGTCTATTTGTTATTCTTGTGGATGTCAATTATTTATAATATTTGCTCATGTAATATTTATGTGTGTTAATCACAATTAATCATCAGGTTTTACTTCCAACTATATCTAATGCCTCTGCATACCTTTTTTTTATGGAGACTGAGCACTCTTCTCATGAGACTGCTATATGATATGACTTCATATTACAGTACATGTCCTTTACCATATATTCACTTGTTTGTTTTGTTGGATTGAATTTTACAACACGAGTTAGTAACTAGATCTTCTAATCCTGACTTTCTCACTTGGATCCAGTGGTGGCAATGGGAAACTTATTAAGGCTGTAGGTATCTTGCTGCTTCTATTTCTAAATCAGGAAACCAGCACTTTAGAAGAACTATTTGCTGCATAGGATTAATTGAGAAATTAGCGATAGTACATTAGAACTGTAAGAGATCTAATCTAACAGTTGTTTAGTTCATCATGATAGTCATTAGCAGCTAGTTTTAGGTGGACATTTGGATTTTCTTCTGAAGCTGGTTTCTAACTACGCAACCAGCATGGAATAATTCTAACAGCGAAGCTGCATTTAAAAAAAAGGAAGATGACAGATTTATAGAGTAATCTTTCAAAGCTATATTTTATTCTGCGTAAAAGAGGGTATAGACCTAGATGTACTGACTGCACACAGTTTGCTGCATCTGATGATGTGGGTCTGGGGCACTTTCCACATGCCAGATTTGTACAGAAGATGACTAAGCAATGCAATCACATTTTAACATGGCAAGTAAAATGTGTGGACAGCTGCATTTTCTTGAAATGCTGGCAAGATCAAAGTGAAAAGTGTTACGGAGCTGTTTGCTCACCTTTGATACTCCATCTTATAGGTACCTTCATAGCAGCCTAAGGGAAGTGCTTAAGTCTATGTATGGAAGAAATAGAAAAATGCAGTTAGCATTCAGAATTTGGAGAAAGTCCAGGTGATGTTCGAGAGTCTGTTAGACCACTTATTTGAGGTATGCAGGCAAAGAGAATCCTTGACTAACAAAAAAATCATTATGTCTATCCTTGCAGGAAAAAAAGCAGAATAAAAGAAAAATTACCCTCACGTAAAAGCAATGTAATGCCACATAGTTAAATCATGGACTGCCACCATGCCATCTTACGTAAATTATATATAGGACAATGAATGTGCAAGAGATTTATATAGACCAAACACAGCACTCAGACACCCTAGATTTGCCTGTGTAAAATCCAGCACTTTGCAATATAAAATTAAAGATGCAAATAACTAGCTCAGACACGTAAATCAAAATCTCAACAGAACAGCCAATTCCTATTCAAACCAGATTGCTACAGCAATTTCTTTATCCCCAGCAAGACAATATCTCAATATCTTGTAAGCTACAGTTATCTTAGTCCTCAACCAGCTCTTCTATGGATTGGGAGAAATGCTGGGAAAAGAGAGCAGGCACTGTCAGCAGAAATGCAGAAACTTTGATCTGAGTACTGGTAGTATAATTCAGACAGGTCAGGAATGTCACTTTTGGAATCTGGAAAATAGGATATTTCTAAAAAAAGAAGAAACCGTTCCTTGTCCACGATGCTCTTGTCTTATTACAATATCCAGAACCTTTGGAAGAAAACTGCGACTTTAATGTATTTGGGTAGGAGAAACTATGAGATGTTTGTATATTTTTGTATATGGAAAAACTCCAATGGAAGAAGGAAGTCTATGGAATGTGGGAAAAGGGACAGGCCACTTGGGAGGAATATAGGAAGGTTGTCAGAGCATGCAGGAATGTGATGAGGAAGGCTAAGGCCCACTTGGAATTAAATCTCACAAGGGACATCAAGGACAACAAGAAGGGCTTCTTCAAGTATATCAGCAGCAAAAGGAAGACTAGGGAAAATGTGGGCCCGCTGCTGAATGAGAAGGGTGCCCTGGTGACAGGTGATACACAGAAGATGGCGCTACTGAACGCCTTCTTTGACTCAGTCTTTACTGCTAAGGCTGTCATTCGGGAATCCCAGACCCTGGTGGTACGAGAGAAAGTCTGGAGAAAGGAAGAATTTCCCTGGGTTGGGGAGGATCAAGTTAGAGATCATTTAGACAAACTGGATACCCACAAACATATGGGCCCTGATGGGATGCATCCACGAGTGCTGAGGGAGCTAGCAGATGTTATTGCCAAGCCACTCTCCATCATCTTTGAAAGGTCATGGAGAACAGGAGAGGTGTCTGAGGACTGGGGGAGAGCCAATGTTACTCCAGTGTTCAAAAAGGGCAAGAAGGCAACTACAGGCCAGTCAGCCTCACCTCCATCTCTGGAAAAGTGATGGAACAGCTCATCCTGGATGCCATCTCTAAGCACATGGAGGAAAAGAAAGTTATCAGGAGTAGTCAACATGGATTCACCAAGGGGAAATCATGCTTGTCTAATCTGATGGCCTTCTATGAGGACATGACCAGCTGGGTAGATGAGGGGAGAGCAGTGGATGTTGTCTACCTTGACTTCAGCAAGGCTTTTGACACTGTCTCCCAGAACATCCTCACAGGGAAAGTCAGGAAGTGTGGCTTGGATGAGTGGACAGTGAAGTGGATTGAGAGCTGGCTGAATGGCAGAGCTCAGAGGGTTGTGGTCAGCGGTGCTGAGTCTAGTTGGAGGCCTGTAGCTAGTGGTGTTCCCTAGGAGTCAGTACTAGGTCCAGTCCTGTTTAAATTATTCATCAATGATCTGGATGAAGGGACAGAGTGTACACTCAGCATGTTTGCTGATGACACAAAACTGGGAGGTGTGGCTGGCACACCAGAAGGCAGTGCTGCCATTCAGCAAGACCTGGACAGGCTAGAGGGCTGGTCTGAGAGGAACCTCATGACGTTTAACAAAGGCAAGTGTAGGGTCCTGCACCTAATGAGGAAGAACCCCATGCACTAGTACAGGCTGGGGGTTGACCTGCTGGAAAGCACCTCTGTGGAGAAAGACCTGGGAGTTCTGGTGGACAAGTTCACCATGAGCCAACATTGTGCCCTTGTGGCCAAGAAGGCCAATGGTATCTTGGGGTGTATTAGGAAGAGTGTGGCCAGCAGGTCAAGGGAGGTTATCCTCCCCTTCTACACCGCCCTGGTGAGGCCACACCTGGAGTACTGTGTGCAATTCTGGGACCCCCAGTTCAAGAAAGACCAGCAACTACTGGAGAGAGTCCAGCGGAGGGCTACAAAGATGATCAGAGTACTGGAGCATCTCTCTTATGAGCAGAGGCTGAGGGAGCTGGGTCTTTTTAGTCTGGAGAAGAGAAGAATGAGAGGGGATCTTATCAATGCTTACAAATACCTTAAGGGCAGGTGTCAAGAGGATGGGGCCAGACTATTCTCAGTGGTGCCTAGTGACAGGACAAGGGGCAACGGGCACAAACTGAAACATGGGAAGTTCCATCTGAATATGAGGAAAAACTTCTTTACTTTGAGGGTGACAGAGCACTGGAACAGGCTGCCCAGGGAGGTTGTGGAGTCTGCTTCTCTGCAGATATTCAAAACCCGCCTGGACACGACCCTGTGCAATGTGCTTTAGGTGAACCTGCTTTGGCAGGGGGTTGGACTAGATGATCTCCAGAGGTCCCTTCCAACCCTAACCATTCTGTGATTCTGCGATTCTGTGATTTTGGATTATATACCTCTCTATAAGAAGCATTCTCAAAATGAGTATGGGTTTCTTCGTGCAGCTGTTTCTGGCAGCTAAGTGATGAACTTTAAGAATTCCAGAATGTTTCAAATGCATTTGCTGTTCAGATTTATTTTTTAATTTCTTCAGTGAATGGCTCTTGGCTAACAATAAGTTCATTATCATATAGTGATCTGTGAATAACAGCAGTTTCTAGTTTGTTTTTTGCTAGTCAATTAGTTAGAGAGCTGACATGCAACTATGCAAATCAAATTATATTACTCCTGCATCTTGATCGGATACTTAATTCAATAACTAAGATGATGTATATTGTGATTTTTTCTCTTTTGATTGTTGATAAAATTCAAGCTTCACCTCTTACAAGTCTTCATGTGAAGATGGCTCAAAGTTTTGAATGTTCATGGAAAGTAAGTGTAAATGAGTAACAGGCATATGAACCTTAACTCATAATGTACTGCATGGAATAGGAGGAGTATTAATTAATACATTGTTCTATATTTAAATCTTCAGACATTGTACACTGGAAGAGGTACAGTAAGTCTCAGAATTTGGCCATCTTATAAAGTGTGCATAGTGGGGGTTTTTTTTGCCCTGGAGATTGAGGACAGGGTAGATAATGACACTTCGATGGAAAACACAGAGTGATGGAAAAAGGAAGGCAACGTGGAGGGCACATGGGACCTGGGCAGCGGTGGCTCTGTTAAACATGCAACCTGAAAATAGGACATATCTGAACAGTTTTCACACCAGAAGGCATCAAAGTGCCATTGCAGATACAGATGACTCCCACGAGGTGGCAGATCGGGACGAAGGGTAAAAAGACAAGACCTGGGCCCCTGCCCGATTACACTGTCCTGCTTATAACATGCAGGCAGGGTCTGGAGCCCATATTACTCAAGATGTGACAAGTATGCATACTGCTTAAATGACTCAGGATCGCATTTTTAAACTATGGTGCCAGCCTGCTGCTCAGATCAGGTAACTCTTTGTTGGTCCCCATGTTTTCTGCTACAAGCAGCTGTTACATCAAAAACTAAGCCAAACAAAAATTCTGCATACCAAATGTGGGACATTTTGGTACTTTATACTAAAAAAAATGTTATATAGCTAATCGTACTTATGCTCCCAGCTTTGTCAGGGGTCAGTTGGCACGCAGTAGTTGTCCATTCCCTCTTCTTCATTGCCCAGTGTCATTAATTGCTACCTCCTACTTACTGCACTTTTATGAAACAGTAAATTTTATCTTAAATGCATTTGTGCTGCTAAAACTGAAATGAAATACACTCAGATTTACAATATCATAGAGTTTGTTTATTCCGTGGTCTTGCAACATATCTGGTTTGTGGAGCAGCTCTTCCTCAAAGTTGATCAAAGCCTAGGGCAGCCTGTTTTCCTTCCTTTTGCTACTATGAGGGCACTTTTGTACCAAGAAGCCTTCTTCCCAGAATGCCATAATTGCTGCAACCAGTTTCTTTTTATTATGCAGCATTTCCCTTCCATGAATATATCGCTTCAATGAATTAACAAACCAGCTCTGTTTGGTTCAAAATCCATGAACCTACACTTATGATAAGATAATGAATGCACACTCATCAAGCAGAACCATATTGAAAGTGCTGGGGGCAAATGTACAGTACAATAAATTTTGTTAAATGAAGTTGATGTATTTTTAGAGGCATATAACTTCTCAGAGGGGTTTGTTCACTCATCCGGCCTCCGTACGCACCACAGAAGGAGGCTTTTGGTCACTGTGTGTTCAGAGAGATAAAGTAAAACAGAAAATGTAAATAAAAGAACCATTAATGGATATATATATAGGCATAGTATTTAACTAGTGAAGGTTGGGAAAGGGGCACAGCAACGTACAAAAGTGATTTGAACTGCTTCATATGCTATCATAAAAATTTAATCAGTAAGTCGTATAATACCAGGCTAAAACTTAGATGGTTTAATAGAGTAGCACAAAAAATTAGTTTTATACATGTAGTAAAGGAACATATCTGCAAGTTTTAGTGTTTTAAACCACAGAAGCCAGGAGACTTTTTACCCCTGTTTGTAGGAAAAGGAGGAAAATAGAGCTCCCTACCCCTCCTTAGACCGGTGGATGAAAAGTGCTTTATGTACAAAAGTTGCTGTATTATTACCACTAATACAGAAGAGCACTGAGATCTCCAAGCAGCTTTATGAAATATGTAGTGCTTCACATGTAAGGCAGATTTAGATAGGGTATAAGGAAGAAATTTTTTATGATAAGGATGGTGAGACACAGGAACAGGTTGCACAAAGAAGTTGTGGATGTGCTATCATTGGAAGTGTTCAAGGTCAGGTTGGATAGGGCCTTGAGCAACCTGGTCTAGGGAAAGACATCCCTGTCCATGGCAGAGAGGTTGGGCCACATGATCTTTAAAGGTCCCTTCCAACTCAAACAATTCAATGATTCTATGTGATTATTGCATTAAGAAAACATCATGATTTGGCAAGGGGTAGGTGGAGGAAAGGGATTGTCTCATACAGGCTTTCAGAGACAACTTCAGCTCTAGTTTGATTACTCAGGACACTCTCAGATATGCAGACTCAGGATCTGGGTATAATGACGGTAAAAAGGGATGTTAAGATCAAAAAAGACTGAATGTCCATAGTCTGTCTTTCTGAGAACTTAAAGACAGCTCAAAAAATGTGCATTCCTCAGTACATGTGCAAGATATTTAGCATCTCTAGAATCCAGTGAAAAACAAATCCCTTGACTTTTCTCAACCTCTTGGCATAGCTTTTATCTATGGGTTCTATTCCAAAATGCCATTAAGGCTTCCGTAACATACGAGTTTTACAATCCAAGATGAATGATGGACACTTCCCATAAAATTTATAAACCATAAAATTTTTATATGATCTGCTATGCCTAGAAAAGTTTGTAGCAAGGGTTGCCACATCTCACAGAAGGACAGAGCTCTGATTTTTCTCTAACTGAAAATTTGTCCTGAGCAGGAGTGTCAGCAAATTGCAGGCACTATATTGTCTAACAGAGGAGAATTCATTTGGGAGCAAACAATAAACTGAGTTCAAAACTTCATTGTGCTTCACAAATCAGATCTGTTATATAAGGCTATCTCTCTTAACAATAACAAGCCTGGACCAGCTGCCAAACTACTCCATTCAGACATACAGAAAATCTACTTGTTTTTTAAATCTTATTGTTGCTATTGTTCTGGGCCCCTCAGTTCAAGAAGGACAGGGAACTGCTAGAGAGAGTCCAGAGCAGAGCCACGAAGATGATTAAGGGAGTGGAACATCTCCCTTATGAGGAGAGGCTGAGGGAGCTGGGTCTCTTTAGCTTGGAGAAGAGGAGACTGAAGGGTGACCTCATTAATGTTTATAAATATGTAAAGGGCAAGTGTCATGAGGATGGAGCCAGGCTCTTCTCAGTGACATCCATTGACAGGACAAGGGGCAACGGGTGCAAGCTGGAACACAGGAGGTTCCACTTAAATTTGAGGAAAAACTTCTTTACAGTGAGGGTAACTGAACACTGGAACAGGCTGCCCAGAGAGGTTGTGGAGTCTCCTTCTCTGGAGACATTCAAAACCCGCCTGGACGCGTTCCTGTGTGATATGATCTAGGTAATCCTGCTCCGGCAGGGGGATTGGACTAGATGATCTTTCAAGGTCCCTTCCAATCCCTAACATTCTATGATTCTGTGATTCTGTAATGGATGAACAAGAACACTTGTTCATATTTATAATGTACAGAGAATGTTAAGTCTACAAATTGAGACAGTATAGAGCATTTTTATGTATAATTTGAAATTCTATTTCACAAATCTGATCTGCCGCAGATCTCTTATTGCTATTTTTATACTTTATGTTTTATCTCTGTGTCAATCTATATGTTTTCTTCCAGGTTCTCCTAGCGTTTCCTGCCATATAGCTATCTAACTCACTTAACACACTAGAGAAAGATCAAAGGTGCCTTCAGGCATCTTGGGCAAATTAATAATCTTCTTGAAGGGTCACAGGGTCAGCTAATGCCAGAGTCCCAAGTGCCTGTACATACATAAAATACTGAATACTGAAAGTATTCAAAAAAATGCGCTTTGGTAGCACCAATAGCATATTTTATTTGTTCAGTTCAGTGAAGTTCCTATAGCTCAACCACATCCAATAGGCATTTGATGAAACTATATCTGCATGTATTGATATTAGCATTGGTTCTACAAGATTAAAATGGTAGCCTGTTACACAGTGGCTGAAAGTGCAATGAAGACTTGCATTTACCTTCCCTAAAATTCTATATATATGTCTTCAAGCCCATATATTTAACTCAGTTTACCTCAGTCTACCAGTTGTTGAAAACTATATTTTACAAAGTTGATACAAGCCAACATGTTCCTACTTGAATTCCCATAGGTATCTTACCAGCCATTCATGCTTGTAGTCAATGTCATAATATTCCGCTCATGCATATAAAATCATTTTTTTCTGCCTGATACATTTCTAGACATGAAGGCATCTTCTCCCTTGAATTGATCATAAAAAGGTCCCCCAGCCTCCCTAATGGCTTTTCCTTTAAGGACAACAGGCTGCATTTACACACAGTAAAGTGGGGTTAGGTACTTCTTTTGAGTACCAGACAGCACAACTGTGTTGCAGCAGAAAGGATACAGTATTTCGATTATAGGTTGTTCAGGGAAGAAAAATGTCTCTTTTGTATCTGATCACCACCTCTGAGTCGTTTCTTATATAGCTTGTTGTTTAGCAGTACATAACAAAATAGATAATGAATTCCAATACTGAATCCTAAGAGCTACTTTATGTGTAGGAGAAGATTTAAATTTAATTCTTTTAAAAAGAGACAGTAACAGCAATGGTCATCCTTCAGAGTGGGAATGACATCTGTAACTATAGGGATGGGAGTTAGGAATCCTGCTTTATTGTGTTCAGTCTTCACAAACCTCAGCAGTCAGACCCTTGATCTGAAAAAATTTGGTTACAGGTAACTTCAGAGTATCTGAAGTGAAAGTGATTCACTGAGCGTGAACTTCAGCATTTGATACTGAGTATTGAACTTTGATACTCTAAATGTGAGCACACAGGAGCAGATATTACAGATGAACTAAAAAAAATCACCATGATTGATAACAGCATATAGCATTAATAACACAGTGCATTTCTTCCCATACCATTTTCTCCCACTATCATGAGTAAGCATAACCAGCTTATGTACAGAGAGTATAAATAACAGGCAGTTTCATCATTAAGACTCTCTAGCTCTACTTTTTCTAATGCTTTCTGCTATCAGAGCTACATAGCTTTAAGTCAAAATGATCAACACCTTTTCCAAATGTTGCTAAGGAGAAAAGCTCTGGATATTTGTTTCTATTTTTAAGCAAACCCGGTATAAATTAATCTTTTATAATAACACAAAATCGTAAGTAATCTTGAATTACCTATAACCCAGGACAGTGACCTTGCATACTTAAAATTATTACTCAGGTTGGGATAAATATCAAACAGCCATTGTTCTCCCAGCAAAGAACATAGAACAGAAAAGACAACATGAAACCTTTTAGATCAGCAAATGATTTCCACACCACTTTGTCAAAAGCATGCAGAGATTTGATGCATATCAAGTCAGTTGTCAAATCAACTTGTATTAATCAAGAGCAGAGATTGTAATGAGTTACCGAGAAGATTTTTAGGAGCTTAGCTAACAGGCTAGAATGATTCAGGTTTCTGTGGACAATGTTTCTATTTAAAATATGAAGAAAATATGAAAGGCAACAACAGCAGGGCTAGAGGACCACGTGGAAAGTAAATTTTGGTTCTGAGAACAGCCATGCTCTGCACCAAGTGTTTCTGGAATTGCAGAGAACAGCAGAACTAAATATTCATTAGCCTAGACAGCCATTCTGCAGTTGCTTGCGACCATTTGCTATAATAGCCAACACAGCTTTTAGGAACACTTGTTTAGCAAGGCAGGTAACGACATTAATAGCAATGTGAGAAAACACTGATCATTACAGCTCTTGCTATATTCTGCCCATGTAATTCCTTGTGAGTACATTTAATGATCAGCAAACATGAAGTACCTGTGAAAACTGTAATTCCCCATTCCTTCAAATACTAATTGAGCTAACTTTAATTCAGCTTCAGTGGAGAAATTCCTACTTTCTTATGGACCTCTCCTACCTTCATCGCATGCTGCCATGGACTTTGATGAAAACAAAACTGAGTCCACTGATTTGCATCCTTTTATTACTGAGTTGCAGTCTTGATTCTATCTTTATTTCTATTCATAACACTAGGCATTTTCTTTTCCGTCTTTTCAAGAAAAATGAGTTAATGAATTGATAAATGAGACATGTGTTCCAGTTTCTCTAGGTGTGAGTTTGCATACCTGTTGCTAATTGCAGCATGATTAGTTAACTCAGAAACTGCATTCAACTCCTCAAAGCAAGAAGGTTATTAAAGGCCAGTTACTCTCAGTGTTCGAAAGGGAAAGCTTACCTGCTACTCTTGCTCAAGCCAGTTTTAACACATGCAGACCAGAAACAGCCAAAACACATTGCATCTTTACGTCATCTTTTGAACTAGGCATTCCATGAGATTTGTACGTCTTGTTTAATTCCAATTTATCCCTGGTAATTTGTATATTCTGTATATTTGGGTGGAGAAAGTGATGCTTTTGACCTGTTCACATGCTTTTATAAAGTGTGCAATAAACTCAGTTTGTTCACACTGATCACGCTCAGCTGTTTCTTATTTTAACTTCGCTGCCATGTAATTCCACAACACGGGAAGTGCAGAAAGTTCCTGATAGCATAGTATATGTTTATCTGGAAACAACATACAGGATGCCACTTGCCATAATCAGTGCTTCAGTATTGATTTCAGCAAGACAATCTATTTGATTAAAGTTATTTATGGTTAAATGATTCTCCTTCAAAATTGTGTTGATGAAATAACTTAGTGTATGCATTTTATGTGGCAAGAGACAAAATAGCACTACTGCACTAATACAAATTTTTTCAATATATTCACTTAAATCATTAACCAGCAAGAGAAAGTAATAATCCGAGTGACACAGAAGCCTGGAAATAATAACTTTTAGAATACCAAACATGTCTTATTATATTAACAGTAATAATGCAATTAGACTTCTAATCAATATTTTTGAAGAAGCATTTGTCAAAAAAACCTTTAATATACATTTAATACTGTAGGTGCATATCAGTGCCCTCTGCTGGACAGAGTAAGATCCAAACTGGTATTTATGATCACATCTTCACCCAACAGCTAGCTTGTAAGAAGTTCTAAACTGATGTTATTCAGTATAGAAGGTGCCAGAAATTCATACTTGGGTAGCATAATGGGAGAAAATGGTTTGGGATCTGAAGTTCCTAGATTTTGTCCCCAAGGCTTGTTGCAAGTGGTTTAGATAAGCAGCTGTGATCTTTCTATCTTTTGTCAAAGGAATCTGCAAGCATATATGAATTTGTCTCTCTCTTTATCCATGAGCAAGTGTACACCATTACCCAAAGGATTTCACTGTGCAGAATTTCAGCATGGAATTTTATTTTCCTTTCTTCCTTAGCTATAGCCTTCTATTTTAACACTACATTTTACACTAAGCCTCCAAAAGTGGCCTTCAGAAATATTTATTAGCTATTTAACAGAATCCGCTTTATTGCTGCTGAACTAAATTTTACAGAAAAGACATAAATGCTGCCCCTACTTTACCTGCTCTGAGGATAAACAGAATACTCTAACTTCAGGGCTCTTAATCTAACCAGTTCTAAATTAATTAAAAACTACATCCCAGACTCAACTTTATTCCAGATGAGATGCTGCCTTCAGGGTAATTCATAGAGGCCACCTGTGAAGAAGGTTTCACTGTGCCATTCCTAACAGGTTGGACTGGGGAAACCAAACAGGTCAAAGGCAATACCAAGGAACAAATGCATTAAGCAGCCACATGCTTGAGGTACGGTGCTGATTTGGTATTGCTATACAGCTCCTTTTTCCTCTGAATAGTATGTTATACTTTTTTTTTCTTAAAGGAAATATGATCCATTCTGGATGCCTTGTCCACTTTGGTAGTAGTATTGCGCTTTTTCTACTATGCATGGATACAAATAACCATTTATCAGCTACTTATCAGTAATTAGCCATAGCACAAGGCAGCATCTTCCTCAGAGCCCAAAAATTAATCAAAAGCTGGGAGCTGCTGCCTTGTCAGAGCTTTGTTGCATCCACAGGGGCAGCAGCTCAGTTTCGGATGGGTCCTACACTCCACTCAGCCTTGCTCTGTTTCACTCAGTGAAGCACACTTCTGGCCAGAAAAAAGCATTTCACATCAGGACCAGGAGGACCATACCAACAGCATTAGTCTTAGGGTCAGAGATGTACTGTACCAATGCAGTGACCCTGGATTCTGTCAGGCTTAATTCTGGTTTAGTATTTGCTTTGCAGAATGCAGTATCTGTCTGCACTCAAGCAGATCACAATTGTAACTCTGAGATGAACTAAGCAAGTGTAGCCTCCACGCCTTTTGGGAGGAAAATGCCATGAAATGGCAAGGGACAAGATTTCCTTGGACCCCAGCCAGGTCTGGCTCACTTCTTCCTTACAAACATTGCTTCATTCCTCTTCCTCATGCTAAGCTACACATGGATAGTAACCTGGATGGATATGGGTGAATGCCTGCACATAACACGGGGATGGTGCTGTGTTTTCTCACTGAGGTATGCTTGGTCAGTCAGGGTCCAGAAGCTGTCCAAGAGGCTGCTCTCTGTATTTCTCTATATAAATACAAACTGATCCTCTGCTTTCCCCCCAGGTATTTATTCAAGTAACAGCTTTATTGACTTCAGCAAGGGCAAGTTAAATACTGAAGGATGAATTGAGTTAGTCATGTACTTTTAAAGTGTCTGTAATCAGATGCTAGCTAATAAAATTGAGATTTTTGACACAGTAATTAATTAAAATTCCAAAAGCTACATTGTAAAAAACAGGTTTTATGGGGTTTTTAATGTTTATTATTATCATCTTTCTTTTAGCCATAGTAGTTAGAAACATTAGTGTTAGTTTTGGGGGACAGCAACATGCATCCCTGTTGTCCAAATAGTCAATAAAACTTCTGCCTTTTTATGTGGACAAAACTGCATTTTTGTTTCTTCAAATGTCACTTGGGATAAGTAATTCTAGTCACTCTGGAAATGTTTGTAAGCCGGACATGCCTCAACTGGTGATGATCAGCCATGAAAGTATTTGCAATTGAGCCTAATTAGTCTTTGAAGTTTAATCTTATTAAGCATCAGATTTTGCCAATCATCTGCAACCAAGCTGCCCATTGAAATCAGCAGGACTATCATAACAGAAAAATATTTTGTCTGACCCAAAAGGACTTGGGGATGCTTTTAACTTTCTCAACAAAATAAAAAAGAGAACACTGCAGCACTTTACGTTCTGGAGATCATCTTCATGGTTTCCTGTACCACAGTGACACACATACAATAAATGACCAGACAGAGCTATCTGTCTGATTATCAGCTGTTCCAAAATAAAAGGCATCGGAAGAGACAGAAAATGATCAGAAACTGATGAGAAATATGCAGATGTGCTTTACCTGAGCTCTGGCATGTCATCAAAAGTAGGGATGTCTAGGCTCTGCTGTCAGGGGACAGAATAAAAATTTAGGAGATATCCTTTGTTTGGGAGGAGTGTGTCAATGTAAACATGTGTGGGTACTAGACTGAAATGATGGCATATGTAACCAGTTACCTTTATATGGCATTATATTTCCATATTTGTCATTACTAGTATACTTATTACTTAATTATTAAATAGGGTAGTAATCTGAGTACAATTCAGGTACAAATATAGCAACAAAATAAAGCTCCTATAAACTGCACGAAGGACCCCACTAAAGAGTAAGTAATGATCCCTAAAATAAAATACCAATTGATAACATAAAGTAAATTTGCAGTAACTCATAAAATTATAACCGATTTTCTACATCTTGTAGAAATTTAATGAAGATTAAAGATTTACACTCATTTATAAATAATCTATAAGTATTGCTTTTATTAATCAGTATGTTAATAAAGTCTGATTTATAATATATTTGAATTATTAAATGTGTCAGCAACTTAATATTTCAATTAATTCATTAATGCAAATGTTGTTAGAAGCATAGTGTTATTAAAACCTGACACTAGAACTAGTTTCTGCAACTTTACCAAATTACAATCAATGATTATGGTATATTTCTTTGAATGCCATATACAAACCAATAAAAACCATACAAAATGAGCAATAAGAGATACATATACTCTGAAAATGAACGTAGTAACTTCATTCTTTAGTACTGAAAGCATATTATTTTTATTAGTTATCTATTACATGCAAGTGAAGAGTTTGCATGAATACGCAAAAGCAGCATAATATTAATGAATAGGCTCAAAAAGTAGTTTCAACAGTAGTGTTTAGAGTTTTATTCTTAAGCTAGCTGTAGACATTTTGGAAATCTCTAGTTTATAAGTAAATATATTTTTAAACTTCAGATGTTTCACAAACTTCAGCCCCATGGGGTTATTCCTTTTCAGAAATGCATTGTTTGTACTCACTAATCATTATTTGATAATTGTATGCCATTTATTCTTTAATTTCCCAGATAAAGATGTTCAATAACCCCCTTCAGAAGCAGACCTGGCAGTATGACACACGGATACAAAATTTCTCAAGTAACCAACTCAGTCCAGCACAGGGCTGTTCGTACACTTTACTTGAGACTTACACTGAAAAACAGAAGCTGAAAATCAGCATGAACTGACGTCCTTATGTCACTATGCTGAGAAATGAATTGAATCAGAAATGAACAATTCATAAACACAACTCAGTTTGACATTTGTTCACAGTGAAAATGCTCTCTGAGCAAATGGACTGAATAAAGCCTGTGGATCTCCTAAACTCCTCCAAATCCTCAGCATCGGTGACGTAGTGATTACCGAGCACAGCTGGGATCAGTATGCTGCATCTCCAAGTCCAAATCCTTGATCTTGTCCATTGGGCTATAATACCTCTTTAATTCCAAGACTGCAGTTGCTTTTTCAAATGAGACCTTCATCAATAGTGACTAAATGTGACGATAATCTGAGAGGCGATTAGCAGATCTTGTCACATCATTGTCACCTCATTCCATAATGTTCATAATGGATAGCTGTCCGTGTCACAAAATGGCACCACAAACCCTGGCCCTAGCTCTGTTGTGGTGAGACTGCCCAATGAAAGACTGGTGACCGCTGCGAAAATTCACAGCCAGCATCTTCTCTGCGCACAGCTTCTGGGGCTGTCTCTCTGATGCACTTCACAAGCACTACATCGACATAAAATTAATTTTTAAAAAAATTAAAATACATTAATTTAGTTCATATAACAGTATTACTGCAATTTTCTATAGCCATAAATAAAACTTTGTAATTATACAATTTTATACACCATGAATACAGAAATAACTGAAAGTCATGGAATACAGTTTATATCATCTGAAAGCCAATTCATTAGTATTGTTTTAGAGTGGTTGCTATAAATTGCCTTCTAGATATTCTGCTTTCAGACTTCTTCCTTCATTCAGTGCATACAGAGCAAAAGATGAGGTGGGAACTATACACTTGATACATTTAAAGTGGGTGGAATCTGCACCTGCTATGCAAATTTTGCATTGTTTTAATGAGTCAACATGCATACATTGTAAATTAATGGTATATTACTTAACCATAATAGATGTGTTTGTAGCATGTGTTTTTAAGAAACATTCCTAGACATTTTCCAGAGGAAGAATATTAGTCGTACACTACAATTGTATCTAAAAGTATCACTCAGAATTTAAAGCTAATATTGCTAGGTACTGTACAATCACGTAAGATGGCCAAAACATAAGAATAAGTTGAGTTTGGTCCAGTGTGAACGTACGGTGAGGTCCAAACTAGAAAAAGAGATCATTGCTGTATTCCTGAACAGGCTTTCCAGCCAATCTGAACATATCTCCATATTTGTTTTGAAGATAAATTACAAAGGGTGCAACAACATCTCAGTGAAGTCCTTTGGACTTACGGGATGCTGTACTGCATGTGTACTACCAGGCCCATTAACAAACAGTCAAGTAAAGCAGCAGCTTCCAAAGAAAAATGGTCTAATGCTACATGCTATATGGCATAGATGATGCAGGCAAAAATGCAACAACTGCTCAGGCTCATCCTTCAGGATGATCCTCACAGTTCGAAAGATTCCTAGACTATGTCCCACTTAGAGGAAGGGTGAATGATGGAACATAAAACAAGGGCTGCCACTCTTTGCATTAACCAAACATAGCCTTGCTGGAAAGTCATTCTGTGGAAACCAGTCATTTCAGTATGGCAATTCCTAGAGCAACACTGTCACAAGTACTTCGCTTTCTGGTAAACTATATTCAGCAGTAAAAGCTAGAGAAAGACATGCATACAGAAGCTAGGGTCTACTATGTACATACACAAATTGGAAAAGTGGTTTGTTTTGTACCTTTTTCAGATGACTCAAGCTGAGAGGTTTTTGTTTTAATTGTTATTTTTAAATCTGTAAAATGTCTCAGCATTCAGCCTAATACTGGGATTTTAATGGTACTTTATACATTTGGTTTACAGACTCTGGAGGCACTGTCAAGAGCCTATTTTTTTTTTCCATCACATCTCTGAAGCTTTTACAGCTGTTTCCTCTATGATGCACTTTATGTTTTGTACACACTTCAGTTTGACAAAGTAACTGGAAAGCAAATCACAAACAAATAATATAAAATTGGCATAATTTGTCAATAAATGTAAGAGTTTGGTTTAGAGCAAAAATAGATCATCTAAATTGTTCTTTAGGCAATTCGGTGATCTTAAAAGCCATGAGCATTGGCAAAAACTAAGAAAGGCTGTCAGACATGCAGACTTCAACCTTGACAGTATATCAGGATCCAGAATTGCAGTCCAGATATAAGCACATAAAGAGACTCTCAAGAGTACAAAAGCCAGTAGTCCTTAATATTAATGAGGATTTTTTACTGTAGGATTAAGTGTTCTTGCTTTTTATTATAGAATTTACAAGAGAAACACAAAAAGTCACCTAATATAGTATTGAAAAATAGAGACAAAATATATCCTCAAAAAGCTAACACTTATTGTAGGATTTACTTTATCTATGTAAAATCCGTGTGTCTAGTTCAAGCTGCTCATCCTGTCTCCTTTCCCCTTACCAACATAGACAGACACCTGCTGAATGACTGTTTCATCACACCAGTCTCAGATATTTGTCCATGGGATGGGGTGAACTGCACTCTGGAGGCATTTATCTGCACAGATTACTGGGAGACCCAAAACAAGTAGCTTAAACCAGTTGCCTGACTTTTAGATGGCATTATTTTCAATAAAGAGGAGATGAATACCACCCTTCGCTTTCACAGTCCTTTTCCAATTACAGCTATAGACTCCTTTTTTTATTCCTCAGCTGATTACCTTACCTCTGTGAAGAGAAATATACTTGGTTTATGCACAGGTCATACTTTTTAAAGTTGCCACAAGAGGTGACTTGACACTGTAGTCTAATTATATACATTGATTGACCTCAATATTTAATTTAAACAAATGGAAAATAATGAAGTTTTTTCATTCTAGATTGAATGATCTTTCAGTCTTCTAAAAGGAATACTTCCAAAGGGTAGTAACGGGAAATCAAACCTCCATCGCAAAACTTTCCATACATCAAGTCTTCCATTGACTGCAGACAAATTCTAAATCTAGACACATAGATAACTCCAGTAAAGATAACTATGATGTCCTGATCTACTTACACTTTGCTATTATATTAGACAATAACATTATACAGAATTTACAACCAGTTACCATCTGCTTTGATGACACTGACTTGTCTGGAAGCAATCTATAAGCAAAGCTTTCTACCACTTTTGTTGACTGAATAAGTTCTGTGATAGTTGAACCTCCAATTTACAGACAAAAGCCCAATTCATCTTGTCAGCAAGAGAATTTGCAGCAGAGCATGTTGGTCTCCATAACTTTTAGGACATAAAAATTGTCTCCCACACTCAAAATGAGCTGGTGGCTTCCGACAAAATAATGAGTTAAAATCAACATTGCGGTCTTTCCACTGGCTGTCCTTAAGGTTTCCTGAACTCCTGTGGTTCTGGTATGGATGGCAATGCTGGTGCGGTGCCACAAGGGTGTGCCTCACATAAGGATAGAGGTCATTTATTCAGGAAACTGAACTTTCTCAGGTTCATAGCGCTGTGGTGTTGCTAGCACAGTGAGAAAGAAATACAATCGATCTGAGCAGATAGTTACTAAATTGCTTGGAAGCACTTGCCATAACAGATAAGAATGTACATTTTCTTTGCAGTTTTTAACTTAAAACTTATGATTAATGTAAAATAGCTAGTGTTCAGCTTTTGCTGCAGTATGTGCAATGCGCAGCTTATTAAAATGAATGACCCCATGAAGAAGCATTAGCATTTGGCAATTTTGGGGATGTAATGAAGCATAATTAAAATGATTAAGAAATAAATTGAAAAAAAATAGTTAAATGGTCTATGTGTGAAATCCAGCAGTGCCACAGGAAGCCTGCAGAAGGTCTCAGCTATCATGTTATTCCAGCCATTTCTGCAGCCCCCCAAAGCTGGGCAATAGTGACTGATATTTTGCTAGACAATATCAGTTTTTCAGCTGCTGCCCACCAGAAGCTTGGGGGTGAGCTGTAAAGGTACTTCTTACATTGTTATAAGTAACGTTAGCTGCTGTGGGGCAAACTTTGCCTAAAGAAAATTAGTGTGCCTGGGTTTCATCAACATTTTTACTAGAGTCAACGACATAAATCTATATTTATGTAATCTGAGCAGCTCAGTGTTATAGTTAGTTTCTCCCCTCTCAGGATTATTTCCTAATATGTTGATGTGTTAGGTCCTGATTTATCAAACCACCATCTACTCTACTCAAGCTGAGGACCTGCTCTCCCTTTCGTGTTTTCTGTGAAAGCTCTGCAGATAAGCAGTGCAGGAACTGTACAAGCAGCATATAAATAACAGCTGCAGTAAATAGTCACTTGTGTAAATCTGTGAAGGTCCATAAAACATGAATACAGACAGAGAAATGGTCCGTTATTGTTTGGCAATTGCAAAATGCAAGCAGAAATTTTTAAAAGCAGACCAGTCCAGGAACAAATGCTTCTTTGAGGTATTCCCAGCTTATCCCAAATCACCTCCATCATGAATAGGAGACTGAAGTATGAAATCTAAACTGTTTGCGCTGCTTATTTCTAGTCTGTGCATGAGAACATATATGGCAGGAATGAATGAAGCAAAGATTTAAACTCAGCAACATACGTCATTAAAGGTGAAAGGAGGATAGGAAATGTGTATATGGACCTATTTGGTTCAGAAAGGCTTAGATAAGAGTGTAGTTATTTTGGCCATCTCACCAAAACACAGAAGCAATACTGCTGTACACCTGTACTCACAAGTTATCAAGTCATTCTTTACATTTAAAATTTTCCCTGGTAAGACCTCTAATGACTCTCTAAATAATGTTTGGTGAAGAAAAATGCTGTCATTCAAGCAGAACTATAGACTTCTGTGTTCATTTATAATAAACGACCTCATTTAATTTTATATACAGATGTATTAGGAAAATTCCATGTAGCTGGAAAATACAGAGAAATAACAGCCTGACACCAGAGTCAAACCTTTCTGCAGTATCATCAGCTGTGAATGCAAAGGTCATTGTCTTCTGGTATTGAGGCAGGTTTCTTATTGATTGTCTCTATGCCAGAAAAAAAAAAATAGATTAAAATAAAAAAAGTTTCTTTGTCTCAAGCAGAAATGAAAAATAGCTCTTAGGAGGAACAAAAGAAAGGCAATCAAAATTACTGTATTGTGCTAAATACAGGCAGTTTCAGCTTGTTTTGAAAGATCCATTCATGTAATCATAAAAGACTTTATAGCAGAGGTACAATAATAATGTGTTTTGTCTAAAAATAGGTCATTAATATGAATATTAGATGAGATTAACATTGCCACATAATTGTTTTGTTCTACTTTGGATTAATTTGTGCAAGTGTCTCTTTCCAAAAAAAATCAGACAACAAAGAACTATCCTGAACACACAGAGAATCATCAGAAGGAATGACACTCTCTCCCTGTATTTAGATAACACGTGGGCTCTCTACCTGGAGTGCTCTTCTGCTCTTCAATTGACAAAGTGCATTGAAAGGAAATGTCTGTCAACAATAAGGGAATCACAATTTGCAGGGTATCTATACTCCTGGTAAAGAAGCATCTTTCAAGAGGATTATTCTTCTGGAACTAAGAGTAATACAGCACTATAAACTATGCCATATGACTGTTTTTTCCCCAGATACAATCCCCATTTTCATCCTAATGGTGTGAAAAGAGCCTTCCTTTGTTCTTAACATTCATACCATTCAACCTGTATTCATACCTGTGCCTCGGGTCTAAACGATACAATGTTAATTGGCATTTGGCAATGCTTAAAATGACCTGCCTCTTTCAGGTGAGATAAACCGTACCCTACTTTAAGATACGTTTTCAAAGCAAACATTACTTTAATAATTAGTACTACTTACAGGATAGGAGAATTTCTCTTAAGTCTGATTTCATAATTAACAATGCATACTCGGTACATATGAGTTCACCCCTATTCAGAGGACACCCACAAAGCCTGTGAAGCGCTACCTATAATTCCAAAAATAACATATAAGTGAGAATTAAGTGCTGCACTGATTTAGGGCTGTCTGTCTGCCGAGAGATAAACAACAAAGGCACTTGCACATAAATTTATATTTTCAGACATTTACCAAAATCTAGCCCAGTATGGATTCAGTAATATTTCCTCTTTATTAGCTTGGGCTTTAATGAGTAATATCCAAGCTGTGTGTAAAATGTTGTCAATGGGAAGTTCACTTAAATCCTTTTTTGTCACAGGCTAAGATTTTTTCAGGTATAATTACCTTTTGAAAATTAGTTCATTAAAAACACAAGATTCTCAGGATTCCAAATCATAACTGTAATGGATGTTCTGAATTTTAAATTGTCTGAAATTGCAAATAGGCAGCTAGTGCCTTTCAGTGTCACCTATTTTTCAGTATCACAAGTTAAATTTCTGGATATTTACTCAGTCAAAATTCTTCAAATTATTTCCAAAATCTGCACAAAGGTCTTGATTGCACAAGTTTACATTAATTTCATTATTTAAAAATTTAACATATACAAGCACATCAGCTGCTAGCATTTTTATACTGCAGAAAAATATTTAATTGGCAAAACTGTCTACTTCTTCACTTCCAAAAATCTCCTAACTATGTAGATTTTTAGAGGTTTCAATTGTATGCACGTACATTATATGTGTGTATCCATGTTTTTGTTAGCTGGATTTTAGCAAAATGCCAACAGATCAACATAGAAATTTAATGCTACTACTTATTCCCACTTTTTAAAGTTTTGTTTGGGGCTATTTTTTTTGACAGAGAACATTTAAGTAGCTGAAAGTAATTCATAAGTTTGTGGTAATCAAGGATACATGTGATTATCTTTACAATAAATGTTGAAAGAGTTACGCTTGTATATTGATATGTGTTGAAGTATGGTATTGAGTATTGTCTTTTATTTACTTATTAACCATAGATTATTCATACTGAACAACCTATGCCATGGTTTATTGTGTTCACAGTGAGGTAACAGGAATTAGCTGAATAAAGAGCGCATAAACATAGGTACCACAGCTCCTGATTAATGCGTATTATTCACAAACATCTCTAGTGAAAATGCTACGCTCAGTAATCATGATTTCAAAGGGACTATCTCAACAAATGTTCTACTGCCACACTGTGTAACCCTTCACAGAAACCAGCATCTGAAAGGAGTACAAAACTATTTTGTAATCTAAGTATTAACGCTGTAGCACTCGAATGTCAACTGCAAAGTCACTTCCTGCTAGGTGATGGCAGGAGGGAGATTGCAATCCCTGCCACAAAGAATTGCAACCAAAACTTTGTCACAGGGAATTGAGGAAGGAGGGATAAAAATAGGGTGGAAGGGGCACCATTCCTGGACAGCCAAAGTCAATACTTATAAATTGCCTCCTTCTAACTTGTTAACAATCTGCAAGTGTGTTCAAATACTAGAAGAGGAGGGACTGGAGAACTGGCTTACCTGTATTTATAAAGTACATGTCTATTTTCTTTGTGAAAGCCCTTCAGCAGTTTTTTGGAGGATGTGGACAGAAAAATTGTTGACAATGGGTAACTTAATGCAGAAGTGGAAGGGAGGCTTCTACCATGTCATGTCTCCATAGCAATGTCCATAAGCAAGATGCTCAGCAGTGCTCTGAAGCTTTACGGGCTACTGCTCAAATAGCCCTGTTCCTTAGCTTTAAATAATAATGTAATAATCAACAATATCTACTTAAATGTCATAATAAATTGAGCTGAGCAGAAAATTTTTGGAGCATCTAGCAATTTCTGAGCTTGGTTTAGTTACAAATTGATTTTTTTCCAAATTCTCCGAAAAAAAAGGGTTATGGGCTTAAAAACTCCTGGCTTCTGTCCTTTGAAGAAATTGCCAGAAGGACAGCAGAGCAGGAACCATGCAGATCCCACCAGAGTCTTGCATGGGTCCCATCATAAATTTGCCATAATCTAAGCACCAGAATGAAACCTGCCACTTCTCTAAATGGCAAATTCTATGGAAATTTTTTTTTCTGACTATGTTTTATAATATTATGCACATAACTTTTGAGGGCTGAGATGTTGCTTATTATACTTCAGTTTGATAATGTTTGTTGGTGTTATAAACACCTCATAAACCATCTTCTGTAATACTTGTGGACATCACTACTGTAATTAAGCACTTATATCTGCCAAAGATGGGTAACAAGCTGGAACGGTAGCTGAACAAATTAGTGTTCTAGTGTGTTTATCCTGCTGCATTCCAATGACTGCAGGTTTTTTTGTCTGACAGCACCAGCTGGGTTGGGAATCATAACCATTGTTTATATTGCATCTTAGAATTTCTAAGCTTCAATGTGCCTGATGATCACTCTTTCGGGAGGAGCAGAGAGGCTGCCTTCCCTTAGCAAGTTGACACAAACTCCTATGCTCTTGCAGACCCCAGATAATGCTGCCTTGGCATTTTGTATCAAAGCTGTCTGGGATTAAGGAGTGTCATGTTAGGATAAGCACCGCCAGCATGAAGTCGGAGTGAAATTGTCTCTTCTTTATGGGTTGTTCTTACCTTATGAATCAAAGCATTATAATGAAATGTATCTTTTCTGATGTCTGGAAGTTTAATACTAGCAGGCCTGCTCTCCACAATGTTTGTTGTTATTTACACCTGTGAGAAAGAGTAAAATGCTGACATTCCTTGTTTAACTACCTCCGACTATGCGCAGTTTTATATGCTATAGAGAGCTCAATGAAGAATGAGCCTTTCTTCTATGAGAATGTCAGATACCACTAAGTACTATGTATTCCTTACAAGTTGATCTATGCACAGTCCTTTGAAGATTTTTTTTTTTAAAGAGTATAATTCTAAGGGGAAAAAAAAAAGGCTCTGTTTGTGAACCCACTGATGCTAAGGAAGGCTGGTTGTGAAGCTGCCATCTGCTTCAGAACAAGGATCAACAAAATGCAGGCTTGTGCTTTTCATACTCCAAGATTAAAGGACAGCAACTACAGCCATTTATATCACTAGTAACAAAGCCTGGCCAGGGAGTGGAGGAAACTGTTATAAGGACTTTGTTTTCCTAGATGAGAACTACCCCAGAAGATGTACTGAAGAGACAGAGCTGCTCTCTACCTAACTGAAAACACAATGTTTTTCTAGTGTGCCTTCCATCTCCCCCTTGGCATGGTAACTGAGGAGTCACAATTCAACAATAAACCTAGATGGTTGGCTTCATCAGGAGCAGGTCCCCATGTTATATCAGATATGGCTAAAAAGCAGCGTTCTAAAGTCCAGGTAAATCTACTGAACTTAATAAGGTCATGATAACATAAAAACACACAAATAACATCCGAGTTAAGCCTCGAACCCAGAGTGAGATAATAAATTTGAAATTTTGCAAGTGACTTCTTAGACAGACTCCTTTTGTACTTTACAGTATCTTTTTTTTGAAAGAGACAAAAGGAGAAAATTTTTATCAGTACAGCTTTTTAAGTTAGGTGCAGAAATTATAATTTGTTTCCTTATGGAAATAATCCCTTTCTTTCAAATGAACTAATGTAAAATCTGGATTTAAAACTTTATGTGCATTTTGGAGACAAAATAGCCAAAGTTCAAATAAATCAGGGGCATGATAAACTAATTTTCTTGACTGACTAGACATTCAGGCTGCTGAGGCAACAGAGAGTCATTCCTACTATTGCTGTAGCCATCTGTTTCCCTGTGTCTCAGAGCAAGAATGATGCCTGATTAATGCACTTCATGCAAAAGCACAGACTTTACAAGAAGTGACCTGTAATTATTTATGAATAACTGAATGAAGAATGAATGAAAGTCTATTAATGTGGAGAACGTATCACTAACAACATCAGTCAGATCAAATGTGAAAGCTAGGTGTACTTTTTCTAATCCTTAGGACTTAGGACAGCATATAACATCTATGCTCCAGTGGACTTGACATTACTTGTGAACCACTGTCACTATCTCAGAGAGTACCTTCCAGACCGTGATTATAGGCAGTGTTACATAAATAGGGAACTTTCCTTTTTGTGGATAAAGGTGCTTTAAAACATTTAACTTCCCAGTGCAAACCGATACACAGACCCATGCACAGAGCCCAGTACTGATGCAGAGAAGAGCAGTAAAAAGCATCCCTTTTCTTCCTGTAGCATAAGCAGCGGCCATTGCCCATACTATCCTACATTGCGTACAGCCTTGGAATTATTCCTATTTTGGTCTTCCAGTGAAACAGTGTACAATGGGCTTACAGAGAAGTAGGGAAACAGAACAGGATGTATCTCTGTTTATTCAAGGCTTCATCTTTTCAGTTGTAGAGCGTTCTCTCAGTGACAAGGATATTCAAGGAGATGGACAGCAAATGCAGGGTCAGCAAAAGAGATGGGAGAGGGAAATAGGATAAAAGAAAAGGAAAGGAAATGTGATGTCATGTTCATACAATAATTTCAATGGCTGCTAAAAACTATCTCAATCAAACCAATATCTGCAGTTATTGTGATAGAATATCACAATATTTCTGGCATTACCCAACTAATTGTTCACAAGTCAGTAATGTAGCTGATCAATGGTGGTACATTTTACCTGTTCCTGAGATTGTTTATGTGTCAGGATGCCTTACATCTATGCTGTTGCACTATACCCAGGCCTAGCTAGCTGTGGTAGTTAAGAACTGTCCAACAAGGACTGTCAAAGTGCATCAGCAAGTGTTATATCTGCACTGATGTTCATAGACCAACCTGGAATATCATGCAACTGTCTTGAAGCCAAAATAGCCATGCATCCTTACTATTACCTCCTCAGAGATTCTGTTCAAAGGGAAAAGTCAAGGTTACCCTCCAGGAGATGTCGGAGGGCACAGACAGTCAGAGTTGATGGCATTTGGAGAGAGAAGATAGACTGGATCCCAAATAGAAGCACGATACCATAAGGATGAAAGCTAATAGATTTTTTAGCATAATACAATTATACTCAAAGTAACAAAATAATCATCTCATTCCTTTTTTCTCCTTCTTGCCTTACCAGCAATCTGCCATGAGGTGACAACTGGCCTTTTTCTAATATCTAGGTTTAAGCAATAGCTCATTTTCTTCACAACTTTGGCCAGCCTGCCAAAACTTTCAATTAATTCCAAATATAGTGTTCTCTTGTGTAGCATGAAAACTCCTTATAGGGGCTGGAGTATATTAAGTGGCTGTACACAAGTCAAAGAGTCCACAGACAGCAATATCTTTCAAATGCAATCAAGATGGGTGAGAATTGAATCAGCAGACTAGAATCCAGGTGGTCTACATCTTCCCATCTCTGACTCACTGAGCTATCTTTTTCTCTACTAACTGTTCCTTGAAGTCAGAATTTCAGTGAAATTTTGCAGCTGCTGACTAAAAATGCTAGAAAGTGTAATGAAGCTAAATCCAGCACAGTAAGTAAGAGTTAAGTAGGACTCTATAAAAATGATATAAGCATCACAATTGAACAGATGACATTTGCCTGCCTGTTTTCAAAGGATACTCTGGAGTGTAAGTCTCTGTTGCATCTATTTGAACACAGGCAAGATGAGCTAAAAATGCCCATAAATTATTGTTTAGGATGAAAAATGAATTCCCCAAACACCCCAAACTCTGCGGATAGTCCATCCAGGGAATTTTGATTGGGATCACAAGTGATCCCATACATAATGATCTAGACATTCCAAGGCATGTATTTCTTTACAGCATTTAATGTAACTTTCAACATTTATTGTATTTTCTGAAACTATGGCTTTTTTTTGTCTCCTTCTCCTACAATTCATGTCAGTAAATCATTGTTTTATCAGACTATAAAAGTGACAATTTTTCTTTTACTGTCAGATATAGAAAAAATTATATGCAAAATAATGCTTTTCCAATTCACTCATATTTTTTCCACTGTATTATCTCAATTCTTCTGCTTTTATGCTTTATGAAAATTGCAAAAAGAAATCAACATATACTGCAAGCTTTGCAGTGCTAACCTGTTATTGTGCTGTGTTGATTTAGTGAATTTCACCAAGGAAACATTAAAGTCTTTCTATCAAGTGATGGCCCTTATATTTAATTTCAAGTTGGTTACAAGGCCAATAGAGTTGTACAGGTGTTTTAAAACCTTTCCCTGTAAAAATTAGAGAAGACTAGCTCTTCCACAACTAATGGCCTAGCTTAAATATTATCCAACAATCATATAAAACTCAGAGGATTAATTTACTTTTAGATGTCATGGGCCCTGAAGGACTCATTTGCTAACTAGCTCGTGGAAATAATTAATGCTAGAGGTCATGTGATCTTTACATTAAAATGTCAGGAAATAATTTCCTGGGAATCTCATTAGCACAAAACAAAACAGTACACAATATAACTACCCACATTTTTCAGTCCAGGCTTTCATTATTTTTTTTATTTATTTATTTAAATTGGATAGTTTGAGTATATATAAAAATGTGAATTAATAATTAATTTTGCAAGGTATTTTATTACCATACTTGCAGACTATTTAATAGAAAAACAAGTTGATAATTTGAATGCTTGCTAATCAGCTAAATCTTGCTGACCCACTTAAAAGATGGAGATGAAAACATGAGATGTTCCCTATTATAAAAGAAATATGACAATTTATTGCAGCCTCACAAGACTTTTGGAACTAATTCAATAGCTCATGCAGTCCTTTAAGGAGAGGCCGTAGGGAGGTGCAACCATGCCAGGCATTCAGGCGCTTTACTGTGTGCAGTGTGCACTATTATAAGTGGCCATCTTTAAAGCTGTAAAGTCAAGAACTCCAAAGATATGAAATACCAGAGTGAAGTCTGTAGTGCCAGTTTTATATGAACCCGCTGTTTGGACATATTATGCTATACTCTTTAATTACATGAGCACACACTGTTTTTCCAACAGAATGCCTGCCTCAGGGCACAATATGGATGCAGCTCACTTACTGAGCATCTAGTCAATATTTTGTGTTATCCTTTTTGTTTGAAGTGTTTTATTTACTACATGTTACTCAAATCCAGCTCTGAAAACTGACATTCTTTTCCCACAGATTTTTCCATGATGCTCTTAAATATAGTATTTGATTGCTTCATAAATATTAATTATATTATTTTCACAATATATCTGAAAAATGAGAGGATAGTATTTACAGATCACACACTTGAACTTGGAAGGAACCTTCTAATTTGTAAGTGATGGTGCTACAATTCTGATGATCTAGGAGGGGCAAGATTTGCAGGAAGACATACCACTACCCCAGGACCAGACAGCTATTTACCAAGCACACAGGTTCATCTCACTGTAGCCTATGATACTGTTTGGCTATTTCCAGTTTCTGCTTGTTCCTCTTGAGTCAGCATTATGGTATATCCTTCTGCCTTGTTTTTTACCCAGCTGCCTCCAATTCCCTCCTGCTGTCTCAGATCCTGTCTCCAGTTTAGCTTTCTTTTGGTCCTTGCTCTGGCCTCATCTCTTGTCTTTAATTGCTGCTCTTGTCTCTTGCTTCAGTTCATATATTATGCCCTAGCTCTTTCCTGTGCGCCTGGACTTTTAAACTTCTTCCTACTTTTGCCATTTTTAGGTGTCCTTTAAATTTGTTTTCTCAACTAATCATTTTTTGGTCTGCAGATCTGCACTCAGCCTCACGAGCAGCTCTAATCCAGCTGCTACCACTGCTCCTATGATTGCAGCAGTTATGAAAATCAGATGGTTTCTTGCATACTTACATGCATCTAATGAAACGTACAATCAATGCTCATTGCTAAAAAAACTCTTTAAGAGCTAGACTTAGGAAGTCAAGGAGAAACTACCCTAGCAACATCTTGCCCTCTTTCCCATCTTTCCATGAAGGCAGAAACTGTCAGAGTTTGAGTCTTCAATAGTTCAGTTACAGTACAGACACAGTCTACCCAATAGGCTTTAACTGCACTGAAACTATATCTCATCAAAAGTATAACAGAAGTTTCACCCAGGCTGAAGAACCACCAGTGTGGTGGCTATCTCTGTAGGGACCTGGCAAAGCATTCTGTATCCTAAGCAAGTGTCAAGGTCACACTTTAAACAGAAAAGCCGTTGAACTCATGGTGTAGCTGTTATCCCTTAAAGACTGAAGTTTTCTATGACAAAGGGTGTCCCAAGAAAGAGTAAAGCAAATCTATTCAGGAGGAAACTAGGCAGTGATTACAAGAAAGATGAAGCGGTTCTGGAAAACACTAAAGAACTACCAGAACTGATTTCTAAACCCTCTCTCTTCATTACAGCTGAAAAATAAAACATAGTTATATTATCTCAATAAGTTTGTATTGTGCAACTAAAATAAAAAAAACTCTATAGAATTATTGCTTGAAAAACAAGTCCACTTCTATCTGTGCACAGCAGTTTTTAAACTTGCAGAGGATTTATAAATTATGTTTGTCTCCTGGCACAACCCTTTTAAAAAAAAAACAAAACAAAACAATCTAGACCTGTTCCTGGAACTTTCCTTCACACAAATAACCCTATTAAGCATCGGAAAATCTCACATAACAAAAAACTCACAACTGAGCATTGCCCCGTTGTGGAATCATCCTTTCTTTTCCACCTAAAAAAGCGAACATTTTGTTGGGGCTCTATGTTAAAGTCATTTTTCTTCTATTTGTGCTGTCTGCTTTTCCTAGCATAGATTCTCCCATGCCTGGAGCACAGACTAATGCCTCAAAAACTGAGTGTCACTTTTGGCATTAGTAGGGCTTCTGATGCTATCTCACATTGTCAAGAAATAATGAAGGCACTAGTGCAAAGCATGTTTCAAAAGTGGTTGGTCCAATAGGCTATTTACAGGTATGATAAAAGGAAGCAGTTGGTCTGCTTTTGTATTTTTATATACTAAGGTCTTGATGAAAGTTATCCCTGTGCTACTGGAACTTTTTATTTTCCTAAAGTAGTTACTAACTGCTGAAGTTAAAAGTGATGACCTTTCTTAGGCAGCCTCTAATTCAATTCAATAAGTAAAAGCACCTTTAACATAAAAAGAGACTCTCGCAAATTACAATCACAGTTCATGGGTGCATAGATGTTATTATCAACAAACACTCAGAATTTTGCTTTTTAACAAGAATAGCTCCATTAAGTTAAACATTTGAGACATATAACAAATGTCAGTGTATCTTCAAGAGACTACATTACATATGTACTTTTGTTACGATGATGAGCATCTTACTCTCCACCAATATGTGGCCCTACACACAAATACCTTTATACAGAATTTACTGGGATTCAAGAAGACAACATTGGCTTGAGAACAACTTGGAAAAAAATACAAGTATTAAGGAAATACTTGTTTGTTGTGAGTTATTATGCTTGTTTTACATGGCATAACTCAATAATGAATCACTACAGAATCCTGATCACATCTATTTACCATATTCATATACACTCATCAAATTACATTTCAATTTGATCTAATTAAAATGTTTCACATTATTATGCTTTTTCAAAATGGTGTCAGGATGAAAACTACCAATCTATAATGTCAAAGCCAGTCCCAAGATCACAGTGCTATTTCCAAGTCTTTTTCTGAACCATTTTTCTGTGGAACTCCAGTAATTTTTTCCCCACAATTTTTTTCCAGTACTTTGATCCACAAAAAAAAAAAAAAAAAAACCCAAATAGGAAACTCACTGTACTAACATTTTAAGGGTGTAAACCCCAGCAGCCTTCAGAGCAGAGTCAGTAATGTTAGAAGCATTAAATGTTAAAAAGTGCTAGTGTCATAAAAGGAATTGCATGCACAGGGAAAACGGCAGTTCCAGATATCAAGAATTAAGGTAAGAAGATGGCAAGCCACTGGATGATAGTAATGCCGTGGCAACTTTGGAAGTAACTTGAGACTTAAAAATTTCTTGAGAATACACTATGAAAGGAAATCAGAGATTAAACCTTTGTGGGTTTCTCACCCACAACTTCAGGCTTTCTATGTGGTCAAAAGAAAAACATGTTCCTCAATGCAAAATACTGTTTCTGCATCCAGTTTTCATCAAATTGATGTGCAGCCTGATGGGCTGAGGTAGAGTTACAAGCAAAGACAGTGGGTAGTCAATATCTTCCCAAAAGACCAAAATGGACTAACAAGTTGCTGTAGTGTGTTGAATTTGCAAAACTCACTATCATCTAAGCTGTAATGTTAAAACAAAACCCTCCTGCTCCCTTAAGAAAAAGTCACGATGATCAGCAAGGACAACTAAGCCAAGGAGATTAACAATAGAAGAAGAAAATGTTAAAATAAGCTGGGAAGAGAAGCAGTTGTCATAATCATATCCATCTGAGGGAAGTTTATTGTCAGAGCAGTGAAGTGAATCAAGTTTGTTAGTCTACATATCATAAAAAAGAGGACTATGTATGTATTAGGAAGCCACACAAAAATTAAACAAGAAATGCAGTGTATTTTTTTATATTGGGAATAAATGGAACAATTTCTACAACGAGGCAGTATTCATTTCACTTCACAGTTTCTTCAAATGAAAAAAACAATAGCTCTCTACAGGCGGAGCTATCACTTAGAGAGTCGATGTGAGATGGAAAGCGGATTTGACAGTTACCTAGTGAGGTTCTTACTAAGGCACAGGGCAAGCTGAATGGCCATAATAGCTCCTTACCATCCTTTAAAAAAGTGTGATTTGACTGTGGGAACATCTGCAAAAACCTTCACTGGGGAACTGTTCTCAGTGCCGCCAGTCTTAAGAACTAGCAGTGACAGATCATTGACAGTAATACTTAATAAACTCCTTGTGGTGGTCTTGCAGCCTGAGAAGTACAAAGTGATATACAGAAACACCAGCAATACGAAGGAATTTGATTTTCTATCCATTGTCATTTAAAAAGGATACTGCTGCTCACAGAGCTTGAACCAGCCTCAATCTTCCAGTTGCGCTTATCCACAAAGAAGTATGCTGCAAGGTCGTAAAACAATATGCGCGATTCCCTCTAGGAAGGTAGAGCTGTCCGCATTGAAATTAGACCATTCATTTCATAATGTGCAGCCTTTGAAGTATAAGGGAAACTAACAGATTTGGACAGCACTTTTGGGTATTCCAGATTGCACTCCGCCACTGTCGCCTTTCTGCCTGTTTGTCTCCAAAGAAAGTGAGGCCGCAGCCACCATGTGTTACATGGCTCTCCTAAAGGCTCTCAGACATAAGCGAGCTTAATCAAGAGAAGTGTGAAATCACAGCAAAGCCAGTGCTTCCTGTTTTGCAGATGGTGAGCTGCCAGAAAGGATCAGCCCAGACTTAATTGCAAGGCTGATGAGAAAGGCAGGCAAGACGAGAAGGTACGTCTTATGGTGTGGGCAGATCATTACATAACAGCAAGGCTGTTGCACACATGGTCCTGTATGAATCAACACACACTAAAAAAATGGCACCATCCTTGTTTTTCCACACTCCAGAAAGAGAGAAATAAAGTACCCCAATTGTTTGCCCTCCACACTGGAAGCTGAAGGTTCAGTTCACTGAGATAATCACTAATGGCTGGGGGGTCACTTGGCTGAAGTAACAACAACAATCTGTTTTTTTCCTTTAGGATGGGCAGATCAGCAATGAATGCAGTAAACTATACCAATAGCAACGAACAACATCACTGTGCAGACAAAAGGCGGCGCTTGTCTCTTGCCTGTGTGCAATCTGCTTCATGTTCACAGGGCCAAACTGCCTTACTGCACTAGTCATAGCCTCACTGATATAAGGCAAACTTCTTTGAGTCTGATCAAGAATCTGATAAGATATTTAAAACATAAAAGCAACCTCCTTTTTTAACTTGCCCCAGGAAGATACAGAGTTAGTCAGGTGCACGTATACATGTATACTCATATACACATTCTCATGTATATTTAATACTCATGCACTAGACATGCACGTACATATCCTCATAAAGGAACATAGATTTTTTTTTCTTTAGGAATAGATTTTACCCTAAGGCAAGCAAATGTCCTACGTCACTCTAAGAAAATTTCAAAGAAGCAATTGTGACTTGTAGAGCTGTGTACTTCTAATCATTGTCTTACTTTTCTACATGGGCTGGTATTGACAAAGTTGTGCTTATATGTATACCTTCCTGGAGCAAGGAGGTATCCCTGAGTCTCTATGTTCTTTAATGATGAAAGAATTAAAGAAATACGATACCAACTGCCTGTCATTGAAACAGGCAGAAAGGAAGTCAATAATCACCAGAATATTTGAGTGAAATATAAAATCCATACTTGACTGAAGAAGTGTCCAAAAATGCCTGAAGTATCATGACCCTGATGTTTGCATTGTAAAAACCAACTTCACAACTTAAGTGCTAGGATATCAAAGTTTTCATCGTCTAATGAAAGGATGCCAACATATGAAACAAAATGTTTGTGGAAGTGGCTGCAGGCACCAGGCATCTAGCTGCTTCTACGAGTTTTCTATAGGATTTTATATTTCTATATGTGTTATATTACATGGGTTTTCTATTTCTATAATGCAGAAGGAAGGATATCATGCACAGCTATTTATAAATGTCACTAATTTAAGTGATTGGTTTTATATCCTAACTTCAGAAGAAAATATATCCAAAAAATCCATAAAATAAGTCACCTAGATTATGCAAATATTTCATACCAGAATGCATTACGTGAAAAACAGCAGAGGAAGTGAAATACTCAAAATCTGTGCAACATAAAGGAGATTATCTCTGAACAGAATAAATTTCATACATTTCCAAAAAGAATTTGTCTCTAAGAAGACAGACTGGAAGATTATAATATCTAAATAGAGTACATATTTCTTTAAGGATTTTGGCCTACTCATTACGGCTGGGAAATCTTAACCAACATCACTTCTTAAAAATATGATTCTCTGTCATAATTGTTGCTTTTTTCAATGTGTAAAAAGAAGAGGATCAGTATTTCTGGAAAGGACTGTTGACTGAGAACTCAGCAATGAACCCTTTTAATCTTTAGACATGAATTTTTCTGTAAACTATCTACAAATTCCACCTGAGTCCCAGAATAATGTCTTGGACCAAGCACATTGAAAAGTAATAGAAATATTAGAATACATCTTTTTCTCTATTGCTTTTTAGGAACTTGAATATAGGACAGGTCATCACCATCTCCATGTTTAAAGAGGCACCTGAGAGACAGAATTCCTTTTTTTTTTTTCAGTGTTCATTCTGTGCTTTGAGGTAAACCATGGGATCTCACTGTCATAGATTTATCACTGTCATAGATTGCAATATTTTTTATACCTGAACCTGAAGAGTGCCTCAAAGCCTATTTAATATTAGAAAAAAATATTTCAGGATCCTTAGAACAGAAGTACTCCTTTATTATTTCAATAGAAAGCAAAATATTATCTTTACTGCCAAAGGTGTGGAACGCATTTCAAAATTTGTATCGTATTAGACAATACTTGTAATTCTGGGGGGGGCGGGAAATAAGGGGTTTCATGGTGTAGCTGGAAGCTAGAATCCATTTGGACTTTCCATTTCCAAGTTCTGACCACAATTCTGTCATAGAAGAAAAGTAAAGCTTAGAAAATAACTATTCATATGTTTCCAGTTGTGTGCATTACCCAAACTTCATTTTATTTTTCTCCTGGAATGCACAGATGGACTAATGGATAATTAGCCGGCCAAACTTCATTATGAAACTGTATATAATTCACTCTGTAATATTCTTATACCTTAGCTCCTTTTCATGCTTATCAAAAAGGAAAGTGTGTTCTGCACTAATATCTGTCTCTCAGATATATTTTATGATTGTCTGTTTGATTTAACCTTTCTGTGACTACTAGCTAGCATGGATTTTTAACAAGGAATAAGAATGAAGTTTGAAAGCAAACTCTGGTAATTTGTTAACTGAAAAACTAGAAAACCAAAAAGTCTATTAGCTGTTTCTAAAACAGGTGAAAGTATAGAGGCTTCATCTAAAAGTTTTAACTGTATCCAGACACATCTATAATGGGCAGCTGCTTTTCTTTTTGCAACTAAAGCAAGCAAAAAAATCATAAGGACAGTAAGCCTCATTGAGTAAAATGATGTTATACTTTACACAATACTTTACACACTGCATGCTAAATCTTGAACAGAACCTGCTCCCCAACAGGCATGCAAACACCAATAATCAAAACATGTACATTTGTACAGGCTTGTAGACTTAACACACTAAGCTTGGTGACTGCAGCCTAAAGCTCTCAGCAAGTATGCAGGGTCTACAGAGAAGAGGTCATAAAATACAGAATCAAGATTTTCCTGCTACATTGCAGTTAATTCCTGGGGAAAATAAGTTAAAGCTGTACAAAATAGTAATAGCAATTGGGGCATGTTTGTTACTAAAGTTGAAGTGCAGGCTGTAAAAGCAGCCATTCAAAGTGATTCAGTCCAAATTTGTCCATACTTTTCCCTAAATTTAGGGGGAAAACCCTTTATTAGATGAAGTAGAAAAGGAACGATGGAATGAAAATGACAGCACTGAAAGAAAAAACTGTCAGTCGGTAGTCTACATTGATCAAAAGCACAGCTCAATCAGAGATTTAGCACCTGAGACTATTACTTTTTTGTCTGCATTTTCCACCCTCAATTCTTTTCCACACTGTATCATTGCAAATAGTTTTGATTCATAATTAGCTTTTGATTACATTACCAGAAAGGATAATTAAAATATCGGGATGCATCCCTCTATAAGGAGTTTTTCAAATCATGCTGTGACATCCTCTGTCTATTTAGAAATTTTTCTTTGGCTTCTCAATATCAGTCAATGTTTCTGTGTTTGTTGATTGCCATAATTCTGACTGTGAAGAAATCATCTGCTTTTCAGAAAGAAAGTCGGATTTAACCTGAGCTGCATACATACATGTCTGCAGAGTCTTATTCTGAAGGGCCTAAGCCTAAACCTACCATGAGTTGCTTACAGTGTGCATTATTCTCCGAGACAGTGTTGAGTTACCAAACAATATACCTGAAAGCAGGTGAGCAACCAGCCATCTCACACCACTTGCACCTGATCAAGCACATGCGAGTCACCACTAATACAGTGATAACACAACAGCAACACAAAGTTTGAGCAAAGCTTGGTGTATGTAGTGCTAGAGAAAAGCATAATGGAAAACCATCACTGCCACCCCTAACAGCCATCCACTCCCCTTCTTGCCGTCCTTCTCCTCTTTAACTGGATATTTAGCCAACACACAGGGCACTTTTAAGAAACTGTGGTGCCCACTTCAGGACACCTTGCCTATTGGGTAGAGACCAGCAGTAGCTGAGCAGGGCAGGCAGAGATGGGTTCTGTCAGCAGGGTCTATCCCCAGCACCACAAATGGTGAAAAAGGGCCAGCATCCAGCCAGGCTGTCCAGACAGCAGCAGGAGGAGACAGGGCCAGAGCTAGAAACAAGACTACAACATAGATCTAAGGTCTACCCAGGTCTGGACACCAGCACTACTACAGCATCGTTGGGCAAGGGACTGACAGCCTCAGGCTGAGCTGGGCCATGGGGAGGTGGCGGGGGGTGCCATGGGAGGTCGGTCAGGGCCATCAGCAGCTTCTAGCCTGAGGAAGCCTTGTTCCTGCTGCTCCCTGACTCTGTTCATAGAGGACCAGTGACTTAACCCTAAATATGTTTGTTCTGGCTGTTTTCTTGGGTCATAGTTCTGCTCTAAAAACAGAAAGTAAATGCAGGAGCTATGAGAGGTCATAAAGCAAATGTTCTGATGCAAACACAGATTTTTCAGAAATACATGGTATTGTCAACTAGCTCTGGTTTCAGCTAAATATCACTGTGAAAAGAACACATCACCTGCATTAGAATTGGGTAAGCAGATTAATGAAAAGTAAAAATAAAAGTGATCCAGAGGATCTTACAGCAAAGAAAAACCTTACTGTGCCCTGCCACAGCTGCATCCTGCTTCGCGTCCCTGAATATCATACTTCAATAGGCAGTGCAACGTTTTTAAGGAGACTTGACCATCTAACTTGTTTTAAGTTCCTAGAGACACAGCTTAAAAGACGGGAGCTCCAGAAAAGGAAGAATAGATGTGGTGTGAAGCAGGTTTCTGAAGGTCCAGCCTGTTTCAGGGACTGAAACGGCAACAAATGTGAGTGAAGGAGTGATGAAAACTGCGCTTCTTCCTATCTGTGGAGCATAAGCTTAGAAGTCAATGTCACAGCAGCATCCATTATAACCCAGCCTGCAAGCCAGATCCTGTAGAAACACTGCTGGGGTGTCTCCTGGCCCCTTTGCGTGTTCATACTTTAAACAGTCCCAGATTAGGGATGGGAATACTGAGATGACAATATCTCTCCTTCTGGCCCAATACGAATCCATATTCCCAAGACTAAAACTGGCCTTGCTTCCTGTAATCTCCATGCAGAGCATCATTAATATTCACATCTGATAATAGTTCCTAGAATGTATCTACAGAATCTATACCAGTGAACAGCAACTGCGCTGTAGAGACAAGTATCACGGGAAGATTAAGGTGTAACTTGATTTGAAAGAGGAAAATTGTTTTATTTTAATTGAACTAGTTTGTTCATTCCTGTGCAAAACTGCTTTACTGACAAATCAGGACTTTCTTGTCACTGAACTACATATTTATCAGTTAACCATAAATAAGGCTTAGCTCACACAAGTGTTAGGAGGAGTTATTTATATATACCAAGGGGAAATCAGACTTCATATGATGGATTTGCAAACTTTATTTAGCACTAGCATACATTAGGACCACTGAGAATGACTATGCATATAATGCATACAATGCATACAATGCATTGCGTACAATGAATTAACCTGAGAACAGATCTTTATTTTCACAGAACTTGCGTATCAGCCCATTAAGTTACTGGCACTGATGTTATTTATGATATTACATATTTGCAATCATTATGAAAACAACCAGTACAATGGGTAAGCATTTTCAGTGTTACAAGTGTGACAGATGTCATTTAGAGGTAAAATAAATAAAATAAAAGTCACCACTTCTGATTCAGGAAATTTGATCTCCAATGTTCTTATATTCAGCAAGTTCCGTGTCACTGAAAACTCAGATGAATTCAGGGAAAGTATTGTTTTATATATATCCTGCCTTACCCATACATCTATGATTTGGCTAGATGGCTCTTCAGTCCAATTCAGCGCAGTAATTCAGATTGATTTGCTCTTTCTTTGAGTATCATAAGCAGCATGCATGAGTACAAGTAACTTTACATTGAATAGTCCTGGATTATACATGCTATTTAGCCATCTCCAGCTGACCACTTACACCACTGGAAGCCCACTTATATCAGTGGACCTATATTTGAAAGGAACTGGGAAGAGAATGAGAGCTCGAAAGGATGCTATTGGAAGAATGTTTTTTTCTTCATAGGGTGTCTCCTCTGAGTGCTTATATGATCATTCCACTTCCCTCCACGCACTTAGTAATAAATAGCTCACAGAATCAGAGAGAAGTGCTGGGTAAATGCCACAAGTTATGAGGCAAATTTACTGCCTCATAAACTCACAGCTAAGTAAAGCTGTCATCTGCAAGAACAATTAAGTCATCATTCTGTTCCATGGAGGGTATAGGGTATTCCTGAAACCTGTAAATTCACAGAAAAGAGAAGCTGGTCATATGTTCAGAATGAATACTAACATTTTATTAATATTGAATTCACTTGCAAGCTTCAAGCCTGCATAGATTTTCTTTGTTTCCCAGGATTTGCAATCTAGCCACTACTCCTTATCATGTGTACTGTTAAAAGGCAGCAGAAATACAATAGTACCCTGTGATGGTTTTTTTTGTTGGTTTGTTTTTTGTTGTCTGGGCCTAATGTATACTCTTGAAGTCATGGTAGTGAGATGTTGCTGAAAAGAGAGAAACAAGGATCAAAGAATAAGACCGTTATCTCTGAGCCAGGTAAAAATCTGACATCTGGGGCTACTATAAAAATTGCTAGTGTGGCCTGAAGATTGTCCAAATGGATAGAGGATGATATTATAAAATATTTCTGTTGCATAACATGTTTTTGCTACTCAATCATATAAACCCACAATGGAATCTTTAATCTTCACGGAGCCACAAGATAAAACTTCACAAGGCATGCTTCCTGAAACACTATAATAATTCACAGATTTTTGTGAATACTGTAGGTACAAGCAGTATGGAAGTGTCACCTCCTGATTATGTAGTTTCCAAGGAATGAAAGATCCAGAAATAGTATGTATACACTGCATTGTGGCATCACAAATCATCATTTCCCTGAGAATATGAGTCCTATATGACCTTCACATTTAACCACAAGAAACATGCATGTGTATCTCTTGCACAGAAAACTATAGGTACATGCATTGCAGCTATCTTGCTATGTGTTAGGTGAAAGAAATTCATTTGGAAAAGATTAAAGGATGAGGCTGAATTGGGTCATAGAACAGGAAAAAGCCTAGCTGGTAATTTAAGAAATGCTGGTTCTGTCATTTTAACATGGAACAAGAACGGAAGCCTAAACTCCCTCGTTGTCCTCACTGTCACAACGCTGACCAACATTTCCCATTTAATTATAAGTGAGCTAACTGGACTTCCAGGTAAGGAAAACCAGACTAAAGCTGCAGAAATGGCTCATATCCAAGTGCTCTGCTTTTAAACAACATAAATGCAACTTTTTTGAGCCACTTGGTTTATGAACTTGAGTCCAAACACAAGCAAAGCTCCTAAGAGCAAGGTGGAGAAAGCCCTCATTCCCTTTGGTGCCACTGCAGAGACGCATTCGGGTAATGTGAAGTTACCTGGTGGCTGAAGCTTCTGGAAGCCAGTCTACACAGTATCTGGATCCCGGCTAGTGCTGCCAGCTTTGCTAGTCCTGGGAACTGGACTAGAGGTAGCAATGTTGGAAAATTTCAGAGAGAAAAAGCTGGTGTAGCTAAGCCTCTCGAGACCACAGTTTCTGTCTGAGGAAAAATATTACAAACCCCAAAACACACATAGCACAAATGTAAAACTAATGAGGAAAATTCCTATCTAAAATCCTACAGAAAGCGACAAAAGATTCATGTCATGAACTAGATATCAGAATATACAGTATGTTTTAAACTCTCATTACTGTCAAGGGAGACATATAAATGTACTAAAAGCCAGAATAGGCCCCTTTAAATTATTAATTGTAGTTGCCTAATAATAACTCGGTGAATAAGAAGAAAAATGGTAAAAATGTACTATTAAAAACATATTAAAACAATAAACCATGTCAAGTGCACTGCACTTCACCAAGAATTTTTCTGTATAATTTATATTTTTGTACAAGTATCTTTAAGTGAAATTACACTTTTTGCCCAATTTAGTATTTATGATATTAATTTCCAGAAAGTTTATACGTTTTGTTGATTGCTCATTTCTGAGCACCACATTGATTCTCACAGTCGAAGTAAAGAGGTCCCAGATGTTAGCTGTACCCATTGTTGACATTTCTGAGTTTTAAGAGCAAAAAGCTCATAGGTCTGTAAATGAGCTGAACCACTGAGAATTCATATTACACAAGGGACAAACCATGGTAGCAATGGGATGTTGCAGCTTTTTTAATCCCAGTAGACACAGAATGTCCAAAGCATGTTGGTATCTTGACTGACTGTGGTTTAAAAGGTTGCGTGCAACTGTACGGTAATAAATGACTTAACCTGATCTCAGGGTATGAAGCAAATTCCTAAGAGAAAGACATGCAAACCCAGCTATTGTTCATGTACTTGAAAATAGCTTTTTTTCAATGCACTGTTGTAAGGTCGTAACTCTCAGGTCTATTATGACATAGAATTATTTCAGGGCTTCTTCTGATCATATTAAAAGCTTCTCTATGAAACACTGTTATAATATTGTTCAAACACAAAAAATAGGTAGAGAAATTGGCTTTAAGCATAACCTATAAAATATGGCACTGTAATCCACAGCAGTAAAGATTACTGGCTAGCTTTTAAAATATTTTTTGATAATTTCACTTCTGTGCAGCTCACTAAACTCCCACTAATTATCATGCAGTTAAAAAGTGAACAAATTGTTAATGTTGTTACATTCTGGGCTTCGCTCTGAAAGAAATGACACCATATATCTTGTTATGCCATTAGAATTCCTCTAACTGGAAAGGAAACCCTTTAAACTTATCTAATAAATAGTCTCCACCACTAAGATATTTTCTCTTAGAATATAGAGATTTTTTTTTTACATTCCTTCCCTTATTAAACTTTACTCTTTAATTTTTGTGGTTATTCTAAATGCTTTATTCAAATAAGGCAAGACTCTTGCTTAGATGTCTGTCCTTAGTGTTTTTTAATTTTCAAATTCTATAGAAAGAATTTTTAAAAAAACAATTTCTGAGGGGTTGCAACTGTTTGGTTTCAGATAATGCAAAAAAACGGAATACTCTATTTGCCTTGTGTTCATCAACTATCCTTTCAACAATGAATAAATGTATGATAAGGTATATTAATTGTGAAAAATAACGCTTCAACAAAAAGATATCCAGATGGTACTGCGGCACTTTGAATATTCCTAATGGAATTATATGATGTCTTTATGATTATTGTGAGGGTATTTTACCCCCTTGTTTTTGCAAAAACTGCTCTTCCCCCTTCATCATATTAATAACAATAAAGCATGTCCATAAGTGAGTCCAGTAATTGCTAACTAGTAACCAGGTGAAAGGAAATTTCATTACATTTTGGCTGGACCTAACATTTGTTACCACATTAAACATTCTAGGAAAAATGCAATTAAAAAAAATCATAGTTCTTCATATGTTTAAATAATATACTCTGATTCATATATAACAACTACCCATAATAGCACAGCTGCTCTGTAGAGTTGGTGTGCTGGGTTAATTACATAGTTCAAGCAACTGAAAAACAACAGCTCTGAGGCTTGGAGTGTATCTTCTGTATAGGAGGAGAACACTCAAACAATAAATACATTGATCCAGTCCTTTATCTATCTGTTAGGCTGAGCAGGAATTCAGTTCCTTGTCCCTGACTGCCAAAGGCTTCACCAGCAGTGATGCCTCAGTGTACATGATGGATGGTCGAGGTCTTCCCAGGTGTACCAACTCCAGCAGAGTCCCTGAAGGTGCCACCCTTAGTGGGACCACCACGGATGGACCAGCGCTGTGGCCTCCTGTTGTGCTGTGGTGGGTGCCACCAAGCCTTCTCATCACACCTATCGCTCTGGGGCAAAAAAATGTGTGTTTTCTTTCCAAGGAAGAAGTGCTTCAACAAGAAGGGCATAAGAAATGTATTCTAACAAGGTTGGCTTCCAGTGAAAAGAAATTCCCCAGAAATCAAGGAAATTCCTATGCCAGCCAGGACATAGCTGTCAGCAAGGACGACAGAAGGAGATAAGGCATATGGAGAAAGAATGTAATGAAAGGAGGAAATTTAAGAAAAACAAAAAGAAATCAGTGTCCAGATGAGAGCCTAGAAATCTGACCTCAGCAAGATCTTTTTCCTTTTCATAAACTGAGGAGATAGAACTGGAAACTACTAATTCATTGCAAGATAAAAGTTTTTAAAGTTTTAAAATATAAATTTCACATTTTAAACCCAAGCAAATAAAAAAGCATTTGCATTTTTCATATTCATAGCTTTCAATGGTATAATTTTCAAGTGATATGTTCCCTATAATTAGATTTAGATCACATACTACTTTACTTGCAGGAGAAAATCTCTCTGTAGTATCTTTTTTCCCTTATAGTCGTGTTGCTCAGCCTTTTCAGCTATGCTGGCTAAACTCATTAACACACAATTAAAGAAAGATGATTAAAAGTACAAAAGTAAAATTAGATTGCAATTTCTTATCATCTTAATCCAAAAAATATTGTTTAATATAGTGGTTTTAATTTATTTAAAGTGCACCTTCAACTGATCAATTTTACTGTTCTTGGTTTGGGGTATATATATGTAATAATATATTGTATATCTAGTATACACAATGCATCATTTTATAGGTATTATATTTTACAGTTATTTTACTTGTATATATAAATCAGAGTAAAATACTTCCACAAATGACTACAATGAAGCTAGCAAGACTTGTATTCGCCCCATAATACCTCCCAAGAATGTATATTATTGGTCTTGTCAGTACTGGCATTTTACTTCTCAGAATTTTGTTTTTCCCTTTATGAAATTTATTGGTTGTGTGAGTATTGTACAGCTCTAGGAAGTTCTCTATCTTATGCAACTTAATGATTCCAACAACAAATATAGATAAAGATATATGACAGATCTGGATGGCTGAGTGAATGAGCCACGATCACAGGATCAGAAAAAAAAGGACATAAACTACTGAGATGATGTATTTTACTTGTCAAAACCAAAACAAATAAATTTCTCAAGCTACATATGTAGTGTTAGGGGAATATATAGCTACTTTGGATGGGTTGCTACTCTTTAACCAAGCTATGACATAAATCTTTGGGGGAAAAAAATAAGTTTAATGATTTTTTTTTTTTTTTATGTTGTCACCAGACCAAAGGATGATTTAGATGATGAAATGTCTGGCTAGGACATTGGCTCACAATTTCTATTAAATCACAAAAATAGTATGAGTAACTAGTACAAAGCCTCAAACACACACCCACAGCTGGAGACGACTAAACACTCTAAGGCTGGACAGTGATGCAAAATCTAGCAAAGACATAGACCATTAGGTGACCATTAGGCCACCCACCCTTCTTGACAAGGTTCAGGATTCATCAGTCTGCAACCCAGAATTACATCCCTGTGAATTGTCACTTGGCTGTGCCAGTTGCACTGTACCTTGCGCATCTGCCCAACAGGTGCCACATCTATGACACCCCTCCACATATATGCAGCCCACTGAAATGTCTAACTTGGATTTTACCAGCCCAGCATCCAACCTCTCTCTGTTATACAAACCCCAGCCATGTTGACATGAATGACCTTAATCCACTCTCGAGTGCATGAATGTGCATCAGAAGGCACAAGTTAATATGCTGAATTCAATTAATACATCTTCTAGGAATACTACAACAAACAAGATCATAAACCCAGCACACCACACAGTAACAACTGGATATAGGAAGCATCTCTTGACTGTACTTTGTGCATCTGAAAGGTAAATAGCTGGCTGTTTCACAGGCAGTGAATTAAGCTGCCTGTAATTGTAATCCCTATGTGCCTTTCCCCTATTTCCCTTCTTTCTAGAGTTGGGGCAAAATAGTCAATGAATTAAACTGCAAAACACACAACCCACTGATCCCAAGGTTAGAACTATCATAAGCACTGACTGGAAATGGCTGCAAATAGTAGTTGTTGTGCCCTCACTTTCCATTAGAAATCGAGTAATGACACAGGCAGCAAGTGGAGGCCCTTGCAAAGGTCACGGATTCACACTGGCTGAATCAATTTCTTACAACAGCATTGCAGAAGCTGTGGAGGAGTTTTTTCCTGACTTTGTTGGTTTAAACATACTTTGTACATGTTTGTTGTCTCCTTTTAAAAAAAGAAAAAAAAACAACATAAAGGATGCTAATCAGCAATTTGTGTTGTTGAAAAGCTGTAGATCCAAGCTCCTTTGTTGGGGCTTCCACTGCCCTATATATAAAATCCAATGTCAATTCAAACCCTCAGCGAAAGCAGAAGTAACTGCTTCAGTTCTAAAAGAACAGACACTGAGCTTACAATGGCAAAAAGCAGTATCAGCAAAAGAGTGTAATTTCTAAGGGAAATAGCAACTACCAAGCAAGTAAGCTTGCTTAATATTGGAAAGCTATTAATTTGTGTCCAGGCCCCCACAACCTTTCCAAATATGCAAAAGGATAGCCCCTTCAGCTGGGGGGACAACTTTGTTCTCTTGGCAAATGTCTTCACATTCCACTGAAATTTGCAGGAGAGCCAAGAGCTTGATTCATGTGGGTTCCAGTTAGCTTTAATCTGCCTCTGGCTTGTACTGTTCAAATATCTTGATGAATAAAATTCATAACTTGAATCCACTATCAATTAAATTAAAATATAGATATAGATATAGATACAGATACAGGAAAGTAAAAGAAGCACAGAGAGGATAACTATATATATGTATTACCACCATGACAAAACCAAATAATATACTTCTTAGTGTTAACAGAAATTATCTTTCTCCCAGAAATTCAGTCTTTTTATATATACTAGCACAATGTGTTTTCTATGGTAAGGTTTGAACTAATCATCACTTTTTTAGGATATCAGGATGAAATGATTGCTGGGAAGAGTAATCATCAAGGTAAAGTTAAAAGTATCATAAACTAAAAGCAAGAATTGTAAATGTTTTAACAGAAATGACCTATGTCAACAGTGTTTTTAGAAAACTCATGGAAAATACATCTTGTTACCATTTTACAGGTAGATTACAGTGACTAATTGAAAACCATTCCATTAGAAAGACTTCACTGTTTTTTTCAAAAGCTTTTTTTGTTTTTTTTTTCTCATCCAGGGTTCTTCTCCAACTGAAATGCTCCACGGAAAGAACCTTTCCTATTAAGGAATGCACTTAAGAACACATTTAACTTTCACTGAAGTTAATGGGATTTAAGCATGTGTTAAAGTGCTTTTCTGAACTACAGCCAAAATTTGAAAGCAAATCTGTGAAGTTCCTGTTTTTCAGTAACTGCATGTGTTCAGGTCTCAATTTCACAGTCATATTATCTTAATTTCCCCAGGAAATCTGACTTTCAGTATTCCTCTGGTGACTGAGTACCTGGGTGGCCAAAATATCTGAGTGGGTTTTTAAAGATATTTACGAACTTAGGCACACAAACCAGCAGCCAGCAATGTTTCCACTGACTGTGAAATAAGAACCAAGGTACTTACCTGCATCTTTATGTGCCCAAATACTTTTGAAAATCTGGCGAGTGGCACCATAGGTCTCAGGCCAAAACCTTTAAATTCTGGTATAACCACAAAGAAACCATGGAAGTTTTGTTCCCAAAGCTGCACAAGAATCTTTGCCTTTTGCGGGGGATGGGGATTGCTACTTTCTCATCTGTTTCTTCATTATCCTCTCACCACAGTTTTGCTTACGATGTCCCTCCTGGTTCCTGGAAAGCTCTTCTCATGGGAGGCACAGGTAGACTTTCCCCAAACTACTTGTCAATAGGATTCCTGTAACGCACATTTCTCTTACTGATGATCTTACTCTAATTTACCCCCAATGACTGGGGGTAAGGCAGTGAGACAAAATCCTGAAATTTTGGACTTGGACACTCCTATTCTACACCAAGTCATTTAATTTGTCTTGAGCCTCTGTACTCTTTCTGCAAAATAGATAATATATTGGTCAAACCCATGGGAGAATTAAATCCACATGCTTTAATAGTGCTCAGATATTATGCTAATGGAGTAGGTGGAAGCTTTTAATGCTGCACATCGTTCCATGAAAGTAACATAACTACATACACTTTTCCTTATTGTATTGTTACTTGACCTTATCACAGATTCCATGACCCCCTGTTTGTTACCTTCATCTGTCATAGAGAAGTACTACAGTGATTTTTCACAGAAATCAGAGAAAATTTTTTTAATTAAAATTCCTAGTAAATACATTCATGATTATATTTGTAGCAGGATTTGGCTCCCTATTAACTCCTCGAGCAGGACTGGAAAGCTTCAGTTGGAAGGAAACAGCCATACTTTGAAAATATGAGAACAGTGCCTCAAAAATTAATTTCATTTTAGGATGACAATCATCTGTTTCCATGAAGACTCCAATAATGTCTTCCCTAACTGTGTTAGTTGCCCTAGTTCCTTTTGAAATCAATGGTGATCTAGTCAATACAATTAGTGAAGTCCTTGGTATAATGCATCTCATCCTGAAACATATCTAAAATAGGGTAAATCAGCTCCAACATCACATTTTCCATGAAGATCACTTTGGTTCAATTATGCTCATTTGTCTTTAGAAGGACTGGCATCCCCAAATTTTATTTTACGTTTGAAGGCTGCTGCTTCTATTTTAGACTTGAAGACACACATTTTTTCCTGGAAGTTAGTCTATTTTTTCTAACCCTTTTCATTTGTTTAATGAAAGATATTGCCTAAACCTACAGACCTTCCTTTGCATATGCTCTTTGACTGTCATGCCTACAGCAACGTTACCAATATTTCTCTCCCAATTGATTATAAAGGGACTTCAAGGTGATTAAGTTAGCTAAAACATTATAGATGTTTAAAGATAAATGAGATGAACCTCATCTTTGATCTCTACAAAATTCCCTGAATCTAAAGTAGAATATATCATATAAAATAGAGTTCTGTTTACAGATGCCATGATCCTGCCCCTTCACAGAAGCCTTCCAAGCTTCTTGCATCCCTCTGTGACTGTATGCTGTCCTCCAATGCCCATTTGTCCCATCCTGAGTTTTGTTTCACTTTAAAAAAAGGCACTTAAAGCAGACTGCAAATTAGCCTTCTTACTTTTCCACTTTCAAACAGTTACTGTGTTCTGTGTTTGATTCTCAGCCATCCACTGGCAACTGAAATAGTTCAAGGGAGAAGTTTCAGAAAAAAACAGAAGAGTTTCAAAGAATGATTTTTAAAAGAATTCTGCTGGAAAATTAATTATGGAATACAGGAAATGTAAGAAAATTGTGTAACAAAGATCTCATGAGGGAAATACTTGTAGGTGAATTTTATAAACAATAGGAAAAAAAGAAAGTTAATGAAATTTTCATAAGTTTTAAAATGTTCCATAGCACTAGTGGATGGAAAGACTACTAGGCAAGACTAAATATTGCTTAAGCTTTAGATGTTTAGCTGCAAAGAAACAGGAGCCTCTAGCAGGCGCTTCAGCACAATCATGAGTTCAAAGTCAGAGGGACATTGCAGGAGGTCAAAGCCCTTCTTTTTATATGTAATTACTAAAATAAAGCTATTTGTATGGCAACTGGAAGCATTTAATTTGCCCTGTCTTGGGCAGGTGAAATCTAACTTTTAGCCTGGTATCCTGGAGTTACCAAAAGCAGACTGATCTTGCTCCGTGGTTCATTCCAGCGAACAAGGAATTCAAAGCAAAGTGCAGCTGGCAATGTGGGGTAAGACCCAGTACAGAGGCCACACTGATAGGGTGAAAAGCTGTACATGCAGATGGGGTGACTCAGCTGCAGGGCACATGCTGAAGGATGCGCATTACAAGCCATCTTCACAACAAGCACCATAGACAGTTTTGGTACACCCTGTGCCTTAGATCACAGTTACTATTTTGTGTATGGCAATTTTCTGCCCTCTGCACACTGTTCCATATTTTCAGTCCTTGAACTGGTTCAAAGACAGAGATTTTGCAAGAATTTCAGCTGTTTGGCTGAATATTTCAGTAACAATATCCTGTTTCTATTTCTGTTGGGGTTCTAGCTAGATTTACCTGCTTCCTTGCACTGCTTATGGCCAAGATCTGCTTTCTGTTATTTGAGGACTTAACTAACTTACTAATTTTTATTGTATTTACTTTTTACCCATGTCACAGTTGTGAATTTCTAACTTCAGAAAAGATTGGGGAAAACTGAGAATGCAGAACTAGTCCACAACAGTACCTTTCACTTTTCTAATAAGAACTAATAGTTTACTTTGCTTACTTCTTTTTGTATTATATTTGTTATTCTTTTCACCTGAAGGTATATTGAACGTTGGTCCTCAACAGAAACTTATTAGTATGAAATGAGCTATGATGTAGCAAAATAAAACAAAATGGGAATCCCATTACATTCGATTAAAGGTTTTCTGTGTCTGCATAGCAGGAGGATTGAAAAATCAACATGGAAGTTGTTTCAAGATCTAGTTGCATTTTGATTGGGCTAAATGGAACATATAATGATAAACAGAGAAACAAAATATTATTTTAAAGCATATCATTTATATCTACATACTTCTATCTATATACATATGTACAATACAATATAATATATATATAATATACACATTAAGCCAGAACCTATGTTCATTGACAATAAGGGGATGAACCAAAGTTTTACATTTGGGACACAATGCAACAACCTTTCTTTTAAAAATTGAGTGTAAGTATTGTGCTATCAGGCATCATTTTAAATTCCTTTTTACTCCCCAAAAATAATACTTTTTCCCTTTTCCCACTTTATCAGCACTGTGTAAAAATAGCGCGCACACTTTTTGCATGAACATTTGAAGATACTTTTATTTCTCAGAAAAATATTAATACTAAACCTTTTGCATTGTATTTGAAGAATTTTTTACTTTACAAAACATTTATCCTCACATCATGAAAAAATAGAGGATTTCTTTGAGACTGCTACATTCTTAGCAGCAGTATTGGTTTGGATACTTCTCTCAAAGATACTAAACACATTTATATACTTTGTTTAAAAGAGGTAATTAATTTTATGTGGCATCTTGTCATGGAGAGGATGCAGCAGGTTGCATATTTGGTATCTAAAATGACAGATTAGCATTGTGGTAAATGGGGACCAGAAAGCTTATTGGTAAAGATATTTGTAAAATACTGCAATGACTAATTTTAAAGTCTAAAAGTAGATATGAGAAATGAATAGAAATTAGTGGCCTTGAACTCTGGTGTATCTTTTGACATTTATTTTCTATATGCATCATTACTAAAAGGCGTATTTTTTTATTTCATTGTAAAATTTTATTCATACTGTAAAACGAATCAGTCACAGATCTGGCTCACTAAGGCAAATTCCATATTAACCCAGACACCCTATCTGAAAGCACTTAATATCTACCATGATTTATTTACATCATAACAGATAGGGGAGCATAAGACTATTATTATACCAGATTGATATACAACTGTCTCAGAACCTTATTTGCTAGCCTACTGTCAGGTTTCTTCAAACCATTAGAGGAGATGAGTGTTTCAGGGTTTTGAATGGAGTATTTGGAGGGCAATACAGGTGACAAGCATCTCATCTGGTCATCCACCTGGATGAAGCTTTAAGTAATGCAATATCTGGAGTGAGTTAAGAGTACTGACTGCCGAGACACCCTGATAATCAACTCTCCTTCCTCTGCTGTGTTATTTTGCACCAGTGAAGCTCCCACACAATCTCACATATGCTAATAAATTCATCAGTCTTGATTGAAAGAGAGTTCGTGTGCTACCAGCTCTTTCTGAAGAATGCAGCTGGTCTTCCTCCATTCGTGTGGGCCTAAACCAAACCTGCTCTTGTTATTTCTGATAAATATTTATATAGCAACGTTAATTTACAGGGAACATTACAAACAGATAAAACATGTTCTTTGCCACAAAAAGCTTAAAACAATATATATGCATTCTCATTGGGAAAATAATTATTAAACAATTGCAAGAAACAGTACAATACACAAACAGCTTACTTTTTAATGACAAATTGGTTATGAAAAGAATCATAAACATTACAAAAAAACTGATATGATGCTTGTTTGGGGATACATGATCGCTTCTGAGACCCTGTAGGCTGCCAGGTTCTAGATCAAGCTACTATTTAAATGGAAATAGCATCCTTCTTTCACCAAAGGTGACAGCTCAGTAAGCCTGACTGGAGTCAGCACTCCTCATAACTCTGAAGATACCTAGCTTTTCAACTAGTAAGAAATTCTCAGTAATCATGAAACACCAAAGAAACATTCTGTTACAAAGTAGGCATATATTCACTTTTCTGTTTTTTTTTTTTCCCCCTCAGACTGAAGTCGCCTTCAGAAACTCTGAGCACCTTGAAATCGAAAACATTTGTTGCAGAAAGCAACATCAACCTATTCAGAAACACTCTTTGGTAGTGAAACTCTGGAACAGAGGCTAGTGAGAGAGTTAATAATACGTTTTGCTGACTGAGAAAGATCAAGAGATTTGTATAATTAAGAATTTGCTCTGAACTATTAACATAGTTTTCGAAGGAGTTCTTGTGGCTGAAGAAAACTGGACAGGTTCTTGGTTTCCTTCCTACCCTCCAGCAGTTCATCATATTGAAAGTTACTTGTCTGAATCAAGCAGTGGAACAGGCTGCCCAGTGAAGTGGTGGAGTCACCGTCCCTGGAGGTATTTAAAAGACGAGTAGATGTGGTGCTTAGGGATATTGTTTAGAGTAGATGTGGTGCTTAGGGATATTGTTTAGCGGTTGACTTGGTAGTGTTAGGTTAATGGTTGGACTCGATGATCTTAAAGGTCCTTTCCAACCAAAACGATTCTGTGATTCTGTGAATTATTCAGGTGTCTGCCTTTGAAATGAGTCAACGGGAGAAGTGAAATAAAAACAGAGTTCCTTTACAATATGTTGCTTTTTTTTCTAACACCTCTTGTGTCTCTTTTTTCATTGTTTCTCAAAAAATCAAAGTAAATATAGTTTTAAGGAAAATTCATATTTGTAGAAATGAATGGACACAATGCAGCTATGATGCTTTCTGATATTTAGTACTCTAGTTTCAAATACTGTTACTCTCAGAAATATTACACTTTCTTGGACTGCAAACATATAATAATACATTTCTTACTCTTCTGTGTGCCCCAATTCCAATCCCCATCTAAGCAAAATTAGGATTGGACTAGGAAGTGAGTCAGGACTACTGTTTGCAACATAAAGACACAACCTGATCTCTTTCTACCCGCCCCCCCCCCCCCAACATATAGCTACCGATGAATGAATGTGCAGGAAATATGCATGAATATGCAGGAAAAGAGTGTCTTGCTGTTATCAGCTACTAAAGCTTATTCACCCCACATGCAAAGGCAGACCCAGGAAATGAATTATGAATATTAAAAATGCAGTTTTTACCTTTGATCTCCCTTGGAAAACTCTTATTTCTCATTGTCTCCAGTAATTGCAGAAAATAGATTTTTTTTCTTCCTCAGTTCTCATACTCATTTCCATGAACTGAGCAATAACAACAAAAAATAATTCTCTAGAAATAATCCAGTAAAGTTCTGCATAAAGACCAGGAAGCTTGTTATGCCACCAGTGGGCTTCTGTAAAAGGCTTACTTTGTAAAGAGCAATTTGTTCCCCAGTACCAGTGACAACCAGGCCAGTGTCTTTATTAGGCTGAGACTGACTAAGGGCTTAGATTGCTCCTTAAATTTCCTCAGAAGAAACTTTGCAGATTATATCCTTATTTCTTTGATAATTTTTGTACGTGTTCCTAAAAGATTTATGGCCCATTTTTCTCCACAGGAATTCAGATTTCCCTGAAATTTTTGTCTCTGATGGAAGACACAGTGATAGGATGTAAAAAGGAAAGGCGAAAAAGGAGAGGACACCTCAATAACTTCAGTATTGGAGAGCAGCCATGGCCTGCCCTGGTACTGGTAGTGCTGTCTTGCAAATTCTGTGGTGAGTGTGCAGAAATCTAATCTTTCCCGAACAGAATTTATTAGGATTATAAACCATTTATCTGTTTCGTGTATTAGAAATTCTTATGCAATATGCAAAAAGAAGAAGAAAATAAGAAGCTGAAACTCGAGAAAGAAATTTATGTGTGGTTCAGGGGATTTTAATAGATTATCTTTTAGACTATGGATAGCTTGAAGTGATACAAAAACTAGGAAACAAAGCTACCCAATATTTCAAAAGTGTCCATAAGTATCCAGGGAGCTAAAGGGTTATCAAAATTCATCTATGAGGATAAAATAAAATTATATAAATAAATGTGAAGGAGGGGTAGCCATGAAAACATAAAGGCTTTGGATTTTCTGTATATATGTGACACACTGAATTTCACTTAGAATTAAAGATTTATACAGTAAGTCATGCAGCAGCAGTAAAATCATTATGTAAATGTCATTTCCATCTTCATGACAAGGGTTTTCTTTAAATATGTGTGCTCATTTGAGTGTTCATTTGGGCATAACATATACTTACATATAGAATCATTCCAAATTTTTTCCCAGATGTTCTACTGACTGTTGTTAGGTGTTTTTTTTGGTTTGTTTAGGGAAAGAAATCACCTAAGAATAGAAGCCAACATACAAATTCTTCAGAACTCCTTGGCAGAAATGAGCAATGCTGGTTTTTAAAATACAAATAATGTACGCAAATTGTCAGGGCCCTGAGGACGCTGCCAGCCCTTACCAGTCCCAGGGCTCCCTAACACTAATAAAAAGGAAGTATGTAGTGGAGCTATACATTTAAATGTGCTTTTAAATTTTACTAATAAAAAAAGATTTGCATGTTCTTAAATTTTGCCTTGAAGTAGCTGTGAGATTCTCAACAGCACTCCAGGAATTTATGAAGAAAAAAATCTTATCCTATAAAGAAATCACTTTGGTTAAAATGATTAAAGATTTTTTTTTTTTATAAGTTGATTGCTTGCCGGTCTGCAGTGTTCATATGTAAAATCTCTAAAGATGATAATGTACTGAAATTTTTATTTCTTAATGTGGATACAGTAGCAAGGTAAGAGTCCACAGTTTAAATTATAGCCAAAAAAAAAAAAAAATTCCTCAAAACCAATAGAATTCATTCATATGCTATATATGTTAAAGTGGAAAAAATCTTTAGATATTAAAAATACTTGTGTTTGATGCATGTCCAGATGCAGGTGTAGTCTTAAAATAGGGCTTCGTTTTCTCAGAAACAGTTTGACACTCCTTCTCTAGTTATTTTTAATTTCTGTGAAGAGATGGACAAAATCATTCAGCTCGACTGATCTATTATTTGGCATGAAGATAAGTCTTCAACTGATACTCATATTCATTGTTATGAATGATCAGTATGAAAATATATCAGTCTACAGAAACCTTCCCAACTGCTATTGTTTCAAGTGCTCTGTATTTATCACACTGTCCATAGTATGTGATAGGTCAGATCTGGGGAGGTGGCCAAGATGCCACCATGGCAAAGGCACATGAGGGTTGCTCTCATTCTCTCCTGAATAAGCTTATCTTTCTTCATTAGCTGTACAGAGATCCCAGGTTCCTAATTTAAGCAGACAAATTCTATGTTTAAAATAAATCAGTGCTAAAATTTCTGACAGTGCATTTTTTTTCTGAAAATAAATACCTAGAATCTTTCTTAAGTAAATTTAATCTTTATGCCTAGGCATACCACTCAACCTATACAATGCGTATATTTCACCTCCTCCCTATTTCACAGTCTTAAATAAGGCTTAAATATTGCATAACTCCTCTTTTTAACTCTCTGAACAGTGAAGAAATTCATGTTATGTGAACATCCTCATGAAAACATGCCCTGAAAAAAATTGAGAGTATGAAAGAGAATACAAAGAAAGATGACATATTTCACAGAAACTCCTAAGTGTTCAGTGTTTGTTTTCATCTTGTACTGAAACAAAATTGAATGCTTTTAATGTTTTCATAAAATATATCTGTGTTAAAATGTCATATTCACAATAAAAATGTCAGGTTTTAAAGTTCCCTCTCAGGTAGGCCACAGATAATCAGAGACTTTACAGTCAAACAAGCCATTTTCACCTAAAAGCTTTCTAAAATTCAAGATTTCCACAATTTTTCAAATTCAACAAATCAGCATATTACCAGTATATTTTATTAGAATTTTTTCAGTCAATTTCACATGTAAATATTAGAGAAGTACTAAGAGGGCACTGACTCCCTCCCAGTGCACGAGGCGAGGAAGGTGCCAAGGAGCTGTGAACCAGGGGTGTCACCAACAGGTATTTCCCAGTTCAGTGAAAGAACAATGGTATCTACCCGGTGGAAGAAGACCAAAATGGATGTGGGAACCCAGACAGAGCTCCCACGGAAGGAGGCGATGGTGCAGGTCGCAGGCTGCAGGGAATGCTACAGCGTCTCCGTGGTGTCAGGGGGCTGTGTGCGCTGTGAGCAAGTAGATGATCTGCTCGACCGAGCGGCACAGCTGCAAAGCCAGGTTGAAAGTCTTCAAGACGAAGTAGAAAGGCTTAGGAGCATTCGGGAGGCTGAAATGGAGATAGACTGGTGGAGCCAGGCTCTGCCCTCCCTGCAACAAAAATGGGAGCACCTGCCGGAGAGCTCCCAGGATCGAGGGACCCCTGTACTCTGCCCCTCTCAGGTGGAAAACGATAACCTAGAGGAGAGGAGTGAGTGGAGGCAAGTCTATGGCCGTGGCAAAAGGCGAGTGCCCTCCTTGCCTACCTTGCCTCCACAGGTGCCTCTGAGCAATAGATATGAAGCCCTAGTGGAATACAGCCGGTCCAACGGGGATGTGGTGGAGAGGCAACCTATATCAGAGGTCCCACCACAGTCAGAAAAACCTGACGGGCGTATAGCTACCTCCTCCACAAGGAAGAAGAGAAGAGTTTTAGTGGTTGGAGACTCCTTCCTAAAGGGATCTGAGGGCCCAATATGCAGAGCTGACCCCCATCACAGGGAGGTCTGCAGCCTGCCTGGAGCCCGAATCAGGGATATCACCAGGCAACTCCCCAACCTGGTGAAGGCCACAGACTACTACCCCCTGCTGATCTTCTAGACAGGTGGGGAAGAAGCTGCATCCCGTAGTCTGAGGGGGATGAAGAAAGACTACAAGGCCCTAGGACGGTTGGTGAAAGAGTCTGGAGCACAAGTTGTTTTCTCCTCCCTCCTTCCATTTTCAGGTGATGACGTGGGATGGAACAGTAGGATTCTCTCTATTAACGCCTGGCTACGAGACTGGTGCTACAGGCAGGGCTTTGGGTTCTTTGATAATGGCTGGTTTTATAAGACAACAGGCGTGACAGTGATACATGGGAAAGGTTTATGTCGTAGGGGCAAAAGGGTTCTGGGACAGGAATTAGCAGGGCTCATTCGGAGAGCTTTAAACTAGATTCGAAGGGGGATGGGGTAGTAGCTGGGCTTGCACCACTGGGGCAACGCTCTAGTGTTGAGGTAGACCAGGAGGCCTCCCATCCCCCTGGGGTGAAATCGGGGTGCCCAGCTCGCTCCCTGAAATGCCTGTACACCAATGCACGCAGCATGGGTAATAAGCAGGAGGAGTTAGAAATCCGTGTTCGGTCGGGGGGCTATGATCTAGTGGCAATTACAGAGACTTGGTGGGACGCCTCGCATGACTGGAATGTGGTCATGGATGGCTATGTCCTGTTCAGGAAAGACAGGCCGCTAAGGAGAGGTGGTGGAGTTGCTCTTTATGTGAGAGAGCAGCTAGAATGTATTGAGTTCTGTCCAGAGGCGGATCAGGAGCGAGTTGAGAGTTTGTGGGTGCGAATTAAGGGGCAGGCTGGCAGGGGTGATACTGTTGTGGGTGTCTATTACAGGCCACCGGATCAGGATGAGGAGGGTGATGAGGCCTTCTACAGGCAGCTGAGAGCAGTCTCGCAATTACAGGGCCTGGTTGTTGTGGGGGATTTCAACTACCCTGATATTTGCTGGGAGGCCTACTCAGCCAGCCATCCCCAGTCCAGGAGGTTCCTCCAGTGCGTTGATGATAACTTTCTGATGCAAATGGTGGATGAGCCAACTAGGAGAGGAGTGCTGCTGGATCTTAGCCTCACTAACAAGGAGGGTCTGGTTGAAGAGGTGAAGGTTGAGGGCAGCCTTGGTTGTAGTGACCATGAGATGGTAGAGTTCAGGATCTCATGTGGCAGGACCAGAATAGCTAGCAGAATCACAACCCTGAACTTCAGGAGGGCCAACTTTGGCCTTTTCAAGCAATTGCTAGGGGAAATCCCATGGGACAGGGTACTAGAAGGTAAGGGGGCCCAAGATAGTTGGTTAGCATTCAAGGACTGATTCTTCCGAGCTCAAGATCAGAGCATCCCAACAGGCAGGGAGTCAAGGAAGGGTACCAGGAGACCTGCATGGTTAAACAGGGAACTGCTGGGCAGTAGGGAGGCAACTAGGAAAGCTAAGGCCTCCTTGGAATTAAACCTTGCAAGAGAGGTCAAGGACAACAGAAAGGGCTTCTTCAAATACATTGCAGGTAAAGCCAACACTAGAGGCAATGTAGGCCCACTGATGAATGAGGTGGGGGTCCTGGAGACAGAGGATAAAAAGAAGGCGGAGTTACTGAATGCCTTCTTTGCCTCTGTCTATACTGTTGGAGGCTGTCCTGAGGAGCCCCGGACCCCTGAGGCCTCAGAAGAAGTCAGGATAGAGAAGGAATCTGTCTTGGTTGATGAGGGCTGGGTCAGGGACCAATTAAGCAACCTGGACGTCCATAAATCCATGGGCCCTGATGGGACGCACCCGCGGGTGCTGAGGGAGCTGGCGGAAGTCATTGCTAGGCCACTCTCCATCATCTTTGCTAAGTCGTGGGCAACGGGAGAGGTGCCTGAGGACTGGAGAAAAGCGAATGTCACTCCAGTCTTCAAAAAGGGCAAGAAGGAGGACCCGGGTAACTATAGACCGGTCAGCCTCACCTCCATCCCCGGAAAGGTGATGGAGCAACTTGTTCTTGATGCTGTCTCTAGGCACATCAAGGATAGGGGGATCATTAGGGGCACTCAGCATGGCTTCACCAAGGGGAAGTCTTGCTCAACCAACTTGATAGCCTTTTATGAGGATGTTACCCGGTGGATAGATGATGGTAAAGCTGTGGATGTGGTCTATCTCGATTTCAGTAAAGCGTTTGACACGGTCTCCCACAGCATCCTCGCAGCTAAACTGGGGAAGTGTGGTCTGGATGATCGGGTAGTGAGGTGGATTGTGAACTGGCTGAAGGAAAGAAGCCAGAGAGTAGTGGTCAGTGGGACAGAGTCCAGTTGGAGGTCTGTGTCTAGCGGAGTCCCGCAAGGGTCGGTTCTGGGACCAGTTCTATTCAATATATTCATTAATGACTTGGATGAGGGATTAGAGTGCGCTGTCAGCAAGTTCGCTGATGACACAAAACTGGGAGGAGTGGCTGAGGTGCCGGAAGGCTGCGCAGCCATTCAGAGAGACCTGGACAGGCTGGAGAGTTGGGCGGGGAGAAATTTAATGAAATATAACAAGGGCAAGTGTAGAGTCCTGCATCTGGGCAAGAACAACCCCATGTACCAGTACAAGTTGGGGGCAGACCTGTTGGAGACCAGCGTAGGGGAAAGGGACCTGGGGGTCCTAGTGGACAACAGGATGACCATGAGCCAGCAGTGTGCCCTTGTGGCCAAGAAGGCCAATGGCATCCTGGGGTGTATTAGAAGGGGTGTGGTCAGCAGATCGAGAGAGGTTCTCCTCCCCCTCTACTCTGCCCTGGTGAGGCCGCATCTGGAATATTGTGTCCAGTTCTGGGCCCCTCAGTTCAAGAAGGACAGGGAACTGCTAGAGAGAGTCCAGCGCAGAGCCACGAAGATGATTAAGGGAGTGGAACATCTCCCTTATGAGGAGAGGCTGAGGGAGCTGGGTCTCTTTAGCTTAGAGAAGAGGAGACTGAGGGGTGACCTCATTAATGTTTATAAATATGTAAAGGGCAAGTGTCATGAGGATGGAGCCAGGCTCTTCTCAGTGACATCCCTTGACAGGACAAGGGGCAATGGGTGCAAGTTGGAACACAGGAGGTTCCACATAAATATGAGGAAAAACTTCTTTACGGTGAGGCTGACCGAACACTGAAACAGGCTGCCCAGAGAGGTTGTGGAGTCTCCTTCTCTGGAGACATTCAAAACCCGCCTGGACGCGTTCCTGTGTGATATGGTCTAGGCAATCCTGCCCCGGCAGGGGGATTGGACTAGATGATCTTTCGAGGTCCCTTCCAATCCCTAACATTCTGTGATTCTGTGATTCTGTGATTCTGTGATACATTGTCATATTGTGTCCAAACAAATGCTAGAGAACATTCATTTTCCTTATTCCCTTAGCTCTACTCAAAAGATATTAATTACCACCAGTTCAGTGTCAAGGTCCTAAAAATAGAAAGCAATATTTAATAAAAAGTAGAAGGGACATCATTTCTATCCTGGATTATCCCACAACTCTCAGTTGCACAGTAGATGAGTGAAAGGGGGAGGAGGAGACTGCAGGGTATTATCAGTTTTCTCTTAGGAGGATAGTCTATGGCTTTCTAAGTTCACATGGCCTGAAAGGCTAGAAAGATCTTATATAGACTGGATGCAAATTAATGTTTCAAAATGCAGGAAGTATCTGCAGCTATTACATTATAAGGTGTGGCTTGACCCCAAGTACTGAATTTAGCCTCCCATCCATCACAGACTAATTATGTTTCCAGAAGCAAAAAAGGATAATAATTCAATGTGATGTGCAAGGAAGTGACCATGTAACTGCCATTAACCTATGCATCACACTAAGTAATTGTCCTAAAGTCCTAACAGTAATCCTGGCTTTAAAGTTTTGCTCATCTATTTCAGTAAAATGAGCAAAAGTAAAATATTTTGGCCTCCTACAAGGAGGATTGTACTGACAAGGAGCATTTGTACTCACACCACAATCATCACACAATATGAAGGTTACTATGTAACACAGCCATTGATCGAACTTAGTAAATGGGGGAAAATGCCATCATTTATGCAACAGAAATTCCTTGTCACAGCTTCACTTACATTCCCAGGGGATCCACAGTGTTGTGTAATTTATGCAACAAGGAATATTTATTAGACTGATTTACTCCATTACTGGTGCTCTAGTATTAAATTTGTATATGCCTTAATGACGGCAATGTATTGAGAATAATTTTACGAGGAAAATGAAAGAACACGTAATCAAACCCAAGGTTGAAAAACTGTTCAAGAGAACATGTCATGTCTTCACTGACACTGTAAAGCAATGGAAATGCCCCTGAAATAGCACAGGGACCTTTGGATCACGGACCTTTGGATCACAGTCTTCAGTGTGCTGTTGGTATGTCCTGTACTAGCAGAGGTTCCATACCTTAACTCCAAAGAGCTCTCCACTAAAAGTTATTTATGTTAACTACTCAACTTTCAGTATGCTTTTCCTGAATTATATGAGGACACGTAAAGAGAGGATGGAAGAAATTCACAGGTCTCTTGGGAGGGACATTGAGACTCCCTGACCACAGTCTTGACAGGTGTGTATAGGCCTTTTATTGCCCAGGATCATAATTTCAGTTCCTATTCTTAAGGACTCTCCTTTTAAAGATAATGCTTATTATTTTTCCATGCTTCTAGAAAAAAAAACACCACATTTTCTGTTCACTGGTTTCCTGGCAGCAACTAAGAGTTGGCAGGGGTTTCCCTGTGAGTGCACATAGGACCAAGACATAATCCTGTCTTTGACAATGCACTAATGAGTGATAAATTATTTCAAATGCAAAGAAGGGAGAATGGATGTATTAATAATCTTTAAGCTGTTACTGCAAACAGTAGCTGCCTGTTCCTAATTATGTAAGTAAAAAACATGCTACATCAGAAAAGTCTTTTCCCCAAGTCCTTAAGTCAGTTTGCTATGAGCAGAGCAGGATGAATATTGCGGGCAATATTTCTAACTATGAATATATATTTTTAAAACATCAGGCCTGAATTCAGTTTTATTGATGTTCACAACCCCTTCCACTTGCTTCACAGTAACACTCAAACCTATATTTTTTGTTTGTGAAAATATTCATGTGACCATCTTGAGTTAAAAAACACACAGGTTTGAAAAAAAATGGCAAGTAATGAACATGTTATTCTGTCTGCAGATACCTGATTTGATGAATAAAATCATGAATATACCATGTTCAAAGCCACATCTGCTTATGGACACTTTATAAGTGTAAATAGGCTATACTTGTTTACTGAACAGGTCACTAAATGTCCACATACAGGCTACAGTACACAAGAATGAGAGAGCAGAGAAAATGATGTCATACATCACTCAGCGGAGAATCTGCTACTGATTAAGTGCCCTTGGAACATTTATGGCGCAAAAAAATTCCCAGCAAGGCTCATTAGCTCAGACATAGTGCTATGCTAACAGCTGGCACACAGCTGGCTAACTCTTGCATAAGCAGAAGAGATGTACGTCTGTCTACAAAAGGGTGCAGGAACATAACAACTATACTGGAAAGAAAGAAAACACATTGAAGGAGGTAGAAGACACACACATGCGTGTTTGGTTTTGGATGGAAAAGCTCTTTCTGAGTTCCCTACTGGAACAGAATCAATGTCCTTTTAATTTGGCAGGCTGTCTCTCACAATGGTCAGGTTGAGAAGCTTCAAAGGAAGACAGAAGAATTGCATACTACAGCTACTGCAGATAATCATCCCAATGAAACTGATAGAGGATATCGTTGTATCTAGAAGTTTACCGGTCCTCGAAAATGTGTTGGCAGCGACCATTATCAATGTTTTGTAATTTCTTCATCATTATATGCAAATTCAGATCTTTCTGGAATTTTGCTTAGTCTTTGGCCTCGCAGCAACCTGTACAAATGTGTTTTGTAGTTTAATTATACACTGTGTGAAAAAGAATTTTCCCACACAGATTTGAATCAGCTTCTTTTCAGTTTCACAGAATATCTTTCTCATTATATATGACAAGAAACAATAACTTCCAATCTATTCCCTTTTAGACTATTCTGTAGGTTTGAGGTTTGTTGGCAGGGGTGTTTTTTTGCTCCTGTGTTTGTTTTTTAAGTATTCGCTCATATGACTGTTACTCATAAAGGAAACTTTGGTCTTTTCAGTTTTTGATGAGAAACCTTATGACGTCCCAGCATTGCCATTGATTCTCCTCTCCTATTTCTGAACCTGTCCTGAAATTCAACAATATTATTTCTGAGATGGGTTGGCAAACACTTCAGCAAACCTCTTAGATGAGGTTGTATAGTATTATAATATTGGTATTACATTATTTCCCAGTATTGCTCTCCATTAAATCCTCTATCCATCTGCCAAAAATTGCTAGCTTTTCTGAACAGTGGATTGAGAAGGTACCTTCAGCTATATGTTCACAATTGTTCTCAGGTTTGTCATCCAAGTTCGTAATTAACCGTTCAACAATAAGGGAGAAAATTGTTAACACAGCTCTATGTTACACTCAGCTGATGACTTAATGTGGTTATATCCTATATTATGTCTATATTTTAATTTCAAAATGTTTTAAGAACAGATTTGTGTATATTCAAAAGAATGAAAAGTTCAGATGCTACTTAGAAGTACCTACCGCATCTACAGGGACACTTGTGGACTGAGATGAATGTTCAGCAAAGCATATTGTATAAAAGGCACCATATAAAAAAACTCATTACAATCCTAAAATACCTAAAATCCATATAAAATAGTAAAAAACCAAAATTAAACCTGGAAAAAGACAGGAGGAGGACAACTCAGGGAACAAAAAGGCATTCTTAATAAAAGGTGAACATTTTTAGTGATTCAGTTAACAGGAAACAAAAACTATGCTCTCTTGAAGGTTTATTACTCGTATAACAGGACAGTTCAAGGGCAATTACAAGAAAGCTTTCAAAACAAGCCTTTTCCAAAGTGTAACAGGGAAGTTAACAAGATCACTGCAGGATTTTTGATCTTCTTTAATTCAACTACATGAGAAAAAAATGGCATTTGGGGCAAAATGCAGTGATAACCTACTGTTTTTTACTCCTCATATCAAAGTGATTATCAGTTTGTGGAGACTTGAAGCTTACTTTCTCCATACAACAACAAATCTGTCATAAACCAATAGAACCACATAAACAGATGGGATTTTCCATTCCCTTCCCTCATTCTGCACCACGTCACAGTGAAGTCCATTTACTTCCGTGGGATTTGGATCATGCTCTTCCTAAGCCTTTTTCATCTAAGTCTTCCTTTCCAAAATGCAGCCTCATATGGTCCGAACAAGTGCTCTATGATTTCTTCATCCCGAAGAGCAAGTATCTGCTTCCAAATCCGAAGGGTTACAAAGCCAGGCAGCCCAGTTCTGGGAGTGGCATTTCTTTTTATGCCCCACGGAATTAGGATGCCAAAGGTTTTATACCCTGAACATTCTATAAAGGAATGAATCATTACCCTGGCTTCTCAATATTTTTCGTAAAATTTATGTTTGTTTTTGACAAACGTGTTTTACGGACAACTGTAAAATGTCTATGAGTAGCAGCTACAGAGCTTGCAATAGCGAAGAATTTAAGTCACTGCTACCCCTGGAGTGCTAATGAGGTAAAAATGTGCTGAATGTTCATACTTTCGTTGAAATACACATATTATGCTTGCTACAGGTGCACAATGCTTATTTGCTTTTCGGGCAAACTGTGCTCAATTTGCATAATTTTAACATCCTGCAACGTGCAAACATCAGGCACCTCTCCCGTTGCCCACAACTTAGCAAAGATGATGGAGAGTGGCCTAGCAATGACTTCCGCCAGCTCCCTCAGCACCCGCGGGTGCATCCCATCAGGGCCCATGGATTTATGGACATCCAGGTTGCTTAATTGGTCCCTGACCCAGCCCTCATCTACCAAGACAGATTCCTCCTCTATCCTGACTTCTTCTGAGGCCGCAGGGGTCCAGGGCTCCTCAGGACAGCCTCCAACAGTATAGACAGAGGCAAAGAAGGCATTCAGTAACTCCGCCTTCTTTTTATCCTCTGCCTGAGGACTGGAGGAAAGCGAATGTCACTCCAGTCTTCAAAAAGGGCAGGAAGGAGGACCCGGGTAACTATAGACCGGTCAGCCTCACCTCCATCCCCGGAAAGGTGATGGAGCAACTTGTCCTTGGTGCTGTCTCTAGGCACATCAAGGATAGGGGGATCATTAGGGGCACTCAGCATGGCTTCACCAAGGGGAAGTCTTGCTCAACCAACTTGATAGCCTTTTATGAGGATGTTACCCGGTGGATAGATGATGGTAAAGCTGTGGATGTGGTCTATCTCGATTTCAGTAAAGCGTTTGACACGGTCTCCCACAGCATCCTCGCAGCTAAACTGGGGAAGTGTGGTCTGGATGATCGGGTAGTGAGGTGGATTGTAAACTGGCTGAAGGAAAGAAGCCAGAGAGTAGTGGTCAGTGGGACAGAGTCCAGTTGGAGGTTTGTGTCTAGCGGAGTTCCGCAAGGGTCGGTTCTGGGACCAGTTCTATTCAATATATTCATTAATGACTTGGATGAGGGATTAGAGTGCGCTGTCAGCAAGTTCGCTGATGACACAAAACTGGGAGGAGTGGCTGAGGTGCCGGAAGGCTGCGCAGCCATTCAGAGAGACCTGGACAGGCTGGAGAGTTGGGCGGGGAGAAATTTAATGAAATATAACAAGGGCAAGTGTAGAGTCCTGCATCTGGGCAAGAACAACCCCATGTACCAGTACAAGTTGGGGACAGAGCTGTTGGAGAGCAGCGTAGGGGAAAGGGACCTGGGGGTCCTAGTGGACAACAGGATGACCATGAGCCAGCAGTGTGCCCTTGTGGCCAAGAAGGCCAATGGCATCCTGGGGTGTATTAGAAGGGGTGTGGTTAGCAGATCGAGAGAGGTTCTCCTCCCCCTCTACTCTGCCCTGGTGAGGCCGCATCTGGAGTATTGTGTCCAGTTCTGGGCCCCTCAGTTCAAGAAGGACAGGGAACTGCTAGAGAGAGTCCAGCGCAGAGCCACAAAGATGATTAAGGGAGTGGAACATCTCCCTTATGAGGAGAGGCTGAGGGAGCTGGGTCTCTTTAGCTTAGAGAAGAGGAGACTGAGGGGTGACCTCATTAATGTTTATAAATATGTAAAGGGCAAGTGTCAAGAGGATGGAGCCAGGCTCTTCTCAGTGACATCCCTTGACAGGACAAGGGGCAATGGGTGCAAGCTGGAACACAGGAGGTTCCACTTAAATTTGAGGAAAAACTTCTTTACTGTAAGGGTGACTGAACACTGGAACAGGCTGCCCAGAGAGGTTGTGGAGTCTCCTTCTCTGGAGACATTCAAAACCCGCCTGGACGCGTTCCTGTGTGATATGGTCTAGGCAATCCTGCCCCGGCAGGGGGATTGGACTAGATGATCTTTCGAGGTCCCTTCCAATCCCTAACATTCTGTGATTCTGTGATTCTGTGATTCTGTGAAAATCTGTGTGTTTCTCTGCCTGTAACATTAAGTCATCGAATACCTAAGAATCAATATAAGCTCTCAGAACCAGGAGGGAAGCCCTACTGGAGACCTGCATTAGCTAAATTATAGGATCAAAGCCTTGAGGTACACCAGCCCAGGTCTTTTGTCTAGAACCAACTTAACTATGGTAATTTCACTGTTTGCAGGACCAGAACTATTTTTTCTAACCCAGCAATACTTTAAAACTGTCAGTTACTGATGATCCATCCACTTGGAAGACATTGCTATAAGCTTATCCGATAAATACAGAACTCAAGCTAAACAATACCGTGTATGCAGGTTGTGGAGTAATTTCTAGCTTCCCATTTGCTTTAGCAATAACTGAACATGATCCAGCCTATACGTCTTTAAAATAAAAGCGTGATATTTTTATTACTTCATCTTTTTATCATTTATCAAGTTATATGCATCTGTGTATGTTGAAATAACTTGAAATAAACAAAATCAGTAAATGAAGACACCTTTCCAATGGTCACTACAGCCAAAGAAGTTTATTGCTGGGAGGATGTATAAGGAATGCAATGTAAAATAATACGGAGAAAATAGGAATACACATCACTGCAACAGCACATTGCATCCATGACAATAGAGGAATATGAGTAGAGAATAGCTACTAATTAGTACTCACAGTTCAATCTGGATATTTAAAACCTTCTTCAGATTACTGTTGGTAGTTCAATTTGGGGTTACCTGGCTACAGAATGGTAAAATTTTGTCTTACAATGCATCCAGCAAAACAAGAGTTTACCAAATATATGAGAGAACTTGAGTCTGTTGTTAAAAATATGCAGTATCTTGACCTTTTCTCCTGCCACTATGTAAGTCTCTGTGAAATCTCTGTTTTTCCTATTGCTTTGGTAGCTATGGTATTTTTGCACAAGTGTACAGCTAAATCAAAAGCCGTAGTCAGCAAAGGCCACAGTCACAAAATGGCTGGAAAGAATCACAGAGAAAGAGCAAGAGTAAAAAATTAACTCTATCTATTGAACACACCAGAAGAAGGCAAACAGTTGAAACAGCAACAGGAAAAATAGAGTATGGATCAAAGATTACATGAAGCAAACACTAATTTGGCAGTATTAAAAACACAAATGCAATTTACATCCTGACATCAGAGAAGCATACTTCTTAGAAAGAGACACAAACCTTCCAGATCCTGCAGAAAAGTCTGAATATTCATATTGCGTAGAAGGAGTAGTTTCCTGGGCTGAGAGAACAGGCTGTCCTGCATTCTGTCATTTTTTTGGTGTTTGCAGGTGGCACGAGAAAGAACTATGGAGTTAGATACAAAGTGTTTGAATGCTGCTAAGAATTTGTTTATGGCAAATGCATTAACATATTCAACACTGATTGCCTGGAAGGTCAGAGCAGAAACATCATTAGCATTGTATAAGAAAAGCAATATATAGCATTGCCTAGTCTGAATCTTAAAGTGGGAAGTTTTGGTGCTGAACAGAAGGGAAATAATATTATTATAAAAAAATTTGTGACTTTTCCCCTCCAGCAGCACCACAAGAACAACATTCATTTATAGCAGTGGAAAGTTTACCCTTTCCAGTCAAATTTGCCCTAGAAGTACCACGGGATCAACCACGAAAAATCCTGCTGTGCCATAGACCATGTGTGTCAGCCAGGGACAGGAGAAGATATTGTCAGTAGCCACAGACAGTTCTCCCAACAGCTCCAATCTACTCTCATGGTATTTCTGACCTTGGCATGATCATAATACAACTAAACACAAATGTTTCTGGCTTGAGTCAGAGTTTGCTTCTGTCTCCACCATATAGCCTGAGCAGTCAGCTTTCTGCCTTCTTTGATTCTTAGGGCTAGTGTAAACTCATAAGATGCCCAAGTATTTATGGTTCGTCCTACACCTCATCACTTCTTTTTTGACCCCAGCCAAAATGCTCCGTCATCAAGCAATTTTGATTTGTTTCCTTCTCCCTAGTTCCTACTTGCCTTTTGATTATTTTTGTTTGTTTCTTGCTCATCACCCTTCCTTTGCCTCTTCTTTATTTCCAACAACAACTCTTGCTTTTTTAACTTCGGTTGCATGCTTTTTTCTTATCACTTCATGTACAGTATACTTCATCCCCAACCTGTCTTCTTTGCTGCCTTCCAATCTGTCTTTCATTTAGACCCTTGTCTTATTCCTACTCGCCTCCTCTAGTAATTTCTTCTGCACTGTGTTACAAACACCTGAACTATTAAGAAGTAATGATAACACTAAGGACTCTCAAGACAGATTGTGGGGACTAAACAAAAATAAACTGAATCAAGCTTTTAAACTAATAGTAATTAAAACTGCAATTTCTGGAAAGGGCGACTCTCACTTCCTTTAGTGAAAGGTTTTTTGAACTCAGCAACCCAACAATAAAGCTGCCCTGAGTGTAAAAATACTAGCCATCTGGCACACTGCAGTATTCCCTTAGTGAATCTCTTCAGCAGGTGCATCATTTATGGTTTAAACACTGATATCTCAACTACCTATCTGCAGCTTCAGACCACAAACATTCCTCTGCTTTGATGCCTTAGTAATTCTCACCAACATTAACAATTATAGCAATTTTTGAATCAGAGTTTATCTTCTGATTACTAGGAAATTATACCTTTATGAAAAGTAATATATTTTTAGTATACTTGGCACACTTTTGGTACAGCTAAGTATCTGTAGAATGCTTGAATTACAGCAAGCATAACTCATTTTTCATAAGTTAAGAGTGACACATTATAAAATAAATTGTTATAATCAGAGATTTTCTTGAAGCTATCAAAGGGCTTGATTCAAAATGGGACAAGTTCTTCCTAGTACCCTCAGCCTGCATTAGCAGTTAGGGGGAGCTGAGGGCACTCAGCACCTTCGAGGGCAGTTCCCGCATAAGACACAATCCTGCAGCTGTGCAAGATGCAATTTCTTTGATTGCTTCTACTAATTTGCATACTACATCTATGATTTGAGCACACTGATAAATTACACTAGAATATCCCATTGTTCTGCCAGCCTTACGGACTTGCTATACATTCTTTTTCAATTTGCGAGGTCTTTTCCAAAGAGCTTGTTTTTCACTCAGAGCGACACGCTACAGAGACTACCCAGAAGCTCTCATAACACATAGGGGTCCTGAACACACTGATATATCTAGGCAGCTCTGTGATCCTCGTAAAGAGGATGAGGAAGGTGATGACTGATATTGATGAATAGATTTCATGGAAATTTATACAAATGACACACAAATGGCATTCATATAAATTCCATATAAATTACACCAATTACATATGAGTAGGAATTTAGTGAGATTTTAAAAGGAATTATGGGAAATTATATGAGCAACATTTATAAAAGACTGTTAAATGTTAAGAGTTTTGAAAGAAATATTAAGCAAAATACTTCAGGGTTTAAAATAATCTCTTTTGGGGATTGAAACAAAATATTAAACCCACATCTGCTTACAGTGGGACTTCTTACACATTTCTTTCAAGCAAGTGATTCCACAGACATTATGGGATGACTTGAGCTTCCAAGTTATTTTGGTGGCTCTTGTCCACTCAATGGCAACATACAACAGTTTGCTGTTCTCTTCAATTCTCCTTCTTGTCTAAAACATTGCCTATACTTCGCTGCTTAAAAACTGTTTTAAGACATTAAAAAGCAAACATTTGAACTAAAGAAGACTTAGCTATTCTAAATTGATTTAGTTCCTTATATTTCTGCAATCAAAGGCATTTAGTTGCTCAATATTTATGTGTATTATTCTTAAACTGAAATCTGCAAGGATGGCCTTGAGATGTATCTGATGCATGCATAAATATTGGATATATGTTATGTCATGTTACCACATGAAGATTCACAGAAAATAATCACTGTTTTGAGATATGAACATAGGGGCTTCTTTTGAAATTAGCAAGACTATTAATATGAACGCTACTCTTACAATTTTAAAAAGTCACAGTATTGATGTTCATATCAATCATACCAAACTCTTCTATAAAGAAAATTCTACAACAACCTTCTTATTAACAGAGTTACTACCAAACCAAATGTGCTTTGGAAGCCAGTTGATTTAACAGTTCTCTTGTTTTACCATGCTTTGCCCAGCTGACTGATACATGTTGTCAAACACAAACATATGTTGAGGAGGACATTTTGCACCACTTTGACTTTCTTCATGGAGCTTCAGTGAGAAAACCATTGCTGCTTGTGTCATATCACAATCCATTCCAAAACCCATTGAAGATTCACCAACAGGGCTGGCTGATAAATGAGTTTCTGTACAGATCAGAAGAGCTAACATAGGGTCTTTCGTTATAGATTTCTCCTGGCGATGCACACTGCTGTGCCCATCAGTCAAGCCCTGTGCGCAACAGGATTTAGAACTGATACGTGTGAAAGTGTACTGTATCTTCAGCTCTGAGACTTAGAGCCATCACACTTTAGGTTTTTGTCACTAATGATGTCTTTTTAAATGCACTTAAAGGATTTTTTGGGGTCTTGGTAGCTCCTGTATTCTTCACACTACATTTTCCTCTATGATGATTATGTTGCAGAAGTACGATTATCTTCACACGCATCAAGTTTTCCTCTTATTTAATGGAAAAAACCCCACAGGTTGCATACGAAACTCTTGATAAGTAATAAAACTTTTAATTCAATGTCTAACACGTTTCATATATGTAGATACTATCTATATTTACACTTTGCACTAATGAAAAGGTCTATTTTTCTTAGTGCTTTAAGCAATTCCCTGCAATGAAGCTACCAAGTAAAAAAAATGGCATCTACATTAATCTCTGAATCATCCTAAGATTTTAATCTTGGGGATCAAATGAGGATCTTCAGCAAGATGTTACTTATTACTGTTAAATTCTCTTGAATATGTTTCATGTTAAGTTTTCAATATTACAGTAAATACAAGGAATACAGTTATGTCCAAGGGAAAATGTCTAAGCCTTGAAATGGTTTGTGGTCATCTGAGATTTTGAACTTACCAAGAGTCTACAAATATCTTCTGATCCTCAGATATGCTTATGCATTTTCTGATCATGTTTGCTTTCTTTGGAAAAAAATACTTTTGGAGCCCAAAAGCCACCTATGACTATATGAGTCTCCAATCTTCTCTTCATGACTAGAATGTTATAACACTAAACACAGCTGATGTCTTCTGAAAGAGCAGAAGGCTTGGAAATATCATTAAATGCCAGTACTGGGTATAAGGTCAATAAATATTTTAAATCCTCATAAGTATGCTCCTTTACTGTATTACTTATCCATTCAGAATTGGGTTTAAGCTAGTTTTTAACACCTTAGTCCTCCAAATTTAGGTATAAGCTAGCTCCAAAAATGCATTATCTAGAGAAACGATCAAATCCCATCCACATATAGTTAGTTGCCCCTCAGTTCTGTTTTCTGAATTCAAAGATATGTCTCAGTCAAAGACCTGTATTTGATTATTTGCTGCAATTACTTTTGTTGAAACATACAGTTTTGTGTCTCTCTTTTACTTCAAGATCTTCAAGTACTTCAAAATTTTCTTCTATTCGTTTGAATTGAACAAGTGAGGACCTACATAACGTGCTGTCTTTCTTCCAAGACAGGTATCTTTTAATTTCTTCTTACTTTAGATTTACCCATACTTTCTTCACCCACAGCTAAGATTGCCCAGTAATATGGCAGTTAAGTGGCAGAAATGATACCTTTCTTCCTCCGTATTTCTTTAAACCTCACTGGCTGTATGCAGATATAGACAATTGCATACCACTCCGTTAGTTCTGCTGTACATCTGTGTTGTCCTGTCTGTTCTTCACTCTGGACCAAGTTCAAAAGGTATTAATGAATTGTTCAAAAAAATGTTACTGGCTATCCTCTAAAAAAATTTCAAATACGCAAAGGCTCAGCTTTCTAGTGGGTCTGAAGTTCTTCTAAAAGATTTGGTTTGGTGTACAAGGATTATTGATGACAGCTCCAAAGAAGGGAAAGATGTCAAGCATATGTTGAGTGATTATAGCCAGAATAGAGCTTTGACGCATCCCAAAAATCTAACCACCCCGTTATTGAACATCACCCTAGACCACTTCAGCAAAGAAACAAGTTTTCTCTCATTCAAATCTTTAAAACAATTCCTGCTGTCTCTGTCCCAGAAATAACTTTCTCCCTTCTCATATCTTTCTCATGTCTGCCCAGATAACGCGTGTTCTCTGGAAGCACCTTTGGTTTGATTTTAATTGTGTTTTTTTTTTTCTCAGCAGAATCATTCTTACTTCTTCTGTATCTCCTTGACTGGTTACTTCCTTTTTTTTATTAGCTCTGACAGCCATGCCAAGTGCACATGCATGTCTCAGAGACAGCTCCAGCATTCACTTCAGCTTGGCAACAAATCTTATTTAAAATTACAACTGTTGGACAATTTCATATACGTACTTTTTAATGACTCAAAGGCGCTTTGTTCTGACAATATACATCCCTCCAAAAGGTCTCAGACTTCCAAGTTGAATAACGTACTGCATTCCCTCTGACAGAAAATATGATTGGTTTGTTACTAAGAATACTATTACTGCTTTTCTCTCTTTACTTTTAAAAATCTATAAACATTTTAGTATAACACAGAACATTAATTTATGCAGAAGAAAGTCCGGTTTCTGAAAGGCCATGTGTTTCTTCCAAGATATTCCGTACATTTGTCAAGCTGAATGACCTACAAAGAGAGATGGTTTGGAAATCACGTTTCTTTTTTTTTCCCTTCCTCTTTTTTTTTTTTTTTTTGTGCTGCTTCAGAATGAATCAACTATGACACCATATGCTGCAACAATTGCTGAGAATGACAAAAGTCATACATTATTCTAAAACACAACCAAAAAATGTCATTAAATTAAGGAAATTGTATTCTCCCTAAATCCCCCTGTACCTTCCTGGCTCACTTGATGTCTCATTGCTTTATTTCTGTGTAGGCTCCTCCCAGCCCTCCTCTCACTGTGGCAGGCTTCTTACTATAGATTTAGAGAAGCATGAACATCCTCTGGCTACTGCTGGAATAACTGAGCTGTCCCTCAGTTGGAAGGCAGAAGAATCCTCCACCTGTGCCAGCATCTTCACTGTGCCAGCATATCCAGAATGGATCAGGCTTTGTCTTTGACACTCCCCATCTAAGAGCATAAGAAGCTTCAGCATGTGTTCACCATGAGCACAATAAAAATAAGGCCACAGTTAGATAATAATATTTTTTACACTATATATATACACACACACTAAATACTATCTTCTATCAGGTTATAATTTTGCTCCCTTAAAAATGTGTATCACTTATCATATTGCAGCCTACATTCTATGTTTTTCATAGCAGAGGGGATATTTGCTCCCTGCTCTGTTTGCATGGGTCAAGTTACTAGAACTGCAGAGAGAAATTCTAACTCTACTTGAAAATAACTGGATATGGGTATCATCTGGCTGAACAAAAGGGATGTCTGATTATGCTGTCAGTACTGAAGATACGTTGCATATCTAGCAAGCTTTTATTCTCATTACTTAACATGTTGCTTGGTTACCTCATCAAACTTGTCATCTGTGAGGAAGCCTGTTTCATTAAAAAAAAAAATCATAAGGCTAACTCCTCCAGGACTGTAGTGGGAGAATGGCTTTTTTTTTAATTACACTTATTTCTGAAGTTTCAGTTCGAAACTAAGTTGCTACATTCATACACTGGACAACAAAAAGTATGGTTGCACAGGCCACTCTCAAAAAAATCTGGGATGCCCAATACTGGAGTGCTCTTGTGATGCTTAGTGTGACAAACATGACTACATTTTCAAAAGTTGCCAGGACCTTGGCTAAGGCTACATGCAAATCACTTACAATCACTTCATTCTCCTGTCTGTAGGCCACTGAGTAGAAAGTTAGAAGGCATATCGATAGACAAAACTGAGTATGTTTGGCACAATCAAATACTTTCCATGCAGTTAAAACCAACCATCTTAAGAAGCCTTCAATTTCTCTAATAGTTTGCGACCATTGGGAGGCAACATACAGTCAGAGAGGTCTAACACGGCACCAGAAAGCGGACAGGCTTTCCCAAACACTTCTCCTGTAGTTGTAGATCTAGTCCTTGGGTGCGCGCTGGTCACAAGTCTATACCTCCATTTTCCCACAAGCTGTGCAGAATCCAGCGAACTTCAGTTCTGAGGAAAAAATAACGGTATCGACAACAACAAAACTATAAAAAAAAACATGCAAAGAAAGAGGAGTTTTAGCCGGGGGGCTGGCACATGTGCCCACCGGCCCTCGCAGTGTTCCACCACCCCCATCCTTGGAAGATGTGCGAACTCCCCAGCCGTCAGACGGCGGCAGCGTGCGCGCCCAGCGACCCCCGGCCTTGCTCAGCGGACGCACCGGGGTGTCCCGCCCCCGCCCCGGGCCCAGCGCTGCCCTCAGCGGCTCCCCTCCATCACGCTCCCTCCAGAAGCGGCCTCCCACCCAGAGCGGCGGAGGCGCCCCCGCCCCGCGCCGTGCCCCACTGCGGCGGCGGGGGCCGGGGGGGAGCGGCGGGGACGGCACCGGGCCGGGCCGGGCGGGGCGGGGGGGGCTGCAGCGAGCGCGGCACCGCCCCCGGCGGGCAGACGGGCGCGGCGGCGTCACGCGGCGGCACCGCCCCCCGCTCCCGGCGGCCGCCCCCGCCCGCTGCCGCCGCCGCCGCGCACCCGCAGCAGCGCCCGCTCCGTCGGCGAGCGGCAGAGGCAGCCGCGCCTGCCCCGGCCCCGGCCCCGGCCCCGGCCCGCCGCACCCCGCGCAGGTAAGGCGCGTCCGCAGCGCGAGCAGAGCGGCGCCGCGGAGGACGAGCCCCGCTTGGCCGTGGCGGAGCCGGTGACGGCGGCGGCGGGAGAGGCTGGTGGGTTTCCGTGCGGCGTTGTGGAGAGGGAGATAGCGAGGAGATGGTGGAGCGGAGGTAGAAGTTGAAGGTTGGATGCGGTAATTTATTATCCCTGGCAAAGGCGGGAGGAGGAGGAGGGGAGGGGGTCTGAGAGACTTAAGGAATAAAATCAATCTGCTGCATGTTTTCCCTGGCGTGAGCTGCTTCGGTGAAACGCGAAGCCGGGGCAGCGATGGGAATGAATATCGCAATATTGTTGTTATTTATCGGCGGCCGTCTGGAAGAGGCGAGGGGTTTGTGCAGGAAGTGGCATTGATAATTTGGGACATTTTCTATTGTGAGCCAGAAGAAAGAGGGCAGCCGGCTTCCTTGATATGTGTTTGAAACTGTTCATGTTCCTGCTGATGGTATGCATTTTTGAAGGGGTAGAAATTATATCATAAGCATATTAAAATAAATACATCTGCAAACTGGGAGGGTAGCAAAATCGATCATTCCAGCCGCTTAGGACAGGATTTGATTCTAGAAATTACGTAGAAATGAAAGGAAAAGATTAATGATGCTGTTAAGTCTGCTTTTGAATTAGAGCGCTTCTCCCTTTGGCTGCAGCAAGGTTGTTTTTCAGATCCTTTTATTTCATCCAGTAATTTGTGAACTCTCGGGTCTTCCCCGCACCGAGAGACAATGCTGTGTATTTCATACAATAAGGATTCTGCCGAGGATTCTGCATGCCAACCGACCTGGCATTTATTAAGGATTTATTGACCTATGGGTGTCTCTCTCTCTCTTTTTTTTCTAATTTGAAAAGGCTCAATCGGGTCACCTGTGACTAAATCATATTTTTTGAAGAAAAAAAAATATTGTAGAGGGGTAGGGGAAGCATATTAATTCACTGCTGAGGCACTGAACGCAATAGCTCCATTTACGTTGGTTTGTGTATATGTCTCGCTACATACATGTGTATACATATATACATTGCTGAGAGGGATGTCTGGTACTTAAGAGCCCATTTAAGATATATATATATATGTTAAATTGTCCTATTTTGAGAATGAAAGTGTCCCTCCTCTTTGGAAATGACTAGACAAGACTGTGCTATTTATTGGCAGTGTGTGAATTATATCGGCAGTAATAAATAAGCAATTGTTTGTTTGGTTTTTTGTTCTTGGGTCTTTCTTCTTTCTTTTGCAATCTTTCCATCTCTTTTTTCCTTGCCTTTATTTTTTTTCTTTTTTCTTCTTCCTCTCTTTCTTTTTTCCCTTTCTCTTTCCCCCTCTTGCTGCTGCTGTGTGTGTGTGAGTGAGAGGGGAAGGCAGGCGCCGCAGACAGAGGCAGGCAGCGGCAGCGGGCAGGGATGCTCTCGAGGTGGGATCCCCGCTCGGCGCCTCTCCGCGGACACCTGTAGGGATCGCTCTGGCACGCACGGCGGGCGCGCACACACTCACACTCACACACTCACACGCGCATCCTTGCCCGGCCCCCGCCCCCCCCCGGCACACACCGCGGGCTCCTGGCATCCTCCCGCCCGTGCGCCCCATGCACAGTGGCGCTCCCCGCGCAGATCCCTTCCCTCCTTCCCTTCCTGCGCTCCCGCGCAAGGATTGCCGCGGCGCCCTGCGCTCACGCAGCCGCGGCGCCCGCCCCGTGCACCTTGCGCCCCTCCGCGCGGCCCCCGCGCCCCCCTCCCCGCGGCACCTCCCGCATTTCCTCCCCACCCACCGCTTCGCCCTAGGCGCGCAGTGACGAGCCCAGCTCCGGATCCCCGGTGACCCTCGCTAACAAACACACACACACGCACCCCCCGCGCCCCCTCCCACGCATCCCGGACCCTCGCCTCCACAGACACGCACACTCCTCCAAGTCATTTCTCACGCCACCCCCCGGGCACGCACGCCGTGTCTCACACCGCCACCCAGCACCCGCCTCTCCGCACCCCCCACGCACCCCAAATCCGCTCCCTCACAGCTCTCTTCACCTCCGCCGCAGCGGGGCCCCGCGGCCGTCCGCACCTCCCCTCCCCGCCCCCGGTGCACCCACACGGGCTCCCACTGGTGCACATGGGGGCTCCCACTCCCCCCGCCGGTGCAGAGGCTGCGGGACGCGGGGCGGGACCCCCTCCCCGGGCGCTGCCGGCAGCGCCGGGGCCGCTCCTGCCACCGCCGGGCACGGGGACCGGCCGCCGCCGCCGCCCCGTCGGGCCGCGCAGGGCGGAGCTGTTCCAGGTGCTGAAGCCGGAGCGGCGGCGCGGCGCAGGAAACGAGGGGCGCCCCTGCCCGCAGCCACAACCTTACCCAAAAAGGCGCTAATTAGGAGTGGGGTTGCCGGGTCCGGAAGAGCGGGGATGGGCCGGGGGCTCCCGCCACGGGCCCTCCCGGGCACCGCGCTTTGCAGAGGAGCTGCAGGAAATCCCTCGGCTGGTAGCGGCATTGCGACGGGTGGCTCCTGCTGGGGGGCAGAGAGGGAGGAGGGGGGAAACCCAGGGGCTCTTTGCTGCCCGGCGCTGGCTGGGCACGGCTGGCCTCCACCCGCAAAGTCTGGGGGTTCTCCTTGACTCCCTTTCGCTGCTCTTGCTCACCTCGCGTGTGACAAATAATAAAAATAAACGTGTTGACATTTAGAGGAATTAAATTAAATGTAAAGAGAGAGTAGGAGGTGACTTAGCAGCTCTGAACGTGTCAGGTGCAGGCAGCTGAGGTGTGTGCCTGTTTTAAAGCAGGTTTTGCCCTGGCAGGCTTGTCTCTACCCCCTCTCCCCATGCGCAGACACACACACACATACCAGCCCAGCAAAGGGCTTGGCAGCAGCTCTGGACATGATATTGTGCCTGCCTAAGTGCTGCTGGCTGAGAAATGGGAGGGAGGAGAAGGGGAAGCAATGAGGGACAGAGGTGTCGGAGATCCTCTCCTCCATCAGGAGAGATCTGCTAATGCACACCTTCCAGAAGAGATACAGCAGCTTGGGGGAAAAAAACAGAGAGGGGAGCCTCTCTGCTGAAATGCTTTGAATGCAGAGACCTCTTCAGAGGAATAGAGTGAACTGTGGCATATATATTATTTTTAAAATGAGGAGTTGTCCTCTTAAATAAGAGCAGCTGAGTAAACATACATAAAATACTGCAACCCATTTCAGAGAACTAACACCTGGGATTAGCTGATCTGCATTGTGAATAATGTCAACATCAGAGCTGGCTTGAATTGGATTTTCCGTGCCATAACAGAGAATATCAGCAGCAAAAGAGACCAGGTGGCAGAGAAAAATGCGGTTTGAAATTTTCAAAAAGCCTTCTAAGAAACCGTTGCAATTCTTTCTCATCCCGTGAAAACAAACCAGTAGGTGTGCCATGTACAGCCTGACAGTTCCTGCTGGGAGCTCAGTCCACTTTATATATTTTCGAGCTGTATTGGAAAGGACTAGAACTGGGCTTAGTATCTTTGTCTGCATTAATAGGACCCTATAGCTTCACAGGTGGTGGTATTTCCATTAATAAATTGCAATAAAACAAATTTTAGAATAAACACCACCTTTTCTTTTTTAACATTGGCCTTGTAATAATAAAATATGCTCCTAAAATATTTGAAAGTTTTGGAAAGGTAAGTAGTTTACGTATAGATTATACTATAAAAATGCAATCTAGTATGAGCATATACATAAAGATTTAGGTTTAGCTCTGCACATTATTATGATTTCTTGGTAACTCCAAAATTACAGCAGCAGTTTACTTTCCTAATGTCGAACAGCAGTTGAAATGAAAAATTAATCATAAACGTCCTCTATTGATCAGCTTTATGATTTAGTATGTTATTAGTCGTCATTTCTTATTATTCTGTTTCAATTCCTTGCAGATTAGAAACAAAAACAATAGAGGAAAATCACCCCCCCTGGATCTTAGCCTTGGCCTTTTGCAAGCAAACAGAAGAGGAGCTGTCAGGCTTTGCATGTCAAATAGCCACTCGGCTGTTTGACGGCTTCTGGGTTTCAACCCCATTGGGATTGAGGCAGCTCAGGAAACCATGAGCGATGAGTCCTGTCGTCTGCTGACGCTGCTCTAGCACCATGGCAGACAGTCCGTGATCTGACAAGAGGATCTGTCCTAGGGAGGCAGCGCTGGGATCGGTAATTGGCTTCCTGGGAAACTACAGCTGGCAGAGAGGATGTGAAAAGAGGTGTGCACGGCCTGGGATATTGTTACAGTCTTGCCGAGCTGGTGGATCTGCTTGGAGGAGGGTTTTGCCACTAATCTTGGTTTTTCTCCCGGTTTGGTAATGTTGGCTTTGGGGAAAATTTCTGCTGACTCACCCGCTCCTGGACGCCTTTTGGGAAGCCTGACCGACCAGTGAAGAGACCCAACGGTGCCTTCCCCCTGCTGCAGGTCCCCTGCAGTGGCCTCTGACCCCATCCTGTGCCCGACCCCATCCCGTGGGGCACCCGCAGCCCCCCGCCCCGAGGAGTCCCCCACAGCGACCCCCGCTCCCGGGGCGGGGGTGAGTGTGTCTGAACCTCTTAGCGCGGCCAGCGCCCGGCAAGATATTACCCTGTCTGCCGCCGGGGCCCCAGCGCCGCCCCCCGCCGGCCCTGCCGCCCCTCTCGCCCACCCCAGGCCGCGCAGGATGGGGGCGGCACTGGTGCGGCGCGGGGGCTGCCTGCTGCTCTGGCTGGCCCTGCTGCTGGGCTGCTGGGCCGAGCTGGGCAGTGGGCTGGAGTTCCCGGGGGCGGAGGGCCAGTGGACCCGCTTCCCCAAGTGGAACGCCTGCTGCGAGAGCGAGATGAGCTTCAACATGAAGACGCGCAGCTCCAGCGGGCTGGTGCTCTACTTTGACGACGAGGGCTTCTGTGATTTCCTGGAGCTCATCCTCACCCAGGGTGGGCGGCTGCAGCTCAGCTTCTCCATCTTCTGTGCCGAGCCTGCCACCCTGCTCTCCGACACGGCGGTCAATGACAACCTCTGGCATGCCATTGTCATCCGCCGCCACTTCAAGAACACGACGCTGATCATCGACCGGGCAGAGGCCAAGTGGGTGGAGGTGAAGTCCAAGCGGCGGGACATGACTGTCTTCAGCGGCCTCTTCTTAGGGGGGCTTCCGCCGGAGCTGCGGTCAGCGACGCTAAAGCTGACACTCTCCTCCGTCAAGGACCGGGAGCCCTTCAAGGGATGGATAACGGACGTCCGGGTCAACTACACGCAGGCATCGCCGGTGGAGAGCCAGGAGGTGCGGCTGGACGACGAGCAGAGCCGCCTGTGCGCCAGGGAGGACGTCTGCCTCAATGGGGGCGTCTGCTCGGTGCTCAACGACCAGGCTGTCTGCGACTGCTCCCAAACGGGCTTTCGGGGGAAGGACTGCAGTGAAGGTAAGGTGCCATTTCAGCTTGCCCCACTGCCCCCCTCCTCATCGCTCTGTGGAGGGGACGGGTAGGAGGCCAGGCCTGCATGGAGTTTCATCTGTATGAGTGGATCTCCCTCCCTGCCCTTCCCTCCCCGCCGCGTCCCCAGCTCCCCCCTTCCCCGCCTTCCCCTCCCTGCCCTCCACGTGTCTCTGTGGCCGACCATGGTGCCATCACTCTTCTGTTCTCTGCGAGGCTGGGCGAGAGGAGGAGGAGGAGGATATTTGGGCGTCTTCCAGAGGCAGGGTGTTATTTGGGGATGCCCCGGGCAGAGGAAAGGTGGGTCCTGGGTGCCGGGTGTCACCTGGAAGGGAAGGGGTGACCGGCATCACGCTTGGCCAGAGTTGAGGGAGGGGATGGGCACTCTTGTCACAAGCAGCTGGTGGCAATCTTTGGAGTGGGGAAAGCGATGAAGGGGAGAATTTTACCGGACTAAGTGCAAAGATGGCCTGGGTTTATTTTTGTAGTGTAGGGGAGACCCAGAGTCCACTTTGTATTGATATTTGCCTCTGCTATGTCATTGAAATAAAATCAGTGATTTATTTGTGAATTCCTTAAATTGTTGCTGGGGAAGAGGGGGATTAAATGGAGGATTATGTTTTTAGACGAATGTGAACGGTACTGCTTTGCAATGTATTTAGCAATTCACCGTACCAGGGAGAATACAAAAGGGCAAGGGGGAAGTACATACTCCGAGACCACAAAATTACTGAATAGTTTTACCAAGGAAAAGGGAGCTTAGAAAAACAACAGTTTTCTGAATCCCATCTACAAGTAAATCACTGGGTAAAATGTGATTCATATTCAGTGCCCATTGTTTTTGGCAAATGGAAGGAGTGTCAATATTTACATTGCAGATGCATGTAGGATTATTTTTTATTATTTTGCTAGTAAATGTACCATTGCTTGCAGCTCCTTAAGCATAGAGAGTACATATGTTGTGTACCTAGAACAGGATATACAGGTATATGAGTGAAATAAGAGCAAATGTATCAAAGGAAAATATAATCTTCATGTCAAAATTGGAGAGCAAAGACCTACGTTTAAAATGTAAAAGGTAAATATAAATAGGATATTATCAAGGCCACTGAGTGGCTGCACGACATTTATGGCTGAATAATTTGCCTTTATCATTTCTATCAGATTTTACTCATTATAAGAAAGAAAACATCATTTGTGACTGTGCTTTATTATGTAACACCTTCTGTCCTTAGTGTCAATACTCAAAACGCTAGTCATTCTTCATCCTGTTTACTTTATCAGCTGTTTATCTCTCATCTGCCATTTGTTAATAAAGTCAAAACCTATTAACATTTTAGAATAATTTTTAATAAGTAAAGAGCAAATGATAGTTTCAGAAAATAAGACGTTTGTACTTTCAATAGCCCACAGTCGCAGAAACTCTAAAATTAAATATGTTTTATATTAGATAAGATCATATAAAAGGATTTAGTATTTGGATGTAAATTTTTAATATGTGGTACTACATAATATATAGGTGTATGTAAAATATTGAGTTGTATTAGCATCTTTGAGTTAGGCCCTATTATAAACCAGAAAGAAAATTGTGTGTAGCAGCTTGGTTAAAGCAACAATAGTCATATATACATTATTATACATTTATATACCCTTTACATTAAAACATAGTTTATTTATTTGAAGTTATTTTGAACATGTAATATTTGCATGAAAAAGTTCATATAATTACATGTAATATCAGTCAGAGAAAATCTTATCTTTACATAATAAGAAGATCAATAGCTATTTTTAAGGAACATTTTTATGTTTAGATTGAATTTTATTGAAATACATATATGTTTATATATATTAAAAATTATATTAAAAAATATATAGAGCTTATAAGATGATTACACTCAAAATAATACTTAGAATTCCCCAAATTTAGAGTAAAATGCTGTCTTCGTTCAAATACTGGTGGTTTTACAATTGACCTCAGTGGGATCAAGATTCCCCTCACGTGTCCCTTGACCACTAAGAAGACTTATAAAATAATAGCAAGACTTATAATTTTAGCATACTCTCTCAACAAAGGATCATAAAGTATTCAAATTCTGATTTCATTTGTTACAGGAGGCAGCATTTCCATTGACAGCAATATAAATGGAACTAGTCCTACAGTTTATACCTGTTGATTGAGAAAAAATAGTAACTGAAATTCACATCAATCAGGTTTTGATGAAGGGATCGGTAGCTACTTATATGTGCTACCAAAGATGAACTATTTTATAAATGATTTAATATTCTAAGAAATAGAAAAGACAGAAGAATAAGTAAAAATGTTATGTCTGCCAAGGAAGAAAGCCGGGCTATTGTTCTTTAGTTCTTTATAGCGAACGTAGAAATTATGCTGTTGAGTTTTGATCTTTTGTTCCTGGAATGTGTAAATTTGCCACAAAGCTTAGTAAGAGGTTGCCATTGCTGAAGGATGCAGGATCATCTCAGACTGCAGTGATCTGGAGGGGTCTTGAGTTTTCACTCTTTGTCTTGTCCTATTTTTTGACTAAAAATGGTTTAGATGGAAAAAAATCCCCAACTTTCGATTTTTATCTGAAATTGCAACTACATGCCCTAGTTGATACCTTTTCTTTAAATGTGAAAGATGGTCATTAAATTCTGTTTTCCTTGGATTTTTTTTTTTTTTTTTTTGGCTTGGATTTAGTGTGCTTCTACACCTCTGCAGTCTGCTGAGGCAGAGAGTCCCACAGCATAATGAGGACTTTAGAAATCAATAACAACAACAAAGAAAACCTTTCCAAAATTTTCTATCCTGACTTGCACATTTGAGACACTAGAAAAAATTGTTTTAGAGTCAAAGTTTCAGGCCTTAGGATGCAATTTTTGATAGCACTTAAGTTGTTATCAGGAAAAAAATCTGGTGGTTTGTTTTTTTTTCAGATTTTCATCTTTGAAAATCTCATTAATTTTTCATGAAGTAAAATTTTCATATAAGAATGAAGTTTAACCAAGTTTATTTGTTTTGGAAAACCCATAGTAGTATAAGTTATTCCCAGCAGGCTTAACTGCCCTTGTACCTGTCTAAATCAGGAGTAGCGTCATTTATGTTATCTGAACTACACCAGTGTAAAAACAGTATAAGCTAGGAAAGAATCAGATTTATTGCATTCAGCCGTGCTCTTTGTTCAAATAGGATCTAAACTCTTTTCAATGGGAGGTTTGGCATGAATCACAGAAAAAGGACTGGAGTTTTGCTTGAATATCAAGGGTGTGCAGTCTACAGCACAGAAAAATGCGATCTGTAGCAGTTCTATTGTTGATTAGTCTGTGTGCTTATGAGTAAAGACAGTAAAAGAGCCTTCTAAAAGAGAAAATAAAATCTCTATTTAGTACTGAAACAGGCAAGGGAATATTATTTCACATAATAATAGTGACTCAGTAGAAGGAAAAATACACAAAATTATGATAAATTTTGTTAGGAATAAAACTAGCATTAAAATAAACCCTGATTGCCATATCAATTTTCCGATAAGTTTTTGACATACATCACAATCTTCTATTCAGTGAAAATTACATTAGTCCTTGAAATGAATCAAATTGGTATGGCTTGATTCTATGATAGGGAGAGCTGTTCATTAAAAAGACTCATCTTTAAAATCAAATTTTTAGTGAATTAAGTCAGGGTCCTAGAATGTAGGGAGAATACATGATTCATGTCAGTGAGCCTCCATATTCCTCTTCTCATTTTGCTCCTTATGTTAAAATTTCAGAACAAAAAAACTATTTTAAATATTAAATTTATACAATAGTGACCTTCTGGCTTTAGATAAAAAAAATATATATAATTTTCCTTTTATCCTCCTTTATATAAAAATAACCTTGTCCAGTATCCTGCCTGAGAAAAGAGGCAAATACCTCTGAAGAAGGAAATAAAAACCACATAATACGCTTTGACTTGGGAGAAGTTTCTCACTGACCCTAGCTTCTTGTCACTCCATGCCCTTCTACTTTTCTCTATCTGTAACTGCTTGAAAAAATTGCATACAAGATAATTTACCTTTTTAAAATATAGCTGACCTACTTGCCTCAATATTAGCATGTTATGGAGACAATTACTTTGTGAATTCAAAATATTCCTGTTTAGAACATGATTTGTTTTAACTGTTCTACTGAGTTTCTGTTTTGTGGGAAAAATGAGGACTATTCATGCAGCTGTTCACTGTAACAGACAGTCTTCCTTGTCAGATATTCAGAAGTTGATGCCAGCTATGGTTTGAACTGTGAAAGTGATTTTTTTTTAAGGAAGCGAATTCCAGATGTCTCAAGCTAGCCAACACTGAGATCTGTTTGTATGGGTTCTGAATATATTACATCAGTCTTTGTTGTGTGTATTTGCCTCTTCATGTTAACTTTTTAAAAAGTCATCCAATATTTAGATCTTTTTGAAAAATTTCATATTTTAATTCATTCAATTCTCTTATGCTTTGAATAAAACACACAAACATATTTTGGCATTAATTATCTTTTGCAAGATACGTGTTTGAGTGCAAAACAATACTGTTGAACTCATTGCCTACAGTCAGTCTTCACAAAGTAGCTGCCATGGTCTTTATACTTCTTGAATAGTCAGCTAAATATACTTTGAGCTAGTAAATACTGTGAGCAAAACTTTCCTTTTGATTTACACTTCAGAATCTTTATCTACAATATGCATCTCTAATACATGACCTGTATTTCTTCTGCATGCTGAATTTCTTGTCAGTGCCAGTGGCCACTGGGGTGATGCTGATTTAGGAGGAGGGCTAGAAATCCACTAGAGATTACACTAAGGTTCTGTTGTATTTACAGATTATTTGATTAAATTAACAATAAATGTTTTAATTTTATTTAATATTTTTAAACAGTGACTTTGCCAGGATAGAATCTTGAGGGCAGATAGTCAAATAATCCCAAAGTCTTTCAAAACTGTATTAAATCTGTGCCCTTTGCATTTAGTTGTATGAAAAGAGAATCCTTATGTCACTTTAAAGCAGAATTTTGCATCGTTCTCCTAATGCAATTTGATATATTATTTTGTTTGCCAGGATTCAGCATTATAGGATATTGATTTCAATATCTGCCTCATGTAGACTCACAGCAATTTCAATACTGTGTCACCGGTAATTATCAATTAGCAGTCTGTTTTATATTATCTTCTAAGAAGGCTAGTTGTTGAATTTTTCTAATCCTTTCAAAATGCTGATATTGAAATACTTCCAAAAGACTACTTACGTGTATAGCATACATCTTAGTACCCCAGATAATAATATTTTATGTAGTGATGTTGTTACTTCCCTTTGTGCCTAGCTGAGATGCAGGGTCCATGTTAATTTTAAGCCTATCTTGCCAGTTATAGAATGTTAATACGGTAAAAGAATTTACATCTAGCAGCGTAGGACCTTGTGTCGGATTGGTCATATTCATTCAGAATTTCAAAATTATATCATAAAATTGTCTATACTTTAACGTAATTACATTTCTAGGCTTACAGGCATTTTGAACCAAATGCACTTGATCTTTTTTCTCAGCTGCAGGTTGGCTCTCTAGGAGTCTTTTAACAGTAGATGCTAGCCAAGTAGTTGTGGAAAAACATTTGGATTACGGAACAAATAATTTTATCCCATCATCATTACTGAGCTGATGGATGGGAATGGGAAAACAGACTGGCAAGTAAAACCAGTTCCTGATAGAAATAGCTTTATGTAGAAACTAACATTAACATTTGCAGCTTTTAATAAACATATCAAAATTGGCTGGTAATTTAAAACAAAAAGGTTCATCCATCTCTCTTGTTGAAAGTAATACAATGTTTTGTTTTCCGGAAAGCTTAGTGTTACTTTCAGGAAACATGAAACCATACCAGCCTCTGGAAAAAATACTTTGTCTAGTTTATTGCACTGTGGTTGAAAATTGTATACCTTCATAAACACATGATTTTACAGAATAGCGAAGGGCATTCTGAGGTTTTGTGTACTATGTTGTAGCTGAGGAGTAAATTGTAAAGACCAACGTATACTTCTTTCAGGGAATGATTTTGTAGAACATGACAAACATAACTTTAACTGTGCTGTTATATATATAATATTCACTAGCAAAGTCAGGGTACATAATATCTTTGATGCTTTTATTTAGTTCTACGCTGACCAGGGATCATATTTTAATCTTTTACGAAATAATTTAGGTTTTTCCCACAGAATCGTGCTTTCTGAAATGTCACTTTCTCCTTCTGTACTGTAGTGATGGTATTTGACTAAGAAGTAGTTACGTGGTGGGTTCATGCTAATGTCTCGTCGTTCTCTTGGATCTTGGTGTACTCAGTAGAACCAATGAGCACTTCAGTGCACAAAATACCTGTGGTAACTAATGAATGAAGTAGGAAAAAGCACATTATTTTGATATGACATTGCTTTCTCATTGACCCTAGCCAGTTCACACCACGTCTCCAGTTTGGTTTCTCCATCTGTAAAGTTAAACTAGTGACACTCTATACAGGATTTTTGGTAGGATTTTCTTCCTGTCTGTCAGGTACTTGAAAGATCAGAATTTCTATTAGAGATCTAGTAAAGAAAGTCAAGACTTGAAGCTCCCCTTACTGTAGTGCAACCTCTTTAGTCTACAGAACTGATACTTATCAGCTGGCTTTGAAGTTGCCGCCGTTCCTACTGCCTATCTATCCATAGCTGAGAGTTCAGAATAATGTGTTTTCTCTTGTGCACAACTGGTCTGCCATTGCATGCTCTCCATTAGTCTGACTAGATATCGGAAATGATGTAGCTTGTCAACTGCCAACCACCATTGCCTGGACAATCCAGCTCTTCTCATGGTTGTAACAGTTCCCATCCTTTGCAATGTTATGACACCTGTACAAAAGTCATCCTTATTACTATAAAAGGATCTAAGATTTAATGTCTGAGGATAGTGGAGAACTCTGGGTCCAAGTCAAATGATCATATAATCTTTGAAAAGTTTCATTCTCTTTCATTTTCAATGAGAAATTTGGGGGTGAACGTAGGAGGTGGCTTCAGTCATGCCTTGTTTGAGCATATAAGGAAATTAGAGACAGAGGTATGCTGGCAGCTTTCTGTAAGAACAGGATTGTATGATAGGATTGTAGTTTTCTTTAATTCTTTGGAATTGTTTATGAAACTATTTAGCTGGGTCCCAATAAGCAGCAAATTTGGTGCTTCATAGATACCTGAAAAAAATGGGTTCTATCTTCATTTTCCATTGGAATCAATTCGAAGTCCCATTGACTCAAGTTTAGAATTAGGGCAAACCTAGTAACCTGCTGATTCTGAACGTATTATTCAAGTGGGAATATGAAAACAGAGAAGATCTAGGGCAAATTAAATAACCTGCTGATTCTGACTGTAGTATTCATCTGGGAATATCTATAGAGAAAAGACTCTTCATAAATTCATATATTTATTACCATTATCATCTTCATTATTTATTAATTTAATACAAGCTCATGAACCATGCTATAAGAGTAAAGTTATATGACTAATTTTGTTTTACATTTAAGGGACCCTGTAATTCATGGAAAAATCTGTTTTACCAAAAAAGCGGGAGGTGTATTCAGCAGAATCACTTTTGCAGTTGCTTCCACTGCAAACTGTGAAACTGTATTTTGCATATGTAAGTGTTACGTACCAACAATGCTATGCAGGTGTGCAAATTGCAGATTGCTTTTAGTCTGTGGCACAATGCACAAGGTCTTGAAATTAAAAAATGTGACTTTTTGGTGATTTCTGTCTAGAGAAAGGGCTTCATGTTGCTTAAAGGCAGAGAAACTAGACTGATTCTTCCCACAGTGATGTCTCTTTGTAATTAAGAGAACATGTACAGCCATTGCAGAGGTCACTGACATTACACTACTTGATTGGAAATGTATGTCACAGTTCCAAATTTTCAGAATTACATCTTAATTTCTGATACAGAATGACCTTCATGTTGATCTTCTTTCCCTTCTATGCTTTTTAGCTTTAACAAAAGATTAAAAAATGACACTTCTGTCAAAGGAGAGATTTCCATGAAGAAAAGACTCCTTGAGAAAGATTACATGTATATGTTACAAAGTATATGTACTTTCTTTTTAAGAAGTGCATAGAAAATCACAAAATTAGTGAGTAGACATGGGGTGAAGATCTGTATCTCAATATTGTAATTTTCTTTAGAAGCTTATTCTGACGTCTCTTGTTCCCAAAGGTGACAATAGAAATGTTCACACACACATATCAGCATTTCTACAATGGGTGTCTAAGGGACAACCGTGAGGAATAGCTTTAGGTTGAATATGATCTTGTGATTCAAAGATAATATTCATTATTAATAAAAATGTGAGAATCGGGTCCTTATGCTTGTAAAAAAAAATGCTCTACAGCCCTCTTAGGAAAGACGTTATCATTCTTGATTCTGAATCATACAGGAGTGATGAAAGTGATCTAAAAAAGTTTGGATTTTGCTGATTGTTATGCAGCAACAGGCTTACCTTTTACATTTATAAAATCTTTTTTACATTTTACATTTGTAAGATCACACTCTTAACCAGGAAGGCCCAGGGACAAGAGGCAGAGAGGCTAGTGAGACACTGCATCTCCTTCCCAGACTACACACACTGTTATGTCTAAGCACAATGAATTTCAGGTGAGTATCTGTAATGGAGTGGACAGATGCTTCCCATGACATCATCCGCTAGAAAAGCAGTGGAATTTTTTCAGGAAATTTCCATGAATGTTAGTGCTGACAGTTTTTCTTATTTTGAGTTTGCTTTTCTTCCCATTTTTCCTCATCAGAGGAGAAACAGGTGAAAATGGAAGTTATACACCAATAGCTGTATGTCACTTAATTTTTAGGACTATCATGGGGTGATATAAGAAAGATTTGTAAATAGATTTTCTAAGAACTGATTAATGCCATCGTGCTACATCCTTCTCAGATGAATGTTGCTGAACTTCCCAGGAGCTGATGCTTTGTGAAGTTTGTTTTCTGTGATACTTACTGCAGAAAAATAATTTCTGTAATATTAATTACATTACAAAGAACATGGGGAATTTTTTAGAACATATAGTTTTTCAGAAATAAATTATGGACTGATATTAAACATTAAACAAAAGATTTGTCTGGTTTGCTTAAACATTTACTGAAGAATTCTGAATACAGGTTTCATATTCTTACATAAAACATTCCTGACTTAAATGTTATGAGGAAAACCTCAGCATTTTCCCACTAGTTCATCAGGAAGAAAATACGATTTGAATATATTTCCTTGTTGACCCAAAACTCCATTAGTTTTCCATGAGCACTGTATCAATTGTGGTAGTTTCCAGGAATTTCTGGGTTTTTTTGTCACTGTTCTTGATCCAAAGTATTTGGAGGAGCAGCTAGGATGAAAGTTATTTGCACAGCTTTGAACTTATGCTTTTTGCTCTATGGCAGTTAAAAAGCTGAGTCTGGCATTATAAGAAGTTATGCACTTAAGCAGTACAGCACAGTTTTTATTTTTGTTTTCCACATTACAAATTTTGAAACTCAAAATTTAAACAAATCATACGTCGGGTTCAAAGTTATGAGAAAAATATCTTCACACTTTCTTATTCAGGTTTTTGTAACAGAGAAAGTTCCAATGACAGAAAAAAGTTAATGTAATAGAAGTTTTGACCTGCTATTCTTGCAAATCCACTGACAACCACATTTTTAATATCTGAAAAATTGTTAACATTCAGAGGTTTTATCTATTCTCTTATCAGCTGGATCCCATTCTCTTGTTTTAAATATCATTGGAGTCTTTAAATAAGTAGGGTCTTTCTTGCACATTATAAATACCTACATCATTCAAGTTTGTAAAAGGGACTGATTAAACAAATCTCTGCTATTCAGTCGCATATTACCCATTGTGATACTTGAATCATGCTGGTGGATTTTGTAAATCTTAAACCACAGAAGCATGCATAATAATGCAAGTGGATAAAATTTCCTTCCAGTTTCTCCCCTATTAAAAACCCAGAAACATATCTATTGGAAGTGGAAAAATAGCAGTCAAAGTTGATAGCACCACAGGAATTCAGAAGCAAAGCTACCTTCAATGAGTGGTGGCTTTCATCTTTTTTGTTGTTTGTGTTTAAGGGTGGAACTTGTCTCTCCATTTTATTCACATTTGCATGAAATTAGTTAGTGATGCTGTATCTATTGTGATAGAGATATACCTAACTCAAAAGCATGCCTCTGAGAACTTAGTAATATTTAGTTATTTTGATGTTATACTTTACTATAGGCTCATTACTCCTTGGATAGCCTAAATATATAAGGTGAACTGAGTACAGGTTTTGATGTTGTTCAGCTTTGCTCTTCCTTAGCTTCCTCTTCAGAAATTTGAAAAATAGTACACAGTTATGCCTTGGAAACTCGGTCCTTGCCTAGTCTGAGCTCTCATTGACTTAAATCGAGCTTTTGGTCATTGGAGAATGCAGAAAGAGGTACTAAGGGAATTAATTAACTAATGGAATTGGAAGAGAAAAATGTCTTTAGAAATCATATATATTGTTATGGACAATATTTCTAAAATATTTTGGTTTTGTAGCTTTGTCACATTCGGTTGGATCTCTTCGTCAATTGACGGAGTAAAATAATTTATCCCAGTACTCCCTTCATGTCTGTGTAAATCAGGATTGATGTCTCTTGAAGGTAACACATTAAGCCATTGTAAAATAAGGTATCAAAATCAGGTCCTTTGGTTAGAAAAAAAATAATCTTTCAAGTGTATTAATATTAAAACATCCCAAAACCTCAAGAAACAAACAGGCTTAACCTTGCCCACTACCACGTAATATTTGTGATCTCTATAGAAGTTTCCTTTGTCATTCAGATGCACAGAAACATTTTGCCAGCAGAAAAATGACTGATGAGAAGCTTTGCTTGCTTGTTTCCCACATTATATGGTAACAATAATTACTTATTTCGCTCTTTAATCTTTCTGTATTTGTAGAGGTATAATAAGAACTGGCAATGCAATTTTCCCTTATGAAATTATGAATTAATGGCTAAAACATTTTCATATTTTAACCCCTCTTCCCACCTCCATTGCTGAGATGATGTATCCTGTATTAAAATGCTTGCTGTTTGAAAATAAACTGTAACGTATTTTTTCATCCACATGTTTGAATCAATCTTCATACGCCTTTTGTTGTTCTTAGATATCCACTTAGCACACGGGTTTTTAAAGCATAGGTTGGTATGGCCAGTTTGCTTCTTCTCTAATCAACCTAAGTCATCAGTATCAGTCTAACATGTATAAACATACTGCACTCAAAATCTATGCTCTGGGAATATTATTAAGTTTATAAAATAAAGCACTAACAAGCTATGAACTGTCAGGACAAAAGATACTGTATGATTTTAATCCATTTCTGGGTATCCATTATGAAACAGTCTTTAATTACATGATCATATACCACTTTTTCCTCAAGTCTTCTGCCTCATTCAGTGCATAGTCTGGATAATAATTTCTTCAATATGTTGTTTTCTCCTTGCTGTTCAGTGTGTAGCCCTGAGCCTTATTTATCGTCTATATTCAAACCAACTCTGAAGAGAAATTATTAATTTTTTCCCTGGGCTTTTCTAAGGTTTTCATAACTACACTATCTGAACTGATGCATAAATATTAAAAATTACTCAATGCCCATGTAAGATGACAGATGCTGTTATTCCAGGCATAGAGGAGAACTGAGGCAAGAGAGGCTGCAGGTAAAAATATTCACTAATGCTGAATGCACAATCTGCAGTTTTTCTGAGAACTTCGCATATAACACTACATACTCTAAGCATTCACTATAATTTCAAAGCACAACTCACACTAACTTCAGATAACAGCTTTGAGTGATCAGCACTGCATATTTGGGGATATCCAGCAAGGCATGCTCCCCGAAGATGCAAATGTCCTGAACAGCTTAAGGAATGACCACCCAGAAAATGCATGGCTTTAAAAACCTGAGCAAAATCACATGGGATTTTTAGGAGAGAAGGGGATAGAACATATTTCTTCAAGGCGGCATTCACCTCTCCTTGGTATGCAGTACACCCCACTCCTTTTTATCAAGGACTTTGTATTGCGAGGGCAGGGGTACTGCTCCTTGGCACAACAGCTTTCTTCATTACTCGTTCATTACTTCTTGCTAAGAATAGACATCTTCTGTGTACAGAACAAGTTATGGAGGCTCAGGAGACAATTGCATTAAGCTGTTTAATTCATGGCTGTATCATAAAGTATATGAATAAAGCGGGTGGATCTAAGTTATGTAAGAAGCCTTATGTCTCAGAGCTGCTTTGCAACCTAAAGAACATTCTTTTAAGGTAGTAAAATAGTCAGTGTGTACAACTTTTTATAGGTTTTTAAAACTCTACTCCCACTCAGACATTCCAGGCCCAGCCATTGTGTTTTCTGGACTTTAATCAAGAAGCACCCTTTCCACAGGGCCCATTGCCAGCAGGGAAGTTGCTGATGGACTGACACTTTCCCTGCTCCAAAACTGGGTAGCTGGACCTAGCACAGGCTACAGAGTTTCTAATGACAGGGAAGACCTGCTGCGGCTGAAGTTAAAGTGTGCAACCACAGTCCAAACAATCTTTCAGGAGTTTCCTGATAAAATCAGAGACATCTCCACTAACACTGAACAAATATATTTTTTGAGAAGGTTTGCAACTTGAAGAGATTCTAGTGGGTTTTCAAAGGATTGGCAAAAGGCTTCACCCTGAAAGTCAAGTTACTCCTGCCCAAATGGTTTTTATATTTCTGCTTCAAAACAAGACTAAAGTCAAAAGGAATTAGAATGGAAACGAAACATACTTAGAGTTCACTTGGGGAGATACTACTGCTAATATATATGTCAAGTTTTTAGCTGAGCTGGTTTTTTGTAACTAAATCAAATATATTCTTTAAAGAGTGAAAAAATAGAAGACTTCCTTAGTATACTGGGTCACTCTCAATTTTCTTTAATTACTATAATTGATCTTCCTCTGCAGTAAGTGTGTCTTATAAAGAAAGAAAGCAAGCAAAATAAAACAAAATAAAGATTAGGCACAACTGTTTCAGTACATTTCAGAACCATTTTTCCAAGGAATTAATTGTGTTTTTAAAATAAAATATAAGTACTGTATTTTCACATCTGCTTGTTCAATGTTGCCATTACAAAACTTTGCCTAAAAATATTTCTTTAACTCTTCCTGTAAAAGTTTTATATGAAGGAAAAGTATATATGAAGAGTGAGCAGCTAGAGTGAGCAGCTAGTTCTTTTATATGAAGAGTGAGCAGCTAGAATGTATTGAGTTCTGTCCAGGGGCGGATCAGGAGCGAGTTGAGAGTTTGTGGGTGTGAATTAAGGGGCAGGCTGGCAGGGGTGATACTGTTGTGGGTGTCTATTACAGGCCACCGGATCAGGATGAGGAGGGTGATGAGGCCTTCTACAGGCAGCTGAGAGCAGTCTCGCAATTACAGGGCCTGGTTGTCATAGGGGATTTCAACTACCCTGATATTTGCTGGGAGGCCTACTCAGCCAGCCATCCTCAGTCCAGGAGGTTCCTCCAGTGCATTGATGATAACTTTCTGATGTAAATGGTGGATGAGCCAACTAGGAGAGGAGCGCTGCTGGATCTTATCCTTACTAACAAGGAGGGTCTGGTCGAAGAGGTGAAGGTTGAGGGCAGCCTTGGTTGTAGTGACCATGAGATGGTAGAGTTCAGGATCTCATGTGGCAGGACCAGAATAGCTAGCAGAATCACAACCCTGGACTTCAGGAGGGCCAACTTTGGCCTTTTCAAGCAATTGCTAGGGGAAATCCCATGGGACAGGGTACTAGAAGGTAAGGGGGCCCAAGATAGTTGGTTAGCATTCAAGGACTGCTTCTTCCGAGCTCAAGATCAGAGCATCCCAACAGGCAGGGAGTCAAGGAAGGGTACCAGGAGACCTGCATGGTTAAACAGGGAACTGCTGGGCAAACTCAAGTGGAAGAAGAGGGTGTACAGATCATGGAAGGAGGGGCTGGCCACTTGGGAGGAATATAAGTCTGTTGTGAGAGGATGTAGGGAGGCAACTAGGAAAGCTAAGGCCTCCTTGGAATTAAACCTTGCAAGAGAGGTCAAGGACAACAGAAAGGGCTTCTTCAAATACATTGCAGGTAAAGCCAACACTAGAGGCAATGTAGGCCCACTGATGAATGAGGTGGGGGCCCTGGAGACAGAGGATAAAAAGAAGGCGGAGTTACTGAATGCCTTCTTTGCCTCTGTCTATACTGTTGGAGGCTGTCCTGAGGAGCCCCGGACCCCTGAGGCCTCAGAAGAAGTCAGGATAGAGGAGGAATCTGTCTTGGTAGATGAGGGCTGGGTCAGGGACCAATTAAGCAATCTGGACGTCCATAAATCCATGGGCCCTGATGGGATGCACCCGCGGGTGCTGAGGGAGCTGACGGAAGTCATTGCTAGGCCACTCTCCATCACCTTTGCTAAGTCGTGGGCAATGGGAGAGGTGCCTGAGGACTGGAGGAAAGCGAATGTCACTCCAGTCTTCAAAAAGGGCAAGAAGGAGGACCCGGGTAACTATAGACCGGTCAGCCTCACCTCCATCCCCGGAAAGGTGATGGAACAACTTGTTCTTGATGCTGTCTCTAGGCACATCAAGGATAGGGGGATCATTAGGGGCACTCAGCATGGCTTCACCAAGGGGAAGTCATGCTTAACCAACTTGATAGCCTTTTATGAGGATGTTACCCGGTGGATAGATGATGGTAAAGCTGTGGATGTGGTCTATCTCGATTTCAGTAAAGCGTTTGACACGGTCTCCCACAGCATCCTCGCAGCTAAACTGGGGAAGTGTGGTCTGGATGATCGGGTAGTGAGGTGGATTGTGAACTGGCTGAAGGAAAGAAGCCAGAGAGTGGTGGTCAATGGGACAGAGTCCAGCTGGAGGCCTGTGTCTAGCGGAGTCCCTCCAGGGTCGGTACTGGGACCAGTACTATTCAATATATTCATTAATGACTTGGATGAGGGAATAGAGTGCACTGTCAGCAAGTTCGCTGATGACACAAAACTGGGAGGAGTGGCTGATGCGCCGGAAGGCTGTGCAGCCATTCAGAGGCAGGCTGGAGAGTTGGGCGGGGAGAAATTTAATGAAATATAAGAAGGGCAAGTGTAGAGTCCTGCATCTGGGCAAGAACAACCCCATGTACCAGTACAAGCTGGGGACAGAGCTGTTGGAGACCAGCGTAGGAGAAAGGGACCTGGGGGTCCTAGTGGACAACAGGATGACCATGAGCCAGCAGTGTGCCCTTGTGGCCAAGAAGGCCAATGGCATCCTGGGGTGTATTAGAAGGGGTGTGGTCAGCAGATCGAGAGAGGTTCTCCTCCCCCTCTACTCTGCCCTGGTGAGGCCGCATCTGGAATATTGTGTCCAGTTCTGGGCCCCTCAGTTCAAGAAGGACAGGGAACTGCTAGAGAGAGTCCAGCGCAGAGCCACGAAGATGATTAAGGGAGTGGAACATCTCCCTTATGAGGAGAGGCTGAGGGAGCTGGGTCTCTTTAGCTTAGAGAAGAGGAGACTGAGGGGTGACCTCATTAATGTTTATAAATATGTAAAGGGCAAGTGTCATGAGGATGGAGCCAGGCTCTTCTCAGTGACATCCCTTGACAGGACAAGGGGCAATGGGTGCAAGTTGGAACACAGGAGGTTCCACATAAATATGAGGAAAAACTTCTTTACGGTGAGGCTGACCGAACACTGAAACAGGCTGCCCAGAGAGGTTGTGGAGTCTCCTTCTCTGGAGACATTCAAAACCCGCCTGGACGCGTTCCTGTGTGATATGGTCTAGGCAATCCTGCCCCGGCAGGGGGATTGGACTAGATGATCTTTCGAGGTCCCTTCCAATCCCTAACATTCTGTGATCCTGTGATTCTGTGATTCTGTGAAAAGTATAGCCATAATCGTATATTCCATACATAAAAGCCAGAAATGCAGTGTTAATCTTTGATTTGAAGAGTCAATATTTTTAAGATACTCTGTTTTCATAAAAGCCACATTTATTAATGTCCCAAGAACTTCGAACACACCTTTATTATTTTCCTCCTTATTTAGAGATTGTTACTTTTTCTATGTACAGAATTAGCTGCTCTTTCTTTCTTGGTGTATTAAAAAATTAAGAAAACTAAAAAATATTTATTTCCCTTTTCCTTTCTATAATTTATATAATATCTATTACATTATACTATGTACTATTTTGACTATAAAGCATACAAATAAAAAGCTATTAGGACCAGAGAAGGTGAAGACAGAGTAGAGTCACAGTCAAATTCCCAATAAATTTCTTTATGATCACTTAATTCACAGATGGTCCCACTGAATTTGGTTGGATTATTTGTATGAATAATTTTATCCTCCTGATCCCCAATATAAATTAATGTATCTAAAAATAGGCTGCAGATACCCATACTTATTTTAATAATACAATATGACTATTTACAAGCATATGATTGTTCTGTATGTTACCTCATGTTATTTAATCACCTAGTGACATTTTCAGGAATATTAAACGTTACTACTCCCACTGGTCTAAATGGGACTATGCGTGTTAGAACGAATAGAAAAGTTTTTAAAAGAAAAAAGTTCAATAGTCCAACAAAAAGAATTTAAAATTGCAGTTTAAGCATAATCAGATACAAAACTAAACTGCAGAATCATAGACAATCAATTGAAGTATTTATAAATTTTTAGAGACAACTATTCATGTTTTTACATATTATAGATGTTGTGCCTAGTATGTAGTCTTATTAGAATCATCTTGAGAAATGCCTTTTTTCATGAATATAACGAATTTAATTTCAGATGTCTGTATGCATACAAATTTTGTTCAAGCTCAAGGTATGAGTTTTTGCCACGTCTTTGTTGCCTTTTCTATAAAACAATTGCAGTGCTATTTATTTAGAAAAGCTTAAATTCTGCAGAAAAATAGTACCAGTCAGAAACCCCAGTCCTATGTAACATCTCCAAAGGCTGTTTTTTGCTAAGCAGTGAAGGGAGTATAATTTAATGCACTCTGATTTTACCATCATTTAAAATATGTCCCTAGCTCAGCAGTGCTCCTCTGCAAACTTTTTTTTTCCTTTTGAAACATAGAGAATAGTGTACAAAGAGTGAAGCAAAATTTTACTAGCCTAATGGGACCATAGGATATCAACAAAAATTAAATGTATTGATGCTTTGACCATCATTTAATCTACTACCTGCACTTACCAGACTTCTCAAAATATCAGCTTCTGTGATTATTTACAACATTCATGCATTTCATAAACTGGCTAAAGAGTCTTCTCAATTTAATAAAATTCTAGAAAACAACTTGTCCTAAATGTAACTTTGTAAAGCCTCCTAAATTAAAAAAAAAAATGTATATTTTTAAGGCAATACTTCTCTTATTAACCAGAGGCATTTTAATTTTACAATTGTTAATGTGCCATCTCTGGGATTTATATTGGTGAGATTAAAAAATAGGTAGTTTTCAGTATTTTTAAAATTGATGCAATTATTATTTTATGTCAGGAATTTTCATTCACTTGTAAAACAGCAAATGAAGCTGACTGCTCTAAGTGAAACAGTATAGCCACTGTACCTGAGGTTACTTTTCTTTCAGATCTGCCCCCATACACATACAACGGGAATCGTACTCAAGCTTGGTCCTCCTGCAGTGGTTTGGGTAAAGAGAAATAATTTTCTTAGGAGGACTTTGTTAAATCCAGATCATTGGGATAGAGCACGTCCTCAGGCAGTTATGCCAATTGATCCAAACGGCAGATAGAAAGGAGTTTTCTGATAGCGAACATGCAGTAGCGTAAGGGGAGCCAAGGTCTTTGCCTGCTCAGCTACAAAAGGGCATGTGACTCTTGCTACATGTCTTTGAATTTCTATCTATATAGCTGTGATTGATTCCTGCAAGCATCATTGATTGTCAATGTTCTGGCCAGAAAAAATATTTAAGGAATTTATTGGAAATATTAGGAAAACTTTCAGTGATTTGGAAAATATTTTCTCTGTTTTAAAGGAGTCTGTTTTCAAAGACAAGAAAGGTAAAATTTGTCTCTGAATAAGCCTAATATCTACACTGTTCTATATCTTAATAAAAATCATGAAGTTTTTCAGCTGAGCTTGTAAGAACTGGACCTCCATTTTCTGTAAGTCAGTAGCATCACTTTTAAATCAAATCTTGAGAAAATTGTCAGTACTGAAATTTTCATAACTGTCAAAGATATTTTTGAGAGTTGCTTTCCTTTTAGCTGCATTTCAGAACAGGTTCCTGAATTTATTTTGTTTTAAAGTATTTCAGTTAAGTTTCAATATGACTTGGTGTTTTCTCTGACTTTATGCTAATGGTAGCCTGGAAAATTGTTGATAAGAGACTGGCAATATTGTTGAAACAAACCTTTGGTAACCAAATAAGTGATATCAGGAGAAGAATGTAACAACAATGTCTGAAATGTTATTAGCTATTATAGTAGTACATCATAGTCAGCCACGTTTCAACAAATTATTGGTTACTGAATGTGGTGTGTACTGCCTACCTATCTCTAAAGGGTGCACAACAGTCTCACCATGAGTCTCATCCTACATTTCTTACTGCAGGATGTTCCTACTGTAGTTTTTGCTTGGTAAGAACTGTACAATACTTAATATATGACCAGCTGCAAGTTCTCCTCTGAAATGCTGAATTCCTTCAGAAAATAATTTTAATTGTGACAGTGACCTTTGGTTCTTGGGTTTTGCAGTTGGGTTTTGCTTTTTTTCAGAATTTACTACAGTTAAGAAGAACTCATGAAACAACCCTTTTTTTAGCTTTGGTCCCAGATATTATTTCTTCTTTAAAAACTGGACCCTTCATAAATGATTACATCAGATGAACGGTAGACATCTGGAAGCATAAAATGGAAAAAAAGGAGAGATGAAGGACTAAGAAGTAATTAAGTACTGGAAGTGGGATTTGGAATTGCTATTTTATTTTTACAATTCTATTACTTGTTCTTTATATATCTCAAGTATTTAATCTTCCTCACAGTTTTTCATCCATAAAATAAGGTTAATAATATTCACTGTCTTCTTACCATTCTCTGTCTGTTTTTTCAGTAATATCAGAGATTTCAGAGCATATTTTGCTATATTCCCTCCAATACCTACTGCAAGAGAAGTGGGTCTTACTTATGGTTTTAGATGTTACATATTATATACAATACTGAGCTGTAGTTGAGATACAAACATTGGAGCAAAACTAATAAATGAATTTTTGTAATTTAGGGTATTCCAGATTGCTTTAAGGGCAACAAAGTTCCTGATGTACTCATACATATGCTTTATAAACATGTATTCTTCTTTGGGATAACCTGTTCATGCCTAGCTTGTGGTTTATTTCTCACAGAATAACATGACAACAAGATCTGTTAACAAGATTAATATATCCTCGAGTAAAACAGTGTTTATTTATAAAGAGGTCCTTAACAAATGTACCATCAAAGCATTCTTAATTTTATCTCCTTTGCAAGGAAAAGCAAAGATGCTTTTTGGAAATGAACTGAAAACCTACTAAAATATATGTAAGATTGTATTTTCTGGGGATAAATGTCAGCTGATAAAAAGAGTTTTCTTAGGCGTACTGCACTCTAATAGCACTTGCTGATGCTATTGTATGAAGGATTTTAGAGCTTTCTGGCAGAAAGTGTTTACAAAATGTCATAGAATGTAACATTTTGTACTTGGAAAAAGGTGTAAGGGGAGAAACAGTGATTTTCATTAATACCTGGTTACATAAAGGCTATTCTGAACAATACAGACTGATTAGCTAGTAAAGAGGAGAAAAGCACTTTCCTAAGTTTCTAGTCTTTTGGTTCTTCTGCTACAAGGAATTAGCCTACAAGCAGAAGATGAATTCGTTCATCTACATTTGAATTGAAATGGAGATATGATTTTTTAGCAATGTAACAGTGGTATGATTCTCCTTGGGCAACCTTTGAAAGAAGGGAGTATTCTTTCTGATTTCAGAAATTTTTGCATCAAGGAATTTGGTTCTACCTCAAACTGCTTGAGCTGTTACCTGCATGGAAGTTAGTTATTGTTCTTGAAAAATGTATCCAAATATGTTGCTTTTACTAACTATTTATAAAAATGTTCATGTAGAAATAACTCTCATCTGATCTTTGTACAATGAAATAATGATATGAAGGCCTAAAGTATATGTAGCTTAGATGACTGTAGCTATATTTGATGTCATGAAGGTCTTACGAGGATATCTTTAGACAGCAGTTAGATAGTAGATCAACAAGTAATTCACTTGTTTTTCATGAACAATAGATGTATGTATTGTATATAAAAGGATGGATAGACTGGGAAATGTCCAAACGACCATTTGAAAATACGTAACTTGAACTGAACACACAGTCCAGCTACACTTTGTTTGCCATTTGGATAAAATGACTAAACAGAGAGTGTATGACACCTGTGTCATAGAAGACGATAACCTACTGAAGAATGCAAAATCTAGAGGAAAAAGAACTGGTTAAATATATGTGAAAGGGAATCATAGATTGCATTCCAGGTCCTGGGTTATTAAACATCACCACATGGTCATGCAGAGCCGCTGTTGTGCTAGCTACTTTTCATAGGTACTTCTGCATAATACATTCATCTGAACTGTACAGCTAAGCAAGGCTAATAAATCAGATCACATGAAAAGAGTGATTAGATAGAAGCTCTGTCCAACCACACAGACAAAATCCCAGAATGAGTAATCCACAGTGCTGACCCAATGTTCTCAATTTCAGTTCAATTTTAAGTAGAATGACAAGGGTTTTTGAGAGAGCAAAGCACTTCGGCTAAATGAAATGTCAGCAAGTCTATGATTGCAGAAGGGAGCATAGAGAATTCAGACCTTTAAATCTGTGAACAAATGTACTGAACATGTAAAGTCCTAATTAAAGGAAGAAGTTAAGTATTAGCTATCATCTGTCATAAAAGTAAATGTTTAATCATCTATGGAAAATACAAAAAGAAGAACAATAGTAAATGGACAAGTCGTTATAAAATATTGAATAGATTACTGGAGTTTGAGATAACATGTTATTGAGCAGAACAGTGCTGAAATGTTTATTTCATCTTCAAATTCTTTTTATTCTGACATTTTAATTTGGTAAGTAGTGAGGAAATATAGAGTCCATAGCTTTGAAAAACATAGTATTACTCTGACCCCTCCTCTGGAACAAATAAATCTTTATTATAATTTACACATGTACTCAAACATCTTTTTAAATGGAAATAGCCATAAACATAACAAGATTTTATGATGCTTTCCTAGGTGCAGAGTAAATAGAAGGAGATTTTTTTTCAAAGCAGAGTGTACTTACTCACCTCTCATGATGTCTATAGGAATTTGCTGACAAACTTTCTTTTGTGCCCTTGGTTACTCTACCAGCTCCAAGAAGCAATCTGACACACTACATAGGTATTTCCTAATATTGCTAAACTATAGCAGAATATATTAAAAAATAAGATACCATCTCTTCTATGGTCCGTTGCCAGACTACGTTACATGTGCATATTTAAGTAAAACATGGCAGTGAGAGAAACAAGATTATATGTTTATTTAGTATTTCCTTGTGCCTCCTTTAAAAGCCCTCAAAATATATGTAGATTTCAAGCTGTGAAAAAGATAGTAGAATGATCATTAGATTCAGGACTTTGAATTCTGATCAAGAGATTTTGTAAATTTCTTTAAGCATAATACCAAATTGGTGAATGATGTTTAAATCACACGTCAGCAATGAAATACATAAATCTCTGATTAGTTTATCTTGGCACAAACTCTGTGTCCTCTTCTCAGTTCCACTGAGTAATAAATTGCACAGTGCAATTTCATTCAAGGACCAACCTGAGATAGAATAAAATCCTAAAGGTTTTATACTTACCCATTAATTGATAACAATGTGCTAACCTTCAGATATCTCAGTCCTGTTGTTGTTATATTTGGGGACTGAATCTGTTTTTTTAAATTCAGTCGTCTTTAAATGTCAGTGAATGTGAGTGTCATACCCAATTTCTGACTGGAACTACTTTTTCTCATAAAAATACTAACAGGTTTGGTTTTATTTGCTATAATCTCTATGCAAAAATGTTAAGGAGGATTAGGTTATTCTTGGGTGATATATAATTTTGTTGTATTTTTAGAAATTTTATTATATAAAAATCTTTCATGAGCTACCTGACTTAAACAGTATGATTGTCAAAACTTTCTAAGTATGCTCAGGAACAGATTTTTTTTTTTTCCCTAAGTCCTCTTCCACATTCTCTCTGTGCCTGAAGTAAGTCTGATGGACTTTTAGCTGGTGGTATATACTGTATTAGCAGTGCATTCAAAATATAAGAATTAATGGGTTAGTGAGTTCTGTACTAAGTACGATTTCAGTATAAAGTCTTCATTGCACTTAAATCCATGAGAATTTTGCCATTCACATGATTTGTTTGTGGAAATGGCAGTATGGTTTCACCTGTTCTGATGCATGAGAGCTCTCTTGGGCCAAATAATGACAAAAGCAATTTGTCATCTTTTTTGCCCCTCATGATTTCAAATGCTTGAAAGCTCTCTTAATTGTTCTTTGCATTTATATTACTCCTTCTGGTACATGCCTGTGAAAGAAAGAGAGAACAAACAGAAGATACCTAGTTTCCTGAGGGAATGTAGACACGCAATTTTTTATTTTTCGGTATCCCACTTAGATCTAGAGGTAAGATCTAAGGTTTTTTAGTTTGTTTCCACAAGAGCCTTGTTGATTTGGCTCCTCCATGAAGAAACATTATGTTCCTGCACTTCTCTTTTTGAGAAGCCAGAATATTTTTGTGTGAGAGAAGCTGTGTTTATTTTTTGGAGAATAATTTATTTTAATGAAATAACAACAGAATAAGAAATTCTACAATACCCCATTACATTATTAACAATGCTTTTTTAATGCCCTAGTAGATATATATCTTGCAGTGGCAGCTCCATTACAATTTTCCACCAAAAAAGTAGGTCTCAAGCTAAGGATTTGTGTTCCATTTACAGAGAAAGTGTATTCAAAAGTAAAATTTCATATGAAAGAAGTGTAAATTATACACAATAAAGAACATTCAAAGGTGAATTCTTATACAATACATATGAAACTGAAACAAGAACTTTGTGGAGCATTTCTTAATGAATATGATATGTTTGTGCTATGAAAGATAAAAAACGGTATAAGCAGTTGTATGAAAAAAGGAAGTAAGTATCTACCCCTTGTTATGGAGATACCCCAGACTTCTGAGTGACAAAGTGAAGGAGGTATTTTAAGCTCATTTATTAAAGGTCAATATGGAAGCCAAATAAAATGAAGGAAATCTAACGCTCAGGTGTGCTCTTCAAAGCAGCAAAATAGGATTCATGCTTCTGTAAGAGGTGAGATTGCTGGAAATGCAGTACAAGAGCTCTCCAAGGAGTAAGACCTTCAAACTGGCTGTTTCAATGAGTAGCCATTCCTGAGGAAATTATCAAACAAACTAACCATATGGCCAGTCTGGAGGATGTGAAAAAATAGTAGTAAAGCAGCAGGATGCAGTTGGATTATATATTGTTTTACTCAGAACAGGTGCTTTCACACTATATTTATGTAGTGACCAAGAACTAGTAATTGACAGCAATGCTAAGGTCAGAATTTGATAACAACACTGAATTTATCTTATCTTGGAAAGGCTGGGCTATAAGGTAAAACTTTCTTAAAGGATATCCTGAAACTTAATCTCTGAATAGGCAAAGATTGTTCTGCTTTATGGTTATATGGCTCTCTATCAAATAAGAAAGGGCTCCCCCCCGGCCTTAATTTATACTTTTCTCTTCTTCTAGCTATACACTACAGTTTTATTTCTCATTCATCTTGTTTGTGCTCCTTTTGCTTAGTCTTGCATTCTCTCTTTTCTTTGGCTTTAGGAATTAAATAAAGCAGCCAAAGAGGGACAGGTCCAATAACTTTCCATTTTCTCAAGCCTTGTTTTTCCAAACAGGATGATTCAGACTTCTGAATTTGTGGATCAGAGCAACCTTTCTCTCAGGATACAAGTCCATCATAATAGAAGGCATTTGCCCTCATTTTAATCTAAACTTCTGAAATATAATTAGTTTTGGCTCTGCACCACGTGAAGTGTAGACCTGCGTAAAGGTGATTAATCTGAATCGAACAACTACATTTTGAAAGACAGTAGTTTCTATACATATTGCAAGACCAGTATCCCTAAGAGGTTCCAATTTATGTTAATCTAATGATCCAATTTGGATTCCATCTGCCATGAATTTAATGTTCTAGGAAGATATCAGTTTAATTGGTCCAGGTTTCATTACAGCATCACTAAGGGCCTTCAGGTCAATGTAAACATTTGTTGAAATGTTTTGCTAACTCTGCTGCTGGACTATGACTATACGCTTCCTATTGATTCTATTCACAATTGTGTGCCAAAAAATGCCATGTAATCTGTTCAGCACTTCTACAATCTGCTGTTGATATCTCTGTGACTGTCAGTTGCACTCACTGCACTACAGAGCATTACATCCTCCTTCTCTTTTACTTCACGTGCTATTCCAATTTAAGAAGATATACCTGTTACTATCTACTGTTCTTTTTTTTTAGTGAATATAACGCTCATCTTCTGTTGATCACGTTTTCCAGAAATGACAGGATGTCTGAGAATCTCATGCAGTTTCCTTTTAGCATTCCCCAGTTATCACATTGTCTGATTTGCATTGCTGATTCTTTTTTGATGTTGAACCACATTCTACTAAAATTTCCTCCCTCAGATATTTCATTCTTCTACTGTCAGACTTACTCATATTCCTTATTGAATGATATTTAACACAGTGTTAAAGATAAAGAAATGTACATAGCAATCATAATTGGTTTCAGATGGCCTATATTACTGCAGTTGGCATGCACAGTTTTGAGGGGTTTATAGGAAATACTTTATTCCTTTACAATCTTCTTGAGTGCCCTACCTCTCCCCTTATTGCTATTTCTTCCCATTTCTGTTCCTTACAAACTGTTCCTTTTCCATCTCTCCATTTCCTGTGTGGTGGTCCTTTCCAATTTTCAGTGATATGGGCCTCTTCATTTTAGCCTTCCTGGTTTCCCCGCCCAGCCCATGTTTTCTGTAAAGGCCCGACTAGGGGGTTTACCATTCAAGGGATTTACTCTTCTTTATTCAGTTTGTTTATTTTTGCCTATTCTTTATTCTTTGTCTATTTTTTCTCCTTCAGACCACTGTCTCTGGCCTTTGGCCACTCCTTGTAATATTTTCTTTCTCACCCACAGTGAAACCTTTGAAGTTGTGTGTGAAGAAGTAAACTCTTTCTACCTTAAGGAGTAATTTCATTTAACTTCTTATTGTTGTCTCCTAAGGTGGGATTTAGATACCTTTAACGTGGTTATGTGTTGTAATGGTACCTAATGTAATACAGAATACACTTCATTAAATATATATGATACAGTTTCTTATAAATGTATGTAGAAAGTGACGAGAATGGAACAGTACAGCACCAGGACCTCCTGCTCAAAATTGTCGGTTCAGTTCATAAATCCATATGCAGTATTACAAAGCTCTCATGTCTTATAAGTCAGACAGAAAACAAAGCTGAATACAAGTTATATTGGAAAAGTTTAAATTAAATTGACTACAGAAGCTATTTTGGGTGCCCAAGTTTGGATTACATAGAGAAGTGGTGTGTGTTTTCTAATGCATGCTCTGTAATGCAGCTGCTGTTTTTTCTTGTCCTTTGAAGTGAGGTTCAAATGTGCAGGTAGAGAAGCCTCACCATCTCTGCAGAGGATAGAAAAAGCTCCAGGATAGACAGCTGCCTAGGACTTCCATGAAATGCAATTGCCTGTGAAGATCAGCAGATAAAGTGAATGCAATTTCATTCTAACTGATTCTGAAGGCCACTCATATTTGGACTTGTGGTCAAAAAGCTAGCTTTGCTTTCATCTTACCACTCTGTCTCTTCAGCCATAGAGGGGTCCAACTGGGCTATTGACAAAAAAATCTAAGGCTTGATTTGAGGTGTTTTTTTCCCTCTTTCGAACCAAAATAGCTGAGGAAGTAAAACAAAATTAGTCCAAATATCAAGGGCAAAAAGTAATGAATTAATCAATTTTCTTTACTAGCAACACATTATACATCACCGAGAAGAAAATAAAAGCAATGAGAAAAGGTCTAATGATGTAGCTTATAAATTACAGATTGCCTGTTTGCGAGACATAAAAATCAATTATAGTCTATAAAGAATATAATGGTATCACTGAAGGTTTGGAAACACTGTCTGTCATTAGAATTCATGAGGGGATATATTAGCCTTTCCCTCTGTAAAGATTTTATGTTCATCATTTGACAACGTGGAGACCAGGTAGCCTAACTCAGCTGTTAAGTAATTCTAACATAAGGCTGAAGCTAGAGGAAGCTGAGGAGTGCCTTATGACAGAACTTCCATTAGCTGTAACAGCGCTTTACCTAACATTTCCCATGGAAACTGAGCATTTTCTTTTGTTGTAACTTTTCTCTTTGCCAAAGAAAGAAGGAAGGGAATGATCTATCCCCTAGCACAGGAAACATAATAAAAACATGGGCTAAGCTCTGTTTCCAACCTGAGGTAATTAAGGAGGAAGATAGACAAGGTCCTTCAGCATCAGTTAATGAAGAAAGGAAGCATGGCAGAGAGTTGCGTGCCTAAGCTCAGGAGTGAAGGAACACATTTCTCCTTTTAACATTTGATCTTCTTTACTTTAACCTTTAATTACATCAGTGACGTTATGTATGAGAGGGGAATTAGAGCCTATCCTAAATTGTGAATTCTAAAACCTTTTTCTCTATAGGGATAAATAATTTATACAGTCTTGCAATCCAGCAATTTAATGAGCCCTTATGCCTGTAAACAAAGTTATAACTCTTCTTAGCTACTGTAGAGCTCTTCAGTAAAAGTGTCTGGGGTGAAAAAAGGCAGAAGTTGTGTACAGCTTCTGGGATCTTACTTGGATTTAAAAAATGGTGATCCTGTGGTGATTGTCTTCAGATTTGTTAAATTGCTGTTTGATCTCTATGATGATCTAGAGCCACCAAATATGTGCTTAGACTGTGATCAACTAATGCTCTTTCCTGTATAATACAGGCCAAATAATTTGATTTAGTCATTACTTAAGGAAAGGAAATTTGAAGGAAAGTAGCTACCATATAAGTCCAAGAGTTTAAAAGGGAAAAAAATTGTTTATTTGAATTTTCTCATAACTAAAGGTCTCAAAAACTGAAACAGGAATCACCCTTCAGGAAAATGTGCTGTGTGCAAAATACAGAAAACAAAGTATCTCTTTACCACTAACATCTTTTACACCATCTCTAGATGATCTCTACTACTGTACTATACTATTAGAAAATCCACTTCGGAAAGCATTAAGTTTTCTTTTTTTTTGAAGCACAAACTTATTGTATTATGCCTACTGATTAAAATATGCTTACATATAGCTAAGCTGAATGGATTTTTTTTAATGAAGTGATTCATCATTAGAAAATTATTAAGAATTTTAATGAAATACTCCCACATAAACATGTCAGTTGCAACAAAGATTTCATCAGAGATAATCCTCATCTTACTTTAGAAACAGATTGCTATATCGCTGCAGAACCAATAGTTTAGTGGCTAGGGCATTTACCCCCAGTGCCCTGTTTTTTGAATAAATTTTGTATATAGCTATAAAAAATTCTGTTTAGAATCAATTATACCTACCTGTGCAAGTGCATCTCATATCAACACCAAACATAAACATACACATAGATGAAAAAGAGCTATTTTTCTTCTGGGTGAAAGCAAGATGTAAAAGCCATTACATTTTTGCTTGAACTTAAGTTAAAGTATTAGTTCCAGTTGCAGAACATTGGAGAGAAGATCCGTTAAAACACAGTGTATTATTGAACATGTTCTTCTGACAATGTCATATGCAACGTATTTGCACTTCATTGTGGTATTTATGAGGAGGTCTTCTTCTGGAGCTAGACATATTGTCAAGGTGCCTGAAGTGACCTGTCTCTCCCAAAGATAATGAGTTTTCAATGGACAGGCAGCAACAGATAGGATAGCACGTGTACAAGCTGCAAAGCCCTAGCTCCATTCCTCATAGTCCTTACAGATTAAGTCACAGTAGTGCGTTTATTCCCTATTTCTCTGTAGTCATAATTCAAGGAAAAAAAAAAGAAAAAAACAACAGAATTCATCAAGGAGTCAGGAACCTACTGTATAAGTTTATTTTGAAAATAATTTACATATGTTTTAGCCTTATGTAATAAGTATGTTTAAGCCAGTGTCTTTATAAATTGTCAAGACATTTTACTTATCACCTGTGTTGATGGAAAAACTCCATGAGGGATGCTGCATAGGTCCTGTTGACTATTGAAAAGTGATTTCCTTTAGCTTTTGTGATTTGCACTAAAAGGCAAGATTTGAACAAACATACATAAACATGTGTGACATTTTCACATGTAATTACTAAAGTTTCAAAATCAGTTGACCCTAAGATCTTTATGCCTATAATTTTCTGACTTACATGACATATGTTAACCTAATCATGGCCACATATTTTTAATTGAAATGTATGAATGCTTTGGGCAAGTAAAAAGGTAACCTTCTCCTCATGCAGCTATCAGAAAGTAGAGAAGAAACTTGATTTCCCTTCTTCAGGACATGTGGACTGATATTAAGCTATAACACAGCTGCCTTGTTTCAGCTGACTTACTTAAATGAGCGATATAGTGCCAAATGGCTTGGGCCTTAACAGTCTCTGGGAGTCAGCAGGTATTAAAGAAACTAGAACCTTATTGACCATTTCACGCATAAACTTGGAGCTCTAAGTTATATTACCTAACAATGACATAGCCATTAGTATATCTTTACACTCATTAGTTTTTCTGACCACTTTGGGACTGCCTCTCACTCATCTGCAAAGAAGAATTGGTTATTTCATGCTTTTAAAAGCATTGCATACGCAGGTTTTCTTTTCAAATTTATGTGGTATAGTTAAAGAGACACTCAGAGGTATCTACAGTATCTGAATGAGTTAGTAGTTAGGAAAAGCTGACAACATGTTATGTTAGAAAGAATTTGGAATATTTATGCCATTTTTTAAGATTATTTTTATAGCCACATTGGCTCAGACTCTAACAATTTGTCTTTCATAATATTTTCTAACTAACTGAAGGACTTGAGACAGAAATATCCCTAAAAAGGACTTATCACACACTCAATCCCTTTTTCTTGAAATTAGTATGAAATTGTTTCTGTCATAACAGAACATTTAGTGAATAAACATGCCACTTAAGAAAATAACAATGTATTAGGGCTCTACTGAAAGATTTGATATTTAATTGTGTTCATTGATCAAAAAGCATAAACAGCATAACAATAGACGTGAAATCTCTGTATTCTAATGATAATGGTTAGCTTTAGCTCTCTGTCTAGACCTGCTAAATGCTGCTAAGTGAATTACTGAATACAATGATGAGAAGTGATTCAAGCATTCTGTTCTCAATATTAATTTTCTGGATGCCAGCAGAAGTTGTATAACCAATAAAGGAAAAAATGCATAGGCATATGCTCACACCTATGAATAGTAAATTATAACTTTGATAGCCCAGGAGTGTTAGGAGTAGAGGGGCAAGTGGCTGCAGTGCCTTAACAAAGAGGAAGGCAGGCAAAATGGCTTTTTTTTTTTTAATGTGGCTGCTAATATCAATGCCTTCTTTTTATTACTGATGATATCCTTTGAAAACTGAACAAAATAATGAATTAGTTATGTAGAGATTAGGGATGTCATTCTCATGGAGAACTATTTTATGGGAAAATAAATTCAATGCCAGACATCTGGAAGGCAAAAAAAATGTTCACTTATTAGTTTTGTCAGTGATGTTAAATGGCAACCAAAGAAAAGAAGAGAATAGCTCCACTATACACACGAAAATTCCATATCCTTCTTCATTTTGAACATAAGCATATTTGTGTTTATCTTATTTCATTGTAGTTTCATATTGTATGTGAAAAAAAGGCATAATGATGCAAATGTTACTGAGAACAAAAGTGGGAGAAAGACAGAATGAATTTAAGAACTCAGTGGAAATATGCAAAAAGTAATAGAGGGAAGGGGAAAAAAAGGAGTTCCATATGCCTAGAGTGCAAGAGTATGAAAGGAGATGTAAGAACAGAAAGAACTGTAAGATGATGAGAGAAAAAGTATGGACTTGTATGCAACAGAAGCTACAAAGAAGAATGTAATAGAAGAGTACTAAAACAAAAACATGTAAAATAGGGAAAGTAATAAATAACATTACAAATCGTGGGCAAGATTCTCACCTGGATAAAAGATCTATCTCCATTCATTTCAGTTTCAGCTGTGCTTACTGACAGCCTGGTCTACACTAGAAATTTCCCCATGGTAATTAAAACATATCATTGACTTGAAGTAGATATAGTAGAGCTTTTTGCATCTCTTCAGTTTCTAGGATGGGCCTGGCTTAGTGTTATATGTCTTCCCACAAGGTGCATTGATATTAACCTTAAATTAAAGTAGTCCCACTAGCCTGTGCTTCCACGAGCGCAGAGTTCCCTAGGAAGCATCATGCTGAGCAACACTGGTATTCACGGCATTATCTACCATGTACGAGTCTAATGTGGAAGCTCTTTCCCCTTTCACAGTTTTTTATGTCACTACAATCATGCTGCCTACCACCAGCCCCAGCCCTCATTCACAAGCTGAAGTGGGACCACGTATAGACGTATAGGAGGCCTGGTCTGATGACTGTGCTTTCCTGCAAAGACCCCGCTGCCTGTGTTGCTGCTTCGGGATCGTGAGGCCAGCTGTGGGGAAGGAAATGGCTTGGTGACAGGCACAGAGGCCACTGCCACTGTCCCAAACTGAAGTTCCCAGGCACCAACTGGGAAGATCACATTATACACTGAACATGGGTTAACCTGTGTGCAGTGCTTTCAAAGGTGAAGTCTTTGAAGCACTATGCCAGAAAACTGTGCACCATCTTTACCGTGAACAACAGTGGTGTTTTGGGGATGTAACTGAGCCCTGACTACCTGCAGACTGGAGGTGTAATGTCCAGGTGTAATTCAGCTAGCTCTCTGTCAGACTGCAATTGACTGAAGCCTGCTGTGGACTGCAGAGCCTCTCTGGGAGCATGGGAGAGCCTTTTCATACAGGCAGCAACCGTGAGGGCTGGATGCTGCAGCCGCTGTGGCATCTGGGAGGTCTTCAGCATCTGCAACCAGTGTTTCTCTCCACGGAGGCTGGACATACTCCCAGCTGTGGCATGTCTGGGTAGTACTTAAGTAGAAGGCAAAACAATTTAACTACTTCATGCAAAGATAAAGTGTTTTACTTTTTAAATGGGAATATTCTCAATCCTTTCTGTCTTGGTCCTTTTTTCCATCAGGGGTGGTTGTTGGCTCCTTTCCCCATGGCTGTGCCTTTTGACTCTTCTCCTCCTCCTCCTCCCTGTCTATCCCTCAGCAGCTGTGCCCTCCCTCATCCCCCAAAGCCTCTGTTTTCAGCTTTGCCATCCCATCCATCCCACTTCAGCTGTTTCCCCATGTTCCCAGGACTGTTTTGGCTCCTAGTGCCTCTCCCCTGCCCTCAGCAGCTGTCGAGCTCTGCCCCACGGAGCTTCTGGCCCCTGCTGAACCGTGCATCCCTTTCCTTCCCAGGCCTCTGCCCTGGCTTGGAGCCAGGATGCTTTCTCCTCTGCCACTCCTCCAGAGCCAGCCTCTGCCTTTGGCTCATTCCTTGGCCTCTGCTCATCTTCAGCAGCTGACATCTTCCCCCGCACTGTGCCTTTGACACTGTGCCTTTGGTGTCGGACCCTCTACCCCTCCTGCCCAGCCTCTGCAGGCCGCCCTCATCCCCCTTCCAGACCCCAGGCCTGTGCCATGTGCTGGAGCCCCGTTTCCCAGCTCTCAGCAGCTATTCCCCGGGCACCTGCCCCCGCGCCGTTCCCCCCTCTCCCGGGCTGCAGCAGCTGTTGCTCGCTCCCTCAGGCCAGGCCTCGGGGGGGCCTTCCTCCCATGCTGGCCCTGCTCCCCCTGACCTGAGGCCCTGTTCCTTCAGCTCTCAGCAGCTGTCTCCCCTCATGCCAGGCCTCTACCTCCAGCTTCAGGCCCCTCTCCCTGCCTTTCCATTCTCCCCCCATGCCAGCAAGCATGGCTGCTCCCAGCTGGGGTGCTGGGGCTGGGAAATGGTGTGGCAGCAAGTCGACTGAATTCTTCACATCACGCTTCACTACTGTGACAGCACATCACAGCAGTGACAACCAAGTTGTCAGGATGGCCTCCGGAAACAACTGCAAGTAGAGGGACAACGTGGTTCACTGCAGAAACACTGTTAAAGGGAGACCAGCATGACCCATAAGAAAATCTGTAATGTGCAGTGGCCAGCCCAGCCCTCAGGATTGATAAGAGCAGAGACACTATGCCCATACGGTGAAAAGAGCAGCCAGAACAGCTGTGGAGTAAGCCATGGTTCGCTGCAATTGCTCCTCAGCAAGCAGGACCTTCTCATGGTAGATAAATGGAAAACTGGCAACCGTATATTGCAGTTCCAGTTTTGGGCAGGATGTCAGCAGCAGCCACCTGTGCCATTTTGATGCCAGCACTGGCACGGACTGCGGTATGCCGAGAGGGGAACTGGCTGTGTGTGCACAGGTGTGAATGCTGCAGTGGGCTTTAAGTTTCTGCCTCCCACTAAGCAAACTGCTCATTATAGGCCAGGCGACTGGACTATGAGAGAGTTGCCATGCAGAAGAGACTTCCAGCAGCTCCCATCAACAAGAAGATGACATTTAAAGATAGTAGCAGTCTCCTTTTCTGACCCTCTTGTTTACCTAATGAGCCATGTCATGTTATTGCACCACCATAAGCCACGAAAAAGGACAGCATGACCAGGATGCTGATTGGGGTACAGGACTGGTGCCTCAGTGTTCAGGGATGTCCTCCTGCCGAGTTATCAGAGAGGACCTCCAACGATGGCAGCAGCCTTGCACAGCTGCTGTCCTCTCTGCTGCCCCAGGCACACCCTGGGATGGAGGAACCAGGAGTTCACCCTGGCTGGCAGTTCAGTCAGGTCTTCACTTCCAAAAGTGACATCAAAACCCAAATAAGAGAGTCTGGACTGGTCTGGTAGTTAATGTTTTGGACCTTCAGAAACTCCACCTTCATTTTTTTAAACTTGAAGAATCACCACTCCATTTTCCTCTCATGCCTAGCAGCAGCAAGTCACCTGCACGGCTCTTGGTACTGCCTCAAGGTAGTCCGTTGGCTAGTAAAGCCCCAACCTCTTCCCTCCTCAGCCAGACAAGGGATGGGATAAATAGATGATTTATTTTGGAGCCACATGTCAGACTGCCTTAGAAATGCTGCAGGGAAGAGAGATACCTATTTTGAGTTTAAAGAAAAAAAAGAAAATCAAGATAGAAGAGGAAAAGAAATTAATAGAAATAGGAATGAAGGACCAGGACTGGACCCAGACCGGGACTGAGTGTAGACTGAAAAGGAGAGGAAGGTGAGTAAGGATGAGGCACCCTGAAGGCCGGGAAGAGCTCAGATGTTTGTTGTGGGTCAGATTGGAAGTGTAAGCAGCAGTGGTAAGGTAGTTTCAGTGACTGTTTTTGTGAAGAACATTTCCTGAGGGTGTTTTCCAATGTTGCTGAGCAATTTTGTGGGGCATAAGTATTAGGTTCCCTCTGCAGTTAGGTTCAGCTTCCCACTTTCCAATGATGTGGGACATAAATTAGAGAGAGGCTTATGCTTCAGCTTCATCCGGAAAGAAAACAGTTTCTCATACCATGATACATTCAAGACCTAAACCAGCACATAATAAATGATTATGAGTGGGGAACTCCCTGCAAATACTCAAGCTAGTTCTGATTTAAAATGCTAATTTAGGTGTCTGTGGTGTGTGATTTAATTCAGTGAAAGATCTGATCCTATCTCTAAAAGGAATGAAAGTAGTCAAAATCCATGTTAGAGCATTCAGCTGCCTTTTCTATACTTAGCTGTACTTGGAGGGGTGGGTATTGTGATTTGTGTTTTTTTCTTTCTGTGTGCATATGCCTTTCATTAATTACTTTATAGCTGCTACTAGATATGACCTGGAGGTGAGCAAAAAAGCCCTGAACTCATATGCAGACCCATGTTTGTCACTCTGAAAAGCAATATCCTTCAGAGAATGCCATCTGATTCTGCTGCAATGCAGTGAGTAACTGGCTGGGGTTAAAAGCCTTGTGCAGAGTTCCTGCTAGCTGGTCATTGATCTCTGGGAAAAGCCCCATGTCTTAATTGCTGTTGTATAATTAGTAACCTCTTCCATCTAACCAGTGTTAAGCTGAAACAGTAATGTGCCAAGTCACCATCATTCTCTCTAAATGAGGATCTAGAAGTATTGTTCTAAACAGTGTGTGACACTGATTTTTTTTTTTAAATACTCCTTTGAAAAATACTAAGACCAGCACCATCAGTGTTATATGGCCGAGTCTGAAAACTCACAGAACTGCCACAGATCACTGCAGCCCAAGTGGCTAAACAAAGTAGTGTCCAAAATTGAAAATATAAAGATGAGCAAAGTCTGTCAGGCTTCTTATATAACGTATGTTGTGAAGGAGCCTAAAATACCAGTCAGTAACTATCTCTTGATTTAGACAATATGGAGCTGAAAGTAAGAGAAGAAAGACTTTATTTTAATACAGCTGTGAACCTCAGGGCAGCCAAATATAACTAGGTTTGAAGGAATTGATGTATTTTCCTTAGTATCTGTGGGCTAGATATTTGAATGTTTGATATTGGATTAATTGACAGCTCAGGATCAATGGTAAATTGATTTAAGTTTCCCTGTGGCATTTAGTATCTCTGTCTGCAAGAGGTTTCTGTCCTGAGGAAAATATAGATACATTCTGTAAAACCAAAATTCAAATGTAGAAACATTGAAATATTTGATTTTGATAACAACAAATTGTTGTCAATAACTTTCGAGAATAATTTTCTAGTAAATCTAAAATATTATACAAAACATAATATAAATTAAAAATATAGGAAAACCAAATTCAAATGAAGACAAACAGTATTTTTAAACTACCTTTGTTTTCACAGAAATTCTCCTTTGGATGAAACTGCACTTTCTGAGAAAAAAATTCTCAACATTTTTTTCCCCCCAAACAATTAGCATTCAGCTAGTCAGATTCTTGTCTTCAGTGCGATTGTGAAAAGATTCTAGAAAACTAATAGAGCTAGCTGCCAGGCTGAATAATCAACCATAAATAATAGTGAAATTGCACACAGAAAATTCAATGAATGTGGGTTTTTTTTCTCTCTGACACAACTATAAGTGGTAAAACAAAATTAATGCAATAGAGATGAGCATCTGTTTTGTTTTAAGACAGTCTTTTTCCTGGTGTATTTTTCCAGGATTTATGCTGGCACAGGTGACTATGGGATCAGGCCCAAAGAATTACTTGGTGTGTGTGATTTTGTCTAGTGCTGAATACCTAGTTGAAGACTGCTGTTCAAGAAAGGATTAATCTGAAGTTCTTTCTTTTCCTGCTTTTTGCCTGTGTTATATGGTTAAAGTAATAGAGGATTTAAAAAAATAACACAAATCTTCTCAACTGCCTCTCTTTCTGGGAAGAGCTTGAAAAATTCAGATGAATCAGCAAGCAATATTTAAATAGTTCCCCATTTTATTCAACTGGAATATCATATGGCATACTTTATGCACCGTCAGTTAGTGGATTTTCATAAATGTTCACATCTAAAATACAGAGGTCAGAAGCTCTACCGCCCTCAGTGCACTGTCAGAAACTTTTTTTTAGTTATTTCATATTCTATTTATTAAATCCTCTAGACAGAGGTATCTGAATCTTTAGCCCTCAGTAATAATTCAAACATAATTTGCATTTACTTTCATGCTTTGCAGAAGCTTTTTGGAGCTTAATACGGTTTTTCCCTATTCTTATAGTAATTTCCAATATTCCATAGTATCCTTTTTTTTTTAGTTTTTCTTGTTCCCTAAAAAAAGTTAAGATTTTGAATGTTCTTTAAGTTCAGAAAGGCACTTTTCTAACTAGTTCCACCAAGCATAATAAAGCCCTGATCTCTGTGGAAATTTTAGCTTCTGTTTTAAAGTAATTATAAGGATGAGAGAGGACTCTATAATTTCTACAGTTGCTTTCCCAATCCTCATCACCTTGAAAACCATATTTGATGAGCAACACTGATACAAGTTCCAGGACAGCAAAAAAATCCTATATTAGAGAGAAAACGTGATCTGTCTTTAAGCTCGAGAATTGTTTTATTAATGTTGTTCCCATCATTTTAAATGACCCGAAAGTACGAATGGAAAAACAATGAGAAAAGAAGGGACATTAAAGAGAAAACAAGAAAGAGTGAAAAGGAAGACTCCAGATGCTGGTTCTTTCTGATGAAATTCCTTAGAATTCATTAACATTTCTACTGTATTGCTTTGATTGCTCTTAGTAATTTCAGATGAGCCTTAACATCTGTTATGTAATAATTTAGGCAGTGCAAATATAATGTAGGTATGCATACAAAAACAAAATTCAGGCTTCTGGGTTACAGCCATGTTATGGAGATTCATGTCACCGTGGGAGTATTTCACTTCTACAAGCAAATTCAGATGCTTTAGAATAATTTTTACAAATTTCTTCACACATTATGAAAACAAAATGACAGAAAATGTGGAAAATCAGAAATGTGGAAAAAATGTTTGTAAGTAAAAAGTACATTATTTTGAAAACCTTAATCCCTTGTATCTGTAATGATTTTCTTAACTTGCTACTCTTCCCTTGCTAAAAAGCTAGTTCTGCAATTAAACAAGTTTGCACTGAGACTAAAGGTCACTTTTTTAATCAACTAAGCTTTTCAAATTACTTAAGGTGGTAATTCTCAGACTATGTCCACAGCAAACTCTTCCAGGTGATAAAGGGATATTTCTATTTTATTCTGCTACTGTGGTAAAACACTTGATCAGATTCCAAATACTATAATTAAAGAAATAATTTCCAGTTATTTTTCCATTAAACCAATAGTTTTTCTTCACCTATTGCAGCTGTTTCATATCTTCTAATTTTTTTCAAAGTTTTTATACATGATCTTTTACATTTTGAGTAAAAGTTAGGTGGTAATCAGATTTTTGAGCTATTAGGAGAAATATAATAAAGAAAAGAATCTTGAACACTCATATAATTTTCCAAAAGGCATTTTATGATCATATTCTTTTTCCTTTAAGAAGTTTATTTAGTTACAAATGGTCTTGAATATGTCTGCTTATTTCACCTTGAAGACAGAAAACTGCTATGATTGCTTCATATCTAACCTACTTATTCGAATCAATGTATTTAAAGAGGTGAAAACCACTAGCGGATAAGGGAAGAAGGGTTGAGAAAAAGGTGGCTGTGAATGAGAGCCTTAAGCAATAAGTTACTTGCGGAAGAGAAAACGTAATTGATTATTTGCACCTATTTGCTTAGCAAGTTTCTACTTTGCCTTCTGGGTTTCTCCCTCCTCTATTCTTCTGAGTGTTACTTGTGGATAAATTTTAAGTTAAGGAGATGTAAATGGTTGGTGCAGAGAAGAATCGGCTGTGTGGAGGAAAGCAAATAATCATCTCTTGCAGGGATAATAAAAAGGTAAATGGTTGTAGTTTGAGAAAACAATAATTGGCAAACAGGCTAGTGTTTAGTAGCACTGTTTTGAACTAGATCCCTTCAGAAATGTTTTACTGCAAAGGTTATGAAAAAGGCTGAAGAGCTGCATGGTCCAGGGCTACACCCTGCTTCCTTATCTCTGGAAAGGAAATCTGGCAAATCACATAGAGGAGAGTTTCACACATCACTGCCCATCAAGAACTGGAGAGTACAAACAAAGGGATGAAGTACTTCCTTGTATTCTAAGTGTAGGCCTTTTACCAAGAACACTAGTAGGCACCTGTTTTTGCTGAATTATCAATATTTGTGTTGATAACCAAAGTTACAAATGGTCATCACAGGAGCAAACATACAAGAGGACAGGTCTGAAGAGAGCAGCTTAGAGAAGCTCAAGCACTTAATGACATTTAGTATTCTTTGGTATACCATTTTCTTGCTATCCATTTTCCTCTGTTACCCAGAAAACAGAAAAGGCCTGGAATTCACTACACAAATCATCATAATGCATTTAATTTGATTCAATCCTGTATACATTTATATTATGTCGAGAGTCATTCTTGTTATTTTAGAACATTAATATTCTTCAAAGAAATCTGCCCCATCACAGTGAGTGACTGGCTGGGGTTAATGGCCCTTGGCACAGCTCCTCCTAGTTGGTCATTAATCTGCAGGAAATGCCCTGTGCCTTAGTTGTTATTGCTTAACTAGCAACCTCTTCTATCTAAACAAGTGACATATGACCTGAAATAACAATGTACACAGCAACCGTCATTTTCTCTGAGCGTTTGAGCTATGCCGTAGGCAGATTCTATGCAAGTAAAACAAGGCACAGGAAATACATATCTATTCAAATAACGTGGGATGTGACACTAAAATAACGTTCTGCAGATATGATCATTAATAAATGTCTTTTCTTAGATTTCTGGGATGTCGCTAGTTTAAATCAGTGACTAACTTGATGCCTAAAATCTAAAATGAGAAAGGCTGTGTTTGCCTTATTCCTCATACAATTTAGTGTTCCATATTTCTAATCAATACTACCATTATATTTTCAGTCTGTCAGTGGTTAGCCACGGTTTTAATCACTGTAGGACCTGTATAAATGCACGCACACAAAAACAGAGCACATTCCTACATGGAATATAAACCTGCATTTTTGCTAAGAGCCTGGGTCATGATAATCTGTTCTCTGTACCCTTGGCCATTAACTTCTTCTCTCTGTGCTTTGTTTCCTTTCCCCATCCTTTGTCTACTTAAAAATTGAATGTTTTGATTGTAACCCCTTATAACAGAAATTAACTCTTTCTAAGTGCATGCAACAGTACTTAGCCCACACAGGACTTTTGCACACTCCTGGTATATTGTGTAGACAATGCAGTATAGTGTCAAAGGAACTTTTAGAATTTGGAAGTAGAACTTCATCTTTGCAATTGACTTTATAAATAAAAGATAAATGCTTTATTTGTTGACGGTAGAATATAAATATGAATGGTCTGTTAATACATCCATTTCACCGTCAAAAATTTGATATTGCTTGCTAGTAAAATCTCAACTCATCTGATACGTTTCCATGTGAAAGAGTAGAGAACATTATACAAGTGAAATCTTGACTGTTTTCTTTTTCTGTTTTTGTTGTTTGGCTAAAAGCATTCGTATTATGTGTTCATCATCAGTATAATTCAAACTCTGTTGAAGTCAATGGAAATAGATCCAATGACTTACAAGGGTTCAGATTCATGGAAATTATTTTGTAAATATAATAGTCATTGACTCTATTATCGAAAAGAAAATTAGATTACTTGGGTTACAAGCTGGAGAAACTCCATAAATGTGGATGGTTCAGCATATGTAGAGTTTGAGTCCTGTTTCAGTAATAATTTTTCACACATTTTTTTGAATCATCAAATGGCAGCCCAGCTGTTCTACTTTGCTCTGTAATACCACTAAAAGTCCGACTGCTGATCTACATACGCTATTGCTAATGCCCATCTGCTTGTAATGCTGAAGAGTAGCTGAAAAAAATGGACGCAGAACAAATAGAAATCTTAATAAGCTAGTTTTAGCTGTGCTACTGTGTTTTCTGAGCTTCCATGAATTTTAAATACAAATACATATTATACATTTGTCCAGTTTTAGTACAGCAAGGTAGTAACAGAAAAATTGTGGAACCTAAAGTGGAAGCTAATGTTGTCCTAAGCATGTACTGCACCATTTAGTATCTGTGCATAATTAATTGTCATTCAAACTGTGGACAAGATTTTCAGCTAATTTGAAGTAGTGGACTTCTGTTGCTGATTGGCCTTCAAAATCTGTTTTGCATTGACTCATCTATTTATTTACATGTAAAAAAAAAGTTCAGTGTCCTTTAACTAAAGAACGATCTATCAAAAACATTCAACATAAATGTTACTAAAAAACATCTGAGCCTCGTCTTCTGAAGACTATATAAAACACTACTAGCTTGAAAAAAGAGCTAGCAAGACCAAATTCACCTCATAACTGAGGACATACATAGCTAGTTTTAGTCCAAACCAACAAACATCAGAGAAAGTTATAAATGAAGAAAAACCTGTAGAAATTATAGGAGAATATATGCAATAAAAATGCATTCATAATTTACTGTATTATATGAATGCCATGGGAGTAATTGTTTCCTTTAAGTACTTGGCAAACACTGCTAATATCCATTCAAAAAGTAATTTTCCACTCAGACAACTTCTTGCAAGCACTCATGGAAAGAACAGCCAGCAATACAATGCCTTCTCTGCAATTCTCCGTGGCTACATTCATGTAGTCAAGGCAGAAGCTTTCAATGCAGAAGAAATGAACAGCTGGTATCAAATCCACAATTCGATGCGGAAAGATCATCTTCTCGTGAGAGCAAAAGTTCATGTTTATTATGTAGTTGTAGTTGTTAGTTTTCTGATTTGCGTCTCTAAACAAAACCCTTTTGTAGTTTGAGGCAAAGTTCTACAGTCTTCTCAAAATTAAATAAATTTGCAACCTTAAAAGAGATTCACATGATACACAAAATCACCTATTCTTTAATCTCTGCATGAGCTGCAGTGCTGGCTTTTCTATAACTGAATAAATTGTACTTTATGGACTGGACAAGCCTTATTAGTTAAATAGGTCAACTGGCTTCAGTGGCAAAACCTGCAGAATTTTGAGTGTTCTGAGGAAAATTAATATCCATAAGACAGTTAAGTGATATACATGTGCATATATATGCACCTAATTAGTAAGTAATATGGACCTGTTTCATAAGTAGGGGAATATAGATGCAGCTGAACAGATAGATAATAGTTTACTCAACCATGCCTGCAATTATGTTGTCTCCTATTCATGTAGTTCCAGCTTGCTGCTTATCTGTACAATGTATTGATGAGAATCTTCTTTCTGTTCTAGAAAGCGCTAAATTTTCAGTACAGTACTGTTAGATTCTTTTAACTGTTAGATTCTGTTAGGTATCAAAAATTTAAATTCACATCACAGAATGTAAATGTCATTAAAATATTTATTGATAGTTCTTAGTATGGGTATTGCAATAGAAGCTGGATGTCACCTTGATGCGCTCTTGGTTTAGGGTTTGTAGAAGCAAAAAGTAAAAGATTATTCTAACAGCTTTTCTCTTAAACAGGAATTTGGTATTTACCTTACATCTCCATATTTACAATATATCTTCAGTTCAGTGAAATGGGATTTAAGAAGTCCTGAATGATTTTGCAGAGTAGTTGACATTTTTTCATCAGAGCATAGATACTTCTCTCTATGAAGAAGCACAAAATAAAACAAGATGCTACATAATTTTTCTATTTTCAATATACTGTGTAAAAGAATTGATAGAAATGGGCTTGCTGTCACAACAAATAGAAAAATTGCCCACATCCAGGTATACTATATCTACAGCTGTTTTTTTTGTAGTCAGAAATGTATATAGCTCTCACTTTTACACATACTACCAGATAGGCTAGGGCTCAGGGGAGAAAAAAGCTATTGGGCAACTGTGTTCAATTGCCAATATCAACTCATTATATATAAGTAAATACTTGTACACGCATAGAATGTAACTGATCAATACAATTCCTCATCAATACTTTTGTCTGTAGCTACACAGCTTACATTTTGCAGAAAGATGCTTTAAAATTCAGTTTTAGTTGTGGTTGCCTTTTTTTTTGCCAAACAAAATGGCACAGAGAAATCGTGCATTTCCAATCAGACAACCATTCTTTATGTATCCAGTCTTCAAGAAGAATATTAAGGATAGTGTTGTATTTTCTGCTCTGGGTTTGTTGCTTCCTTCAGATCAACCTTACCTCTCATTCAGATTAGCTTCATGCAAATCATAGAATCATAAAATGGTTTGGGTTGGAAGGAACCTTAAAGATCATCTAGTTCCAACCCCCCTGACACAGGCAGGGACACCTTTCGACTAGACCAGGTTGCTCAGAGCCCCATCCAACCTGGCCTTGAAAAATCCCAGGGAGGGCGCATCCACAACTTCTCTGGGCAACCTGTTCCAGTGTCTCAGCACCCTCACAGTAAAGAATTTATTCCTAGTATCTTATCTAAACCTACCCTCTTTCAGTTTAAAACCATTACCCCTCATCCTGTCACTACATGCCCTTGTAAAAAACCCCTCTCCCACTTTCCTGTAGGCCCCCTTCAGGTACTGGAAGGCTGCTATAAGGTCTCCCTGGAGCCTTCTCTTCTCCAGGCTGAACAACCCAAACTCCTTCAGCCTGTCTTCATAGGAGAGGTGCTCCAGCCCTCTGATCATCGTTGTGGCCCTCCTTTGGACTCACTCCAACAGGTCCATGTCCGTCTTACGTTGGGAACCCCAGAGCTGGATGGAGTACTCCAGGTGGTGTCTCACGAGAGCAGAGTAAAGGGGCAGAATCACCTCCCTCGACCTGCTGGCCACACTGCTTTTGATGCAGCCCAGGATACGATTGGCCTTCTGGGCTGCGAGCGCACATTACCGGCTCATGTTGAGCTTCTTATCAACCATCACCCCAAGTCCTCCTCAATGCTGCTCTCAATCCATTCTCCGCAAAGCATCTGTCCATTATACTCTTTCACTTCATCAGTGTTTTGATACTTCTTGAAGTTCTAAGAACTTCTGCAATTTAGTCTGCTCTTTAGGAAACCATGTATTTTGAACAGTACTTGAATGTAGAGGCACTTTTTTATTTGTAGTTTTTAAATTCTATTTGTTCCAATGAAAAATTATGTACTAGGGCAACACAATGTAGTTGTTATATAGATTCAGGAAAAGAAGTATTTTTCTGTCTAAAAATGTTTGCTATAATCTGGTAAAGTAATAATAACAACACAGAAGTTCTTGTCCAAAAGATCTTACAGGACATGTGGCTATAATGTGGGGGGGAAGAACTGAGATAGATAGAAATATTTTTCTGTATTTTTCTACCAAATTCATTCACGGGAAAGAAAAGAGAAAAAGAAAAGCATGAGATAAAACCATGTCTTAAGCTCAGAAACACAAAAGATAGAAATGGCACAAGCCTTTTTCCATCCCTTGGTTAACTTTTTGAAAAGTAGATCAGAAGAGTGTAAGCATGCATTCTGCTGCCTTATGCAGATGAATTGTCAAAATGCTATGTGCCAGTTTAATTAATTAGAGATCTAACAAATCTTTCTGCAGACACATGAACAAGACATTCTTTAAAATGTTTTTTATAAAATACATAACTGATATTTAAAGACTAAGTAATTATTTACCATTTTTATAAGTACTTCTAGAATATCAAGTAAAAGCATTTAAAATCATTATTTTTGAAAATGTTTTCATCAGTGGGGCTTTATTTTCAAAGATGACAGCTAGACCACACTAATTCCTTATACATCAGATACAGTGGTAACTAATCCTATAACTGTGTATATTAAATACTCTGTATAATTGGATCATAAAGTTGTGATTAACTCATTTGGAAAAATTAGCAAAGCCATAATTACTGAAAAAAAATGTGAACATCTCTTATGTATACACTTATCAAGGATATTTATGATATGCACAAGGGTATGCACTACTGTATTGCACACTTTATACAATTTAATGGATACTTGGCTTAATTTTAAATGACAAATTGCGAAGCAGAACTTTGCAGCATTGTGAATATACTACATTTATACCTCTTAGGATCTTCTTAGTCTTCATTTAAACAGTTTTGATTGATTACATTGAAAAGAATTCCTTCCACCTGTCACATATTCTAAAAATCTTCAGTATTATATATTTTTTGCAATTGCATATGTAATTGCATACTTTACAGTACTGTAGATTAATAGTCCTGTGGTATAATTTGAAATTTTTCTCACTGCAGATCATAAACTCTGTTTAAGTTTTAATTAATTACCCTGTTATCCCTTGTTGCATTCTCACCATAGACATTGAACACAGTTAAGTGTTGCAACTGCAAGTTCACCTCTGTTGTTCAGTTTTTATTGCTAAATTTAGAAGCTAATTCTTCTTTTATTTGCACTGAAGGTATAAAAAAAAGAGCAGCTCCACTGCTTAATGATTGAGTTAAAGCAATGTCCAAAGAGTTTTAGGAACTTACCCAAAGTCCGTTGAAGTCAAGGAATTTCAGTAGGCTTTGGATAGAGTAGAAATTAAGAGGAGCGTGTGTGTGTCTTCCATGTTGTCATATGTTATGTATAGGTTTTTTATTTTTTCTCTATTGATTTTTGTCCTCACTGAATACTGCGTTCACCTAGTGTGAGAAATGAGGCATAGTTATTTTAATTGGTTTCTAATTCATTAAAGCTGTTGAATGCTGAGTCCCATTTTAATAAGCACCAAAACCAGACAAAATGATAATATTTTGACCAAGAGAAACAAACAGAGGAAGAGAAGAGAAATAGTGCATAAAAGAGTAAGACAGAACAGATGTAACAAACTATTACTAGATATCTTGGTGCATGATTATTCAGTTAATGTTTAACTACTAAAAAAACCCCATTATGATAAATAAATATATTTAGAAAAAAAGGAAGACCTCTGTTTATTAGGAAGCGATTCCCATTTCAATCTACAACTTTTGTTTTCTGTTATGGGTGAAGAAAACTCATGAATGGTAAACAGCAATATTGAATAATCAATTAAACGGAAGTACCTTGACTATTTATTGTTATCCCGTTTTTCTCAAACATACTTCTTGCCAACCAAGAAATTTTACTTGAATACTTAAATAACATCTAGTACATTTAAAATATTTCTAGAGTTCTGTATACCTTCCATCACTGTAGTATCAGAGCTTCTCAAAAGAGCCGAAGCAAGCAATTTATGGATTATGGATTTTGGTTAGAGTAAACAACTTAGCGGCCATTTTTATTTTTTCTGGCAGTAAGTATGATAGTCTTTTTAGATGGCTCAAATACTTGCTAGCATCCTGTAATACTCTTTCTTATAGTCAGAACATCAGATGGAAAAGTAATTTCCCCTAAACAAATTCATGCAAGATTTTTAAGGTGAGGGCAACTAGTCCAGATAGACATTGTTCAACAGCAATCCAAAACAGCACATAATTTATCAGGAAAGAGGTTAAGCTTTTAGGCTGGTGAATAATTTGAATCTTTTCCAATTCATGAGTCCACAATAAGAGAAATGAATTAGAAAATGTCAGGTTGTTAAAAGATATATAGATATCTCTTATACATATAGAAAACAAATGTTAATTACTTACATAAATCTATCCATCTCCCCATCTGGGTACTAAAGTATAAAGCATGGCTGGGCCACTGCTAAGTTGAATATGTTTTTTTTCTTGGCGCACCTACAAAATAGGATATCCTACTACAAAAAAGATTCCAAGTATGTGAACTATAATTATAAGATACAGCGAACACATATTGATGGATGAAATGGTTAAGGAAAAAAAATCTTCAGAATACATCCATCTTTCCCACTATCACACTCTCTGTTTTTTAATGATGCAGCTTTAGCCACTTGATATCTATGCAGATGCTGATCTTAGAAAAAAAAAACAACAGTGTGAACAGTGCAGTCGTCAACTGACATGAGGTGAAGTGGATGTCATTTTTGTATTTTATCTCATGGCATCTTATCAGATTCCCAGTGGCTTGCTACAGACATTAAAAATGGTAGGAAAAAAAATGAGATTTCTTCTAAGTAGCCTAGAAAAAGATTTTGGGTTCTACTGTAGAGTAAGAAGGTGTTGAAACAAACTAATTTGTGAATTTAATGCTGACTGATATTACTGCATGTAATAAAGTAACTATTTTAATTACATCCTGGGATGATGTAGACTATTAAATAAAAGTGTTAACATCTTCCTAGCAACGAAAGCGAAAACCACGTACAAATAAATGTAAGATCTTGATCATGGAATCTCTTGGCTATTAGTTGTCTACTACTTTATGTCTAAATCACTGAGTATTATAAGTGTCTGTGGGTCTTCAGTTGTAAGACCCTCTCAGTTATCAGGTATGGATTTTCTCACAAACAGTTTAACTTCTGAAATGTAAGTTTAAGAATTATATGGAATATTCTTGAAGAAGATATATTTTTGCTGACTATTAAGGGTGAAAAAAGTACATTTGGGAAGCTTAAATAGATACTCTCATCATATGACTATATGGGGAAATCTTCATCAAAACACATTAAATGTTAGATATGAATCCAATTCTTGATTTCAGTTCTGCAACTCATGATACTATCTGCTGAAAGCCTAGTAAAATGGAGATAATTAAGTTTTAGCAAGCAAATACTCATTATTTAGGAAATTAGCATATTTAAGACCAAAGTCTGGTTTATGTTAAACTAATGGTAATCTGATTTAAATTATCACATTTTGTTCACTATAAATCAAATTATGAGCATTTTTAACCAAATACATGGTATGAACTTATGTCACGGTTTAAAGCTGGACCGGCTATTAAACCTGTGGCAGATGCTCTCTGTTAACCCTCCCCCCCCGCCACAAAGGGAAAGGGAAAGGGAAAAGGGAGAGAGGCTTCCGGGTTGGAAAGTTAAAACAGTTTTAATAAACTATAATAATGGAAAAGAGTATAATAACAATAATAGAAATAATCAAATATATACAAATATATATACAAAACCAAGACTGAGCTCCCCTGAAGTCACCCACTTCACCACCGGCACTGCAGGGCAGGCTCCGGGAAGGCCCAGGCTGGGCCTAGCGACAGTCGAGAGCTGGATTCAGGAATGCACAGATCGGGATCGGGGGCAGCAGGAAAACAGACGGAGTCCTCCTTGGACACCGGCCATAGCAGAAAGAGAGCGAGACCCTCGTGATCCCCCCGCTTTATACTGAGAATGACGTGTATGGGATGGAATACCCTCGTTGGTCAATTTTGGGTCACCTGCCCTGTCCGCTCCCCCCTGCAGCTGCGACCCCCCTTCGGCTCTTCACTCGTAAGCAGTGAGGAATTCAGCAGTGACCTTGGTTTCTCTCAAGAACAAGTACAGCAAGAGCCTTTCTGCACAACATCCCTACTGGTGCCTCAGTGATAACTACAAACTTCGAGCGTTATCAGTCCTGGAAGCAGACACTGTCTGCAAAAAACATGCAGTTAGTTTCAGAAAGTGCAGTTACTTAGAGGAGACTTAGCTGAAAGTAAAAATCACTGAAAGGAAAATCGGCCTGGTTTAGGCCAAACCAGGACAACTTATCATGGAATTCATGTTCTGATAGCACTTGCAATAATAGATTTGCAAAAAAATAAATTTGTTCACCACAGAATGATCCAAAAATATAGGAGACTGATTCTGATCTCAGAATAGTTTTGAAATACCATGTACACTTGAAAAGCAATAAATCTCTTTTTTTTTTCCAAAAAAAAATGACATAAATGAAAATGAATGCATCCTTGGCTCGTATAAATTGGCATGAGTCTATTGATTTCAGTGAAGCAATACAATATTAAATCAGATGTGGCCTTTAAATACAAACAAATCCCAACTGTCACATACAGTTGTCATGCTAGTTTAAAATAAGCAATGAAATACTGTAAATATGATAAATAACATATATACAGGGAGATGGGATTTTTCCCAGATGCATCAGTTTAGTTGTCATATACATCTTGTAGAAGTTCTAGTATCACCAGTGTTTATCTGGCTTAACTATCTGGTTATATTATTTTGTTAATTGCACAGCTGCCTTCAACTGAACACAAATATTTTCCTGTGCCAATATATTCATGCTGGCAGAAACCTTGCATGTGATGGAGCCAGAAACCTTGCATGTGATGGAGCCAGAAATACAGAAAGGTCCAAGATTGTTAATTTTTAGAGCCATTCATTAAAATTCTGTGTAATAAGGGAACAATATAACATATGCAACAGGTAGATAATACCCATGGCTACCTCCTTTCTATTCCATAGTTATAGTGCCTTCAGCATTGTAGATAAAATAGCTTGTAATTTATGCATTATCAATTTAGTAATGAAGTCAAGCCCCAAGTAAACACACAGAACAGTTTGCAACATGTTTAAAAATGCTAATCAAACATTGTAGATTTATTGTCATAGACGAAATGGGCTGAATATTGACGAAGCTTATGAAATGTCGTAGTTTCATCTGTGCATGTAAAGGTATACTTAAAATACATTAATTTATTGTATAATTAAAGGTTGTACAATAAAATTGTATAATAGAAACTGTACTTTTAGGCGGGACACTACGAAGAGCAAAATAGCCTTTTTATGGCTTTAGCAGCATCTGGAAAGAAATCTCAACCCATGAAGCAGGGGTACAGTGTTTTTGAGGAGGTAAAGTTTTGAGAAAGAGACTAAATTATAAGTGAGATACTGTGTTTGAATAACTGGAATAAAAGCTTTGACCATTGTTGAAGGTCTATGGAAAGTCTTGGTTGTACTGTAAGTTTGACTAATGAAAATTTTTGAGGCTGGAAAACTAAGCAGTAAGTAGAAAGGTAAAGTGTTCTCTGGCCTATGGAAACTTGAGAGTAGTATATGATAAGCTTTGTTTAGGACATTTGCAATTGTTTGCTGACGATCAGACCTGGAATAAAAAGTTAAATCTCAAATTAGAGCATTACCCTAATACATTAATGAGCTATTTGAGAGAGGACTGTTTTTTCTTTATCTTACTAGCCAAGTCTGAGTATTCTCAGAAAAAAGATTGAGAAAAAAAGCTTTTAAGCATGCTTGATTGCCTAAGGCATATATGTAATCACTTAGCTAAGAAAAGCTATAGATGAGCTTTATCATATTTTAGCCATTACAGATGATTCAGTGTTACAAGCTACCATGGAAGAGTATTTCTGACCTAGAAATCTATGAAAGAAGATTTAAGTTAAGGCTGTGATACAGCACAGTAGAAAATGAATAACCAAATTTATGCATTTCAATCACATTTCTCCAGTGAAACTATCAAACCTGGGAATGCAGAAGTGGCAATAGAAACAGAAATGAAGGCAATCCTACTGAGCATGAAATTAGTCAAGGGTGGCAAGTTTGTCAGTTTTACAGCACACCTTCCAGAAGTGTTTACAATGCTAGTACAGTTATATAAAGAGAAACTTGTGATTTTAAAAGCTGCTGAGTCACATTTTGCCTTTGCCGAAGTGAAGCAATCAGTCTCCAATACAGACACGTTTGCACAGTGTAATGCGAAATTGCAAATCAGCTGGACACATCCGCATGTGTTCAAGCAGAGAGATTGTTAATCAACATGTCGAACAGCTGTTAAGAAGAGAATGCTGTATGTCACAGGAAAAAGCTGGAAATTGTTCTTCCTGGTAAACATGCTTTTCACAAGTGAATGTGAGGAGAGTTGCATTAGAATCTGTTAATGTGCTTGTCTTAGAAAAACATGGAATGGAATACAAATAAAACACTTAACCTCTTTGCTGCATGCTAGCAGTGTTCCAAAATGATACTCTGATCAAACAAGAGATTCTCTATAAAAAAGGAAAGCTTAAAGCATGGCAATTGATAGCCATATGACATGACCAGAATTATTCAGCCAAAACAATTGAAAGCCTTTTTTTTTTCCTGCTAAATTGCCAGAGTTCTGTTAATTCTTCAAGAAAGGAAAAGGAATCAATTCCCTGATATTTTAAAGTTGAGCTATGTAGGAAAGTCACTGAAACTACGAAGAACAGTATTTTATCTCACATTAGAAAGGCATAATCAGTGGATCAGGAAATAGAAGGCTTAACCTATTAGAAACGCTCTGTTTGAAGAAGTTCTTCTAAAATACCCCACCCATTCATAAATTAATATTAGAAATAAAAGCACTTTCTGATCTTCTCAGGTGTAAAACATAAAATCAATCTTTTTTTTTGTGAAAAAATAGTGCAACACATTTTCTTGTGGAGTATAATTGCATATATTGTGCTGTAACTGGACTAAGACATTCTTACTCTCAGTGATCACCATAAAAGCATCCTGCTGTCTTGGAGAGTAGTTGAGAAATTTATATGAAGCAAAACTGAAATCTATAAAAGTGGGAACGGTCAGTATTTAAATATTAATTTAATTATGATCTGTGAAAATAACTGGACAATTACAACAGGAAGACAAAGTAGAAAACAAAGCACGTAATAGATGTTGAAATACATCTTCTTTTAAAATTAACAGTGTTCAGAAAAATCATGCCTTATTATGCAATTATAGGCCAGTTGAAGGCATAAGATCCTCTTCAGTACTAATGCCTGGTATCATCATATACTGTAATATAGTAAAATCCTACAGTTAACGTCTTTTATGATCTAAGCATTAAACTTAAAAAAAAGTAATACTTGCTGTTCTAAGATCACAGAGGGTTTTGTGCTCTTAGGTTTTAAAAAAGAGGAAAAAGAAGAGTGCTGTCACCTGTCAGTGCAGTCTTTGGCAAATTTTCTGATGCTTATCTAGAAGTTCACAGATATACTTCCTTCAACAGCATAGACAATAATCTGAATAATGCAGCCAAATCTTCTTGTATTTGTTTTTGATTTCTGTGTTTTATTTGTGTACTTTCAAGGGATGATGTGGGGGTAGGGTTGTGTTGTGATGATTTAAGCAAAAATAGTGTCTTTGGTATATGCTGTTTATAAATTCAGAAGAAATGTGGGCAGATGAATGCCTACATTTTAATTACTTCTTCAGGTAAATGTATCAATTTCTTTTATCAAGCACAAATTGCACCAATCTTTAATTCTCATTTTCATGTGAGAATGTTGAAGTGTGAATGATTCAGGATTCCCAAATTGTAGAAACTTGAACAGAAACAAGACGTCGTGTATTTTATTTACCAATTTTATTTGTGTGTTTTCATAGTAGCTGGCTAAATGATATGTCTTAGTACCCTGATATTTAATTTTCTTTCTTCCATTCTTTCACAAGACAAAATACTATCTATAGTCTATGTCATTGATGAAAAAAACCATTTAGCTCATTTTTGAGAGTATTTTCACCAGGAAAAAAAGTGAACAGGAAAGAATTTTATCTTTGGATAACATTAGATCATATGGGTTTGTTTTTTTTTCATTCATAGCAGCAGTGTCACAGTTTCACAGTGTATGTTGGCAGAGTTTTTAATTTTAAAAGAGTACCTACTTTATATAAATGGTAACTTAAGAGGCACAAACAGGATACAGTAAGTAGCCTGAAAAATCAAAAATAACATTTAAGAAGATATATGAAAGTATAGACTGCCTTTTCAACTTTCTTTGTTGCTCTCAGTTCTTCTCTTCAAAACTTTGAATAATGTTAAAGCATAGAAGCCAGGAAAAAGATAAAGTTTCCTCATAAGTAAATGGAAGAGGCTATAAGCATTGTAATTCTGTCATGCACAGTTCAAAGTCTCTTGAGTATGAAGGAATTTTAGAAAATACTGTGTAGAGGATATTTTCAACAGGTCTTTAGGGAAGAAAGTGCTATTTGTTTGGAAAACGCTTCTAACTAATTGGATTGCTGAACGGCCATGGCCAACCGGTAAACTCTTGTATCGCTTAATGTAACATTTGCAGAAGACTTATTCCTCTTGGTGCAGTTTCATTGATTTGAAAGGAGTAGAGCTTGTTAGGTATTTTTTAACAAGGCAGTTTTTCATTAATAAGGTTAGTGGATTAAATGGAAATGAATGTTGAAGATGTATCTTAAAATTCAAGAAAGCTATGTTTGCAAGAAACCAGGCTAGAAAAAGTTTAATTCATTGTGCAGGTAACAATGGAATATTTAAACTACACTTCTAATTGTGGGGATTTATGTTGCCCTATTTATTTCTATTTCTATTATTTCTTAGAATGTGATAATTATAAAAAGCCTATTAAGGGTGATGGTATGAATTACTATATTTCCATAGACATTCGTGAGCGCTGATAGCCTTTAGCCATTTACCAGCAAGTGGATATTTTCTCCAGATTTTACAGTGTTTCCTATGTATTTACTACTCTGTTTGTTTGTATTGTGGTGTTTTGGTTTGTTTTGTTTTTTTAATTCTATGCTGAGATTCTCAAAATAGCCACTGCTGAATCTTTCCCAGTTCAGGAATTAACATAATGGCCTGCACGTGATTCCTTTCTGTGTGACACATCTCAATATGAAGCTGTAAATTATCTGCGCACTATATGAAGCTGTTTGTCTAGCATGTTCTTTTCCATTATCAGGTTTAACTTTCCCTTATCATATACAGTGACATACTTTAAGAAGGCATTTCCATTACTGTCAGTGGTTCTAGTTTTATACTCATAGTGAGATGCAAAACACACTAAGGTCAATGAAATATGCCCTTTGACTTCAGTGGTTCTTATATGAGATTATTTATGTCTTGAAATGTATTTGTGTAAAATATTCCCTTGAGTTTATTTGTTTATAAGTATTTTCAGTTATCTTTATTTGCCTTATTAATTACAGTAAGTTGCAACTATTTTGGGGTTCATTTAACACCAAAGACCCAGCACTGAGGTAGGAGTGATCTGGATTCTGTACTTCTTCTGCATAACCAGAAGTAAACATTATGTTGGAATTAATTAGGTTTCTGGAAAGACAATGAGACTGCAAAATTCATTCATGAATTTGCACAGATGCAACCAGAGGCGTAGCTCTGCATTATAACTGTGCTGTTGCTAATGATGAATAGAAAGAGAAAAGCCCTGCTCATTTTTGAGATTGTACGCTGTGTGCTGCTGGGCAGGCAATTAGAGAGGTACTTTCCTTCTTATGAACAAAACACAAGTGAAAATTAATTCATTGCAACAGTATCATGTCATTCTGTAATATATGGAAAATTGCTTAGAGTGTACATAAACTTTTAGTTCTTTTTAAATATATCATTCCAGTTGTGTATTTTCAAAAAAAAAAAAAATAGAAAAATACAAGTAAACTCACCTTGCTTCCAGGTTTTGATGTATAAGCTTAAGTAGCCACCTAAATGCTAAGTGACCCTACTGCAGTTTATATGGTTTCTGTATTCATAGAACTGTGAGCAGGAGAAAATCTGAGCTGCTATTTTTATTATCAGATAAACTAAATTAATGATAGCATTGATAAAGTTACAGTAGGCAGTAGATAATGGTTAATCATATTTCAAAGTCATTATTTATTATAAAAGATCCATGATTAAGGGCAAAAATTTTATGAATAGATGAGTAAGTTAAGAAAGGAAGCACACTTTTGTCTTTGCTTTATGATAACTCAGGTGTTCATAGTAGCTTATATAACTCAGACTCTTAGACTAAGAGAGGTTTTATTACATGTATAGATAGATAGATAAATAGATATATTTATAGGAACACCACACAGCATGAGCTTTGTTGAAAACTCAATGCTGTATGTTATTTCTTTCACATGCATGACTCATAAAATGCCATCATATTAACCAAGCTTTGCTAATTTTCTGTGTATTCCTGGAACTTTAGCTAGAGCTGTAGCTAGATTGGGCTTCTGTTGAGTGGCAGCAGCAGTGAAACTTCTTAACTTTGTGATGAACTTCAGGTTTTATCATTCATAATTAAAAAGCTGATGGGAATCGGCAGTACAGCTTTATAAAACAGCAAATGCATCTGGTGGTCAGCAGGTTTCATGTTAGTGAAAAACAGTTGCATGGGAACATGATTATTTGAGACTAACTTTCACTCCAGCCTCCTCTCTGAGTTAGTTTCTACTCAAATTCAATCATTTGACAGATAGATAGAGGAAAGGCAAGAGCCTCAACCCTATTACTGATGCCTCTTCTTTCTCTTGACATAGCTGCTTTTCTCGCTGTTCACCGGTATGATCATATACTGCAGCTCTTTTTAATGGTCATGGTGCATATTTCTAAAGTTATTCAAAAACCTCTCTTTATCTCTCAGCATGTTCTTTCATGGTGCTAAAGATTCTGCAGAAATTATTGCCTTGTACTTTTTTTAATATTGTTGAACAAAACCACAAAAAAATAGAGGAGGAGAGAAATGTAAAGAAAGCAATCTTAAAGTTTGCTTTTAGAATTCTAGAAGTGGCTTGCACCATCAAAATTATTTTTTTATTGGATAAGGGCAACCATTTTTAGGAATTAACACAGGGAAAGAAAATGTGAAATGCTAAACTTTACACATTATTTTGATTATGTGACAGTTTTGTGTCAATCTACATCCTCACAAATTAGGTTTAACAATCTATAATAGCATTCAAATAAGTAATTCAAATTAACCTACATTTCATGTTAGCATAAATCAGTTAGAAATGTAGTGAGAAAAAAATTGGAACTACAGGTTTTCCTTGTTTTCTTTTCATCATAGGAAAATGATCTTACCTTTTTTGTCTTAGTTTCTTCATTTGGAAAGTAGGCCAGATATGTGGATGGATTGCTGCTGGCTATTGCTTCTGAAAGATAGTTAAATGCCTAACTCATAATCTTAAGCAAGAACTGGTTTTGCACATGGAAAATGCTAAAGACCTTGCTGTTATGACAGAAAAGACAATAAAGCAACCACTGTAGTTAAAAGTTGCAAAGACACTCAGCAAAGTGTTTGCCTGCAAACATTTGAAACTCCAGCTTTGACCTGATGGGAAAAAAGAAATTGTCCTTTGTACTTTTTCTAAAGGATTTTTTTTTTTTTTGCAGAAGCTGTGTGTCAAGCTAGAGGCCATGAACCTTATTTATTTCCCTGCCATTTTTGTTCTGAAACCATAAGTGTGTTGAAAAGAGAGAACTAAAAGCTTTTGCTAAGACTTTTCAGATGTTTGCAAAACAAAATTAACCTTTGACATTTTACTTAGGCTAAAAAATGAAAGACGTTTAATCTTTGTTGTTTAGAGTGCACATGGTTGCATAATTGTATTAATAACAAAAAAAGTATTTTACTGTTTGTAGTGCTGCCACTGTGGATACGACAAATAAAACCTAGGGAATTCAAACAGAGTAAGAAACAATACGTGACTTGAAATATTAGACAATCCATGGCTGAGTAGACAGAGTGGTTTTAGAAGAGCAGCCTAATCTGTCACAGTCTAACATTTTAAGAGAGAAGATACTCCCATAAAGCAAGTAGGTTCCTTTTAAAAGATGTAGATGGTGGTGAAAAAATTCTCCCATCCTCCTCTCACCTTCAGTGTTGACCAGTTCATCCCTGAAACACAATACCAGATTTTTTCTTCCTTAAATCTGCTTGTAAAAATAATAATACATTTGTAATAAGATTGGAATTGCTTCAGTTATTCTGCCACCTCCAATGATTACAGTTTCTCTGGATGAACATCAGTGCAAACATTGTTAGAATGGAGCCTATCAAACTTTTTTCTCTTACTCTGGAGTATATTCCTGGACTTCTTGATGCTCTTTACAATCACAGACGTTATATATGAATTGCTAAATAAACTCAAACCTTCGACATGTAAGTGTATATTAGCTGTGACCTTAGCTAATAGGGGAATTGCCTTATATAAATCGGAAGTTATTTTTCAAAGCAGTGGTAGATGAATAACATACAACAGCACCATTCCTGTAGATCAGGTAAGAAAAATCTACATGATATACTTAAATGGTGTAAGTCCATGTAGCTTCATCCACTGCAGAGGAGCTGACCTGACTAATATTGGAGCTTCCATGAATGTCATACATAAGTGGCCAATAGTGTAGAATGGGATGCCTAATTTGTAGGGAGAAGTATGATGACGTAGATAAAGAGGGTGTCAGAGGTAAATGTAGCAAACAGAAAAGTCAAATTTTCAAAGTACAACTTTGGGGATTTTTTTTTAACCAAATTGTCCCAAATTTAGTGGTTTTTGAGCTGACTTAATTTAAAATTTACGATAAAAGAGAAAAGCAAAGAAAACCAGGGTCACTGAGAAGAGCAACAGAAGGCTGGCAACTAATGAGCTTGATTCTACTCAGGGACTAAAAGATTTATTTGTCTTGTTACTGATAGAAGAAACAGAAGGTGTCATCCCAGAGACAGATACATTTTCCTGAGGGAAAGAAAAATGTTAAGGACCTTGCTGTTATGCTGGAAAAGACAGTAAAGCAATTACTCCAGCTAAAATTTGCAAAGCATTAGGCCCAGGTGAATTTGATTGCCAAGTTCTGAAGGAAGTAGCAAGAAAAATAGTTAAAATTTCAAATACACTTTTTTGATTCATAAACTCATAAGAACAAGAGATCTTATGAAGGTCATCAACTTAACTGTTTGGCATTACACATAGGAAAACATCAATACAATGGGTATCAAAGGAAACAAATGACAGTTTAAATGGCAATATGTTAAAATTTTTTACCAGTAACAACAGCAGGCTAACTTGCTTCTCTATACAGTTGCAAAGTATAATAGCTATTTACAACAACTGAGAAGCTCAAATCTATCATTTTTCTCCTGATAGCTTTTGCAATATAATACATGCCTTTCAGCACAAGGTTCAGAATACCACGAAAGTTATTAAAACTTTAGCAGTAGTCTGGTATCTATTGAAACTAATATAAAACTTAAAAATCTAAACACCTTAGGTGTGTGATTATTTTCACACATTATTCAGCAAAATGCTAATCTATACATTCATGCAAACCTCCTGCAGAAATTGCATTACAACCTAAGTACCAAGAACAGTAGCAAATCTTGTCCTCTAGGTGTTGAGTTTAGACCTAACTTTGGCAAAGTATTTGCCTGCAGATGATTAATTCCTTTTGGATGAACTCATTATTAGAAGCAAAATTCTTTGTTCAAAACCCATGAAGCAATCTACGGTATTTTAGAATTATAGTAAGACACAAATACTGCCAGCACTAACTATACAGAGAAAAACTTTCAATATCCACATCTTTATATGAGAAATAAATAGATTTTGATATGTAACATATATTTGAACTCCTGTAGCTGCCATGCACAGGAACAATGTGGCTTTTTGAAGTGCAATCTACAGAAAAACCTCGAGCACATTGCTGTAAAGTTTCGACTGTGCAAAAACCAATAGTTTTAGCAACATTTGCTAGTTCTATCACTTGTACTACGAACATTGAGGAACAATTGGTTTGCCTGTTCTTTGAACTTCCATTTTTCCATGTAAAGCTAGACAACAGTTTTTACAGGACAAAGTAATGAGCTAAAATATGGGTATGAAAGCTCAATGAGTGGTTCAATCATGTATGTAATTTTAATCAAAACACTGCATTTTAGAAGATTTATAGAATTCTGTAGGCTAAGTGAAATTCATACTTTACAACCTTATTATTATTTAATTATTTTAATGGTTCTGAATCAACCAAAAATTATGGTATAATTACTTTGTACAAAAAAAATTATCCTTACTGCATGCAAAAAGCAAGTATTGTCTGAACAGAACTCAGCATACTTTTAAATAGCTAAACAGTTTTTTTCAGATGGTTAAGCTGCCTGTGTTACTAACTTTACTAGAAATATTTCTTGGTCTGAACTTTTGGAATTATGAATCGTGGCTCATAGTCTTCCATCTAACAAACACACCTGTTGTCATTTGACCCCAGCCAGCAGCTACACACTCATACAACCACTCGCGCGCTTTCCGCCAGCAGGACAAGGGAGAGAACGGGAAAAGCAAAAGTTAAAAACTCATGGGTCAAGAAAACACAGTTTAATAAGTGAAGGAAAGAGGGGAAAAACCACATGATGCAAAGGCAATCACTTATCTCACAAGCAGACTTATGCCCAGCCAGTCTCTAAGCAATGGCTACATTTGAGGACAAAACCTCTCAGTTTTATTGCTGAACATGGCATTACATGAAGTCTCCTTTTGGCCAGTTAAGGTCAGCTGTCCCGACTGTGTCCATTCCCAACTTCTTGCCCACTCCCAGCCTACTGGCTGGGTGGCAGAATGAGGACCAGCAAAAGCCGTGGTGCTGTTTAAGCACCGTTTCAACTATAGCCAAAGCATTGGTGTGTTATCCACACTGTTTTAGTCACACATTCAAACCACAGCACCATATGGGCTGCTACAAAGAAAGTTAACTCCATCCCAGCCAGACCCAGCGCACAACTACAGTCTTTCTTTGGTAGGTCATGTGCATGTGTATTTTTGCAGGTATTCAATTCATCACATACCCTAAAATATATACTGTGACTGCCACAAACTTAAATCTCTCAATGCAAAATTAAAATGCTTCTGAAATAAATAGCAAAATATATGATCTTTTTATTGTCAGTTTGTTCTTAGCTTCCTTATCAGGTGCAAGACTATCCTGCATAGGTATTTTAAGCATTCAGTATAAAAGTGGTACATTCTTTACATTTCAGCTTATTCAAGACCTTGATGTCCATGAAGTATATGAATGAGCATGGTATGATGAACTGCAGCTTGATACTTAACAGAATACTGTCCAGAAGCAATCTTACCTCTATTAGAGTTTTCCTTTAAGAAAGTGTGCAAGGGTGTATGATGTTTTAGAAGACTGCAAGAGGGGGAACATAGTGACAATTTTAAAATTTCAATAAAAAAGAGCCAAGTCTAGCTTGCCAGCTTAACTTTAGTTCCTGGAAGACTTTGGAACAAATATTCAAGCAAATGATTTGTTAGCAGTTGCAAAGTAAGGAAGAGATGAGTAACAGTAGACATGTATTTGTCAGTAACAAATTACATTAAACCAATTCTTCAACAATTGTTAGATATTGTTAAGAAGCAACAGTTGTCATGTATTCTTAAACAAATCTTTAGGCACTAACATGACATTCTCTTAAGCAAGCTAGGAAATCTTGGACTAGATTAAGTTTCTAAATTGCTAGTAAATTGCATGCAGAGTTGGCTGGATGACTGTGCGAGTTGTCAGTAATTCTCTGTCAAAGTGAAAGGCCAAACTGACCACAGGCATTGCTCCTGGAATCAATTCTTGGCTACTTTTCTTTAATCAGCCTGGATGGTAGAGCATAGATCAAGTTTATTAAATCTGTGATAACGCAGAGCTGGGAAAGAGAAACAGTATATTCAAGAACACGCTTTGAATTCAAATCAGCTTGACCAATTAGAGAAAAGGACCAAAAGATATGCTAAAACTCTGTGGAAACAAGCAGAAGGTACTAGGCATAGGAAGGAATTATGGACAGCAAAAATATGCTGTAGAAAATAACTGGTGAAATACTGTTTCTTTGGAAAAGAATCTGTGAGTCTGCATGTATCACATTCTGAACAGAGGTCAGCAAAGTCATGAAGTTGTAAAAAAATCTAAGAACATTTTATCTCTTGTAAATGGAAATAAAGCTTGTAAGACACGGTGGAGTAATTAGCCCATTCTGCTCAGTGCTGTACTCCAGGCTGGAATTCTGCATCCAATTTTGAGCATTGCATTTCACCAACAAAGTAGACCTATGAAATAAATCAAAGACTTGGGGTTATGTACCTTACAGGAGAAATGACTAAGGGAGGACCTGATGGCAAAGATCGAGTTCATAAAGGAGTGGTATAAAAGGGAAATAAATAATCTGTTCTTCTTTTGCCCATGGTAGATAGGATAAGAAATAATGGATTTAAATTGCAGCAATTAAGAATAAGTTTAAACATGAGAAACTTTCTAATGATAAGAATAGTGAAACACTGAAATAGATGTAATGGGAGTGGGGGATGTGAGGACATTAGATAAATATTGTCAGGATTGACATAGACATAGTTTATCCTACACTAAGGCAGAAAAACATGCTGGATGGTTCTGGTTTTTATCACGGTTAATTACATTGATATATCCCTGGAACAGAGTAAAACATCCTGTCTAACAGCTCGTGGCCACAGAATTATGTCTTCCAATGCAGTAAAGGCCAAAGACAAAATGTGCTAATAGCTGTGCTAATTCAGTATCTGATTCTTTGACTTTTAATACAAAATATTTTTGCCTTCAGGTTAGAAATAATGATATATTTTTCTTCTCTTCCTTACTCCCAGTAGTCAGATAGTGGGAAAATTCTAGTTGTTTCTACTTTGACAAACCACAGGGGGTGAGGGCTTCAGCAGGAGTTTGTTACTAGAAGGAAGGAAGGGACAAGTCAAAGGACAGTGATGGTAGAAAAAGTGAAGCTGTGGCACTGTTTTTGTGTAATGATTAGAAAACAGGAAAAGAATCCAACAACACAAACCATATTTCACTTTGCTTGGTTTGGACCTTACAGGGTCATGAGTAACCCAAGAAATGACAGAATGGAGTCTGAATCAGCATAAACCTTTGGTGAAACTTTGTTGCTTCTCCTGTCTCTGCTTTTTAGATCCTATAGTGAGATAAAGAAGTAGATGAGGAAGTCTAAGGGAATTGTTTGTATTTACCTCTTTTCTGAAGTGGCTTGATGTTTGGGCACGTAATGTTATTGCAATGAATAATATGTGGTGCTTTTGTTGTTCTGGTTGCTTTTTGAAGACCCTGTAGTTTGGACCCAACTGAACTGAATATTTCTCTTCCTTATTTCTCTCCTGAGAAAGTTTTTCTGCATATATAAGAACATTTCTTCTCTATTACGCTTGATAAGAAGAGATTTTTTAACTTTCCTCTTGGTGGAAAAAAAAAAGTAAGTCTTCTTTATTTTCTTCTGTTTGCCATTTTGTCCTTCATATTAAATCTACAATTCTTTCTACAGGAGACATAAAGCCAATGGGGCAAAGGGAAAGTCTACAAAAACTTAAATTGACACTTGGGGGTCATTTCCTAAAAATAAGTACATATATCTGGGGTGCGGAAGATTCTGATCTTTTTTGTTGCTCACTTGTTGATAGTAGCAGAGTTGCTTTTTGTTATGATAAAAATTGCAAATATAGTAGTCTAAACTGAAGAACATCCAGGATTCTTAGAATAAGCAAGATTTTAAGACAATAAACTACTTCCGTGGGCACTTTCCCTCCATAGTTTCCTAGCTAAATAAAATAAGAAGTTCACAAATTCTCATCACATTCAGCACTGCATATTTTTTCCTACTTAACAAAACAGAGTTTTAGAATTAAATCCACCTTCTAAAAGACCACAACAATTTTCACAGACATTATGGTTTAGAGAAGCAGCATTATACACAATTTAAACAATTCTCCTGTTTCAATAAAATACTATATGGCTCATATGATTCCTACCTGATCTTTCATAAAAGTTTAAATCTGGACATCACCCACCTGTAGACAAAATAATGCATGCCTAATCCTAGCCAGATCTTCTGTCTTGGCTTTTATTCTTCATTTTTTCCTGAATAAAATTAAAATTCCACTATTGTGTTTTCTTCAGCTCAGCTATGAGTGGAAGGAGTCCTAGATGCACACGTTCACTTGAACTGAATGACCCTCACATGAGTCTTGAGCACCACTTGCGCTTGCATGGGAACATTTACTACCAAATTTTCTGTCTGCTTCATGGAGGCATTTCTATGTATAAGCTGCTGAAGTGCTTCCATGAAAGAAACTATAGAATCACAAGGAGGTTTTATTGCTTAACAAAGTGTGGATACTTCATCAGTGAACTAAAAAGATTTCTACCTGCAAAGATATGAATTCAGTGCTCAGAGCCTGAGTATACAGAATCAGCTGAAAAGGGAGAGTCATTTTTAGTGATCAAGCTTCAAAAATCTAAAAAAAAAAGTTAGTATAACAGAGTGAGCAAAAATTAACCCTAGGAAGAACCCATTTAAGAGGATTTTTCCCCCAAAGCAAAGTAGTAAGTTCACCTGTAAAAGTACAGATTTACAACAAGATTAAAAGATTTAACACTCTGCATTATTTACTAACTATAATTATCCTATGCACTCCACACTGGAGTCATGGTATATCTGTAGCTGCCTGTAGAGACCAAGACCCATTTTTTCTCCTGATATTTGTTTACTAATAGTCTTGTGAACTGTCTTCTCCATCTTTTTCATAACAACATAGCTATGTGATTATTTTTTGTGAGGAGTGGCGCTCATGTCTTAAGGGCTGAAAATGCTTTCTCAGAATCTGCTTTTTCAAGGTACTGTGTAACTCCTGCATGTTTTTTGAGGGCTGTATGGGTCTTTTTTCATGCATATGAAGTATGAGTGTGCTAGAGTTCCAGAGTCTACTGAAGTATATTTTGTATCCCTGTAAAGAAATGTAGCAGCCCTTAAAATCTCTTCGATCCTCTGTGTAGCACAATGAATGTAATTGCATATTATATATCAGTTCATACTCACATTATCTCTTCTAGAAAGGGTTCTGATCAGCAAGGTAACGTGTCCTGTTTTACCATACTGTTCATCCATTTTGGTTGTTCAGTTTCTTTACAAATATTTTTCCTCCCCTTCAAATGGCTATTAAATTACTCGTGTAATGTTTTGTTCACAAACCAACATATACCAGTGACAGGATTTGTTGATACTGCACTAGAAATCAAATTGGGGCATACGGATTTGCTAATTTCTTAGTGAAAAGATGTGTACTTGCCTAAGCTACTGATCTTATATGAGTCTTGTTTTGCCTGAACAACATATCTCTAAGTCAGTGGGACATGCTGGTAAAGACTGACGTCAATAATACACACTTACTACTATGTTTTCCATGGCAAGCTGGCAGAAAATATATTGCCTTGGCTTTATTCTGTTCAAGGTATTATTGTTGGTAAGACTCTCTGTAAGTTAATAGTGTCTTTTCCAAATCAGCCAAGTGCTTTCTGAACAACTGCATACGAGGTACTACTTCACACTGATGAATGGGTGTCATTTTTACCCCCAGATATCAAACTCAACAAGTCTAACCCTGACTGGTAAACTGACCTCCAGCTTTCTCTTATAGCTATCAATAATTCTCCATGCATTGTGCTAGAAACACAGTGAGCAAAGACTTCAAATGGTACAGATAATTGCAATTGTGTTCATAGTTTGCACTGGATATATTTAGACTACTCTTTGAAGGGGGAAAAAGGCAATTATCCAGTTTTTTCTACCTGAGTCTGGACTTACAACTCATTTTTTAATAGAAGATCTTAAAAAAAAATCCCCAAACCAACCAACCTTGGTATAGTTTCTTCATGTGACCATGAGATACACTCAAAGAGATATACAGGAACATATCTGAAACAATAGTACTGTTTCCTTTAAATGGCCCCAGTAAATATATTTGTTAAGAAAAATCAATACAGAAAGAAAAATTAATCACTGCTCCTGGGAGAAAAAAAAAAGTGTCTCAGATGCTTTATAAATGTTCAGAAAATATTTGTGGGAGGAATGACTCCTGGAAAACCTCCCAAGGTCAGTGAGATCCATGTCAGTGTACTAAGTTACACTAATTCTTATGCACTCTGTTTTCCCAAAAGAAATTACTATTCTTTTTCTTCTTTTTTATTATTCTTCTTTTTCCATTGTTGCTGTTGTTTCTCTTCTCCTTCTCCTTCTCCTTCTCCTTCTTCTTCTTCTTCTTCTTCTTCTTCTTCTTCTTCTTCTTCTTCTTCTTCTATTTGCATATAGTCCTTATATTTGCTAAGAAAACTACCAAATTCCATATGGAATATCCAGTTTACAGAAGAGAATGGGATCACTTTATATGTAAATGATACCAAAATGTGTGTCACTGTTGCACAAAGATGACTACGCTCTCTGTGCAAACTTCAGCCTTTAGGGCCCAATCCTGTAATCCAGTTGCAAAATTCCTGTTGACCTGAAATTTCCAGTGGGACTTTTGTCTCGTTTCAGAGAAGCATAGCTGCTGTTAGTGCTACATGGTGAACTTCGGTTTTCTTTTGTAGCCACCACTGTTTTCTTCCAGCATGTGTGAACCCTGATCTTAAGTTTCTGGAGAAGCTGGGACTTAGAAGGCATGTGTTGTTTCTACCCAAATTAAATCTGTACTCCACTCTTCACCGGATTTGACTTATGTTCTTTAATGTTTGTGACTATAGTATTTTTTACAGTCTTTTGACAAATGGGGAAAAAATAGCCAACACTTGAATGAGATCTTTTTTCTAAATGCCTTTCTCCTCTTTTTATGCTCTAAAGTGTATGTAATTGAATGATGTAGTTCTAAGAGAAGAATTCCAATATCAAAAGTGCTTATGAGGGTTTCAACCAGAGATTTGAACTTGTGTTATAAGGAACTTACACCAGTCCATATATATTTGAAGTACCTCTCTTGTCTCAGTGGAGATTTACATTGCATACTCACTCAAATCAATTTAGATGAAAAATATATTCGACTTATTTTAATAACTTTACTATCACAAATCATATCTGAGTATGTGGGTATGTAGGCATTCACAAGTAAAACATATGAAGATGTTTTCCCTGTGATAGTATCAACATTAGAAAATGTTGCTTTTATTTCATCTTATAAAATGCTAATTTGGACAAGCAGCCTTGACCTAATGTATAATATGCAGCTTGGTGAAGCAACAACTATACACTAGAGATGGCACTAAGCTCATTTTAACTACACCATAAACCCAGATCTTGAAAGCATTGTGGTAACTCCCAATACACTAAAAGCTATTGATTAGAAATGCTTCCCTGGCAGAAAGAGGGGACTCATGAACTCATTGTATTCCAATGATTCACCATGAGATCTCAATGGGAGCAGCAGATGCCGTGTAGCAGCACAGCAGATAAACCATGAAAATCAAGGAGCAATACAGGTCTTATCCAAGCTGTATAAACTGATGAAAATATTTCTATCCATCTGAATGGATTCTAAAGAAGATCCCTTTTTATCTCATAAGAACTATTTCTGCTCAGTTTTTCTATTCCACTTATTTTTTACTAGAACTTTACTTGTTTTGATTATTTAAATTTTACATTTCTCATCAGACTACGTGTTACTGAAGACAAAAAAGCATGTAATGTAGGACATCACATAAAGAACATATCCTTTTTATGTTATTTGATTGTAGTATTTGTTAGGATATATCTTTTACATGTCTTTATTTACATCATCGATACAAGATGTGAGAGAGTAATAACAGCAAGTTGTTTAAAGGTTATGCCAATGCCTTAACCAGAAGGTGGTGTATTTTAAAAATTTGGCCCACTACAGAAAACAGTGATAACTCACTAATAGTGCAGACTGGATAAAAAATGATAGTTGTCAATATTGAACGTTAAGAGGTACGTTCAAAGAGAAAAAAAGAAAAACACTTGAGACCTTGATATTCTAAACTACTTTTAGAGACAAATGGCTTTTTGGGGAGAGAGAGTTGGTTGTTTTAATGGAGGTAAAATGAGGTGGCTGTTCTACATGTATTACAAGCATGTTTGGGAAACATGCTTTGAATTTTTTTCTAAGACGCAAATGATTTATGAGCATTAGATGTTCTTCATAACAGACACTTTTGGAATAAGTATACGTTTCTTAAAGCAAGAAGGCATTTGCTATAAGCTGTAAAAAACAGAATGAAAAAATGGATCAAGCACTTTTTAACTTGCTATATAAAGAGGCTTTACAAATGAAAATAATTTGAGTTATGTTGTTAGTGGCTTTTGTACAGTTCTTATAATTTTGTTTTGAAACAAACTGTAATTAAAGAACAGCAGCTCCTTGAAATGTTTTCTTTAAACAAAAGAATATACAACAAGTTCAAAATCCTATTAATCGATACTGTTTTTTCAAGTCTATGAGCATCTTCATATGCATTAGTCTGTGTTTTGTTGAATTGTAAGGAGACTTTTCCTGAAGTTTAGTGTTATCTATTTTTGTCCCTTGGCATGATATGACATTTTGGAGGAGTTTGTGTTAGTAAAGTAAATTTTTTTTCCTATGTGTGAAGGTTGCTTCTCTTTTGGTTTCTGTATACATTAATAGTTGGACCATAGCACATCATTTATTGTTCACTATGTTGGCTATATTCATTACATTTATACACACTTTACATTGCAGAAGGTATTATTATTATATGAATGAATGTGCATATGCTTGTGTAGTCTATGTACTCAGTGTACACTCATAACAATTTCACCTCATTCAAATAAGAGTTTCTCCCTTAGTAGATGGTTAGTTGCTCAGGTTATTTCTTTATTCTGAAAATATAATTGAAAAAAATATGCAGGAAATGTTTGTGGCTTGTTCGAGAGTTTTGTTAACTTGATTAAGTACATCTGTTATATGATACACGATCCTTGCTTTCATGATTATAATTCTGTGAATAGCCAAATGGTGTAAATACTCTGCCGAGGAGGAGTTTTAATTACGGTTTAGATGTAGGAGTTTTTCCACTTTCGGAACCTCAGAATTATTCCTCCTCTTCATGAATAAAAACTAGGAAGCAGGTGGGTTTTGTGCTCATTTTAATAATGGGCCAAAAATCAAACAAGCTTTTTGTTATTCACTGGGATTTACGTTACAGAGAAGGATTTCCCCTGTAGAACAGTTTGCTTAGTCCACTTATTATTAAAATTTTGTTTTAATAATATAAGAAATACCATTTTATATCATGCTTAAGATGTAACCTCGAAATAACGCTAAGAAATACATTCAGAACACATTTTAATGGATATGTGTTTTCATGTCACTCAACCAATAATATTTATGTCTCCTCAGATATTTTCTTCTATAGCTCTACATTTAGATGTTCTCATTAATTTCCTTCTAAACTTCTATTTGACTCAGTCCCATGAAAGGTCATTACAATATTCCCTACTCTCCCCTTAATATGTACCATAGGGCAATACACCACAGAGAAAACTTTTTGTGAGGAATTATTGTAATTGGTTCTGATGAAGTTTTAGCCCGGAAACAGTTCTTCACTGAAGAATCTTATGTTGATTTTTCTTGTTGCCAACATCTTTGTCATTCTAACCAGTACGCCAGCTGTAGAAGAGCTGACAATAGAGAAGATGCTTTACCACTTTTTCATCAGCAACATGCTACTGTGCTGATGTATTATGACAGATGAATTACATCACAGCATATCTATACAAAAAATACTCTCCACATAGCCTATACTGAAGGTAATGTAAGTTTAGAAAAAATGTAAAATTAGTGAAGATTCACATCAGAATATGTATCCAAGTAATTTATTTCAGAAAGGAACAAAGATAATAAGGAAGTCTTCAAGAACTGCCAAAGGTGACATTATAGTGGGTGTCTGCTATAGTCCACCTGACCAGGAAGAACAAGTGCATGAGGCTTTCTACAGACAGACAGGATGAGCTTCACATGCGCAGGCCCTGGTCCTCATGGGGGACTTCAACCACCCTAATGTCTGCTGGAGGGACAACATAGCGGGGTATAAGCAATCCAGGAGGCTCCTGGAGTGCGTTGTTGATAACCTCCTTCTCCAAATGATACCAGAGCCAACTAAGAGAGGTACTCTGCTGGACCTCATACACCAACATGGAGGGGCTCACTGGGGAAATGAAGATCAAGGCAGCCTTGGCTGCAGTGACCATGATGTGGCGTGCAGTTCAAGATCCTGAGGGCACAAAGGAAGGTAAGAAGCAAGCCCACACTTGCCTTCAGGAGAGCTGACTTTGGCCTCCTCAAAGATCTGCTCAGAAGAGTCCCATGGGATAAGTCCCTGGAGAGAAGAAGGTCCAAAAAAGCTGGTTAATATTTATGGATCACCTCCTTCAAGCACAAAAGAGTTCCATCCCAACAAAGACGAAGTCAGGCAAAAATGCCAGGAGGCCTGTGTGGATGAACAAAGAGCTGCTAGCCAAACCCAAATACAAAAAGGAAGCATATAAAGCATGGAAGGAAGGACAGGTAGCCTGAGAGACATACAGAAACATTGTCCGAATATCCAGGAATGAAGTTAGGAAACCCAAAGACCAAATGGAATTTAATCTGTCCAGGGATATCAAAGACAACAAGAAGGGCTACTATAAGTACATTACTGACAAAAGAAAGACCAGGGAAAATGTAGACCCATTGTCAACAAGATGGAGGATCTGGTGACACAGGACATGGAAAAGGCTGAGGTACTGAATGCATTCTTTGCCTGAGCCTTTACTAGCAAGACCAGCCTTCAGGAATCCCAGGTCCCAGAGACAAAAGGGAAAGGCTGGAGCAAAGAAGATGTACCTTTGGTGGAAGAGGATCAGGCCAGGCAATACTTAAGCAAACTGGGCATACATGAGTCCATGGGCCCTGATGGGATGCACCCACAAATGGTGAGGCAGCTGTCAGATGTCATTGTGAGGCCACTCTCAATCTTTGATCAATCACAACAGCTGGGAGAAGTACCCAAAGACTGGAAGAATGCAGGTGTCACCACTATCTTCAAGAAGGGCAAGAAGGAGGACCAGGGAACTACAGGCTGATCATACTCACCATGATCCCTGGGAACACGATGGAGCAGCTAATCCTGGAAACCATTTCCAGGCACATTAAGGATGAGAAAATAAACAGGAGTAGTCAGCATGATTTCACCAAGGGTAAGTCATGCTTGACGAACTTCATAAACTTCTATGATGAATTGACTGACCTAGTAGATGCAAGCAGAGCACTGAATGTTGTCTACATGGACTTAAGTAAGGCCTTTGACGCTGTCTCCCATAAGATCCTCATAGAGAAGCTGCTGATGTATGGGCTGGATGAGCAGACAGCAAGGTGGCTTGAAAACTGTGTGAATCACCAGGCCCGGAGGGTGATGATCAGTGGCACAAAGTTTACTTGGAGGCCAGTGACTAGCTGTGAACCCCAGAGATCAATACTGGGCCTGGTCCTGTTTAACATCTTCATTAATGATCTGGATTATGGGGCAGAGTATACCCTCAGTAAGGAGGAGAACCCTCAAACTGTGAGGAGTGGCTGATACACCAGAAGGTCACTGCCATCCAGAGGGACCTTGGCAGGGTGGAGAAATGGGCTGACAGGAACCTCATGAAGTTCAACAAGGAGAAGTGCAAAGTCCTGCACCTGGGGAGGAACAACCCCATATATGCTGGGGGACACCCAGCTGGAAAGCAGCTTTGTAGAACAGGACCTAAGGGTCCTGGGTGATACCAAGTTGACTATGAGCCAGCAATATGCCCTTGGGGCAAAGGAGTCTAATGGTATCCTGGGCTGTGTTAGGCAAAGCATTACCAGCAGGTTGAGGGAGGTGATACTTCCCCTCTACTCAACACTGGTGAGGCCACATCTGGAGTACTGTGTCCAGTTCTGGGCTCCTCACTGCAAGAGAAACTTGGGAATACTGGAGAGAGTCCAACCAAGGGCCACAAAGATGTTGAAGGGACTCTCCTACGAGAGTTCCAGCTGAGAGAGCTGGGACTGTTTAGCCTGGAAAAGAGAAGGCTCAGGGTGGGTCATGTTAACGTATATAAATAACTGAAGGGAGGGTGTGTAGAGGACAGAGCCAGGCTCTTTTCATTGGTGCCCAGTCACAGGTCCAGAGTCAATGGGTACAAACTGAAACACAACAGGTGCTGTCTGAACATCAGGAAACACTTTTTTACTGTGAGAGTGGCCGAGCACTGGCACAGCTTGCCCAAACAGGTTGTGGAGTCTCCAACGTTGGAGATATTCAAAAGCCATCTGGACACGGTCCTGGGCAATCAGTTCTAGGTGGCCCTCCTTGAGCAAGGAGGTTGGACCAGACGACCTCCAGAGGTCTTTTGTACTCAACTGTTCTCTGATTCTGTGATTCTGTGATTCTGTGATTCTGTGATACTGATTAAAATGTTAAGAAGAGAAGAACTAGCTCTAACTTGGTTTGGGTTCATTTTTTTGGACGTCTCAAAAATGTGACTGTCTTGAAACATCTGCTACCACTAGAAATTTAATTGTGTGGTTCTGAGATAGGAACAGTCATAGATGAAGAATTAATGTAGCTAGCCACAATATACATACAATCAGAGTTTTGTAAAAGCACATCACATACAGTGTCTCCTTGTCAGGAGCCACCTTTTTCACCCATTCTAAACTAATGCCTGCAAGTATTTTACATCACTTAGTAGCCTTTTAAAAGTTGCAATATATATTCTTATGCCAAGAAAATAACTGTTTAATCAATTCATATCAAAGTGATCAATGAAAATCCAGAGTTGTTGTAAAGCATCTGTTTCTTGATTACAATGTGTGCAAGTACTCTGTACACATGGGAGCTCAATCCAGGCATTTGCATGGCTGCAAAAAAATATTGTTGCTCAGTTCCTGTAAAATCTGTGGAGGAAATAAAAAATATATCAATTCTTACTTTAGCTAAGGATGACCAGATTTTAAATGAAGAAATGTTGATTTTTTTAATTGTAAATTTTCTTGTAATTAGTTTCATTGTCATTAACTATAGCTACTAATTAATCAGAATAACATTCAGCATTAGCATTGAAATGATTGTAGACTAGTAAAGGAGAAAATTAAGTTCTTTAAAAAAATATAAAGATATCTATTTTATTCACTCACAGTCACAGATAGCTATGATTAAATTTTAATTTGATGTCAAATTAAACACTCAGTTACAGCATGCTGACTTCCGGGGTACAGCTCCACTCACTTCAGAGGAATTTACCATTTAAATGAGCAGAAAGTTTGTTCTGTACCATTCTAAAGGCTTACAAAGGCAGGTCCAGCTCAGTTCACATCCACAAGATCAGTCTTCAGTAGTAGCCAAGAAAATTTTGTGGTGATTAGCTAAAGAACTGTACAACAAAGTGATTTTGAATATTGTTACTCTATTTTTAATTGTGTACAGTGCATCTTCTGCATTTTTATCTGCTAACTCTGAAGAACACTTCATACCAAATTGCCTGAAGCCACCTGTGTTAAAGTAATAGCATCACTAATAGCACACAAACATTCCTCACTTTTGTATAGTCAGCGTGTGAATACAAAAATATAGCTAGCTTTGCATAGCCAAATTTTGGTGTTGTACTAGTCTGGGAAAGCACAAATATCCAGCTACAGAAACAGGATCTGAGTGAATATCATAGATGGGCAGAACGTGCAGTCATATGTCATCACCTTTTAGTAAGTATTATAAAGGAGAAATATTATGTTTACATAGTAGACATTGTGAAATTGTAGATAGCTGCCAGTTCACCATACAATACAAAGACAGTAGAAAAGTTTTGTCTAAAAACAGTATCCTTCTCATGGACAAAAAAGTAACCTCTCCTCCTTTGAGTCTCCTGGGCATGTTATCCACTGGATCATCACCTCTGTAGACCTGCCATCCAGTTGGAAAATTACTTCTGCTGTTCACTGCACAGCATTTTTACTCACTGTCAGCTCATCTAATCCTATTGTATTAATGGGTCTAACAGACCAGTTTTGCTGAAAGGATGACTGGACAGGGATTTGATTTCTTCTGATAGTAACTAGGGCCTGATTTTGCAGCCTTTTGTACAGACATAATTGACTACACAAAGCACAATGAAACAAGGAACCAGATTTATTGGGCTAGTTTCTGCTCTCATGTTCACCAAAACAAGCATGAATGATTCTGAAAAATCCTTATTCCTCATTTCACAGCTGTTTCTTAAAGAAGTTGTTGAAATAATAAGTTATTTTATGAATTTTTCAAATTAATTTCGAAACATATTCATAAAATATAAATACCTGTGTCACCCTGCATAACTTTTATAGAACATAATCTATTCTTGTCATTACTCTCTGCCAGCCAGAATAGTTAATTCTGTATTAAAGGTTTTGACAGGAATATCCTGAAAATATATTTTCATGCCATGTACCCCGCAGGGCTAAATTGGAGAAAATCCAAAGGAATAATGGGCTAGGAAGAAAAGAGGAGTTATGGTAAGATGTACAAGCCATGTAAAGTGGACCATATTCAGTCACTCCTTAATTCTAGTTAGGCTATCCATTCTCCATGATAAGAAATACCTCTAGTGATTACAAGGAAGATGTCTAAAAGCACAAATCAAAGTAAAGTGTGCAAATCCTGGAGATTTTCAATGGAAATTGAGTATTTCCATTCCAGAAATATAGCCCCAGAGACTAAATGGAAACAGAGCAGAAGTTCTTAAAGAATATCTGGTTACTGAATGAAATACATACATTTACTTTGTGTTTCATTTTCTGCTTATACTTGGAAATTAAAACCCTGGGGAGGGAGTGTGGTTCTTTGCCTCGCCTTCACTTATGCAAATGACTTATTTCTCCTTTCATTATCTATATTATTAATATTGCTAAATCAATTATTAAAAAGCCTTTGATTCCACCTTTGATTCCTGGTTGTGGTTACGGCAGCCATGACACAGATGCAAGAACACTTGTCCTAGTGACTGATGCAAATTTCTTTAAAGCATTGACATATTGCAAGCAGGTCTGAAGTTTAGTGCATCTGAGACTAGCCAGACCCGTTTTGGAGAAAAAGAATTAAATTTAATGAGGTGGCAAAATAAGGCCAAAGTCAAATTTCTTGGGATTGTAATATAATTAAAAAGCAGTCATTTTTATATCTACATCATGATCTCTCCCCTGAGTCAGTCCAAGTTTATTTAGAAGTATGGTAAAAATTACTAAAAGAAGAGGACAAGTAACTTTCCAAAAATGTCAGTTCTAGGAAGTAGTTAAGAAAAAGGAGATATAAGTATCAAAGATGTGTTTATTTGTTAACTACTATGGCTCCAAAAAAGCACAAATCTATTCAGATGTGCAATATCTAAAAATGTGTAACAATAAAATAATCATAGATTAATAGCATTAAACTAAAGCAATGTTGAATGATTTAATGTTTGATACACTTGTGATGATAAACGATAGAAAAGTGATAAAGTTGCATAGGAATTAAACAGCACAAAAAAATATTGCTTCAGAAGGAATATTGATTTAATTATGTCTCGATTTTGATTCTGTTTGTCATCTGCAGACAACTGGAGAGTGTATTAGAAAATATTTCAGGGTGTAGAAGGGGGGGGGTATTTTCCCATTGGGAACAATACTAGTGATTTGTCTGAATGATTTTTTTCACCCATTACATTTGAATTCTTCATGGGAAACATTTCTCAGTGAGCTCTTTGTGCAAATGATGCAGAGATTGGTTCTGAGAAAACAATTTATTTGAACATTTTTTGTGTTTAACGGGGTGTCAAAGAATTTGCTGCTGTTTGTGCTTGGTTTCTGTTCTCATTTGACTACAGAAAATTCTTAGATTCATACGAGTTATGGCCAGAATGTACTGCTATGAAAATATTAACCTGACCTCCTAAATGGCAAAAGACAGAATTCTTCCAGTGATTCCTACAATGCAGCCCAAAAGCAATGATTGATACACAGTTTCTGTTAGACAAAGGCTCTGTCATAATACTTCAGCGAAGAATTTTCCAGTATAATTTTTTTATCTTTATTGAAAATTTTCATCTTATTTTCAGTTTGAACTTTTCTGACTCTCAATCCCAGGATTTCTGTGGTTGAAAGGACTTCCAGGTATCAAGAATCTTTCTCCCAACATATTGACTGTTACAGACTGGGTTCAAGACACCTCTTAATCTTGTCTTTGATATATTCAATAGATTGAGCATCTTAGGGCTTTCATTTTAAGACATGGTTGCTGAGTTTTCTTAGGTTTTTAATGCCATTAATGGCTGTGGGAAGTTTTTTCTGAAACCTCTTTCATTGCTCATAAATATATGAGCACTGGAACTAAACACAGTAATAGTTTTAAATATGCCACAAAAAGTAATGCCATTTTCTATTTCTGTTATTTCTTTGCCTGTGCATTCAGGACTTGCACTGCCCCCCTTAGTTGCTGCTTCACACTAGTTCATCTACAGTAGCTTAACTAAAAAGATCTTATTATTTCATTCTCAATGCACTTGGGACACATAGCACTTTCTAGGAAAGGTGGCCTCACCTAGAGTAAATTCATGGATGTTAGAATTTACAGAGGTGTACTGAATTTGGGCTGATGGCTTTGCCTTGTACAAAACTGGCAGAAACATCTAATTGTGCCCTAATGATCCTCATTTGAGACCTGTAACTAGTGGAGTCCCCCAAGGATCAGTGCTGGGTCCAGTCCTGTTCAACTTCTTCATCAACGACCTTGATGAAGGGACAGAGCATCTTCTCAGCAAGTTTGCTGATGATACGAACCTGGGAGGTTTGGCTGATACACCTGAAGGCTGTGCAGCCATTCAGCATGATTTGGACAGACTGGAGAGGTGGGCAAAGAGGAACTTAATGAGGTTCAACAAGAATAAGTGCAAAGTCCTGAACCTGGGAAGGAGTAATAAAATGCACCAGTACAGGTTAGGAGGTGATCTGCTAGAGAGCAGCTCCGTGGAGAAGGACCTTGGAGACCTGGTGGACAACAAGTTATCCATGGGACAGCAATGTGCCCTTGTGGCCAAGAAGGACAATGGTATCCTGGGGTGCATTAAGAAGAATGTGTCCAGCAGATCAAGGGAGGTCCTCCTCCCCCTCTGTTCTACCCTGGTGAGACCTCACCTGGAGTACTGCGTTCAGTTCTGGGCTCCCCAGTTCAAGAGGGACAAAGATCTACTGGAGAGAGTCCAACGGAGGGCTACGAGGATGATTAAGGGACTGGAACACCTGCCTTATGAGGAAAGGTTGAGTGACCTGGGGCTTTTTAGTCTGGAGAAGAGAAGACTGAGAGGGGATCTGATTAATGTGTATAAATATATGAGGGCTGGGTGTCAAGAGGAAAGGTGCAACCTCTTTTCACTTGTGCCCTGCGATAGGACAAGGGGCAATGGATGCAAGCTAGAGCACAGGAAATTCAACCTCAACATGAGGAAGAACTTCTTTACTGTAAGGGTTACAGAGCACTGGAACAAGCTCCCCAGAGAGGTTGTGGAGTCTCCTTCTCTGGAGACTTTCAAGACCCATCTGGATGCATTCCTGTGTAACCTGCCCTAGATTGGTCCTGCTCTGGCAGGGGGGTTGGGCTCGATGATCTCCAGAGGTCTCTTCCAATCCCTAACATTCTATGATTCTATGATTTGGCAGAAATCCTTATCAGGTCATCTGTGCTCGTGACAATATGACACCTTTCTCCTGAGTCTTGTACAGGGCATTCCAGAAAAGAAGGGATCTTCACAGAGAGGTAGATAGAAAATGGAGCTAGAACAGAACCAAACTCCTGTTATTCTGAAATTTCTCCCTTCCACCAAAAAAAGTCAATGGAGTCCCTGTTATGTTATATTTCTACCCACTGCACTGGAAAGTCCTTTGAATGGGTCCACCCAAAGCTGTGTGGAGTCTGGGAGAAGCTGTATGTTGATTTCAGACCTAGAGGGGCTATGTAGAAATGTAGGAAGTCCTGGGCCCTCTTCCCTAGATTCTGGTGGATTTGCAGATTTTGCGGATGAATTCCAAATTTTGTTCCACGAGGCCCAGCTGTCGGAAGTGCTACTTTCCTATTTACTCAATATTCAAGCAGAAGGCTGCAACAGAATCAGAGTTCTGTACTAGGTATCTTTATAATACATTTCTAATTATTCATAATTACAGTCAATAATTACAATCAATATTTGCAGTAGTTTTCAAAAGTACATTTCAAAAAAATGCAAATAATCCTGGTGGAATTTGTCAGACACGCAGCACTTGAGAAGACCAATGCTAATAGCTACAGATTTTTAATGTATTGCTTTAGTTCATCACTATTGAGACTGTGACTGTTCATGCTTTATAACATACTTTATAACATACTTCATGTTTTCGTATCCTTTCCAAATATTTACTTTTGAACCATGTGTTAAATAAAACAATTTCTCTAACAATTTGAGAAACTGATGGGACAGGCTAAGTTACAGTATTCAAGAGATGCTGGGTGCAGTCTCATAGAAGAAGTTGCCTCTTGAAATGACATTTTCCAGTACAGTGTTTTTGAGTAGATATTTTATGGAGAAGCATACCTATGCATTATTTTTTGGAAAACAAAATACTGTATCTTAAATTTCTAGCCATTTTTATTGCAAGACACCTGCATAAAAATAAGCTTACTTTCAGGTACTTCCCCACTAGTTGTACTACTGAATATCTTATGAAATTTCATAAACTATATCTGTGGTATATTATACCCTTCATTGTTGCCAAATGTGATTTTCAACTATAATTCTGATGAGGAAAAAAAACCTATAAAAATGCCACTTCTAATATGCTATTTCTTATTATGTTATTTCTAGAATGCTATTTCTGTAACTTTAAAATACTAATGTACTATTTCAGCTGTTTATCATGAAAATACTGTTCTTATATAATTATTAGGACAAATATTGTGCTCTGTGTGTGGCTAAGGTGTAAATATTCTAGCAGAAGGAAAAAATATAATAGCAGAAATAACTACAAAACATATAAACAATCACTATTTTTTTTAAAAAAAACAAGGTTTCCATGAAGCAACACTAAATATTAAAATGATTCTTGAATTAATAAAAATATCCTGTAAAAACATGATTCCCATTTTTATATCACTGAATGATAGTAATATGCTAAAATAACTTGAATTGGTTGTGATTTTACTGCAAAAAATATGGAGCAGATTCTGCTCTCAGCTCAGTAGGGGCAGCCTGAGACAATTCATCTGAAGATAATAAGCCAGATTCACAGCCTATGTAAGTTGTGTGGTTCTACTGATTTCAACTGTGTCACGACAGATTTAAATCAACTGAATATTTGGCTCAAAATGTGCAGTCAACAGATTACACCAGTAGTGCTGAGAGAAGAATTTGGCCAAAGGAATTAGGTTATAAACACAGAAATTAGTAGTGCAATTTAGTGTCGTTGTTAGTGGGGATGGGGGAAGGTCTAGGAAATGAGTGTTTGCAGTGGATGAAGACCCGTCTAGTTCTTCACATGAGTAGCTTGGTGCAGCGTGAAATCAGACGACTTTTCACATCTACTAGAAGTCAGAGTGCTGAAGAGAAAGTTACCTGCTTGGCCCGTAGTCCGGTTGCTAGTGGAGGCTGTAAGGCCATTCTGCTCCTCTACTGTTGCATTGACAGTCCCTTTTAGCCCCTTGTCTTGTGCCTGGGCTGTGCATTGATGAAAATCATTGGTATGACCAGCTGGTGCAGAAAAGGCTAAGAGCCGTTCTGTGCCAATGCCTACAGCAGCTAGGAGATGGCGCTTTGGGTCTTGAAAGCCTCTGGTTCCACTGATGCCAACAGAGCTACTCAGTAGACAATAAAGTCCTCCAGGGTGGAAGGATGGATGTAAATGTGGGTAAATTCAGACTATGGGTGGCTAAATCTTCAGCAATGACAGAAATGGATTATATGGTTCTACTCTCCTCCAGTTACATAAATTTTATACCAGTGCAACTGTAATGATGTAAATACAATTACTCACGATTTAAATTAGGAAAATTTTGTTCCCTCCAAACTGCAAAATTAAGACATTGATAGTATACATGGCTTTCAAAGAGTTTCCCTTTTTTTTTTTTTCTTTTTAAGAGTGACTGGAGTCAGCAAAGTGAATAAAAAGCAAAGTTAGAATTTGGGTCTTCTGCCTTTTTAGTCTCTGCTTAGAAGAACGGGCCACGCCAAGAAAATGGGAATCGGGAAAGACAAGCAAAGTGTTAGTGATATGGAAATATATCAGCCATCACAAAAAAACACCTTAAATAAATAATAGTGCTCAACGCTAATCTAACGTAAAAACCTGGTAAAGCACCGTAAAGAAGCTGAACTAATTTTTTTTCTTAGGTCGCAAAACTGTTTAAGAAGGTTTAACTTACCATGACAAAAACATGTGGAGGAATGAATTTTCATTGCTGTTTACTAGTGTATAGGGGTTTGGCTATATACACTGTTTTATTCACAGAGCAGGAATTCAACACTTTCAATTTTTTTTTAATTGAAAATGTTTTGACAGTTTAATTTACTATCACTTAAAAGTTTAATGAATCAGACATTTAGGGAAAGCTGCTCAGCTGATGTCAAACTTTCTGGTGACAGAGTCATCAAAAAAGACATACCAATTACTGCTAATAATAGGGCCTGTGATATAAAACGAAATATGCTAACCCTGTAACCAGATCAGTTTAACCATCTGACGCTGCCTGTGACATCATTTGCAGAACTCTCCCTTCGACTCTGACATAATGAGCAACAGAACTGGCCTTTTAGCAAATTCACGTGTTGGTTTTAAGTAATCATATAAAACTAAATATGACCACCAAAAAGGATGTTATTGCAGTACTGGAATTGCAATATACCAACAGTCCAGTAACCATGACTAGATGAAGCAGCATGAAGTTATACTGCAATTGAAATAACTAATTTTTTTTTCATTACGTTTGGGGGTTTTTATACTTAAAGAAAGGAAATTACTATATGCAGTTAAAGGAAGAAGGCTCTTCCAGAAAAGTTTAGCTATAAATAGCTATTTCTAATAGCCCAAATATCCCTGTAATTTACACTGCATATAGAACATAATATCTTTATCTTGTGAAATTGGGTGTTTTTCATTTTCTCAATGAAAACTGTATTTGATTTGTTGATCTTCAGTTATTTACTCACAACAGGCATACTGCTTTTCATATTTTTTTCTTTTCAGCCTCTTACTTTCCTAAATGCATGAAATAGTATGTACCCTTTGCACTTTCATAACAAACTAAAATTTCAGGCAGTGAGATTTTAGAGGTCTAAATTTAGAGTGTGTGCATGGAAAGGGTGATTTATAATATCTTAAGCCAAATATATCTCATCTGACCTATAATTATTACAACCAAAAACTGAGAGACTTAAACCTTTAGTATTCATTGTTTATAGTAGTTATTCTTTTTAAAGTGGTAAACTTTTCTAATTATTGAAACACTAGTTCTATTGAAACATCTAGTTATGATGAGATTTTTAAGTAAGTGTTTTGTGCCATTAACTTATAAAGGCTTTTCATTATGAAAAGTGACACATTCTGGCAGGAAATTGCTATGCTTAAGAGATATCATTGATCCCAGTTCTGTGTAACTCATTTTATTGAGTCCTGGTTTACAATCTATCCAAATTAGTTTAGATCACATTTCTTAATGGTCACATGAAAAGGTATTTTGTTATAGGAAGACTCCATGAGAAATGACCTGTAATGACAGAACTGGGCTTCAATTTGCAATTGCTTCTGAGTGCTCTCTCCCCAGCAAGTGTTGGTGGAGACGACACAAACTGCAGGTGGAGAGCTCCCAAGCAGTCAGACTGCTGTGTTGTCACCCTTCCCCGTTTCTTTGTTGGTTTTGCACAGTCCATCTCCTTGACTTCCATGTTGTTTTTCCTCTGTTACTTTACCTTTCCCATTTTGTCTCTCCCGTGAGATGTCTGTGGACTCTCCCCTATCCTCTCCTCAGTCAAAATCATAATGGGCAACAGAGACATACTTCCTCAAAATCACCTACCTAATGGAGGAACTGAGGGATATAGAGACTAGCATGAGTACTAGGACACTGAGCCTGTTTCTTAACTTTGAATTCTGTCCACTTCATTAGCTGAGGCTAAATTTCTAGTCCCCTCTCACTGTTTAGGCTTTGGGGGAACCTGCTTTCCTGTGCGCCCTATTGATGTTGGGCTGGGGATAAAAGGCCAAATTATTGCTTGTTGATAGCAGCCTTTACTTAGGCAAAATGCCCTTTGATCTAATCTGGGGGCGGAACCCATGCCTGAGATTGCTGTAGCCTTTGCAAGCTGTACAAGGCAGATAATTGATTGATTTTTTTTAAGATGTGCAAGTTTCTGATGCTGACAAATGCTGTGGGACTTGATCCTACAATTCTTAGTTATTCCATCCAGCTTAAGCAACAGTTTTTCCACACTGGATTTGGAGATCTGACCGAATGACCAGCGTGAGTGCCTCAGTAATGAGTGCAGGATCAGCCACGCTGCCTGTGGAAACTTCTTCACAGCATATTCTAAAACTTAAGTTAACTTGTTTGATCTGTTTAAAATCATCTGCTTCATACAGGTCATTAAGGAAAATTCAGAATGGGAAAGTAGAAGCAAATGAACTTAGAATACCTATCACAAATGACTGATGGCTTTAAAATATGTAGTTATAAAAGTCTTACAAGAGGATCCTCTCATTAATCACTAATAATAATTGAACTTACAAAGAGATGCAGTAAATCCTGTACAATTTTTATGCTTTGGAAATAGTATTGTTTTATTTCATGTCACGTAAATTTTGTTAAATAGAGGAAACACTGCTTCCCTGGTGCTTTTGTTTTTCCCTCTGGATTGTAGCAATGGAGCACTTGCATGTTGTGTTTGATGCCTTGCATGATGAAGACATGCAATGGCAAGTTCCAGTCTGCATGCTGCTTAATGAATGTTTTCCTTTTCTCTCCTTCCCTGTTATGTGCTTACAGAAGACAACTATGTGGAAGGTGGGTGCTTTCTACCTTATTTTCCTAAGCTCTTGTTTTTCCCTTCTGTTTAGTGTTTTTTTTCCCTTCTGCTTAATGTTATAAAAGTACACATAACATTCAGTACGGTAAGTTGCATTTTTTTACCCATAAAGGTATACAAGTTTATTAAATACGTGTGATTTCTTTTCCATACAGAACACAAACAAAGCTCCATTTTAACTTGGCCCTACTGTTGTAATTCCAGAATATTCCCACTGAAACAATGGGATTTATACTTGTATGACTGATATCACCCTTCAAAAACATTCAGATTTGCAGAAGGACTGATTTCTTCTCATGTTCTGTATGAAAAACACTTCAAGAAACTATTTGTTTCATTAGTGTGGAGCATAAATCCTCCTCATAAGAATGTAATGCATGTTCAATACTTATATTTTAATTGCTTAGGAAAATGGAAAGTACTTTTCTCTTTAATACTACAAAGCTTGCCTACTGTATTATTCTTTACAGCACAAAGCATTAGGAAAAAAGTTTTTCTGTCTAACTTTTCAACATAATGCACTCTGCCTTTTGGACATTGTGAAAGAAGCAGCATGTGACTAATAATAATGTCGGTATGTAATTAAGTCCCTTTAAAGAAAGTATGGCACAGGGCAGTGGAAACTAAAGCACAATGACATCTAGCCTGAATATTGGTAAGTATGTCTGTTAGCTGGTAAAACATGTTACGTGCATATATATCATAGTTTTAAAGGTACAGAATATGTTTCTTAGATCATTTATTGCTGGGAATCAATACTGTCTTTTTGCTTATAAGCCAAAAGGTGCAGATGCTTTTTTATGTAAAAGTGCTTTTAAAAGTCTCTCTGGGCTGAATCTTTGCATACTGGATAACCTATTTGAAAAATTAGTTTATCTGTCTAACCTGAGCAGTAACTTTTATTTTATATTTTCCGATAGTTTTAAAACTATTTTTAAATCAAGAACTTTGTAAGCTAACTCATATGCAAAGTGACTGCCCTGGCACGGCTCTGATCTAGGGTCCTGTAGTGAGCCACTGTGGGACCTGAGTTCATTCAGGATTCAAGTCACCATGGGCCACTGCCTGCCTGTTCAGTGGCAATTTTCTACAAAAGCCTGGAAATATCTGTACTGTGTTTCTCTATGCTTCTGTATTCAAGGGCAAAAAGAGGTGCTCAGATTTAGCACATACACGATGCTGTGCAATTTTATTAAAATATATGTAACCAGTAGGAGAAAGAAAATTTAAACAATTCCAGTGCTTTGTGTACACTGTCACGCATGTACATATCAATTCAATTTCCTTTTCATTCTGAAATAAAAAAGTATTCAACAACACTGGGATAGGAATTCTAGCTAGAAAACATAAAAGCCTAGAAATAAGTACCTAAACTTATATTTAATCTGTGATAAAACTCTTACTGGTGTCAAAATGAGTCTCAAATGTGAATTAGGATCAATATAACTAGATAAGGAGGTTCAATTTCATTTCATGTATTCATTTATGCATAGCAGTGCAAGATAAATCCTGGATAACAGTTAATCCAGACTTTACCTGAATCTAATTCTTAAAACTGCAACCTTAAATTTATTCCAACACAGGTCTGGATACTTATGCATACATTAAAGTTACAAAGGGTGTATATGTAAAGAACGGAAGCATAGAATGTGTATCCAAAGCACAATTTGGAAACTGAGATATAATTTTTCATCTTTGATTTCTGTGATATCTGAGCATCTCTGTAAGTTATGCTACATAAGAAAACAGAAGGATTTAGTATTTACAGGGTTAAATTTGTATATATTGCTGGTATGAAAAGACTACATTTTATTCATTTTACTAAAATTGTGCTAGGGTTGAACATGTTCACCATAGGTTTACCGTGTTTAAATTTTGTTTTGGCCTGTGCTCTGCATGAAACTCACACACAAAATTATAAAAATATCCTATCTTCATATCCGCTTCCACTATCCCATCCTGTGCCCCTTAACTCTCTCCTCTCAGAGCCATGTTCAGTATAAAGATGAAGTGGATCACACATGAGGCATTCCTACTGAATCTTGAATTTCTAATTCACAAATAAAAGGCTTTTATCATTCTGCTTATGAAGTAATGGTGCACAAATTAATATTTTCAGTGTATGGTATGCCTATACATGGTTAGTTAAGGCTAGAACTTTCTATGACTATCCCTTGTGGTATTCTCTGTTATAAGCAGACTGTCATTTTGAAAATCTAGCAGTGATTGCTATCATGGTAGATTTATCTGTATCATTTTAAAACACTGTGGATTGCACAGGTAGAGTAATAGTAATTCTTCACTCTTCCATAACCTTCATCCATAGATTGCAAAAGTATAAAATAAGGTAAGTATAATTATGTGCTTTTAGCAAGTAAGTAACCTTACTGCTTCACAAATAAAGTAATATAGAGTCAAACAAAATACAGTGTCTTGAGGACTAGTAGCAAATTTTTTAACTGATAGATATTTAGTTTGAGCAGTGTATTTTTTTTGCATTCACTTTTTTTTTTTAGTTGAACAGCACTGTAAGTGGCTCTTAAAATTCAAGTGGTTTCTATGATGTTTTCAAGAGGTACTTCTGCCATTTACATTTTTTTCAAATTATATGAGAAACATGTATTTACAACTGACCAATCTCACATATCGTTTTAGCAAAAATAGTAGCTATCAAGCAGTGGTAATCTCCTGAAGCTAGGCCTTTTGTTTAGGTCCTTATAGCTATAAAGATCAGATTTAAATGCAAGCTAGTAAGAAATTGCCTTCTTTGCATTCCCCTAGGAGATGTGACAGTGATTTGCTTCATACCTTCTAAGAGCTGAAAGAGCTCACATAAAGTAGCTGCTGAAAAGCCACATTTTATTAAAGAAAAAGATGTTGTAACATTCGACTAGTTTCACCTTCCCTGTACCTAATACAATTAAGGCCAAGTCAAAAGTCTGAGATTTCTTACTATAGTTGCCAACACAAAAAGTTAAAAGCCAAAAGACCAGTTAAATAATCACATGAAGAGACTAATACTTCCAGAGGGCCATGCAGCAAGGGATCCAAGGCAAGAACATTCATGCTTGCCTTGGGTCTTTATCCTTTGTGCTTTCACTGTGCATCTCTCAGTTGCAGCAACACGTATAGGGAAAGAACAAGCGTGAAAACATTTCTGCTCTCTTTCACAAGCTGCTAACTGCAGCACAGCTGTGTGATGTTTACCAAGCAGTGCTTATGTAGGCATCCCTTCAGGATCACACTCAGCTTTCATTTACATTGCTGAAAGCCCCAGGTAATCCCACCAGCTGCAGGGCACTGTATTTGGAAAGAGAAGCTATTGCACAAGAGATAGGGCACATCAGACCCTTCAGTTTAACTACGCATCTAAAAAGGGTGACATTAAAAAGGACTAATTCAGCAAAACCATTTTTAGTCTATTTGGAACATCACTTGAGATTTGGAACTGATAAGATATGAATCCTTTAAGACTGATTGCAGTCGGGAGTATCTTCTTTGAACTCTCCCCAAGTACGTGAGTCATTTGTGCACCTAATTTTTTTTGTGAATTAGAAATCACAGGAACTCTCTAGGAAGTCTGCTTTCCAATAAAGAGCAGGATATTTTATCGCACACCTTCTTTGTGTGAATTAGTTTTAATTAATTGCAAATAAGAAAATGATCTATCACTTTTTATGGTTGTTGGAGAAGAGGAGCACATTTAACACATGAACAATTAATAACTTATAAAATGGATCCTAAAACAGCTAAGTTCAACAAGAATAAGCCTGTTTTTTAAACCAGACATAAAATGTGAAAAAACCCTTCATATTTCTAGAAAAATGTTCTCCCTACATCACATTATCCTTAGTGAGAAGATAAGTATCATTTTATTATCATGAATTTAAAAAGCTGAATACTTTTGGTTAAAGAGTAACAAAATTTGGCTCTGGTTGAGTGATTATCATTACGGACATCTGTTTTGAAATGTCACTAGACCTATACTGGTATGATTAGATTTCATCTCACAATACAAATATAAAGCAAAATCTATTTCTCACAGATTTATGAAGTAGCTTCAGAAGCTGTCACTTAGATTTTCTTTAATGCTATGTATTTTATATTGCATATGTAATAATTTGCCTTCTCTGGAACAAATTCATTCTACTCTCACATTTCACACAAATAAGGAGACATCCCTTGCATTATCATTTCAATGTGATGAAGAAATTTTATTTGATTACCTGAAACGCTCATTTTTATGAGGGGAAAAAGATCAGACCCAGCCCATTTTTCAGGTTTACACTTCTCCAGGTTTTTAATGTAATTTCACAAGTAGAGGACAGGAAGTCCTCCCAGGAAAGTGTTCAAAGCAATATAATCAAAATACGATAAAGACAGATGGAATATTTAGAGGAATTGGTTGGATTTGAAAGCATTTTATTATTTTCTGTCATCTCAACTACTGCACAGAAGAAATACACAATAAAACAGCACCCAGTGTTTGAATTGCAGTTCTGTTACTTGTAGCCCAAAGCATTCCAACCAGTGGTTGAAAAATGCGATTTGATTTCCCTCTGTGATACAGACATCTCATAGGAAACAGATGCCTGTCACGAAACATTTTTGTCACTGTGACACCACCTTCCCGTGCTCCCTTGTTCATTGCTGACTGTGCTCTTGTTTCCCTTCAAGGTCTGGCGCACCTGATGATGGGCGACCAAGGTATGGGCTCTGTTCCTTTTCCACTCTGCTTTCATTGTTTCTTCTTGTTCTGTAGCTGCTTTGAATCCATCACTGCAAACGATGGGCAAATGCTTGAAAGCTGTCTTTGGCTGCAAATAAACACATGGTTTTAGTCACATCTTTTATTATTTCTTTTTTTTGTTTGTTTGCTCCGTAAGCTTTTGTCCTTCCTACCTCCTCAATTCCCCCTCTTGCAATACAATAACTGAAAAGAGGTGAGAGAAATAAGAAGGTGATTAAGAACATTTAATGTATTTATCAGAAAATATAATTATGGGTGATTCTATAAAAGATAAACAAAGCACAAGAGCACTCTAATTCAGATAGCTCCTGAAAGAAGATACTCAGCTTGTCACATTGTACACATTGAAGAGTCCATTTACATTCATGCATGGCTGATTGGAAATGTGCAGAAAGCACCTGCTCCTGGCTTCTGGAATGCTGAGAGTACAATTTTGTAACGTAACAAAATCGGTGATTTTTTTTTCCTCCTAACCCATTGTCCATGTTACTTTTGTGTCACTCTTTCTTATCTAAGCATGGGTTATTTCTGTGTTTCTCTGCATGTACAGGATTGGAAAAAAATAAACTAAATCCGTAATACGACACTGATTGCATCTCCATTTGTCTCCAGACTCTTACCTTATACTTTGTCTCTTCATGTTCAGATACTATTGCATTTACATATACTCATGACTCTTACTGTTGTTTCTCTCCCCTTCTTTATTCTCTTTTTGTCTGGAAATGCTTTCTTCATGGAACCATTTCACCAAATCCATAGGTAAAAGTAAAGGTATTACAAGATTTTCTTTATTTTTTAATGCAGTCAGTATACTTTAATGTATGTATAAGAAGTAATGCAAATAAATGTAAATCTTTTTGCACTGATAACATGAGGTAGGTATATTTTTAAAGTAAATATTTCATGGATATCAAGGTAAGGAGGATTATCCTAAAGTACAGGCTGACCTTTTTTAAAGTTTGTCTCCTGGTTTTGTGCAAGATGTAAAGCTTTGGCAGTGATAAAGGAGGCTACAGTTATAGAAAGCATTCAGGATGAAATAACAGCCACGTTTTGAGGTATGCATTTTTCTGTTCTCAAAGAATTGTAGTCTAAACCACCAGGCACAGAAAAAAGCACAGTGTTGTTCGACAGAGACTCTCTGGAGATAATCTGTCCAGGGCCAGTCCACAGCTTGATGTAAGTTTTAAATGTGAATAGCACTGACTTCAGCAAGTCTCTGCTATGAGCTGATCACATTTGCCCTGAGATTTTCCTTGTATATTAATCACTTTGATTATATCTTAGTCAAGAATTGGACAAAGGAACAAGAAAGAATGTGGGGTTTATTTCAAAATTTTTACTCTTTTTTGTTCCTTTATGTAAAGAATATCAGCCATGTTTACTTTCTTTATCCTGGAGGGAACACGTGCAGTAGGGTCAAGACTTTTCCTCTATAAATAAACACCAGGTTTTGCTACAAGGATACTTGTTCACAGACATCATGTAAATATATTTTTATGATAAGAAGCTGGTCATTAAAAGCCATTAAATCTGTGTTACATTTGATGAATAATGCAGTTCTATTAATCTAAGCATTTGTCAGGGTGTACCTACTCTTGGTATAAATCAGAAAACCAATCTACATGATCGTACTTTGTTAACTAGTTAAATTAGAAACAACCTTCCAGGTTCCTTGGTGCCTTGACTGATTTAGTGTTTCCACACCTAGAAAGTTCGTGTGATGCAAAGACTGTAATTACAAACCTGTAGTGTCTCATTCCTCTTCATGTCACACTCTCTGGAGAGACTGTGTACCTGGTTATAGGTGGGATACTATTTAAAGGGTTATGTGTGTTCTGGAGCTTCTTGCTAAGGAAAAGTTTTAAGCAAGTAGAATGAAAAAGAGTCTACTGATTTCTTTGTTTTAGAGGATTGTTTTGTTTGTTGGACGGCTGGTCCTTGTGTTTTTCTTAATGGTACCTTGTATGTATGACTTCCTTATTACTTATTATTAGTATCTTATCCCTTAATGGTAGATGTCTTGGGTGGAGTTATCTTAAATTGACATTTTATAGTAACTGAACCTTAACGTTATAGATAATTTTTATGAATATTAAGGAGTTATTTTTCTAGATTATTCTATACACAGAATACATGATGTAGTATGTACAACAGTGAACAGTTTTTTGTATAAAAGGATGAAAACATAAACATTATTAATATATATTATGATTAGTAGTTGATCTGGAGAGCAGATTTTAGCAAAATAAAAACTTTGCAAATATTGTGCAATAGTTAGATATTTATAATTTTATTTTAAAAGGCTAACTCTTATAGTCACCAAAAAATAACCTTGGATATATTAGCTACATTTAATGTCTAATGAGGTGCCATGTGACATATTTTAAACACCAGTCACCAGTCATCTAATCATTTGACTACATTTCTTTTCACATTTTATTTTTTTATTAGATTTATCCAGTTTATATGGGAATACTGATTGTTATGTTTTGATAATGACAATACTTCCTCTGCAAATATAACGGTGTATATTTGTTTGAATGGATGGAAAGGGTTTATATGTATACACACTCCAGTTGCTTGTAACAGAAAATAACCCTCGATATTGAACGATATCCTCAACCAGGGGAAAATGGCCTCATTTTATTGACTATCCTGAAACTACACTAATATTGGGTATTGAAGCATGTGACTTTGAAACAGTTGTGATAACACACATTCATAACACATGACAATATAACAAAGTAGGAGAGCAATGGAAAGGAATGAAGGGTCAAAAGAAGAGCTCAGCATTGAACCCATTTGCACCTATTTCAATTTTTCATTATAAGTTCAGTTCCTTTAGAGGTAGGTAAGGACAGTAACAAAAGTGATTGCAAAATTCTGAGTGATTATATCATGAATTAATCTGATTTTTGAAATATAAGCAATAAAAAAGCTTTTAAGAAGTTTTACTATGCAATTTTCCCTGAAAAGTATAAATGGCTGAAGTATCACCATCTTCTTTAATTGTGTAGATATTCTTTGGGATACTGGAAAAGGAAAAAAAAAACAATGTACCGTCAGAATTAGGACAGGACATTGACAGGGCAGGGACCTGGTGTTGATGGAGGAAAGAAGGGTGAGGCAACATTTCCAAGTGGGCAAGCAATACAAAATCCAGTACGATCTCACTGGACGCACCTGCTATTTGTCATTTAGTTGTAAATGTAAATTGGGATACTCTGGATAATTTTCCCAAAAGGTTTTTGTTGTAGCATTAACAACGTTAACAAAGCTGTCACTGTCCCTTTAGAGAAAGGCATAAGCAGAAGGTGCTGAGACATCTGTCAGTACTCAAGGTCATATAACTTGATCTATGTATAAAACCAGCTGACATAAAGAAGGATATAACATAAAGCTGTGAGCCTATTATATAGAAGTTTGTCTCATAACTTTAGAGCTATGCAAAACTTGTTTCCTTATCCATTACTCCTTCTAGATGTTAAGCTTATTTCTAGGAAGAGCCACAAGCTTTTAGTTGTACTGTCATTCGTTTATTTTCTGATAAGCATCATATATGTTCAGAAATACTTAGGAATTCCTTTTTTTTCCCCCGGAAATCACCTATCTGTATACAACTTTAGCAGTAGAGTTGTCGCAGCTCTGGTGGTGAAGACATAGGCAAGGTAAGGTTTGTAAATGGGGTTCACGTTTTTATTAGATCCCTTGAACATGCTTCTCAAAGCAATTGTTTGAATTTGAGGCAAACCTTGAAGTGTGCTGCTCATAACAGACATGGAAAAGGATTTGTTTGCCCTAAACAAATTTGTGCCCAAACAATTTTGTCTGCTCTCTCCAATTATTGTAGGTGATCTAATAAAACTACTATTTCCACCTATAGGCCTTACCTCGTCAGACGTTAGTACCTCTCATATTTCCCATGCAGAATTATTTTGTGATGAAAATACAACAAAGATTACATGGCAACAAATGTAAAAACACTCCATTTCTTTATTTTTTTTAAAAAAATCCTCTCCTCATTTTCTTTTGGTGAGCAATGAAAGGGATTTATAATTCAGTTACTGTAACAGTGACATGCATTACTTCCTTTTTATATTGCAATTCTCTTAAGCCTATACATACTTTTACCTATAGTTTATTTCTAAGTAAATAACCTACTTTTGACTATGTATATTACTCATTCTATACCTAAACACTATGTTCATATTCCTGTTCTATTACTTTAGAGATTATGTGCAGATTTAAATTCTACATGAGTCACTCAGGTCCATAAGAAACTATTAAATGATATCTAGCTGAGCAATAAGTGTTTCTACAAAAAGATTGATAGTACAACTGCAATTTATTGTGTTAGATTACAGGCTTTTGATGTGCTGGTATTTGGTATACTATGTACAAATGATGAAGAAAAATTTCAGAATGTCATTTTATGTATGTATCAACTTCCTTGCTGAAAGAGGGCAAGTTTTGTATTGCCCAAGATATCATACAATATCTGTAAAACAAAAGTGACGCCACTGGGTATTTGTAAGAGCAGAATTTTGTTAATTTTCAATCACACAATTCAGTTGACAACTGGAAAATAGGGCACTGAAAAATAAAAGTATTTTAAATAAATCTATAAGCGATCGTGGGCATTAAAACGGTATGTTATAGCTAAGTAAGTATGTAGTGCTTGTGTCATGGAACACAAATATCACCTTGTGCCAGCAACCTCCCCTGACATCAAATTATGTGGAATTCAGTCATCAACCTCAATGCAACCGAGGTTCATCTTATTGTGATGACTTTCATTTTTACTCTGTTTTCAAATAACTAAAGTAGTTTTGGCCTCTTATACTCTCTGATCCTCACGGGATTGTGGAAAAGCCTATCCTCATCTGCTTTTGTGTGTGCTGCTTCAAAGTGTGTGTGAAAGCCATGCACCCTCCAGCCTTCCTCGACCTGAGCCACCAGTAGCCCAGAAGCTGTATATATGCTTTGGTACAGTACTGAGCTCTAGCGCAGCTTATTATTTTTGGCTCGGTGCCCTGTTGACATGGATTCAGTTACATGTCTTCTCAACTGCAGCTGTCTTTTGCCTGGCAAGTGCAAAATATGGACAGAGGGCTTTCTTGACTCTCTGTAATTGTTCACATGTTGTTCATATATCCTCAGTTATAGCAGCTTATTTGAAAGACTCACTGCTAGAATTGAACTAAGTTAATTTAGGAGTTTTACACAGAATGAGGTTGCCAAGCTCAGGTAACTGAAATTAGTTCTACATGAAATTATAGCAGAAGAACGGATAACCTACATTTCCCTGCTCAATGTCATAGTTGCTTCTACTGATAAAAAAGAACAAACAAATAACATTTAAAAATTTATCCTTCATTTAACAGGGCCCATATATTCTGCCAGTCCTGTATAATTTACAAAATTTACAGCACAAGAATTTAAAAAATATTCTCAATAAAATTTACCTGATTTTTTTAAAATGAGAATTACCTTTTTAAAGAAATTAAGGAACTTTAAATATAAAGCTCTTCAAGGTGCTCCAAAGAGCAGTAACTACACATCATATCTATTCTATAGTGGGTTTTTTTTCTGAAGAGCCTCGTAAGTATAGTTGACTAGTGGCTGATGTTCACCAAAAAATATTGCAATTGAGTTCTTGGGTGTAACCCATGCACCTATGCCTACATATATGTGTTCCAATAAATATTTATACTATCTTCATATTTTTATGGTTAATCCATTCAAATTTTTGTTCAATATCATAATGAACTATACATTAAATGTTTTAATCAGAAGGGTGATATATTTCTGTGTTTAAAAGTTGTGGTGTATTGAAGGAAGTAATTTCCTTGCACTTCAGTGAGCGATACCTAGCAAGCCTAGAGTACGGTATTTGGAGATGCAGATCCAGCTTTATGTTGAAATGTGATCAATTAATGTTCCCTAAGGAGAAAAATGCAGCAGAACATGACTGTTGAAGAAGTTTTCTGTCTGAAGTACATGGCTCAGAAGAAATTCATCAATATCAGGACGAGAAATGCATATTCCATCTTGAGACACATATGCCCAAAATTGTATCTGAGATAGCTGATTCCTGATCAGCAGTATGAAAAGAAGTTGTAAGGATCTGCCATAAATATCAGTAAAACTATATGAAGACAGGGGAACACATTTATTTTAAAAATGTTATTTTTCTGACATAAGTCACCATGTGATAATGTCCAATCCATGCCATGAATTCTAGCGCCTTTCCACCACCAAAATAAAACATTTACTGTATTCTGAATCATTCTGATGTCACTCAAATTTACCATGTATCATATATACATATGTACATATGTCATAGGTCTCCTGTGGATTCAGAGGAAAGAAAATAAATGTGAAGCTATGAGGGATTTTAGGTTAAAAAAAAAGTTACATTTGCAAAAGTGTACATTTCTGCTGGGTCCAGAAAGCATTGTAGCATAAGATAGTACATATTTAAGATTTTGGCTTCCTCAACACTAGGCTACACTTCTGAGCATAGATTTCTCCAGAAGATAGGTATGCTGACAGAAAGCCTTTCAAAATAATATTAAAGCTCTTTCAAGGTGAAGGATATCTATTTCAGGCCAAAAAGTAGGTGGGGATTTATTGAGGATGGAAAACAGTAAAGCTGTCACTCTGAAGAGATTAAAAAAAAAAAAAAATGTTCAGGTAAGCAATGAAGAAATAGGAAAACTAGGCGTTTCTTCCTTAAAGCAAATGTTTCCATTTATGTATATATAAATATACATAGCAAATGAGAATTAAAAGCTGCAGCCAGCTGTATCTTTTTCGCACAATGAAATTCCATGAGTTTCATACAAATTTCATCAGCATTTCCAATAACACAAAGATTTCAGAGAGGTGTATTCCTTGGATATCCTGTAGAATATCCTGGAACGTTCTCCTTTATACCTTCTTTTAATATCTGATAACATTACTGAGCCAAAAACATCGTTAGAGTGACACTAAGGATTACAGCTTCACTCGCACAGAATCACAGACTCACAGAATCAATCAGGTTGGAAGAGACCTCTGGGATCATCAAGTCCAACCACTGCCCTGACACCACCATGTCAACTAGACCATGGCACTAAGTGCCATGTCCAGTCTTTTCTTAAACACATCCAGAGATGGTGACTCCACCACCTCCCTGGGCAGCCCATTCCAATGTCTAATGACCCTTTCTGTGAAAAAATTCTTCCTAATGTCCAACCTGAACCTCCCCTGGTGAAGCTTGAGACTATGTCCTCTTGTCCTATCGCTAGTTGCCCAGGAGAAGAGGCCAACTCCCACTCCACTACAACCTCCCTTCAGGTAGTTGTAGACTTCAATAAGGTCACCTCTGAGCCTCCTTTTCTCCAGGCTAAACAACCCCAGCTCCCTCAGCTGTTCCTCGTAGGTCAGACCCTCCAGACCCTTCACCAGCTTGGTCGCCCTCCTCTGGACTCGCTCCAACACTCGCTTTCATGTTGCAGTACAGCTAAGATTTTTCTAGGATAGAATTCAGTTCTTGAATTCTACAAGAGCAGCTAAACAAGTCATCCCAACAGACTCTAATTTCTATTATTTCAGAAAAAAAAAAAAAGTAATCGGAGATTATCGTACCTGTCACTTTTATCAGAAGTCTCAACTGACTTTAACATTAATCCAAACAGAATCATGCTCAGCCGAGTTTCACCAGTTAATTGGAAAGAAATCAGAGCCCTAAGAAGGAGTATTTTCAAACATCTCTGAGATTTGTCTACATGCAAGCTTACAAAATTCAGCAGTAAACTTCATCACAATCTCTAAAGAATCCAAATTTAACGAAAGTGAAGATCTCTTAAGAAAAACACCCTAAAATTGTTCTGATATAACTGAAAATGTGGACTGTGCTCTCTAAATGCATATTGTAATGATATTTTTCCACCAAGAATGACTCCACACAAAAGAATTGAAAAAGATATTTAAATAATCTGGTCAGAATTCATTTGGTCTGGTTCGATTGTTCTTGTCGAAGTACGAATGCTGCGTACAAAATTTTTAACCTGCTCTTTAACTGTACAGTAATTTTCTATGGCTGTAATAATGTGCCAAGATACTTAGAAACAACAAAGCTTTAAATTATTCAGTCTCCTTTAAAATATTTTAATTAAAAATATAATTTTCACTGATACTAGTAATATGTCTCTTTCCTGATATTCAAAGCCTTCTATAACCCCTGTCTTTCTTAATGCTGAAGGTAGCTTTCTGTCTTCACTTCAGGGACCACACAGAGCAATTAAGTACCAGTAGAACAGTGAAACTCTGCAATAAACTGGGAAATTCAGAAGCACAAAGGAGAAAACCTTCATAGGAACTGCGTATGGACCATGGACTTTGCATGAAATTCCACCTTCACCATTCTTCTAGTGGTTTTCATACATACCAACCTTTTATCCAGATATCTTTTTTCCAGACTTGGGAGGAAAGGAAAGCAATTGAATCTCTTTATTGAATTCATTTACTCTAGTGAAAGAAGTAATTTTTTCCCCACTTACATCAGCTATATTTGGGGTTTTTTTTGTTGGCACCCCCTTACACTAATTTTCTGATCAGCACACCATTTAATTTAAAGCCTGTTTTTGTAACTTGCTAATGTGACTTAAAGGTTCTGGTACATCTTGTTGCCTGCTTAAAGTAGACATTTACTCCTTAAAGAAGGGAAATACCTGGACTGATTCACTGGCACCTTCACTAATGCTGTATAGAAGCAACCTTGGACCACAAGAGGCTACCAGAGAAACTGGAGGCCACACCTAGCACTGTTGTCATCACAGCATTGACTTGAATAGCCTCTTTATATTGGGGGTGGGAGGAAACAAAAGCAGCTGAAAAAAGCAGCCCTTTCATCTGCCTTTGCATATTCTTCAGAGAGAGAGGAATCTGACCAGAAAAAAAAATTCAGCAGTAAGTGAGTTTTATAAGTCTGTAAATTTTTCACTGGAGTTACCCTTAGGTCTGTCCTGCATTTCATACCATGAGCCATTGTTATCCCCATTTTCAGAAGGAGTATCCACCCAAAGGAAAGGAGGCTAAATATCTTCCTTGTGACCATTAATGTGGTGCTTCTGAAGAATAACGGTAGCTGAAAACCCTGAGAGGACTGATTCTTGATGCCCAGCTACATTGGTAATTATGTGACCCCACTCGCACCCAACAGTAACATCTCTCCTCTAGGATTAAAAAATTAGAAATAATTTACCTCATTTCCCCACTTCAATGAACCTGAATATCTTTATTAGGAAGAACTTGGGTTATATCAAAAAGGTGCCAGATAAGTGCTTTCCATCTCAGAAAAAGGGCATCATGGATATTTCGCTCATAATACAAGCTGTTCCTTTGATTTTCTCAGTTAATAGCTCTGTTTAACAACATGGTCTTACAAGGTACTATGCTTAGTATTTGCACAAGTCCATAAGAAATATTAAAAAAAAAATCACCAAGCTCAGTTACAGGCAAATCACCTTTGAAAACTATGTTTGCATGCATATGAGATACTTAATGTTGTGATTTTACTATTGAACCTGTGCAAAACAAAGCATAAATTAGTTTTAGAGCCCAATGCCTGTTTGGCAATGCTGTTTTCGCTATGAATGGATGTGTCATTTAAATGGATATTTGATATTATTTGTATTACCTGCAACTACTGACTAGTTGTTACGTAGTTTTCAATTTTAGAAGAGCACTTTGGAGGTAAATATGTTGAATTGTAACACTGATATATATTTTACATCACAAAGATGATCTGGAGAGTTCAAAAAATTCTCATTCTATTTTTAGTTTAATCTTCATGTACATGAACACCCCAGACATTGTGGTACAAGTACTGAACTGGTGCTCTCATTTTCACCTGAATACTTGTGCAGACTATAAATGTTGGAGGTACACCTCAGGGTGCTTACATCATTATGAACCTTCAAACATATGTAAATACAGCTGTGCCTCTGTCAGTCATGAACTGATTTTTTGGTGTCCTTAGCAGACTTTTCAGCCCTACTAGTCTCTGCAATAAATTATTCAAATAAGGATATTGTCCGTTACTGTAATTATTATAAGGTTGGAAGACAATTTAGACTCAGAAAAGAACGTATTAAAGTATCTAAGTGCAAGATTGGAGCAACAAAGGTAAACTTGGAAATTGGTAATCTTTAATTATTCTTGTACAACATATTTATCTGTATAGAACTGGTGATGTTCATACATATTCATACATCCTGTTTTAGACAGAGGAAAAGATCTATGGTAAATCTATATTCTGAACATTTCATAAAGCCACCTGAGACCCACTGTTAGTCTACTGCTACCTACCCCCTCAGAGCAAAGAAGGGAGCTGTTTAGAGCACTGTGAAGAGGATATATTACTGTATTCGTATTGAAAATATTGAGAAGCACTGAATACATAGAGGTAAACACAGTAAGTCATTCACAATTCTAAAGGACAAATTCCTCAACAATTTTAATAGCATATATACATTTAACATACATATATACATGTAGCTGCCATTCCGGACAAAGGCACATACATGAATAAATAAAAATGCCCTGAAACCATTTCAGTTCTGCTATACTACATGAGTTTACCTCTCAGAAATGCCCAGTTATCTCAAGTTTCTATAATGACAAATATGTAATAAAAATGACTGCCGTGTCTGCATCCATAAATCACTTTTATGTGTCATTTATTCTCTCTTCCAGAAAAACATGATGTATTTTATATTTATTCATTGTTCTAAATAGACGAGCGTTATCGCCAAGGCAATGGTCTCTGAAATGGGTAGTCTTTGTTAAAGAAACAGGTTTTTTTAAAGTTCTGTGTTTATTGAGCTGTTATAAAGTAATACAAAATTATTAATTAATATTTTCCTTTTCAGAACACCTAGAAGATCTGTATATCAGCTTATAGCTTTTTAATAAGTACATATAACTCTCAGAAATGTACATATATCTAGGTCATGCTAATTACCCACCTTGGGAGGCAAGAATGTGCTTATACTTCTCTACCTAGCTGGCATACTCTTGAGACCCGAGTCAGAAGAGCAGGCTTCAGAAAGTCTAAAAATAGATTTCCTAGGTTCTTAGCTGTTAAACTGCTTAAGGAGGAGGTCTCTCATGTACTAGCTGACAGCCTGTAATTTGTATTATGCAGGAAATAAGACTAGATAATCAAAAACAACACTTCTGGCCTTGAAGCCTATGAATCACATGTAATAGAGAAATTACTGTGGTAACGTAAGAAAATTATCAGACTATAAAAACAGCCACCTCATTTTACTCAGAATAATTTTATCGTATTTCTTGTGTAGATGGAATTATGTATGAAAGAGTCCCCCAAAACATCAAGTCAAGCCCTAACACTCTTTATGGACTAACTGGGAAAACCATTCAAAGCATTCCCTTAAGTCAGAATGTAACATGAAAACTGAAATGTCTTCATGGAAAAGCCTTCTCAAAGTTTAACATTTTGCTGTGATCATTTATTTTGAATACTTTAAACTGAGTACTACAGTTTAAAATCTCATTTTCAGGAAGGTTATGCCATTCAGTATTTTTATTTTATACAGATGCTGATAACACATTTACAACAAGGTAAGGTGGTCTTCCAGTTATACACTAAGAAATGAGGTTACTGTGTTATACAGTGATTGCTACACCAGATAAACCTGAGCAAAACATTTTTGTGAATTATTTGTGCAGCAAAACTGGAGCTGTTCATTTTTATTCTTTTATACGGGGAGTAATGCTTATACAAAGCTGACAAATTCAATGAGGAACAGAAACTGTGATCTAATCCAGAAAATTTTATAAACCAGAGGCTAAAGCAGTCCCATAGAGCGCCCTGAATTAGGCAGAAGAAAGATTCAGACTCCTAAGACACAGAGTTTTAATTTAAAGATTGAACCCAGTGTTCTAATATTTAGTTTCTCTTTGAACCTCACCATTCAAATATATATTCACTGTGAGTTCAGTAGTCTTCTTTAGTTGCAATATGCTCACACAAAAGGAGAGGATCAAATCATAGGCTACTTCAGTGAAGGACTTATTATTCTACATCAGAGTTATCTTTATTCATGAAGGCTTCAAATACTTTGTTAATCTTCAGTTTTACTGTAGCCAGGAAAAGTTCCTGTTATTTGCTGAAATTCAAGAAGACAAATGGGAGCTAGTAGTTTCTCCCTGAACATGTGAAAAAATGGGGGGTTATTTAATTCAATTAAATTAGAATATTTCTAGTTATAAAGAATTCCACATTTCTCCCTGATAATACGTGTTGACTATCAGAGAGAAGGAGGAAAGCCAATTATTGAGGTATATCTTCTATGCATCATTACTGATGCTCAGTTTCATACCTTGTAGTCAAACTATGGGTTATTAACATCCTGTTATTGATTGATAATTTATTAATACAAGGTGAGAAATATATGTACAAACAGCTGAATATATGCCACTGGGGAGAATACTCATATATTCACTTGGATTCATTTATCAAGTGCACCCTCAGTAAGTTTGCAGATGACACCACGTTGGGTGGGAGTGTTGATCTGCTTGAGGGTAGAAAGGCTCTGCAGAGAGATCTGGACAGGCTGGATCGATAGGACGAGCCCAGCTGTTCAACAAGGCTAAGTGTCGGGTCCTTCACTTGGGTCATGACAACCCTATGCAATGCTACAGGCTTGGGGAAGAGTGTCTGGAAAGCTGCCTGGTGGAAAAGGACCTGGGGTGTGTTGGTCGACAGCTGGCTGCATATGAGCTAGCAGTGTGCCCCGGTGGCCAAGAAGGCCAACAGCATCCTGGCTTGTATCAGAAATAGTGTGGCCAGCAGTGCAAGGGAAGTGATCGCCCCCTGTACACTGGTGAGGCCGCACCTTGAATACTGTGTTCAGTTTTGGGCTCCTCACTACAAGAAAGACATTGAGGTGCTGAAGTGTGTCCAAAGAAGGGCAACAAAGCTGGTGAAGGGTCCAGAACACGAGTCTTATGAGGAGCAACTGAGGGAACTGGGGTTGTTTAGCCTGGAGAAAAGGAGGCTGAGGGGAGACCTTATTGCTCTCTACAACTATCTGACAGCAGGTTGTAGTGAGGTTGGTGTCAGTTTCTTCTCCCACGTAACAAGTGATAGGATGAGAGGAAACAGCCTCAAGTTGAACCAGGGGAGGTTTAGATTGGATATTAGGAAAAATTTCTTCACCAAAAGGGTTATCAAACATTGGAACTGGCTGCCCAGGGAAGTGGTTCAGTCACCATCCCTGGAGGTATTTAAAAGACATGTAGATGTGGTGCTTAGGGACATGGTTTAGAGGTGGACTTGGCAGTGCTAGGTTAACGGTTGGACTTGATGATCTTAAAGGTCTTTTCCAACCAAAATGATTCTATAGGAAAAAAAGCCTCTGCTACAATTTTTTTATTATTATTTTATGTGCTAATTATTCAATATATAATAAGCATCTCTGTGTGTAGGAGACAGGAGGCCTCTCTTTTACCACATCTATCCTCATTTTCTAATCTGCCTCTGTGTCCTTAATGAAGCTGGAACTTATACACCCATCAGTACACTTGCTCTGTGGGGAAAAGCCATAGAGAAGTGGGAAACTGGGCATTCAGTCTGCTCGCATAAGGAAAAGCTGAATGCTATTTTTCCATAACTTTGGACTGTGTTCAAACTGTACTGGTGCCGCACAGAGGAACAGACTTCAAATACATGCCCGTCGTTCCTCCTGTGCTGCTGTACGATGAGCGTGGGGACTTCAGAAGCTCTTTGAGCAGCTTCCTGCTTGGGCTCAGTGTCATCCTTCAGAACTGGCAGTGTCTGATATTTTCAGGTAATTAATTTAGTAGAAGTGTTTGAGAATAGGACATATTGAAATGTCACTACAAGGATGCTGTCTTATTTTTGAAGGCTGATATAGAGTAATTGACAGAAAAAAACACCAAACCAAAAAAACCCCAAACCCTTCAGTGGTTATAATTAGACCATTTTGTATAATTTATATTGGATTATAATATTAAACTTCACACAAATGAGTACATGGGAGGAAAAAGCCACACAATGTGTTTTCCTTTATATTTGCAATATATTATGTATTTATATTTATTTTATGTTGTGTTGCCTCTGTTTTCTAAGAGTTAGCAGGAGAACTGATGAAGCCCTGATGCACTCATGGTTGCAAAATGTCTGTCATTACGCTGAGGGACAGAGGAAAAACTAATTGGCAGATAAAGCATGAAATTTCTATACCTTAAAGTACAGTTCTCAATTACTATTTTGCCCTTAGTGCATCTGCTGACAGTTTCAGCAGATGTTTGAGTATCAGCGAAGTGTGGTCATGACTGTTGACATGCCCAGGCATATTATTTGTGATGAAAAAACAGCTTTCCAGTACTCCAGAATTGCTATATCTTTGATTCAAAAGCTAGATTAATTTATTTTTAGGAGCTCTGCGTGGAGACCCTCTGATTGCTTCAATATTTGAGCTTATTGTAGGGTTTTTGTCTGTAGGTAGGCACTAAGAATAAAACCAAGCAGACAGTAGTGCCAGTCAGGATGGTTTGGGAATAGAAATTTATCATCAGTACCACAGAGCAAGAAAGAAAAAAGAGAAAACTTTGAACATTGTTGCTGGGTAAATTTCAGTGTGTATTGTTACCTAAATTAGCATTATTTTTTTCTGGATTTCAGTTTTCTTTAGAAGCTATACAAGTTGTCTTTGGGCTGCTTTTTATTCTGCCTTGTTTTGTGTGAGTGGTTTTGTTTGGTTTTTTTTTAACTAAAATGAGTAATAAACAGGGTTTCTGTGGTCTAAGGACAAAGCCACTGCCTGTGTGGGGACAGATGAAATATTAATTGGATTACAGGTGCACTTAATTATCATGCATTGAAAGTGTTCGGTTTTCCTATGATCAAGGCAGTAGTGTGAATATGGACTGAGAGAAAGGTTGTTTCTTATGCTAAGTAGAATCCTCAGAGAATATGAAAAGGGTGAGTAAAGCTGTCTGGAACTTCACTAAAACTTTATGCATCTCTTGGCCCTTCTGTTTCCTGAAGGACAGTGTTTTTCCTTACAGTGTGAAAGTTTATCTTCCTTTTGTGAAGCGCTTTGCTAATTAAATACCTGTAGCACTTGTGAGATTCTGGCAGTATGGGAGGATGGCAGCTTTTGACACAAGGTAGTAAGAGCAGCCTGTTCTGGGTTACCGTATTCAAAACTTTCCCCTAAAAAGCTAAGACATTAAGTAGAAAACTACATGGGCAAACTTCAGTAGCCTGACATTTAAATCTGTTTCTAGACAGACTGGAAAACTACCTGTGTCTGTGAAGTCTCAGTGAAGCCAGGAAGGCTCTGAAGAGCTATAGAAATACAGGCATAAAAGATTTTATTATTCCATTCTTTTCTCCTACTGTCTGCATCTCCCCACTGCTGGGAGAAAGGTAAGGTAACTGCTCCAAAAGCTTTAAAACACCATAGCTATTTCCTGCAAAATATTTTCTCCTCGAACTATGTTCAATAGGCCCATACAAACCTTAATAAAATGAACTACCCGTCCACTTTATTATTTATATTGCAAGGGTCAGGAAGGAGATGAGAAGTTTGGAAGAATGGGAAGGGGAAAGAGCCATCAATGTGGGAGTGGACTGCAATTTAGAAGTGCAAAACCCAGACCTGGCAGCCCTTTGGCATCACAATGTCCTTGCTTGGCTTGAGAACATAGAGAAAACTGCCTGAGACACCTGGAAGACATGCCTAATGCAAGCTGTCTAGTTGTTCATTTAATCTTTAAAAAGAAGAAACCTGCTTATGCATTTCTGTCACTTTTGATGTATGATCAGAGTTCAACAATGCTATATTTTTGCCAAAGACATTTCAACTCCGACGCTTTCATATCTTCAATTTTCATAATTGATTTGATAACAAAATTACTTATATTAAGTTCATTACAACATTTTTTTGAGAGAAAAAGGCTTCCTTCAACCATCCTCCTCCCCTCATTACTGTATTTTAACTCATATCTCTGAAAGTAATATTAAATATTTAGGCTATAGGCTTGATTTGATCATCACCTGTACATAGGCAAAGAATCTTTTCAAATACAGTGAATGAAATAGAGCTGTGTGTACTTTAGCATACATGCTTTCAGACCAGTTGAGAAGAAGGATGTTGTGAAGTAGTTCTATATCAAGAGAGGAAGGCTAATGAAGACAAAACCCCAAGACCTCTAGATCTTAAGCAGAGGTCTATGATATTTGCCTAACCAGATTAGGTCCGTAGGCAAAACTAAGTAGCAGGGTGCTCTCAGGCAGTCCAAGAGTTGATAGTGGTGGCAAAAGTAAGAAATAAGCATACGAAGGCATAAGAAAGGAGAAAGAATTTACTATGTTTGCCTCTAAAATAAGTAAGCTGAAACAGTCAAAACCAGTTTTACCTCATCCCTTTACACGACTGACTTGTAAGCAGACCTTCTGTCCATTTCCACCAAAATTTTCATAAGGTTTTGTGTAGCTTAGCCTTAAATAAAGAGAAATAATTGAAATAATCTCTGACTCTCCAAAACATAAACATTTAGGGACAGCTTTTTAAAAGTATGAAGGTACCTAACTCTTACATGTGGTATTAGGTATCTGGGTACTTCTAGATGCCTGTTCCAAAACCACATTATTATAATCTTAAAAGACTTTGAAGCACAAATGCTTCAAATCTAATACCAAATATAACGGTAGAAGAAAACAGAATTGAGAAGGGAATAGGTAGAGTATATGTTATTCCATAAAATAATCTGTTTGAATGTAATGCCCAAATATTTATATTCCCCCTAAAGAAAGATGTTGATTTTTTTATATCTAAACATGGAAAAACAAAAAAAAACCCTTCACTATTTTTTAAGTCTAAAAATTTTATGAGGAAAAGGCATACATACATTACATACACACAAACATTACTTACATGCATTAAAATGACAAATAATCTGAAATAGCACTATTTCAGAACTACTTCTGTTTGTATAAATCCAGGAGCAATATCTATATAAAGTGACTCTAGAGCACAATGCAGCATGCTGAATGCATTTAAAATTTATCAGCAAGCTCCTTTCAGTTATCAAGCTGGAGAACATTTATCTTATGCATTATTGACATCTCCCAGAATTCTTTCTATGGTTTTGTGCAAATAGCTTGTCAGCCTTTTGGCAAATAGGGGTGATTTTCAGTAACATTTTTCAGATTCTTCAAATTGAATTATACATCCAGAGGCAGTCAAACTTTCTTACCATTAATTTTACAGAAAAAAAATCCTTTTGTAGTGAAGGCTAGCTCTACAAAGGGGACCTAAGCATTGCAACGTTAACAGAGATCTAACCAAAGTGCTAGTGAGATCCTGCCCACCAGAATTCACAGCCCTTGGCTTAGCACGCAGGATTGTTCTACAATACATGGAAAAATATTAAGTGCCTTTGGGTATTGGGGGAATTTTAGTACTGGAAACTCCTGAAACTGGGAAGAAGTGGATGAGCAAAGGTTGTGAGGTCTAAAATGTGGTTGTCACAATCTACATTCTGAATTTTACAAATGTCTAAATTTTGGCATTGAACATGACAACACTAAGAAGGCACACCCGTGGCTGTAGCCCTGTGTTTGTTTTGGCAACTTCTAGCTTTTTTTTGTTCTCTTCAAATTCAAATCTGTTAAAACATTTTGTTTCAAAGTAGCTTTAAAAAAATATGTCAATAATTTTAATGACAGTTACAGACTGTTAACCTGATTTTAGTAACTCATTAAAATGTGAGATGTATTAGCATTTGATTATTATTTAAATACTTGACAAGGTCTTTATTAGGCCTTTGACCTCTCTTTTCTTGCCTATTGAGAGTCTGGAAAGAAAGCCTAAACAGATGAAGATTACAGCAATATGTGAAATCTTTACATCATAGCTAACATCAAAGCTGGGAATAGTGCTGGGCTGTAGCATGGAGCCTTACTTAAGCACGGAGAGCAGAGTCGCTGCCATGCAACAGATTGATCCAGCACAGACAGCAGAATCACCGGAGGGACGGTATAATCTTGCATACACAAATCTTTTATTGCTACTGACTGAGACATACTCAGAAAAGATTTAAGGTTTTGATCAGCCTAGAATATGTGGGGTGTAAAGTTATTTCCCTTCCAGTACTCAGAAGTTCAGGACTCATCTGCTGTCATAAAAGTCAATAAAAGTGTGAAAATTGAAGTGTGCTGAATGAGGTGCTATGCAATGCATTTAGTTTGGCATATCGTATTGTAAAGAAAAGTCTGAGGTTCTCTTTTAGCTATCAAATGTAGCCTTCTGCAAATGGAAAAAGGTGAGTTTTTAGAATTACAGATCAACTTTCAATGATTTAATACTTTCCTTAAGAAAACACTTATTAGTGTAGAAGGTTGGATTGGGGGAAAATGCCTTACAAATCAATTGAGGGTTTGCATATGGATTATATTATCAAATGTCGGTTAATACCTACATGTTTGTATGGCAAACCCACCTCTTATTTACCAAACTGTTTATGTCACCATCTAGTTTTCAGTTGTCTTAAAGAAAGAATGCACATATACCTGTGAGCTGATGGTCAAAAAGTGATCATTTTTTCACTGTTTTTTATATATCAAAATAAGGACAGAGATGACAAAGACAGTACTGTTTTCATGATTTTACTTCTTTTGAATCTTCTGTTGAAGTTCTACTATTCTGTGTTTTCTTTGAAGGAACAAAACAACTGGTGCCTTATGATCCAGTCTGATTGTTCAGCTGCAGGAAATACTCCCACTTTCTTGAGCAGGATTTCAACCTGCAAGCATGATGCAGAATGGAACTTGGCAGGTTTCATATTAAGTGCTTTATTAAAACTGGAGCCAAATTTTCCTGTAGCTACTTCCTCTCTCTTCAGTTGCTAAGAGTGGTGAGACTAAGACCAGAAAGGCGGGGATAGAAGTGTCAGGCAGTAAGTCCGTTGTGGTCAAGCGATGAAAGAGGCTATCAAGAATAGACCACTGATTTCAAAAGGCACATTTCTACTAAGCAGAAGTCCTCAACAGACAGAGTTGCTGTAGAGCACTATTGCTACCTTTGTGGTGGATTCAAGTTTTGGCAGAGGTGTTGCTGGGGCACAGACGTGCGAAACCCAGTATCTTTACAGTGCGAAATTTTTTCATAGTCCATCTCTTGGGAATGACAACTAGTTGCTCTAAACTTGTAAACGAGTAGTCAGGGGAGGACTGTGGTATTATTTATTGTAAAGGTATCGGATATAACTATATAAAAGGCAGTCTTCTGCCATGAAACCAGATACTACATCAGCTACTAATTTGCTTACGTGGTAAATTGTGAGTTCTGCTCTTATCATTGAATTGCTCACAGAAAAATGAAAAAAAGCCCCACCTGCTCTCCTTCATCCAGCTCACAAATATTATTGGCAGGCTGATATGACAGATATTTGTTCTGTGTTCAGAGTGACAGTAATGAAAAGGCTCATCCGTATAGCTAATATTACTATTGATTTAATATTGCTTTTTTTTTAACTTGCACTATTGCTTTGCCATGACCTTTCTCTCTTGTACAGTGCATTCTCTTTTCCCCAGTTCTAAGAAATGAAAATATACATCCCTCAATCTATGCCTTGAAATAGTCAACAGCTTCTGAAGGGATGTTTTTAACTTTGGGCTTTGATATAAGACTTTAAGACTTTGGCCTATGTCAGGTTATGTCATTAAAATATACTTTAAGCTGTGAGATAATTTAGAAAACTGTAAGGGATTTAAATGTTTATAATAAAATGATGTATTATCATCTATGTGATGAAGCAGTAGTTTGAATAGTATTTTTGCAAAACCATGCATAAACTATCCTAGTCACAAAAATAGAGGAGGTCGCAAATTTATGGTAGACAATAAATTAGATGATATTGTGGAGTTATCAAGTTCAGCAAGTATTATAAATGATTTCTTAATCAAAGATACTAAACAGTTAGTGTTAATTACTGTATTCAAATTAGAATGCAGATGAAGATTCAATACTATATTATTTAAAATACAGCTTTAATATTGCTTTCAGAGCTGGGAATATGTTGCTGTTAAGATAGAACTGCTCAGAATCAGCTGACAATTGATTCTGGCTATTCATCACGCTCTTCCTGAAAAAAGTTGTAATCAATCAAACATGGCTCCGTTGTATGATGCAAGGAAAAGCATAGATGTACTAAGCAGTTTTTCAACATCATTCCAGTTTTGATTGCTGTGAACAATAAAGCTTTAACTATTACTCTTCATCTGAAAAATTGTATCTCTCTTTTTAAAGATGTATGTTTTTTAAAAGAAGAAATATGTGATTTAGATGTCTGAGTAGTTCAGTCTTAAGGTATAGGAATAACAAAATGTGTTTTAGGTCTTGCAACCCAAAGCCAAGTTGCTATATTTGACATTTACATCCTCCCCATTCAGATTTGCTTTGGGGTAAGAGCAGCAACTCTTTTTGACTAACATGGGCGGGTCTTGGCTATCCAATTTACAGATGCTTCAACATGAAATCTTAGCAGTGATGTTATGCATGTCAGGTCAGCAGTAACAAGGCTTTCAAGGTATTACCTTGGAAAGGCTGGAAGGCTGCAGATGTCATTTACAGACTTTTTATGTTGTTGTTCTCTACATTGTGTTGAAGATTTTTTTTCATTGCTCATAATCGCTTTGAAGAGTGAGGTCTTAGCCACACATTTATAGAACTCTATGTTTGTGTGAGCAATTGGAGGGCAAGAAAAGGACAAAAGAGCCAACAGGTATATTTTATGAAACCTTATACTGTTTCATAAATTAGATACTAGGAGCTAGTATCTAATTCAGCCCCCATCAAATTTAGGGCTACCTCAGAGATACTCATGACAAATTATGTAACTTTGAATGTCCCACGACTGCATCAAGAGATTAATGGGAAACAGAAATTCTCGAGGGAGGCCCTTCTTTGTGGCAGCATAACGTGAAGTGGTGCCGGAGAGCCTATTTGCCAACTTTATGCAATGCAAGGCTTGCTTTCCTGCTGGGGTAAGTCCCAGAAAACTGCCTAGACTGTCTTAATAGTCCCTTTTCTGTCATCAGAGTCCTGTGAAAGGTGTAGCAAAGCTGGAAAAGTGCTGCCTTGTGCTTATGACACATGACATAGCATTTCTCTCATTTTTTTTTCCTCCCTAATGAAGTCACTTGGAATTCAAAAAGTGCTTAGATGAGAAGACGGTTCCTCAGATAATCCTGACTTTCCTTTCTGTCCTTATTAAGACTATATTCTATATTTATTTAAAAAGTACATCTGTGCCTTCCCTAGTGTAATTATTCTCAAAACCTTAGTTCTATTTGAACAGCTTATTTCTGAAGAATGTAAATTGTATTGCTGGCATACAAAGACATTTGCTTAAGAGACATGCCTGCTAATCACACTAACCTATGAACCAAACCTTTGAAACCAAGCTGCATCAGGATGCGTATTTCTATTACTGAGTTCATAAGCTTATAACCTAATATGGGAGAAAAAAAAAATGTTCTTTTTATCGTGCAATTTCATGAGAAGAAGGTTACGTGCGGGTTTTATTTACATTCACTAAGCCAGTATTGTGCATGTTCTGACATCCTAAAGGTCATTTAAAATATATTTCTCTAGATTTATACACGTTGTATGAAAAAAAAGCGCTAGGAAAAATAAGACCTCAACACAGTATTTGAAAGTTTATGATTCATTACAGTTTGCACACTTCTGTTTAATTCCCTTGGAGATTTCGTTTTGTATGACTTTTCAAAATAAGAAATGACATTTGGGGAAAAAGAAAGAAAGAGAGAGAGACCAGCCTCTGTGCAAGAAATCTGTTATAATTCTTTTTTCTTCTCTTCACCCTGTGTGGTTCACAGAGATGGAAAAAAGTTATTGATCCAAACAAGAGATCAATAGGCAGAGCCATTCACAATTAGATATTCTGTAGAAAATAACCTGAATCAAATTAACCTGGAGCACTTGATGCAGTTTTGCCTGGTAACCTTGCTCTCAAGCATGTTTTGACTTTAATAAATTATATTTATGTAGTAAAAAAGGGTGTCTTGAGAATTGTTAAAGATATACTCTGTAGGTTGCACTGTAATCCCCTTTGTAATCACTTATTAGTATAGCTTTTATGCTTTGAGATTATAGGGTTTTATTTCAAAAGACCATGGTCATACTGCTTTTATTAGTTTTACTTCTAAAGGTCATGTCACAGTTGTCAAAAATAAGCATAGATCTTAGTATTAATGTTTTAAAAGTACATTTAAAACACAGTGTTGGCAAAGCTGATATTGTTACTCTCCCTATGGTAATTTAAGGTTGGGGAGCTTTACTGATTAAACCCTTCATTTTAATTTTAAACATTTGCATTTAAAAGGTAACTTCTTTGACTGGTAATAAGTGAGGCATTGGTTATATTTAATAACTCCTATGCATTCTGGTGTCACAGCAGACCCAAAAGATAGTACATGCTGTCACATTTAGGATGATAGATTTTATAAAACTGTGTTGCATAAAGATGAACCCTTTTGTGCTACCTTGCAAGGTTGCCATGGTGACGGTGCACTGCTTCATGGGAATTTCACTTTTCTGGTAATGTTAGGTACTGAACCCAAAGCTGCTTCTTTAGATTGTTCTTAAATCTCACTTTTAATATGATATCGTTTTGTAGAGACTTATGATTCATCTTTTGCATCTTTATTTTCTCAGAAATATCTCCTATAATGCTGTCATAGCTCAAGTAGTAAACATGTTAACTTACCAAAAGCTGACCATAGTAGACGGTCTAAAGATTTTGTTATTTTATGTTCCATGCCATTGGTCAATTTTATACATTTTTAGCATATATTTTGCAATTCTATGCTTTTTCTGAACTATAAAAAGAAAGATCTCAGTTATTTATAGCTTGTGGAAATACTTTTATCATGGGAAAACATTACAGACAATATGCTGTAGATAGATAAATCCCGTCCTTTTTTAAAAAAAATTATTTTGTTAGCAAAATTAATTTAAATCTTAGATGTATGGAAAATAGTTACAAAATTGTTTTTAGATCTGCAAATAAACCCACAATTGTTTGTGGTGTTATCATGCATTTCTCTGCAATATGTGATGTATTTTTATTATCCTGTATAAGTAAGAAATCATATGGGAACTTCAGTTGATTCTGACATTCATAAGCCAGTGATTTTCTTTATCTTTACAAATAAAAAAGACTGACACGGAAATCCTTACTCCCTGCCTTAAGCACATATTTCTGAATGTTTGGCTGTGGATTGTTCTCTGTGCTGAATCAGCCAGAACTATAATATTCTCAAGATACAGCCAAATCCTTGACATATGGCAGAAAATATATATGTGAATGTAAGTCATACCATTTGGTACCCAGTTGGAGCTCCCTAGCTATGCTAGTGAAATTCATGCAATAGGAATATTTTTCTGGAGGGAGGATCTCTTGCTGTTTTCAAATGAAAACAGATAAAATAAAATGCTTTCTCGAGGAAAGTGTTGGAAATTGTTCTGCACGTTCTTTTACCCCATTCATATTGAATGTTCCCCCAGAGTGCTGCAATATTTGTTCAGAGCATCAAGGAGAGAGACTGGCAAACATTTTGCAAATGACTGAGCCAACTGAGAGCGGGTGCTGGAAGATGTGAGAGCCTCTTCCTGCATGGCTCTGCGAGGGGAAAGATGGCACCGTGCTCAGTGTGCTAATTAAACAGGCTTTCCTTTCACTTTTGCCTCCCATTTGAAGTAATCTCAGAACAAAGATAGATTGAAAAGGCCAGAAAAGGGATGTCTTAGGAGGAATGGGATGAAATGAGGGAAGACTTTTTCTTCTCCCTTACTTGTAAAAATTTTAGACAAATGCAGTGGAGAAAAATCCCTTCCTTTTAAAGTTAGTGTTTAAACCCCTCTACAACCGGCCCACTGCCAGTGAAATCCTTCACTGTATGTAAACTCATATGCTGTCCTCGTTTTGCTAAACTTTGCACTGATAAGATTTACATGGACCCTTTGTGCTTGCTGTCTTTCTCTCCCTAGAATTAAGTAGTTTTTCAAATGTTTGCATCATGGTGCTTATGTGAAGAATTAAAAGCTGTTCAGCAGGCAGCACACTTAATATCTTCATTTTTTTCTTCTAATCTTCTAATTAGTAAGTAGAGTTTGTAAATGAAGAGCAAAAACTTTCTACAATGTTTCTTCACTCGAGTGTGAGAGTTATATTCTGACCCAGTTCAACACTGACCCACATTCAAGGGCAATGAAAGACAGAAGAATAGACTATTCTTAAACTGTTTCATTAAGTTAGCCTTCAAGGGAAGAAACACGACTTTCTAATCTAGCATTCTTTCCTCCTCCTCAAAAAAATGTTTATTTACTTTTGTTATGATACTACTTCTGTATTGTTTTATTATATTATTTACTTTTTTTGGTAACATTTTATGCTTAATTATATTAGTATATCTTTATTCATATTTAATAACTATTCATAATAACTGAAAGAATGGAAACATTATAAATTCCTAATCTCTCTCTTCATGAGTGTGCGAAGATACATACCTTCTTTCCTACAGTGCAAAAAGTATATGAACCTTTTGACCCTTATCTGCAAATGTGAGAGAAGTTGTGAGACAGCAGTCATATTTCCAGAGCGAAAAATATTCTTTCTAAGCAGGAAATATATGTGTGTTTTAATGTATTTAGCATACTGTCAGACTGAGTTTATATTGGTAGAACACAATAACAAAAGCAGTAGATAAATGTGACCCTGCCTTTCATTTTATGGCAAGCAAGAATTTTCACCTAACTACAACCAATATTCAAGTGCCCTCTGATTGCTTGTAATTGCTGGTGCAGATACATTAGGCTTGTTTTCCAGGAACAGTATGCTCTTTATTTCCCATCTCAGTCACACTGAAAATGAGAGCAAAGACCTCTTCTTTCCCCCTTCCTCCAAATCAAATCAAACTCAAGCATGCAAGGACAAAATAAAAAAAAAAGCAGTCAGTTTTCCAAGATCTTTATAGCTCGAAATAATTAATCTTGTGTATGTTATAATTACGTCTAGCTACAAAAATAGAAAGTAATACACTGCTATTTTTCCCTAGTGCCAAAAACGCATTGAGGTCATTACACATTCTTTCAAGGAAAGGTCTATGTTACTTCTTCACTATCTGGAACATAGTTGTGCTGATTTCTTGTCAGGTATTTTGATTGAATCCTGTTAAAAGAAAACATAATATGATCCTATGCTTTGAAAAAATTGTTAGTATCATAGATTTTCTAGGTTATGTGCTAAGATGATGAAGGAAACTCGCAGACTTTTCCTGTTAGCTTAACCAACAGATGCTACAGCCAGCTGCAGAGCTACTTTTAATAAAAAGGATTTGAATTGACCATGACAACTGAGTACATTATTCAACTATGTCTAAAATACTGTTTGCATTAACATCTACCTCAGTAAAAAAAAATCATAGCTTTTACTTTATTTCTTAGTATATATTTGGATCTAAAAAGATAATTTTTCATTTCTAGTCTATGGACTAAATTACTATTTTAATGAAGCAATTCACAAATACTTTTATAGGACAGCTGGGGTTTTTTGGCATGTTCCCTGCTGACAGTTCTTAAGAAATGTGTACCGCTACCCAAGATTTTACATCTTTTGAGGTCTTTTAGGACCAGGCACTTGCGGGCAGACAAGGTGTTGGTATGGAATTCCACCCAATACTGAACGATCTCCTTTCTTTCCCTGTGGCACAACAATATTATTCTCTTTTTCTCAATAAATATTTAGCCATCCTAATTTGGACTTTTGCTACGACAGCTATATGTATAGTGTTGTATGATATTATTTCGAGTCATGCATATTTTATTTATATCTTTCCTAACTTGAAGATCCACAGCCATATGTTTCAGCTATATATCAGCAGGGCTGAGCATCTGTTATCTAAAAAGATGAGGTACTTTTGGGAAAGCTGCAAGTGATAAAACTGTCTTCACATCCAACTTCTGTACATCTTGAATTACCGGCACATTTACTGAGTGTAACTGACAGCAGAATTTGGTCTTCTTACTTCCTTGCTTAAGGCTTCCATGTTAGCTAGCGGGATGGGAATGAATCTCACCCCAGATATGGTCCGACATTTTAAGAAAGTGAGTTAGAGCTAATGCAGTGGTCCAGGCCTAAGTAAGCTGTAGCTACAATTTTGTCTCTCACACAGCCATTCAGTTGTCACTTACAGTATTGAGTATCAATTCAGGGCAGTGGCCAAACCTTAATGTTGTCGGATTACTGTTTCTTAAAACTGTACTGAAACATAACTGTGAGCTATTATAACAATAATTTGTATTGTTATGAAAGTAAAATGGTGGAAATGGAGCTTATTGTAACCACATAAAGAAGCATTATGTGCTCTATTAGTCCCTTATCTGGGATACATAAGTATCCCAGGCTAGGACTTGGCTCAAGAGGGGAGGAAGAAGTAGCCGTGACCACGTCTTGCACACAAGTGTGTGGAAAAGTGCAGGGCCAGGAAGGAAGCCGAAATCCCATACACCATCACTCTAAGTAAGCGGGAAGTTGTAAAAAAAAAAAAATATTCTCTAGGATGTCATGATTTAGTCCCTGTTCAACTGGTAGGACAGTATAGTCAAGTACTCCCCTTCTGGATTTGTCATCCTGCAATAAAGATGGCTTTTGCAGACTTGAGCCAGGCAGTTTATATAAAATTTGGTTCTGCCTTAATATAAAGCTACTTTAATAAACCTTTCCTCTTTAAGTACAGTATTTGATTGTATGTATGTTTATTTTTATTTGCCTCAATTATTTGTGGGAAATGAATGCATTCCTCAGATATTTTACTAATGCTAAAGGTGTATTCTGAAGAAAAGCCTGTACATCAGAGTTAATATTTGTCTCATTTACTGAACTTTGAAGCCACTCCCTTTCATGAAAGGTATTGTCAGTTCAGCATCTTTTTTTCATCGCCTGTTTGTAAATCTTTGATGACCCCTTCTCCAGGGAGACAGAGAATAGAAATCATTTAAGACAACGCACTGTATTGATATTCTTCAAACAGACTGATTTTTTGCAAAAGCAGAACTCAAGCAACAAAGGAGATATGAACCACCCACTACAGTGGTTTATCAGATGATGTGTTAAAGGAAAAGTGTCCATTGTCTGAGTCGTATATTATCTAGATTATAGAGTTAAAGAACTTTTCAGTTTAGGTCCTCAGAATAATTGGGGAAGCCTTTTAATGCATTCTAAAACATTAATTTGGCCACCTTCTCAAATTTTCCCAATTTTATTCCTAGCACTTTTTGCTTCAGATGAGCCTACATGTGTATTAAATACACAAAGACCTCTGTATTCGAGTATTGTTTTTGTGATATTAATTATCCAGCCTAGATGGCCATAACTATTGCAAGAACTCAGTATCACAGTTAAAGTAACTAGACCGCTTGAATCTGTTGACATTGGACTTCTGAACTGGTTCTGTTACACACTGTTAACTTACTGGAGCAAATATGAATGCTTCTCTTATGGATGAGAAACACGTGAATCCAGTAGTAAAGTTATAATTTCAAAGGGGGAATTTTGCAGATTTATCTCAGAGTTTTCACAGATCTATCTAAAAGTTCATCTATCCTCTGAAATGACTATCAATCATCTAATCTATTTCATTTTCAATCTAAGGTTTACATTTCAGGAAAAAAGCACTTGATGTTTTAAAATAAAATAGTCACTAATTTAACTTACAATGTCATTGTGACTCTGATGTGTAGCTACTGAGACACAGATTGAAAAAAGAATGAAAAGATGAGAAGTGTTTTCTAAAGTTTGGGGGTGCTCAGATCCCAAAGAGAAATTTCACATACTAAGTTATAACTAGAAATGGAAGTCAGAACAGGTCACATGTGGAAGTGACATGCAAGAGGCCACTACAACTTAAGCTAGCCAAAAATAAATGCATAAAAGAGTAATAGATGGGAAATTTCACAGTCTACAAAGTTTAAGTGGACCTGAGATAGTATGTAACAGCTTTCTTGATTAGGGCATAGAAGTTATCTTTTTTTATCTTTTTTCTTTTTAAATTTTTAGTATAATTCTAGAAGCATTTTCTCAGGAAGCAGGATATCAACTTCAGTGCCCTGCTAACTAGTAGGACACAGTATCTCTGCATCTCAGGTGCAGGGGTACTTAATTTATGGACTGCAGAGTGGTCCATACGGTCTTTCAGGTTAGTTAACTGTTCATGATCTGCCATGGAATTGGGTGGTAAGAGTCTTTTTTGCTAATTTAGTTCTAAGACCTGATTCTATGCTAAGTATTTAAAGTCAATTTTGATTCTTGATCAGAGTGAAACTCAGAGATTTCAAACTGGTTTCTGGGCTCCTCATTTTAGTCCTTTGTTTTTCCTAAGCTCTGGGGTTGGGTTTTCCAGCTTTGTTCGTTAGTGTTCAACATTTATTGTTTTGTAATGGAAGTTGAGATCATTATACACCACAATCAGGAGAATAAAGATTCCCATTGGCAAGAGTGGTCGGTTTTGTGGCTTTTGGCTGTGCTCTAGTGTAGATTGGTTGAGTGTGGGTCCCGTGCTGGGCTTTATCTAGACACAGCTGATTACAGGGCCTTGCTGGGGAAAGCTGCTGTGTGACGTGAACACCCTTCCGCCTGCCAAAGGAAGGAGGCCTGCAGGGAACCGAGGAGGCAGAGAGAGTGCCTTGGGTTTCTGCTGCAGGTTGTCTTCAAAAGAGATCAGAGGGACTGTTGAAACACTCTTGTCATCATCCTAAATGGGAACTATTTCCTTAGCTTCATTTCCCACATTTCTCAGTGTGCACGTGCTGTGTAAAAAAAGATACTAAAGCTATATATCTCCTTGTCAGAAACATTCTTCTAGATGCAATTGTAATATAAGGAAGTTGGCCACTGGAGGACTTCAAGTACTAGGAGTCATCACCAGTTAAAGCCACTGTTGATTGCGACTGAACTTATATGTAAGCCAAAATTAGGATATTGTCACTCCTTGTCAAAAGCAACTGGTTTCCAAAGGCAGGTCCACAATGCGATGTGAAAAAAGGTGAAGAAAAGTTAAAGAATTTGTGCTGAAAACCAAGGAGTCTTGTAAAAAAAGACATACATACCTGTATGTACTTTTGCACAGTGGTATGGTCACAGGTCTGTCTTCTGGGAATCAACGGTGCTTTGGTTACTCTGAGTTCAATAAAAGAGAATACAAGAATATTAGATGGAGTATGTTCTTACTTTAGCAGATAATTTGAACACTGTGTTTTTTTACATGATAAGGAGATACGTTTTTTCTTTAATCCAATGAGTCCAATGTCTTGATGTAAATTATAACTTTATAATTCCATAATAAGAGAATTATTAAAAGGGATATAAAGTCCTGACAGACTGATATAATATTGGAACTGTTCACAAATTAATTTTTTCTTACCTCTATCTCTTTTTTCCTAAATTTTCAGAGAGGTATCCAAACTATTTTCACTGAAAATATTACTGGACTTCATTCATAAGGGCTGTTCAGAATTGGAGTTATCTTATCCTTTGCTGAAAATATTGTGGACAGAAACCAGGGGATTTTTCGGGAAAAGGGATGTACTAAAAATATTCTATTTGCTGGAAAAGGTTTGCCTGTTTGTTTTAAACCAGTTTCCCCTGATTTAAAGACTTCTTAGGCAGAGAATTTATCTCTTTTTACAACTTACCTGATGAAATGACTTTTAAAAATACAGCTCCTTGTCTCATGTAATTAATGATCCATAATGTAAGAATTGAAACAGGAATCTGAATTGTAAAGTAAGTTCAAGTAACCATGCTACAAAGTTATTAAGGTACTTTTGCTCATTGGTATTTCAAACAGAGATTCATGCCTAAATACCTTCTGAAGATTTAGGCAAGGGACCATTTATTTGACTCTGCTTACAAAATTGTCTGAGTGTATGTACATTGTGAAAAAGATCAGAAATTACCAAGCTATTATATCAGGATGATAAGCAAAGTATCATATAGAGATACTGGCATGGTTCCCAGAAACAACAGGCCCAGACTGAAAAAAACTCTGCTTTTCTGGAAAAAGCCTAGTTTAGACACAAGAAATCACTGATGCAGATAGTTCCTTCCCATTTTTGACTAGATAATTCGCTTTCATCTCAAGGAGCAGATGGGAGATACATATATACCCTACATGTATCACAGTTCATAAAGGTTTTAAAGGAATTATACTGTGGTGGTGTCAGCTACATTTTCCAAGACCAGACTTTCTGTTTCCCATGTGTGTATTTTACCTCTCATTATGAGGACTTAATGTATGCCCAGAAAGCCAACACATTTAATCCTCTTCTGGTTCTCATGCAGACTTTTCTGTTGATAGCTTAAAATCTGTTTTTTCCTCCAGATTAGTAACTTTTGATAAAAAATCTTGAGTTTGCATCACGCATATGCCAAGTAATTCCAGAAGTAATCTTTAAAAAAAGCATGCTTCATATTAACAATTGCACATTGATGATGAAGGTGAAATTTTATACCACTGCAGCAATTCTAAAGCACAGAATTTGTTCTGATCAGGCACTAGTCAAGACTTATAGCATATAACTCTGGGATATAAGAGTGAAGAAGAAATATTAAAAATAGAAAATGTGTAAAACTGGGACAGAATTAATATTGAATCTGTCACCCTACCAATACTGGGCATAGCCTTTGGGCTACCAGCAAAATCTGTATCAGCTGTGAAATTATTGATCAATAGGAATTATTTATTGATTAAAACTGTTTATGTCTGCTTTCAAAGTCTTCAGAAGTTCTCAGTGTAGGAAAAGACTATTGCTAAAGTCAGTGTTATCCTTGTGTCTCAGCTGAGGTCAGGGACTAGCTGTAGGATGTCAGTTAGCAAAACTAGATCATAGCAAAGGTTCTGCTCCCAATTTTTAACATGGAAAATAGAAGCTGCTTGTTTTTCTTGTCTTTAATGAAGTTAATTATTCAGTACAGATGCCCTGGTCACCTCTTGAACACTGACATGCCTTCATCCCAGAAGATGCATGTATTTTCACTAGTTCAGAAATCCTCCAACTGTAAAGGCTGTCTATATCCAGCTGCTGTGAATCCCCAGTGCTTCCACATAAACTCATGAAAAACAGCTTTCCTGGACTGCATACTGTTCAACACTCACTAACCTCTCCAATCATTTGTCCATCTATTACAATTTCAATAGGAACTGTTTCCTACTGTGTGTTTTACAGTGACCAGAATAGCTTTGAGAAGATATTAAATGCCAGTATTACAAAAATAACAATTAGTTCATCAAATAGCTTTTATTTCCAATATTCCCTATATTTTTGTGTGCTTTCTCAAGCTTATTTACAAATATGGTATATCAATGTTATTTTTAAGGTAAGTTAATATGAGAAAAGATAAAACAAATTACTCTCTCCTCTTGAGATATTATCTATGTCTTATTTTTTTTGTCCCTTAGACCGTAATTTCAGCCTTTTAACCTCAGAGTAGAAAATAAATGAATAAATTAATTTTTTTTAATACCTGCAGACAGGAGGGTGTGACAATCTATAACTGTCTTTGGGCTTTTATTAATGGCCTCTCTGTTGAATTCTGAGGAATTCAGAAAAGGCCAAATATTAGTAAAAGAGTAGGACTTCAAGTCGCTTGAAAACAAAGATGAATTGATCATCTTTTTCTGCAAGATGAGCAATAACTAAGAAACAGCAGGAAAAAATAACTAAACTTTTTTTTTAATATAAAACAGAAAAAACCTTGGTTTTCCTGTTTAGAAAATAAAAGGTTACTTTGTTTTTTGAAATTACTATGACGTTCACGTTGAGAGAAAAGTATAAATATCATCAGGAAATGCAAACACTTCAGCTGCAGAGGCTTGTACCTTTTTTAATAATTATGATTTCAGCTGGAGTCGCTGGGTCTGCCCCAATTCACTCTAGCCAACTGCCAAGTCATAAATATATTACAGCTTTGTTGGCTTCTATTACAACTTCATTGACCTTTATCTCAACAAAAAACCTTTTTTTGACTAAGGCTTTTTCTACGTTCCAATTAGACATCTTTGGCAGTTTTCCCTTGATATATGTCTGTGACACTGGAAGTTGGTTTTTAATTTCTTTTAGATATAAAAATAGTGTAAAACTGACAGCTGCACAAATGGAAGATGAAGATTCCATTTACAGAAATGTTAAATTGAGATGACCATTAACATGAGACAATCATCAACCTTCATAAAATATGGTATCTCCCTCTTCCCTAAAGGAAAGTGAACTTGCTATAGTGGTCAATTATCTCTTCATAATCTCTTCATTGGTTGTTGACATTTAATTAGATGTACGAAAGAAAAGCTGTAGTAAAAAGTACACAAACAGCAATAATTAGGTTCACTTCATTCTAAAAACAAGACTTAATTAAATTTTAAGCTTTTTTCCTTCAATATGTGAACTTCATGTAAATTCATATTAGCAAGTTTCACCATATCACACCTACATTGTCCCTTTTACTAATCACCATTCAACAACAGAAACAGTCAGTGATTTTTTTTCTCCATCTTTCTTGTATTTCTTTTTTGTCTAAAACTAAATTTCTTTAATAGAAGTTAGAGGAGAAATCAAATAATAAGGTTACTGGATTTCAAGTCTATGAAACAATGTAACTATAGCTTTTCTCACAAAACAGAAACTGCAAATCTCTATACAGTCTATTAAACAGATATAAAGCTGCTCTTGTAAACAAATCAAGTTCGTTAATTTATGTTTTAGACTGCAGATAGTAAGCACATGTATCTATTAAATCTTGGGTTTTAGGGAACCTTAGTTGCCTTAGATCTTATAGTTGGTTTCTACCAAGTTGCTGACCTTCTGCATTTTTTGGACTTCAGCTGATGATGGATTTGTTTATAAACTTTACAAAATCAACTCACAATTTTATATAAAAGCTTTTTATCTTTACTATTATAGTACTGGAACAATAACCACAGGTTAAAGGTCCTACTGAGACAGATAAAAAATGCACCAATTAACACTGAGATTGTCCTAATCTGATCAATTTTTTTTTCTAAAATCTCATTTAAAAAGAAAATATATTTTCTGTATAATTAGATATGAGGAATCCCCTAGTTCTTTAATTAGCAAAGTAGTGAACATATCAGAAATAATTTTAGTCCTATTTTTATCTTGTGCCAAGATTACCTGAAGTCCCACAAGGGAACTGCATGGAGGATACAACACTGACTCTCTGTGAGCTATCCATGCTCCTCACAGACCCTCAGAGATATTCCACAGAAGATACTACCCACATGGCACTGACTTGCCTTTACAAAGCTGAGTGCCCATTTTCTCGTCTGAGGACTGGCGTTTCAAGACGAGAGGAAACATGTCTGGTACATCCAAAAAAGCTTTGCCACTAGCACCCTCTGCAGTCACTGACTGAGGAGGAAGTTCTATTGAAGTGGAGCTTACTGCATTCTCCCACATGAAGTAGATGTTGCACCTAAATATTTAAATTATTATTATTATAAAATATTAAATTATTATTATTATTGTTATTACCACCATTATTATTATTGTTATTATTATTATGTGTTTATGGCTATTCCAGTGCTTTTTTTGCTGGGTTAAAAAATGTTGCATCACTACCTAGGAAAACTGGCCTGAGCAAGGCACCCAAATTGAATAGATAACATTAGGTGCGAGGAGGTCCCCTAACAAAATCAGGAAAATAACATTTTCTTTTAATGTGCAGGATTTTGATGCCAGTATTATCACATAAGAAGTCTATCTTGCAGGTCCAAACAAACACATTTATTATATTTCCACATGCTGAATGTTAATTTATTTTCTTTAATGTTCTGAGCACCTGAGCCAATCTGTTCTATAGTCCCACTGGGCAAACAGCACAGCTTGGAAGAGGCAATGGGAGGACGAAAGCAACCTGTTCATTTTCCCACTGATGAGGCTTTGCAGCATTAGGCTTTTTTCATGCTTTTTTAAAAGAGTAGGTTCTAAATGTCTGTAATCTTCCCTTTCTTAATCTGAGTCATTTCTACATAGAATGTATCCAGAGGCCATCTGAAAAGTGGGTTCAAATTGCTCTTGAGGCTGGAACTTTGAGAATGAACAAATGAACTCTGTAATCATTATAAACAATTTATTGTAGTAGGGGACTGCCATGATCCTCAAAATGCATGCATTATACCTCTTTTTTAAAATCCCATCCTTTTAATTAGTATACGATAATGATGTCACATGAATTAAAAATACAAATAAGTGAAATAATTTCTTAGAACAAGAATAGAAATGCATGATAAAATTGATGTTCACAAAACAAACTCTAGGGAAGGATCGATATATTACAGAGACAGACTTGCCAATCAATAAGGTTATGCATGGAAGAAATCTCAGTTGTATCATAAACAGTAAAAAATGACAGGGGATGCAGTTAATTATTATAATGTAGAAAGAATGGCTTAGTGACTTGAATACTCTTGGGATGTGATTTCTCAATTAAATACACTCCTCAGGTTGCTTCATTGTCACTTTGAAATGTCATTGGTTTTAATCCAAGTATTAATTATTCCAGGATAATACTTTGATCAACGAAGTCTGGAAGATAATGCCTAAACCCAGGAAGGTTCTTCCCTTTGCATGAATCTGTCCAGTTGCCCAACACATCTTTGGGAAATACTGTTTCTCTGTACTATACCTGAGTCATGCAGTTGTAGAAGTTAACCTTCAGCAACCCTGAATGTTAAAGTACCCATTCAAGAAAAAAATCTTTTATCCAATATTCAGAATTTATACAACTGTGACAGTCTTTTGTGAAATTAAAGATAAAAATCCAGAGGATCATTTTAAAATATGTGTAAGGCAATAATGTTCAAAACTGATCAGACAGTATTTTATTAATTCATGAAATACCAAAAGTAATATTGAACAGGTTACATGGAAATTTTTTTAGAGAAAAGCAAAACTAAACACACCAGAAATGCTGCTAATTTTACTTCAGACTAGCAAAAATGTGCGGTTTTCTCTTTACATTACCTTTTATATAAATACTCAGTATAGTCTGAAATGGAATATAAAATTTGAAAATAAATAGGAAATTTTTTAATGGATATTTCTTATTTGGGGTAATATATGACTTTAAAGCTGTATCTTGGTGAAAATGTTATCATCAACAGGGGTTACTCGAAATTCTTTTCCATTTAGTATGAAACACATACACATTATCATGGAAATTTGGGATAAAAACAAATGAAACGGTGACATTTCCCATAGGACAGGAACCTGATTTTATTCATATCTGGTGAGAAGATCTTGCTTTTTTTTTTTTTGTGATAAACGTGGCAATACTCTCAAAACAAGTTTGAGATTTCCAAATGGAATACTGAGTAGCAGCTTGAAAACAATTTTTCCAAGACAAATCTTGTTAGAAGTTTGGGGTTTTTTTTTCCTAGAAAGAAATGCAAAAATATTGTTTTAGGCAGAACAAGGTATTTTGTAAAACATTGTTTTTTTAACTAACTGATGTTCATGGTAGAAGATATAACTTTTAGATAATATGTGATATGAATTCTTCTCCACTGTCATGCTCACTGGACCAATCTGCAAAGTGAAACTTACCTTTTTGTCTGGTCAATTCAGCTTATTAAGGAAATTAAAGGTTAAGTATCTGTTATGCTTTCAAAGGTGAAGTAAACAGGTTTCAATGCAGATATCATCTGTCCCACCTGAAGGTATATGAGAAAATAATCCAAAAGATACTGAATTAAAATGTTATTGAAATTTGCCTGCATTTTTTGTACTCTTATCATCTATTCTTAATCAAAACATAAAGTAGTATAAACAATAGAATCTCGAACTCTGATCTGCTTTCATTATTCTGTCATGGTACAGAAATGAAAAATCAACATATACATGTTGATGTAACAACATATTACGTCATGTTCTAACATGTTATAATCAGGTAGATTATTTTCTTGATCTAAAAAAAATGTTTTATGTAGATTTAAGATGAGTTCTGAATACAAGGCAAGTAATGCATTAGCTTCTTCTAACAGGAGAAATGTGAACATGAGTTACTTATATACTAATTCATCAACAGTCAGCTAGCATCTGCTGCTGGAAAATTAAATTCTGTGATACATACATCAGATTGCATCACTTTATGGGAGGTGAGATTAGAGCTCATGCAGAAAAAAATTTAACTATTGTCAAAAAAGGTCATGATTGATTTTATGATTATCCTGTGATTGCACTATTCCTTTTCTTCAATATTTTTTTGACTATAACAAAACAGCTGTTGAAAAAGATGCAGGATAATATGTGACATTACAGGTAGTTGTCGTCCTCCATAGCTGACTTTATTTCATCACAATGTACATCTTCAGTATAATGTAGTTAGTAAAATATATATGTCTTGCAAAAACAGTACAACAGTGTCAGCAAACGGCTTAGCAAAAATACAATTCTCCGTACTGCCTTCTCCCCTGCTCTTTACAGCCATAGTCTGATACCCTGTATCTTTACCTGGAGACAAAATACTAGATGCTTAGCAGTCAGTCAATTTTAGATGTCATACAGAATAACCAAGTCAGACAAAAGTTTGGTGAAAGAAAGACTGAGCAGCTATTTCAGACAGATTGAAACAAAATAAATAGTCTGCACATGCCATGGCGTTGTTAAAACTAGTACTGTCATAGCCACAAAGTGGTAAGTCTAATGCTGTAATGATACTACCTCAACTACTTAGCCTTCTTTTTTACTGTTTTTTACTGTTTTTTACTTCTTCTCTGCTACAATTTCGTGCTCAGGGTATCTCAGGGATCTGGATGTTTTCCCTTGATTTCAGTCTTTTGAGGAAATCCACACTGTCAAAACGGCTGCACAGATGTATCTTTTTGCAAGAAGTGCCTGGAATTCATCTCCAGTCTTCAATATACAGATTTGCTGAAGAAACCAGTGAGTTCTTCAGTTTGTTTTGCATTTTTAAGAGACAGTTCACAGATGATATACGATGGAGAAAGGCATACCACTGTATTAAGGAATGACAGAAAAAAAGCAGAATTTTCATGTGGTAACAGCACATCAGCTGGAACAAAATATAGCTTTGATATAATTGCTAGTTCCATTTATTCCTCTGAATGAAGGTCTATCATTTAGGTGATGTTGACCAGCTAAATGTATAATTACTGTAATCGGTCAGGATGTTAAAAAATTAAAAAATGTCCTCTCGATGTGTATATTTGGAATATGTTTTTTCACATTGTGTAGTTGTCATTAGTGTGTCCAAGCAGGTTCCTCAGATTATGTACCAATAAATTCTCTTCGAAAAATTTACAAACAGATGAAACAAATGCCCTCATTTTAAATAAGTGCAGACTACTAGCAAAATCTGTACCCTGATTAATCATAGTTTTTGCTGAGCAAACTCAGTTCTGCACAGCTTGAGGCAGTGGTTAGAAATCAGAGGATGGGTCAGAAGAACAAAGAGACCCAGGCAAGCCCTGCCTCTGCCTCTTCTGGGAAAGGAGATCTGGTACAAGGCACGAAGCGGCGGCAGGTACCTGCGAGGAGCCTCTGCAGCAGACAGGTTTCTGTGCATCAGACTAGGGGACAGGCAGGCATGACAAGTCTCCTAGCACGGTTCCCACTCCAATGTGCAGCTGCTGCATCTCAGTTTTACAGTCTGAGTTAGGCAGTCTGCATCAGCTTCTGTCGATGCACTGATACCTGTATACTCGGTGTGTGTCTTATCTAAAGCTACCTCAGCTGTGTTTATGTTGCTTTCCAGTTGCTGCTGTGACAGTTATACAGACATGGAAAAGAAAAAGGGGGGAAAAGATGAGGGAAAAGAGGAGGAAAAAGAGGAAGGGAAAGAAGGATGGAGGTAGGGAGGGAAGGAAGTGAGAGACGTATGGAAGGACAAAGAGAAGGAGTGCTCATTTCTTGATATCTTGATATCCATCTTAGTGTCTCCTCCTGAGAGACTAAAAAACAGCTAGAACAAGATCTTAAAGGACAGATGGTGTAGCATAACTGCTGAAAATCTGTTCTTATTTCTCTGATTCAGCCTTTGCCCAATATGTGTTGTTCTGAGAAGTCGTGGACTGCAGTTTAACTTACATATAGTTTCCCTACTCATTGTGTCATGAACATGCATTTCCAAATGTTTTTTGAAGAAACTGCAACCAATACAAGTTAAATCTAAAATTAAGATGTAACTATTGAATATTCATTCATATTTTCTGGCCAGAACTAGCTATATTGGTATAGGGGTTTCATAGTCAACCATTGTCATAGGTAAAAGTCAGGGGATAGTCTTAAAAATTCACATGTGCAATCAAACTGGCCTCAAAACAGATGTGATTTTTCAGGCCTGGGAGGAGTCTTTAGTGCTACTTAGACCAAAAGTTGCATGTTCCCTAAATTATCTGAGACCTCTTCCTAAGAATGTTCTCCAGAGAGGTTGCCTCCAGCTAAGGGAAAGGATGACCAGAAGAACAGACTAGCAGAAGGGTTTTGCAGCAGCATTGAACAGATAAAAGGGGCATGATGTGATGTGTATGTGCAAAGTTCAGAAGAAAAGTATTCTTTTTAGGGGTGGCCAGAGGCATCAAGCATATGATCTTTTGCGTCATTAAAATGACATATTTTTCTTGTCTATCTCTACTCAAAACTGCAATTTGAGTTCATTCAGTTCAGTACAATACACAAAGTTGAGACCATAACAGGACAGTTTCTGTTAAAGTGGCTGTCTTGACACTGTATTTTTCAGAATAGTTAAGAAGTAGAACAGCTTGTGTGTTAGCAAGCTCAAGTAACTGCTGTAAACATGTTTCTGTAACTGAATCTTATTAGCTGTAATTCATATTCTACATAATTAAGTAATTCTTTTTATAATGTCGTATCAGTCAAAATCATCTATTTTTAATGAATGTGAAAGCAAAAATGAATCTAAAACTGTGTTTATATAACTATTGGCAAATAATTTGATTTTGTTTTGTTTCAGGGTTTTTTTCCTTTTCTTTTTGAAGAGGATTTATCTTGACTGGAAAATATTAGTTTCAAATAAAGACTCTTGCTTTGACATGAGTTTGGGTGACTTTTCTGACTGCAAGGGAACTTGTAGTCATTGACATGCACTGAAAACTTTTAAAGGTTCTAGAAGTAATGGTTATCTGAACTGGAGAAATCATGTTTGAATTCTTCCATAAAAAATCCAGATCAGATTGCATTTTACAAAGTGAACATTTGTCTTTTATTCTTCTCATTTTCTGTCCTCCTTCTCAGCCTTTGTTTAAAATAAAAATCATTCTAGCATTAAATCCACTGAAACCAACCTGTAACACCATACTTAACAAGTTCATTACTCTAGTAACAGTAGTCAGTTAAATGCTTTAGCTTTGCAAAAAGGCATTAGGTTTGCAAAAGCCACTTGTCAATAACCAAAAACTTTCTTTGGGATATATGACAACTTCTAACTGTGAACCAGCCCAAGAAAGAACAGTCTTTGTTCACTATCAAGTAAATAATAATCGTATTACAGCATTCTCTCAATACTGTCTTGTGAACTCTGAGCGTAAGTCTCAGCTGAGATTTGGGGTAAATTTCCCATTCTGCCTCAGTAAAGCCAGGGACTTGAACATCAGCCTCCTCATGGAGGACCACCTATTGGAGCTGTTCTACTTTCCAGTCCCTTGGGAAGTCCAGTGGCTCCTTTTCGCCAAAGCATTGACTGGTGCATTTCAGTACTTCTGAAATAAAACATCATAAAATTTCACTTACAATTCCACTTCATGTCTTATCCTTTCACTATTTATATGGGATGATATATATTATTAACTGTAAACTCTATTTTAAAAATCTGGTTTTAGCTGGAGACTTGAAATTTACTATTTTTAGCCATTTCTAATCTCCACTTTTTTTCTCCTTAAACAAGTCAAGAAGGAGCTCATCTGAGAATGTGGTGAGAAATTTTGAGCTTCTACACAAGTTATTGTGAGTGACATTTTTGCATGGGTCTCCAAATGCAAAGTGTTTGACTAGATGACATGGAGCGTAAAAAACACTGCCCTGAAACCTTTTTGACGTGGTATCTTACCATACGGAAATGCTGGAATTTAACATGTTTTGCAATGTCGGGCAATCTTCATTAATATGCCTACAGAGGAGCAGTGCCTACTAAACATTCTGGCTTGCTGACAGGGCTGTATAAATATGAAATAGGAGTCTTGAGATAATTACAGCTTTGTGTCTGGAACAGAGAAGTGTGTGAAATAGATCTTTACTTAGATAGCCAAACAACAAACAATTTTCTCCTTTAAATGTATATTTAATCTTAATAAATGGACAGCCAGTGAATTTAAGATGGTCTGCTATACTTTAACTATGTACAGTATTTAGAATGTGTAGTTGGACTCTTGCCAGTGTAGAAGGATATTTTCCCTTGTTACAAGACTGGGGTTTTGAAAGAAATATGTAAAGTCTTAAATTAGCAATGGAAAAAGTTGCAAAAGTTTCTACAAGGAAATCTTTATCTCAAGAAATCTCAGTAAGTATCTTAACTTTTTTTTAATTATGAGGGAAAAAAACCACCACAAAAATTTAAAGATAGAGAAGGAAGAAAAGAGTAGGCAACCTTGCTGCAAAATCAGCAGAGTTAATGTTGGCAGGAAGTTCTTGATTCTTTTCCCTTTTAATTATGGGATACATTTTCTCATTAGGCTTCTCTATTTAAAGCTAACTATAATTGGCTTACATATTAAAAATAACAGTGACAAACACAGACTAGAATGCATGTTTGTATGGATGAGTACTTGAGAACTGAAGCTTTTGCAGAAAGTAAGTCAAAGAAGGGCATAATTGAGCCTCCTTTGTTATAGGTGAGGATGAAAAACACTTAATTTCTTCTCATAGAGTCTGAACAAAAATCCTCTCTCTCTAGCTAAGCTTACCTAGGCATTGCTAGGGTCAGAGGACTGTGGTATGGAATAAAGCTGTTGAGTTGTTTTACTGCTGGAAATGGCCATTGATTTTCGGGCTTTGGCTCTAAGGGAAGATGTGCAGGCTGGTGCGATGTGCCCTCTGCCCTGTACTCTGCAGGACATCTCCCTAGCTCTGCAGGCAGGCCTCTCCGTTTCTCACTGCCTGAGTACTTTCTTTCTAGTTGCTGGTAAACCTATGGCTTTAAACAGCTACCTCATGGTCCCTTCTCTGCAACCTCTGCCTCATATCTTGGCATTGTGTGCCAAACACATCAGGATGAGTTATAATCCTAGGCTCTTCTGTGGTCTTACTATTACTCGCTGCTCCTCTGGGTGTGGACACCATTGCTAAGTGGGCATGAACAGAAGGTTTTAAAGGTATGCCCGGGACAAGACAGTCTGGTGACTTGACCAGGATGTCCTAAAAGTACCACTGCCCTGGCACACACCCTCTCTAGAGCATCTCTTTCTGGACTATTGCTGTGGGGGTGGTTTGTTTCTTTTTGCCATCTATCATGTAAAAAAAAAAAAAAAAGTAACTCCAAGAAAAACCCAGTATTGTGCCAACAACTTGCTGAGAGGATCAAGAATATTTTTAAGGTACCTAAATCCTAACAGGTGCCTAAAATCTAATACCTTTCAACGGTAGGTACGTGCCTAAATAGGACTAATGCTCTTGAATGTCTCAGTAACTCAGACCCTCTTTGTTTAAACATAGGTAATGGTCAATGGTGTAGCAGCAACCTTTCTTTATAAAATGATCTGTTTGCATTCAGTCTCATAATAGCAGTCTGCTTGTGTGGATTTCTTTGTGTAAATTACTATATTAGTGTTGCTTTGCAGCATTTATTTAAATTGTGTTTCCTCTGAGTATGATGGGTAGTACTGGTTTGAGAACAGTTGTGAAACCACTTATTCTCAATTTATTTCCTCCACAAAAATTGTTTTTCACTCATTCAACCACCCACATGGAACTTTTTGCCCAGGGAAATGATTCACTGTAATTACCACGTTTTTCTTTTAAAAAATAAATATTTATGAGTACATGAGAATATATAGGCATTGCCTATACATTTTTTAATATAAAGACTTCCAAACCTCCAAATTTGTTTCAGAAATAATGAAAGATTTCAAGAAGCAAGCATGGTGTTTGCCAGGAACATAACTCACAAAGTTCAGGCACTTAGCAGCAATAATGTCTAGCTAGGACGTCCTGATTCTCACACAATCTGCAAACTTGATATATAATTTGTATGCATAAAGAAACATACTTAATCACAACAATCTAAATCAGCAACGAGTCATAGTTAAAAGTATAATTGTAGTTTTGATTTTAGTATCAAAATATTCATAGTTTTCATTACGTGACAAGTATCTGATGACAGCTATTTAGATTGGAAGTTCCCTGACTGTTTAGAATAATGCTATATAGGTAGCTTCTTTTTTTTTAAATCTAGGGAAAAAAGAAGAATATTGATCAATTGCCCAATTGTGTTATTAAATTCACATTTCACATCAATAAATTCATGTGTGTATGTATATTGGCTTGGTCTGTTTTTAGAATACCAAAATTGTGTCAGACTTCATACACCTTCATGTGTGTCAGATTAACATCATTTGTTTTATAGAGCAGGTGGAGGGGTAATGCAGATATAGGTAGTAACAAAATCAGTATAATGGGACGGGTGGCTGCAACCTTTTATTCAATAAAAACACACCTAGTGGACACTGCTGCAGAGATATATTATGCTCAACATCTTAAATATCAGCTTCAACCCCTTATCCCTAAGAGTGTATTTATTAACCACAGGAATATACTTAGGTATTTTAAACCACAAATGACTTATTGCTGGCCACATTCTTTTTTAATAATTGCATTGATCTACATTTCAAAATCATTTCCAGCTTGTTTTTAGGTGCCCAGTCTAATATACCTTAACCACGGTTTTCAGGAACACAAAGTCACTGCAGGTGCCTGTAAAAACAAAGGGGAATGAGGCAAGAAATGAGCACCTCTATACTGAGCTGTTGATGTTAATCCCAGCAGTAATATATATTTCAGCCAATATATATTTCAGTGCCCTATGTATGTTTGTAACTTTTACAAAAATTGCATTGGATCCTGAATTCTCTGCTTCACTTCATAGGCTTGCATTCTTCAAACATGGCCAGCACAGGAATGATCTAAAAGGTTTAAACATATGGAAGGCTTACACAGATGACTCTTAATCTGCTTTTACACTAGGTGATAGCAGGAAACATTACATTTTCAAACAACCTTAATTAATGTGTAAAATTTCACACAATATGTTGAAATAGACAGAAGGACAGAATGAATGAATGAAAGATGAATGATTTAGATGGCCAGATCTCTAAATATGGAAAAGTTCACCTCAGAAATACATTAAATCAAAGACAATAGGTCAGGAGTGGAACCAGAACTGTAAATTAACCATATCTTTCTGGCACCATACAGACTTCAGGTATTATTTTCATTAACTGCACAGCTTTGCATCTGACCGTCAAGCCCCTGAACTTCTAGAATCAGTTATGGTCTGAAGAGCTCTAATGAACTGGGGCTAAGACTTTGTGTTATGCTTTTGTATTTTGTAATGTACAATGCAGTAACTAAATAATTGTTTTAATTTTACAAAACAAAGGGTATTTATGCCTAGTAACTTGCAAGCATAAATACTTAATGGAAACTAGTGATTTATTTATCTACAAATGCCTAGCTTTAGGTAACTGACAAAAGTGCTGATGCAAACAGAGCTGTATCCTGGCAGAGTATAATTACAATAACCAGTTAAAAACCTCAAGGCCAAGCAGCTCATTTCAGTTTCACCTCCTTTTGTATAAGGTTTACTGCCAGGTTTGTTGTCCTGTTTTGTCATTTTAAATTCCTTTAAAGTATCATTCCCTTCATGTTCAGTTCTTCCCAAATAACTTTTTTTTTCTCTCCACTAAGCTTTTGAGTGTAGCTCCACTACTCCTTTAATTTTAGTTTTTCATTGAGTTTCCTTGCATTTTCTAGAGAAGTTTCCATCAGACTGCATATTCAGTAAAATTAAATAGGTTTTTAGGACACTGGAAAACAAGCATCTGTAAAGAAGTTGAGAGTGGGTGTTTTTTGTTTTGTTTCATTTTGTTGTTAAATAGGATATGAGTTGCCAGCCCAAAACGAGATGTTAAGTCTGCTATAAGAAGTAGCAGCCTAACCACACTGAATTCTTGAAATGTATGACCTTTTGGATTCAGCCTTGTGAAAGTATATCCTCCAAGACCAGGGCCATAAATTGATCCCCATGGTTCCCTGTCCCAAGGAAGAACAGACTAATCTGAAAAGGATGTGAAGAGAACCCAGCTTGATGAGGTTTATTACAAGACTAATCACTGAACAGTGGCAAGGTTGCAAGAATTGGGAATGCCACAATTCATTATTCGTAACACACATCCCTCTACTTAATAAATCTTGAATACAAACTTTATAAGCAAACCACGCTCTCCTTCAGCAGGCTGGCTTCCAGGGCCATTCTGTGTTACCTCAGAATGCATGTTTGTCAAGAGACTAATTTAAAGATTTTCTGATTATTTTTACAGGAGTAGGTATGCTCTTTTATTAGGCAGCAATTTTCTAATGATACACACAGAAAATTTTTAAATAAACCTTTAAGACTTTTAAAATTTCAGTGGCCTCCTGCCCTGTTAGACCAATAGAAGGATATAAAGGATCATCTTTGAATCTGGGAAGTCCATAGTAAACTGAAAGTTAAAATGCTTGTGGCTCTAATGTACTCTAAATTAGAGAATAAAATAATATTTTTGCTTAATGCTGTTTTGAAATCCTCATTGCTAACCAGCCGCTTCTCCATGAAAAGAAAAAAACAGCATCTGTAGATGTTTCTTCCTTTTTATAAGAGGAGAGGAGTGAACTGAAAGGTTTTTAAAGTCTGAGAAGCTGAGCTGCGATGAAAACTGCCATTAGCGCTTTCACACCTGATTGCAAGCCACTGAAGTCAGTGCTGTTCTATTGACAAAGCAGTGTCAGCCTGTCAGGTTGGGAGTTAACTCCAGCCTTTCAGAGCTGCTGTCCTGGAAGTGTGCAGAAGTAAGAACCTCTGACTCTGTTCCAAGTTTCCTGGGTTTTCAATGAAAGTCTTCTTATGCTGCTGTAGCTGATGAAGAGAATCTTGTGTGCTTCATCTTTTGCCATGATTCCTGAAAGCTTGAACAATTTCTGTATTTGTGAAGGTGGGTTGCTTTCTGTATTTTTCAGGTCCATTCAGAGCTGCCAAAAAGAGTGCCAGTTTGGGGCTGCAAAGTTTTATTACTCTGTTTGTCTCTCTAAATAAAATCTGTATTAAGACTATCAACTAATTTGTAGCTTCTCTGGCAGATGGTTATGGCTTTTTTGGACATTGTTGATACGAAGTAGAGTAAAGCAACAAAAGCTGAGCGAGATGAAAAGCTTCATATCCCACTGATGTCTCAAGTGATAGTAGGCTGCTAGTATTCGAATTAGACTTCTTCTCTCAAATATATTCATCTTTGTTGTCAACAAAGGTAAAATTTTACGGATAAGACATGCTTCCTCTCCAATTTCCACTCTGTCTCACAGCTTTATCCCTTTATTCTGGGCAAGGTTCTGTCCATCAGTTCCATATTCCCCACTCAAAAAACAGTCTAAAACCTACTGCTAGATCAGGGTTTCTCTCTCTCTCTAGTTCCTCATGGAATTTCTCTAACCGTTGTGATGGGGTGAAGTTTTGTATTTTTAGGAACCAGCTGCTTCTCAGCGGCAGCATTGCCCTCTGGTGGGCGCATGATGCTCAGTGTGGGGAAAGGGGGCTTTCCTGCCCATAGACTCATGCTTTTTCCATGATTTGGGTTGGCTTTCTAATTTGGATGTAACATGGCTTCTCTCAGAAACACTACTTCATATTCCAGTTTCACGTGTTGTGAATATGAATGCATTCCAGGAGTTGAAAGTTTGTCTCAATATTTTCTTTTCCCCCCCCCTGTATACTGTTAGCACTTTCAGCTCCTACCTGATTTATCTTCTAAATCCTTAGGTATAAGAAAGAAAAAGGTACATGGATTATCCATGGATTATTTTTTTTTAATTCTACCCAAATCTCTGTGAATTAAGAGGGTGGATAAATATTGAAGCTACACTGTAGACGCTATTACAAGGATCTTACAAAATCCAAACTTGCGTGATCTTTCCCCCAATTAGTATTCACGTAAAATGTGTGCCATCAGTGACCACTGCATTAAGTGGAGTCTTATGGTAGATGGTAACACTTCAAAAATGTTAGAAAACTTCACTATACAAGGAAAGTGAGTACTATAAGCAAATGTCTTAGATAATACATGGATAAATTGAGCATGAGGGGAAAACACTTTCCAAAAGACAGAAAAACTCTTTGCTGGCACCATTAAAATTACTTCTAAAATATGATTAATTCAAACTTCCTATTTCTAGCTGAGCTAGAAATGCTATAGTCTGAGCTCAAATAACACTCAAGGGATATAATGAAGTTGGTCACCAAAAGAGATGTAAAATAACTCTCAGTCATGAAAAAAAAAGGACTCTGGGACTGAAGGCTTTAGAAATGGAATGCAGTTTTCTATGCAACTCAATAATTAGGCTACAGTTGTTGGTGATAAGTCTCTGATGGCTTCTTAAGTTTTCTGCATATATATCCAGTTTAAATGAGCGAGCAGACCTTTGGCTAGGGTTTTGAAAGAAGTAGTGAAAGACTGAGAGGCCTTTGGAGCCCAACTTCTATTTACATACATTCTGTTGATTTAAAGTTTACAATTTGTCATAGTACTTAGTGCTTTAGTTTCCATCTGGTATTAATTTCAGTTACTTTCAGCATGTATTTCTTCTTGTTGTCTGATACTAGAAGAATATAATTGAATTCTCATTTTTCATCAGCTCCTGGGATACTGCCTCATATTTTGTCCTGAGAATAGTAATAAGAACATGAATACATAGCAATCAAGGTAGTCCATTTAAAGACTTCTCATTTGTGAGCCTTCCAGCAACTATATTGTTTGCACACATAAGAAACCTTTTAGTTTGGGGGTTTTCTTCAGACCACTTCTTTGGATCCTTCATTTTTATGTCAAGGGAGTTTGTTGTTGTTCTTCTGTAATTCCATGGAAGAATGATGTATTAAAAGCTGAGTCATCATTATTTGATGGGGAAAAAAAAAAAAAGAGGATATTAAGATATATGAAAGATTTCAGCATTAAAAAAATTCTTTAATAGTCCTATTATATGGCCGTCCAGTTAAAACTTGGTACTTTCAGTCTAGAAAGGACTGTGGAAATATTTCAAAGTATGAAGAAAATGAGAGTGCACAGACACCATAAATGACATCTCATTTTAAATGTCTTAAAGTTTGTTTCTTTTCTGTGTTAGGGATTTAACTATATAGATTTTAAATAATGGAAAGGGTCAAACTAAGCTGCAGCTGGAAGACATTTGGCCAAAATGTTTTCAGATAGTCTTTTGATCCCCTCTCATAAACTCAAGCTATAACAAATACAATTAATGGATAAAATTCTTCTTTTTTGTCTTTGCTGCTATTATTCATTATTGTTTAAAAAATGCAAATACTGAGAAGAGAGTTTGGACTAATATCAATAGCAAGCTCATTATTGAAAAATATTTCTGTATCAGTAATAAGTAGCTAGAATCATGATACCAGTTCCAGTGAAGAAAATTCTAGATTTGATTGCTGTATTTCTAGCTCAAATCTGAAAATCTCTTTATGAAAATCACAGTGTCTGTGCTTTAGATGCTTTTAGAAGATTTAGATATGGAAAATGATTGCTATTTGATTGGAGCGGGAGATTAAACTCAGAGATAAATTCCCTTTAAATCTGAAAGGAATGATCTTAAAAACCAGAACTAAGTCTACTCTCATGTAACAATTTTTGATGTGACAATGTTGGAATATCAGATATCTAAAAAAAATTTGGATCCCAATAACATGCAAGTTGAAATTCCTTGTGTTGCCTCTTCTATTCCTTTTCAGAGATAATTCTAAGCACATATAATAATACTCTTATACCCTTAGTGATAGTATTAACTGTTTTCTATTACACATTTTGTTCCCATTTGATTTTTTGTCCTTTGCTCCTAATGATTATGGGATGTTTTCAGATTTCTTTACAAATATATTATCATCTTTTATCTAGGAGATACACATTTTATTTAGAGTGCTTGGTTCTAAGTCTCTTTTTCTGTCTCTCTCTTTTATTAGCTATATTTGGAATAAAAAGCATAAAAGCATTATCTCTCTATTTCTCACAGAAGATGAATTGGAGTTGGGATCAGTTGCTTGGAAGTAAATTTGCAATGAAGCTTGTTTTTCAAAACTGCTCGTATTCATAAACCATCTGCCAGTTCCTCCTTAATTTACCAAAGCTTCTAGGACAATCTTTGCCTTTTGTGGAAACACAAGGAAAAACAATGCTGAGAAGTTTTGATCTGGCACGAAAATTGGAACAAAGACCTCCATGATTTTCTCAACAATATAAAAAAAATCTATGAAATCAGAACAGTATTTAGGCAAAGTTTTTTGCCACTTTGATTATTTGTTCCATATCTATTTGAAATTGAAGCTTACTTACATGTTTCCAATTAAAGGAAAATTCAGCTGTGAGTACATGGATTTTTGCCTATGTCCTACTTAGTCTGTTTTATTTTTTGTTTTCCCTACGATATTATTTTTTCTAACTACTTTGCAGTTCAGTTTAGCCCTGAATATGATTCTTCCAGGGTGGAAGGAGGAAGGGAAGTTATCTAGTAGCAGTCAGCAAATTTTGGAAGAGCCTTCTTAAGTAATCTGCAACAGAAGTGAACCTTTACATCACCTCTAGCATATGCCAAGGTCAATGCAACAGGATTCTGTGTATGGAAAAAGATGCATCCATAAGTATTGTTAATTAATTTAAATAGTTTTGAATGGCCTCATGTGCTTTTTTCACTTTTTCAAAATTTCATCTAAATTAATGTGCCTCCTATTTCAGTTAAAATAGACTTTATCTTCTTTGATCTGTTCTGCCCATCTTCAACTTACATGCCCCTTCAATCACTTCTAATCAGTGCAGTTCTTTATGAGCTGTTGTTTTCAATCTTGTAAAATACATCCCATGAGAGCACTTCTATCAGTGCATTATCCTTCCTGGATTATCACTCCGTTCACTATTAATTCATGAGATTGATTCACCCCTTCCTTGTAGAGAAATATTAACATGTAATTAAGATACAAATCCAAATGTGAGAACATAATAACAGGAAAGCCATCCGAGGGAAACAAAATCGCAGCAGTGACGTGTTCTAGAAGAGGGCTGCAGCTGAAGATTAATTGGTGAGCACTCACACTGACAGCAGATAACTCGTGTGTTGCATTCACAGAGGGAATGAAAGAGCTGGAATCTGCAGACTCTTTGCCATAAATAAAGGGGATGGCTTTCTGCAGAGCAATTCCTAAATCTGCTTACATTTAAAATGATTCCTCATGTTGAAGGTAATTTGCTGAATACTATGTGAAATCTGTGTAGCTCCACTATAGTCGGGCCAATTCACACTCTTTTGGGACCTGGCTCTTCTGTGTCACTTATAGTGTCAATCAGCAGCTGTGAATTCAAACATGAGCAAGCTTTTATTAAGGTCACGCTACTGGAGCAGCAGAAGGGCTAATGGCATTCTGAATTTGTGCTTGGCATTTGCTGCTCAAATCTTACAAGATGCATAAACACACAGCGAAACATTTTGTTGATCTGGAGTTATATTTTGTGTTTATGTGTGTGTGTATGCATATGGTTCTCAGTAAAACTTTAATTTTCTTGGGGCAGTATTCGGATTTACTAAAAGGTAAGTAGATGGATTTTTTTAATATATTTTTACACTGTTGAAAAACAGGTGAAGATTTTTAAGTGGGAATATTGCAGCAGATGATTTGTGAGGAGAGGGAGAAAATTCAATTTCATTTGGAAGGTTAAAAAGAAATAGCTTTAAGTCACGTGTCTGCCATTGACTTAATCTTTGTTGAAGATTTTATTGCACTGCAAAGATGTTCCATGCAACTTGTGCTGAGAATACCATGGAATGAAGAGTACAATTCCAGTAACACCTTCAGAAAATGTTATCAATAAATGAAAATGTACATATGATTAGATACTAAAATATTCATATCATTGTGACAAAGGAACTGTTATATTATAAAAAGATAAGAACAAAAGCAGATGATGAAGCTTTAATAGCTAAACCTTACATAAGGTACAACTGAATCAGACAGGCACAAAATACAACCCGTATGTTGAGTATTAATTCCAAGTGACTAAAAATCTCATAGAAAATATAACTTGCAACCAAGCTTCAAATTGAAAGGTCTTAAGGGTTTTAAAGGTTTGAGAAATTCAGGATGGAGTGCGGAGATTTCCCAGAATACAGAACTAACAATATGATGTACCAATAGCTCAGGCATCTCATGTCCCAGATAGTATTTCATTGGTGTCAGGACAAATGAGTTTAAACATTTAATGAAGAAAAGACATCAAAAGTTGCGTGTAAATAAGGCTCATGAGCAGTCTGGTTTTCAATCCTGGTTCTTTTTGTTTCCTTCCATGCAGAGGTTAGTAGGTATTTTTGGGAGGGAGTTTCTCTTCCCTGAAACTTCACTGACTAGTGACGGTTGATTTTTACCACAGGTAGGTTGAATGTGAGAGCTCAGTGTCTGGAACTGTATCTTCCATACAGTCTTCTTGAAAGTGTGTAACAGGAATAGAGCTGATCCGCCTTCCTCCCCCACTTCCATTCTCCACTCTCAATGAAAGGATAAACTTGACTGACACTCTGAAAAATACAACTTGCAATGTCAGAGCGGTTGTATCAAAACTCAGCTGTACTGGCTTTTGCAAATAACAGACACAAAACAGCAGCAGCCATTTTATGTTTATATAGTAGGTTGCTACAATGGCGCAGTCATTCAAACAAAACAAAAGAAAAGGTGCATGAACGAATTACACAGGCTGTGAAGACAGCTGTCATCTTGTAGTTGTCATCTTGGGCATGAAGTCCAGACAAGCATTTGTAACCTTACACAGTTATATTTGATACTGCAGAGCTCACCACTCTGAAAATCAGAATTGTTATGATGACTTCATCCTTCCAGAAACACTCCGCTACTCTCTTTCAGGCTGTACAGATCTAGAAAAGTACTTCTCTCAATAATTAAACAATTATCAAAACATTATCATTATAAATCCTGCCCTGACTTTTCATTAGGAATATCCTAGAAAAGTCTAAGGTGTGCAGTCCTGGCTTTACAGGTAGGTTATGTAGACATGTATTGCATGTCCTACAGAGGGAAATAATAGTGAAGGCTGCACATGAACGGAAACACCCTGTTCTTCCTTCCTTCGTTCCCCTCATCACATTTCAAATATGTCCATGAGCAGCCAGTACAAAGTTAGACACAATGCCAGTTTGGACTGGAGATTGTATTTATCTTTTGATGGATTGTGTAATTATACCAAAAATAATTAGGAGTGGCTTGAAAAAGTGTCCATGCTCTTGGCCCTTTTCAGCCATCCTTTTTACAATCATCCTGTCTGAACTAATAGAAAGTAAACAATGGTTAAAAGGTAATGAGAAGTAGTGGACCTTAAACAGATTGACTGTTGATTGGGTACCACCAATTTGCAGCATTTGTGCTTCCTTCAGGGCCCTTGAGCTGTACAGCTACCTAGCAACCACAAAATCTGCTATGAGATATTCTCATATGGAAAAGCTGCACTTGCCAGCACTGTACTGTGATAATCGAGCTGGCAATATAGCTGAAATTGCTGTGCAACAAATACCCTTACATTCTGCAAGATGTTAAGCTCTGTACCGTGCATCACAGCTAAGATTATATACCCTTGCCTCTCAAGAAAATATTTTCATATTTCAACTGCAATTTGTTTCTGTATGCAAAAGTTGTTGCATTGCGGGGTTATCTCATGCTTTCACTGTCAGAACACTGTACGTGTTAATATTCTGGTTGGCTAATCTGCAATAATATATAAACCTAGATTTGGACAATCCAGATCCGCACCCCAGCTTCTTCAAAATATTTGTGTTGTACTTCTTTGCTACATATTCGGATTTGGAGGCATTTCTTCCCCCGTGCCTTATTTTCTCATGTATAAAAGAAGACAATAGTATTTACATACATCATTGGGTAGAATTGGTGGAGAGGAAGGTCGTTATTTCGGTGATGGAAATATTAATTATTTCATTGTTATTTTGTGAAGTGATTAGGTAGAGATGGTACTGTACCTTTCATAGAGTAGTAAAATGGTCAAATCTTGTCGTATCTGGTCCCCTGGCTCTAGGTTTAGAGTTACGTCTTATTCTAGTCATATAGGGAAATGGCATCAAAAGTGCAGCATTCCAGGCACCTGCTGGATTCTTGTCTGTTGAAAATGTGACTAACAACCTAACCTACCTTGTTAAACTCTTTTTTCAACATAGAAAAAGAAAACTTTATTGTAGCCCAGATTTAAAAGTTAATTTTCCCTAAATGAATCCTTATAAATTTCTCACATCTAATTTAAATATTAAAATGATCTGTAAACAAAGCTTGTAGAGTTTTCTTTAATTTGCTATAGTCAAAATTAATATTGTTTTGTCAGATATGACAAAGGAATGTTTTAATGTCCTGTTGTGGATGATGTCCGAGCACATTAACATAGTATATTATTCTGATTTTTGTCAGAACAGCTCTGTCTCCTTAAAATAGTGCTTTCTGAATTTAGGTCTTTAACTGTTTTCAGGGCTGTACTGTCATCACTTTGTTATGCTCAATTAAGATGTGTTAATGTATGGATATTTTATTTTAGTGCAGTATGAGGCGGTAACACCAAGCTTAGGAGGATAAGAAAAGTAACAGCATTGGGAGCTGGGTCATTACTGTAAAAAATAATTCAGGACAATTTATCTGATTAAAAACAGCATACCTGGTCAGCCAGCATTTGTGACCTTTTTCGCCATTTGTATGTTTTTCTCTAACAAATGTGACTGCAATCCCCCACAAACGTACATGTGTGTTTTGGTTTCTCCTCTGGTTCACAAGTCTGGGATGCAGTCAGGAGGAAGATAACCTTTGCCTGATTTATCTGACAGATTGCGAATGCGAGTAGCGCAATGGCTCATCAAATTAGCTAAACATAGATGTAATATCAGAGCATTCTGAATGTCCGTCTCCTCGTAATGACTTGCTTGTCTAAAAGTAATATCGAAAAAAATAATATTGAATTAATTTGTTACGTGTCAGTCAGCCAGTTCCAGTTTTGAGCGTGGCAATTTCATGAAACAGAACACAATATACATGGAAAGCAAAGCATGCACATTACAGTAGTCTTTATCTGTGGCTACAGTCTTACCCCAAAGACAACTGCTTTTAGTGTTGTATCTTCTTTTAATGTATTTTCCTGAGATTACAGGTTTTGCTTAAGAAAATTAATAGAGTTGTTACCATGGCTTTAAAGCTTTGTGATACATTTTGATCAAATAACACAGAACTTGAAACAGTGTTAAATGAAATCCATAATGCGTGTGCCAAAACCCTCAAAACTCATTGTGAACAGGGAATTGGTTTAGGCAAGTACAGTTGTAAGGAATTTACACAGGGATTGCACCGGTTTTAGCAGTGATTTCCCTGGTAAACTGCTGGCCACGGGCAGGGGGGTCCCCTAGCAAACCCCTGCTCCCACAGTAACGGAGCTGCTCAATCTGGAGAAGATCACACAGGAGGAATACACTTTTTCTTGACCTTGGAGGTAACTCTTCCTGGAATAGTTTGTCAAGCTCTGGGCCAGCGGTGCAAGGAAGATGAATTGGAGACGTGAGATTAAGGAACGGGAGATTAATCAGGGGGGGTGAAAATGTGCCTCAGACTGAGCTCCCTCAACTGCTCGCCCCACCTGGCGGGGGAGAAAGCAGGGAGGTGACTGCGGAAAGACGAAGGAGGCTGTTTAATTTCACAGGTGGAGACCGAGGGTGGGACACTCCCACAGCTTTAAACGAGTGTTACTCAGCCGGGGGGTGGCTGCAGACAGACATCAGGCACCTCCCTGGGGGTGCTGCTGCTACACCCGCAGCCCCTGGTGGGATGTGAGGCTGGGTCGTGGCCTGTGAGGGAAAAGCTTTGCCGGAGGAGCTCCGGCCAGTGCTGAGGTAAAAAATTTATTTTATTTTATTTTTCAATGTGAGTGGCAGTAGCGTTATCTCCCGCGAGGTCTTGGAGGTGTAATCGGTTTATTTGGATGCCTGGAGGTCCTCGCCTGTTGTGCAAACAGCCCGGCCTGTTGTGGCAACGGCAGAGGACAAGGTGGCTCGCTGCTCTGGCCACCGGTAGCGCTCGTCTCTGTTATGAAAACGAGCCTTAATCTCTACAGCAAATGTGCCTGGAGGCGGGGGAGGCCTTAATGTCATTCAGAAGATCCTGTTGCTTTTAAAGCAGAAATCGGCAAGGAACGAGGCTACGGTACTTGGTACCGTGCCCCGCTTCCCGGGGCGGGACGGAGCTCACCTGAGGCCGCCGGCTGCGGGGCGGCCGCCTTCGAGGCGCCGGGTGCGGGTGTTTCACTCTACGCCGTGGCTTTGCGCTTCACATAGGTGACTTAAAGATCTCCCTTGGTATTGAAGCTATATTTTGGCAAGGTAAATGCAGGCTACTGCTCTTCTTTGTCTTTGCTACCTCAAGTGTGAAAGGTTTTTCAGCCCAGAGAAAACACGTAATAGCTTCAGTGAGACAGTGATGTGGAACCTTTGCCCTATGTGTGAATGTAAACGCTAAAAGGGAACAATTAGAAGAAAATATCATAAACGATTAACTGACATTGTTTTGGAATTAATTTTACTTGCTGTGGCTGAGGTTGATGCAATTTCATGTAACATACATTCAAGAGAAGCGATTTTAGGTAGCCAAAGATGGCTTTTAAAGCCAGGTATTAACTTCTGGGCTTGTTATATACCTGCTTCTGTGTAATGTAAATGAGCGAGTGAAATCCGGCATTCGTTTTTCATCGAGTGGATTTGAAATTAGCACTGCAGAGAGAAATTTGTTTGGCACAGTCCTACTGTTCTTCATTTAATCTACCCTTGTGTGAAAAATGATAGCTGCTTTTATAAAGTGTCAGTTTTCCAACTCTTTTGGAGCTCTGTCTTAATATTAATGTGTTTTGACAGAAATGGAAGCTTAAAGTTTTTGTTCTTTATGCCAGTTCTGAGAAACCAAAGTCATCTCTGGTAGCAAATCTTTAATTTGATGTGTTCAAATTTCCATTCTTCTACTGCAGAACAAAACTTGTCTCAGTGTCAGAGTTTCGTCTGCAATGAAAACTGTACCAGAAGCAGGAAGTATGGCAGGACTGGGTCTTCATATGGCGCTCATACGGGGGAATCTTGAACAGGTTTGAATTTATAAAGACCTCATTCAGCATGTAGATGAATCTGGTTTTGGCTTATAAAATACCAGAATACTTTTTACTCAAGACTACTGAATATGGCTTTAGCAGAGCCTAATATACAGGTGATCGTAAGTATTTGTGTCTTTCATGTGATAAAGGATATGTTATCAACTGTTTGAGTTGTGTTGATGCTTTTTGGTTTTTATTGTGAAACTTAATTTATAAGAGGGTTAAGTTACTTTAGTATTAAAATCTAAAAATGTAAAACATTACTCCTCCATCCTATAGGATGTATTATTTTGTAAATGAATAGCTTGTAAATTACATAATTATTTGACCTATCTGCATTTTCTTTTTGACGCAGTGTCTGTTGGAAGGTTGGAACTTTTAGTAATGGAAACTGCTTTGAAGATACATGATTTTTTTTAAAAAAACTACAGAATCACAGAATGTTAGGGATTGGAAGGGACCTCGGAAGATCATCTAGTCCAATCCCCCTGCCGGAGCAGGATTGCCTAGACCATATCACACAGGAACGCGTCCAGGCGGGTTTTGAATGTCTCCAGAGAAGGAGACTCCACAACCTCTCTGGGCAGCCTGTTCCAGTAATAATACCTTAAGATCTCAGAAGTTAAATGTAGTTATTGAGGGCAGTGGGGTAAAAGTGGTAGGCAAATCTTACGTAGTAACATGTTTCATTCAGCAGTTTCCGTAGCTGGCTCCTCTCTTTTGTACAACAGTTATAGAAAAGTTTGCTGTATGTTGTAGCCCTATCAAAAAAGCCTTTGAATAGATGTGTTTGCACTTCCCATTCCTCCCCTCAAGGTATAGCACAATGTATGGGAACTTCCAGTATTACCTGGTGATGAAACTGAAGTGATAACTAAGACAAAACACCAAGTAAATTATTCTGTACTCTCTTGTTTTCCTATGGTTCAATCTCCCTCTGCACCCCAGAGTAAGCTTCATACCAGCTGTAACTAAGTCAGAGCAGATACAGTTCAGCTGGGGATATAAAACTGTAGCAAATACTTGCTTTTATGGTGATTGAATTTAAGAGCTTCATTATCTTATCAGGTGTGAGGACACAAGTAGTTTTCAAGGAGGATGTCATTTGACCAAATAAATCAGGTGTTTCATAAATGGCTCTGGGTGTGACTTTAGGTTAATTAATGTTGATTAGCTAACATAAGAATCGATGTCCATATGGCCCATTATTCTCTTCTGCCTGGTCCCTCTTTCTGGATGCTGCCAGAAAGAATATTAATACAGGTAAGCATGTAGTAAGACTGCTCCAGAGTACTCTAAGCATTTGTGGCCTGTGGCTTCCCGAGTTACAAGTGGTATTTGCTTTTGATAGCTATTAGCTAGACTTTTATTCTATGTAACTGACTAATCCTGCTTTGAAAGAAGCAGTAGCCATGCCTCAACTGTGGACTGTGTGAAGAATGATCTCTTGCTTTATGTCCCGTTTCAGCTTCATTCAAAGCTCCTGTGTCCTTGTATTAGGACAGTGTGGTGCTGCTTGCTCACCTTCCCATTTTGAATGTGACTTTATAGTCTTGTGTCATGTCCTGCTATGGTCAGCTCTTTTTCAATTGAACAGTCCTAATCTATTAAGTTCTTCCTCTCAGAAAAAGCGTTTTGTTTTTGATTATACTTGTTACTCTCCTCTTTTCTCTTCTGAGATAGAGGAGGGGAAAATGTATGTGAGCTGCATGGACTCATGCAATGACATTTTCTCTTTTGGTGTGATGGGGTTGAAAACATGTTATGGTGGCATGTTTGGAATACAAAGAAGGAACTTGTTTTGTGCTGGTAGCAGTGTGCAACTAGAGCAGTTTGTCATCTGTACCTTGAAAACATTTAGAATCTAAATACTGGTGCTGGGCAGGGAGGAGGGATGTATCACATGGATGAACAAGTGATAGCACCTGAAATCACATGAATACACCTTTTTGGAGTATTTTGGCAACTTCTTTTGTTGCCTAGAATATCCAAATCAGATCACTAGTAGGTGCTAATTAATAAGTCTTGTTTTGGTGAAAATTAAGAGTGTCTGCTATAATAACCTTAAGTATATTATATCAAGAAGGAAGGAAAGGAAGCCAAAACTGGAGGGAAGTCCCCAAGATATTTGGAACCAAAAGGTATTGTCTGAAAACTGAAGGATAAGAACCTTGGAGCATTTTCTGAGACTTGAAGTAGACATTTAAAAAAACAAATTCATCAATCTCTGTTGTATTACAGTTGTATTTGGTTATGTCAGAAATCCCAAGCAAAAGTTCTCAAATTTAATGGAAATTCTTATAGTCTTAGTGGTTCCAGAGTTGATAAATAGACCATGAATACTTTGTGTTAAACTTTAATAGCGTATGAATGAGAGGATTTTAATTGCAGTCCTGTGTTTTATATGAAAGTTTGAGTCAGGGTGTGAAAGAAAGTCAAATGCTGAATCAGTATTTTGGCAATTCTTAGAATAAATACGAGCTGCAAAAACAGCTCTTGGTCCCTCAGTTTAAGCAGAAAAATGAATGGAAGGTGGTATTTTGTCTCTAAAGAACAGAGAATTATACTCCAGATTTGTAAATAGAGTGTGTGTGGTGTTATCTTAGATTTAATAGACTTGTTTTGTGAATTAAAATCAAGCACAAATTCCTGGAGGGGAAAAAAAGCCCTCAAATTTAAAAACATGACTGACTGGTCAGGCTAATTAAGCCACTGAAGTCTTGAACATTGGTGATATGTTGGAGCAAACAAAGAGCAGCTGTTAATCCTGTATTGCTACTGTATGGATTTCTAGAAAAAAAAAGTACAGATTCTCACTTCTATGCAGCTTGTTACCTCTTTTAAACACCTGAGAAATCAAGTAATCAAATGCTGCTAATATGGTATAAGCAGATTTTTTGTTTGGTCTTCTATCTTGTTCAGACTTGTTCACAGATGGCTGATTTACTCTACTCTCAGAACCAAGTACAAATGGCATTCGTGGGTTCTTTCATTGGAAGAGAATTTCTTAGTTGAAGTCATAATGTTGTACTAAGTGATAGTGCAACCTGTGCAATATATTCTACTTACTAAACAAAACATTTCAGTCAGCAGATAAATGCAGTTTGCAGTTGCATAAACTTTGACTGCTGTGTGTTTATAAATAAGTATTTACAGTACATTTTCCAACACTAATTTATGCTTTATGCATGTATTAAACTAGCATGTTAATCTTTGAGATTAAACAGGAGCTTGTTATATTATCAGCAAAAAGTTATTTCCAGCTGAAGTAACTTATTTAAATGTGAAACATCAACAATTACTGTGTTCTGTTTCAAATTTTATCTCTCAAATAATTTGCTCTTTTTCTTAATGTTTATGCATTTCTGTAGCTGGAGGGCTATAGCTGCTTTTAGCAGTATTCAGTTGGGTGCTATTACTGTCAAGTTGCATTATTTTTAGCATAGTATGAACATAAAGATCATCTGAAAGTTCTGATAATTCATATGTTTTGGATTAACAGTACTAAACATAACAATCATATCACATGATTATATTGTAATCCAGTGAGCAAATAATACCAATTAAATTTTTGTGTTCTTAATGAGTAAAGCAGAAATAAAAGAATTTTTATTGGTAGTGATAAAATGCATGATTGTGACCATTTCCCTAATGCAGATTTTTATCATGTTATATGCAGGTATAAATACGTCCCTTCACATGCAGAAACTGTTTGAGTACAAACTCATCATTAATTAGGCCATGCCACCATTTGCAAGTGATGTGGACAAATAGGTGGAGAGCTGTAGAGCAGAGCAGTCAGACCTGACGACCTTGTGTCTACAGTATACAGAATTAATGATTTCTTTTAAAGTCTCTGGCAAACTTCAGAGTGACCGAGTGGACTGTATGCCTATTTGTGCCCGTGATGCCTTAGGGGCCACCTTGGAGCACAGTTTTCAGTTTATTTTGATGCAGAGGAAGCACATTTTTTGGTTCCTTGGGACCTGTGTACAGGGACTACTGGGAGACGTACTTGAAAAGCATCACACTGATCAGAAATACAAGTATTAAGGTAGCTGTACCTGCCATTTCTAGCACTGCATGATGGGTTTTGGTGTTACAGACACTACCCAGTAAACCTTCTAATGTGGTGCAAACCTGTGTTTTATCAGGAACAGGTTAAATAGGATTGGGATGCAGGGATGAACAGTTACTGGTTTCAGAGTCTCTTCTGGCATCGTGATTTTTGTTTCTAAAATTAAGCACTTCTGTTTACACTTTTGTAATCTATGAATACTTTATCTAACTACACCAACTGTGACTACTACATACAGTAATTGTGCAGAGCAGGTGTGTCAAATGTCAGCTATTACATATGTGTATAGTCTTAACTACTTGAAATGGCCTGGTTCCTTCTCATGTGAGACTAAGAAAATAGTCAGGATGTTGTCTTCTGTGAAAATTTACCTGTAGTCAATTTAGTAATATGACATTTAAAACAAAATTCTTGCCTTTTTCTATTAAGTCCTGCTTAGGGCTTTTAAGGCAATTAGTCTGTGCAGCTGTGAGCTATCTTACATAGCTGTATAAATAATGCAAGAAACACTACAGATTTTAATTTTTTTTTAACAAAAAATCTCTCTTTTTAGTGATCTTTGGCCTGCTGGCAATAGCATGTTTTTATATGAAGGAAGCAACTGCAAAAATGTAGTTTGTTATATGTTTCTTAAAGTCAATATATTGATCAGAATTCTCCTGATAACCAACAACTATTACATTCAGTTTGTCATGTGCTTTTGATAAAGGTAACATTAAATTAAAGTTGTTTTTTATTTGGTTTGAGGAATTTTTACACAGACAGCTTTGCATGGCACTCTAAACTGTGCCTGAATTTTGTAGCTGTGACTGGTATTAAGAGCCTGTGTAGCGTCCTTTGTTTTTTAAATACTTCCTACATGGATATATTTAATCACTGGCTAAATGTTGACCAGATGTATTCCCTTTGTTTCTTCAGTTGCTTATAGCTGTAAAATTCAAGAGGCTACACCAATGTGGAACTGAGGCAGGTTCATATATAATCAGGTTCACTGACCACAAAGTAGCTGTGACTTTCTTCTTTCCGTATCTCTTGAATAGGTGTAAATTGCTAATATGCTATACTAGAAGCTAGTGTTTTATAGAAGTCCTGTCAGTCTTTTTTGATTAATCTTGATGGCTTTTATATGTAATGGCATTTCATATGTGTGCTTGTATATAGAAATAAGCATTAGTGATATGTATTTATATATCTAATTTGTATTGTCTAGTAGTGTTATGGTTTAAGACCATGGGGGAGGAAATGTGCTTCCCCAGTTCATGTGTCATTAAGGCTTTCTGTAAAACTGAATTGCTGGTTATTTGAACTCTAGTTCAACGTCAGGTATCTCACGTGGCAGGTGTCAGTCCAAGTTAGCTTTTTATCATCACGTTTTCCCCTGGAATGGAAACCCTTAATCTATGTGCAAGCAGGCCTTGAACTACAATGATGTTAGTTACAATTATGCTAAGCTGTAATTATGCTAAGTAGCTTATGCAGTAAACTTGGGGAGAAGAGTAAAGATAAGGATTTAATGTCTGAAGGGCCAAGTTAATAAGGTCAATAATTATGTAAATATAATGAACATACTCATTCTTCTTCCAGTTTTCAAGCTAGTTGTCTGAACAAGTATGTAATGCAGGACCTTGAGACTTTGGAGACTGCTGCCTGTGAGGGCCTTGAAATGTTGTTTTCAGCTGGTGATAGTGCAGATGCTGTTGTGTCTATTGAAGTTCCAGTTGGAAACGGAGGGATAAGATGAGCATACTGACAGTCATCCTGGCTTCAGTTAAATAAGGTCCCACCAAACACTCACTCTGGTCACAGTTTAAGCACTTAATTGTTCTGTGACACTTGGTGGTTGAAGTATTATCTCCTATCTCCCAAAAACTTAACTTAAAAAGATGGAAAAGATAATGTACTGTGCCGAGCACAACAAAGTGTGGTGTTTTTTTCTATTTCAGTTAGGGCTCAAAGCACTACCTTAAGCAAACTGTGTGGAACATGAATCGCTATGTTTGTTAGTGTTTACATATCACTTTTTCCACTGCTTAAATGAAGTCAAAGCCAGTTGAGCTGTAAGTTATGCACAAGATTTGTGGCAGTCCTTTGCTGTTTGATTCATTTTCTTTTATCAGCAGGAATCAGTTGTAACTTACTGATTTGATACATTGCATATGTTAAACTAGTCCTGCATTATTGAATGTGATGGATAATGCTTGGGCCATATGTCAGTTAAATTTGGATTTTATTTCTTCCTTTTAGAGTTTTGTCCTCTGAACCACTGAAGGGGGATTTGCTCAAAAATACATGATGCTGCCAGCTGAAACCTCTTGATTGTTGCAGTTATTTTTCAACACAGTTTATTCATCCAGAATGTCCTCTCTGACCAAATTAGTGAGCGGTTTATAAGGTGTAATATGTTTATTTTCATGCCAGCCCTTTGAAATACTGCCACTTGCTCTTTGGTTCTCTGCAGTATAGAAAAACTCCTCAATTTAGTTTTAAAATTCTAAGATATTTGTTAGGGATTTTTAATAGCTTTGCCTGAAATTTAAATTTAGACCATCAAATTGTGCTCAACTGTCATAAACCCTGGATAAGCCAGAAGTCTCTGAGTACTCTAATTTCTGATGCTTATATTCCTTAACTGCCTTATGTTGTGCTTCTGGTCTCAATCTGACTCACCTCAGATGCTGTTCACTATTGCCAAGACTAAGACTTGTGAGGATCTGAAGACAAATTTTTGCTCCTTGTCTGCAGGAGTCTGTTAACTTAGAATGCAGCATCCTTCCTGGTTCTTTATATAAATTGCTTAATTGTAAGAAGGTTCACATAAAATATGATAGACATAGGCTCAAATTACACTGTTGCCATGGAGGATTTGCATCTAATTTCAACTCCTCAGCGCTTTAGTTTGTAAGCGTAACAGCTTCAACAAACAGGATTTGGGAAGCTCCCTCACTGAAGAGCATAAGGGCTTTGGTTACTTAGGGGATAGGACAGCAATAATGTCTGTGAAAGGTGTCTAGTCATCTGGGTTAGCTAAATTGAATTTTGAATCTGAATACTAAAAACTGTCGTATGAAAAGACAAGGACCTTCCCCCCCCCCCCCCCCCCCCCCCCCCCGCCTCCCATCATTATTTCTCAACTCATTATTGCCAGTTAAACTCTGAATCTGGGTTTCTTAGCTATGTCTGTCATTATATATGTGGAAAACACAGATAACTTAAAATATTCGGCTATGTATCTGCTAGCCACTGAACAAGGAATGGGTAGGAATTGTTAGAGAATCCAGAACAGAAATTTTAATCTCTCCTGGTGGCCCTTCCTGCAAGGGCCCATAATGACAGGTTCAGGGAGTATCTTTTTTTTTGTGCATTTAGAAACTTATGCTGATAAAGACTCATTGAATTGAAACTGTTTGTTCTCAACTTCTCAGAGCTCAAAGCATTATTTGCTTACCCTAAAAAGCCAAACTGTTGTGGTTATGAAATAATTAAACAGCCTTGGAAAAGCTCTCTATTTAGAGAATAATCTTATTGTATAAAATAACACCTTTTTCATCCCAAATGTCATCCAAATAATTCAAAACCTAAGCGCAGTATATCAGCCATGAACACTTGGCATCTATTTCACTAGAAATTGTTTATACAATTTGTTTTGCCTCTTTAGTTTTATGCGTTAGATTTTTGTCTTCAAGTGAGTATTTTTTCATAAAACTACTTTTGCTTGTTTCAGTAGGGTGCCTCTGCCTAATAGAGTGACAATCTAAATTTAAAATTGGGCTTAAGAATCAAATAACATCCTGATTCTCTCCAGCTCTAAATTGTGTGCATTGTGCTGTCTGTGTTTTTCTTTATCAGGTGGGCACTGGTGCATTGAGAATTTTTAAGGGGAAAAATGTACAAAAATGAAAGCATTTTTAGATGCAAATATATTTTGGACAGTGGATGATGCTAATAGCTATTTAATATCCAAAAACTTATTTTTTGTTTACAGTCTTCCACTGTGTATCTATTTGTCAGATGGTGGCAGATCTTTTATAACAGCTGTGAAATATTTTCCCTTCTCATGACTTAGTGTTTAAAAAAAAATTGCAACAAACCAACCATACCGCCTTGCCACCTTTTGAAAACGAAGTGCTGAAGTGCAGATAACTTCTGCTAGTTTGCTGTTCTTCTTGATGATACTCTGTTTATTACAGAACCAATTTATTTGGTCCAAAAAGATGTTTTGTTATCTGTGTTTAAAAAGGAAGAAATAAAAATAAATAAAAGCTTGTAGTTGTGCTCTGATCCTGAAGAACTAGGAGCAGCTATAAGTAGAGTGATCAATTTTTTGACTTTGGAAACTAACACCTTTTGAAGTATTGGTGTTCTAACTCCTGTAAAATAAATTAAAAACCTCAAAGCTTCATTTAGCTGTGTCTTAATAGCATACTTGGAATGGTTATTGGAACTCTTCCTTTTTAATCAAGAATAAAATCTTTGTACCGGGTTTATAATATAGAGGCAAATTAATGCCTGGTGTAACACCAAAGGCTAATAGAGTTTTGTCCTTCAGTTTTGTAAATTGGGGCAGTTGTGCCAAATACAAAGTTTTGAATATAGTTTTTCAGCTTTAAGTATCGACATCAACTTCAGCCATGTGGTGACTTTACAGTTCAAAACCAGCTTGCTTGTTTGTCTAAATTTACCTGGGAAACAGCCCAGAGGAGGTGGACATTTGTTTTAAGAATCATCTCTGGTTCAATCAACCGTATGCTCTACAAACTTGTCTTGAGGGGAGCTACTGGAACCCAAAATCACATTCAGGCCCCATGAAACATAAGTGACATAGTTGCCCTCAGTGCAGTGACATTTTCAAGTAGCATAATGCTGAACAAAGCCACATCATCACTGTAATCTTGCATGCTAATCCACCATTACTGTGTTCTGATGTCTCAGTTTATGTTCTTGGAGGAGGCTTCAAAGATGGTAACCTTTTGCGAAAATCTGTATTAACCAGTCTGCTATGGCGTGTAGATATATCGTGGAAAGTAAAATGCTAGCTTTGGTCTTATGTTGTGTTGGTTTGAATACTTGTATAAGACATTGTTAGTGGGAAAGAGGGAAATAGGTTTTCTTTTTTTGGTGGGGTGAGAGAGTCCTCTGGTTTTTTTTGGAGTGCTGTTTTTTGTAGCATCAAGGACTTCTTCGTTTTTATATATTTATATAACTGTACTGTCATTGGAGTAAGATATAAAACTAAATCAGTCTAACATTGTCTAGGAAACAAACTATGATTCTTCAGCTTTTTATAGCTTAAGCCTTTTTGCTTCTGTGATGTAACTGTAGCTGACAGAAAAGTCTAGTCTTAAAATGCTCAACTACATTTAGATTTAAGAGTTAAAACAGGCTCTGAAACAATGAAAGTTCACCTTAAAATAAATAAATAATAATCTGAAAAAAAAGAAGCTGTTTGGTATGTATATGTAAAAACTGCTCTTGGCTCCAGGCATTAACTTCCTACCATGTTTGGTCAAATGTATATCTTTTTTGAGGTCAGATAAAGATATGTCTTACTTGTGTAAAGCCAGCAAATTTCTTTTGGTTTAAACTGGTGATAGTGAGTTTTGATTTTTAGCCCAGAGCTTCACTGTAAAAACAACCTCACAGATATTAAATTCATGCATCCGGGAAAACACCTTCTTTCAAGTCGACCCTTCCCCCTACTTCTAGTCACATGTGCTTATTTTTATGTGACATTTAAGTGTGGAAATTATTTCTTGAGAAATTAAGATGATGTGATAGATTACCGTATGCAATAAAGAAGAGGTGGTGTTATTTCTCTTTTGACAGAGAAGAGTTGACCATATGAGTTTTATTTTAATTTATATCTAGTTATGAAACACCTTGTTTTACGTTGATTAAAAATTCGTAAAGAAAAGCTGATGTTATATTAACATTGATGAAGAGCGTGCCTACTGCATTTTACATGCAGTTGTCATAGCAACTGTATGTAGAGTGACCCAAATTAATTTTCCACCAGTCACTAAGTGCCCTGTCAGTTTTTCCTTGTGCTAGGGATAAGCAGGCTGGAAAGTACCTATTTTTTGAAGAACCTTGCCCTATGATTTATCTCTTTAAAGCAATGGTTGAGCTATGTTAATCGACCAAAATCTAACACCTTAATTTGTGCAGTCAAATGCATGATATTTAAATCTCACTGTTTAATGTTATACATTTCTATAACTTAATGTTATAGAAAGAAACACTCAAATGAATAACTAGTACATTTATTTCCATTCAATTACAATATCTCCATAGTAATTGGAGTAGACAATATAGTATGGTCATTTGCAACCGCAGGCTTTGCATTGCTCTGCTGCTTTTACGTATAGGTTTCCAAGTTCCTGTTAGTGAGCTAGTCTTTACTGAGCTTGATCTGAAAAAGGCCTGAGAATGCTGTGCTCTGTATATCTAGCTAGCTCCTCACAACTAGCAGGATGCTCAGTGAATGCCAGTAGAAAAAGGAGTCCTTTGGCAAGAAAAGGATACAGAATTCTGGTAGAGGTATTAGCTGCTTATTGCTGGTGTGTAGCTGAGCGCCACTTCAAAACACTTCTTGTATAGTTGGTTTGCATCATGTAAGTGCTACAAAGTCAGTTCGAATTTAAAGTTATTGCTCTAATTATTGGACACAGTTACATAGCAAGGCAGTTCAGTGCTTTGAGGAACCTTGTGCAGTTTCCCTCAGTGTGTGGGACTTTTGGGGTGTGTGTTTTTGCTGCTGTTAAGCTTTTAGCTTCCTGTAATATGTTACTACTTCCATTTTAAACCCTGCTGCACTTCGCTGCAATCTGGCAACAACCAGGATGGGAATTTGTGTATGTATTTCCCCTTACTGGAGAGCTCTTTTTGCTGCACACTTGTTGATCTGTCTGGGCTTCTATTTCTGCATCAATGGATGCATCTTTCTTACTTGAAGCTCATTCATAGCTTGCTCATTTGTGCAATCTTTTCTTACATATAAGGGTCATTTCTGTATGCAGAGTGAGTGCATCTGTATTCAAATACATCTTGTAATATGCAAAACAGTGTCATTTCTAGTATATATTTTCACAGATAGTGAATAGGGTATCTTAAAATAAGGTCCTAAAATGCCTTGTGCACAAAAGTTTTGCAAATATAAAGTGCAGTTTTACTGTTAACGTTGTAATAATTGTTCAGATTTTATGGTACTGAGTTGATATGTTATCAGCTTATTACCTAGGCAGTGTTCATATAGGCAAATTAATAAATCAGGTATACATCTACCTGCTGCTTTGTTCATTAAGGACAGAGCTTTTACAGGTTGCTTCTGATATCTGATAGGTTAGTTGAAAAAAACTAAAGAACAAAACTTTTTCTTTGGGTGTAAGACACGATTTGAGAGGATGGAAGACTCTCTTTCAATGGCTTTTAAACCCTTCTGCTGGTTCAACCAAGGTCAAAATGTGTTTAGCACTTAACATATGGGCTTTATTTTATTAACTTTTTGAAAGAAATATGTAGAAACTGCAAACATTGTGTTGTGTTCAAACTAACACAAAGCTTTTAATGATGAAAACCTTACCTAGTTTCTCCTCATTCGAAGTGTTAAAAATGCTTGTATAGCAACTCTAAATATATGAAAAAAGTTATGGTAAGTTTTGGTGTTGTATTAATAAATATACAAGAATTTCTGCTGATAATACCTGCTGTCTTACAGCTACTGAAGTGAGATGTGGTGGTGTGTTTTTTTCTGAACTTTGTCAAATAGCCTTTAAAGGATAAATCTGTAGTTTCAAATGAAAACAGTTGGCTGATTGCTTTTACTACTCAGCTGTTGGATGGTTACGTGAACTTGAGACTTGGGAAACTTAATACTTATGCTTTCAGGCATTATTTTTATTTGGAGAAAGAAGACATGAAGAATGAATACAGTAGAACAGTCTTTCCAATGTCTCATGGAATAGTGGTGACGTGGATTAACTGGATAGGGCGTGTGTCCAACTTCAGAGAAAAGCACTGGGCAATCCAGAGTGGTATCTTCCTTCATTGTGGTGTAGTGGCTTTTTAAAAAAACCTGTTTTAAAGACAATTGAAAACATGCTGTTGATGACTAATGATACTCTGTTTCTGAAATATTAATTTCTATAGAAGCCAGGTTATTTATGGGAAAAAAACTTTCAAATATCATGCCTCTGAAGAAAAAGCTTTTTAACTCCCAGAAGTAAATTTTCTTTTGAATCATAAAAGCTCATAGATTTTTAAGGGCTGGGCATGTACATTTGCTTCCCATTTTGCAAAGTCATTGCTGAGATGAGAACATTTAGTAGCTTACTCATTTTGAAGTCCATTTGTAATCAATACGCATAGACCAGGTAATGCAAGGCAGAAACAGATGTAGAGGGGGGAAATTTGCATTGGTGGTGATTCTCCCGCCCCTATAAACTGCTAAGAGTGTTGCAATATCATAATAAATACTTGTGTGTACTACTTTTCCTCTGATTTATGAAGGAAAGTAAGTGGACTACATGATGTGGTTGCTTCTAGCATTAGACTATTAAATTGGTGACCCAGGATGTCCATTCTAGTCCTGTCTTCTCTATTCCATGTCTCTTCCAGAATGATAACATGATAGAGTTGAAACTCACTTGTTAATTGTAATAATTCAATCCATTGTAGTAACGAAGTCTAGTACTAGATTTAAAAGAGTAATGTAGTGAAGTAGGTTGAAAGGAAGCTTAAGCAAATTTTAAGGAACATGCCAGCCTCCTGGAAGACGTATTCATGAATAACAAACCATGTAATTACACTATAATACTCTGTAGTCAATACGGTCTTACTACTTTTGATTCCTGTCCATAAATGTAGAGTATAACAGCCTAAAAGATACTTGGAGATCTCTGGTTGCTTTTTCTCTGCTCAGTTCTGCTTGTGCTGAGGGAAGTTCCTCTGGTAGCTGAATAAGGGTGCCATTGTCAGAGCATTTTTTTTTTCTTTTTTACATTAGGCCTTAAACCTTTCATTGAAAATGGGGGAGCATTACAGTTCCTTTCAGTAAGACTTGTAATTTGTCAACGAATTCTGTAAGAGATATGACTCATTCCTAAATGTCTTTCATCTTTCCAATAGGGCTGTTCTTGTGCAGTTCTAATACTGATCTCAAAAGCCATTAACTGAGGTTATAAAAGGATACATGTTGAATGGAATGCCTTTCCTCCTCTGTATGCATAGCAATACATTATTTATTTGCATGGAGACTTAAGGCTGTTGCAATATGACTCTTCAAAAACACTGTATTACTTATGAGTCTCTACAAAAAGGATAAAGGAAAAAAGGTAGGATACACACAAATATACTGCAGTAGGGTGAATGTCTATCTGTGCCTGCATGTTGTAGTGCTTAAATCTTAAATTTACTCACATTTTCACCTGAGTGTGGTTAAGCACAGACAGAGGGGTTTATATTTGGAGAACAGAACAAGAGTTTGTGATACTGTCTTAAGAACTTACCTACCCTCCTACCACCTCCAGTTGGATTGTCTTGTTCCTCAGGTAACACTCATAACTATTACCTGTTGCAATGTGCAGAACAGTGAGGTTGCATAGTAGCCACTGGAGACTACTTAAGTGTTCTGTTCTGCTTTGTAATAGGTTTGAATTAAATATTGTTCAGCTGGGGGAAGGAAGAGCAATTAAACACACTTAAATATTCTTATTTCGATTTTAAGTCTTATTTTTCACTGTTGCTTCTAGATCTCCTTGAGGATGAATATTCTTTAAATGTGAGGATTAGGGAAAGGGGTCACGTGTGACTGCTGAGTGACTTCATATAGAACTATTATGTTTTCAGGGAATAAAGCAAATATTTTACTACCCTTGCCTCAGCTGTAGGCAAAACATTAAAGTTTAATATTAATCACTGCAGAAAAGAGGCTTTTCTCTTCCTCCTGTTCTACCTCCTTCCCTGTTTCCATCCAGTGTCTTGCTGGGGGCTGTCAAAGCAGCACAACAAGGCATCCCGCTCGGGGAGCTGGATGCTGTGGTAACTTCAGGCACGCTTGCACAGGGGGGATATTGGAGCTGGGAGGCTTGGCAAAGTTACTTTCTTGTATAGGTGTTGAGCAGTCAGATTCAAGTAGAGGACACAGAAGGCAAGCTGGGAGAGGAAAACTGTTCTGTGCAAAACATTTCCAAACATGTTTACTAAGTCTTTCTAATGACTGACTGTGTAATAGCAAGCGTGTCATGGAACTTGGTGTTTTCTACATTGCTACAGTAAAACCGTGATGATAAAACTTGAAAAAGTTATGGTGGGGAAAGTGGGTTTAAGTAGTACCTGTGGAAGAGGTGCAGGGTACTTATTAGCTCTGCAAGATTTCTGCATTCTCTACTCCAGAAACAGATGCCACCATTTAAAACCTTGCATAATTATACATGTACACAAAGAAGTTACATTTGTTCTTAATACTTGTTTAGGCATGTTTTAGTGTGAAGATGACAAATGTAGTAAACACATGTAATACAAGAGAAGGCAGTAACGAAAGGGGAAAGGTTAGTGGTTTTTTAATTCAAATTGTTACCACTCAGGGTGGCAAGGTTCGTAGTACTTGAGAGATGACTAGAAGATTAGTCATAGGCAAAATGGACTGATAGACTGGGGGGAGGGGGAAGTATATGCATTGCATTATTTAATTCAACAAATAACCATTTTGTATCAACTTGGCTTGAATTTGGTTACAATGATCTGAAGAAAATTAATTTCTAATAAAGTCTTCATATACCCTGTAGGCTGATAAAAAAGAAATGTGATAAAACTTGGGAGCTTTAAATCCTGCAGCTGGTGTTGAAAGGAGTCTGTCCTATGCATACTGTTTATTGTAAAGTATGTTCTAGTACAGGTGTTCATGAATTAGCATATTGCCCCTTACTGAAGAGTCAGCAGGCATGGTTCTCTTTACACTGCTCAAGAAGCTAAACATCATCTAGTTTGCTTACCCCTGTGAGCAATTACCTTAGGAAAAATGAGTCATCTCTTTAATATGGACCATTTAGGTAACTTGCTTTGTGGAGTTGCTGTCCTGGTAAAATAAGGAGACAGCAAATAAGTGGACAGAGGAAGTCTGTAAGCTAGTTTTGCTGCAGTGGCCATCATCTCAGAAATTGGACACTGTTGCATAGAGGGATAAAAATCACTTACCTGACCTTCAGAAGTGTCTGTGACACAGCTACTGACTGAATGCAGAGTTTAAGAATTTCAGTACCTTAACTGTAACAGTGTCCTTTTGCACAAACATAAGCCCATGCCACTTCGAAGAAGTTACTGATACCATTGGGCTGCCCCTGTGAGTTAAAAACAACCACAACAATTGTTAAGCTGTGGGCTTCTTCCCGAAGAGGCGTGCTCCTCTTCTCCCTGTGCAGTGGCTGCAGGTCCCTGACACCTCCCTTAAGTGGGTGAGCTTTGGAACCAGGTCAAGTTCCAAAAAAATATTTTAGAGAATTTTAATCTTTGTTCAATCTTAGAATGGTCAGCCCTTTTGTTTCTATAGGAAGAAGGGAGACAGTGCGAGTGCGTGGTGAAGGCGGGTCAGCCTCTTGTCTGAAGCTGCTGGATCTACTTAGGCAGCTTATGAAACTGTGGCTTCACCTGTTCTTCATGGAAGTTTGCTAGTGAACTTCTTTGGGCTGAGCTCACGAACATCTTCATAGACACCTGGCTTTTCTGATGCATACAACACCTGGCTTTTCTGATGCATACGTATTACCCACAGAAATATTGTTATTCACCTGAAAGTAATGAGAGAAGACTTGATCTACTAAGGTTTGGTTTTGTGCAAATGGAGTTAAATTTCTATTTATTATTATTCAAAATGACTAGCTAGATCATTTATTCTTAAACATACATACAAGCTTAATTGCATCTGTTATTGATTCCTGTGGTTGCCACTATAAAGGTATTGGCTGTTTGAACATTTTGCAGATGATTATAGTCCTTCTGGAGACTGTTTGCAAATGGCTTATTTGATTGCTAGGTGACTAGCATGCAATAGAAAAACCAAGGTTTGTTTTTTTTGCTTCTTGGCTGCATTTCTGAAATTGGAAGCCAGTGAAAAATTATCTACCTGTAAGTAAACATTCTGCTACTGGGGAAGTAGGTAAGAAAGAGTGTGTTATTAGCCTTAAGGAATCCTATTTTAGCAGGAGGTAATGCTGACTGGTGATTCAAGCCAAGATGAATTACTTGTGCAGCTTGCAATTTATTGAACTCTGTGGTCTTCCAGAATGATCCAAATTGGAGTTACATCATGAATATGTTTGGCACCTGTTTTCTTTGGAAACAATAGCTCATCTTAATGCCTTCACCAATGGGTTTTTCTTCTGAGCTACAAATCCCTGTTGTGCGAGCAATTACAGAGACTGAAATAAATACTGGGTTTGCTTGCACATTTACAACAATACTGACATTTAACTCTGAAGGCTGTAAAGTTCATTAGTAGGAGAAGCTCATTACGCAACTGGATTCCAATTCTCTTCTTTGTAGAAGCTGGCATTGCTATTTCATGTGAAACAATTATATCATGTTACTTGGTAGAGCAAGGGAAATTTTCAGCTAAAATAATCAAATGAAAGTTTATTGTAAATGTATGGAGCCTGCTTATTTTCTTCTGGTAAAAGCCATCATTAGTTCATAAAATGTTTTCTTAAATGTAATATAAACTAAAACTTTTTCTTTGAAGGCAGTGAACATTTTATGCATTTTTCAATAACTGTAACAGTATATCTGCAGTTATTGCTTGTTGAGATATGTGACTCTGTAGTGAAATTTCTGGTGCTCACAATCCATTCTTGACCCCAATGAGAGGATTGTCAGGAGAAGCATGCAAAAGTCTTTAAATCTTCTTTATGTGTCTGTCTTGGCAATATCTATCCCAAAATGATTAACAGTATTTCTGGGACAGTTAATAGGGGAAGAAAATGGTGTTAATGACTTGAATGTCTTCCCCTCCATTACATGTGTTAGTACTCTAGTAAGTAAAGGGAAGTGAAAAATGATTTCTGAGCTCTGGCAAGTAGAAAGAAAAGGTACGTGAAGGGGCTAAGATGAGCTGCTGCTGCTTTTTTTTTTTAATCAGTTAGGATGTGGATCTGATGTCAGAGGGAGCATGTCCCTGGTGAAGCTTTGAAAACCTGCTGTTTGAATGGAGGTATTTTATTTAGATGGATTATCATAAAATACTTGCAAATTTGCAACTTCACAGTTCAATGTCATTGTGAACTAGCTTTGTAAAGTACTTTTGCTTGGAGCTAGTTATAACTGAGCTAGTTTCTTCTGGTGTGTTCTGGAAAAAAGAAAGGCAAGCTCATGAAAATGAAACTTAGGAATCATATTTTCAATATGACCTTATTAATTTTTTATTTATTTTTTTAAAGTGTTTTCTGTATGCAGAAAGTGAACTTTAAGGCAAAATCCTCATGTAATATCTGGAATGTAAGGATTTTAGACCTCTAACCAAGTCTGAGTTGTAAAAACCACACAGAAAAGCTGACTTGTGAGAAATGCTTCTTATTCCATTAAGCATCCTGTGGCCATTTATAAAGAAAGTGCTTAAAGTGTTTTCCAAAAATTCACTTCCCATTAATCTTGCCAGAAACTCAAGTGCAATATTACTCAGGGAGTTTAAACTGTGCCAGTACCACAGTGCACACAAATTCAAAATAAGACCACACACAGGAGATAAGTGAATTAAAGTAACAGCATGAAATTGTTTTGCAAGAGATTTGATAGTTCCATGACCAGCTAAGACAGCAATAGAAAAAAGGACTGTGGAAGTGTCTTTTTGAGTCAGTCTGTTTACCAACAAACATCTGTAACCATGCAACAGTGTGTTTGTTTCTTTTCCACCAGAGGTTTCTACATTTTTAATACCATATTCTAGGCTGCAATCTCTAATTTAAGAATGGCTTTGTTAGGCCGGAGCAGAAATGTCTCTAGCTGAACTGTGTTTCCTATAGGATGTTCAGCATCAGTATCCCAGGAAAAATAAAAGGATAAGCGTGTAGTGAAGCTTCTCAGAATGTGGTTCCAGGGTCTAGTGATCTGTCGGTCAGGGAAGGGCATCTTGAACCATGGAGGATGTCCCTGTGTTTAATTGTCTCTATTGGCTTTTAAATCCATGAGTGTATCCAGACCATTTCTTGACACCATCTGAAGTTTCTGAAACCATGTAAACATCTGCAGCAAGGAATTCAATGGTTTAAAGATTTATGAACTATGTATTTCCTTTTGTCTGTCTTCACGGAAACGTAAGACCTACAATAATAAATCAAAATATAAAATTACAGTGTATGACAGGAGGAAAGCAAGAAAGGTCAAGAGCGTAGTGAAGCTTCTTTATTTTTGCAGCTGTAAGTAGCTTGTATGCAACATACAGAATAAAAAGTTTTATAACATTAGTCTCTAGGTAGTACAGTACTAATGAAGACTAAGTTCATGCAGCACTAGGCAGTCTGTAAATGCTGTTGTCTGCAAGTTTTACAGTTGAAATAGAAAATAAGCATGAGGTAGGACAGATTAAATGCAATACAAGTGGGAAAAAACAATGCAAAGTACTGCAAACACTACTAATAGTCAAGTTTTTGAAGGGGTTAGCTGGTTTAAAAGGTGGTTCTTTCTATCTTTCTGTTTTCTAAAGGGAAATTTTTTTTTGGCATTGCTTACATAGTGTTGCCAGAAGGTCTGAAAAACTAACTGCTAGGCTAGCAAATGGATGATGCAGCACAGAGTAAAGGAGGTGGGGGAGAACAGCTGATACCTTTTGTTGGTTTGAAGCAGTCTTGTTGCTAAACAAGTAAAAAATTTATTGTTTGGTATCATTTTTTTGCATCATGGTCATGATGTGAAATTTGGTTATCTGGGGATGTTCCCATTTCCTTCTGAGAAGGACAACTGAAAATATCCAAAATGGCTTGTATTCACAGTTTCAGAAAGGAGTGTAGAAGTGAGGAAATGGAATTTAAGTTTCTTGGGTCCTGCTGCTGCTGTGTGGTCTGATCATTGGCCCTTGGGATATGGCTCTGCTGAGAAGATGCAGAAGTAGTAATTTTCAAAGTATGTTTAGGTTATCACTTGGAGAAAGCTATAGGAAATTAGATTTAGTATGAATACTCAAAGGACCTTGTAGGGAAATTTGTGATTATTTCTTAATTTCTAGTTTGAAAGCCATTAGATATAACATGAAATGTTATCTTTATGGTGGTCTTGAAAATGTTCAGTACATAGTCTCTGAAGAAACATAGGCTTGATCCCTAATTTATGTAAACCAGCTGAAATCCAAAGTTTGAATCTGCCCTTCTTAGTTTTATTAGACCTTTGTTACATTCAAATGTCCCTATGTTCCCCCCACATGCAAGAGCAAAACTGGTCAGTGAAAATTGTCAGTGTATGTGGCTCTGAGAGGTTAAACAAAAACTTGACCTGAAGGCTTGAGGAATGTTGGTAGTAGGAAAAAAAAAAAAAATCAACTTTTGGAATAGTAAAATTTTGTTACTTATCTATAATGTCAAGATGTTTCCAGGTGTGTTGCGGTTGGCGGACAATGCTCTGGGGTTCCTTTTTGTGTAAGGCATCTGACATCAGACTTATTTGTCTTCCTTTTAGAAAGTTTGGACAATGAATGTGCTGATAACTTGTTTAAAATTAATAGAAATGCAAATCCCTTCAAGTGCTATGTCACACATTCGACTCTGGAACTAATATGTTCAACTGGATCTTATTCTGAAGAGTACCATAGTACCAAGTAGCATAGCAACAGTGTTTTTTTTAAGAAATGCCCAGTTTAAAATGTTTTCAGTGAAATGTGTGTAAGATGCTTCTTGTGTTCTGTCTTCTGTTTTCCAATCCCTCCCTCATTTTTGTCTCTCTATTTCTTGGTTTCAGTTGCGTCAGTGATTTTTTTTTTCTTTATATATATTCTCTGCCTGACCCCTTCTTTCCCACTGCTTAGTTTTGTTCCTATTTGTTCCTTCTGTATGTTTTTCTTTCTATATGGTTGGATGAACACATAGCTGAAAGAGGCTGGACAACAGAAGAGATCCTGTACACGTCTTTGATTGTACATGTGAGTGAAGGCTGATGGTAGGAGAAGGAGGTGAAAGACTGTTGTTGTACTTTTCCTCTGCTTTACCTTGCTGGATTGTTCAGGATGTTCTTGATTTGTGTATGGGCAGTGGTGTATTGCTGTAGTCATATAAAAATAAATTGGGAGAAGATAGTCTCTTACTGAGAGGACAGGAAAGGCACACAAAGAGAAGTAGCTGAGGAGAAGCCAACTGAAGATGAGAAAAACCTCAGGGAGATGAAGACTTGAATGGATAAGCAATGGTGATATAGTTAGTGGAACTGACTCATAACTTGAAGAGACGTGATTGTGTTTGGAATATCTTGGTGTTTCCTAGGATACAAGGTGGTGTTAAGCTGCACGACAGTGACCTATTGGGCAACCTTTGTTTATTCGTGCATCGTAACCCTGCCTTTTTATTGTGTTCCCTTTCTTTTCAGGACTGCTGCAGGTTAGAAAAAAAATAAGGTTTTGAAGGGGTCTATTAGCTGAAGACCAGCTGCATGCATTATCTACCTAGTGCATCCAGCTTCTTGATTTTTTTTTTCCTAATTTGAGGCTTATTTTACCTGTACTCATCCTGTTCTTATGTGCATCTTAGATAACACTGTTTAGCAGTTGCTTTCCTGTGGTTTGACGGCTTGGTGTTTTGATGGAGATTTGTTTTGTAATTCACTACTGCAATGAATTGTTAATCTTAGAGTAGTTTAAGAGTAAACTGTGTTAGAGTAATGTGAGGCGACCATTCCGTGTGTTAAAGAATGGTGCAGAAGCATGAAGGTATGTGAGCCCCCATGCTTGGCTAGTGCCAGGTGAGTACTGTGCTGAACTAAGAGACTACAGCTCACTTTCTGAAGTGTGCAGTTTTAAACGCTGTTGAAATGTATCATAACCTAGTTAACGCTGTTGCAGTTTCCATTTTAACACAGTTGTCAATGTTTACAGCAGTCAGGCCAGTGTGCTCCTTGTTTACATGTGTTATGTTCTTCAGTTAGGGGGAAACAAATTATACTGTTCTTAAAAATAGGTAATTGCTTCTTATGCCTAATTGATTTTTTTAGAAATTACAATTCAGATTTGATTGAAGAAAATGTGTATGTGATCTGCAGTTGGTTTCCTGAGATACACATTTCTGAAGTGGAGCCATGCAGCATATAAATGATATTGTCAGTTGGTATGTGTTTGGAAAAGAAATATTTGCAGCTGTTTATGGTGTTTTAGCCTTGCAGAATATGCTAGTGGATTTTTTTGATATTTAGTTCTATACGGAGATTTTTGTTCAGTGGCTCTCAGGGGAAAGTTGATGTAAGTAATGGATAGAGGGGATACATGAAAAATTGGCAATGATTGTTTAAGGTTAATTGAGTATTCAGAGTTTTTAAAGTGAAACTGAAAATGTTATTAGTTTTCTTACTATCTTTCAGAAATTATATGAGCAGTCACATTTGAAAAACATCAGTGTCGTTTGGTTTGTTTTTTATTGATGAAAACAGTTTGGCAAAACTGAAATGAACTTGCAAATGTTTTGTCCTCAAACGTGTTTGTGCTTTTTAAAAGGTCTTGGATAACAATTCTTAACTTCTTATGTAATACTACAATGACAATTACATCTGTTGCATTCCACATGATTATTAAATTGTGGGCTATTTTTTCAGTTGGATACTAGATTTTATCTTCAGATTAGCAATAAAATTTTTTGTAAATAAATAAAAACATTAGAATGTGAATTCTCTTCCTTCAGTACATGTGGGTGTGCCAGGAACACGTGTAACTGGTAGCTACAGGAATGGGAACAGAACTTGCCTTTGTTTTTTAACTGTTCAGAAATCAGTCTTACTTTCTAGTATTCCTCCAATACTCGTGACTGAAGAATATCTTAAAATGCAGTAACTGTTATGGTTATATTATAACTGCAATATTTGTTACCTTTATCAGCTATGAGAAAAGACCACCATTTCCATTAAGTACCTTAGTACGTGGGACCTTATCTAAACTGGGGGGGTGAGAAGTAGAGGACAAAACTACCCTAATAAACTGGAAATTTGGAATATTGTCTTCAGATGCTTCATTTCTCTATTTTCTGATACCAGTGTTCCCAGAGTCCTACTATGTTTCATTTAAAATTCCATGTTTACTTCTACTGTTTCTAACTGTAAGAGCCAGAAATAATCTTTTGATAAGTTGTACTTGCAGCAAAAGAGCAAAGGAAAAAAATTTTTCTCTTTTATGGTCCTGTTTGTTTATATATATAAAAAAAGATAGGAGTTCAAGTCTGCTGCTTTTTTTCCTTCAGAAAATAGTTGATTAAAGCATGCCACAGCAGAGGAACATGGTAGAAACTGATCATCTGATTCCTGTGGTTCAGCTCCCTGACACTCTGTCTCTCAAGTTCACAAGATGCTTTTGAAAATATTTCTTTCCAGTACTTTGCTCCCTACCAAGGGAAGCTCTATGTAAATTTGGTTGCAATAATTGCTTTGCTTTCCCTTGATCTCCCCACCTTTTACTATCTAGGAACTCTTATCAGACTTGGGGAATAAAGTACTCTGATACATGAGCTTGTGGCTGGTGCGTAGTATTTGTCAATCTTCTCAGGCAGAATAGATAAAATATGATTCTGTAATGCTGTTGAGGAAATGGGATTTTTCTTTTTAGACAGAAATGTGGCTCGAAAGAACTTTAGTCCTCTCTTTATAATGTTTTATACTATGTAAGCTGGCAAACCAGAATTCTGTGAAGGGGTGTGCTGTTAGAGAAAAGTCCTTGCCAGCATTACTGTAAATGGGTTTGTGTACTGTAGTCCAAGAACAAGAGCCTTTTCTCAGTAGAAAAGATTAGTGAATTTGTAGGTTTAAAGATCTTAAACTGTAATATAATCAACAGTTAGGTTATCCTTTTCCTAAGTGCAAGTATGCAGTTCTGTGAAACAGTGGCCACTATCTGGGGATCTGGAAAACACTTGTAAGAGGGGTTTTAGAGGGGTTTTACATTTTGCTGTTTTTAATGTCTTGCAGAATAAGCATTTTCTCAAGTGTAATCTGAAATATAATTATGTATTTGTATCTACAACTTAACATCTTTTGCCTGCTGCCCATTTTCTTATAGCTGGTAATATTTTCAAGATAGGTATTTAAGCTTTGCTCTTGGCATGTGTTGCGATCCTTTTCCAAAACCCACCTTATCACCTGTTATTGGTAAACTAAAGTTATTAAGGTAGTTTAGAAGAGCTGTCACCTTGCCAGGGTGAACACAGAACAAAACTGACATGAACAAGTAGCAGCATTTCCTAGGCTTCTTGTCTGCTTTCCTTGTGAGTGCATACCAACTGTGCTTAAAAATTCCCTAGCCCTGAGGTTTCAGGCTGCGTTCAACAAAATTCAACTAAAATAAGAAAGTTTGCACTTAGCATCCCAGCTTGTCCTTAGCCCCTAGTAGTTACTTGATCATGGAGTGGGATGAGACCTCCTACAGGTTGCCTGGACGTGCCTTGAGCAGTTTTTGATCAGGTGATTTCCAGGAGATCCCTCCCAACTGATGTGATTCTACATGCAACTGAGTATTTTAGCTTTCAGGGGTATTTATAATTGGCTTAGCCGATAATATTATTGGTTCTAAGGCCAGTTTGAGGGCATCCCAGGTTATAATGGAGTAAAGCAGATAGTTGTGAGAAAAAAGGCTTGTGGTGAACAGTTTTATTCACAGAATCACACAGAATAACAGAATGTTAGGGATTGGAAGGGGACATTGAAAGATCATCTAGTCCAATCCCCCTGCCAGAGCAGGATTACCTAGACCACATCACACGAGGAACGCGTCCAGGCGGGTTTGAATGTCTCCAGAGAAGGAGACTCCACAATCTCTCTGGGCAGCCTGTGCCCAGTGTTCAGTCACCCTCTCCGTAAAGAAGTTTTTCCTCAAATTTAAGTGGAACCTCCTGTGTTCCAGCTTGCACCCATTGCCCCTTGTCCTGTCAAGGGATGTCACTGAGAAGAGCCTGGCTCCATCCCTCTTCACACTTGCCCTTTACATGTTTATAAACATTAATGAGGTCACCCCTCAGTCTCCTCTTCTCCAAGCTAAAAAGACCCAGCTCCCTCAGCCTCTCCTCATAAGGGAGATGTTTCCACCCCCTTAATCATCTTCGTGGCTCTGCGCTGGACTCTCTCTAGCAGTTCCTGTCCTTCTTTGAACTGAGGGGCCCAGAACTGGACACAATACTCCAGATGCGGCCTCACCAGGGCAGAGTAGAGGGGGAGGAGAACCTCTCTTCGACCTGCTACCACACCCCTTCTAATACACCCCAGGATGCCATTGGCCTTCTTTGGCCACAAGGGCACACTGCTGGCTCATGGTCATCCTGTTGTCCACTAGGACCCCCAGGTCCATTTCTCCTACGCTGATCTCCAACAGGTCTGCCCCCAACTTGTACTGGTACATGGGGTTGTTCTTTGCCCAGATGCAGGACTCTACACTTGCCCTTGTTATATTTCATTCAAATTCTCCCCGCCCAACTCTCCAGCCTGTCCAGGTCTCTCTGAATGGCTGCGCAGCCTTCCGGCGCGTCAGCCACTCCTCCCAGTTTTGTGTCATCAGCGAACTTGCTGACAGCGCACTCTAATCCCTTATCCAAGTCATTAATGAATATATTGAATAGAACTGGTCCCAGAACCGACCCTTGAGGGACTCCGCTAGACACAAACCTCCAACTGGACTCTGTCCCATTGACCACCACTCTCTGGCTTCTTTCCTTCAGCCAGTTCACAATCCACCTCACTACCTGATCATCCAGACCACGCTTCCTCAGTTTAGCTGCGAGGATGCTGTGGGAGACCGTGTCAAACGCTTTACTGAAATCGAGATAGACCACATCCACAGCTTTACCATCATCTATCCACCGGGTAACATTCCTCATAAAAGGCTATCAAGTTGGTTGAGCATGACTTCCCCTTGGTGAAGCCATGCTGAGTGCCCCTAATGATCCCCCCTATCCTTGATGTGCCTAGAGACAGCATCAAGAACAAGTTGTTCCATCACCTTTCCGGGGATGGAGGTGAGGCTTGACCCGGTCTATAGTTACCCCGGGTCCTCCTTCTTGCCCTTTTTGAAGACTGGAGTGACATTGTTCTTTCCTCCAGTCCTCAGGCACCTCTCCCGTTGCCCACGACTTAGCAAAGATGATGGAGAGTGGCCTAGCAATGACTTCCGCCAGCTCCCTCAGCACCCGCGGATGCATCCCATCAGGGCCCATGGATTTATGGATGTCCAGATTGCTTAATTGGTCCCTGACCCAGCCCTCATCAACCAAGACAGATTCCTCCTCTATCCTGACTTCTTCTGGGGCCTCAGGGGTCCGGGGCTCCTCAGGACAGCCTCCAACAGTATAGACAGGCAAAGAAGGCATTCAGTAACTCCGCCTTCTTTTTATCCTCTGTCTCCAGGACCCCCACCTCATTCATCAGTGGGCCTACATTGCTTCTAGTGTTGGCTTTACCTGCAATGTATTTGAAGAAGCCCTTTCTGTTGTCCTTGACCTCTCTTGCAAGGTTTAATTCCAAGGAGGCCTTAGCTTTCCTAGTTGCCTCCCTACATCCTCTGACAACAGACTTATATTCCTCCCAAGTGGCCAGCCCCTCCTTCCACGATCTGTACACCCTCTTCTTCCACTTGAGTTTGCCCAGCAGTTCCCTGTTCAACCATGCAGGTCTCCTGGTACCCTTCCTTGACTCCCTACCTGTTGGGATGCTCTGATCTTGAGCTCGGAAGAAGCAGTCCTTGAATGCTAACCAACTATCTTGGGCCCCCTTACCTTCTAGTACCCTGTCCCATGGGATTTCCCCTAGCAATTGCTTGAAAAGGCCAAAGTTGGCCCTCCTGAAGCTCAGGGTTGTGATTCTGCTAGCTATTCTGGTCCTGCCACATGAGATCCTGAACTCTACCATCTCATGGTCACTACAACCAAGGCTGCCCTCAACCTTCACCTCTTCAACCAGACCCTCCTTGTTAGTGAGGCTAAGATCCAGCAGCGCTCCTCTCCTAGTTGGCTCATCCACCATTTGCATCAGAAAGTTATCATCAACGCACTGGAGGAACCTCCTGGACTGGGGATGGCTGGCTGAGTAGGCCTCCCAGCAAATATCAGGGTAGTTGAAATCCCCCATGACAACCAGGCCCTGTAATTGCGAGACTGCTCTCAGCTGCCTGTAGAAGGCCTCATCACCCTCCTCATCCTGATCCGGTGGCCTGTAATAGACACCCACAACAGTATCACCCCTGCCAGCCTGCCCCTTAATTCGCACCCACAAACTCTCAACTCGCTCCCGATCCGCCCCTGGACAGAACTCAATACATTCTAGCTGCTCACTCACATAAAGAGCAACTCCACCACCTCTCCTTAGTGGCCTGTCTTTCCTGAACAGGACATAGCCATCCATGACCACATTCCAGTCATGTGAGGCATCCCACCAAGTCTCTGCAATTGCCACTAGATCATAGCCCCCTGACCGAACACGGATTTCTAACTCCTCCTGCTTATTACCCATGCTGCGTGCATTGGTGTACAGGCATTTCGGGGAGCGAGCTGGGCACACCAATTTCACCCCAGGGGGATGGGAGGCCTCCTGGTCTACCTCAACACTAGAGCGTTGCCCCAGTGGTGCAAGCCCAGCTACTACCCCATCCCCCTTCGAATCTAGTTTAAAGCTCTCCGAATGAGCCCTGCTAATTCCTGTCCCAGAACCCTTTTGCCCCTACGACATAACCTTTCCCATGTATCACTGTCACGCCTGGTGTCTTATAAAACCAGCCATTATCAAAGAACCCAAAGCCCTGCCTGTAGCACCAGTCTCGTAGCCAGGAGTTAATAGAGAGAATCCTACTATTCCATCCCACGTCATCACCTGAAAATGGAAGGAGGGAGGAGAAAACAACTTGTGCCCCAGACTCTTTCACCAACTGTCCTAGGGCCTTGTAGTCTTTCTTCATCCCCCTCAGACTACGGGATGTAGCTTCTTCCCCACCTGTCTGGAAGATCAGCAGGGGGTAGTAGTCTGTGGCCTTCACCAGGTTGGGGAGTTGCCTGGTGATATCCCTGATTCGGGCTCCAGGCAGGCTGCAGACCTCCCTGTGATGGGGGTCAGCTCTGCATATTGGGCCCTCGGATCCCTTTAGGAAGGAGTCTCCAACCACTAAAACTCTTCTCTTCTTCCTTGTGGAGGAGGTAGCTATACGCCTGTCAGGTTTTTCTGACTGTGGTGGGACCTCTGATATAGGTTGCCTCTCCACCACATCCCCATTGGACCGGCTGTATTCCATTAGGGCTTCATATCTATTGCTCAGAGGCACCTGTGGAGGCAAGGTAGGCAAGGAGGGCACTCGCCTTTTGCCACGGCCATAGACTTGCCTCCACTCACTCCTATCCTCTAGGTTATTGTTTTCCACCTGAAAGGGACAGAGTACAGGGGTCCCTCGATCCTGGGAGCTCTCTGGCAGGTGCTCCCATTTTTGTTGCAGGGAAGGCAGAGCCTGGCTCCACCAGTCTATCTCCATTTCAGCCTCCCGAATGCTCCTAAGCCTTTCTACTTCGTCTTGAAGCCTTTCAACCTGGCTTTGCAGCTGTGCTGCTCGGCTGAGCAGATCATCTACTTGCTCACAGCGCACACAGCCCCCTGACACCACAGAGACGGTGTAGCATTCCCTGCAGCCCGCAACCTGCACCATCGCCTCCTTCTGTGGGAGCTCTGTCTGGGTTCCCACATCCATTTTGGTCTTCTTCCACCGGGTAGATACCATTGTTCTTCCACTGAACTGGGAAATACCTGTTGGTGCCACCCCTGGTTCACAGCTCCTTGGCACCTTCCTCGCCTTGTGCACTGGGAGGGAGTCAGTGCCCTCCCCAACGAGCTGCAAACAACTGCAGCCTCTCCTGCCCTGGAGGAGCCTCTCCTGCCCTCCAATTTGGTAAATTAAAATGAAGTTCTCCCTTTGGGGAAAAAATAGTGTGCCACTTCATTCAAACATCAGTGGCATGTACCAGTTCATTTCAGATATTAGTAAAAGGATTAGCCTCTCTGCAGTATTAGAAATATAATTAAACTTGTCAATATTTGTGCAATACAGCATTTTCTGTTGCTATGTCACTGTGTTGTGGTCACAGACTCGAGCATTTACAGAGGCTAGTCTGAGACTATTCTTCATGTTTTGGCTGTGGTGGAAGTTCCATGAGTATTGTAATTCTTGAGAAGAATGTCATGTTTAAACAAGAAATTGCCTTTCTTATCCAAAAGACATGTTAGTGTGATGTTAAAAATCCTTCCTCAAGAAATAAGTGTATCAGCACTTGACACATGGATTCCTTGCAATTTTTAGTGTATTCAAAAATGATATTTTGCATATAACGTGCCTTGTATTGTGCATGTTGTTGTAAGGTTTAATTGACTTAAGTGTGAAGATTTGTGGGTTTTTTTTATTATTTCTTTCTGGAAGGATATATATATTTAAGTTCTACAGCAACAGAGGGGGTATTAAGTAACAGATTTTTAAGAGACTCATCAAAGGAAATGTTGCCCTCATCAGGATGAGCAGATTATTTTCTTGCCGTAGTCAAATTCCTACAGTATTTTTTTTTTTTGATACATACTAACTTGACTGGTTGAAGCGATTGCATGCAGATAGTGCATCTCAATCTATCTGGACAGGGATTTTTATAAAATAAAGTTTCTTGTAAATGTTCTCAAACAATATAGCAATGTTTTTGCCAGGAAGAAATTTCACTGAGACCCCTAGCTATTACACTTCAATAAAAACAGGGGAAAAAAGCCAGGAGAGGGGAAACATGTGTAAACAATTACCTTAGTTAATGTAATTTTTTGATGTATGTAAAAATAAACTTTATGTGGTTTAAAATAACTGTATTCTGAAGTATCTTAAAGCATGTGCTTGCATACACATCTCTAGATTTCTCTGAAAAGAAACTGAGATCATATTCAGCCATGCATGAATTTACATCTTATGATGTATTAGAAGTTGATACATTGAGACTGAACTTTGCCTACCAAGCTTCAGAGGATTCATTGACTGCTAAAGAAACTAATAAGAAATGACTGTGTGTTTATGGGGTGGGGAAGGCATGACAAGTTTTCTAAAACAGGTATGACTTGGTTTATTTTAAGGTAGAGGCAGAAAGAGTGAATTGAGTCCTTGCTGTACAACTGTCTCTGAACAGAACACCTTGGGAAGGTACCTCTCTGCAGTCATAGTGTTTTCCCAAGGCAGAGACATTTTTCAGGGTTAGGGTTTAATTATTTGAAGGAACTGGCAAGCTATATTAAGTGAAGCTGTATGACTAAATGTACAGTGAGACTTTGCTTTCCTAAACTCTATAAATGCTTTTAAAATTATTTTTTTTCCCAAAGGCTATGCTTCTGAAAAGGAGACTGTTTGCACTGTCTGTGAGGAAGGCTGTAGGGCAAGCTATCGCAATCACAACTGAACTACCTCAGCCAGGGTAATTTGGTACAGCTCTAATATGGTGGCAGATCACTGCAGCTTCATATTGACTGAAGATACCATTCAAACTGCTGTTGCTTTAGAGATTGTATTTGTGTTCTCTGTGTTACTTTTAATGCTTCAATCTCTCTATTAAAGACCTGCTTGTTATAATGGACGGGTTAACTTCGTTCATGAAATCGCACTTAGACGTAAAGGCTTTACTGCAACAAACATCCTGTCATGTAGGATAGTAGGTTTAGAATAACATATACTAAGCTTGTAACTAGATAAGGAAATACCAACTCAACCAACAAACGGTAAAATGTATAGATAAGGAGGCGCCAGGATGCAGATGGCTGGGCCTTGGGAACAAAAACAATACCCCTGCTGTGCCTTAATTGTTGTGATTTACAACTCTGCCTGAGGAAAGAGATAAGTCCTGCGGGGGCTGGATAGTGTCTTTTCCTTGGGGCCAGCCTACATATGCAACAACTTTGCAAGGCATCAATCACGCTTGTGCAGAAGCGAGGTCAATCAGCAAACACAGTGAGGAAGACTACAGCCTTCATCCTGAAGACCCCTATAAATGACCACCAGGTGACACTGCGCAAGCACTAAAAGGAGGAGACTTATGATAATGAGTTCCTGAAATTAATTAACATAATCACACCCACTCCCAGAAGTAATTATAATAACCCAACCCATATTAATGAATATGTAAGCCTTACCTAATAAATTGATGTTTCCCGTATGATTCAGCGCGAAACGCTGGCGGAGCTGTTACTCCCCCGGTCGCCCAGCGCTGTTTTTGCTCATTTATCGCTTGCTAAATTCATGTTAATAAAATTTCTTGTGATTAATATAGATTGGCTCTCCCGATTTATCATGAGCGTCTATAACACTTGTGGTAGTAAGGAAAAGTAGTTCAGGAGAAGGAAGAAATATGGAGGTGAGCAGTAGCCAAAAGCTGTTTAAGCGTCCTGCTGTTGGCCACCCTCCATTTCTGTAGAGATCCCACAATGTTCTGCTCCATCAGTTTGCCCTCACTGCAGCCTTTTGGTAGAAGAAGTAGAGTGGACTTAGTCTGCAACTACTGTTGTTGAAAATAGTGCCAAATTTTCCCAAGTTTGTAATGAGGTGTCTAGAGCTAGGAAGACAAGCTACTGGACTATGTGAGTTCCAGCTTGAACCTCCTTCTTCCCTGCAGTCTTGCACCTTACGAAACTCTCATCTAGGAGGGTTCTGGTGGCTTGGTTATTGAAGTGGAAAGATGCAGGTAGGCAGTGGTACTGTGTTGATATAAACCAGAAAGTACTAGTAGTTTTGAAAATCCTGATTGTTATCATGCAGAATAGATTATAATTGTGCCTTAGATTGGATGCATTTCATTATGCAAGGTATAAAATCCAATGAGAGCAAGGCCGCGTGTGTGTGTTCAACTATATTAGAAATGTGTATTTGTAAGGCCAGGTCTATGAATAGCAGACAATGATTCTTCAGGTTTATCATCCCATTCAAGTGGCATTAAGATTTTTCTCTGATTAGTGTACAGTGTTGTTTTTATCAAGTGTTACTACTTCTTTGTTAATACCCATTGAGGCTTGCTACTAACTTCCAGCATGAAAATAAATAAAAATATGAAGAGTTTCCCTTTAGGACTTCTTGAAATATATCTATAGCAATTAGGAATTGCTTTTTCTTAATATGTCTCTTCTTGTCCTTTTTTCAGTGGAGGGAAGGAAAGACTATAGAAGAAAAAAAAATTCTGGTTTTTGTTTGGAATGTTACGGAAACTTCTGTAACTATACGGAAAAGTAAATGGTTCTGTCTGGCTCCAAACCATAAATTTATTGTTCTGTGATTCCAGGTTGTACATTGTCCTGTGTAGTTATGAGTGACATCTTGGTATTAATAGTGCAAATGCACTGCAAAGGGGTATGTATACACACACCATATAGAATGCAAAGGGGTATGTATACACACACCATATAGAATGCAAAGGGGTATATATACACACACCATATAGAATGAATTACCTCTTTGCTACTGATCTCTGGCACTGCTTCTTACTTTTTAAGAAGTCATCTTCAGTAGAGTTTATAGATAAAAGTGCATCAATGTGATTAAATATGATTAGGTATCACTACAGAAGGCATGGTATACAAATATGCTCTTGGACTGTATAGATGGGGTAAACTAGAAAAGGTGAATGCTTGTCATAATTACTAGAAGGCTATAAGAATATAAAGAGAGAGTGCCTTCCATTTATCTATAAAAAGTTATTTTAACCATTTATTGAAGTGTTCAACACTGGTAGGCTGCAAAACTTGTTTAGCTAGCTCTGTAGTTGTGTTCAGTGACAAGGCTATGGGGTCTCTTGTTTCTATTTCTTTAGAAGATTCTTAGAAGATGTGGCTTTAAGTTATAGGCTATTAAAAAAATATGTTGTCCTCTAGTAAAAATTAATTACTGAATTTATTAAATGTGTGCTTCTTTCTGAGTGAAGAAAGTCTCTTCCTCTGTTAGGCGTTTTCACTAGTATTTCAGCTGCTTTCTTTGCTATGTTTGATATCAATTGGTTGGGGTTTTTTGGATGCTAAAAGGATTATCATGATGGAAGAGCTAGAATATACTCTGTTTTGAGGAGCGCAGAGTTGTAATCAATTACTACACTAAGCTTGTGATGAAACATCAGCAGTGTTATTGTTTCAAAGGCAGAGGTTTTATCACTGCTGCCACCATGAGGTGTTGAGCATTTGAGGTAATTTATGTAAGATGCAAAGGAGGTATGAGCTGCTCATGGCATATGCTTGTGTTTCTTACAGAGAGGAACTAGAAATCATACTTTCAGTAGCTGTGCTATACTGCAGTTTATGCAGCTGCTTTCTCAGTTTCATGTGGATGATATGTCTAAAAGCTACCTTGTCTCCCTTCTGTGATGAATTGTAGTCATGATGACCTGTTAGTCAGTTGCTGTGGTGGTTTTTGGTTTTATGCAGCTTAAGGAAAACTTTAGTTCAGAATTGCCAGTGTCTAGCTAACAAAATAAATTTTCTAGAGATCTGTTTCATATAACTAGCTTCTCTACTCGCGATAACTTCTGTAATGTCAAGAGTTCAAATGATACAGTGGTCAGCTAAACTAGCTGAATTGGGAACAGAAGTGAAATACAGACTCTTGGAGTGTCTTTTACACAAGACAATCACTGCTAGCTGTCAGTACTAGTGAGACAAAATTTCTTCTTTGCTAGCTAAAGGTTATACTGTTTAATTTTTATGCTGTGCCCCAGAAATTGTAAAGTAATCTTAGCTAGCGCCTATGGCTGTGTGGAAACAGACACATTCTGAAGACAGGCTTTAGAGAAGTCTATGGGAAAGTGTATGGGGTGTTGTATTATGAAAGCCTCACTTAAATTGTTGCTCAAGATGTGTAATAGCTTGTTTCTGCAATCTATACTATGCTAAGTGGAAAACTAGTGGTATTAGTATGTATTTTAGTAAGATTGTTTTTTATCTTTGCTTTTATAGTGTTTAAATTTAACTTTGCTCCTCTTGCAGCTAAATCTAATTTTGAATAATGAGCAAAGAGTAAAGGTACAAATAGGCGAAATCTTTTTTAATGAGTCTTGTGTTCTCCATTGAGTCCACTTCTATAAGAAAGTTTTTGGAGAGGATCTGTGACTCTTCGAAGAGTCCTGACCTGAAACAGAATGAAATCAATGAGCCTCCTACCTTTCTGTTGGAGGGTGTTTCTGTCTCTGCATACAGGGGTAGAAAGAGCAGGAGAAGTACCTGAAGCTGTGACGGTAGTTGGAGGACTTCTGTATCCTCTGTTATCTCCTGTTGCCAATATGGAAGGAAAAATTCATCTGCCACCAGATAAGGTAAAGCAATGTTGTAATGTTTTGTGTCAGGAAGATTTGACATGATGGAGGATTTCTGACTGTAAAATCAAGGTTTCTGCCCCTTTAAAGTAACAGGGACCTTGGGAGGTCATCTAGTCCAAGTCTCTGCTCAAAGCAAGGTCAACTAGATCAGGTCAACCTGTTGGTCAGTCTGATAAGCAGAGACCTTGGGGATTAACCCCAGTCCATCACAGAAGTTTGCAATTGCCTCTTCTCTGAAAGTACATATTTTTGTTCTTTAGTCTAAATAAAAAGTGTTTATCTCCTTTCCCTTTGCATTGTATTTTCCAAACTTATTTTAGTAAACTTAGGGTAAAATTGTTTGACATTTATTCTTCAAAACCACTTCTGTAATACTTGCTTTGCAACAAGGTAATCCTGTGTTTATACACTGCATATGTAATTTTCTTTAGCCCAAACTAGTCAGTTACTGTACAGCTGTTACATATAAATGTGTTCTGGAAATAGGTTCACTCTGTGTGCGGCCCCTGCTGTTAAATACTGTCATGAAGTTGCTTGTTCTGCCATTAAGTAGTTCTAAATGTTAAATGTTTGGCAGCTTTCAGGCCTCTTCTGACCAGCCTTCTGCTGTAAATATAAAACAGATAAGGCTGTTCTGAGGATGTCCTGCTAAAAGTAGCAAATGAATCACTTAGCACTGTGGTTAGCTTATTTGTTTTAAGTTTGAGTGGATACTTTCTTGAAAAATTTTATCTTTGGCAAAAATCAAGTGTGTTCCTTGACTTCTTCAGTGTACTTATTTCTGGTAGTAGAATGTGTTTCACCTGCAGTTCACCGGCTTTATTGGAACACGAAGGTAGACACAATCCGTGACCAGGGGGCAGCTGGCATTGGCTGTCAATGCAGTGTTCATAACTTACCACTACACCAATTAGATAGCCAGGATAGCATTTTGTGTTTCTTCTAGAATTAATCTATGTGCTTTCAAGAGTGATCTCTTGAAGATAGGCATTTGAATACTTCCTTAATTAGCATCTGACTGAAACATTGACAAACAAAAGTGTGTGTGTGTTTGCATTCTTGTAAAAGTGTTATTTGAAGATCTGTTTATAGAGTTTCTAATTGCAGTATCTGTTCATGTAAAGCATCTGTAAAATTTCCCTTGGAAAACTAGACTTGATTAACCCTGACTAAAGGTCTGGCATCAGAAAGCCAAGCAGGGTTTAGCTTGTCATTAACACAGTTGCAAGAATGGTACAGAGAAGCTTCCTACAGTGCTTGTCTGTCCCATCTGGCTAAAGCCCTGGTGCTTTTAATCCTTCACTTTGGTAAATGCTAAAAGTCACCTGGTCTCTGCATGTTTGACTTGAAATGGTTGTAGTAAGTCTAGCTGTATAAAAGAGTATTCATGTATATCTACCTGATGCTGTTCTTAATTCAATTAAAATGAGATGATACAACTGTGAAGAGGGCAGACAGTGGTGAATGCTGCTTTAGCCTGGGAGGGGATCAGTGTTAAAGCTCTGACTGTGGTTTATGCCTGATGTCAATTACTGATATGCTATGGCACACTAGTGCAGAACAAATGTGAAAAATGAAATAGTAACTAATCCTCTGCTCCTCAAAAGGAAGGATTATGAAAATTACCATGGACTAAGAGTTAAAAGTATGTACCTTTGCTATTTGCAGTGCTGTCGCTGGCATCCAGCACCACCTGGTTCTGTTCCTTTGTGCTGGGAAGAAAGTGGATATTATTTTACCTGTAGTTATCTGGGTGCTAAACAGCCATCAGTTTATAACTTCTTACAGTTTTGCTAGTGCAAGACTAATAATTTGTCAGTTGTTCTGTCTGCATTCTAACGACACAGGTTTATTTGTGCCTTGGGGCACAGTCATCAACCTGATCTTTGTTCTCCATTGCTATACTTGTACAGTAGAAGTAATACTCTCATTCCTTAAATCAGTTTATTTTGGTGTTGTCCTGGTTGGCCCCAAACCAGGCCAATTAGTCTTAAAGAAACCAAGGTCACTGCTAAATTCCTCACCTGCTTATGAGTGAAGAGCTGAAGGGGGCTCGCAACTGCAGGGAGGAGCAGGACAGGGCAGGTGACCCAAGATGGACCCAACGAGGTATTCCATCCCATACATGTCATTCTCACTTTCCTATTTATCACTAACCCACTGCCTCCTGGAGGTGGGGCCCAGGAGGGAGGGCCCTCCCTGTCTTCTACTGATTGTACCAGCTTTGCCACTTTCCAGTTAAAAGTCCTGCAGGTGGATGGCGGGGGAGCTACTGCATTTTCCCTTCTGCCGTGCTGGGGGGAGCAACTCTGCCTGAGGAGGATTCCAAGCTCTCGATCTTGGTTTTGTATATATTTGATTATTTCTATTATTCTTATATACTCTTTTTCATTACTATTAGTTTATTAAAACTGTTTCTAACTTTCCAACCCGTAAGTCTCTCCTCCCTTTTCCCCTTTCCCTTTCCCTTAGGGTGCGGGGGAGAGGGTTAACAGAGAGCGTCTGCCACAGGTTTAATAGCTGGCCCAGCTTTTAAACCGTGACAGGTGTATTGAAGTGACAGGCAGTAACTGATGTATGTATTACTATGTGTTGCAGAGATGCATACAAATTGTGCTGCAGAAAAATATTCAAAACTGAGCCATTGACCTGTAATTTCATCTAGGAATTTCCAGATTGTTTTTATACTGTTTTACATCACCAACAAAAGATATCTGAGAAACAGGCAGAGTTTTTGTTCCCTGTTTCATTCCACTGTTCTGCTGCTGCTAGTGTTGCTGTGTTATTTAAGCTTTCTGTGCATAATAAGAAAGAGTAATATTCCTAAAACTGCAAAGTTTTGATTAAAACTTCTGTACTAAGCCAGGTTTTGCCTAACTTTGTTAGAAACACTCAAGAATGCATTTTGTTCCTCTAAGAAGTACTGGAAAAGTTGTGTTACCAAAGACGCAATTGTAACTGAAAATGTTAGGATTATAAAATCTCTTCAATTACTGGGAGAGTCTTGAGTTTCAAAATGGTTATGAGAGGAGGTATAACCTTTTCATGGAAAAGGTCAAGAATGAAAAGCCATTTGATATAGAAATGGATCTAGAGTCCTTAGCACTTGGTATTTCTTTGAAATACAGGAGAACTGTGGTCAGAAGATTTCTGGAAAGGTGTGAAGGATTTTAACAGGGAACAGTGGAATAGGCCATTAGCAGTTATCCTTTAATTTTATACTTATTAGAGGACTAATTCATATAACTAATTCCAAATATGAAGTCAAAGTAGAGCTGAGGCACTTAAAAGGGGTGGGGAGAAATGTCTGATTAGAGACCTGATGGTTAGGATTTTAATTTTGGTTAGATCTCCAAATGTTAATTTGTCCATCCTGCTCCTTCTCCTCCTAAGATGCACTGCTTCATAACCTTCCAACCAGCAAAGGCCAGGGCAGTAGGGCTGCTTCCTTCTTTCCACCTGCTGCCCTGTGGTGATTGCCTTGCTGCAAACTTCACCAGAACATACTGGCAGAGCGTGGTATGACTCCAGAACCATGCTGCAGCTCAGGGCACCAAAAGGCCAGCTTTAGCTATCCCTTCTCCTTTAGCTCATATCTTGGGAGAAGATAATCTGGGAATGCCTCCTTCCATGTGTACTCTGAGGTCAGAAGACGAGCTTTTTTTTTGGCTGCAGCACTGGCTCTTGTGAGCAGGGGTGAAGGGGTTCAGCCTCAGAATACAGGATTAGATCACTTGCTTGCACCTATGCCTGAAAATTACACTGCAGATACTCTTGATCTTTAGGTTTTACTGATTTGCTTTAGAAGCAGCATATGTACCTCACAGTAATTGATCGTACTCACCAGACTAGTGATTACTTGAATCAGTACTGTTTAGCAGGGTGTTATGAGTTGTTTGGAGGGGGAAAAACCAACACCTACCCCAAAATGAAAAACAACAAAAAAGAAACCCCCTTCTTCCTCTAAACTGCAGTCAGGATGAGATCCTTGAAGTCAAGCAACCCCTGTATTATCCTTGTTAGCTTGTAAAAAGTACACCTCCTTTACCACTTTCCCAAAGACAAAACTTAAGATTCCCAGAAATTGTTCAGAAAAATGCTGAAATGAGAGAAATTCTGTCACTTAAAAAAAAAAAAAAATAAGAATGGGAAAAGGGAGGTTCAATCCTCAAAATGGTAAATAGTTTTTATAATATATTGGAGGAAATGCTAGCAGACTAAGTGGGAACTTCTATTTTGCCCCATTCAAAATGGGGCTGTGATCTGGATATTCTGCGGTACACTTCAGGAATATGCCTGTCCCTGTGATGGGAACTGTACCATGCACCTCTAACACCTCCCCACTGAAAAGCTCTGTTGAAACAAAAGAATAGTCATAGGGTTTTGTGTTTGGTTTGGGTATTTCTAGTGCCACTCCAACAAAAACTGAGAATGATATAAGAAATGTAGCAGTTGGAGTGATACAAATTCTAAATAATGAAGTAGGAAAGAGTTTGTTGGATGGACAGATTAATGGTTTGTATAACTTTCCTTTCCTTTAAAGTCAATAGAGAAGTATCCTATTTTAATTCCTCATCCTTTTTTGAGATTTTTCTTCTCTATTACATTGCACCTGCAATTTAGTGGCTAAATTGCTTCACTTTGAGAAATAAACTGGTGCTCATTTCAAAGCAGCTGTTAATACTTATGTCTGATTGAAAGTTGTACTTCAGGTGTGCATGTAACTGCAAGCCGAGGGAGCACTGCAGCAGGACAGACACCAGTTATTAGTTCTTCTCTGTGTAGGCACTCTGTGTGTGGGCCATGATACCAGTTTCTGTAGTTCTTGCAGCAAGTCATATACGTGGTCATATTACATAGGTGTGTGTCCTCATTCTCATAGCATTGCAGTGTGGTGGCAGTAGGTTCTCTTTTACTTGTATGACTTGGCAAATACTGATTCTTTCTGTTCTGTGTCTTATGATGTGTTTTCCTTCATGAACAACTTAAAACATATTAATTTGTGGATTAATTAATCGTGATGGAAGTTTACACTTTTTTTTGTCATAGTGAGCCTAGCGGCTGACCCTGAAGGATCAGGTAGAGTTTCCTTGTAGTATACAGCACCTGGCTGCAACAGGCCTGTTTCCAGGCAACTAGACCCTGTGGTTACTGGCTTCTTAGTATCTACATTGCTGAGGATTCATTCAGCTTAAGATGGGAAACATGATTATTTATGGATACAGAAAAGGCAGGTTTCTGATTATCAGATACTTGATCTTTTTTTTTTTTTAACTGAAGTACAAATTTTTTAAATTGTTCTGTTTTTGCTTTAAAGTTAAATATAGTTGGATTTTGCCACAAAGCAATGTTCATCTTCAGCTAACTCAAAAGATGCGTATACTCCTATCTATTGATCTGTATACACACGTAGAAGTAGTTAGTTGGCTAGGATGAGGGGAAGTATTACAAAAAATTGCAGTCTTGGGCTAAACAGCCTAATTCATGCTGCAGTAGTGTTTCAATACAAGTCAGAATCAGACTTCAGTATAATAGCATACTAAAATTATTTACTTGGCTTTTTCAGGAGCAGAGGATGAAAGAGCTATTCTAAAGGTCATTCTCCATAGGTGTATTTGTTGAGATTGATAGGTCAAAAAAGGAGGGGAGGTGGGGGGGAGGGCAGACATGGATGGACACACTAAGTAACAGGTTGAATGGATATCACCTTTATTCTTAAAGCCCTTATTAATTTTAATGTATCCCTTAAAATAAGAATGATAATAGGTTATGGTCCAAATTTGGCTAACTGAACTAAAACTGTGCAAGAAGGAGGCAACAAGAATGAAAATACCTAGGAAAAACAAATTATGGATCTAGAAGAGAGGCTTTTGGAAATCCCTACTGTTGTAGAAAGGGAGGTGAGAGCGTGTGTGAAAACAGACACCACAATGAAAAGGAAATGCAAGTGGTCTTGTGTATTCACAAAAATTGAATTTAGGACATCAGTTACATAGCATGTTCCTAGAACTACCTGGCTTTTCAGAGGCTGTACTGTGTTGTTGAACTTTATTAGTGGGTTTTTTTTTTTGGATGAACAGTGACAGGAAGTAACCACTAGACAGGAGTTGACATGCATTATTAACAGTTTTCAAATAAAAAAGCTGACCAAAATGCGTGAAACTCTTAAATCATGTTTTGACATCTGATGAAAATCTGATTTGTCAAAAGAAAGCTACTATGACATGTATAACTTCTGTACTGTGATTCATATGCTGTAAGCCCCAATTGATTGTGACCTTTTTTAATCTTGAGAATTTTACTTAGAGAAGTTTATGTTTTTTAATCTTCCACTAAAACTGTAACTGTACCAGGAAGGAGGCATGTTTCTTCATCAGCTGTTGGCCATGAGGAATATTGGATGCAAGTAAATGAAAGAAGTAATTATTTTTCTAATGGAAAGCTAATTTTTTTTTTAAGCCTGTGATAGGTTTAGCAGTGACTCATCAAGCTAAAATGTAAAAACACCACGAGTTGATCTATTTCTGGGTAAAATAAATCAAAGAGAATGTAAGGCCAGATTTTGGATTGATTTGCATACTCTCCTTACCCCATGAGTCCAGTGAGCTCAGAGTTTAAATCAGGTCAGCATTTGGACTAGTTTTTGGATAGTTTATCAGCTGAAGACCAATCTTGTCAGCTGTTACACAGAAACCCTGGTGCCGAGTTTTTACATGCTCATGAAAAAGCTGAAAAGGCTTAACCACTTCTTAGACTTAGAACTGTCTGGAGTGAGCCTCTGTAGACAAAAGGGTGAACACACATATTCAGTTGTCCGAAGAGACGGCTGTATCCTGAACTGTTTAATAGCACAAACAGGGAGGGTGTTTAATGACTGTGCTTAGACTGGAGATCTCACTGGAGTGCTGGGAAATGAACAGTCCTCAAAGTAACAATCGACGTTAGTGTGTGATGGAGCTGATGACAGGACTGTCATCTTAATCCCAGAAGTGAGTGGTGAGTTTGAGGTGAGCATTCTTAAATTTTCCTCTTCAATAAATACCAGTCTGAAATCTTCATGGAAAACAAAGTCACATTTTTAATATAAAAACAACTTGACATTCTTCAGTATACTTTTTAATGAGCATTGCTCTGAGCTATGTTATAATGAAATTTGCTTAAAAGTAGAACAGGCTGGTGATACTTGGCAGAACGATGTGGCATATGGTAAAACAGTTGTGATTTATTGGCAAGCATTCTCATTTTTGGAAAGAGCGTCTTTCAGCACAGTGGACTGTATCCTGATATTCAGGGCTTTAAGGAGAAAAAAAAAATCTACTGAGCAGTAGACAAGGATTACTTTAAAAGGTAAGGCCTTTTGGTAAGGGTAGGACAAGAAACTTTCTATTTTATTCTTTGTTTTACATGCGGCACCTGACTTTTGTCTAGCTCTCTATCCCATTTCACCTTTTTTAGAAACATCAGAATATGCAGTAGCTTAAAGGTAAGAGAGCATTTTTAACTTGTACAAGGTAGGATTTCTGGGACTGACAGACATTGTAGCTTTCTGTCCTGGTGTGGACTAGGACAGCACCGATTTTCCTTTCAGTGATTTTTTCCTTTCAGTTAAGTTTATTCTAAGTAACTGCACTTTCTGAAGTTAACTACACGTTTTTTCAGACCATGTCTGCTTCTAGAATTGATAACGCTTGAAATTTATAGTTAATATTAAGGTAACAGTAGGAGTGGTATGCAGAAAGGCTCTTGTTTTATACTTACTCTTATAGAAACCAAGGTCACTGCTAAGTTCCTCATGGTCCACGTGTGAAAGGCTATAAGAGTCACACTTGCAGCGAGCAGTGGACAGGACAGGTGACCCAAAATTGACCAACAAAGTATTCCATCCTGTACATTCTCAGTTTAAACCTGAGTCATCATGAGGGTCGCATTCTCTTCTTTGACTGGTGTCTGAAGAGGACTCTGTCTGTTTCTTCTGCCCTCGATCCCAGTCTGTGTGTTCCTGAATCTAGTTCCCATCTGCTTCTGTGTCTGGTCCGGGACTTCTGGATGCCTGCTCTGCAGCATCAGTGGTGACATGATTGTCATCAGGGGAGCTCAATCTTGGTTTTGTACTTATTATTTCTATTAGTATTATTATACACTTTTTCATTGTTATTGTTTATTAAAACTGTTTTAACTTTCCAACCCATAAGTCTGTCTCCCTTTTCTCTTCCCCCCTTCTAGGGGAAGGAAAGGGTTAATAGAGAGCATCTGTTGTGTTTAATAGCCAGCCCAGCTTTAAATGTTGACAGTTTAGCATGCACTTGCATGCACTTGCATGCACTTTTCTTGTGCCTGACAATATCCTGCAAAACTACTGCTAAAGTTGTGATTGTCAGGACCATGTCATATGATTGCATCTATAGACTTAGTAAATGAGTACAGGAGTTACTGGGATTGATTTTACAGCATCCCAGCACAATTCCTGTTGGATTTAATATAGATATTTAACTATTGCTGGTGGTATAGTAAGTAGTAATATCTTCTCATTCCACTTTCCAAAGATCAGTTTCCTCTTGAGAGCCTGGTCACAAGTGCCAGTCTTCCCTCTAATGAGTAAGCAGTATGGCTCCTGCTGCCTCAAAGGAGATTTCTTTCTAGTCATTCCTGTAGATTTGTGACAGAAGGCAAGCAGATGACATAAACCATGCTTGGTGATCCTAGAAGAGTACACCCACGTTCTCATTTTGTGACCAACATGTAGGACTACTTTTCAGATTAAAATCTTAAAAGTACCTGATTGGCAGCTTTCTATTTTGCTTGTTTCTCATAGTTACATGCTTATATTTTTCACTAAAAACAAAGCCTTAAAGTGTGTGTGTGTATGTCCCTATCAGCATAGATACAGAGCTGAAAAATGGAGTAGTGAGGGTGCAGAAAATGAAATGCAAAGTATTTCTGTTTATATTTTATTCAAAGTTTATTAGACCACAAATTGTGAGTATTCTCCAGCTGAACATTATGGGTCTCAAGTATATTTTTATCTAATGCAAGGTGTGGGGGGAACATAAAACAAGAAGATGTGTTTTCTGGAAAATTTTAGAAATACATAGTTACTTCAGGATTTCCTACGCTATTAATGTACTGACATATGGGAAATAGGAAATGAATTGCTAAATGCCCTGCTCTGGGCCTTCTTCGGCATGGCTTGTTGTCTTTTGCACATGCAGTCATAGGTGAAAATTCCTGCTAGTAGCTAAAGGAGGATTGTGGTGCTGCCACTGTATCTTAATTGCTCAAAGAAACAATCAGATCTAACTTCTTGTGGTGGGGTGGGTGTCAGTCCCTAAAGCATACATGTATTTAAAAACTATTTTCTTTGTTAGAATTCAGTGTTGTAATAACACACAGGATCTGAAAAAAGGATTATATAAAGCTATTGGATATTTTTTTTAAAGGGTATGGCAAAGCTGAAATACCACAGTACTCTCAGAGGAGAGGTCTGTCACTAGTGGTGCATGTTCCAGGTCACATGGGAAAGGGATGGAGCTACTGTACAGGAGAAGCATCAATTATTTTCAGTTTGGTCAGATGTTAACCCATATTACAGATCCCTGGCTATGTCCCAGACTCATGGGCTTGTGAGTTACTAGCCTATATTTTAATGAAAGATTCTTGCCCTTGTGATTGCAGAGCATGAAATAGGGTGCTCTGAAGAGTAACTTAGAGGGCAGAGCTTCAGTGAGGCAAATGCCCTTTGAATTAGGGGTATGGCTACAAGCTGGGTTAATTATAGTGGTCTGCAGGCATGTATGTAGAGAGGTGGCATCTGGTAAGAGTCAAGGAAAGAGGTAGAGTGAAGTCTGAATTATCCTTACTTGAACTGATTGCGTTTTAACTAATTAATAACTGTGGACCAGGATCTTAGTGATGATGTAGTTAAACAAGCTTTCAGTATCATACACTTCAGTCCAACTCTCATTTTTTCACAAAACTAAGAATGACTGGTCCTGAGTTTAATACCACACAGAATCAATAAAGTTGGAAGAGACCTCTGGGATCGAGTCCAACCATTGCTCTGACACCACCATGTCAACTAGACCATGGCACTAAGTGCCATGTCCAGTCTTTTCTTAAACACATCCAGAGATGGTGACTCCACCACCTCCCTGGGCAGCCCGTTCCGTATGGTGACTTGGTAATATACTGGGAAACAGTAATTTCTTTTGTTTGCTTTTAGGAATTATCTTGTAGCATACCAAATGTGCTATTACTGAGATTTACTAAATACACTTACTGCTGCGTTCTTTTAAGCTGTCTTTAGTATTTAAACAATTTTCTGTTTTTTTAAGGAAGTAAAACAATAGCTCTTTGCCCTAGAAATACTCAGTCTTTTTTTCTGTTGTGTGTATGTGTGTGTATATATGTTTATATATATTGCTGATCTTTGGGTTGTGTAGATATAATTGAGAGGTGTCTGTGTCAAAAAGTCAATGATTACCTTATTTGGGGTTTTTGACCAGAATGCTACATGAAGTGTCTTAATTTTTCCTTTTTTCCCTTGATTGTGGGCAGTGAGAGGGGTTTCCAATTAGTGGAATTTATAGGTTAGTTATGATTCATCTCCTGAAATCAGCTACATGAATTTGAATCATTAGTACTGGATGTTTTCCACTAAAATCTTATGAAATTCTGCTTAGTGTTTGGCAAGGATATTGTATTTGTTGTCCAGATGCAGTTTTTCAGTGTGGGCACATGTTGAAGACCCTAAATCTTGCATGTAAGGGATCCGTTAGGACTTTACTTCCATTCATATGTATTGGACACTGAGTTGTATGGTTCTGCAAGTTAGATAATGATATTGTAGCAAAAGTAGGAAGGAAAGATGACATTCCACTGACAGTTAAAAAGGGCAACTAAGTGTGTAGAGTTTTTTACATGTGGGGCAAGTGTTATTTGACATAGTTTGAATGTGATTACATCATTTTATTATAACTTTGTCTGACTGTGGACAGTGGGGAATGTGTAGTCTATATGCTGGGCACTGCATGAGTAAGAGATGCTACATAGTTCCTGCCTGAAAGAATTTCTAGTCTGTAGTAGGTCTCCTGGACCTGTAACTGACACTCAAAGTTAAATGCTAGATCTGTTGGCAGTGGTAGTGCTCAAATGAAATTAAGTAGCTGATAATGAGTTGATAGCATATGATGATTGACTTTTTTTATTAGTCTGCTTTAATGGGTTAAATAAGGTTTCTAAAAGTTTTTTTTGGAACTATAATTAGATATTTTTTGCTTTTGTTGTAGGGTTGATAGTTGTTAATTCTTTTAACTAGCTATAATTTCCCTTGGTTTTCTGTTTAAGAGCTCTATTTAGGCATAAACCCCCTAAAAGGGAACAGTCCAGAAAGTGTCTAAAACATCTTCTCATCTGAGAGATGGTCAACAGGGATTTTTGTCATGGCTTTAAGGCGAGTAGAAGCAACTTTTGAATTTTTGAGTACAAATATGAAAGCTGAGATATGACAAAACTCATTGCACTGTGAATGAGCCATGGGTTTGAGAAAAGCTTTTTGTGATCCCTAACTCATAAAGAGCAACACAAAATTGTGAATGTTGCTGGTAATCATCTTACCTGTACAGCATCAGTAAGAATCACTCTGGGTATAGACACCACATTGTACAATACCTATATGTAGAGTATTTTTATGTATCTTATTTCTATTCGTAGTGGGATGAAATGAACGATGGATGAGAATAACATTTTCATCTGCTTAAATCCTAAGGTTTTTTATTCCTTGTATAAGAATCATACAAGTACTTAAGACTTTTCTCAGGTTTTCTCATAAACATAAAAACTTGCACCTTATCCTACTGCATAACACGTAGTAACAGAAAAATGTATTTTAAAGTCAAGCTCTTTGCTGATATAGACACAAGAAAGAGGTCTTTACACAAGAGCTAGGATAGCAAGAACCCTTCCAACATGTGATGTGAACTGTCAAATAGCCCATTTATAAGAACAATAACACAGATATAGGTTGAAGGTGGAGATTTAGCTGTCTACAGAGGACATCCACCACAAAGATGGAGCTTGCAAGACCCTTCTGCAGGCAGCCTTTCCTAGTCTTTCCTGTTGAGTTCTTGCTGTTCCTATAAAATGCTTAGGTAATGACCCAAAGAGCAAGATAGCCGTTCGTAGTGGTTTTTTGTTCAGGGCAGTAGTTCATGTACTTGATCCTCCTCTATTAAGTGGTTACTTGTGCAAAATGGAACAGTTTCAGACGAAGTGATAGAGTGCACTTAACACTAGCATATCCTGTACCCTTTGAGTTAGAAAAACCTTCTAGCTCTTCTAAGAGGTGAGTTTAGCTTTCACGTAAAGGGATGAATTGCATCCAAGACTTGCATGGGTATTTAAACCCCTGAGTTCTCAAATCAAAAGTGAGAAAATATTTTTTTTTATTCTCCTTTGTCGGCTTAGTTTTATTTTCCTTTGTGTTTTCTTTGTGTTTTTTTGAGACCTAAAACGAACTGTTCTGACCATTGCAAACATAACCAAACACTTCTCTTGGGAGACAGGAGTGGGATTTGCCTCTTCCCCCTTTTCAGAAAGAGTAACTGAAATGTGGTGAGGAGAGGGAGTTCATTAGTGGGTTGGTGGGCTGCTTTAATATTTTCTTAGGTATGTTCATTCTTTGTAGCTACATTGTGAAAAATTATCAGATCTGTTAAATGTATGTTTCATACCTGTTCTGCCTTATTTAATCTAAGTAAAATATATTACTCGGCAAATGCTACTGTTCTAGCCTATATTGACTGTGTCTAATGCAAGAATTCGCCCTGCCTTTGTTCTCCCAAAGCAGACTTATACATGATAAGGCAGCTGCTAAAGGGAGAGCACTGATGTCATTGAGTCTGGAGCAGAGAACAGAATCAGGATGGGAAATCAAACTCCCAAAGAGAACAGGTGACTGTTCCTAATGGGGAGAAATAAGCTAAAGCAGCTGTTTGTATTCCGAAGTATAGGCCTATAGAGAAATGCAGCTTTGTTACTGACTTGGACTTTCAGAAAAAATGACTAAGTTGAAGAGAGTGAGGATACATTGTGAATAATTTATGTACAATATCAGTTTTGTTAAGTGGGGAATTTAATGGCTAGCTCACCATAACACTGGTAGATAAATGGACTTGGGGAGAAAAATTCTGAAGCTTTAAACTGGCTTTTTCTTTTTAAGTGATCTTAAACATTGCTCAGTTGTGGCAACCAAAATAAATAGAATCCTCGATACAGAAGGAATGACTGTGGTCCTTCAGCTTTGACCTCTAGAAATTAGGCTGTAGTTATACAGAGTACAGAATCTGTATTATATTTACATGTTCTCAATTTATCTGCTATCAGTCTCAATGTGTAAGAAAGTAATTTTGGGGACTACATGACAAAAGGATTCTCATCACTTGTTTAACGTTGGTCAAAGATCTTGTGAATTCATTTTCTCTAATCTTTGTATTAGGTGCATGCCCCACCATTATGCATGGTGAACTTAATGATCCTACTGAGTGTCAGCAACTATAAATATAAAAGAGCTAAGTGGTTAGAAGAGTATGTCTTTTGATCAGCAGAAGAACAAAATATTCCAGAGAGCCTGTTTTGAAGACCCAATGGCTTAAGACCTATGCCTTGCTGTCCAATTTTCCTTTCCTACTGAGAGGTCTAAGATGTCACTAACATTGAGGTACTTTGATGTAATTGCATCATTCTGTGCATGTTTAACCCTGATGCTCTTCCTGGCATGGAGAGGCAGCCTAATAAGAGAGGTTCTGATCTTTTATAAAAATCATAGAGCTTTCTGGATATAGGCTGAAAAGTCAAATACTTTTCTGAGGCTATACGAGACTTTCTTCTTTATCCTTATAGGTCTGGCTTTGAGTATTTAATATATTATAAAGATGATCTAGTACTGTTTCTTGGTATGTAGTCTACTGAACAAGACTGAACTGAGCTGGGAGAAGGTATGTAGTAGGACAATGTGTAGAAAGACCATAGACTTGCTGAGCTTTCTAGCTTTTGAAAAGCTGTTAGTAGATGTGACTGTACTGAATGTCTGTGTAGGCTCCTCTTTGTTATGAATGTATGAGGTTGGATGGGACCTCTGGAGGTCATAGTGTTCAGCCCCTCTTCTCAAGCAGAGTCACCTAGAGCTGGTTGCCCAGGACTGTCCAGATGGCTTCTGAGTATCTCCAAGGATGGAGACTCCACAACCTCTCTGGGCAACCTATGCCAACGCTTAATCACCCTTACAGTAAAAGTGTTTCCTGATGTTCAGACAGCACCTCCTGTGGTCTAGTTCATGCCCACTGCCTCTGATCCTGTCACTGGCCACTGCTGAAAAGAGCCTGGCTCCATCATTGCAGCTACAAGGCTGAACAATTATATAAGTATATGCTAGTAAATCACATTGAAAATACTGTTTTCTGCCAACTGCTGGGTGATAATAACACAAGTTGGTTGGTTGGTGTCTTTTTTTAGTTTGGTAGTTGGTTTGTGTGTGGTTTTGTTTTTTTTGGTTTTTTTTGTTTGGTTTTTTTTTTTTTAGGGCTGGATAGGTGACCTTGCCTCAGAGAAGATCTTGCTTGAAGACCTAATTCACTTGTTAAAAATTCAAGTTTTCCCCAAGCTATCCATAGCTCCCGATTACTGTTCCACATATACTGTATTTTTTTTTCCTCATTGAGATTTGCTTAATGAGAAAGTATTCTTTAGTGTCAGAGGTCTTGGCATTATTTATGGGATCACTATATTAAAGAACACTGTCTGTCTTTGGGATAATAAGCACTGTTTACAAAGTGGTTATAAGAGTATTACAGTGATCACTTCAATGTACAGAATTATGCTTTTCCAACTGATTTACTAGTGGACTTTTAAATACTTATAGTGAACTTTGGCATGCTGGTTTTATATTCTATATAAAAAAATTACATTATTACCTGGATTAATTTGGTTTTTGTTTTAAATACTTGCGTTCTAATGCAAAAAGAGGAAAAAAAAAAACCAACCCCAAAAGCAGCGTTCTGCTGTGTTAAGATTTGTTAATAAATAGAATGTATCTTGTGTTGTGGAAGTTGTGTTTAATAACTCATCCATATGATGTAAGAATAAGTGCTAAACAGTCCTTTAGTAATTTGAGATACCTTGGTGGTGCTGAAAAATTTGATGCCGTTACAAATTTCACCATGGCAAATACATAGGAACAATATTGTCCCTATCTTATTTTTTTGATATTAGTTTTTCTTTTAATTTTTAAAGTACTTCTAGAAGCTTCTAAATAATAGAAAAAATTTTGAAATGGTAGTAACACAAAATACTTCTAATCAAAAATAAGGTTAAGTACTAATTTGCTGCTTATATACACATCTCTTATACTTACTTCAGTCACTGCAGTGACAGTTAATAAGACGCTAGATTTAGATTATTTTTTGTGTTACTGGTAAATATGGATATGACTAGTTTGTAAAAGCTGCTTCTGGGTGTTCAGGCCAAGAAGAGGTGGTGTGAGAGGTGCTGGTGACATCTGAAAGACGTTACAGTAGAATTTGCTTATTCCTTCTTGTTTAAGAACTTATGAAATAACTAAGTTGGTTTATAGACGTTATCTGCCTGTCCTAGGAAAGTGGCGCCCTTTGACATATTTTTATTTTGAATAAATTAGATGCTAACCTTTACACAATAAGTACCCATTTATTTCAGAGGTATGAGGCTAAATAGCAAATCACTTTTATTACTAGGTATACAGTAGTTCTTGTTTACAAAGCCTGTGGGTTTAAGAAATTGTAAGGGATTAGTAACGATTTGATGTTACCCCTTCCTTCTCCCAAGTAGAACTCTTAAAGGGAGTCAGTACCTGATTCAAAGGCTGAAACTACATATATATTATAAAGGTTTGTATACACGTGCATAACTGCAGTAAAATTAACCCCAGTGGTTTAATTTTTGGTGGGCTAGAAAAAAAAATAGCTGAAGAACTGTGAGTCTTTGTAGGACCTCTCTATTATCTACCGGCAGTCCTGGTTAACTGGAGAAGTTCCAGCTGACTGGAAATTAGCAAACGTAACACCCATCTACAAGAAGGGCTGGAAGGATGATCCAGGGAACTATAGGCCTGTCAGCCTGACTTCGGTGCCAGGCAAGGTGATGGAACAGATCATCCTGAGTGCCATTACACGGCACATGCAGGACAATCGGGGCATCGGGGCCAGCCAACGTGGATTCATGAAAGGCAGGTCCTGCTTGACCAACCTGGTCTCCTTCTATGACAAAGTGACCCGCTTAGTAGATGAGGGCAGGGCTGTGGATGTAGTCTATCTAGACTTCAGTAAGGCATTCGACACTGTCTCCCACAGCATCCTCCTAGACAAACTAGCTGCCCGGGGCTTGCATGGGTGGACTCTTCGATGGGTTAAAAACTGGCTGGATGGTTGAGACCAGAGAGTGGTGGTGAATGGGGCAAAGTCCAACTGGCGGCCGGTCACTAGCAGTGTTCCCCAGGGCTCAGTTCTGGGACCGGTGCTGTTCAATATCTTTATAGATGATCTAGATGTAGGGATTGAGTGCACCCTCAGCAAATTTGCAGATGACACCAAGCTGGGTGGGAGTGCCGATCTGCTGGAGGGTAGGAAGGCCCTTCAGAGGGATTTGGACAGGTTAGATAGATGGGCCGAGACCAACGGCATGAGGTTCAACAAGAACAAGTGCCGGGTCTTACACTTCGGCCACAACAACCCCATGCAGCTCTACAGGCTGGGGGAAGAGTGGTTAGAAAGCGGCCTGGTGGAAAGAGACCTGGGGGTGCTGATCGACAGCCAGCTAAACATGAGCCAGCAGTGTGCCCAGGTGGCCAAGGCGGCCAATGGCATCCTGGCCTCTATTAGGAATAGTGTAGCCAGCCGGTCTAGGGAAGTGATCGTCCCTCTGTACTCGGCACTGGTGAGGCTGCACCTTGAATACTGTGTCCAGTTCTGGGCCCCGCACTTCAAGAAAGATGTTGAGGTGTTGGAGCGAGTCCAGAAGAGGGCGACCAAGCTGGTGAAGGGTCTGGAGGGTCTGACCTCCGAGGAACGGCTGAGGGAGCTGGGGCTGTTTAGCCTGGAGAAGAGGAGGCTCCGAGGTGACCTTATTGCAGTCTACAACTACCTGAAGGGAGGTTGTAGTGAAGTGGGAGTCGGCCTCTTCTCCTGGGCAACTAGCGATAGGACAAGAGGACACAGCCTCAAGCTTCGCCAGGGGAGGTTCAGGTTGGACATTAGGAAGAATTTCATTTCGAAAGGGTTATTAGACATGGGAATGGGCTGTCCAGGGAGGTGGTGGAGTCACCATCTCTGGATGTGTTTAAGAAAAGACTGGACATGGCACTTAGTGCCATGGTCTAGTTGACATGGTGGTGTCAGGACAATGGTTGGACTTGATGATCCCAGAGGTCTCTTCCAACCTGGTTGATTCTGTGATTCTGTGATTCTGTGTGATTCTGTCAGTTGATATTTGAACACTATTTAGAGGCTTTAGAGCTTAGCACTAGCATATAGTTACTGAAGCAGCAGAGAGGTATGTATTAAAAGCTGCTGTGTCCATGGTTCAGTTGTGGTGGCACAGCAAGGCATACGACATGCCATCTTCAGTGTTAGTCTTAGGGGATTCCACCCACAGTTAAGTTGGGGGGGAATCGTCAGCATTGTTTTGCTTAGTCTTGCTTTGGGGCGAAATAACACTTCCTCTCCCTCACACCCAAAAAGCTCCATTCTTGATGTCTGTAAAACCTGCAGTTTTTAGATGTAAAATATTAATGAACATGTGCTTTGAGATAGTTTCAGTATAACTAATTATTCAGTATTACAAATCTGAATTTTATGTGTTATCCCTAAACTTAATTATTGCTGTCCAACAAACAATTTCCTTCCTGATTTTTACAGTCTGGACATGGGTAAATAATCACTTCTGAAGAGTGTAAAGTATAGTCATGCTAGCAGGAGCTGCATCATTTTATCATGTATGTTTTCAAGAGAAGATGGTAAAAAGCCTCTTGCAAATGATACTGATGAGGAAAGAGAAAGCAAAGGCCTCCTGAGAATTACAGCATCTGGACTTTGAATGTGCTGAAATAAAGCTCTGAAGGAACTGTAAACCTGAAAAAAAGAAAGATGAGAGGTCTGTGGTGGTAGAAGTAGTACTGGACTCTAAATTAGATTTGAGTAGCTATAATGATAGGACAGTATATAAAAGCAATTTGAGACTTGTGTTGCTGGGAGAAGAGGCTACTAATCTTTGTCATGGCTCTAGACATAAAATAGTGAAACTATATTGCTTTTCAGCACTCTTTCTATTATCCATAAATGTTTAAATATATAGGAAAGATCCTGTATGTGATTCTCCTAAGGTTTTGAGACAGACTCTTGTCTGATGGGCTTGATCAGAAGTTCATAGGTTTCAGTGAATGATAATCTTCTCCAGTGGGATATCTTAACTGGAAGGAGGCTTCTCCAAATCACTGCGTGATTATGCTACAGAAGTATTACATACAAGGTGTCTGATACTCAAACTTTAAATAAAACCTGCCTACACTCAGTACCAGGGAATCTTGCTGTATCAACACTGTATTTGTTACAAAGTGATTTGGATGGATAGATTGTACTGCTGATTTACCTGGAGTCTTTGGAATTGATTTTTTGGTGTAACTTGGCACAAATTTAAATCTCTGGCTATTTTTGAATATCACTCTTCACTCATCTCTGCCAATGGAGTAAGATAGGCTTTTCCAGTGAAATATTTTAAATACCTAGTACTCATAATCATAGAGGGTGTTTCTTCACAGCTCATTTGTTTTATATAGGCTGTCACAAGTGAGTTACAGAGCTTTCATTGACAGAGTATGTTGGACCTTATAACTGACGCAACTGGAGAATGTACAGAGGTATTTTTGCTGTGTTTTCAAGAGAGAAATAATACTTTTGATTAAAAACAACAAACTTAAGTACCATATCTGTAAATGAATGCAGAACTAATTTATAACAATTTTCCTTAAAAGTAAGGCTTTAACTCACAAGTAGTTAATGAGCATAAGTGTCTTTCCTTCTTCATAAGAAACCCTTAATATTGGCTGAAACAGTACCTTTGTAATGTTGAATGAGAGAGAATTTTGACCTGGGAGTTAGGATTGCTATCCAGTTATACGGTGAGAAAGAAAGTGGAAAGAAACAGAGTTTTTGAGTCTGTTAAGAAGGTGTGCTGATAGCAAACATGCTTGACTAGGTCCATTATCTACCTAACCATAGTGAGACCACCCCCTGGAGTACTGCGTCCAGTTTTGAGGTCCCTCCCACAAGACAGACAGAGTGGGTCCAGAGGAGAGCTACAAAAATGGTCAGAGGGCTGGAACACCTCTCCTGTGAAGAAAGGCTGAGAGGATTGGGATTATTCAACCTGAAGAGAAGGCTCTGGGGAGGTCTTATTGCAACCTTTCAATATATAAAAGGGGCTAAGAAGAAAGATTGAGAGACACTTTTTACCAAGGCCTGTAGTGACAAGGACAAGGGGCAATGGTTTTAAACAGAAAGAGGGTAGACTTAGATTGGGCACAAGGAAGAAATTTTTTTGAGGAGGATGTTGAGGCACTTAAACAGGTTGACCAGATAATATGTGGATATTCCCTCCCTGGAAGTGTTCAAGATCAGGCTGGATGGGGCTTTGAGCAGCCTAACATAGTGAAAGATGTCCCTGCCTGTGGCAGGGAGGTTGGACTATATCTTTAAAGGTCCATTCCAACGCAAACTATTCTATGCTTTCCAGAAAGGAGTAGGCAGCAAAAATGATGTCATGTTGCCCACTACTCTTAGCATAATCCTTTTAAAAAAAATTTGTCTTCTCTCCCCCTCCCACCTCCTCATACCCCTGGTAGATACCATTCCTGTACTGACATCATTCCTGTACTTCCCAGGTTACCACTAAGTACTGTGCTTAGTATTTGACACTTGGTTTGTTTTTACACACAGAATGAATAGCCTTCTCAAGCAAACTTGATAGTTACTTTCATCTCACTTTGCTGACCATACTGTCTTTATACAGCCTCATTAAAAGTATGAGTTGCTTTTAAACAGTTATGTTTTGTTGTTGTGTTTAAATTGCACATTTGTGATGCCTTTATGGAAATTAACTTGAGTATGGGTATCAAGCTATAAGATTATCCTCTACGAAAACGGTTGCCGGAATAACTTTTTAGCTAAATGAAAGATCACAGATTACTCATTTGTCAAGCTTAAATTGGAAAGTGCTTAAATCCATAGGTAAGAGCAAAAACAAGTAGCCTTACAAAAAGCAGAATTTAATGATCAGCTATGTGAGGGACAGTGATCCATATTTATCATTATTTTTCTGAAATACCATTATTTTCTTGAAATTGTAGGGCTTTGAATTTGAGAGCGTTTTTAGAGATCAAGTCTTTAACAGCTTTTTAACCTCTAATAGTGATCATGTGTCCTTTCTTCCCTTCGTGTCACTTGCATTGTGCTCCTTTGGTTGAAGCTCTTACAGGAGAAGCAGATGGTTGTTTAATAAGTAGATGGAGATAGGGAAAGAATTTTCTTCAAGGTGATAGGTTAGTACTCACATCTGTAAAAACTGTGGTTGCTCTGGAGACCAGCGTCTGGCTTAGGTGCACAAAATGCCTTACATAGCAGATCAATTTGTGTTGCTGAGAGATTTGTTTTCTTTCAGGTCAGTTCTAAGCTTTCCTGTTGATTTGAGTAGCTTCGTGTCTTTGCATCCTTTATGATTCCTTACTGTATAAGGAACCTCTTTGCTGTGTCTTGGCACGTTTGCATGTCAGAACAGAGTGCAGTAGGGAGATGCTCTAACTAGTTATAATTGAGCCACCTCAGGTACCAAAAGCTTCTAGCCATGACAGCATGGATCTCTGCATGACTAATTTGCTCCTACCCTCATAAGCTTTGCAATGCTGCAGTCAGGCTTGTCAGCAAGATTATTTGTTTCGGTCTTTTGTAGAATCTGGGGCTTACAATGCTGTCTGCTACAGTAAGATGAGTCAGGATAATAACAGCAGGAAAGATGCAAAATAGAAAGCTTAAATTTGAGGAAGTGACCAACTCTGGAGCTGTAATGATGCATCTGTCTGAAACTTGGTGGTAAGCGAGAGCAAAGGAGTTGTGTAGTTTCTGGCTGGACAGCACTGTCCTATACTGGCTTCTGTAAGACGGACCAACTGGTGTGACCAGCTTGTGTAGCAGAACGTGGAGTTCTCTTTCTGCATGCATGGGCACATAATCTGCAGGGAAATATGTTTTTATTGAAACCTAAGGGTCTCATCTCTAATACCCGAATATTATTTAGAAGGATTGTCGCTTTGCAAACAGTTTCTTAGCCAGACTGGGGAAAGTGAATGTGGCTTCTCTTCCATCTTCACAAATTTAGAGATGCATAGTAATTAATCTTCAAATGCAATTGTGAGATTCCTGTTCATGATTACTTCTTAAGGAATTATAACAGCATAAGTAGAGGAACCAAAAAATCAGTGTATGTATTGTTCCACAAAAATCTTTCAAAGTTTTGAATTCTGGATAGTCCAAGAAATCCTCAAGTTAAAATCTTGTTTTAGATTCTTAAGTTAGGCACTATGTAAGTATTTTTATAGTTTGGTCATATACTCCTCTACTCTGTATGTATGAAGGAAATTAGTTTTTTGTGTACTTACTGTTTTATTTGACTAAGCAATAGATGTTTGAGAAGACATGCATTGAGCAAACTGGAAAGAAATGTAGTCAGTTCTGGCTTTTCTTAGGTATTTGATTCTTGGGAGCTACATTCTGAACTATTTCTGTTAATTATGTTTAAAGTAAGGGATGAAACCATCTGTCTCCTTCTGATTAAGATTTTTTTCTTTAAAACTAAAAGCGTTACATTTTTTCTTTTTGAAACTGAAAAATCCCTGGAAAAAATGCACCCTCTGCAGTTCTGATTTAACAATGAGTGCTGTGTAGCTGGGATCTGCTTCCTCATTCAGTCCCACTAAAGGCATTGGTAAGGCTGTTTCCTACAGATCTCAAAGGGGCTGAATGACAGACTATGATGTTAGAAATAAGACTTATTAAGGATATTTCTCAGTTTTCCATTTACTTTCTATATATAAAATGTTATTTCTGTGGAACTGTTCCTGTCATTGCAGGCAAAATACTAGTTTAGTCATGCAGTCTGTACAGACTTGTTTTTCCAATTATTTTTTTTAGTTGAAAGGGAAAAATATATTTTCATAGAAAACTGCCCAGTTGCTTGTTTCCCAAATTCAGAAATTTAACAGCTGTGAGCAGGATAAAAGTGTATCTATATCAGATCCTTCCACCAAAAAAAAAAATCCTCGTTTCTAAGAATATGATTACATTAAAACAATATGGAATGACTTATAAAAACTGTGCTAAGCTACTAATAGTCACACAATTAAAGCATGCCTAAGGGTTTTATCATAACATAGGTAATAAGTAGCATATCATAATATAGGTAATAAGTAGCAGAACTTGAATTTGCCTGGCAACAGGCTCTATAGTACTCTTTACTTTTTTAGATGGTATGAAACTAAACTTCAGGTTTTTGGAAGTATTAGTACTTTGTCGTAAAATGGGATTAATAGTCAGAATCAGTATGAAGAAATACTCTGTTTTCAACTGCAACTGGAAAAGGAAATACTGATCTTAACTGGATCAGACATGGAGTTTTTCAAAGACTGACTTCTTTTTCAGGTCCTTGGTTGGTATGCTTACCATGTAGCTACTGGAAGTTTTCTTGCATTAAAGACTGGCTATTTCTGCCATGTTTTTAAATGACATGTTGCCTAACCACAGAAAATTGTGTTGGTTGATGGATTCTTATTATGTTCCCTCACACTTTTGTTCTTAATAGTAAATTACTTAAGAAGGCTCCTGTTGACTTTTAATTCCTGATGCACAGCTGCAGTGAGATTGGAATATATTTAGTGATGAGTTATTTTTAAGTAGTTGGCAATGACTTTGAAGCTAAAACATTGTATTGACAAAACAGTATCTTATTTTTAAAAACAACGAAATTCCTTTTACGTTTCTCCATTATCAGGAGGTATTTATTTCAAGAAAACTATAATGAAGGTTTTCTGTGATGAATAATTAATATGAGGAAAAATGTAAAGGCAAGATAGAAGCAGGGGAAAACCCTGAGCAGATGTGTTGGTTTTCTCTGTGTTCTCTATAAAGTCTGGCTGGGCAATAGAGAACACTGCAAGTTAACATCTCTTAGTGAGAGTGTTTCTCAGAGATTTGGAGTGTCCTTTTTTTAGTACTGCTGGCTACATACTTCTGACTCCGGTATTTCACTTGATGTTTCCAATACACAAACGTTAGAACTTGCAGAAGAAGTGTTGGGAGGAGGATGTCAGGATTGTTGGTGGAAGTTTTCAGGAACGTGTGACTCTCTTCTCCTCAAACAATGTGGAGTCCAGTTGCAGCTTCATGCCCCTTTGATTGTAAATCCATGAAAACTCAGGCTGATGCCAGAAATAATTAGCCACTGATGGTAGCCACAATAATTTTCTACAGCAGCTACCTTCTGACTGTTCTGTTGCAATCAAGTGCAACAAGCAAGAAGAATGAAAGTAATAATAAATGTAGGGTAATAATCACATTTCAGGTTTATGCATGGCAACATCATTTTGGGAAGCTTCCTTGTCTTCCCTATCAGCACTTTTTGTTACAGTGGTATATAACAAAGGACGTCCTAGAATATTAGTGATCTGTAGAAACTGGGGGGGGAAGGGGGTGGAAACCCAAAATTCACTTCACATTAAGTACTTGGAAAAATGAGCTTTTCTTTCTGGTATCAAGCCTGATTCCCACAAATACCTTACTTTCTCTGTTTGCTTTTCTTTATAAACACGTCCTATTCTCTCCTGCTGAAGATTCCTACAAATAGCCAGTAGTTACTGGTGAGGTGAGGGATATTTTAAACATAGAAAGCAAGCATAACTTTTTCCCTCTCATTCCCATGCAGTGAACAGATGCAGTTTTAGCAAAAATGTTTCTAAGACAGATGCTTAAGGCTAAAGAGATTATAATTTTCTGCACAATACCTTGAGTTTGTTACAGCATTAGTGCTAATTATAGTACCCACTAACTGATTAGCTAGCAATGAGCTAGATTAAATATTGCAGGTGGTCATAGGAAAGGGTATATTGTAAAGATGAAATTTTTACATTTTAGTGGGATTTTGTTGAGAGCTGCTCTCAAAGAAGAGATCACTTCAGCTCAGCCTCTCTGAATGAAAACAGAAATCAAGAAGTTCAGAGGGGACTCTTCTTGATGACAAGTAGGAGAGATAGCATGGGCTATGAGGGCAAAGGAGCTTGTGCAAAATTCACTTTCAGCAAATTTAAGATTATAATAACTTAGTTCAGCAGGAGAAGATTGAAGTATAGATTCTGAAAGAAGTTGCACATTATAGCTAATGGATAGACTTTATGCCCATGAGCTTCTGTTGCAGGTCTTTTTCAGTAGCTCTCAAGATAATTGCGACAAACTAGGTGCTGCAAATACATATAGTTAGTTAAGGAGTACTTTGAAAACATTGATTTCTAGCATTCATTACAGTTTGTAACTTCAGTATTTTGTGTTGCCAAAATTCAAGACCAGTTTCTGTTCTCTTGCAGTGTACGGCAAGAGTATCCTTTCAAGTGTTAGGAGTTCAAGCAGATAAAGCCTATTCATTGATAGGTTTGTAGGGATGGTGGAGAAAGAAAAGTGTGATCGTACTGTAGAATAAGAATTGTAAAATAGATCTAGGCATGGCTGATTGCTCTTGAGTTGATCATTAATGAGGCATGATTGCACAGGTATCTCAGGTAGAAGCTGACTATTCTGAATTGTCACTGAAACATCTGTAACAAGTTCTGAAGGCTTACAGCATCTGGAGATAACTCTTACACAACTGGCTTTGACAGGAAGATTTTCTGAGTCATTACAGAACTAAATTGGTTTAGGATCTTGGAGGAAAAGTGTTTTAATTTTTCCCTTTTGAAACACTTCATTCTGCATTGTAAGCCTGTTTATAAACTCGAGCAATCTCTTTTTGATGGGCATCTTATTTTTTGATTATTAAATATGCAAAAGTATACAGAAGTTTAGCAATGTGAATGTTTCTATTCATTAAAACTTTTTAAGAACAATGAAATACGTGGTAACTTTTCTCAGCTACTCAATGCTAGGGAAGAATGGCCGTTATCCAGTTTTCTAATACCTATAGTTGTATTAGTTGTACAGTATTTAGAAGTATGACTTAAGAGCTTTGAGAAAGATGAGTGTATAAATGGACTCCACTTTACTGTCCTGAGAAAACTAGTTCTTAACTGTATTTCAAAGAATACATGGAATGCTATAAAGTGCTAAACTAGCTTTGCTTGTATTGGTGTTCCCCTGAGATTCCGTAGTTCCAGTTCTGGTTTCACAACTATGTGATTCAGTTGATTTCAAGGCAGTCATTCCTAATTTTTCATTTCTAAGTCATACCATAGAGAAGCCTTTCATGGGACAAAAAAGACTTGCCAGAAAAGAACGGTATTTTAAAATCACGCAGAGCAGTTGCAGTTGAATAAAAAGGTAATATTATGAAAAATAAAGCTTTTTTACATATGCAGTAGCTATCATTTTCATTGACAGCATGTTGGGGAATGGATTCTCTTAGTGCCTGTTACTCTCAGGAACCATTTTCCCTCTCTTGCTTGGTGTATTTAGAGCACTGAAAACAGTTTCCTGCTTCTATATGCCAGTATTCATTCTTCCAGTGCAAGGGGTGGGGTTGTTGGGGGCAGGGGGTGTGGGAGAAGTCCTTAATGGCTTTTATGGTTCCTTTTAAGCAGGAAGTTGAGGAACAAAAAGAAATACCATATCCACGTGAGACACCAAAAGTCTAGGAAGCCCTATCAGAGGGTATGAATGCAGACCTTGAAGACACCAGGGCAGCTGGTGCAGTATGCCAATTTGTGAAGAGTATCTAAAGTCAGTGTTATGGGAGGGGATGCCTGTGGAAAAAGTACCCTTCAAGGGCACTCCAGTGGTTCCTCCCTTTCTTTTGTAAGTAAGAGTGGCCTGGAAAAACATGCATGTGGAACTCCTCTTAATCTTGTAGTGTTGTAGTTGTGGCAGGGAACTCTGCTATCATAGAGTGTGGAGGAACCAGAAGTCATTTTTCCCCCTTTTTTTTTTGTTAGCCTTAGCTTGAGCATCCGTGTGAGAGTAATTAGACAGGTAGCCTACTATGCAAGGAGTACGCTGTCTCATAGCATTTGGTATCAGGGCACAGGATTTCTGATACTCATACTACCTGCACTGAAGGAATGTATGTTGTACAGTGTGACCTTTTTTGATGCAAGGGATTTTGAAGTTACTTTATTTCATAAGGTTAGTGCCTCATGTACTAAAGTACTGTCCACAATGGTTTTATTCTTGCAAATCTTACGTATTTACATATAAACAGCTGTGTGTAAAATAAATACATAAGCACACATATTTGTACATAGAAAGAGAGCACGGAAGAGCTTTTTATCTAAAATATAGATTCTGTTTTTCAAACCTATCATGGGAATCCTGAACTGAGTTTCAGGTTTTTCAACTCTTATTTTGTTGACTGTAATGAGGAATTAAGTTGACAATGGTTATAACTAGAGGGTTATTAATCCTTGCCAAAGAGTAAAAGCTCTGCATTTGTGCAACCCTTTTCATTCGCTGACAAATTTGACTACTTCAGAGTAATATGGATAATACAAAATTCTAAATAACGAAAACACTTTGCGTATCAGGAAAAGGTATGTAAGTGTTAGAACTAGTTAGTATTGATTAAGGAGTTAAAGCTCATTCTCACAATCTAAACTGTGTAGTGAGTTAAAAAGGTTTGAATGCTATCCTTTCACTCACTCCAAGGTCTCTTGGAAGTCCCTGAATGCTGCTGTGTTTCCTTGGGTTAGAAGATGAGAGCATGGTAGTTTGTATGGAAGGACTATGGTATTTGGCAGAAAGCGTGGGCCATTGGTTCAGCTGTGGACATGGCGTGCTCCTTTATAGCCAAGTTATGTCAAATAGTTAATACAGCTGAAATAGAACAGGGGCTCTCAATTATAGGCATACTTAAACTCTGTATTGAAATGCAATCAATAGTTGTGTTTTCAGCTGTGTAACTGTTGATCTTTTCATGCTCTGCACATTTCTGAGTTGGACTATAGTATTTGCATGACTTGCTGTTCTGATTTCTGAATGACTTTGTAAAGGAATTATACTTTTTAGGCCACTTGTAGACCTTTCTGCAGGGATAGCAAAGCATTTACAAAGCTCCTCCAAGCACAGATACTAATGAATGAAAAAAAAAATTCTAATACCAGATTTTGTTGAAGTCTGTTTCCCTTCAAATTTTACTCCTGATTAGAAAAATTGCTGATTTTTCTGCCTGTCTTCTATAAAGTCCAGTAGGATTAAAGAGAATTTTTTCAATATGTCCACTCCTGTATAGATAAGTTAGGATGAAGGTAAAATATATTAATTGTCTGTTCTTTCAATGCTATATCTTGCAATGTTTCAGAGCATTCAGGTGTCACTGAGTGTGCAGTAAGGGTAATCTAGCTGATGCTGTGATTACCATTAAAAACAAAATCCCTGTAGTTAAATCTATTAGAAAAACCTTCTTTTTTTTTATATAGTAACTAATCAGAATAGAGAAAGTAGAAGGTAGAACAAAATACCTTGTGGTAACAATGAGCTACCTGTACCATTGTGGTTCCATTGTGCTTATCAGCATCAAAAACTATCTGAAGGGAAGGGAGAAATAATAAGACAAACCTTGCTGATGGCACAAGTTACTTCAGTTGGTGAAAACTAAAACTGAGACAGGTAGGATTTCAGTGCTTCATTTACAGGACATTGAAGAGGTAGATGAAACTGTGTTCGTAAATGGCAGATACTAAGAAAATGTAGATGGCAAGAGGAGGCAATGAATAATGGAACTTAAACCATGCTTGTAGGCAGACTGATACTGAACTGGCTTTTGCCCATTAGGAAAGGTAGGTCTTATCCCTCTGAACTTGCTTGGAGCCAGGGTTAATATATGGTCGAAGTCCAGCTGGCAAAAATAAAAAGCAAACAGCATTTTAGTAGCAATTGTGCACGGAGTAAAAACAAAGCAGGAAACCTAATCATGCAACTGTATAGAGTCACATTGCATCTGTATTAGTGTAGCATAGTTCAATGTGTCACCTCGAAGATATTACAGAGTTCAAAAAATAAAATGCAGAAAAGGAAGATAACGTATTGTCTGGCTTCTGTTTCTTACAGAGAAAGTAGTCAAGGGCATCAAAAGAAAACTGAAGTAAAAGCTTGAAATAGGAGGTATTTTTTTTCCAGTAAGCAATGAAACTTGATATCTTGCCTTGTCATCACGTGCCTTGTGACAACCAAAAATACAGATCAGTTTGTAAAATGCTTAGAGAAGTTCTTCAAATGAAAGTGTTTTGTCTATGTTTATGAAAAAAAGGTTTTAATGAGCACCAGTCAAGACAGTTTTGAAATTGTGGAATGTCAAAAAGGTGTGGTTGTGGGGAAGTACTTGTCACGGTTTAATGCTGGGCTGGCTATTAAACCGGTGGCAGATGTTCTCTGTTAACCCTCCCCACACCCCCCCCGCCCCCCCCCAACCCCCCGAAGGGAAAGGGAAAAGGGAGAGAGACTTCCAGGTTGGCAAGTTAAAACAGTTTTAATAAACTATAATAATGAAAAAGAGTATAATAATAATAATAGAAATAATCAAATATATGCAAATATATATATAAACCCAAAATCGAGCTCCCCTGAAGTCAACCACGTCCCCACCGGCACTGCAGGGCAGGCTCTGGGAAGGCCCAGACTGGGCCTAGCGATGGTCGAGAGCTGGATTCAGGAATGCACGGATCGGGATCGGGGGCAGCAGGAAAACAGACAGAGTCCTCTTGGGACACCGGCCATAGCAGAAAGAGAGCAAGACCCTCGTGATCCCCCTGCTTCATACTGAGAATGACGTGGATGGAATGGAATACCTTCGTTGGTCAATTTTGGGTCACTTGCCCTGTCTGCTTTCCCCTGCAGGTGTGACCCCCCTTCAGCTCTTCACTTGTAAGCGCTGAGGAATTTAGCAGTGACCTTGGTTTCTCTAAGAACAAGTACAGCAAGAGCCTTTCTGCACAACATCCCTATCGGTGCCTCAGCTATAACTACAAACTTCGAGCGTTATCAGTCCTAGAAGCAGACACTGTCTGTAAAACATGCAGTTAGTTTCAGAAAGTGCAGTTACTTAGAAGACACTTAGCTGAAAGGTAAAAATCACCGAAAGGAAAATTGGCCAGGTTCAGACCAAACCAGGACAGTACTGCAATGTGAGTATTTGATTATTGATATTTGAGTATTGATATTTTCTTCAGTCACTTCACTGCAAGAGATAGGATGTTGAATTTCAGTGTACCTTTAGGCCTGACTCACACAGTTGCTCTTGGACTCTGAACTGATTTCAGTGTTCTGGGCCTGTATCTAGGCTGATGAGTATTTGAATTGTTGCCACAAGTGTTTCCTGCTATGCTTGATTGGAATCAGAGCTGTGTTTTTTTTTTCTGAAACTCTTCACTGTAACTCTTACGGTCTGTTAGATTCTTCAAAGAGAAGGACTCCTTTTGTATTCTTACATGGACAGATGGAACCTTGAGAGAACCTGAGCAGCTCATCTTACACCTGTAACACCATACTGTTGTGGGACCCTATTGGTTGCTTTTATGTTGGCATGCATTTGATCTTTTCACTGCTTTATAAGTCTCTTGTTCTACAGTTTTAAACAATGTAATTATTTTAGTGCTTCAGCAGAGTGCCTCCACTGGGAAAGTGAAAAATGGAGAAGGAAGAAGAAAATATTCTCAATGGACTTCTGAAAGGGAGAGGGTGAATGGTTGACTAGATATTGTAGCTGATCACTGACAAAAAGTTTTTGCTGGAGTTAACGAAAGAGAAAACAAGAAACAGAACCAGTGTAGACAGACTGCCTCTCAGGTGTCTGGTGGATTCCTGCATTTTAGATTTCAGAAAATAACTTCTGATATACAATAAAATAGGCTGTGGACCATGGTCTTTTTTTTTTTTTTTTCTTCTTACAGGGAAGTAGTAAAGGGCATTTTAAAAATGGGCAGCAAAAGGGATTTTGCTGCTGTTCACTAGTATGAATAGAGAAGCAAGATGAAAGAAGAATGCTTCTGTGAAAATGACACCTCTGTTTCGGATGTTTTGATAATTTTGTATAGGAAGAATGGCTATTCATTTTGTGCAGCTTTTATTATTGTGTCTTATTTTATCTCTATTTTTATATATTCATTGCCAAAATCTATGTTGGAATTTTCTTAAGTAGAGATTAATAGCAATTTCGTGGAATAGGAGCTTAGAAGTGACAGAAGTGTATGATCCATGATCTAAGAACAAAGCTGAGCAGAACTGCTTATTTCTTGGCTATTTAGGTACTTCACACATCATAACCTGGACATAATTTTTCTCTGCAAGTTCCAGTGTTTGAGTCCCAGGAATTATGACTGCGATGCCTCACTGAAAATGCAAAACAATCAAGGTTTATCCCAAAGATGTCTGTGGAAGTAAAATAGAGCTGTAACTGCAGTTATGGCTTATGGCATCATTTTGAACAAAAATATCTTAGTTTTCAGGTAGAAACCTTTGGAGAGAGTTAAATGAAGTTGTGCTGCTTACTCAGGAAGCAAAGATTGTTTTTTTTTAAAAAAGCATTAAGGAACAGACTTGGCAGATAAGTACTGGCCCTATCAAAAGTAAATAAAAGGTGATTTGGAAGGTGATGAGGGAAGAAAGGAAGAGAAGACCGAAAGTTTTCCTTATTAAAATTCTCTTCTACACAATGGGATAATATTCATAGCCAAACAAGCCCAAACCATGTCAGTGTTTTACTGGGGTGAGGGTTGGAGGAGGTGGGGGTGTAAATCCCTTTTCTAATCTCTATTACATGTCAATCTGAGTTGTTAAGAAATGAACTAAAATGTAGGTAAAGATAGATGGAGAGTGAGCAGACTTCCTCCTCTGAGGAAGTTTTCCATTTGAGCAGTTTTAGCCCTACTTTCAGTTTAATGCATGTGTGGAACTGCTCAGAGAGATGAACCCAACATGGCAGCAGTCACTACCAGGGTGTTATGGCAACACCTTCTCCTTGCGTCCTGGTGATCCCCTCGCCTTCAGAGTTCTCTATTGCATATGTCTCACTACTGAAACTTTTTACACTAAGATATGAAAAGGGGTCAATAAACTTAGATTTTCTGTGTCCCATACAGTTAGAAAATTTAGTAGAAAGCTTCCCCTCAGACTAAGCTTGCTTTGAAAAATTAAGGGAAGCTATGAATGCACTGTAAGTACAGGATGTTTGTACTTATTACTTTCTGGATCTTATTGAGTTAATCGAGGAATAGGGATTATAGAAGTAGCCAGCAGCTTCTAGCAGTCTAAAACATTTTCTTAAAATAGTAGATATTGCATTTAATCTTCAGCTACTTTTCAAGAGCACTCTAAATAAAAAATAAATTCTCACTAGGCTCTGCATGATTCCAAAGCTATTATGATATACTTTCATAATAAACTGAGGAATACATAATGTATATCCCTTTTCTTGTGCTTGTTTCATGGACAGTGGTAGTACTTGAACATTGTACTTGCACATGGGTTTTGAACATCTTGTTAATGCTAGTAGGTTCTTTGCTGATGTGGTTATCATTGCTACTTGCGTTTTTTTCTAGGCACTTTGAACACAGCAGAGGATATTCATTAATAAACCATACTTCGAGATTTGTTGTTCCTAGTTTTTGACTCCAAAGACTTTAATTTTTTTATTGAGAAAAATGGTGACCCCAATATGAACTTTGTAATAGAAGTCTCTTCCTTTCAGTGAAGAGACTTAAAATTGTGTAGTTGCAAAAAACTTGTGGACAAAAAAGTAAATAAAATTACTTTGTGTGGCTGTTTAAAGCTGAACTCCTTAAAAGCACCTAAACTAGGAAAGCCCTATTTCTTGATGTTTAAATACGAACCAGTTGATTTAACAGAGATAATATTTTAATATAGTGGAAACTAAACTTGGAGGTCTGGGAATTAAGAGTATGCCAAGTTCATTGAAATCCTATGGACCTAATTTTTTGGTGTAAGACAAAACGTGGGGAGGACACAAAAGCAGGGTAAAACTTTCTGAATGGATGCAATTATTTTCCTTCCCTTCTACTTACTGTAGACCAATTGAAGTGTTTTTAGGAAGAAATTTTATGGGGAGGTGGTAAAATATGAATAATTGGGTATATTCCTACCCAGATGTAGCAACCGTGCCACAGCATTCCAGGACTGGAGAGGCTTCATTGAATTCAAACTATATTTCTCACAATAATGTTTAAAAATCCTGTCAAACATGACTTTTTACATATTTATCAAAATAAAGCTGTGAGGCCAAGATAACTCACCTGTTTCCTACTGGAATTAAAATAGGTGAGACAGAACCTCCTAAAGAAGTCTGATGGTGTGTGGTATTGTGTAGCTTCTTCAGCCCAGTGCCAGAGCTGCAGTTTCTTCTGAATTTGTTTTAACTAGTTGGAATTAATCCAGCCTTGAACTGAATATTTAAAGAGGTCATCTTGTAAACAGGAGATTCCTGATGGATCTCTAATACTTGTGTGAAAAATAGTGATTATCCCAAGGACCTTTACAGTACAACAGTGGAATTTACAGTCTTGCTAGAATTTAATAAAATTTGTGAACTAAATAGATAATATGCTATATAAAAAAACAAACCCAAAACAAAACAGCAGAGATGGCAACACCTTTGAATCAAGGCTTTCCAAAGAAGTAACATCACTTCCCAAGATATCATGGAAGTAAGAATGGTTTAAACTTTCATCTAATATACTGTCCAAAGCCTACATGACTCTTAAGCATAAAGTGTTGACTATAGTATTGTCAAAATACCAGACCACCTTGGTAGCAAGAAAAAAATATTTTATTTAACAGCTTGAGCGTGCAATAGAGGGAATAAATAAAGAGCAGCTTATGCTACAGATACGGCAGGCACACATTACTACATACATGCTTTGAAGATGTAAAATGTCTGATTCTGGACACAGTGAAGATAACACCTAAGATGCATAAAATCAAGACTAGACTTCATTTCATAGAAAGGCTATAGAGAATTACTAGTGAAGACAAAGTCTTACTGGAGTACAGTAGCTAAATTTCAGGGAGTGGTTGGAAATCTGCAAGTGATAGCTGAGTGAACATCAGCTACTGATGCCACTTCAGGGGCAGATGAGTGTAGTATAGACTGTGTACTTGTAGAAATTTAAGGTGAAATACTTAGAATAGTTAGATGAAAATATGACCATACTATCCAGTCTAATGCAAAAATTGTGGGCTTTGATACTTTAGGCTCAAGCTGTTTCTTATTGTTTGTTTTCTGCAAAGCCTTGGCCCATCAAAGTGTTCTTTGACCCACTTAGTAGATGAGGGCAGGGCTGTGGGTATAGTCTATCTAGACTTCAGTAAGGCGTTCGACACTGTCTCCCACAGCATCCTCCTAGACAAACTAGCTGCCCGGGGCTTGGATGGGTGGACTCTTTGGGTTAAAAACTGGCTGGATGGTTGAGACCAGAGAGTGGTGGTGAATGGGGCAAAGTCCAACTGGCGGCCGGTCACTAGCAGTGTTCCCCAGGGCTCAGTTCTGGGACCGGTGCTGTTCAATATCTTTATAGATGATCTAGATGTAGGGATTGAGTGCACCCTCAGCAAATTTGCAGATGACACCAAGCTGGGTGGGAGTTCCTATCTGCTGGAGGGTAGGAAGGCCCTTCAGAGGGATTTGGACAGGTTAGATAGATGGGCTGAGACCAACGGCATGAGGTTCAACAAGAACAAGTGCCGGGTCTTACACTTCGGCCACAACAACCCCATGCAGCTCTACAGGCTGGGGGAAGAGTGGTTAGAAAGCGGCCTGGTGGAAAGAGACCTGGGGGTGCTGATCGACAGCCAGCTAAACATGAGCCAGCAGTGTGCCCAGGTGGCCAAGAAGGCCAATGGCATCCTGGCCTCTATTAGGAATAGTGTAGCCAGCCGGTCTAGGGAAGTGATCGTCCCTCTGTACTCGGCACTGGTGAGGCTGCACCTTGAATACTGTGTCCAGTTCTGGGCCCCGCACTTCAAGAAAGATGTTGAGGTGTTGGAGCGAGTCCAGAGGAGGGCGACCAAGCTGGTGAAGGGTCTGGAGGGTCTGACCTCCGAGGAACGGCTGAGGGAGCTGGGGTTGTTTAGCCTGGAGAAGAGGAGGCTCCGAGGTGACCTTATTGCAGTCTACAACTACCTGAAGGGAGGTTGTAGTGGAGTGGGAGTCGGCCTCTTCTCCTGGGCAACTAGCGATAGGACAAGAGGACACAGCCTCAAGCTTCGCCAGGGGAGGTTCAGGTTGGACATTAGGAAGAATTTCTTTTCAGAAAGGGTTATTAGACATGGGAATGGGCTGTCCAGGGAGGTGGTGGAGTCACCATCTCTGGATGTGTTTAAGAAAAGACTGGACATGGCACTTAGTGCCATGGTCTAGTTGACAGGGTGGTGTCAGGGCGACGGTTGGACTTGATGATCCCAGAGGTCTCTTCCAACCTGGTTGATTCTGTGATTCTGTGATTCTTCCCACTTTTGTTTTCTGATAGTGTCCTCTGCTTAGACCAAGTTTGAGGTTTTGACTTGTTTGCTTTAAATACTCTGAACAACTCAAGCTTTCCTTAAATACTCTGAACTAGTTATTCAAATATTAGAAAATACTACTAATTCTGTTCTATTGCTAATAGTTACTATATAATATTTCCTAAATTACTATATGCTATGTACTATATTTAGAACTGCTGTGGCTATATATATAACACCACCAAAATTTACTCATAAATTCAGTTAGTCAAGAATAAGTTTACACTTTTTCTCAATAAGCATGCGTCAAAGTCAGTCTGGAGTTGTACTTTACACAGAATCACAGAATGTTAGGGATTGGAAGGGACCTCGAAAGATCATCTAGTCCAATCCCCCTGCTGGAGCAGGATTACCTAGATCATGTCACACAGGAACGCGTCCAGGCGGGTTTTGAATGTCTCCAGAGAAGGAGACTCCACAACCTCTCTGGGCAGCCTGTTCCAGTGTTCGGTCACCCTCTCCGTAAAGAAGTTTTTCCTCATATTTATGTGGAACCTCCTGTGTTCCAGCTTGCACCCATTGCCCCTTGTCCTGTCAAGGGATGTCACTGAGAAGAGCCTGGCTCCATCCTCATGACACTTGCCCTTTACATATTTATTTATGTAAATAAATATTCTACATCTTTATTCTACATTAAACATTAATATGTACTGCATTATTTAAAAATCTATATCCCTTTTTTTTTAAGGGATTAGTTTTCAGTGCAGGTAAGTCTGGGCATGTAGCAACACTGGTACTCAGGTATAAACTCTTCATCTAAAGCTGGATGCCACAAGAGATTTGTATTTTCACTGGGCATGTTAAGAGTTCTGTGATATTTGTTTCCCCCATAGTTTGCAGATTTTTCTCTGCAATACCGAGTTCTGCTATTCAGCTCCACCAGGTTTAAATCTCTAAGTTGAGGCTCTTCCTTTTACAACTGTGCGTTTCCCTTTTCTACCTGATTCTTCACAAATTTGAAGTCTTCAGTTTGTAGAGAGCTCAGCCTTAGCCTGATTTCCTTTGGGTTTCCTCCTACTCTACAACCAGTGTTTCTTGTCACTTTGATAGGTAGAAGGGATCTATTACACAGGAGGTTTTGTATATACTGTGTTATATACAAATTTTACATCTATTTTAATCCCACAGACTACAAGTTCTGGCTGCCAGGCACTGCAGCTTGAGCCACTTTTCGTCTCTTCTTTCTCTTCTAATGTTCTGTAAACACTTTTTCAATCCGTTGTTCCAATTCACCCAAGAATTTACTAGCACGGGTCCTGTTTGTGGGTGCATAATGCTCTGGAAGTTTGGTTATGAATTTAACGCTTATGGACATATTACTAAAAGATCTGTCCCCCTGTCACATAAGGGTTACACAGGACCAGTCCTTTTTATACCCCTTTCTGACTGTCCCTCCTTTGTTCCTCCCCTTCCCCTGCACATTCCTCCATCAGTTTGCATGGCTTCGCTGACACCCTCCCTCACCCTGTGTCTTGGACCCTCAAGTTTACACCCTTATTGGTGGCAAAGTCCTGGGCTGACTGCAGTTTCTTGATAGCTTATCAGTTCATGTGACTGACCAGGCTTGCTTCTTGCCCATCAGGTTTGTCTCTCTCTATTTTGTTTATAATCTTACTCTTATTTGAGTAAGATTATTGCTTCTTGCCCATCAGGTTTGTCTCTCTCTATTTGGTTTATAATCTTACTCAAATAAGCATTCCCATGTACCTTTATCAATTAATGTGACAGACCAGGTTTGGTTTTCTTTACTGCCTCCCTTATTTCTACAATTAGTTTTGTGTCTTAGTATGTTCTTGTTTATGGCTTCCTCCTTCTCATTGCTTCTTGCACTGAAAAGACCCTTCACCAGATACCCTTAAAGGAGCAGACACTCTTCTTCCACATAACCTTACAATCTTCTTAATACCTGAAATGAAATAATTATAATTTAAGACAATTTAGTTTTTACAGTAACATTTGTGCAACACTGTGGCTATTGATCATGATGTAAAGTGTGTGGATCTTTTTTTCTTTTTCCTTTCCCTAGACACAGGATTTGAGTTGTGTCCTTGCAAATCTCAAGACTCCAGTTTTTCTGGGAATTATTTGATCCTAAAATTAATGCTTTCTGTCCTAAACTATTGAAGAGCCAATAGGCACTTTGAAGTGCTTCTACATAATACATTAAAGCAGAGAAGTTAGTTTTAGGTAGATAAGCAGTTGAAACAGAAAGCTTACCCCTGTCCCAGTGATCATAATTTCTTAAAGTGGGTATTTAAAGGTTAAGTGCACTCTTGTAAGTACATTTGCAGTCCTGCTTCTGCGTTTATAACAGATCTTAGCTCTATTTTTTGTATCTTTTTAGTAACTGCAAAATGTTTCTGTAGTGTGTGTGTGCACACATACACATGACCATCACTGTCAATGTATGAAGCTTGATACATAGTATTGCATTTAGGGTGTGCTGTTCTAGCTTTAAAATTACAATTTAATTGCCTTCAATGCTCATTTGCTGACAATGTAAATGATTGTTGAGTGTATTGAATTAATTATATTCCTTTAATTGAACAAGGTCTGCTTAGAACAACATAAAACTGCATTGCGTACTAAAAACGCCCCACTAAATACCACATTAACTGTACAGAAATCATGAACTACAACAGTCCCTAAGATTTCACCACAGGGACATCTTTTACCCCAGAACATAGTTGTTTTCTAATAAGGATCTTTCAGTCTTACTAAGATTCAGTGAGAATCTATATCAGAATTAAATTTTTTGGTCTGGGTATTTCAGTGCTTTCTTTCATAAAGCATTTTATTATGTGTTTTATTGTTATGGCAATATAGTCTTCTGGTAGACATAGAGGATTGTGAATGTTTGTGTAAAACCTGTACATGATCTTAAAATTTTGTCACAAACAGACATAATGTGGGAGCTCGTATATGCAAAGTCTGGCACTATGGGTATTCCTATATATGCAAGCGGGTGTATATGTATGGCTTAAAACACAACTAGGAAGACATGAGCACTCTTCCCTGCAAGCTTGGGCTTCAGAAAGATGAGTTGAACACCAGAGCTTCTATGGGAGTGATAGATTTCTATTTCACTCCCATTTTGAACTCATCCTATTAAGTTAACATCTTTTTTTAAGAGTGTAACTTTGCTTTATTTTTCTTATTTTGACTTTTAACAAACTTTTGTATATGATTCTGGTAGCATTAAGAATTGTCTGTGATAATGAAGAAAATATGAATAATGTATCTATAACATTTTTTAGCAGAGAAGACAGAGTCTTCTGTATAAGAAAACACCATTCTTAAACTCTTCATGTATTACATGTTCTGAAATGAGCCAAATCCTTATCATAATTGGGTAGAATTGTGAGTATGTTGTTTCAGGAATTTGAATAACGATCTCTTTCAGGGTTTCACAATGAAGATTTTAAAAAGGGAAAAATAAATTCAAAGTCTTCTTTTGGTCAAATCAAACTTTCATTTGGATAGGATGGCAGACCTGAAACTGCCCCTGAGTGGGTCTCACTAAGTTGCTCTTATCACAGAGAAGTCAATTTTCCTCCCCACCAGTGTTCCAACAATCTTCATATGCATCTGCTTCTAACAAGTATTTTTGACAGATGGGGAGAGAAATGCCATTTTCTCCTGCATAATATGGTACATAGTATTGCACACAGACCTTTAAATTGTCTGTAAAGATTTATCTCTGATTGCTGCAGTAAAATACCACCTTATTTACAATTAAATGAAAAACACTATTTGTCAGACTCTTCCAGCCAAGTATTTTAAATGTCACAAATCAGCTTTTTGCTTCAAATTCAATGGCTGCCTGATTTAGTATCTTAGTGTTTGCAGGAGGGAGCGGGGGGGGCATGGATGATAATGTGATGAAATGAAGCAATGTTCAAGTCCTGGAAGGTGCTGAGAACTTCAGTCTTACGCTAAAAGCCATAAGAATTGATGGCACTTGGAGGCAAACTTTTTAAATAGAATAAAGCTTAAAAATTCAAAAAAAACCCCTCCCAAAACCAATGTAATATGGTATTTTGGAAGTCATTGTTCTGTTCTCTGTTAAGTTACGTATTGTAACCGAGCGAATCAGCAAGATCTTAGATATTCTACCATGCAAACACTTTTGAATGGCATATAATTGTCTTACTGGTCACAAACTGAGTAAACAAGTGAGAAATCCTGTTCTAATAGTGCTTTTCTGAGTTATTGGGTGATTAAACTGAATTAAGCTGTCTATTCCCCAATACAAACATAAAATTCACCATTGATGTTTCAAGTTTGAAATATTTTTTCAGAATGGCAAGACTTGAGCTTTTGGACTTGCTTTCAATTGTTTAATTTTAATGACTTTATTTGAAGATGAGAAAAAATAATTTTACAATTAAAGCTGCATAAACCTTTGCTGGTGAGGTGAGTGACTCAAGTACAAATGGAACAGGTAAGACTTTGGAAATTAGCTGATCTGACTTATGCTAAGAATATCTTTAGATAACTTCTCTGCATTGAGGCTACGTCTTTTAATTTGTGGATTTTCTAGCTGTGGCAATGATGCTTTCTTTAAATGATCTGTTTAGCTTTAGAAGCGGGCAGTACAGTAGCTCTTCAACCTCCTTTTGTTCATTAATGCTTTGTACCTGGTAAGGGTGTCAGCAAAAATCTTCGTAGTAAACTTGTGTATGTGAAAGCACATGGTGTAATTAGCTTTTAAAAGAGCGTGAGAACCTTATGGATTGTTCGTTATTGAGGTGATAGCAGTGACCAGATGGAAGTTATATACTTGGAAAAAATGACCACTTTGTAAAGGAGCTTACATATGGTTTTGCTGAGTTCAGGTTGCTGCACACGTTCTTCTAACTTGGGAGTAGTCAGCAAAGTCCCTCCAGATGGCAGGTGCACCAGTGCAGAGAACTCTAGAGTGTTCTAGAGTCTCAGTAAAAGTGTGTGTCTGTATATATGTGTAAAACATGTTGTAACAACTTGTTAAATGAAGTTGAGGGTTTTGTTGACTTTCTCTGAGCTTGCAGAGTGTGTAGCAACTCAGTGGGGAAGGGAGAAAGCTGCATCTTCATTTGAAAGATAATGGTCACGTTTTTTTCCTGCCCATTCCTACTCCTCTGAGTAGGAAACACAGTCAAGCCTGTGCAGAGATCTGGGACTCAAATGGTTGCATGTCAAAAGAACATGTCAAGATAATTTACAAGTGCAAGAGAGTCCCAAACTGGTTTTGCTACTTATGTCAAAATAAATGATTGTCAGAATGCTAGAATGCGGGTACCTGGAAGGCGTGCTTATATGTAAAGCTTTTATTGAAAATCAGATTCAGGAATCATTCATCCCTGTGTAAATCTTACCCTAAAATTATTCAGACCTTGAATTAGGTGAAGTTTAGCAGCTTTGATTTTTGGGGTATGTAAGGGAGATATTTCACTACTTGGAAGGATAACTGAGAATCCTGTTTTTTTGTTGGTGATTCTTTTAAAGAAAAAGAAAAACAAAACAAAAAACTAAAAAAAAAAAACAACAAACAAACAAACCCAAAAATCAAAACCACACAACAAAACCCCACAGAACAAAACACGCACAACAAAAAAAAAAACTTCCTAATTTGTAGCAGTTAACAAAAGTGATCTCCTATAAATTAAAGTGGAGTGTGCATGACCATCATATTGGTAGCTGAAGGGTGAACCTTACCTAGGACTGAGCTTGCTAGTCCTGATCCAGTGCTGTGTTGCTGTTAACAGGAGTACTTATGTATTAAGTGCTTGGCTGGACCTGAGCCAGAATGTGCCTAGCACAACATAGAATGGTGTCTTAAACTACTACTGTATGGCAAGTGTTCATGGTGAGAATTGAGAGTTCAGTTAGTGGTGTGTTTCTCTCAGGGGAGGCTACTTGGGAGCTGAGGAGAGGAGAATTAAAATTATAAAAGGCAAATTAGGGCAAGATATATTCACCCAGATGTTGCCACTATTGTGGTTTACCAGTTCTCCCATGAAATCATAGGATCATAGAATTGTTTGGGTTGGAAGGGACCTTAAAGATCGTGGAAGGGATTGGGTTGGAAGGGACACTTCTACTAGACCAGGTTGCTCAAAGCCCCATCCAGCCTGGCCTTGAGCACTGCCAGGGAGGGGGCAGCCACAGCTTCTCTGGGCAACCTGTTCCAGTGTCTCCCCACCCTCACAAGAAATTATTTTTTCCTAATATCTAGTCTAAATCTACCCTCTTTCGGTTTAAAACCGTTACCCCTTGTCCTATCACTACATGCCCTTGTAAAAAGTCCCTCTCCAGCTATCCTGTAGGCCCCTTCAAGTACTGGAAGGCTGCTAGAAGGTCTCCCCAGAGCCTTCTCTTCTCCAGGCTGAACAAGCCCAACTCGTTCAGCCTGTCTTCATAGGAGAAGTGCTCCAGCCCTCTGATCATCTTTGTGGCCCTCCTCTGGACTCGCTCTAACAGGTCCGTGTCCTTCTTATGTTGGGGGCTCCAGAGCTGACGGGGAAACATTCATGGAGAAATAATGCCTCTGATGCCAAGCGTGATACAGTTTTTATTGGAGGCCTGATGAAATCCTTTCATGTCTATCACATAACTTGGAAGTTCACCATTTGTGTGCTTATTCAGCGCTATTCAAGGTAACAAGAATGAGGATGTGAACTCTTGCACAAAATCAGATAGTTACCAGCTAACAAGTGTGTCTAGCTAAGAGATGTTGTGTCAGATTAAACTCTGACCTAGAGTTTCCAGTGATTTGCAATTATTACTTGATTTGTAAAAAAAATCTTTAATATTTAAAAGTTAATTATAGGAAAACAGTCTGCAGTAATCAATGTAGCTGCCATATTAAACATACAACAATTAATTATTAACATCAAGCATTCACAAAAATAATGAAATAATGAGTCATAAAGACTAGAATCTAAAAATTTAGCGAGCAAGAACATATTTTGTGTCTGAGAGGTTGAGGTTAAACTCTACAAGCCATGTATAATGACAATTGATTTTTTTTTTCTAATAGGAGCAATGTATTTTTTCGTCTTTATTTTATATGTACAGTAAGGTGCAGACAAGTCTTCCTGATAGCTTTGCAAAAACTATAAACTAAAAATGAAACAGCAGCATCTTGACAGGACATGGATTCAGTTGTAAAATTGTATAAAAAATGATGTTCTGTCTGAGAAATGCAATAATCATAAGTGTGTCCAACTCGTATAAACAAATTGTACTCAGGAGCCCTTCTTACCCAGAATGTCTGGTTGCTTTTTAAAGCCATGTGACATGACCTGCTCATGCTTAATATTTAATTTTAGATGTATAAAATCCACTTTTAGAAACCTTCTCTATTGGAAATAAGTTTGAGTTTATTTTCTGGAGTTTGACAGCAATTCTTTTGTGTTTTTGATTGAAGTTATTCAAGGTACTAGAAGGCAGATTATGGCTGCTAACTGGGAAGAGGATTTTTATCTCATGAACAAAGCATAATCAGAAAGTTGGGGAAGGATTTTGTTCGGAAAGCGGTTGAGCAACATGAGTGGAAGGTGTGGCTGAGTTGCTACCTGCTTTTTGTTTTGTAAAAAGATGTAGAACCCCCATGTTCTAACATGGGAAGTATTAAATATCCACAGAGTTTTGCAAGCCACTACGTTTTATTGCAGAATGTGTATAATGCATTGCTGCTGTACCATCTGTATACTAATTGTAATTCTGCTCCAGTCAATGTTATTTAACAAAATACATTAAACTGCATTTTCATGTGCACCAAGGAAATCAACACTTTCTAATTAAGGTATATATCTCAATAATTAGGAAATAATAACATGGGAAAGGAAAAAGAGAACTGAATTGGAAAGAAGTCAGTGATTTCTACTACCTTTATTCAGTTGTTCTGCTTGTGTGGAAAAGAAATTCTCGCAAATGCTGTATTCTTATAAGCATATGTGAAATTTCTATTTCTATTTAACCAAAAAAATAAGACCTGTCAGTTTTATAAAGTAGTACATGGTTGTGGGACTCTTTTTCAAACCAATATTCATAAGGCCCCTTGGTGCAAGCATTGTCGTAGTGCTTAGTGCTACTACTTGGTTATTCTTCTATGAATGAGACACCACATACCTGAGAAGTGTGCTAAAGTGGTTGCATTCAATAGTCTTTTATATCGAGGAATCAGATGGCATTAGTATTTTCACTCCCCTAAACACCTCTTTTGTGGGGGAAAAAAAAAAAAGTTTCTAATTACACTCACAGTCCAGAATTGGTTTTGGCCTTAAAAAAATTTTAATACAGGATCCATGTTCACTGTAGAGTTGCATAAGGGTTAGCATTCTTTAAATACATAGGTTGGAATTGTCTCCTTCTGTAATTAAGTGACAGCTATAAATAGTGACACTTGCTGAGATAAGTGTGTAACACTTGAACCACTGTGAAAATTTTTTTACTTTTGTTAGAAAGGGAGAGTGATGAACACAGGTAAGACTTGTTCATGTGTATTGGAGAATGGCTGAGATACCAAATATTAAATCAGTGACTCTTGCTGTGGCTTATTAATGTATATGTTACTTAACATGCACAAGAAAAATTTTATCTGTTGTGGATCTGGTCTTATCTCCAAATGCTTTCAATCCAGAGGATATTTAAGAAGTGTTGTTGCTGTTTGTAAGTGAGTCTTAGAGAAAATTTCTCATTCCAAAATTCCTGGAGAACTTTGAATAGAGGTATTTGTATTTACAGTGAGCAGCTACAAAAAAAAAAAAAAAAGGAAATGCAGTCTGCTTATAGCAGCAACTTTTAGGAAATTCTTTGCAGTCAGCTCTGTAACCTGTTTATACACCCTTTTGGAAGGGTAAGCTAACATGTATATAGTCTGCTCAGGACTAAGCAGATGGTTTGATTTGTGCACAATGCAGAGGATGCGTAATATCTTTTAAGAAAACTTTTTTGTGTGTGTTTTACTTGAAGATGATGTAGCCATTGATGCCTCCGACTGTTTTCCTGTCTCTTCTTCCATATCTCTGTCAACATTAAATACAGAACAGATAAAAAGACTTGCTCTTAAGAGTTTTAACACAATATGAACACTGAGGTGTTTTATTCCCCTCAGGTATCTAAAGTTATTTGAAGTTGCATGATTTCACCTATGATTCATCTTTACTATGCAAAATGTTTTGAGCAGTTAGTTACAAAGGAAAACATGTCCTAAAGGCTTAGAAGTTTGAAGTAAAGATATGCATATACTTAGGTGTGTTTTTAAAGACAGTTTTGGGCTTTTGGGCAGTATGAAAAAATAAAAAGGCATTTGGAAGCAACAGGACTGTATGTACAACATACTGGATAATGATGCTTGCATCATGCCTGCCTGGGACCCTTCAATCTCATACCAGTTTCAGTAAGACCCTCCTAGTTCTAATATTGTGAGAGTTCACAAATAGCAATTCTGTTATTTATCTTACCTATTGTCTTTGCACTTTTACAAATAATGAAGCCTGATTTTTGTTGTGTAAGGACCTACATTACACACTGTACTTTACCACCGTAACCTTAGTTATTCCTCAAAATGCCTCCAGCTTCTCTTTATCACTCCCATGTTCCCTTCATCCACCATCTTGATGTGTGTACTTCAGTATTCCCTGACAACCCGTCAGCTGGAAAAAGGTGCCGTATTGTGTCTGGCTCCCAAAGGCAGGACTGCGCTCATGTGCCTATACTAATTGGTTACCTGATGGACAAACCTCGGTGAAGAAAGACTGTATTCATGTTGTAGTGATACTTCCCTGGTGTTTGCAGAGTTTATAACAAACTGGTAGCATTGGCCTCTGCTCTCCATCAAATTCATGCGAAATGGATGATTAAGTTCAAAAGTTTCTGAAATGGACCTGGCAGATGTATGTATAAAAAAAAACCCAGCATAATCACACAGGGTTTTTATTTAACATTTTTTCTTTTGCTGATTGCGAGGCAGGCCATCTGCCATGAAGTGTTCTGCATTTGTCTTTAGTGTGCCACCTGCAACTTTAAGTGAGACTTTTAAGTGAGATTCCGTCTGTCCCATCTTCTCACATACTGGATTTCTTAAAAAGGAAATAAGAATTTTTTTTATGATACTAATGATCTGACTACTCAGATTTTTGCAGATGAATCTTCAGTTGCTCAAAATGGTAGTTTCTTACTGGCAGATTATCTTTAACATGGGTTACATACTTGATCAGAGAAAACATCTTGATCAAATGTTGTGCTGGAGAAATAGGGATGAAAAGGGATATTAAATAAGTGTCACAAAATTAAATAGTCCTTGCTAGCATTGGCTTTTACATTCATGTCTCCGAATTAGCTGAAGATACATAGATTGGAAGTGTATTTGTATAGGTAGGGAGGTCAATTTTTGATTGAAGCAGTGCATCCTTATTCTGCTGCTTGAAACGCAAGAACAGCTCATACCTTTGATAAATCATGCTCTAATCTGGGTATTTTGAATAAGGCAATATGAGAAATGAGTATTTGTACCACACTGTGTCATGGCCACATCGCTGACTTCCCCCTCCCTGAACCCCACAGCCGTAGTTGGCTTTCTGGAGCATGTTGTCAAGACCTTTTAAGTCAACAGTGGATCTAGGTTTAAGATAACTTCTGAATAAGGGACTTAAACTACACTTGCAAATGCGCAGCCTATATTTGGAGTGATACGGTTCTGAGGGGGAGCTGAGTGTGATAATTAGCAGGTTGTTCAGCACTTACTATGATGTTCTGAAAGTGCAGGCCTGAATGGGAACTTTATGAAAGGAAAGTATGAGAAATGCTAGGGTACAGTTTGCAAAAAGGAAATCTTGATTCTTTTGAAGCTAATGGAAATGATATTGTGGATTTTAGAGAAGAGACTCCCTTATTTCCATGTTATTTTCAAATTTCTTGGATTGACAGTCCAACTCTGGCAATATTCTGACTGCTATAGAATAATAATAATGGTAGTTGCACTGAAATTTCATAGTGAAAAAGCACGATACTGGTTTAAGTGCAAGAAAGTAATCTAGAGCACTATGTGGAGGCTGCCTTACTGTAAAGCATGAAGCAGGCTATGTGACATGGAAACAAACTGTTGGTAATGAGTAGTAGTTTAAGTAAGGCACTGAGTAGCTAGATCATAAAGTATAAATCTTGTTATATTTTCTTATCTTTGGTTGTTATTACTTACAAATCTAATGAGATTAGCTGCAAAATTAGCTTTCTGTGGAGGTTTCATAAAATAAACAAGAAGAAAGTATTGTTAGATGGGTGAATTTTATTCAGTGTGTTAGATTGTATTAGGATGTGGCTTTTCAGCCTGATTAGAATTTTAAACATGCCTGGGAATTGAGAAGAAAGAAGAAATAGTTACACTAAAAAAAGGTTTCAGAGCAGCTTCTTCGAAGACAACACTTTGACCTTGAAAAAGATAAAACCAGAACAAGCAGAAAATAGAAAGCAAATAATCCTGCTATTAACACAAAGTACTATAACACAGCATTGTTCATAAAGCAAAAAAAAAATCAAAACAATGAAGAAACAAATAGATAAGAGGTCAATATTCATAGTAGTCAGACATGTAGCTCTATGAAGAAGAAATCATAGTATAAATAATTTTAAGATGGTAAAGTTTTATTTTGAATCTGTTCTAAGCTACCATAAAAATAAAAGTTTTAAGGGCCTGGAACAACTGGCAGTAGGAAATTTTTTATGAAATATTTCCAAGTATTTCTGTAGTGATTGTTTTAGATTTCTAAGTACCCCAATTTAGCAGCTTGTTATATATGTACTATATCACAGAAGTACTTTTTACTGGCATTACTGCAAAGAATGCAAGATTGCAAGGTGAGGGGAAGCTCTATCACTGCAGTAAATAAGAAACTGTCAAAGCCTGAGATCTGTTGTTACAGTGGAGATCATTCCTATGCCTCTCTGAGCAGTCAGAATATGTGTAACAGCACATATTGATTTCATAACTCGTAAATAGGGAGAGTCTGTCAGCGTCAACTATTGACTGAAGTGAACATATTGATTTGGCTGCCAACATAAAATTAATATGTATTTATAGGTTACCTTTGATATTTTAAGTTTAGAATCAGAGGGGGGAAAAAAAAGGAGTTGTGGGTTATCAATTAGTATTTTCCTTAAACTTGATTTAGTTGGGAAGGAAAGGCACGGAAAGGGCATCCTTATTTAAACATGATGAAAAATAAAACATCTTATCTCTTGTACCTGGCTAGTGAGAAAGATAAGTCATGAGAGTGGTGCATTGTGTAGACTATTCCTTAAGAATTGTTTCTGTCTAAACTATTTCATATACATGGTATAATCGTAAAAAACACTTTGCCTCATCTTAAGATTAACTAATTTGAATATTTGAATTAGAATTTTAAGCAGTGTAGAATATACTGCTACAAGATGATACTTGAGACAGCAGTTATTCAGAGGTTGCATGTTTCGTTCATTATGTGTATGTATTGTCTTTGTAGCAAAAAAACATGTAAAGCAGGTAGGATGATTATGACCAGTGTGAAGATTGAGTATGACCAGTTAAGATGATAGCCTTTGTTCTGAGCGCATCAAATTCGCTAGGTATTTTAAATTGAGTCACTTTTACCAGCTATAAAGAAAAAGCTGTATTTAGTTACAGTGATATATTCTAGACAACTTCTGTTTTTTGCTTTTAACTTCCCCCATATGTACATGTACCAACTTTGAAAGCTACAAATAGTTTGTCTTAATTTTTGGTAAAAACTTTGTTGAATTTACACTGCTAGTTATAATATTTCTTTAGCCACAGGTGAGAAATAAAAGGCTGTTAAAAAAATCAAATGTGTGCAAGATAGCGTAGTTGATGTCATTGGCTGATGTATACTTTGTTATCTGTTTGTTATGTCACCTTGTAGTAACAGTATTAACTGACAAGGCAGTTACTTCTACAGTGTTTAATCAACAACTTTCTTCTAAGTAGATTTCCCTGCAGAGTTTTTCTCCTTTGTAGAATAAAGCATTGTTTCTTATGAAAATTTAAAGTAGAGGTAAGAGCTCAGCAAAAGTTGTGCATCTGCTTTTGTCATCCATATGTTTGCTACCAGGCTTTTTTGAAAATGCTGTAATGTGATGTTGACAATGAAGGATATATTGCAGAACACCATCATTGGCTTTGTGAAGATTGACTGAAGGTTTAAGTGGTCAGATCTGGGTTTATCAGATTGGTTGCAGAAGGTCTTGCACCATATTTCCAAATTATCTCAAGTTGGTGCAGCATGTGGTCCCACTCTATAATATTGTTGTGCTTATATAGCTACTCAGCTCTTGCATGTAGATCAGAATCACTGATGGTGTCAGGTTTAAAGCAAACTTTATTCTGTAAACAAACCAATATGTTAAGTCGGGGTACTACTTAACTGATATTGTGTTTCAGGAAAACTCTGACATAAAATAGCATACAACACTGGTAACCTCTATAACATATTTGGTCAAATCAGGTGATGTTGAGTTTAAGTCATAGAATCATAGAAAGGTTTGGGTTGGAAGGGAGCTTAAAGATCATCTAGTTTGAACCCCCCTGCCACAGGCAGGGACACCTTTCCACTAGACCAGGTTCCTCAAAGCCCCCTCCAACCTGGCCTTGAGCACTGCCAGGGAGGGGACATCTACGACTTCTCTGGGTGTCCTGTTCCAGTGTCACACCACCCTCACAGAAAAGAATTTCTTCCTATTATCTAATCTAAATCTATCCTCTTTCAGTTTAAAACCATTACCCCTCATCCTATCACTACATGCCCTTGTAAAAAGTTCCTCTCCTGCTTTCCTGTAGGCCCCCTTCAGGTACTGGAAGGCTGCTATAAGGTCTCCCCAGAGCCTTCTCTTCTCCAGGCTGAATAACCTGAACTTTTTCAGCCTGTCTTCATAGGAGAAGTGCTCCAGCCCTCTGATCATCTTCGTGGCCCTCTTCTGGACTCGCTCCACAGCTCCGTGTCCTTCTTATGTTGGAGGCCCCAGAGCTGGATGCAGTATTCCAGGTGGGGTCTCATGAGAGCGGAGTAGAGGGGCAGAATCCCCTCCCTCGACCTGCTGGCTGTGTTGCTTTTGATGCAGCCCAGGATACAGTTGGCTTTCTGGGCTACAAGCGCACATTGCCGGCTCATGTTGAGCTTCTCATCGACCATCACCCCCAAGTCCTTCTCCTCAGGGCTGTTCTCAATCCATTCTCCGCCCAGCCTGTATTTGTTCTTGGGTTTGCCCTGATGCACGTGCAGGACCTTGCACTTGGCCTTGTTGAACTTCATGCGGTTTGCACAGGCCCAGCTCTCAAGCCTATCAAGGTCCCTCTGGATGGCATCCCTTCCCTCCAGCGTGTTGACCACACCACACAGCTTGGTGTCATTGGCAAATTTGTTGAGGGTGCACTCAATCTCACTGTCCGTGTTGCTGACAAACATGTTAAACAGTGCTCGTCCCAATACCAACCCCTGAGGAACGCCACTTGTCGCTGGTGTCCACTTGGACATCGAGCCATTGACCGTAACTCTTTGAGTGCGACCATCCAGACAATTCCTTTAAATGTATTAAATGAGAAATGTGTGCAGCAATCCATTGCTTCCAGTCTATTCTCCAGATTTTTAATCCTGTGTGGGATGATATATCAAGATTTGAATTTCTTGTACAGTATAACCATCACGAGAAGAGCCACAGAGAAACACAAGACCAGAAGCTGCAACATGTGTGTTCCTTTGCTAGAACATTACTCAGCATGCAAGCTTAAAAAAACTTCTGAGTAGATAAAAATGGGAAAAAAAGAACCACGCGCACAACCCCAATACAATGCCCTGGAAAACCTGTTTTTCCCTTAGGCAGAAAAAGTCTTAAGCCAGGGCCCAATATTTTAGCTACAAAGTAGCGGTTGAACTGTAATGGGCAGCAAGGGAACTTGTCCATTTTATTCTATTTTTGAGAAATTTACTCACAAGTTCTTGTAGTATTCATTTTTTAATATTAAAGCAGAAGATATAATTTTTTGTAATGGTTAATCTTAGAATACTTTGGCTATATGAAAGTAGTAAAACATCATGGAGACATAAACACAGAATTCTTGCTTGTAAATGTGGGTGTTGAATAAATATCAAATTAGTTCTGGCTGTGAGTGTAAAAGTAAATATTCCTATCGGATACTGAACATGCTGCCAAGCATTTTCTTCTTGCAAAATGTTGCTGGAGGGAACTTTTCTATTGATTCTTCATATTTTTATTTCAAAATTTTAAAAGTTTAAATCAGTAATTATTTTTTGTAATTTAATTTCATAATACCTCTTAAATTGAGTAATCATGAAGCTTGTGCTGTCATCTTCAGAAGTCTCTTTAGAAGGAAAATCCTGTGTTTTTCCGAGGCTTGCTGTATTCTGGTACAGCCTATATACAAATGCTGAATTTACTTCCATATTTATGCAAAATAGTGCAGCTTGTTTGGAAGAAAAGTATTCAAACATAATTTTCAGGCTAGGTATTAGGACTTGATTCTCTTTCCCATGCAGTGATTTAATAGTGTTATGAAACTTCCATTAATGCAAAAGAAGACATTTCTGCTATGTTGTGTATGAACTTTGTGGGGTGTAGTGTTTTCTGGTGACCTCAAGTTGCAGATCATTTATATCATCAGTGTTCAACTATATTTCATAGCAGTTTTACTCTCAAATGAGTTTGTAATGGGAAGGTTTTCCAGGTCCGCACATAGCTGTTGCTTGGAGAGATTTCACAAAAAAAGCGAAGATTATGTAACATTAAGGTAATACTACTTCCTTTTTATAGACCAATGTTGGATGTGACAGCAGACGTGACATTTTTAGAAAGTCAGCAGAATATCCCATTTCTAGATTCAGTGGCATACCTGTAACAAAGCAGTGTACTATTAGAGACAGTAGATTAAGTAAAGAAATTTTGTGCCTTCTGAAGGTCAGAATTTAGGAACTTTCTTCAACAAAACCATTTTATGCTGTTCAGACTTCTTTGTTAGATAATATTTTTTGCATTGCTTTGCTTTTGTTGTTGAATATCTAATGATACAAGACCATTTTCTCTTTACCTTAAATGTGAATAAAGTATGTCATGAGAGTAGCTATGCAGAGTTGTGATGACAAGGATTATATTGAAGTTCGGGAAGTGTCCTAACACCTCTACAGATTGTACAGGATCGTTAGGCAAAGCTATGAGAGAAAGCAAGTGATTTAAGTTTGATAACTGGATTCCCTGCTGCTGTCAAGAAGAAGTAATTCTGATGGTACTAATATTTCCTGAAGTCAAGGATTAATGCTCTACTGTACTTAGGTTTCAGAAGAGCCCAGAAGAACACCTATTGGGGAAACCCCTCCCTGCTGTTTTGCCGTTGATGTAGCTGAAAGGATATTGAATGAAAAACACACCCAGAACACCAGAGTATAGTGCATTCCTTTAGACATGGTATAAAAACTTGTCAGGACTTTTAATTAAAATCTGAAACAGCATTACAGTTTCAGTTTCCTAAAGAAGTTCTTCAGAAATGTTCCTCCCTGCCCCACCCTGAAAATTAGTGGGCTTTTACCCAAGAATTCTTTTCTGACAAAGTCTCTTTTGAAGATGTGGACAAAGCTGTATGTATGCACTGATGGTGTGGATAAATTTTGACACAGTAAATGACTTTTTCCTGTTGTTGTTACTTTTTTATGGTAAGGTGACTTCCATTCCTTTTAAACACAATTTTCTTGTCTTCTACTTGAGAGCTGAAGGGTGGTTCTCAAGCTTGAAAAGAAAATGACTAGGGAAGAAGGGATATTAAAGATCTACAAAATCATGGATTGCATGTAAATGGTGGATGAGGATTGACTGCTCACTGTATCTTCCAATACAAAAAAAGCATCAAACTGGGGGTGGTTCAGAACAAGAGCTAGTTCTTCATGCATGAGCAGATTTGTGGAAATCATTGCTGAAGAGCTTTGGTGATGCAAGGAATTGTGTAAACTTCAGGATACCTCGATCAGCTGCCCATAAGAGATTCCAACTGAGAGATCCTAAATGGCCATTAATCTTAAAAGTTCCCTGAACTTAAATTAGTTGGGAAGCTGGGAGAGCGCAAACATGGAAGTATCAGATATGCTCACTGATCTTCTGTGGATATATGGGAAAGCCTTTGTCAGGTACCAAGGAAGAGAGACTCTTGGTCTCAGCCACTACAGCTCGTTCCTCCCTTGCTCATTGGAACCTGACTGGAACATGAGTAACATTAAGAGTAAGTCACTACTGTTACTGAGACTAGAGAGTGACTGTTGTTAAGGATACTAGAGTGATGTTACCTAAATACAATATTAAATGTTGATGCTGGAGAAAAGCTAGGGTCCTGTGCATGACTTCATGCACCAGTAAGGATCCTTATCTGTCACTTTCTATTACAGCATCAGATTTTAGGATCTAATCTTGCAATAATGGATATGAATTCCTGTTTACTATGAAGATTGTTTTAAATGATATCATCTGTGCAATAAGGATCACTGAAAATTTAAAGGAATCGTCTTGGGGGACAAAGCTCTATTTTTCTGAAATAAGGACTGCAGCACAGCTGTGACAACTATTTTTTTGCAACTCTTGAGTACAACAGCAAGTTTTAGACTCCTACATAAAACCTAGTCAGAGTGTTAGCATGCTAACTGTAGATATTTTTAACTGTATGGTGTCTAAAATAAATTCATACTGAAACATTTTTGGATAGAGATAGCAAGAGACTGAGTTCTTGATCACTTAAGCGTTCTTTCCTTTCCACCTCCACTCGTTTGTTTCAACTAGGTGACAGCTTTTAAGTAATTAGAATTTACTGAACTCTGAGGCTTCCATCTCCAAACCGCTTGGTGTAGAAATGGAGCAAATATGTTTTGAAGAATAATTAGAGAAAAAGAATAAATGAATTATCCAAGATATTTGGTACTATCATGTAGATAATGCAAATCTGTTTTTCTGTTAAAGTGTAAAGATCAAATTGTGCTGTTCACTGAATCACAGAATGGTTAGGGTTGGAAGGGACCTCTGGAGATCATCTGGTCCAACCCCCTGCCAAAGCAGGTTCACCTAGAGCATGTTGCACAGGGTCATGTTCAGGCAGGTTTTGAATATCTCCAGAGAAGGAGACTCCACAACCTCCCTGGGCAGCCTGTTCCAGTGCTGACACCCTCAAAGTAAAGAAGTTTTTTCTCATATTTACATGGAACTTCCAATGTTTCAGTTTGTGCCCATTGCCCCTTCTCCTGTCACTGGGTACCGCTGAGAAGAGTCTGGCCCCATCCTTACCCACCCCTAAGGTATTTATAAGTATTTATAAGATACCCCCCCTCAGTCTTCTCTTCTCCGGGCTAAAGAGACCCAACTGCCTCGGCCTCTCCTCATAAGAGAGATGCTGCTCTCCTCTGATCATCTTTGTAGCCCTCTGGTGGACTCTCTCCAGTAGTTCCTGGTCTTTCTTGAACTGAGGGGCCCAGAACTGGACACAGTGCTCCAGGTGTGGCCTCACTAGGGCAGTGTAGAGGGGGAGGTTAACTTCCCTCGACCTGCTGGCCACACTCTTCCTAATGCACCCCAGGACACCATTGGCCTTCCTGGCCACAAGGGCACATTGCTGGCTCATGGTGAACTTCTTGTCCACCAGAACACCCAGGTCTTTCTCTGCAGAGTTGCTTTCCAGCAGGTCAACACCCAGCCTGTACTGATGCATGGGGTTCTTCCTCCCTAGGTGCAGGACCCTACACTTGCCTTTGTTGAACTTCATGAGGTTCCTCTCTGCCCAGCTCTCTAGCCTGTCCAGGTCTCACTGAATGGCAGCACTGCCTTCTGGTGTATTGGCCACTCCTCCCAGTTTTGTGTCATCAGCAAACGTGCTGAGTGTACACTCTGTCCCTTCATCCAGATCATTGAAGAATAATTTAAACTGGACTGGACCCTGTACTGCCCCTGGGGAACACCGCTAGCTACAGCCCTCCAACTAGACTCAGCACCACTGATCACCAGCCCTCTGAGCTCTGCCATTCAGCCATGTTTGTTAGGTGTACAGTGATTTGAGAGATTCACAACACATTCTGTTTTTGAAAAGGTAATTTACTTTCACAGTTAACTCTGAGAGAGTCTGTACTAAGTAGTTACAACATGCACATGGTAAGAATGTTCATGATGATATAGAATGAAAATACCCTTGTTAAGAATCTTTGAAATATAAAAAAAAAAAAACTAAAAATGCAAGTTCTTCAGCCAGCACGGCATTTACCTTATCGGACATATAAGCACAGAATGAAAGAGAAAATGTTTCTGATGTCTGTAGGTTTGCATGTATTAGCATCTCTGCACTTGCAACTTTTTGCACTTAAATCAATGATATGTAACGTCAAATCACTTGTGGCTTGTGAATCACTTTTAGATAAGACATACGTATCAAAAACATTGCTGTTTCCAGTGTGAAGTAATTACTGATTCTGCTGGTGATAAGCACTCTGGTCCTGACAGAGGACTTAGGCCAGTGACAACTTGCAAATTTGTCACCACCATTCATTAAAGCATTATTAACCAGTAACTCTTTGGTCATCTACTACATTGTTGCCTTCCATCTGTAATGCTATTGGAAGTTCCTTAAAAGATGCAGTCCTGCATGACTTAGTTTCTGTGACTAAATTAGTATTTGGCTTTAATTTGGTGGAAACATGGACTTTTTTTTTTAGCAGTACTCTTCATGCTTTACAGCAGCCACGAAGTGAAATTGCTGCTGCATGTGACAGGTACAGGCAGAGAACTTTATGCTGTGAAATTACACTAAAGCGTGACCTTCAGGCTACTGGTCAGCTGAACTACCTGCACTTTTACCAGATTCTTGAAGGATGCAACATTTTTATAGTATAAAAAACTGCTTTTATACTAACCTTTGTAAAGATTATTTAAAGAAAGACTTTTTTATATCTCAAAAAAAGGTATGTAAAAATTCTTCAATTTATGATTCTGTAATAACTCTATTACAGCTTTAAAGTTTTTTTCTTAATTGACGTAAGTGCGTGTTCTGACTTCAAACACCCAAGCAAATGCAGAAAAATGACTTATATATTGCAGACACTGGCCAAATAAAAAATCATCGGGCAGAGAATTCAAACCAACCATCTCAGTATTATGTGGTTTAAGAAAAACCTGTCAACATCAGACATATGTGTTTGATCTCCTCCTCCTCCCAACCCTTCAAGAAAATAAAATCTCGCACATGCAAATTTCCTCACGAAGCTATTTCTGCATTAAGTAAATCATTGCTTTAGTTTTTCAATTCAAGAGATGTGACGTGATCTTGCACCATGTCTCATCAGACAAGAGTAAGTAGAAGCAATGGCAAGTGGAGGTGACAACTCCTGCCAGACCATGGAAATACAGTAGTGTTATAACCCAGTAACAAGGATAATGTGTGTTATGCTTGTTAGTCTTTTTTTTTTTTTTTTTTTTATTTTTGAAACTTTTTACCTCTGGCTTGGTACAGAGTAAAAGGGATATTAAATGCTAACTCTGCCTGAGTAATGTCTGATTTTGATATAAGCTGAAGAAACCTGATTTTCAGAATTAAGACTAATTCTGCCCTCAAGTTTTGTGCTTTCGTTGTCATCACTCTGGATTTGCACTAGTACTTAATAGGCCTAACGGTTCTGCTCACACTGGGAATGGAAGACTGATGTTATAGCATCCTGTGTCACAGCACCTCATAAAGTCACCATGTTATGATAAATGCATGCAGGATGCTCTTTGTTGTGACTGTAAACCAATAAAATCAAGGCAAATGGTTTAAAAATAATTTTAAAAAGCCTTGGGGTTATGGTTGCTGTTGGGGGGATAAATCCCAAAGGACCTTGTTTCTTAAAGGTTTAAGTAGTTGTACTGGCTCTGTTACAAGTTGGCAGTATCTTCTTGTGTGAAAGAAGGTAACAGGCTCGAGGGAAGTGAGAGAAAGACAGAAGGAAGTACCCTTATGTAATAGTACATTGTGCCTCAATTAGGAACAGTGAAGTCAAGTGGTGTAGGAATACTGAATGGGAATAAAGAGCGTGCCCGTTTTAGCATACAGAGAATAAGATTATTTTATACCTCTCTTGGGATATTGTGAAATCATATGTTTATGTCATGAACATTGTTATTGTTTGTATTGTTGGAGTACCCAGAAACTCTGTTAATAGATTATGAACCCCTTTTCTGCCATGCATAAGTACAAATTGCAACCTTGTTGAAGTAGAAGCTGTCTTCTATTTTAAGTGTAATAAGAGACAACAAATAAATGGGGAGAGCCTATCAGGATATGAAGCTGTAGTCTCAGTACCCTCCATAACCATTGTCAGCTTTGGGTCTGATTTCGTAGATGAGTTGCTTGGAAAGCTATGAACATGTCTTGATGACAACAAAGATGGTAAAATAAGTTTTGGCAGATCTTGTAGATGACTTGTCAAAATAGATTCCCATTTGCTGTCCTTCTAGAAAGTATTGATTTTATTGTATGTGTGCATCACTTTATAGATAGTTCTTCTTTACAGAGAATGTGAAGATGATGGTTATGCAAAGGCCTCCCTAGAGAGAAGGGTCAGTAGTAGAGAAAGTGAATAGGCTATTGCAAGCTGTTTAGTGGGCAGGTCGGAAATGGTAGTCTCAAATAAAGGTATGGTTCATACCGCAAGGGGTTTCAGGCATGGGAGCAAACAGCTTCTTTTTGAAGTTTTTTTTTATACTTACCCAAAAAAATGTGGCCCAAGTGTTATGCTAAGAGGATAACCTTTTTGACAGGAAACTGGATTTACTGTACATAGGTTTACATTCATCAAACGTATGAAAGGAAATGTGATTTAGAGGTGAGTTGATGAAAGAAACATTGTGTGAAGCTGAAAACCAGACAATCAGATTTAATGTAGAAGCATTTCCTGATCATTCTTTATTGAGTTTTCTTGTATCAGTGGTGGTTGTCCTTGTGACTGCTTTCCAAGTCTTGCAACCTTCTCAAATATGTTTTGAACAAAAAAAAAATTGTTTACCAACTTTCTGAATATTGTTTTAGTTCTGACCACTGAATATGCAGCTGAAAAGGATTAAAAGATCCCCTTCCAGTTATGGATGCTTCTCTTTTTTTTTTTTTGTACAGTTTTGGTTTTCCAAGCTCAGAAAGGTCAGGGTTATTCAGCTTCCACTTGGCCTCCTGTTCTGAACAAGTAATCCACATTTCAAAAACATTACAAAGTCTGGCTCTGATAAGAGGCATTGAAGAGAACAACAGAATTCCAGCACATTACCCTGACTTGACTGCACCAATTACAGGACAGGCATGAACAAAAGGCAGTAATGCTCATAGGAAGGAAGCTTCTCCATATGGATGTGTGCTGTGACTAGTGCTTTACTGACTTTATGGTCCTCTTTGGTAAGTGATCTGGAACTATGATGTTTCTGTATACAAGCACAAAGGGAAAATTTAAAGAAAATTGATGTTATCACCTTTTATTGTTGGGATTTAATTACAAGTCAATTACAAAGGCTCAGCTAGACCTATAATATGTGAAGGAGATCCCTAGCAGGAAAGGAATGGGTATAGTCTTTTATGGGTATGTTTCATGGTTAGAGGATTTGAGTGGTGGAGGGGGTTATGAGTGTTTGCGAGGGACTGCAGTTACAAGCTAGCTGTTAAGTGAATAGAATTTTGCTGAAGAATGCAAACTGTTTATTGAACTTTTGGTGGTTTTGGTGACCAGATGAATCTGTTGCTCATGAGTTGGGTCATGTCTGTATGTGGTTATAAGAAGTTAACAGACACTTTTGTAACAAAGATTCTAAAATCCTGTGGTTTTAGTGTAAATAGAGTGCATATAGCAACTGAGGCACATAGTAGTCATCTTAGTAACAGAGTTAACCTTTAATCAGCATAAAATGAGCAATCTACTTGTGCAAAAAAAAAAAAAAAAAAGAAAAAATTATATCTAACTTACTTGAACATACACTGAGAAAAGTAAGCAACAGTTGTTAGTTACATTAATGTATATTTGAATTTTTTCCTATAATTTCCTAGGTATTCACTTAAAGCAATGCTTTTTTTAAAGCATGGAGATACATTTGGTCTCCAGGGGATTCACTGAGCTTTCTCTATTATTTAGTAATTTTAATGAGCTATTAGGGCAAGGATATTTTTTACATCATAGTTAAACTAGAAAAGTAATAGTCTATCATAAAATTATATTTTTTGCTAATTATAATATCTGAATTCTTTTAAGAGTGCTGTTTAGTTCTTGTTTTACTGTTACAGTGTACAAAGTTTACTTTAAAAGAAAAAAAAAAATAACAAGTTAAAAAGGGGAGGAAATGCCCCACAACCAAACTGAATTTAAATTGTTACAAAAGAAATAATCTTGATAGATTTTTTTTTTTAGTAGACACATGTCAGCTTAAGTAGAAAATAGGTTGTCATACTGTACCTCTGTTATTAGACTTCCATGTTCTCTATTATTAATTTCAACTACTGTTACAGATTTTTTTTTTTAATCACTCTACTGGAAGAAAATTCTGCGATTTCAGATTAAGACAGGTAGTCTGCAGATACTCATAAAAGAATAGATCAGTCTACAGCCATTCATGGAAGAAATGGTGCATGAACAATACAAATTCACAGAGGACCTCTGAAGAGAAAATGACTTTTCTGCTGGAAAAACGAAAGCAAGGGAGAAGAAATGCGGTTGAGTCATATGAGGTCAAACCTTGCTCTTCTACTATGTAGAATTTTGTCATTTATTATTAAGGCTCTAAGAACTTGCCAAAATTATTTCTTCATTAGGGTGACAATTATACTTCAACCCTCTTCTTCCTGCCCCCAAAACAGTTTGACAAGTGCTAATTTATTTTTATGTAGTGTCTCATCTTTTAAGTGAATTACAGCTTTTACTTTTTTGTGCTGTATGTGGCCCTAGAATAATAAATAATAGATGTGATTTACCTAAAACCAAAACTGCAGCTGCAGACACAAGTAATATAAAACCAGTGTTATGGTGCAATATTTTTTTTTTCCCAAAAAAAGATTTGGTAGGCATTGAGTCTTTGAGTTAGCTGAGACAGACAGAGCCAGTCAAATGTAGAGCATGGCCAGCATTCACAAGAGTTGTTTTCAGGCTATTTTCTAGTCAATAAGTTTCACAGGAAAAAAAATGATGATAGCACTGATGGTAGTGCCTTCCCTGCAGAAAGCAGAGAGGATGGAATATTTCCATGGTGAATTAAAATGCACAAATTGCTGAGCAATGAAAACAAATTAAGGCAAATTCAGTAACTTCATTTTAAAAGCAACTGTGAGCTTTAATTGTCATAAATTCAGAACTAATTAAAAACATGTTGACAAAAATTGGACCAACAGCTTGTCATTTTTAAATCTAAGTGAAATGCAAAGTGCTGAGAATAAATTGCCATGTCTGAATTAAGTTCTTAAGTTTAGTGCATTTGCTACATGTAGGATATCTCAGGATACTGGGGCCAAAAAAATGGTAGAAAATATCACAAAAATTCTTTCCATATGAGTAATATTTTATAGATAAGTTCTGGACTTGGTGTCTAAACTTTGGGATCTGGAAATCTTTCTCAGCGGCTGGGTCTAGATGGGTGATTCAGTCCTATATTAACTCCATGCTGGGTGAGAACTAGTCACGTACCATCTCCTGTCCTTCCTCACAACATGTAAGAAGGAAATACATCTGGGGATATGGACTGTAATGTGTAGCTCCAGGAGGTCCAGATGGGTCCCAAGTCTGGATTATTAAGTAAACAGGACCACAAAATGTGCTGTGGCATGTACTGCCACCTCAGTATGTTCCCATCTGCTCTGGTAATAACTAGGTATAATGTAATGTAAAACAAAATATTAAAATCCCCCGAGGTTAACTATTTCAGGATTGATAAATTACCAAAATATAACTTCATACCTTAGTTAAAATAACATAGTTCTTGAATGCAAGAATAGTGTTCTTCCAGGGAACAGGGTGGGTAAATCTTCTACTTTGCATCTTCAAAATATTGACATATAAAAGTTAGTTGTAGCATATACAATCATATGACTGGAATGACCTTGCAGTTAGTATTTCACATCTTTCTGCTCAGTAAGAAGATAAACCCAGCTCTAATATCCAGAAGCAAACTCTGCATTGATGTGTACATACTTAAAATGTGACACAGGAGTGACAGGGTGATTAACTGCAGAAATCAGAAAGTGTGATTAGGCATTGTGCTTAGGTGTGCTTGTGTGTTGCTGTATACTGCCAGCACTGGACATTATTGCCATACAAATGTTAAAGATATTGAAACTAAGACCAAAAATACAAAAGATTTTATAAAGTATTAGGCTAAAATGAACATCCTTTTATTGTTACACAACTTCAGTGAAGGGCTAATGACAATATACTAGATGTCTTTTAAAATACAACCCCAAAATAATTAGTAGAGTGCTCTAGGGCCCATCCTAATATAAGGTGTAAATTTGCAAGGCCTGTATGTGAAGTGCATTGCCTGATAGGATATAGTGTAGAAGTATGTGATTAGTTTGCTTTTTTTGAAGAACTCAATGATAAGCATGCCAGTGTGGGATTTTGTTCTCTGACCTAGTTACTTGTTTATAATTGAATTTTCCTGAATGACTTTGCAGGTTTTGGCATCCCGTGGTGAGACTTTCGGAAAATAAATGAGAACGATATATAAAGCTAGGAGAAACACAGAGGAACATAAGCATGTGTAGTGGACGACACAGTAAAGTTCATGCCTCCTTTCTTGTTTAAAGGTCTAGGTAAATTTCAGAGTAAATTTAAGTGTCTAACCAAATTCCAGCCTGTCTTCGTTTCCCCGGACTGAATTGCTCGACTACTGCCCCGAAATAGAGTAGAATAACACAATGTATCAGCTACGAGGAATGTTTAAGAATTTAGTTCATTAAGATATCAATTATGCTGAATTTCACAACCCCTTGTGAAGGATGGCACCCCTAGCTCTAGGAATGCCAATGAAAGTTTGAGGTCTGTCTCTGAGAAGTATGTGGCTATAATAGTGTCCAACAGAATTATTTGAAGTGAGTTATAGCTAATATAGAAATGTACTAGTACATCTTAAATGATGAAATTAGAAATATATATTTATGCTTTTAAGATTATATAGTTGAGAAAAGAAAAATTCAACTCTGAGTTTTCTGTGAATATATGATACAAAATTTGTTTCTTGCTGCCAGGATGATTCATTTATTTTTTGAATATTAGTTCACTGAATAAAGTTTATTTTGCATTCCTGTCTGTTCTAGTCAGTTTAGCTCACTGATTGAAAAGTATTAAGCTCATATCCAAATAGTCTAACTTAAGCCTCTTTTTCTCAGAATCATATGTGGTTCCATGATGACTTACAGTCCTCAAGTAATAGTGGCTAATTATCTATTATCTGTGGAATCTGTATATTGGGATACATGCAACAACTTTAAGGCAGGGCTGTATTTTCTCACACAATACCATAGCTTTTTTTTTTTGCTAACTCGCTGCATTAAGTTGTCAGACTCAAGGGCAGGCAATGAATTGAGTTGCTTCATTTGAGGTATAATGAATACTTTGCTTAAATTAACTTTTTCATGACAACAAAATATTTAACTGAGAAAATTTAGTATAACAAGATTCATACAATAACACATTTTCCAGTATTCTGTTACGTTTATGTAACTTGGAGTAATTGACCTTTACTTAATGAGCCTGTGTGGTGCACCTTACTGCAAAAATAATCAAGATGTATACTTTTAACATTTTTTTTTATAATCATCAACACTGGATTTGCTAGTTCTGTATATTTAAAATAACCATAAAAGACCTTCTAATACCTCTTACTTGTCTGTAGCTTGTTCATACTGTAAAGGCCTTTGGTAGCAAGTCCTTAGTGACTTTTTGTTCATTTACCATGGTAACTTTGAACTCTCTTTAGCTGTGGAGAAAGCATCAATTTTTTTTTGCACTATCAAGAAAAAAAAAAGTATGTTTATGTTTTTGAGCAAGAACTAACCATAGGTTTTTAAGAAAAAAGTTATACCAGATGAGCTTGTATATTCTAAAAAGGATATTTTAAAATGCTTTGTTTTTTTTTATTTAGATATCTAAAAAACACTGAAATGGAGAAGTAACTGATTTAATTAAAATACATTAAGAAGGTCTTCCCTGGTTATAAACTATATACAAATATATATATATTTGTGTATAACATATTCATATATATACAAATGGGAATTACATTGCATTAATAAATTAAACTGTTATGGTTCTGTAAATTACAAAGATTATCCTTGTAGTGTGATCCAGTTCAGATCTTGAAGAATTTAAGGGAAAACAGCAACAAAGAAACCCCCACAAACCAGGTTTCTATTAGAGCTGTGCTCTAATAAGCCTGCTATTTTCATCTCTTTATAATATCTAAATTTCTTCTCTTTAATAATAAGCCATCTTTATTCCAAATGCATGATTTTTAGGGTTGGGTATTCTTGTTCTGATTCCTAAATAGTGTGGACAGTACCCAGTCCTGTCCTGAAGTGGAAAAAAATGTGGTCAGTTTTTTTTCCAAATGTCACCCTATAACAGTATATGTCTGCATAAGATATGGAGTCCTGACAAGTATAATAAAGATCTTTGTCTAATAAATACCAGTCTTACTTCAAAAGGCTGGAATTTGGGGTGATAATGTTTGGCCAAGACCCAAGCTTTTGCTCCTACATGCATCTACATTTTCAGTAATTTTTCTGAGGAACTATTCATCTACTTGAGGAAAACGCTCCAAAATTAGGATTAGATTTTAAGAATATGTTATTTAGTGCATAGCCATTAGTTGCTCTGCCTAAATATTTGTAGACAAAATACTTAGATGCAGCTAATGCCCACATCTCACTTCAGAGTAGATTGTATTAGCTTCTGGGATATAATAAATCCACTGGGCCCAATGCTTGAATTAACATAATAATTAAAGTTTCAGCACATTGTTGTAGGTCACAGTAAGAAAATGTTTAATCTTTCCGCATTCATCTGTGTACGTTCAAGGGATTGGGAGGTCTACAGAGATTGAATTAAATTTAAGCATATCAGAAATGAGCAGAATGTTTTAGGAAAAATGTGAAAAAGGTTTAGCTTTGTTGCGAGCTGTTTATAATTGTTTTTGTTCTAACAATAAAAGATACAGTGGAATTGGGTCACTACTCAAGTTACAGCTCATTTAATGAGAGAAAGCTGTAGGTGTGTAGGAGCCAAAATACAGAATTATCCCCCACCTGCCCACTTACGGATTTGGGGGTTGTTTGGTTCGTAGTTCATTGTATATGGTCAGCTGTGACTATAAGAAAAAAAATCCAAAATGCTGGACTGGGATGAGTGAGCACAGGGTCTAGTAGGTCAGGTGAAAGTACTCTGCTGTAGGGGGTGGTACTTTACAAAACTACTAGAGTGTTAAGGGAATGAAAGCGTGCTTTTCCAAACATAATGCCAGACTTAAAAATTGATGCCATTAAGAGGATGATCTAATGTCCTTTTATGACTCTTGAAGCCAAGGAATGTTCAAAATCATTTTGTCCTAGCGCTACTCACTTTCCAGGGAAAAATATCTAGATACTGATTATTGCATCATCAGAAATGGGTCAATATCCAACTTCTCTTAAAACCACTTTGGAAATCCAGGGTAAATATTAATAGGATCTTTAGCAGTAGTTTTTCTTTCTTCTGAAACAGTTCTTTGCTATTACCAGGGGTAAATGGATTTAGTCATTTAATGGGTCATTTACTATGATAGGAATCTACTTGACAAAAAAAAATCAACAGAATGAGTGAAGAAAAGTTCTCTGTTGTTTGTACTATAGGATTCTGAGGAGCCACTGCAGGCTGTTGTTCGGCTGTGCTTAGGGCTGCAGAAACAGGCTCAAAAGTGGAAAATGAGGAAGAAAATAAAAAAGGGGAGGATAAAGTTGACTAAATCAATCAGTCTGTTTCTTGTATGGCAGCATGGAAAAGTTGCTTATTAACTCTGTATTGGGGAAGCAGGGAAGTAACTGTAGAGGGACGTAGCAAGACAAAACATGAGCTGCCCTTGGATACATCAAACAGTTGTAATTTCATGGCTAGCGGATTGATGAACACGGCCTGCTTTTGCTTATGAAATGGAGATAATTCAATGTGCATATTGTCTCCATAGCCCCAGACTAATGTACAAACAAATAATCCTGGAATAATAAAATAATCAAATTATCCTGGAGTTAAATTGTGTTTTACCTCTAAATTTCAGTTTAGGCATCCAATGAAAATGAACACAAGTAGAAGAGAATTAGGAAAGACTGGACAGCTAGCCTGCAGATTTCTTGTTTAATGATAATTAAGCAGAATTTTAATGATGGACATCCCTTTTGTTTTAAACCATTTACAACTGTACCACTCTTTCGTCTGAATACTGAGGTATAATATTACCTCAACAATAGTACTGGGGGGTGAGTTTCTAATGTATTTGAAACATAGCTTCCTATTAGTACCAAAACTGAATACTATAGGGATTGCAATCAAAACTCTTAGCGAATCTGTAAGGAGCTGGAACCTTGGGGATAAATATAGATGACAATTACAGAATGTTTTCTTGACTGACAGATGCAGTAATTCCCTTTCTTCCTTGGAAGTTCAGAAAGGTTTAAATAACTCCATGAATGTAATAACTGTCCTGATGTTTCAGTGATGAGCGCTAGTGTTGTTTGTGAAGAACTCTTCAATTTTAACTAATTTGAAAGTATCCAGACTAGTCATCAAATGGCTTTAGCAGTCTAGTGACATGTACTAAGAATCAAATGTCTTGTGCATTGTACATAAAGGGATTTACTCCTTTTCTCAGGGTGCTATAAAATGAAGAGAAACTTCAGAAAAGCAAAACCATATTCAGCACTCCAAAGAAAACACTAGGTTGTAGCAGGTTGAATGGCTTGCTTATAGAACTCATAGTGCAAGCATTTTCTGAGTGTATAGTGATCCTGTCACTCTGGCTACTGCACTATGGCATTTTCCTAATGTAGTAAATGTAAGACCTAACTGGCCTCCGGGGCTGTATGTCTAAACAGCTGAGCAGCAATTACAGGGGACCCATGAGGCATGGATGGAGGGGAGGAAAAAGGGAGGTGGCTAATAAGAGCATTTGTGTTCAAATTGTGATTTGAAGCAAATTTTCAGTTATTTTGTGCTATAGGAAAGCACAAAATTTTTTCTTATTTCTTCTGAGGGGAATAGGAGGCGTTTGTTATACCTAGAGTTTGCGTAGAATTTTTCCTACACTGCAGTTTTTTGTGTTTGAATAGTGAATCCAGTTATACTCCTTGCTCCTGACTCCTGTGTAATTTTGTGTGAGACCAACAGTTGTGTTAAAGCTGGGCAGGAGGAATCGGCATGTGGCTCCTGCTGTTGTTGACACAGGCTTCAGTCTTGCTTTCTTTTCCTCATCGGTTAGGAGATGGAAATTTGTAGAGAATAGATGTCAGTTGGCAAAACATTTGGTGCAAGGATACAGCTTCTTCCCCCGCCCCCTTGGGCCAGTAGCTTAATGGAATACCAGCAGCTGTGGTGAACCCAATCTTTGTGCCTTGATATGTAGAGAAACTTTAGACCCTGCATGCAGATTAGATCATTGAAAAAGGAAGAGTAGCCAAATCTGAAATTATGTATTATGCCTGTCAGTAGAGTATCTCACTTTCTCTCTTTTGATTGTCCTTTGTAAGATATGTTACATTTTTTTTTTTCAGTTGTCTTTTTTATGTAAGTGTTTTTTGGTTGATTACTTTGCTGTTGTTTGTTTTTTTTCTTCATACCCATAGGGCATGAGGCTGTAAATAATACTAAGCTCCTGTGCAGTAATAATAAATATTGAAATATGTTGGTCAGTTAAGTTAGATAAGTTCTTTAAGAAGTGAAATTACTTGTTAATATCTAATGTTTCTAAGATGAGTCAGTTTCTGACAGTGTCACTCTTTCTAGCTATACCTTTTTTTCTACCCTTTCCACCATGTGAGAAATGAGATCTTGAATTTTATGTTAGATGCATGTAATGATACAAATATGTTAAATTATCTATGACACTGTAAGTTTCTCATCATCTTAGGCATATTTATTGCATAAAGAACAGGATAAAAGTATCAGTGGTGTAAATGTGCTGTCTTCAGTGGAATTTACCAGCAGGTAACTTGGCCTAGACATGACGGCAAATCTTTCCTCTAAAATGTCAATACAGCACTAGAGTCCAATTATTTTTATACTCTGCTAATCTTCTTTCACTTTTACAGTGTTACTGCATTCTGTAAAGAGACTATTGGTAATCTCAGTAGGGAGGCCTCCTTATCAAGCAATTTCAAAGACTTATGACTTCAGAAAAAATAAAGATCAGTAGGTAATACTGAATTCATGGGATAAAAAAGCTGGTCAGTCTTCAAAAAAATAAATGCATAGCATATAAAACCTGATTATTTTGCCACTTGCAGAATTTTTCTTGGATTTTCTCAGATTTGGTAATGAGACTTTGATAGTTAGAAATCTCTTATATTTTTACAATACATGCCTAAAATGATGCTTTAAAGATAAATTTAGACATACCTCTTTTACATATTCATAGCTGAAAATAAAACAGTGCACATTGCTAAATACAATTTAAAAATATTGTCAGGCCAAGAAACCTACTTATCACTTTTTAAAAGTATCATTTAAAAAAACGGTATAAAGAGTATGCCTTGAAAGCCTTATTTTGATATAGCTTACTAGTAGCCTGTTAGAACATAATTAAACTCTGTTAATGAGTACATCTTGTCAGGTCCTGGTACGTATTGTAAAGAGGAAGAGGAAGTGATAGAAAGAATTGTCTTCTCTTTAATATAGGAAAACTTACTGTTACTTGAAACTTCTTAATGTATCCATCAAGTTTCATTAAATTGTTTCCTCTTTTATCACTTTATGGGGTTAAGCTTTAGAAAATCATGGAAAAAGGTGTGGGGGAATAGGTTTACGAGCTTTAATATTGCAGTGATCTCTTACTATGTGTTTAGGAAGCCGTTTCACACTACAGAACCAGGACCTCAGTAAGCAGGCTTGTTTCACAAAGTGGCTTTGCAGTGACAATGGCTGAGCTCTGACACAGATTAGAGCATTTGTTTCAGTAACACTTGTTTCCTAAAAATAACTTTGCTATGTAGCTGCTGCTGCTCCTCTATAACTTAATGTAAATTACATTGGTAGCGCTCTCTGTTCATTAGCAAAAAAAATTGCTTACATACTTGTAATTTTGCAGCTGGGTAAACCCAGATTTTGACACCACCACATGTGAAATTACCATCTGAATATATGTGGTTGTTACTTACACAAAACCCTGGTGTTATATTCTCCAGACATAGGCCCTTGCCTACATCTACAGAGCTCTTTACCAAATAACTCCTGTGTTCCAAAATATCACGACCTAAATTTTGATTAAGGGTAGGGAGAGGAAGAATTATGAAAAACAGTTCTATCCTATCAAACTATTACAAAAATAGTTGTACTTTGTTTTTTTGTTTATTGTCCTGGGAAGTGAGTGTTTATTTAAGAAAAAACAATAATGCCAATACACTTACCAGTCCTCCAGGGAGTGGTAATACTAGAATAGCTCCAAAATCCAGTAAAACCAGTCCTAGCCTACCAGGCAGGAAAAAAAATAGCTACAATACATCAGTATATAATATCATCTGTCAGCCTTCTGTAGATTTCCTCAGGGTTCAGCATGTTGTCCAAGATAATTACTTTGAATTCAGTTGGCCTTTTAACCATATTCTTAACATGTCCCCACTTCTATTTTTGTTTTTGTATCTGGCTGCTGCATACAGAATGGAAATAGAGCTTTTTTGTTATTAAAGCATATTCTGATCTTTAGATGTGATACGGTGTTTCCAGTGGCTGCTAATTAGCGAGGATGCTGAGCAGCATGCAGCTTAGCCTACCTTTGCCTCTTGGCAGGAATTACAGTGCAATAAGAATGGTCTCTGAAGGAGGAAAAACTAAGAGGGAAGAGGGGAGTGGAGGGCAGCATTGAAACAACAGGAAAAAAGAAGAATTTAAGTAATAGGTCCAACTGTTTCTAGGAAGGTATATCACAGCATTAAGATTATATTATAACAGCACTATCATAACCATCAAGGTTTTATGTATGTTGGGAAGCCATTTGAGTATTTTATGTGGATTTATAAATAAACATTTCATGATTATATACAAGTGTGCTGGGTTTGGCCTTGAATGTTTCTTACAATACATATGCAGGTGGTTGCAGTTCTGTGTAAATACTTATGGGTGTTATTCTCCATAAAATACAGACTGTTCAGCTGTCTTTATGGCCACGACCTTGACAGGAGTCACTATTGTTACACAAATAATTACTAAAAGTCACACTTTCTGTGTCTTTTTTTATTTTTTAAATCAAGATAGGTAATTGATTCTGTTTTCCAGAGAAGAATGTTATCTGCTCTTACCCCAGATCAAGAAGGGTCTGGCCATGCTCATCACTTATACATTTGTGTGTTGTCCTTACTTTTGTCCAACTACATCATAAAGGGAAATTAAAAACAATTTTTATTACTCAGTGTAGTGATCATTAGTCAATCTAACATTTGGATGAATGTAATCTGAATTTTTACTGAAGTTTATTAGATATTAGAATTCAATACTAACTGTTAAAAACAAGCCTATTTAAATATAGCAATATTCTTTTGCTCACTAAATGAGAAACTCTTCTACCTTTGCCCTCCTTCGGAAGAAAAAACTGTTTCTTAAAATCTTACAAATTATTTATAACTTTTACTTCAGTTTTTAATATGAAAAAAGGGGAAAACAAAACAGTGTGTTCTTTCACAAACCAGAAATTGTTCCAAGTTTTGGTGTCCAATCTAAATCCATTTTCAATTGTTTTGGAATGATGAGCTTTTTTAACATTGCAGATTTCGAAGATGCTACTACAGACAGTTAATAAATATATCATCGTTTTAGTGTAAATAGTTGCCTTATAGCCTGAAAATTAAGAGAAGGCACACATATGCATATTTTGGTGTCCATTTTTGGTGATTCATTGGACAGGATATATAAATTCATTAAGTATTTACCTGTGAAGTCAGCATATGTGGAAAGAGAAACAAAACAGCTTTCTGATCCTGTAGCTCATTTGGATTCTTTTGATCTAGTTGCTGATGATGGCTAAAGGCAACTCTAAGAATGAGGTACCAAAAGAAATATCAAATACACCAGAAGAAGGCATGTTGCTCCTGTTGCTGCTTCTCATAGAAGGTCTTATTTTTAAAAAATACAGTTTTGGCTGAATTATTAGCCATGTGACAGTGAATTAAGATAATGAAGCTCAAATAGTATCTTTGGCTAATAGTCTGTCTGTCTTGTAAAAGTGTTGAGGTTTTTATATATCCGGAACTTAATCTGTAAAAAAAGTCTTTTAATGTTCGTAGCTAACATAATAGTTCCTTTAAGTTTCTTTAAAGAGGAAAGGATTGTAATGGGTTATTAGGAATTGCTTGTTTAGATCAAAAATTTCTAGCAGGTAGCAATAAGCCACAAGCACATCTCTGCTTGTTATTTTAAACAGCAGATTGTTTCAGTTAAGACTTCAGCTTTTTAGGTCTCCTTCGTTCCTGTAGGGTTCTTTCATAGAATATATTCCTCATATACTCAGTAACTTGAAAACATTTTTTTTCATTTTAAATGTTGAGAGAAACTCTATTAGATTATAGTATCCTCAGTGGGCTGGAAAGTGTGGTAAAAAAATTGTTTTCATATTTAATTTCCCATGTTTATAGGAAGACTAAGAGTTGTAAATAGCTTCTTCCAAACATGTTTTGAAGACTAACACAGAGATCCAACAGACTTTTTCCCAAGGTTTGTATGTAGATATTCCTTCAATGATGCAACCTTAGGCACACAGGAAAAAAAAAAAGTGCCGGTTGCGTATAATACCCTCTAGAAGGTGTTTTGTTTTGATTTCCTTTTTTCAAATCATTGCCGGGGCTCTTATTGCTGAGACAAATGCTACATATTCCTGTAGTACCTCTCTGATATTAGTGCAAAACTGCTTTTAAAAAATAGCTCATTATGCACATAATACCATTGCAGTGGCCTTCCCTCTGCATCTCTGGAAAACTTACAGTTACGCAGGGCTTCTTTTAATGAGTTAATTAGGAACAGAAAATTGCTTGTTGTTTTTTATTGCATCCAAACCCCAGGACATGCTGCACTAATCCCTTAGCTGTAAGAGAGGTGTTCAGTTGATGTTTTGGAAGTTTGTTATTAGCATTGGGAAATGTTCTTTATCAGATCATTTAACTAGTTAACTCTCTCTATATATTATGAAAAATTCATGTAATCTGTTAGTTTGGGACTATTTTCTTCCTTATTCTCTCATGTGAAATGTATGTTAAATATAATACTTAACGATTGCTTTGACTTTGTTGGTATTTCTTCCTCTCCTAATCCACTTTTTTACCTATGATAATGAAAAATGAAGGCAAATCTTCTGGAAAGCCCTCAGCAAGGAGTAAGGTGGTATTGCGTTGTCCAAGGAGCAGACCAGAAATTGGGTTTTTATTTTTAATCTGAGACACAGCCTGCTTTCAGTTTTCACAAGAACAATTGGAGCTGGGCCTGTGCAAACCGCATGAAGTTCAACAAGGCCAAGTGCAAGGTCCTGCATGTGGGTTGGGGCAATCCCAAGCACAAATACAGGCTGGGTGGAGGATGGATTGAGAGCAGCCCTGAGGAGAAGGACTTGGGGGGTGATGGTTGATGATAAGCTCAACATGAGCCAGCAATGTTTGCTTGCAGCCCAGAAGGCCAAGAGTATCCTGGGCTGCATCAAAAGCAGCGTGGCCAGAAGGTCGAGGGAGGTGATTCTGCCCCTTTACTCTGCTCTCATGAGACCCCACTTAGAGTACTGTGTTCAGCTCTGGGGCCCCCAACATAAGATGGGCATGGAGCTGTTGGGGCGAGTCCAGAGAAGGGCCACGAAGATGATCAGAGGGCTGGAGCACTTCTCCTATGAAGACAGGCTGAGAGAGTTGGGGCTCTTCAGCTTGGAGAAGAAAAGGCTCTCGGGAGACCTTTATAGCAGCCTTCCAGTACCTGAAGGGGGCCTACAGGAAAGCTGGAGAGGGGCTTTGTACCAGGGCAAGTAGTGACAGGATGAGGGGGAGTGGTTTTAAACTGAAAGAGGCTAGATTTAGATGAGATATTAGGAAGAAATTCTTTTCTGTGAGGGTGGTGAGACATTGGAACAGGATGCCCAGAGAAGTCGTGGCTGTCCCCTCCCTGGCAGTGTTTAAGGCCAGGTTGGGTGGGGCTTTGAGCAACCTGGTCTAGTGGAAAGGTGTTACTGCCTGTGGCAGGGGAGTTGGAACTAGATGATCTTTAAGGTCCCTTCCAACCCAAACCATTCTATGATTCTATGAATTGCGTTTGGTTTTTGTGCAACTCTCCCCTGTAAGATGCAGGCAGAAGAGAGCCAGCCCAGGACGAAAAGGAAGAACTTTACCTTTCCTGTGTCATTACTCAAATCAGATTCATTTTGAAACTTACATTTGTAGAAGTTTTATAGTTACAGGGAGGAAAAATTAAAAACATTATTTTTACTATCGTAATGTCAGTTTTTCTACCAACTCTGCTTTCTGTAAGCAATCTGGTATAGAAAACCTCTGTGCTTCTCATCCTTTGAAAGCTGAAAATCTGTATTTTGCAGTTTAGCTGCAAAGTCAGTGGGAGCCTTGAGGCCTGGAAAAGGCCTTTGGTAAGTTGTTCAGCACAGTTTCTACCTTGGCAACTACTGAAGCCTGTATTTGTTGGTATAATGGTTTCCCAACATCTGACTAAAATCCCTGATTGATTTTTAAGGCAACAGTAATGTTGAGTAAAACTAGTTTATTCTTCTGTGGATGTAGAAGTGTTATGTATATTTGACATTTTGCAGTTTGTTCTTAATTTAACAAGAATGCCTTTTTAAGATTATGATGTCAGGCTTTGGGGTTTTGAGTAATTATATGAAATGCATTATCATTATGATATAAACTGCAGGACTTCCTAATCTACTTCTTAATGATATGACTGTTCGTAGGAAAAAGATCCACTTTCACATTCTAGCAGTTTAGTATTTCATGTACACTAAGATGGCATCACTCCTAAAAACTCCTCGCTTTACTCTCCCTTTCCAATTGCAAATTTGCTTTTGAAGTGCATACTCTGTGTGATTAAATAAAAGGAACTGAAAATTAGTGAGGAAATTGCATGGTCTAGCCATTTTAGAAATGAATTAAAATTGCTGTTTAGCAAAATGGAGTAATTTATCACTTATCTAATGTTCTCTAAGTCATTTATCATGAATGGCAACTATCATCATTCTATTGTAATCTGAGATGGTGGGGAGGGATTGGAGGCTTACATTATGCAAGTTCATACTTCTTGTAATTGGCAACTAACTGAATGATTGTGTGTAAAATAAAACAGGAGCTAGAAAATACTTTCCAAGTTTCTCCTCTGTTACTGCAACATGATACTATACATGATTTTGTACCACTTATGCTGTTTAATTTTTGTTGTCAAGTAGAATTTTACTTTGCACTTAAGTTTACTTAAATGTATACTAGTTTTACTTGTATGTTGGATACAAGTAGCGCAGACATTGGTGCCCAGGATTTCAGGTGTGGTGTCTTTTTGAGATAAACCACGTGCTGATGATAGTGGACCTCATAAACAGAGACTATGTTAGTCCAAATTTGTTAGTTAGAACAACTAACCAAACTCTTATTTCTCCTGTCATCTTTTTGAGTGCAGCATTTTTACCTGGAGAAGGTTTTGAGATGGTTCATCAACTCCCTGGATCTTTGGAATGAAGACACTTGTACAGCATTTTTCTGCAAAAGGATAATTTAAAATAATAATAAGCAGCCCTTGAGGAATGATTCCCGAATCCTTCAGAATAAGTTGCTCATGACCTTAAATGTTTTGTTCTCATGTTAGCCTAGCTGTGATTATCTCATAATGGACTTATTCCCTAATAAAGGATGAAGAAGGTAGTGTAATGTGACTACTAAAATTGAAATTTATTTTAGACTGCTTTCTGGAGCTGGTAACCTTTTTTTCTGATACTACATCTTCATCTTTCTGTAACAATAGCAGCTCTTTTCAGACTAAAAGTTCCCATTTGCAGTGTAGCTGTTCGCTTTTAGCAGCCTGAGAGAGTGACTTTCCTTATTTGCTGATTTATGTGTAACAAAGACTTATCTTGTTTCTTACTCAAAGTTTGCTTAAATACTACAACAATGGATTGCGCAATGCATTTCTGGGTACGTTGACAAATAGGATGCTAAAGAACAGCAATTTCGGTTCCTGCTAGAGAATCTATTCCTGTGTGCTGTATCCTTTTCAGTGTACACCGTATTAATAGGGAAGGGAGTCAGGAATTTGTATTTACATGATATGGGAGGGGTGGGGGGTGGAAGAGAAGGAAACAAACAGGTAGATATTTCCTAGTTGTGGATTTGGAATAATGAATCTCACTTTCTCCACAAGTTGTTGCCTTGGAATTTTGTTTGAAGACTTGTTTAGAGGGCAAGGAGAATAGTTGCTGGAAAGGAAGTAAAGAATGTGAGAAAGGGAAGGAAGAATGGCAGATTCTTCTATAAAAAAAATATTTAAATGAGAAAGGAACAGAAAACTGAGAGTACAGAGCAACAACAGTACTTTTAAAAATGAATTCAACTGTAACTGATACAGTAGACCATCTGTGCACCATTTGAATTAATAATTTCTTAGGTTATATCATAATTTCATTGTTTTTGTTGGTTTCATACTTAAGTCTTAAATTTCTTAAGCTGACAGTAATAATTTATTTTCTTTTTTGAGTGCCTGCATGATTTGTTTATGTATACAATCCAGTAAGCCTGTTTTATGTAACTGGGAAACAAGTTAGAGGTCAAATTTGGGCATAGAATTTGGAGAAATACTTTATAGTCTTTATAGTTTTTCATCTTAAGATCCAGCAAGTGATCTATTAATGGAAGGGTATAGGCTGGCCTTCTAAGAGAGCAGTATACTGAGAAGCCTCATGTGTGATGCATCCGGAGATCATTCTAGGTTCAATGGTACACACATTATTCAGAAAGAATTCCCCTTGTATGTAATGGCAAGCCGTTAGTTTGCTGTTACTTTGAAATTTCAAATTCTTGATGTTTACTGCGGAAGTAGCAGTTCAGGCTGTCTTGTTTTATTGTATCAGTCATCCTCGTTAATGGTTTTGTCTACATGCTGTTTTGATGTAGTTTTCCCTGGTTGCATTACTTTTCAGAAATACTTTATAAAAAAGAAGATTGCATAATGGATAAATGTTTCAATTTTAAATTGCCATGAAATGGAGCACAAAACAGTATATCTGGGAACATACTGGACTCTGGTTTGGCATCATTTACTTATTCAGTCCAAATGCCTTAGGGGTGGGTGTCAAGAGGAGGGAACCAGACTCTTCTCAGTGGTGCCTAGTGAGAGGACAAGGGGCAATGGGCGCAAGCTGAAATATGGGAAGTTCCATCTGAATATGAGGAGGAACTTCTTTACTTTGAGGGTGACAGAGCACTGTAAGGGGCTGCCCAGGGAGGTTGTGGAGTCTCCTTCTCTGCAGATATTCAAAACCCGCCTGGACGCAACTCTGTGCAACATGCTTTGGGTGAACGTGCGTTGGCAGGGGGTTGGACTAGATGATCTCCAGAGATCCCTTCCAACCCTTAACCATTCTGTGATTCTGAGGGTAGCTATGCTGTAAATCTTAACATAGTGCTTATGTAGGATTGTAAAATCTGCTAAGGCCTGTGGAAGTATTTCTTCTGGACATTTGAATCAGACTCTAAGGACTTAAATGAACCTCCAAAGAAGTGAATGTTAAAACTGTTGTTGACTTCAGTGGGGAACAAGGCAAATTCTAAGTAGGAAAATAGGAAATATACCCTTTCTGCACTAGTGGGTGCTTTAATAAAACATGCTGTTTGTCTGAATCCTTTCTGTGACACGAATAGATTACATCTTTCTGTATTTATGCATGTCCCGTTATTCAGGATTGTAACTGCAGTAATATACAATAATTTACAGTGCTTTTTTATGCAGGTAATTACATTTTAGTCATTAAATGAAGTGCAACACTTCATGCTGCCATGAATGACTGCCATGCATTTTTAATGGTTTCTCTAAGTGTCATTAAGTGATAATTTGAAAAAATAAATAAGCAGTAGTATACACAATTGGTTATTAATAAAGCCTGTTCTTAATTCACTTTTAAAATTAACAAAAGTTGTGGTATGAAATGTAGCAGTAGATTATAACTGATTTTTTATATAAAACATTTGAATGTTTTATACAATTTTTTCAATTTGTCCATCCTAAATATATACTTTCATATCAAGAGTAAAATAGTACATCTGCTTGACATTAGAGAGTTGATATGAGGATGGTTACCAGTATTGCTTTGTGGCTTTTCTGTCTTGTGTCTAATTGAAGAAACATTTTGACTTGTATGTGGCTCCTGCTCTATATCTGCTAGAAATGTCTCTCTTTTTCAGTGACAAAACACAATAAAGCTTTGTAACCTGATTTCCTATTCTTGATTTTTCTGAATCTTTGCTAGCTTACACTGAAACCACACAGTGGCAGAGCTGTGGCTGTTTTACCTTTTATCTTCCCATTTCATAGGCAGGTATGACAAGGCAGCATTACAGTTGCAGTGTCTAATCACTTTCCAAATGTCAATGCCATATTGAGGGCAAAGACGTCTGAGACTGCATCCATGTGATCATGAGAGAGGGATTTTTAATTCTTCGTGAGGAATGTATTGCTCCAAAGATTGGAGAAATGTGGAGATAGTTTATCACTGCCTCCCCTCCCTTCAAATAATTTCTGTATTATATGCAGTTTGGCCAAACTAGAATATTGTCATAGTAGATGTTATTTGAATTTGTGCCATGGAAATATCTTCAACTTACAAGGAAATACTTAGTTTTGTTGAGATACTTCCTGTGAAAAGATACTATGCACTTAATGTCCCTTCCATCATTTGAAACTAGTAGTTTTCAGGATTCATTCTTCTGTAATGCCAAGAAGTGTATTTTCAGTTGTCAATTGCTTGTGGAAAAGTATTGTAGTTCTCAGCAGGCAGCACCTACTTGAAAATGAGATGACTCTCTATTGAGTATGCAGACTGTCTCATTAGCTGCTCAGTCAAGCCCTGTGACCTTTTGTCTGTCAGCCTTTTTTTTTTTTCCTAGCAGTGAAACACATAAGAATGAAAATCAAAGTTCTTTTAACTATTGATACCAGAAATGAATTTCCTAATATATCAAAATGTTGCTGAATCATTTCAGTGTTTTCAACCTTAGCTTCCTAAAAGCCATTTACATCAGAAGTCTCAATTTAATGAGTTTTACTGAAAACATAGTAACTACTGAGAAAGGGAGCTGTTGCTGTACCTACAGCTGGAGCTTGCTTGGAGGAGTTATTGGTAAAGTTTGATTTCTCTTCAGAAATGAGATTTTGAGATTGCCAGAATCACAAGACATGACATCTGAGCTCCTGGCTATCCTGGTGCTCCTCTGTGAGCTGGCCTTCCAGCAGCCTTTTAGAGGCCCACAGTTACTAAAACCTTAAATGGTAAAGGAAATGTATGAAATGGAGCCAATCCAGATCAGGAATGGTGCCATTCAGTCAGGATACCCATAGTTGCACAGCTGTAAGTTTGGAAGGTGATGTTGTCTTAAATCCCACAGAAGGTAGGGTTCATCTCCAGACTCCTCAACGCTTGGGAGTACTGTTGTTGGATCAGAACTTCTCCCAGTTATCTGAAGTATGGATGTGACCTATCTGATGAACACTAGTGCTCTGATGCACTAGCATCCTATCCTAATGCAGTCCCGGTACAGGGTCTGTATCGTAGTATTGCGATGATTTCTGAAGACCAGATACATGAAATTGAATCCTACAATGTAAAAATAGCAAATAATAGGCATTTTTGGTTTGGCAGGTAAGCAAAAAACATAGTTTGGCAGGAAAATAGGCAATTAAAGTTTTTATCCAGAGTGTTTGGGTTTTTCAACCAAAGTATTTTTCTGAAGTAAAATGTTATGTTCAGTTTTGGTATTTTTTTTTTCAGTTTAGAGTCAATTTTTAAACAAATGAATGCTAGTTTGATGCAAATCTAAGTAGTTCATTTATAAATTGAATGCTTCAGCATAAATTAAAAAAATCACTCAACTCCCAAAACTTCAGATTCAAACTTTCTTTATAGTTTTGTGTCAGAAATTAGTGATTAAATTAAACCCCAGATTCATTAATTCTTTCCAGAAATGCCCCAAATGGAGTCTCTCCTCCTCCATGAATTTGGAGAATCTTTGTACATGAGTTGATTTTGATCTGTTCATGTGCCAGAGTGTTGGCACAGTAAGGGGGAGGGAAGAACTATGGCTTAGCTAACACTTGTTTAGGTACCTTGTATGAAAATTATTAAACATACCAGTTAATGACAGTTCTTTGGATAAACTTTTGGACAGATTAAATAAACTAATTTTTGGCCTCAGCCATGCATGTGGAATCTAGCTCATATCTCAATCAAGTTCAACAAAGCGTAAAATTTGTCCTAAGTGTCAAAAATTTATGCTGGATAAAAGTAGGCTGGTGATAAAATACCAGACTTACTTTTAACTGCTTTTCTCTTCATACTAAGCATTAGTCAGAATACCTCTAAGAATGTAATTTTTGTCCAGAATGGAATTTTGTCTTAAAGAAAATCCCAAGACTCTTGTTCTTCTGAAACTGAGAGGGTGAGACACTAGTTGTGTTGGAGCTTTTCTCACCATACAACCACTTGTACTTGTAAGCCTGGCTATTTATGATTTCCTCCCCAAAGGAGGATTGGGTTTGTTCATGGAGGTACCAGCCATCTAGATGTTACAGCCCTACAGAAATCTGGTTAGGATGTAGCACATTATGATGATACCTAGCTCCTACTGCCTATTTATTGTGTATGATGAATGAATACAGGAAGCAGTCTGGGTGTTGTGTGTGATCAACTGCTTGTTGTAATAGAGGAACATTGCTTAATCCGAAACTGGTGACTGGGATTGCTGTTTGGTTTTGTTTGTGTTTTGTGAGAGGTGTTATCAACAGATAGCAGGGAAAAGCATCCTTAGGGGTGCTTAGTGATTTCTAGATTCTTTCTGAAGTGTTTGTTTAGAAAGTAGGCTTAGGCTGTGAAATCCAGCTGTGGTTTTCCTGTTACAAACTCTGATTTCTTTCATTTGGGGCAAGATACTACTGAAGCCTGCTTTGTGCTGTATACAGAGCGTATTAGATAAACAGTCACTTTGTGGTTTGTTTGTTTGGTTTTTTTTTTTATATAATAGTCTAGTATGATTTGGCTGCTGCCACAAAAGAAAAATCTAAAGAATTCTGCATCAAATCTGTGAGCCCTTCAAAATAAATACAGACCAATAATTTTTAATATTCTTGTTACACAGCAAAGTTAAGCCAAAATGCAATAGCTGTCTGGAGTTCTATCTGAAGTTACTTTGCCAGTACTATCTGAACTTACTATGCTCTATTATCTAAAGAGAAGCCTTGCAAATATCTAGCATCAGTGTTAACGTATAGTCTGCTGCAGGAGGTTGTAAGCAGATGACATGGAACAACAGAAGACAGATATGCCCAGGGACTTCTCAAAAAAAATGTGTTCTTACACCTGCTTTTTGCATGCCCTGTCTTTCACTGGTCTCTTTTAAATTCACACTGTTGTTATTTCCCTTATCTATATATTTATATATATCTTTGGGTTTTGTGTTGATGGTATCATACACAGCTAATGTCTACAGCTGTGTTCTGGAGACTGAGTCATCGAGAATGATGACAATTGTCATCCTTAGGTTTTCGTACCTTCATCCTTACAGTGCATCAGCATGTACACGTTTTCATTGGATTTTTGCTAGCACTTACTATTAGCTAAACAAATCCTGACTTCATATAGCTCTAAATCCTGTGTACATGTAGTGTAAGGTCAGCGTATGTGTTCATCTGTAGGACTTAAGGGGAAAACATAACCTCCATATATGTTATACTTGCTTTTCTGATGAGACTGAAAGCTTAGCTTCTGCTATTCGTGTCTCTTAGCCACCTTCAGGATAAACTAAGAAAAATAATCTGTGTGGTACATACTGGCTCGTAAAAGTACATCCTGGAAAAAAACTATGTGTTTACTGGTGCATGTTGCCCTGCTCTCCAGCATGTTGCTATGTGCAGGTTTGAATGAGGTAGATTCTTAAATGAGTGGTTTGTAGTTTTGGTTTATTCAAGACCTTAGGCCAAAGCACTTTGAGATATCTAGGTTATTGATTCTTTTTGAAGTGCCATGATTTTAGTGAGAGTTGGGAATGAAAAGATTTGAGTTTTGACTGGAATAATGCTTTGGTTTGCACATTCACCAAAACATTATGTACTTAGAAGTGTTCTAGATCAGGTTGTTTAAATAACATTAACACGATTGCTGATTCACTGTATTTTCTGAGTTTAATCATACCTATGAAAATTCTGTAAGAAAATA